>NC_135536.1:7001979-8341556 GCF_045843805.1 Urocitellus parryii
GTATCAAGTATGCAGTTTATCAAAAAAGAAAGCTAAAACGTGTTATTTAAGCATTCAAGTCAGTGAACTAGAAAAGGGCAATAAAATAAGAAAAGATAAAGCCAAACTCAATGTGGCCGCAAACAGCTGACGGATGGGAGTTGATTTGAAAAATAAAGTAACTTCAATGATCTGGTAAGTCTAGTTAAATAAAAAGTTATAAACTATCAACAATACCACAAAGGGAACATCATTGCTGACAGTTGATGTACAAAAAGAATTTTATATGTATTTACTTATGCCAATGCTTTGATGATCTTAATGAAAATGGGCAATTATCCCAAACATTATAGATTATCAAAACCCCTAACAAGATTCAAAAACTTCAACAATTATAGAACTCATTGAGATTTTCATAAAAACATTTTGAAAAGATTGCAGACCAGGTAATCTTAAAGGTAAGCTATTAAGAACATTAAAGGAACAGATTTTATATAAATATATATATATGTGTGTGTGTGTATAAATATATATAAACAACTTTTCCAAGGCTTAGAAAAGACCAAAATCCCTCCAAATCATCATACAAAATTAAAATAATTTGTCACCAGAAATTATTGTACCCCAAAACTTAAATAATATATCCCTAAACTTAAATAATTGGCCCATCTCATCTATGAACACAAATGTTAAAATTCTTAAAAAACACAAATCAGATTCAATGATTCATTAAAGTCCAGTAGACTCTGAGAAATGTAAGAACGATTTAATGTTAAGGAAAATCTATTAGAATAAGAAACACATCAACAGGTTCCGTTAGAAAAAGCACGTGATTATCCCACCAGATGCCTACCAGCATTAGATGCGGCAAATGGTTATTCCCGTCCTTAGTTAGGTGCTATCATTGGACGCTGGATGGTCTTGTCCTGTGTGGACCACTGTGCCACGTACCTGGTGGGGTTTGTGTTATTAAAGCCCAATGACTTGAGATGGGTCTTCTCCACGTGGCCGACCCCTCCTCCCCTTGTTGAGACTGAACCCAGGGCCCAGCACACACTACTAGGCAAGCGCTGTACCACTGAGTTACATCCTTAGTTCTTTATTTTATTTTGAGACAGGGTTTTGCTCAGTGGCCAAGGCTGGCCTTGAACTTGCAATCTTACCATCAATATTTAAGTAAACTTAAAAAAAAAAAACCCTCTTCCTTGTCCCCCATGGCCTTCCTGTGAATCCTCACTTTCCCCCTCCCTTTACACTGGAACTGGACTTCACCCTCTTCCAAGTGTTCTTCCAGAAGTCACAGCTGATCTGCATGATGCATGGCCACCTGTCAGTTACCAGTGGCATCACGCGGGGACCGAAACTCTCCAGGACTGATGCTCTCTCCTGGGAGGTGGGCAGTGTTCTGTGTCTGGGTTCAAGGCCTCTTCTGCACTGACCAGGGTGCCCAAAAGTGGAAGCTGCATCTCTTGGTGTCGCTCTGAGTGTGCCTTCCTGCTCGTGGCAGTTCTGCTCTGGGTGGTGACCAAGGGACTCAGTTTCCTCCTCCTGTTTTGACAACGACAATCTCCCCTGTCCAGATGGTGCTTTTCCATTTTACAAAGCACAGGACACAAGTGAGCTGTGTCCCCCACTTTTGCAGGGGACAAGATGGAAACTCAGAAGTGCCCAGCATCAGACAAGCCTCACACAGAGCTGGAATGAGGTGGAGTGAAACTGGAAGCCCCTCCTCTGCGCCCTGCTTTGATGGGAGGTCACCTCTGCAGGGCTGTGACCCTGCTCCCTGGATCTGGGGTGGGTGAAGCCTGCCAGCAGGTATTTTCCTTGGATTGGAGACTCAGAAAGTCCCCTTGCTTTCTGGAACTCTCCCCCGTCCCCCCTGGAGTATTTCCCGTGGGCTCAGCAGCCCCCTCTGGTATGCATTTGGGGTCCTGCCAAGAACCTTTCAAATGTTCCCCAAGAAAAGGCCAGACCTGTTCTTTGGGCTCCGAGCTGGCCAGATACCACTCATACATGCTGCATAGAAATAAAACACGGAGGTGACAAGCAGCTTGGAGAAGTTGAAATGTCAGCGCGACACCCTGAAGTCTCCTCCGAGCATGTAACTTAGAGCTGGTAAAGGTTGCCCAGAAAGCAAACTGTGAGAGAGGAGCCGAGGGAGGTTCCTCGTCTGGGTTCTCGGAGCCAGGAGCTCCAGAAGAAAGGGTTTTGGTGCCAGCAGCCCACCCTGACTCTAGGCAAGCCATCAACAAGTGCCACGTGGCTCACTCCCTTCCCCAGGCGCCAGCCCTGCCAAACCACTTGTGGCTCTCGGGAGCCCTCGCCCCCACCTCCAGCATGCCCTTCCTCAGGCACCTCCTGGCTGCCTCCACTGACCTGCCTCCTTCAGACCTCAAGCCCCTGAAGTGTGGAGGTCACTTGCATTTCTGTGCCCCAGGACCTTGCTGGGGGTACTTGCCCAGGGAGCAATGACACCTCCCAGAGCTCTGTGTTCTGCATGGAGCTGGGGTCAAGCCTTCATGTCCTTCCCATCTGTCCTGGCAGCCATCTGAGTCCAGGTGTCCGATGCAAGGACCGGGGGCATGACAAGGGGGGTCCTCCCACACGCTTCTCTGCTGAGCTGCCTCACAGGGCCTCAGCTGCAGAAGGGTGGGCACAGATGACCGCTAGGGACCCTTTCAGGCCAGCTCTGTGCTCGGCGTGGCGTGGTATGAATTCCCCTGGTCTCTTGGAGTTGATTTCTGCTAACTTCCCAGCCTTGACTTTGGTTCCCCCTGGTGCCCACCCACCCTCTGCTTCTTCCACACCTCGGAAGGGGCCTCGCAGGTGGGGGGCCTAAGGCTGGAGCTCTGTTGGCCTCACAGTGAGTCCACTGGTCGGTAGAGTTCACGTGGGTGTGTGCACAGCCCGGCTGGGCCCTGCTTGGGGCAGGAGGAGCTGTCCTGGCGGGCAGGTGAAGCCTCGCCAGCCAGACGCCCAGCTGGTGCAGAGCCACCTTCCCTGTCTTATCCACTCTAGGTATGGATCGTGGTGTCTGGAAGCTGCAGCGGCAGCCCTGCTTCTTGGAGCCAGAGCGGCATGTGAACTGTGAGCACCGTCTACCCTGCGTGGGAGGCGGAGACGGCTTCCTATTTTAATCCTCTCGAGACTCCAAAGGTTAGTGATTTGTGTGGATCAAACCGCAGGGTCACACACGAGCCCTCCACAGATGTTCTTGTCGGCTGCTTTTCGTGGTGGTGGGGGGGGCGTCCTTCTCGAAGCCGTCTGGAGACCCTGGGATGAGATGCTCCCAACTCTGCATCTCCTCCGCATTGGAAAATCAGGCTGCGGGGAACCTTTGCAAACCCTGTTCCCTGAACTCCCTTCCTGTGAACAGTTGGGGAAACATGTTCAGAGTCAGACGGGCACAGAAATTTACATCCAGGTGTGTCCAGCCCCAGAAGGGCAGGAAGCTGAGGATCCAGGGGAGTTGCGAGGCCCAGAGGGCTGGGGGCAGCCGGACCCGGGGGGGGGCAGAAGGCCAGGGGCAGGAAGGCCTGTGGGAGCCATGGATGGTTTTGGAGCAGGAGAGGCAAATGCCCTTTGGCATGTTGAAGGGAACTGAGTCTGGCCTCAAGTGGTGCAGGGGGCTGGGGTGGGACGGGAGAAAGGCTGGGGACTGCCTCCCCTGGGAGGCTTCTGGCAGACAGGTGTGTTGAGGAATTCACAGCAGAGATTGGGCTTTGGAGGGAGGAGAGGGGAAGGAAGGGCCTGTGGGCAGAGGGCACGTGTGTGCCTAGGCAGCCAGGGGAGGCCCGGCTGTGCGTGGGGACGCTGGGTGTTCTGAGGTGACCGGAGGGTTCTTGTCAATGTGGCGGCTGTGAGGAGCCAGGCCGGCCTGAGAGTAGAAGCCTTGGGTGCTGCAGGGGGTCCAGGCTGGAGCATGTGCCCAGCTGGCAACTGGGGGACAGCCTCCTGGCGGAGAGGGGGATCCCAGGGCAAGGAGCAGAGGAGCCCCATTTCCCCAGGTGGCCCTTTCACAGTGGGGTTCAGGCTATGGAAACTCAGGTCAGCAGAAGCCAGTGAGACCCTGATGTGGCAGGCAAGGGTGTGGGGAGGGGGCGCTGGTGGACCTTTAGTGACCTTGCCCCTCAGCTCTCCCTCCCAAGCTGTCTTTGGACATGCCACCAGGGCCAGATATGACCAGCTGGAGATGATGCTTGGACTCCTCCCTGCAAAGTCCTGGGATAGGACAAGGAGAAGTGGGGGACCTGGAGCAACCAGATGTGGAGGTGAAGACCCCAATTCTCCTGAAGGTGGCATGGGGTGAGCAGCCCTTTCCTATGGCTCTGGAGTGATCCTGCTGTCTGTCTGTCAGTGTGCGGGTGATAGTCTGTCCTTCCTGCCAGTGGCTGCTGCTTCCTCACTGTGCCCCCTCAGGTGACCCTGAGTACCCTGGACCTCGACTGAGAACCATCATCGCCCCTGCCGTGGTCCTTCTCTCCCTCCAAGGAAGTCACCTCTGCAGGCTCAGTCCTGGGCACCTGGCCTTCTGACTCCTGCCCTCACCACTTTGTGGGGAAGTTCCTGGAGGCTCCGTTTTGCAGATGGGGAAACCTGAGGCCCAGAGAGCTCAGCCAGTCAGAGGCAGAGCAGGGGCCGACCCACCTGCCCGACAGAGCAGAGCTTCCTGGACACCCAGGGTCACATCCACCTCCACCCCAGAAGGCCGTGGTCCAGCCAGGCTTGTCTCCCTTCCTCTCAGAGGACAGGGCTAGTGTCCACCTCTAAGGGGCAGGGGAGTAAAGCTGGACAGGGTCAGAGGTGTGTGAGGCACCCACATGCTCAGAGAGCACAGCTGTGGCCACCGGGGTCCACTCCCAGCCCTCTTCCTCCAAGGTAGGTGCCGCTGACCCTGCTGTTCTGCACCCAGCAAACACCCGCTCCTCGGATTCCCCCCAGAACATCTTCATTAGCTAGGCTGCCGCCACAGGATCCCACACTCTGGGCAGTTGGGACAGCAGCCATGAATGGTGGCAGTCCTGGAGGCTGGGAGTCAGGTCAGGCTTGGGCAGGGCTGGTTCCTCTGAGGCTCCGAGGGAGGACCTGCCCCAGGCCTGGCTCCTGGTTCCTGGGTGGCTGTGACCCCTGGCATGGCGTGCCTCCTGGATGTGCCACTCTGATTTCTGCCTTCCTCTCCATGTGCCATTCTCCCTTGGTGCTGGGTCCAAGTGTCCCCTTTCATAAGGACACCGTCATGCTAGGCTGAGGTCCCCGATAAGGGCTGCATCTGAATCTGGACCCCATTCTGTGCTCATCACGGCCTGTGAGCACCTGGTTGGGATGGCATGACCCAGTGTGCAAGGAGACAAGGAGCGCAGGGTCCCCAGCACGTGAGAGAGGGCCCGCGTGGCTGTGTCCATCCAGTTATGGGCTCCGGTGGCCACTGGCCTGATCCACAGTGGTGCTCAGAGCCTCCTTGTTGGTGATGGGGGTGTCTGCGGAGTCCTGCCCAGAAGCACGGAAGCCACTTGAAAAGACAGGAAGGGGTTTCTCACCCCAGGCTCCAGCCCCTGCCACACTGAAAGATCAGGCTCCTGGGATCACCGCCCTTCACCTCCCTGACTACTTGAGCTGGCCCTTTATCCAACCCAGAGACCCGGGGAGCGGCTGGCCTAGGGTTAGGGCCTGGCAGGGGGGGTCAGCGGTGCCCCAAGTGCAGTCTGGATTCCATTTGCCACCAAACCAGCTGGAAGTACGTTGGGCCCCAGCGCAGGATCTCTTCATCCTCCAACTGTGCTGTCTCAAAACTGGAGGACAACCCCTTTGAAATTGGGTCACTCACTGCTGGTGTGTGGAGTCCCCAGAGCAGGGCGGGGGTAGCTTGGCTGGCAGTTTCCCGCCACTGAGTTGCTCTGCCTGGCGCTCGGGGTAGCAGGGGGTCTGTTCCAGGCGGGGGTTCTGTCTTCAGTTGCTTCAGTGGCTAGAAAGAGCTCTGCCCATCAACGTATCCTGACAAGTTATTGTCACTTGCTGGGCCTCAGTTTCCCCATCTTTAAAACATGGAGATGGGTTTAATCAGCTTTTTCACTGCTGTGACCAAAGGACCGACCAGAACAACTGAAGGGGAGGACAAGTGTACTTAGGGGCTCACGGTTTTAGAGTCTCAGTCCATAAGTGGCTGGCTCAAGGTGAGGCAGGACATGGTGGAAAAGAGTGGCAGAGGGAACCGGCTCACATGGTGACCAGGAAGCAGAGACAGAGACTCCACTGGCCAGAAACAAATGTATAGCCATAGCGGTGCCCAGTGCCCACCTCCTCCAGCCACACCCTTCAGTTACCATGAATCCTGATCAGGGGATTAGTTCACTGATTGGGTCAAGACTCTCACAACCCAGTCACCTCCTCTGAGCTGAGTTGCACTGTCTTTGGGGGACACCTCACATCCAAACCATAATAGACAGAGGGCTTAGGTGATGTATTGGAATCATCCCCCATTGAAGTGAAGGTCCTGAAGACTTGGGAGCCGTTCTCGAGGGACACATGGTTGGAATGTGTCATTTGGGGGAAGCTGAGCCTGAGATGACGGTGCTGAGCCTCCCAGCTGGTCACACTCCAACATCTGTCCTACTCGCTGTCGGCGGGATGGTTCCCGTCTCCACCCCTCGTTTCTGCCCTCCTCTGCGCGTGACACAAATCAAATGGCAACGTTTGGACTCCAGTCAACGTCAACTTCGATCAGCTCTTTCTGGCGTCAGCCAGAGTGGCGTAGCTGACATCTAATCTTGGAAGACCAAGCTACGTTTTCCAGTGCCACCACCCTGAGCTGGCATCTCAGGAAGCCAGCGAGCATTTTGAGCGAGCGTGTGGGTGATTTCACTCTCCGCTGCTCCGTGAGCAAACCTTGGCTGCTTGTGGAACGGTGGATGGTTTCTTCGGGGCAGGGTGGATCTACCCAGCCGCGCTCTCTGCTCACCTCCATACTCGCCAGGTTGTCTGCCGTGTCCACAGCGGCATCGCCGGGCTCACTGAATTCTGGGAGGAGACCACATGATAGATGGACAGCCGGGACTCTGGCGACAGAGAAGGCACCAGAAAGGAAGGTGGATTGTTCAAGGTCATGCAGTCACCTTATCCCACTCTCAGTCCTGGACACTCACTGCTGAGGGCTGGCCAGTTGCAGACCAGGCAGGCAGATCTTCTGGGGCTCGAGGGTACCCCAGTCAGGAGCATCTTGCCTGCTTGGTGGCCATCACTTTGGCACATCCACTGGAGGCTCTGGTGCCCTAGGGTCAGGACGTTTGGCCTTCAGGAGCCTCAGGGGCCACAGAGTCACCTGGGATGGGCAACCAGCACTGCTCAGGCTGCTTGTCAGGAAACAGGGGCCATAGCGTCCTGGTGCTTGGTCACACTGCAGGACACCAAGGGAAGGAAGCACAGCAGTCGGCGGAGAGGACAGAGAGGGTTCTGCCTTGGGGGAGACTAAGGTCAGAAGCCACCGGGGGCCTGGTACACAGTGGACACAGAGGTGACTCATGCCCAGGGGAGGGCTGGGCAGGAAGACTGGCTGCATTCCCAGTCTGTCTGTCTGTCCATCCTTCCAAATCTGAAGAAAGCGAGGGAATCAGAAAGAAAACCCACGGCAGGAAGAAGGAGCTGTGAGCACGTGCAGGGCGAGGATCACGCGCGGCTTTGTGTGGAACATTTAGAGGCTAAAAGCTAGTTCCTTGGTTGAGTGAAGCTCACATGTGGCTGAGTGTCCCGATGCTTGCATTTGCTGAAGGTGACAGGGCCTTGCTGTCAGCGTCCTTGATTCACCAGATACACCAGGAGCCTCCAGGAGCCTTGTGCGCGGCCCTGGACCTGGGTGGAGGCACAGCCTTCCTGCAGTTCATGGCGCAGGCTTGCAGGGGCTCGGAGGCTGAGCTCTCGGCTGGGCTCTCGGCTGCGATGGTTCATTTTACGGCGACTTGGCTGGGCCACGGGGTGCCCATGTATATGATCAAGGTTATTGTTTGGACAGACTAGGGGAAGCAGATTGCCCTTGGCCTCCCAGTCAGTCGAGGGCCTAAATAGAGCAAAAAGGCAGGAGTTACTCCTGCCTGGTGGCCTTTGGACTGGACGTTGGCTTCTTGCTGTCTTCAGACCTGCACGGGGACCTGGACTGCTGCTGGGTGTCCAGCCTGCCCACTCCCCTGCACCCCACCTCAGGGTGCTGGGCACAGGTCCACCCTCAGGAGCGATGGCATGTCTGTGTGGTGGCTGAGGGGCTTGGAGCCGTGTCAAGGAGGAAGCAGACTGAGTTTGCCTCTGAAATTCTCTGGGATGGCGGAAGTCTGCTTTTTTAAAAGCAAGCGAAATGTCACACTCCAGGAAGGGAGGTGGGGAGGGGCATTTAAGTGCCTGTGTGAGTCCCAGTCCCCTATTTATTCCTTAATTCTTTGGAGGACCTCAGGCACCCAGGATCTGATTCCAGCGGTCCTTGGTGGATGGCCATGCTCTTGACTGGCCTGATGTGTTCCTCTGAATGCATGGCAGTCCCCCTTTGTGCTCGAGGACATGCACAGGATGTCCCTGGTGCCTGAAACCGAGCTGGTCCCAGGCTGTGAGCATACACACATATACACATCCTGTGTGGATGGACCGATAAGAGCTAAAGTTTAATTCATAACAGGCACAGTAAGAGATTAATAATGACTTATAAAATCGAATGATTATAAGAATGTGCTGTCATAAAATTTATTTAAAACATGACTTGTTAATATTAAAATATTAGACAAATATTTAAAATATTTAAATACTTGTTTAAAATATTAGACAAATATTTCTGGAAATTTCCATTTCATATTTTCAGGCCAGGGTTGACCTCGGGAACTGACACTGCAGACACTGAAACCTCAGATGAGGGGGTCTACTGGAATATACAATAAACCCCACCGTCCACCACCGACAGACACAGATCCTGAACAGGGTCCGTGACCTACTCTACCAGGGGCCTCTGCTGTCCCTCATCCAGGTGACATGCTGCTGAATCTTATATTTGAATAAAAAATAAAATGACATCGTTTTCACAAGTAAGTTTTGGAAGAAGCATCTTGTTTAGTTTTATTGTTTCTTCTTAACCTCTCTTCACCTTCCCTGAGCTGTGCGGAATCAGACGTTGCGTCTCCGGGTTGCGGACGGGTGAGCAGAGGCTGCTGTGGTGCGTGGACCAGCCCGAGGCCAAGCCCCTTCAGCCTGGGCTGCTGGCCCGGGTCAGTGGCAGCAGAAGGGCTGGACTTGCTTGTTCAACACAGAATCTCCAGGGTCTGTGCGTGGAAAGCACCCAGGGGAGATCTGTCGAGTCAGATGACCCCACAGTGTATCCGTGTCTCAGAACGTCATCTTGCACCCCGTCAGTGTCTACCATGGTCATGTGTCAATTAAAAACAGAAGTGATCAGGCTTGTTCCTGAGGCCAGCTTCCTTCCCTGTGTCTACTGTGAGAGGGCTCTTCAGGGACCGTCGGCAGGACCCAAGGTGACCAGACTGTCCTCACCAGGGTGATGTCCAATTTCCTAATTAGCTTTCTCTTTCAATAAGGGACAAATACGTTTCCTAGTCCACAAAATCAGGGGCATAAACAGAGTGACAATTCTGGCCACAAGTGACATTCCTGTGGTCAGCTCTACCTGACCCTGGAGGGCTGCTGTGGTCCCTGGTACCCGTCCCCTCCTAACTGGATCTGATGCCCAGCAGGGAGCCCTGCTTCCTGTGGCTGCCAGAGCCAGGGCCGTCCGTGGACCCCAGAGGTCCACTGCTGTCCTGGGTGCCCACAGAGGTCGGGAAGGCCTGGCGGGCTTTGCTCTTGGGAGCAGCTGTGGTGTCCTGTTCCCAGATGCCCCCCAGCACCTGTGGTCCCCAGGCTCAGCGGTGCCTGCTCACTGCTTCTTAGGGCAAGTTCTCTGTCTCTTAGAAAAATACAGCCCTGGATCCTTGGTCCTTCCAGACAGATAGTAATAGCAATAATAGTAGCTACCATTTAGTCTCTGTACCAGCAGACATACCACACCACACACGTTACTTGGATTAATCCTTATTATTATCCCCATTTCACAGATAATGGTGTTGAGCCTCAGAGGAGTTAAGTCACTTGTCTCGCGTCACACAGCTAATATGGGGGGAGCTTGGGCTCAAATTAAGTTCTGGCCAAGCCTGTGTTCTCAGTCACGACAGCTGAAAATGTGTTAATCCTGGGGAGGGGGACAAATCGGGACCCCCATTCATGGCCAGTGTCTCCCGGGGCAGGGCATTGGGTTGTGGGGAGGCACAGGAATGGGTGCACAAGCTCTCTGAGGCTCCACAGCCCGCCTGGGCCGGGGCTGCTGACCCTGCTGTCAGATGAGCGCACCCAACCCTGGCTCAAGGGATGTAACAGGGAGGCCGTGCTCGGGCCTCACCGTCCCGACCTGTGTGCAGCAGGCCGGAAACCAGCCTTGGCCAAAAGTGTTTTCCTAATGCCATGTGTCTACCTCGTCAGGGAGGAGCATGTCCAGCTGCCCTGTTGGGGGCCAGGACAGCCAGGCAGGAGACCAGGCACACAGGACCGGGGGAGGAGGACTGGAATAGGCTGAGGCTTGGAGCCCCAGCGGTCAGGAGTTTTGAGGGCACAGGTGTAGCAGGAGCCACAGAGGAGGGAGGTCAGGAGCCGCTGGCCAGACGTAGGTCAGGGAGAGCGGTGTGCGGGGGACACCCACTGGACAGAGTTGGGGTGGCTGTGCCACTAGATGGCTGGCTCCCAGGGCAGGGCCAGGTCTCTGTCTGGCCCTTCCCAGAACTTCTTCCTCATGCCGTCTCCTTCCCCAGAGGCCTGGAGGCAGGAGTTGGGGTGCTGGGGAGGAGACCCCCCTGGGGCAGGGGAGCCCTTCAGCGTCCCCAGGAAGCTCGTCAGCGTCTAAACCTCTTCCAACAAGGAGATGCTTCCTGGAGCCCTGGGCGGAACAGAGAGCCACAGAGTCCTGGGGTCGCTGCCAAGCACCGAGTTCGCTCCCAGGTGAATGCTGGGGAGGCGGGGAAGCAAGCATACGGGTCCCCGCACCCTCCACCCTCCCCGTGCCCGGAGGTGAGCTCCTGCGCAGATGCTCCCAGGAGCCGGCCCTGCCCGCTTTCCTTCCTGCTCCGTCGGGACTCTGTCACCCGGCTCTGGGTGGGCTCCGGTGATGGGCACTGGGGTCACATCAGCCTCTGCCCTCAGGGAGTCACAGGGAAGAGGAGGAGGTAGAAATGGGAGGTGACAGGCGCCCTGCGGTCACGGGGCACCCTCACTGCCCGGGGAGGCCCAGGAGGGCTCTCTGGAGGCAGGGGCCATTGTGGTCATCTGGAGGAGGCCACAGAGGTGTGTTCCCACTCACTCGTGAGAAGCTGAAGCTGGGCAGTGGCAGCTGAGCTCTGCCTGAGGGGGAGCACATGGCAGTGGGCAGGTGAGACCAGGGCTGGGGGACACAGAGGGTTCTAGACACACCTCGGCAGCCGCAGACTCTTCTTCCCTGAACTGCTTGGTGGGCCTGGGGGAGGAGGGGCCAGTGCGTCACCCCCACTAACCCACCGCTGGGTGAAGGTGCCTGAAGGGCAAGGTCCGGCAGACTGACCTCAGCCGTGCCCAGGCTGTGTTTGGCAGGACACTGAGTCCGCAGGTGCTGTCCAGGGAGACAGCTGTGTGCCCAGGTCTTGATGGTGGCCTGAGCCTAGCAACCAACACCACTGTGTTGGTGACAGTGCCACATGGGGGCAGCATCCATGTCGCCTAAGAGGGTCAGCTCCTCCACCAGCTGGCCATGGGCTCCTCTGTGGGGCTCGCAGGTCAGGTGCACCTGAGCAGGTGCTCAGAATCATGGTCCCTGTGGGCTGGCTGGGGCTCTGAGCCTTGTACGTGGGGGGGATCAGGACCATGGCCTCCTGGGCCACCTCACAGGGTGGAGCCCATGTGACAGCCCCACTGGAAGCTGCACCTCCGTAAAGTGCTGTGTTTCCCTGGAAAGAATCACCCATTGGCCATCTGCTGTGTCAGGGGCCCACTGTGTCCTCCCTCCTGGAGCCCTTCCCCGGGGCACTGGTCTAGGGAGGAAACGGGGTGGGAGGAGGTGAGAGCCCCGCCCATGCTCAGCTCAGCAGGGGAGTTTCCTCACCTCCTCCACACACCCTGGCCAGGTGGGTGGTCAGCCAGCTGGCCCAGGCTCAGACCTGCAGTGCTCCTTTCCCAGGGCCCGTGAGCACGGTTCCACAGGCCACGGCACAGCTGTTCCAGGGTCTCTTCCCTGGCCTCCCTGTATCCCTAAGAAGCCACTTACGGGGCCCTTGGTTGGGGGACAGCCAGACCCATCTGACCCCTTAGTCCATTCAACTCAGCTGACCTGGCCTGCACTCCTTGACCCTTCCCTGGGGGATCTCTGTGCCCACTCTAGTGCCCACCTACTGTCTGTCCACTCTGAGTGGACCCAGAGTGACCCAGGGGCACAGCCCACTAGCCATGGCAGAGGCACCTGGGGTTAAGACCAGGATTTCCCAGCTAGAGTGGCGCCCCCTGGTGGCAGGAACACAGAGCGCAGTTGCCCGTGCCCTCTGCCCCACCCACAGGGAGATGAAGTGGTTCTTGGTGCCCTTTAAAAGTGGGTCAGGAGGCAGCTTTGCCTTCATTGTCTTCAACAAGGACCATTCACGTCCTGCGACTGCCTCAGAGAATCTCTGTCATCTGCACTTCCACAAAATAGGATGCCCCTGGATGGGCCTTGACCTTTTCTTTAAAAAAAAAAAACCACAAGATTCCGAATTATAAAAACAGAGTGGAGTGACTGCATTTGCCCAGAGGATACATTCCAGGGTCCACCCCTGCACCAGGGTTTGTCCATGGAGCTGGGGGCCTCAGAGGCCCGTGGCCAGACACTCCTCTTTGAAGCATTCTGGGTTCATTTCCCCAGTGCTAGTCTGAGGCAGCTGGAGGTATTATGGTCCCGGTTTTATAGACGAGGAAACTGAGGTTCAGAGAGGCACTGAGTTTCATAGGGACGGGTCAACTGTGAGGCCTGGGGCTGGCGCACGTGCAGGGCTGGTGCAGGGCGGGTGTGAGCCAGGTGCTGCCAGGGGACGCTTCTCCTCTCCCCTCTCCAGGCTCTCAAGGTGACGGGCTGCCCCTCTTACTGTGCCTCTACTGAAGACGGCACAGTGCCCCCCGGATTCCCTGTGGGTCACACAGATGATAGAGCATATTATTCTAGAACCACGGCATTAATTAGCACAAGACAGAGGGGGACAGAGGGGGACAGAGGGGGCAAAACATGTCCGAGGGGGCAGCAGAAGGGACAGTAGGGCAGGCTGTCTGCGGGCCAGCCCTGTTCCCAGCTCCAAGGCTTGGTCATGTTCCTTGTTTTGCAGACTTGGCTCTACAGCCCTGGGGACCGGCCCTTGTGTGCTGTGCTGGCCAGCTGGGCGGGCCCACCACACGCTCTCCCTCCTCCCTTCCCTCTGAGTGTGGCTCTGTCAGCCCCGTGGGGAAACCCAGGAGGCTGCCACCTCCAGTCCCACCCAGATCACGGCTGCCTCCAGTGTGGGCCTTGAGACTTGATGTCCCTCTGGGTGGTTGGTGGCCCATCCGTGGTGCTCATGGGTGTCCTGGGTGTGTGTGAGTGCCAGGGCCACCCATGGCAGGCTCCCTGGCTTGGGACAGCCAGCTCCACTCAGCCTTGCCCAGCCCAGTGGCCCAGGCCTGGCAGCAGGTCACTCCCCGGCTGGCTGCTGCCAGTGTCCTCTCTCTTGTTAGGAGGCCACCTCGGGTGGGGAGGCAGCCAGCACGAGGACTCAGACCCTGCCACCTTGCCCTGTGACCTCTCTGCCACCGCCTGGTACCCTCAGGTGTTCTCTTTCCCCCTCCCCAGAGAGACCTGGTCGTGGGTAGATCAGTGAATGCACTTCCCAAAGAGGTGACCAGCCGGGAGAAAGAAGCTCACCCCTGACCCTGCCAGCTGGCCTGGGGCGGTCACTCTTCTCCCAGCACCAAGGGCCCAGCAACTTCTGCTTTGCCTGGGAGGGAGGCCGGGGTCTGGGGACACGGTCAAGGGCACCAGCTGCTGCGGCCTCTTGGTGCCCCGAGGGAGGGCCCTGGTCCACGGGAGGGCGTCTCTATCAGTCAGGACCCACCTACAGTAAACAGCAGCCCAGGGCGGAGTGCAGGGAGTTTTCAAAGGTACATATTATTATTGGGGTGTTTTAGTGCTGGGGATTGAACCCAGGGCCGTGTGCATGCGAGGGGAGCACTCTACCAACTGAGCTATATCCCCAGCCCCTCAAAAATACAGATTATTTTCAATTGACACATAATAATTGTGTCTTTATGGGGTACAGTGTGACACTTCAATACAGGTATACAGTGCATAACGATCCCATCTGAGTGACCGGCATATCTATCACCTCGAACATTTGTCCTTTCTTTGTGATGTGAACATTCAAAATCCTCTCTCCTAGCTATTTTGAAATGAATGATTAATTGTTGTCACTATCGTTACCCTACTGTGCTAGAGAATATTAGGAGTTATTGGTCCCCCGGGTCCATTAACGGCCCTCTCTTCATCCTTCCCCTGTCCAGCCTTTGGTAAGCGTGATCTACTCTCCGATTCAATGAGATCAACTTTCTAGTTTTCACTTAGAACATTGGGTATTTGTCTTTCTGTGTCTGGCTCATTCCTCTTAACACTGTGTCCTCCAGTTCATGCAAATGACCTGCTTCTGTCCTTTTTTATGGCTGAGTAATACTCTGCTGTGCACACATACCACATTTTCTTTATCCACGAATCCACCCATGGACCCCTAGTTTGATTTCATGTCTGGGCCACTGTGGATAATGCTGCAATGAACGTGGGTGTGACATGTCTCTTTGACATACTGATTCCATTTCCCTTGGATACAGCCCCAAGAGTGGGGTTGCTGGATCAGATGGCAGTGCTATTTGTGGTTCCTGAGGAACTCCCATACTGTTTCCATAATGGCTGTGCTAATTTACATTCCGGTCAGCAGCGTGTGGGCGTCCTCCCAGGGACTTTTTACAGAGTTACAGGAGCCGGCTTTGGAAAGTCGCCTGAGCCAAGGGCCTGCAGGAGCAGGAAGCTTCGCATCCCCCCCGGCCTGGGGCGCAGCCCAGCACCAGAGCCCGGTGAGAGCCGGGGCGGGGAGGGCCTCGGGCTGGAAGACGAAGCCCCTGCAGAGAGGTGGGAACAGGGAAGACACAGGACCTCTGCTGCACTGTCCACCTCCGGCCTCCATGGCTGGACTCTGCAGGAGGTCACAGGGTCAAGCAGTTGAGGTGGCCCAGCCATGACGGCGTCGGCCCCTGGGCCGCAGAACTGGGCAGGGAAGGGCGGGCGAGCTGTGGGTGTGGCCCGGGGCAGGTGGGAGACACTGCAGGTGGCCCTGGCCCTGGCTATGGATTCCAGGGTGTCCAGAGACACCACAAATCAGAGGTCCCGTGGCCTCTGACTGTCAGAGTGAGGGTGTGGGTTTCAGAGCCGGGGTCGGGACGAGGCCTGCAGGGTCTCCCAGGTGGGAGGCCCTCCAGGCACCTCCCCACGGAGACGTGCCCCACAGGCCTGCAGCAGGCTGCCAAGGGACAGTCACCGCACACAGCGGCTGGGCCTTGGTGCCACGGAGCCTCAGGGCGCCTGTCCCACGCCCTTGTCAGTGCCCCTTTCCAGCGAGGTCCTCATGGCCCATGATGTTTCTCTGCCAGGCTCCCCCGTAGCCTGCGGGCCTCCCTACGGGTGACCTCCTCCCTCTGGACAGGGGGTGCCCTTCACAGGACACATCCAGGACCCTGCCGCTGAGGGGAGAGCTGAGTGGAACTGGCCGGGCACCCTGTCGGCCGCCTCTGTCCCTGGCTTCCCGTGCTCCTGGCTGTTCCCATGTGTGGCCACCAGCTGTCATTTCGGAGGCCAGCGGTGGGCTCTGGGTGATCATTTACAGGTCCCGAGGGGGAGATAAGGCCTGGCTGTGCCCTTTATGGGTCATAAAGAGATGGCACGGCGGGGGCCGCGCTCCATGCCAGCCCCCTTGTCTCTCTGCCTATCTTTTATTGTCCACTCTTATCTCCTCCCCTCCCACGCCCCGCCCTGCGTAGATCCCCAGGACCATAACCTTCTCCAACCGCTGCCGGCTCCCTGACCTTCTGCCCCAGGTGCAGGAGGAAACGGGATCCGCGGGCGGGAGGCTGGGCAGCCCAGCCCAGGGTGGCCACATGGCAGTGACCGGGGCTGGGTGGAGAAGAGCCGTCCAGGCTGGGGGCATCCTCGTCCACCTCCGGCGTCTTCCTCCTCCACCAGCCAGCCCGTGCCCAGGGCAGGGGACGGGGTGGGGTTCAGCCCATTTCTCCTAATCTTTTCCTTCTCTGAGCAGAGACTGAGGCAGCTGATGGGGACAGGCACTTCAGAGTCCCCAGGGACCCTTAGGGCAGATTCAGGGTCTAGCACCATGTTTAACCCGTCTCTTAATGGTGACAGGAGTAGTCCCCAGTGACATGTGACATCCCTCCTCAGTTTGGGTGGAAGCAGGACAGGCGGGAATCTTCAGGGGTCGTGACCCCTGGTCCCTGGCGGAGAGGGCAAGCGTCCTCATCTGCCCCAGAGAGCCATGGTCCTACCATGACGGGGGCCGAGAGGGCTCTTATGCTGGGACTAAAGCTGGGACTAAAGGGGGACAGCTTTGGAATCACCGAGCCCTGGCTCCAGGCCTCAGCACCACCGTGGGACAAGTCCACCTCGGCATGCTCTAATTCCCGTTTGCCAAACAGGAGCTTGAAGCCCCTCTCCAGGAGGTGATAAGAACCGAAGCACGGCTTGTCCTTGCTAGTGGCAAATGTGTGACAAGAGGCGGTGTCTGCAATGATGCTGAGACAGACGCCCATGTGCCTGAGGACATTGGGACCCAGAGGGACAGAGGGATGGTGGGCGGGTCTGTCCTCCGCTGGGTCGTCCCTTCTGTCCTGGACTGACCCCACCGAAGTGCCTGTTCCCACCACTGGCCAGGAGTGGCATCCCTGACCTGTGGTGACAGGCCAGCAGCTGTGGCCATGGTCCTGCATCCCAGGGACGTGTGGCATCCCGGGGGTGGGCTGGGTGCCCTCCTGGGTTCCGACCCCTGGTGGGCGTCCTGGTGCTGGGAGGCCGGGCGCCTGGGGGTGTCCAGGGGTGCCCGGGGCCCTCCAGCGGCCTCCTGACTCACTCTCCTCGGGGCCCAGCCCATGTTTGCTCTGTCTTTCTGGGTTTCAGCCTTTGGCCAGCGGAGGTTAAAGATTACTGAGGCAGCTGACAATAAAAGTGCCCGGCGCGCTGGCCTTTGACCACCCATCGGAGGCAGGGGATCGCGGGCTTGCAACCGCCACAACGGCCCGAGTGGCAGGGTGCGGGTGGGCGCGGCCACTGGTATTAATATTAAGAGGACAGTGGCTCCTGCTTGGGCAGCCGGGCCAAGTTTCTGTTTTATCTCAGCCAGGGCCACAATGTGGCATTGTTCTCCACCTCCAAGGCCACGGTGCAGCCCCAGAGTGGACCAGGGACAAACTCTACCTGGAGGAGCAAGCCCACACCCCGAGGTGGCTGCGGGCAGGGCAGGGGCGGGGGCGGGGCCTCCATTTCCTCCTGGAAGGGGCGCACTTCTCATGAGAAGGTCTGGGAATGGGAGGCCCTGTGGCCTGGGGAGCCCCCGCTGGACCTCGGTTCCCTATCCCGCAGGGGGGCCCACTTACGCCTGGGCCCCAGGGCGGGTGACCTCACCTTCTCTGAGCTCTGACCTGAGCAAGCCATAATGCTTTCCCAGTGCCTCAAAGAGAACCACTGGACACAAAGGAAACTAGTGACATTGAAATGCAGTTATCAAAGTGTTTAAAAACAAATTGGAGATAATACATGGGCTTCTTTATGAACCCAATAAATGAGAAATCCCAGCCACAAGGCTATCGACTCCCATGGTCTCCAAGCAGCAGTGAACGAACCCCGCATTGCAGGTGTCTGCAGCAAGGCCAACGGGGACCGCTGCGTGTCTCAGTTTTATTTTTTCCCCTTTGCCTGTATTTCTTTTAAAAATGATTTTTATCTGAAATAACTATAGACTCACAAAAAATTGCAAAACTTGCAGAGAGGTCGGACTCTTTGGTGATCACTAGCTTTCCCCGGGGTCACACGGTGCACGGGCAGGTGCAGTACGGACACCAGGGCCCTGACTGGCGGAACACACCAACCAGACGAAGGACCCCGACTCAGATTTTGCACTTCTGGCCTGCACTTCTTACTGTAGGTCTGCGTACAACTCGATGCCATGTGGCCACAGATTCATAAGCTCCCACCACCATCAGACGCAAAGTTCAGGCTGGATGTGTAGCTCAGGGGTAGAGCCCTGGCCTAGGGACACCTGGGGTTCCATCCCAGGCTCTGCAACAAATAGAAAAGAGACAGACCTCTTCTCTCGGTGCCCAGCGGCTGCCTGGTGCTGCCCCTCTGTGTGTCGCCTGCTCACTCTCCGTAAGCTTCCTCGTCCCACGGATCCATTCTCCTCAAATCATAACAGTTAACATGCTCCACACCTGAGCAAGTGCTTTCTCGTGTGGTGAAGGGGCAAAAACAGATGGGAAGAGGTTGACCGATTCCCCGAGGTCACCCAGCAGGGTGGGTGCCACCTGTATCTGGGTCTTTTCTGTTCCGCTTCAGCCATGAGCTCATCATAATCCCAGGTTTGAACCAGGAAACCTTGGCTCAGTTTCAGTCCTCTCACCCAGTAGCTGTGTGGTTTGGGGTACATCCTGAACCTGTCAGATGAAGGTTTGTTTCCATGAGGTGAAGGAGTGCTGAGCCCACTTGATGAAGATGGTAAACTGGGAGGGGACGGCCTCACACCTGTGGTGGGCTCCCGGTGTCCTGGGGAAGGCTGCCACTGCTGGGGTGGGAGGTCAGGGCCACAGCACCCTGGAGAAGCGCACAGCTCCTCGCACACGCTCCGATGGATTCTCCTGACTTTCTCATTGTCACTTGTGTCACAGAGAGCACCTGGCCAGGAGCCCCAGCAGTTACAGGTGGCTGGAAGAAGGGCCAGGTAGAAAGGTACCCGGAGAGATTCTGTGCCCCCAGGAGACTACGATTGATTGAAGAGATACAAGGAGCAAAGGCAGATCCGCACACACAGCGGCGCACCCGGCCAAGCTTTCTGAGTTCGCGGGAATCCTTTCGATTGCAAGTAACAGAATCTCGACTTAATTGGCTGAAGAGGGGGACAGAGTGTGGTTTGTTGGTTCCTCCAGGGCCCGTTCCATGGAGCCTTGGACAACTCTGCACCCCCTCCCCAGCCCTACCTCCCTGCCTCCGTGTGTAGGGCAAGCTGGGGAAGAAACGTGGCCAGAGGCAGTTCTGGAATCAGACCTTCCATCCTGAGGACTCGCCCAGTTCCATCTAGAAGACTCGGGGAGGACGGAACCAGCTGGCATCCCCGGGCCACATCTGGACTATCCACCATGATTAGAAGGCCCAGCCTCGATCACAAGCCCATCCCTTGGGCAGGGGGTGGGACTTGTTCCTCCAAGACGTACCTGGGCTGGGCTGGGCTGGGCGCAGCCGGGTGAGACTGTTAGGGAGGGGGCCGGATGTCCAGGGAGGGCATGGGAGACCTCGGGAGGCCCCCCAAGGATCTGATCAATTATGGGATGCACACGTACCACATGGCACAATGGATCCCACTCTTCTGTCCAAGCTAAGGAAGCCTGAGGCTGGTGGAGTGATCTGGATCAAGTGTGGACGGACCAGGACACGTCTAGACTCCACTGGGCCCTCTTCTGGACCAGTCAACGGGCTGGGACAAGATCTCTGGGTTCCTCAGTTTAAGGAGGCCAGGTCACATGGATGCTGAGTGTCCCCAGTGGGCTGAGTGCTGCACATGAAGCAACGAGTCATGTGGACATCGCTTCGCCTCGGCTGGCCTGATTGTGACACTGCCCTGCTCACAGACCCCAGGGTCCCCAGGGCTGGAGGAGGGTGGGAACTCTCAGCTTGGCATCTGGGCCCCACCGTCCACCATCTGCCTTCCTTCCTGGGCCATCACTGTCCTCCTTTGTTCCCTGAGCTCATCCTGCCTTTGCAGGCTTCTGTTTTTGTCCACTCTGTCCCCTCTGCCGGGCGTGCTCACTCCTTTCCTGTCTTGCCCCAGCCCCACTGGGCCCCCCAAGGCCCCATCCACACACAACCGAAGGGGTTCTCCTGCAGCTTGCTGCTCGAGGGGAGAGGGGCGTCACAGCAGCAAGAGGCCAAGAGTCAAGGACGCCACTAAGGCCCCACCGTGGAGGTCTGGACTCCTGAAAGATTTTCAACCCTGCCTCTCAGGAGAGAAACATTGGCTGACTGCTTACAACCTGTTAGGTGAGGACCCTGGAGCTCTGGCCCAAGATGCCGAGGCCCAGGACACTGCTCTTGCGATGCTCTGAGGGGAGCTGAGACCAAGAGCCCCACATCGTGTCCAAGCTAAGGAAGCCCGAGGCTAGTGGGGTGATCTGGACCAAGTGTGGACAGACCAGACCACGCCAGACTCCACTGGGCCCTCTTCTGGACCGGCAAAGTGTTTCTGCCAGAGTCCAGCAAGGAGACAAAGGCACTGAAGGAGCTTGGAACCTGAATCACACAATCTTCGAGCCCAAAGAGTTTCAAGCCAAGACCAGCTTCAAGTGGCCACATACTAGTGGCCATCCCAGGTACTGACAGAATTGAACCCAAATTCTCTCTGGAGGACGCACTTTCATCCCAGCCTTTAAAAACTTATACAGTTATTTAAATTCAGTGGGAAGTGAGCAATTCCTATGCAAAAATCAGTGGATACACAAGGAAACGGGGGATGGGAGACAGCAGAACGAGATCCTATACAATCAGATACTAGGATTATTGTGCCACTAATGGGAAATTATGTTTAATATATTCAAGAAATAAGAGGAGATTTAAAATGGATAAGAAACAAACAGATTATAAAATGAAGCTCTAGAAATTAAAGAAATATGATAAGAGCAGTTAAAAATGTAGTGGACAGAATTCAGACAAAGCTGAAGAGAGAATTAATAAAATTGAAGATAAAATAAGGAAATTATTGAAATATGATCCCAGCAATAGATAGATATGGACAATAAGAGTCTAAGAAACCTAAAACATGGAGAAGTTCAAATGTTCTTTTTTATTTTTAAAATTCTAAATTATTTATTTTTACCTATTTTTGATATTAGAGATTGAACCCAGGGGCACTTTACTACTAAGTACATCCCCAGCCCCTTTAATTTTTATTTTTAAATATTGAGGCAGAGTCTCACTAAGTTTCTTACATCCTAATTTGCTGAGGTTGGCTCTGAACTTTCGATCCTCTTGTCTCAGCCTCCTGAGTTCCTGGAATTACAGGTGTGGGTCATCATGCCCAGCTGAAATGTTTTTAAATTAAACCTCTAAAAAGAAAGGAGAATTAGGGGCTGGGGTTGTGGCGGAGCAGTCGAGCACTCGCCACGCACATGCAGGGCCTTGGTTTCGATCCTCAGCACCGCATGAAAATAAATAGATAAAAT
This sequence comes from Urocitellus parryii, assembly GCF_045843805.1. NCBI lineage: Eukaryota > Metazoa > Chordata > Mammalia > Rodentia > Sciuridae > Urocitellus > Urocitellus parryii. Next base: position 7,023,529 of record NC_135536.1, read on the forward strand.
AAAGGTATATTAAAAAAAGAAGAGTTAAAAAAGAAAAGAAGAGAGAGGGGGTAGAAGGAAGGGAGAAAGGGTGGGGGAGGTGATGGGACAAAGCCAATGTCCCAAAGAGAGAATGGTTAGAATACTCAAGAATTGGGGAAAGAACAATCCTAAGAGGCTAATAAATTCCAAGTATGTTAAATTAAAAGAAAAACATGAGACAATGAAATTATCATGACGACAGAAACAAAGAAAAGCTTTTATAAAAAAGCAGAAGGGAAAAGAGAGATGACCTAGGAAGTAGGAACAGGCAGAGAATTGGCTTTTCCACAGGAACAACAGAAGGCAGAAGCCGTGGAATGGTGTCTTAAACACCAAACGTGCAGGATTAATATCAAACAAAATTAGGCTTAATCACAAAACTTACAGTTATTAGCTGAATGAATTTGAGGAAATTGCTTCAACTCTTGAGTGTAGATTTGTAATAGAGTAAGTGGTGATAAAGGTGATGTTCATGGAGTTTTTGTGAAAAAAAAATTAGATAATGCACATGAAACACTAAGCTTGGTGCATAGTTGGCACTTTGAATCTCCATGTGAATCTCAACTTGTCAGACAAGGTCTGGAAATAGAGGGACAAGTGTCCGTGTTTATCCACTTATCCATACTTACGGCTACATTCAACAAGTGATCAAGCGCTATTAGTATATGGGAGCCACCATGCCAGGACATTCATATGCATTTTCTTATTTAATCTTTACAGCATCACTGTGAATTAGGCAGTTGTTTGCCTCATGTATTTAAAATTGTATCTATTATAAATTTGAGATAGTAAAATGTACATTTTAGATAGATAGAAAAAATGGATATTAAGTTGATAGTTTTAAGTGAAGCACCAAGACATTTTAGAAATTGACGTTCAAACATGAGAACTCTGGTGTAGGAAGACAGTGTTCAACAAGGTGTCTAAGCCAGGAGCACCTCATGGTGCATCAGGGTGGGTTTGCGACACTGGACTACACCAATATGCAAGCAATCATCTGTGGGTAATTTTAAAACAATAACCAGACCCACAAAAAGGTGATTTTTTTAACACTTTTCTTCTTCAATATGATAAAATCATTTTCAGGAAGAATTATGTACTAATCAATAATAATTATTATCTTGGTTGTCTCTAAAATCGTAAATTGCAAAAAGAAATTTTAATGTTAAATATATTTACATTCAGTTAAATATTTTATATATGAACTCAAATTTGCCCTTGTCAAACACAAACCTCTCAGTTTGCAAACTTGAACGGTTTCTAACCATGGTGAGCTTACTTTCCAAGTGAGCCCATGTAATAGAGTTCAATGTGGTGGACAGAAAACCATTTAACAGGAAGTTCTCTGAATTAACTTTCACATCAGATACAATATTTAACAAGGAATAAGTAATAAAAATGTGCTGATGCTAAGCTAACAATCGTATTACTAATAATGGCAGCAAGTATATAGAGCTGAGACCAATGAAAGGTTTCTCCAGGAGAAGCATTTTGTCACTGGTATTATTTAGGATTGTCAGTGCATGGTGTTAAGAGCAAATCACCTTTTTGTGGGTCTGGTTATTGTTTTAAAATTACCCACAGACGATTGCTTGCACACAAGGTGTGGTCCAGTGTCGCAAGCCCACTCTGATGCACCATGAGGTGCTCCTGGCTTAGACACCTTGTTGAACACTGTCTTCCTAGACCAGAGTTCTCATGTTTGAACGTCAATTTTTAAAATATCTTGGTGCTTCATTTAAAACTATCAACTTAATATCCATTTTTTTCTATCTATCTAAAATGTACATTATACTATCTTAAATTTATAATAGATACATTTTTAAACTTAGTATTATGTTTATGTCATTTATTTTTCCCTTAAAGTGACATTGAGAGATTTTCAAATGAGTATATGTTAAAGCAACAATAACATGGCATTTTATAGAGGAGAGGCAACTAATTTTGGAGGTCCAGTCAAGTCTTGCTCAACAATTAGGACATATTCTATAAGACCCCTGGTTAGGCGATTTCATTCTGCTAACAGAACTTGCACAAAGTAAGACAGCTGCAATGTCACTAGGTGATATAATCTTTTCCGACTGTGTTTCTATATGTGACCCATTGATGACCAAAGTGTTGGTAGGCAGCATGGGACTGTAATTTAAAAAATTGCAGCATAATGTACATATAAAAATGCACACACGGGCTGGGGATGTGGCTCAAGCGGTAGCGCGCTCGCCTGGCATGCGTGCGGCCCGGGTTCGATCCTCAGCACCACATACCAACAAAGATGTTGTGTCCGCCGAGAACTAAAAATAAATATTAAAAAATTCTCTCTCTCTCTCTCTCTCTCTCTCTCTCTCTCTCTCCTCTCTCTCTTTAAAAAAAAAAATGCACACACTCTACATCATATAACTTAGTGAACTTCTCAAAAGCCAGCCACTTGTGTGGCCACTATCTATATTAACAAAAAGAAACTTCCCAGCGCCTGCTGCCAAAGAGGGCAGCTCAGACCTTTCCTACCTTTGCTGCAAAGACCTGCTCTGCCGGCATGAAACGGCCTGTTCTCCTTTCACTGTCTGCAGCACCAACGTCTGGTTGGGACCCTTGTTTATGCTCGAAATTGATTATTTTTTCCTTGATTACTAAGAGGTTTATCATTTTATTTTTTCCAAAGGATCATTTAGTTTTACTCGTTCTCTTTATTATGTATTATTTCACGGATCCCTATTTATTGTTTCTTTGTTTCTGCTTTCTTTTGTTTTGCTAAAAATATATATTTTCATTTCAAGATATAGTAGCACATAACAGATTTTAGGCCTTTCTTCTTTTCTCTTATGTCTTTTAAAACTGTCACTTTCCCTTTTCCGCCACGATCTGTATCTCACTCTTTGTCATATTTTTGCTGTCATTCAATTAAGAATATTTGCATTTTTGATTGCGATTGTTTCAGAGCCCTGGGTTATTTAGAAGTGTCTTGTTTAATCTCCCAGGACTTGGAGCTTTTCGAGCCACCCCTCTGTTATTGATGACTAATTTAATTCCACTTAAGTCACAGAATAGGCTCTGTATGAGTCAGTCTTTTGAAGTATATTGAAACTTGTTTTAAGGGCCAGCACTGATCCATCTTGAAGAACGTTCTACATGTACTTGAAAAGTGTTTGTATCCTGCAGACGTTGGGTGGATCACACTACGGACATCAGTAGTGTGCTCGATGGTGTTCTTATATCAGTGATTTAAAATACACCTTCAGTTCTCCAACTGTGTTGGTTTTCTCCTCTTCCCCTGAGTTCTACCAGCTTCTGTTTTGAGGATTTTGAGACTCTTTTGGGAGGTGAACATTTATTTATTACTGAATATATTTCTGCTCTGTTGATTCTTTTATCATTATGAAATGAAACGTCCCGTTCTTTCTGGTAATACTTCTTACTGTGGAATCTACTTTGTCTAGTATCAATATAGTCATTTGAATTAGTCAGTTTGCCAAGAAACAGAACCAATAGAATATATTTATATTTATTGTTTGTTGATACATTTCTATTATATATCAGTGAAATTCATTGTCACTATTTTTTATTTGCACCATATTTAACCACTGAGCCACATTCTAGCCCTTTTTATTTTTTATTTGGACACAGGGCTTCGCCAGGTTGCTGAAGCTGGCCTGGAACTTGCCATCCTCCTGCCCCAGCCCTCTGAGTTGCTGGGCTTACAGGTGCGGCACTACTTTTCAGATTGGCTCACATGATCACAGGAGTTGAGAAGCACCAGGATGGCACTCTGCAAGCTGGAGAGCCAGAGGAGATGAAGGCTCAGCACTAAGGACACCTGTGGCATGGCCTTCAGCTGGAGGCTGCAGTCCCAAGAACCTCTGAGGGCCGCTGGTACCAGTCCCAGAGTCCCAAGACCAGAGAACTTGGATGCTGTGTTCAAGTAAAACAACAGGAGGTAACTTACCCGACTCAAGGAAGAAGAAGGGGGAGGGTCATTCTGTTCCATCAAGGTCCCCAGACACATGGAGGGCAGGTCCCTCTCACTCCACATGGCAGTTTCTGGGAACACCCTCCCTGGTACCTGAATGCGTCGTTTACCAGTTTTGTAGGCATCCCTGGATGCACTCAAGTTGCCCCCCAACATCGACACTGCCCCTGCGTGGCTCACGTTTACATGGTCCACCTTTCTTCCTTGTTTTGCTTTGAAACTATCCATGACTTTGTATTCAAAGAGTATTTCTTGCAGATAACACTTAGCTGGGTTTTGCATTTTTATCTTGTCTGATAATCTGGTTTTTTATTTTAGTGTGTAGTCTATATTTAACCTGATTATTGATTTGTTATCATTTAGGTCTATCCTTTTGCTGTTCTCTATACCTTTTCTCTTTTTAAAATTATTTTTCTGGGGGCTGGGGTTGTGGCTCAGTGGTAGAGCGCTCACCTAGCACATGTGAGGCACTGGGTTCGATCCTCAGCACCACATAAAATATAAAGTTATTATGTCCATTTACAACTAAAAATATTTTTTAAAATTATTTTTCTATTTCCCTTGTGTTTTCCTCTTAATCACATTTTGTTGTTTTATGTAAATTCCTCCATTGGCTTGACCGCTTTATCAGCCCTGTTTTTAATGATTGTTCTAGAAATTACAATATGTATCTTCATCACAGTCTACTTAGAGTTTGTACTGAAACACTTCAGATAAAAAGTAGGAAATTTGCAACAATGTTTTTATTTATATGTAACCTCCATATTGATTATAAGCCCATAGTACAGTGTGGTTAGTTTTGCTTTAAATAATCATACGCCTTTGCAAAACACTAAGAAAAACATATCCACAATACCCACACATTTGCCGATTCTTGGGCACTTTATTTTTTTCCTATAGATGCAAATTACTAGCTGGTGTCATTCCCTTCAGCCAGCTCTTTAGAATTTCCTGCGCTGTAGGACTGAGTATCTCTCTCTCTCTTTTCTCACTATTTTGCTTTCATTGTTGAGGACTGTTCTTGCTGGGTATGGGATTCTTGGTTGGCAGTTTGTTCTTTTGAATGTGCTCAATACATTCTGGTCCTCACTGTTATGCCCAGAAGTTGCTGGTTCCTTTTACTCCATGTCCTGCTCTGTTCTTCTCCACATTCAAGGATCTCTCCCCATCTCGCTTTCAGCCTTTCGACAACCAGGTGCCGGTGTCTCATTTTCTTTGTGTTTATCCCACTTGGATGTTTTCAGCTTCTTGCTCTGGAACTTCAATTTTTTCATCAAGGTGGAAACCTTTCTCCCGATGTTCTTCAGCCCTTTTCCGTCTGCTCTTGTTCTTGAACTCCAGTTCATCTGTGTGGCTCCTTGATACTTTCCCACACGTCTCTGATGTTCAATTCCCTGCAGCCTTTTTTCTTTCTGCTTTGGATTGGAGAGTTTCTATTCATTTATTTTCAAAGCCACTGAAGATTTATTTATCTTCAACTTCCTTCAGCCATCTCCAAATTGTTTTTAAACACATCTAGTAAATTTTCCATTTTAAATGAAAAATGAGAAGTTATATACTTTTCAGCAATCGGGTATTCCTTTGGCTTTTGAAAAAATTTCATTTGCTCTGTTGGGGTTTCCTATTTGTTCACTCATTAGGACTACATTTTCATTTAATCTTTTAAAATACTGCGTTTCTTTTTATTTCTTTTCAATATTTATGGCAGCTGCTTTGAGGTCTTTGCTAATCCAATATCTGTGCCACTTGGTGAGGAGCTCTGTTTTGCTCTTTACCTTGACTGTGTATTAAGTTTTCCTATTTATTTACATGTCTAGTATTTGTTTGAAAACTAGGCAGTGTGAACAATGTGTTGTAGTGATCCTAGATTCCGTTATGTTTTCCTAAGTTTTCTGGGAGGTTGGGAGGAGATCTAGGAGACAGTTAATTTTCCAGGTCTTAATCTTTAAATACCATCTTTTCCAAGCTGAATATCTCCAGCTTCCAGCTGCTATATTTTTAGCTTGATTCTCTGGGTCTCCCCTGCAGAGTTTGGGGGACAGGCAGGGATATGGACAGTTGGTACCCACCTTTTGGAATCCACATGTGCTATGACATTTTTGTTCCTATAGTTTCTGTCTTAAATTTCTAGCTGCTCTGTCAATCTTATGCTCTGACCTCTGGCACCAGTAGGATCCAGTTCTTGGCTGCCTGAGGTGTGCAAGTTGGGGAATGCCCTTAATAAAAAAAATACCGCAAACTTAGAGTTCCCTCCCATGACATTCTGTCTTTCAAGGGTGGAACCTCCTCTGGTTTCTGTCTGCTTTTCCACCAGCCTTCCTGGATTCTTTCCTATGTGTGTGCAAATCAGCAACTGGTCAGGAATTGATGAAGAGTTTACACTCAGGTTTTTTTCTTCCATGTGGGACTTCTTCAGTTCTACCCAGAGTTGCCCCCTCGCTTCCAGGAACACACGCTCCCAGCTACTCTGCCAACCTAGAGCTACCTCTTCAAGTCTGTGGGAATGAGGTTTTCCTTCACGGAACTTGTGAGGCTGAGAGGTCATCTTCTGTCAAGAAAAAAACCCATAAAATTGCCATTGTTTTTAATCGCAACGGTCACCTTATGAAAAAAGACTCCTTTGGTTTCTGTCTCCTTTTGATGGCTGGACAATGCCTTTGAATAATTTTTCCTCTCAAAAATTTTGACCAGATTTTATAATTGCCATCTTTGAGAGCATTTGCGTGATCAACTCTGCCATGACGACAAGCCACAGACATCGAAATGGCATCATTTCTAAAACTCCATTTTCAGTATTCTGTTGTAAAAAAATAAAATGACATTTTTATATTGATTTATTCTCTGGTAATCTTGTTAACGTCACTTACTAATTCTAACACTTTGAGGATTGTTTTGTAGTTTTTTTTTACACCTGCCATTCTGTTGTCTGAGAACATGACAGCTAGATGAAATCACTAGATTCAGTCTTTTCCAATCCTGATACCCTTTATTTATTTATTTTTCTTTATGGCCCTGTTTAGGATTTCCAGAACAATGTGTGTATATAAATGGTGGCAGTGGGAACGCTTCTCTTCTTTTCCATATCCCAGGCAGAGCAAAAGGGAGATCATCACGGCAGGGTTTTTAATAGATACTCTTTACAAGAGTATGGAAAGTCATTTCTAGGCTGTTTGCTTCAAAAACATTTTTTTAATTAGGAAGAATGTTGAATTTTATCAAATGTTTTTCTGTATCTGTTGAGATAGTAGTTTGCTTTTTCTGCATTTTCTGAGAACGCTGGGAATTAAATTGGTTGTTTTCAAATATTAAAAGAGACTTGTATTCATGAAATTAACCAAATGTGCTCAGTGATCTCGCTTTCTTTTAATAATCACTAGATTCAGTTTGATGATATTTTGCTTAGGATTTTAGCACCTGTATTTGTGAGGCAGACTGACCTGCAATTTTATATTTTTGTCATGTCTTTATCATAATTTTGACATCCATCAAGGTTGTGCTGGCTTTCTAAAATTAATAAAAAAGTACATCCTCTTTTTTATTCTCTCAAAGTTTGTTTAATATTGGCATTGCTTTTTTTAAAGTGTTTGAAAAAATTCACCAGGGATACTGTCTGTGCCTGGATATTTCTTTATAATAAGATTTAAAATTACAAAATAATTAAAAAATTGTTTTAGTTATATGCTGGTTGGATTTTCTATATCATCTTATGTCTGTTTTAGAAAGCAGATTTCTAGGACCTTGAATGTGGCTTCTAAATGTTTGAGTATTTTGGAAAATAATTGTTCATTATGTGCTTGTAGGGTCTGTAGTGATGTCCACATTTTACGTCTGACATTAGCCATTTCTTTCTCTGTCTTTTGGTCTCGATTGGTTTTTCTAAAGTTTATCAGTTGGATCATTTTTTTCCAAGGGACAGTTTTTACCTGTGCCAATTTTCTGTACTCTGTGTTTTCTGCTCACTTCACTTATTTTTGTCCTCTACTGTATTTCCTATTTTTGTCTTTGTGTCCACTTTGTCCCCGCCCCCCACCAACTTGACATCAAGTTTCAGTCTTTCTTCTTTTGTAATATCTGCTTTTAAGGCTATGAATTTCCCTCTAATCATAACTTTAGCTTTGTATCATATCTTTATGTGTAGTATGTTAGGTGTCAAGTCATCCAATGTATTTTCTAATTTCTACTTTTGCTTACTCTCTGACCAATTGGTTATGTAGAAGTATTTCGGCTCATTTCCAAACATTTGGGGGACTTTGTTTGGTTTTCTTTTTGGTTGTTGATTTCTGACTTAATTCCACCATAGTCCCAGACCAGACTCTGAATTATTTTAGTCTTTCAAAATTTGTTAGGAATCAATTTATGGTCGAGCCTTGATTCTTTAAAAAAAAAATTTTTTTAACTTATCTGGATTTTCTAGTTGTTCTTAACAGGCATGTTGGTCTATAAGGTAGTCCATCATAGCTAAAAGCAAGTTTCATAGCATCCTGATTTAATTATTCTTCTACTGGTAAATATTAAGTTCATCTTCAGTCTTGTCTTATTGAAAAGTGCTGCAGTGGACATCCTTGTAACTAGCAGTTGAGTATTATGTATGATTCTGCTAGAGAATCAGAAAAGCGTGGTTGAGAGCATGTTGCCCATGCTCCAGGGAGCCCCCAGCCTCATTCCCAAGTAGCTGGGGCTACAGGTGGACTCCTGGCTTTAGATTCTGATCCTTTATCTTGCTAAGAATATGGACACCCACACTTCCTTCCACGTCTATTGAACTTGTTTCCCAGATAAGTTCTGTGATCCTACCTGTTGGAGGACTACCACCCCCATACAGGGATAGAGTGAGCATGATGGAGTGGTAAGAGCTGCCAAAGCTTTGCAGCTGCATACAGATTTTCTGGGGGGAGTGGAGAAGGAAAGAGGAAGAAACAGACATTTCCTGTTTCCTTGGTTTATTAATTTGTTCACTTAGACCATCCCACTGGTAGTAATTGTACAGATGGATGGGTCTGGCTGTGACTCTTCCATCCAGGGACATCCTGTGCTTTGACTGTGGCCTCCTTCCCTGCCTCTCTCCCTTCCCCTCCTGTTTCCCTTCCACCCTGTTCCCTTCCCCTTGCCCAGTAGTCCATCTCAATTCTTAAAAAACATTTTTAGTTTTCACACATGAGAGAAAAATGTGATACTTATCTTTCTGTGTTTGGCTAATTTTATGTAACATGAAAACCTACAGTTCCATCCATTTTCCTGAAAGTGACATGATTTCATTCTTCTTCATGGCTGAAAAAAATCATGGATATATCATTTTATCTGTTCATCTGTCAGTAGGCACTAAGGCTGACTCCACGTCATGACTATGAAGAAACATGGTTATGTAGGTGTCTCTTGGAAGCTGACCTCATTTCCTTCAGTTATATACTTAGGAATGGCAGAGTTGGATTATTCAGTAGATTTTTTTTTTAGTTTTTTTTTTTTGTTTGTTTTGTTTTTGAGGAATCTCCTTACTGTTTTCCATCAGGGATTCACTATTTTACACTGTATTCCTTTTTCTCCACATCCTTACCAGAATTTGTAAATTTTTTTGGTTTGTTTTCATAGTAACTATTCTGACTCAGGTGAGATGAATCTCAATGAAGTTTTGATTTGCATTTCTTCCCTGATAACTATAGATGTTGAACATTTTTAAATATATTTATTGGGCCATTTATACTTCTTTTGAGAAGTATCTGTTCAGACCATTTACTTATCTATTGATTGAATTATGTGTTCTCTTGAGTTACTGGAACTTTTTTGAGTTCTTTATATATTTGGGATATTAATCTGTCAGATGAATTGCTGACAAAGATTTTCTCCCTTTTGCAGATTGTCTCTTCATGCTGTTGGTGGTTTCCTGTGCTGTGCAGAAGATTTTAAATATGATACAATCCCATATGTCAATTCTTGCTATTATTTCCTGAGCTCTTGGGGTTCCACTCAGGAAATGGTTGCCTGTGCCAATATCTTGAAGTGCTTCCCCTAGATTTTCCTCTAGTCGTTTTAAATCTTCAGGTCTTACATGAAGGTCTTAGATCCACTTAGAGTTGATTTCTGGGTGGGGTGGGGATAGCAGTCTAGTTTCAATCTTCTGCAAGTGGTTTTCCAGTTTTCCCAGCACCGTTTGTTCAAGAGGCCGTCTTGTCTCTGGTGCTTGTTTTTGGCATCTTTTTGACAATTCGATGACTGTGGATGCGTGGGTTTACTTCTGGATCTTCTATTCTGCTCCATTGGTTCAGGTGTCCACTTTTATTCCAATACCACATCGTCGTCTTCTTCTTCTTTCTTTTTTTAAATATATTTTTTAGTTGTAGATGGGCCTTTATTTTATGTATTTCTATGCGGTGCTGAGGATTGAACCCAGGGCCTCACATGTACCAGGCAAGCGCTCCACCACTGAGCCCCAGCCCCAGCCCCCACCTTGTCTTCTTAACTGTGGCTCTGTAGCATATTTTGAAGTCAGGTATTGTGACATCTCCAGCATCACTGCTGTTGATCAGTCACTTTGGCTATTTTGGGGAACAGATATTTTCTATAGGCTTCAATTCACTTGGACTCCTTTGACTCTTCCTAAGTTCTTTCCATACTTGTGTTATAAATCAGATATTCTTATACTTTCCTTTGCCTTGCAGTCTTGTTTAGGAGGAGACGCACTGAAGGTCTTGTAGGATAATAATGGGAGGCTTGATCACAGTTCTGGGGTTTTGACCAGACTGGGTTCTGGTGGTTGCTGGTGGTTCCTCCTGGAGGTGGGGACTGGGGAGAACCGTGTCTCTGGTATTCTCCCGGGGCCATTCTCACATCAGTCTCTCCCCTCTTGCGGGGTGTGAATAGACTCATCAGAATCAGAATTGGGTTGGGGTAATAGCACAACCATGCAATTCCCAGTGACAGGCTGCAAGAAGCTCTACAGGATCTCCTCTCTGAGGTTTATCTTCACACATTGACTGTGAGGCTCCAGGCCCTGCCCTTCACCTTGGAGATGTCTTTGACTGGAGAGGGCCTGAAAGATCAGGCCCTCAGCTCAACGTCCAATTTTTCCTCCACTAATTCACTCATTTATTCAAAAAAAAAAATATTGAGCAGAACGCTGGGCAGATCATTAATTTAACAAATATTGTTAAAATCCTGTGGCAATATCTGTTCCATTGATGGGGACAGGGCGGTGAACAACATAGACATGACCTTCTGCCAATTTGGAGCTTACATTCTGATGGGTGAAGGCAGACAATTATCAAAATACTTAGGATGTGCTGTACTGACACGGCAGTAACTGCTACAGAGAAAGAGCAAAGGAGGGCAGCCGGGGAGGGCGTGGCCATTTTACTCTTTGAGGGGTTCCTTTATTGGACATAATTTCAGAGTAGTTACAGAAAAGTTGCAAGAATGATCAAAATTGCTTTGGTTATTCTGAACTTTTTTTCTAGTTCTGTGAAAAATGTCATTGGGTATCTTGATGGAGATTGCATTGAATCTGTAGATCGCTTTTGGCAAAACCGCCCTTTTGACGACATTAATCCTGCCTGTTCAGGAATGAGGGAGATCTTTCCATCTTCCAGTATCTTCTTCAGTTTCTTTCTTCAGTGTTGTATAATTTTCATTATGTAATTATAACTTCAAAGAGATGAAAGCCCTCTTCGGTTCAGTTTATTTCAATTTTTTTTTTTTAGGCTATTGTGAATGGAACTGTTTTCCTGATTTCTCTTTAGGTGATTCATTATTGGTGTATATAAAACCTGCTGATTTTTTTCCTGACACTTTGGTATAGTTAATAATTCACAGGAACACCTCAAATAGTAATAGTGCACTACATTTTCTTTCTTCTTCTCTCTCTTTCCTGTGCAAACTATTTAAGAGAAAGAAGCCTCTTCATCCTTAAATATTTCACTGTGTATAACTTCTTAATTTCTTTTATGTAACCACACTACAGTGGTGAAAAATCAGGAAATTAACACTTGATCCAAAACTATTGTTAAAATATGGTCCTTATTTAGATTTCACCAACTGGGCCTATAATGTCCTTTGTACTCCAAGAAGGGCCAGGTCATCTGTTGTGCCCACTGGCCCTGCCTCTTCAGGTTCTGTCTCGTGACCCCGACACCGCTTAGTGTACTGTCCAGTTATTGTGTAGAATGGATTTGTTGCTAGCTCCTCATATTCAGGCTGGGCACTCTTAGCAAAGTACTTCAGAAGTGTGTCCACACCAGACGCACTGTATCAGAGGCACGGGCTGGTTAATGCTAGCTTCGATTGCTTGGTTAGGTTGCCATCTGCCATGTTTCTCCTTATTCCTTTGAGTGGACAATGGTATTATAAACCAAGATCTGCTCTATACATGAGCCCATTGCTACCAGGGTCTCAGTTGACAAATGAAATTTTACATGGACACGTGTATACATAAACGTGACCCAGGTTTTTTCTTCCATCTCACAGATGAGCAATGTTTTATGGTTCCTCTTCATCTCTCAACCTCAAGTTCAGTGGCAGCGATGGACCCCTAGGGAGTTACCACCCAGTGGGTGATGTGCTGGTCTGCCCTGGCCCCAGAGTGGGCTGCATTCGAGCGAGACCTGCCACTGGAGGCCTTCTTTCCCCATCCAGAACCTAAAGAAATGCCGATCCCCGGATCCTCCAACTCTGTGCACCCCGTGGAGTAACATCTGTCCTCACCCACTTGACCCTGAGCATCTTTAGAAGCAGATCCCGAGTCCCTGGCAGTGTGGAGTGTTCTGGGCTCCCCGTTTCAGCATCAGGTGGAAACGTGGGGTGCACAGGGCACAGCAGGGCAGCTGAGACTCATCAGCGTGGCACTGTGTTTGCCATGGCAGGAGAGGTCTCCTGGCTGGGATCCCCACGCCCATCCGTGGGTGCCCACGTGGAACTGTCCGTACTCTTCACTTCCTGGACACCCACTTCCCCAGGTAAGTCTCTGTGTTCTTGAAGAATGTGTGGCCTCCCTTTAGGGGTGGGGGCTGGCTTCTCAGGTGTGGAGCAGGCCCTTGGGAACGTAAGTGGCTATGAAGAGGGATGACTGGGGGTGGAGGGCATGGAGGGCGTGTGTGTCCCCTCCCCAGCACATTCTAGGCAGAAGCGCAAGCCCCAGTATGACGGTATTAGGGCGGGATTAGGCTGGGGTGGAGCCCTCATGAATGGATTAGTGCCTTTATAAGAAGAGAGACGAGAGAGACGATCCCGTTCCACCATGGAGGTCACAGCCAGAGAGCAGGCGAGCACCTGCTGCTGGATCTGCCCGCACCTTGATCTTGGGACAGAAATGGCTGATGAATATCGGTCCTTTAAACCTCCTAGTTCTTGGTATTCTGTTAGCAGCTTGGACTGAGACCCAAGGAGGGAAGCCCCCCGAACGATCTGCTTCCCTTCTCTGATGATCAAACTGCCCCCTACCTGCATGTCCCCCTCACCCTGTGGCATTCAGGTGGCTGGGATTCATGAGCCTTTCCAAGCCTGCATCAGGCTGACAGGAGACTGAGTTGTGTGGCTTCCCAGCCTCGTGTTTCTCTTTTGCTGCTTGGAGGTTGAGAAGGGGTCAGCAAAGGGGTCAGGGAAGGGCGCGGGCAACTGTCATGGTCCTGGAGGTCAGGGGCACGAGGTCCCCCACGGCTCAGGCACTGGCCCTGGACCTGCACCCCTCCAGCCTCCCCCTGGCCCAGGCTCCCTCCTAAGGTAGGTGGACTGCATTATTTCTTGGTTCTTTCCAGATTAAAAATTCTCTGTTCTAAATCCGTCCATCAAACACTATTTTGAGGGCTTTGAAGAGAAACCTGGGTGTTTTTACTTTCTCTCACACACCTACCTCACACCTTCCCAAGTTCTCAAGGCTCTTTCAACAGGCACGTCAAATGGACACGGCTCTGGACTTGGCAGGGTGTGTTCCTTGTGAGCCTCTCTCTAAGGGGCTGACGGGTCACTTCTGAATCCTGCAAGTTCATTTGCTCCTGACAGCAGATGGCTCGAGAGGGCCGTGTTCTCCTAGGTCAAGGCTTCTCTGTGGCCCGGAAGGCTTCAGGTTTCTTCCACAGGAAGGGGCAAGTGCAGTGCTGGTGGGTAAAGAAGTTGCACCTTTGATAAACATCAGAGGATGGAAAGAAACAATCCCGGTCCCCTCAGAGTAAGGTGACACATCGGGTCCTGTGGTCTGGCACTGAGCCACGGTCCTCTCCCCAGCTGAAGGCTCCTTTGCCCATCCCATCAATGCCTGTTAACTGAGCACACCACGTCCACATGACAGTGGACAAGCAGGCAGGCCCTCCAACACTCAGAGAATGGCTACATTTCCCAGCTTCCCTTGCGGTTTGGTTGGGCCATGTGACTAGTGCTAGCCAATAGACTGTCAGTACCAGAGCTGGGCGTCACTCCTGGGATGAGACTGTGAAGAGCCAGTGTGACTCTCCTGTCTCCTTCCCCTGCTGTGGTGGCCCTGCAGGCCACCAGAGGTGGCCAGCAGAGCAGAAGGACTGTCAATCAGCCTAAGGAAGGAACCTGACCAGTTCAGGCCCTGCCTCTGCTGGAGATGCAGGGCCGTGCCTTGGGTTCCCTCCTGTTTGATGGGTGCCAGTGTCTCAGTGACAGGGCTGGTGTGCTGGAAGAGCAGATGTCTGGTGTCCAGTCTGTGCCCGGCACATGCAGGGGCACAGTCCATGTCAGCTCTCGTCTGTGAGCCCAGCACCATGGCCTGGCTCACAGTCTGTCGGCGAGGTCACACGGGCCTGCCATGTGTGTGCTGGTCAGACTTGCAGAAGGCTGGGCCAGGGCGTGAACCCAGAGCTGCTCCAGAGTGTGAACCCTGCGCCGGCCTCCCCCTCGCTGCACACAGGAGCAAGGTGCAGCCCGCCTCGGCCAGCCGCCTGCGCCCGGGGTTCCTGAAGAGTTTGCACGGGGCGGAGACGAGAGGCTTCTTTCTGGTGTCCCACAAGCAGGAGTGGGATGGGGGTCACGTGTTTGCCTGAATGACTTCTGGAGTGGAGGGGGAGAGGGAACAGGGCGTCTTCACCCTGATACATCCAAGTGTTTCTCAGTGAAAACGAAAGAGAGGCACCTTTTACCCCAGTCCACTTTCCTTTGCCCCTCCTGGCCCTTTCCCACTGCTGTGAAGAGGAGCTAGTTGCTCTCTGCCTCTTGCTTTTTGTCTCTGTTTATGAAGCCCAACCACATGCCAACACCTCTCTGTAGGTTACAGTCTTATTTTAGGGCCCCCTTCTGCAGATGCTGAATCTGTGGTTACCAGAGGGTGTGATTTGAGGCCACTATGAATGTCCTTCAGCCCCCAAATATTTCCTCCACGTAAGTATTACTTGAAACCAAATCCTGCCATTATAGCTGGAGCTTGAACTAGGTGCAAAGGGCTGAGCAGTGACAAGAGGCTGCTTGTCGTGGGATGCAGGAGTGGGACATCAGGATGAACCTGCCACAGCCCCTGCCCTGCCCCAGGAAGACTTCAGTGCAGCCATTATTGCTCTTTTTCAGTTGACACAGAGCCCCAGCAGTTCCTGTCAATGGTTCTCTTTGCAAATACAAAAAGTGGGAGAAACTCTCCACAGTGTTTGGTGGCTTTCTAGGAAAGTCCTGTGTCCTCTAAGCCCCTGGGGCAGGGGCAGCGTCTGTCCTTCAGCTCAGCTTTGCTGTGTGTCACCCTATGTCCACCATGCAGTGGGAGCCTGCAATAGTCTTCCAGAGCTGCAATGACAAACTACTGCCACCTGGGTGACAACAGATGTTTACTGTCTGACAGTCCTAGAGGCCAGAGGCCTGGATCAGAGAGAGAAGTAAAGAAGTCTCTGCCTCCAGGGAGCGCGGGCCTCAGAGGAGAAGGCTGCGGGTGGGATACTTTGAAACTCCAGAGCAGTGAATGTAGACCTAGAACTCAAAAGAGCAAGATCTAAAAATCCTGCCTTGAATTTTTGGCTTTTATTTTATCCAAGTCTGGACTCCGTGTCTGACTTTGTCTCATGGCTCCCGGGAGAATCTGAGCAGGGCAGGACTCTGCACTATGGGGCCATGTTCTAGGAGACGAGTGCTCCCGACAGCTCAGGGTGGAAGCAGAGGTGTCTCAAGGCCGGCTGTGAAGTTTCCAGGAGGTTCCAGGGGAACATCCTCTGCAGGAAGAACGCCAGCCATCCTGTAGCCTTCCTTGTTCCAGAAGGCTCCGTGGTGAATACATAATTAAGCCCTCTGTAATTACCAGTTTGAATCTGCCTAGGACACTAGGGTTCCCACCCCCTAATTTACCTTATAAATTTATTCTGCTAAAAAAGTCGAAAATGTCAGTCTTCTGCGAAAGCTGCATAAATGAATTATCTCCCCGGATGACAGAAGGTGGGAAGGAGGAGGCAGCTTCCAGAGGACATTCTTCATTGTGAGTGTCTGCAAGTACCCCACACTTAGCTCGTACCCAGCAGAGAGCCCGAGACGGCTTTCTCTGAGGGTGGAGAGCTGGGGGCCATCAGGTTCTGTTTAGCGTCCCCAGCATGGCAAGGAGGGACAGCTTTTAAAACCAGCTGGCCTGAACTTTTTCAGAGAGTTGTGGAGACTTTTCAGCCTTGGGTGATGGAAACCCCCAAAGAGAGAGAAGGAAGGAAACACTGAGGCAGTTGATTAAGCAGGGTCCCCTCCAGCCACTGTCCACCCTACAGTCAGGACACAGCCCTCCTTGGACTCTCCCAAGGAGGAGAGTCCAAACACTCGGCTTCAGAGTGGGCTCGTGGCTCCCCAGATTCCTCTACAAAGAATAGTTTAACAAAACTATTTATAAAAATGTATGACAAATCTGTAATGTCACATTAGGAGGTTTGGGAAATAAAATGCTTTTTTAAAAAAAACCCTCTAATCGCAAAACCCTAACACAACAGCAGCCCTCATCTCTGAATGGCCTTCTAGTCCTTTGTCCCCTCATAGGTAGTCTGTTCCCCAACTCCCAGTAATTAGCCAAATGGCTCAGCTGTTACAAATTTTAATTTTTAATTTTTCGGGCAGATTATAAAACCCCTATGTGTGGACTACAGGAAATTTGGGGACCAAGAGAAGAAAAGGAACAGTGAGGATTCCCCCTATCCCCCATCTCTGAGATCACACCTGCTGATGTGTGCGAGGTCCTTCTTCCCAGTCCTCCCCTCATGGGCATGGCATTTCTAGTTTGCAGATATATTTATTAGGTCTTTGCATTAGACCTAGCTGGCTCCATCAGTGCATAGTAGGGCACACTCCTACTATGTACCCGTCCTGAGCAGAGGAGACAAGGCAGGGCCCGAGCAGTCTGCTTTGAGAAGCTCAGAGCCCAGTGACAAATACCCCTCCTTCTGTCAAACTAAGATGTTGCCCTCTGGGTATCCCCAAAGGTCACCCTGGTCCCATGCACCACATAGTCGTGCTCTGGCTTGCATGGGTCTCCTTCAAAATTCATCTTGAAACTTAATTCCCACTATGGTGATCCTAAGAGGGCACCTTTGGGGAGGTGATTGATAATGGGGACTCCATCCTCATGAACGGATTAGTGCCTTATAAAAGAGCTGGGGATCTTTTGGCCCCTCTTTCTTCCACTTGAACCCAGTGCCTCTAGGAGGTGCACATCAGGCTGTTGGTGCCCAGCCCCACATCTCTCACAAGGTCGCAGGAAGGGCGAGCTCAAAATAAGGAGACAAAGGCATTTGTATGCTTTGAAACTTTTTATTGATATTGTCTGTTTCAAAATTTGACCAGCAGAAGTTTCTGTCTGACCCCACTCCCTCCTGCTGCACCTTGAGCCCATTTCTTCTGCCGCACATCTTTTTATCTTTCCCCCTCCACCCCTTTCCTCTCTGCCACAGTTATTTGCTTTCATAGCCATGGTTCATGTCTTCTCCCATTTTACTGCTTCCCCCCAAAACTCTTCTACTGAGCTGGCTTTCTCTGCTCAACCCAGACCTTGTTCTTCTTGGTCATTTTCTCTTCCTTCCTCCATGTCCTGATCCAGAATCAGTCTCCAGCTGCTGGCTACTGGCTGGCAGGACAGCTGGAATCGGATCTGGTGAACAGTGTGCCGGTTATTCACAAAGTCAGACCTGGTGGTGATTCTGCTCTGCCTCGAGGCGATGGGCCATGGGCTCCCTGAATAATGGGGAATGAAAGCCTTTCTCATCCCAGGATTAGGTAAGATAAACTGCCTAACAATGTAACTATTATTGTTGTTATTATTATTTTTGGTGCTGGGGATTGAACCCAGGACCTTGTGCATGCAAAGCAAGCACTCTAACAGCCCCTAACAATGTAATTGACCCAGCAGGCCATGGAGGTCTTGGAAGAATTCTGAACTCTGTGATCAGGACCCCTGCCCACACTCCTTCCTCCCATGGCATCTGGGACACACGTCTATCCATGAGTGAGCACTGTTGGGGGGCTGAGTTACAACTGCTACAAACAACTATGTCACTGGCTTTTTGCTTTACCTTGCTGGAGTGATGTGTCAAGTTCAGGTTTGTCTGAACTAGAAACCTGGATACTAACCACTACACAAAATTGCCACTCTGGGCCCTGGCACCCTGTGGTGTGCTTGGCATGAAGCAGGCTTCCCATCAACATGTGTTCAAGGAACAAATCACAGCGATGCCTATAGCGACGAGAGCACTGTGGGGCGGAGACCAGGTGGTTTACTAAGGCCCCCTTATCCCTACTTTCCAAAGTCAGCCCCGCAGGTGTGCTGAGCCCCAGGGAAGAGGGAGCCCACCCGGCCAGAGATGTGATGTCCTTTCTCCACGCTGCTTGGCACCTGAGCCCTTTCCCCAGAGCTGGAGCCTGCAGGTCTGTGCCCCCGAAGCACGCAGGGGGCCAGGTTTTACAGGGCAGGGAGCAACTCTAGCTCCAGGCAGCAGGCAGCCCTCAGGGGTGGTGGGGAGGGGGCTGACCCCTGGCCTGACCATCACTCCTGGCAGACAGGTTTGGGGGGTGGACGTCTCATCCAGGCCAGGCTCCCATTTTTCATTTAGTGGAAAGACTTGATGGACGCAGTGTCGGTGGCGGAGGCTAATTGCACAGAGCCGGGAGCTAATGCAGCCGCTGTAATTCTTGTCACCTTCTAACCACTCAGTAGGAGCTTCCGATGAATAACACGCGGCGTTCAGGGGCTGTGTACATCAGTCGCATGTGTCACTGGCAGAGGTCGGGCAGGGCCCTGGTGCGGCGGGGGAATGCAGTGCCGCCTTGCCAAGTCCTTAATTAAAGGAGGAAATATGTCAGAAGCTACATGACCAGTGTCCAGCCTACAGAGCATTTACAGTGGCAGTGAAAGTTGCAGTTAAAGACTTTGATGGGAATCGACAGCACAGGAGAGTCCCCTCATCTCAGGAGGAGAAAGAATGTGCTTCCTCAGGCCTCTGGGGTGAGGCCACCAGGTGGAGAGGAGCTCCAGCCTGCTCGGTGGTCTTCTGCAGCCCCCTGGCAGTCCAGGGGCTCGCCAGTGTTTGCCCCTGACTTGGGAACCGTAACCCTCAGAGATCAGGAGAAGCCCGAGAATCAGACAACTCAATAAAGCCACATAAAACATCCGACGGCTTTCATACTTTTTCACTTTCTTTAACTCAATTTATTTTTCATTTTGTGGACAGAGATTTAGTCCGGGTATTAGTTTATGATTTTTACTGAAGGAATTACTCAACACACACACATATAAAAAGGAAATATTATTTTTATCATTTATTTTGTGCCATGTATACCATAGGAGGAAAAAAACGGAGTGAAATCACTTCAGTACCGCTGTGTTTTTCATTACAAAGTTATTACATATAGAAATTACTCCAAATTATCTGAAATGAATGGAAATTATGAGGTTTAAATTCCCCAGGTTACTACAGGCACAGCTCTGGAAATTTATTTTGTCATCTTGCTGAACATAATTGCTACAACAAAATTTCTTCCATTTTACAACTGCGGCATAACTTATTTATACCGGTGTAGCTGTAATTTTACATCAATAAGTTGCATGGGAAGGAATACACAGGTGGTAATTGAAAACAATAATTTGTACTGAGGTCCAGGTGGAACCGTTGGCTCAGAAAAAGGCTCCAGTTCCTGTCGGAACAGCGTTGTGTGTCACTGTGGCCTTTTCTCATCCCCTTAGCCAGCACCAGTAGAACCATCCAAACACCTTCCATCATGGCCCGTGGCTGCCACGGGGACAGCCACGTTTGTCCTCCTTTGCACCGTGGCCCATGCATTCTGATGTGGAAACTGGGGACACAGGACTCTGGGGGCGCAGGGGAGGCCTGTGCTGCTTCTGCACCAGCTCCTGCCTTTTTCTTCTTCTCTTGCTTTCCAACTTGCCTCTGGGTTGGGTGCATTTAGGTACCCGGAGCTAATTAAGGTGTTTGATAGATTTCAATTGGAGTATGAGTTCTTGCCAGAAACATCAACGATTCGATTCCCCAAGCACAATGCAGAGTGTTCAATCCACTAATGCTTTATACATTACTGTGTTCCTTCCCAGCCGGAATGTGTGGTCTGGGTACAATACCGAACCGGTCCCCAAACAGGCGTCCTCACTCTTCAGTTCTCTAATTGTCCCTGTTAAGCAGATACAAATAATGAAACTGCAGATGCCTGTGCTAAATCCCAGCAGCTGAGGAATCCATCGTTTGCATCTGGAGGTCCAAATACAGATTTTTAACAATTGACCATAAATCTGCCCTACTTAGAATCCAGATCATCGGGGTGGTCTGGACACAGGTCAGAGATGGGCTCTTTGCTCCTGTTCAGGGCTCCATTTCATTATGCTTGCGGGAAAGAGCGAGAGAGAGGGAGGCAGAGGGGCTTTGTGGCAAGTTCAAATGGTGAATGTTATTGCCACATCCATATTTTAGAAGCCATTGTTGTTTCAAAGATCCCAAAGGCTTAAAATCACAGTGAAATCATTTTTTTTAAAAAAAGACCTGGATTAAACTAATATCAGAATGCACAGCAATGCAGCCTCTCGGTTTTCCCTGGGTGGCATTAATTATCTTTTGTTGTAGCAAATTGTCTGCCTTGTAAATTGAGCTGAAAGAGCATCTTCAAGCCGATGCATGTTTTAATATGTACATAATGGAACAACTTTTAAACTTCCACGTTCTATAGAAATATTATTCCATCTTCAATAATGCGTCCTCAGTTAAAACTGTGGCGTGGAGCGTCATTGGTTCGCAGCCTTGGCCCTTCTCTATTAAACAGAAGGGAAGCCACTTCCATGTTTTCTAGGAGACAAGCTACCTTTGTTGAATTCACTCGAAAGCATACGTGGCTGTTTCTAAAACTACAAAACAACAGCTGAGCACTCCCAGAGCCCTTTTGCTTTTCTAGCTCTAGAAGACATATCTGAAACAAGGTGTTGGCTGGTTTTTATTTTTATTTTTTGCTAAGCGCCCCCTTGCAGCACCCTCATTAGCTGCGCCTTTCCGAGAGATGCTAGCCTGACTCATGCTTCTCTCTCCTCTGTTCTTCCAGAAGCCAGTGCTTCCCCCTCACTTCCTAGTGCATCACAGCACAGATAGGAGTTTTCAGAGCTGGGCTTGGGGTGGGGGAAGAGCTCTCCACTGAGTCAGACTTGTCTACAACTCCAGCTTAGCATTTACTGAAACTTCCTCTTTCTCAAACTGCTTAAGGATACAAACTAATTAATCCTCGCAGCCTCATAAAACCCTTGTTAGGAAGGTGATCATTATTGCCCCTCCCCATTTCCTATCACCAGACACCTCATTGTCGTTCCAGTTCCTAGCGACAGCGGCTGACAGCCAGAGTTGGAACTGAAAATTCCCTTCTGAATCCCAGTGTTTTCCCCAGATGAACCTTTTAAACTCCCTTTCTCTTCCTCATCTATGCTCTAAATAAGGCAGGTTGACGGTCACCGGACCACTGAATTCAAATTCTTGTGTGTGTGTGTGTGTGTGTGTGTGTGTGTGTGTTCCAAAAAGAGCTTTCCCCATCCAGCAAAATGGTCCCCTTTGCACTTTCAGTGAGATAATTTGGAGACACAATGACATGAGGGAATGCAGCAAAGAGACCCTTTGTACACTACATGCCACATCCACACACGCACACCACAGCCACTCAGATCTCTGTATATGTGAGGGGTAAGGGTGGGATTTGGTGAAGTCTGATCATATACATGAACAATATTTCTCCCAAGTCGACCAACTGGGTGATGCCAGTCCCTACCAAATTTGAATTGATGACTCAACTAGAGAATTAAAATTAGCAAGGCAAGAAAATTCCAAATGAGGTGAGAAAGCTGTAGAAATAGTTCCAGATCCCCTAGTACCGAGCCATTCAATATCATTTCTGATGACAGGGACAGAGCTAGGAACATTCAATGTGGGTGTGAATCTTTTTCATATACGAGGAGCTGGGTAAGTATTTTTTAAGGAAAATAATACATGAATCAGGAGCAGTGAATTTGATTTAACCTCTTGCAGTCTGCAGAGATGGAGACAGCAGACAATGGTGCTCCTTGGTTTCCTAGAGTCTGTTCACCCTTCAGGGAGCTAAACAACAGTCAGAAATCTGCTAGTGTTTCAAGACCTGGTATTACTTGTAGAAAAAAAATAAGAGGCAAACCACTCATGTTTTAACTTAAATGATGCTCTTCAATTCAGCACATAGAAAGAATCAACCAAACAGTGGTTGAACGGTAAGTTTTGTGGTCCTGCCCCTGCTATCAGGTGACAATATAAAAAACCCCTCTCCCAATCCAGCAAAACCTTAATTGAGTGCTTGTGGCACCTAGACATTTGCTGTAATTTTCAGAAATGACATAAAATAATTCTAGAAGAGATGCCAGAAAGCTCAAAAGGCCTCTCTTGTCTCTTTATGCTTTTGGATTTGATAGCTCCTAAATATTCTAGAATCATAAGAAGAGAGATAAGGACCATATTAGGGACCTTATTGATATTCAGATAAATTTGATTTGCTTAGAACCTCCACTGTCATTTGCTTGGAAGTTAGAATAAGTCGATCCACTGATCAGATCAGCACATCACATTTATCCTCATCTTCACAGTCAAGAGTTTAGAGATCCGGAGGAAGAGAAACCAGGAGAGATGGTTTGCTTCTGAATTTGTCACATTCCTGTGAAAATGAAAAGGTTTGTCTTCTCTTTGCACAGATTTTTTTTTTTTTAAGCACCAAAATGAAGCCTAAATTAATTTGGTAAGGTGCCCTTCTTGGGTCTTAATGTTGCTACAAAGTTTTCTGACTACATTTAAGAGGGAGGATCTTTGTTAAAAAGAAAACAACAAAAACAAATGAAATGTCAGTTTTCTCTCTGCAGAGACAGGAGGAGTTTCCATTTCTACTGACACTTCTTATCTTGATTCTTTCCAAATTTTTGTAAAGACATAAGATAAAATATAACAGCTCCCAAGGCAAAGATAACATTGTAGAAACTCTAACAGGGCCCAACCTGCCGCTAAGTGTTGAGAATCATTCAAAGAATTTTAAACAAAAAGCTTGATTTGGGGATCATGGGTCTTCTCAGTCTGCCCTCGCTGTATGACTTGTGACAGGCAGCACACCCAGGGCATGGCAACAGCCACACAAGTTAATAAAATCGCGCTATAATTTGGTGAAATGATTTTCGATTTCTGAACTATTCCTCTATAAAGAAACTATTCCCTTATCCCTTTTGAAGGGGCTGAGACCACGGAGGATTATCTGCTGGAATGCACTGGAAAGCTAGGGTGGGGAAAAAGCAGGGAAATATTTGTGAGTTCAAAAAGCTTTCTGACATCTGGTGTGTGTGTGTGTGTGTGTGTGTGTGTGTGTGTGTGAAGATGGTGTAGAAAATGTGGCATTTATTTCCATCTGATTCCCGTCTATGAGAAGTCCCAGCTTTGGCAGAGCACAGTAGGCCTACAGCAGGTGCTTTAGAATTAATCCGAAGTTTCTTATTAGTTCAGAGCTGGGCTTGGGGTGAGGGAAGAGCTCTCCACTGAGTCAGTCTACAACTCCAGCTTAGTATTTACCCTGTTTCCTTAATTTTTTAAGGTTAGTGACCTGCACCCTTTTGCGGGGTCTAGTTGGGGCTTATTCTAACAAAGTCTTTGCAAATTAGGGGTGGGGGCTGCAGTGACCTCAGAGGGGTACCGGGTGCCCCCTCGCCGGCCTGGGGTCTCGAGGAAGGGGTGGGGCCTGTGCTGCGGGCCCAGCGCGGCCACCCCCTCCCTCCCCGCCAGCCGCCTGCTGTCTGGGCATCAAGAGCGGGAAACATTAGCGTGGGCCAGCTGCCGGAGCCGGGCGGGGTCGAGGGAGAGGTCAAGGTCGGCCGAGAGGCGGCTATTGATCCGGCTTGGAACGCGAGACAAGGAGCGCCGCAAGACTAAAGGGGGAGCTGTGAGACCAGACATTAACAGCTTTCAGCGCTAATGATGCCCGTGCCAGACGGGCAGAGGGAAAAAGAGGAGACTGGAGTGGCGGCGGGGATCGCTGGCTGCCTGCGCCGGGCCGCCTCCCGGGAGAGGAGGAGCAGGAGGAAGAGGAGCAGGAGGAGGAGGAGTGGAAAGTGAAGGCGGAGGGCGAAGGGGCCAGCGCAGGGCTGGGCAGGGCAGGCTCTCCCCGGCTGCCGCGAGGTGGAGCGCGCCGGCGGGCGGCGGCGTGTCCGGCCCTGCGCCTGCCCGCCCGCGCGTCCCTCTTCCCGCCGTCGGGGCAGAGCCGGGCCAATGAGGAAGTGCTCTTTGGGTCAGTCCCGGCCCGCGCCGCCCCCTGCCCGCCACTTCCTGCCGGGGGTGGGGCAGGTGTGCCCCCTCCCCAGTCCCGGTGGCGCGACCGCGCGCGAGTTGGCAGCTGCAGCGGGGACCCCTGAGCTCCCTTGCGCAGCCGGGTGAGGGGCCCTCTTTCCTGAGAGGGCCTTCCCGCTTCCCGCAGCTACTGGCCGGGTCCCCTTTCCTTGTAATCGCCGGAGGGTGAGGGTCATGTGTTGGGATTTCGCGCCTGGGGCCGCAGGCGGCGCAGGGCAGCTGGCACGCCGCGGCATTTGGAGTCCAGACCTGTCCCCGTTGCGGTGTGGGTCTTGGGCAAAGTGCTAAACCTCTCTGGGCTTCACATCTCCACTTCTCAGAAAAAGAGGGCTAATTGATCTCTTAAATCCAAGAACCTGGGTGAATCGAGATGACCACTTTATGAATTTCTTAAGAAGTTTATTAAAGGTGGGTGTGGGCATTAAAAAAAATGTGGCCACTTCATTGAAAAGATTTTCTTGGTGGGGCGGGATGGGAAGAGAGGGATGCACTTCTAGACTTTGGACCACGTGGAGGTGTGTGCGGTGGCGGGGGGGGGGGTGTTGGTGGTGGTGGTGTAGTTGGGCAGCTGCGTGCATCCTGCTGGGCCCGGGGAGGAGAGGCAAACCCGCCCCTACCTTGCGTCACCACCCGCTCGGCCTCAGCCTCGTGTCCGCCGACCCTGAAGCCCACAGTCCGCAGAACTGCAAGCCACTACACATTTTATTGTTATTATTTTTGGGGAGGTGGGACGGGAAGAGAGCTTTTTCTGTCCAGACTCACTCGGTGCTGTGCGCTAAGTTGTTGCGGTCGCCCCACCCAAAGCCTTAATGAAGAACAAAAAGCCCAGGTGCCCCCAGAGGAAAAGGCCCCAGGGAGGCGGCGAGCCTGGAGGCATCACGGCCTTGCCGCAGCTGGGTTGAGGCACGGGTGGGGTGGGTGCCGCGGTGCTCACCCGCGAAGCCCTGCTGGAGCCAGGCCCCAACCCGCCCAGGCCGCCTACTGGCGAGACCAGAGAAACCCTGGGAAGGTAGAGGGGTCCAGACCTTTGGCACACCCAGCCCCGCAGGCCAGGTCATCAAATAGGATAAGTTGGCAGCGACGTGGGGAAGGGCGACGGGAGGGGCCGGTGTCCGCGGGGACTGCGGCCTGGCCTTGTCTGAGGGCCACGGACAGGCCCCCACAACTCCTCTTGTCCTCGCCGGCTGGAGATCAAACGGCTGACAAGGCAGCTGTGTCCTTCCCATTCTGACAGGCAATTTCAAGTCCTATCCTGGGCTGAGGAGCAGGGGGGAGGTGACTTCCAGGTTGCAGTGATTGTCAGAGGGGGGAAGGAGGAAGCTGGGGGGCCTCGTGGAATCACCGGTCTGCAGATATGTGGCCACACCCATTCCAGGGTCAGCAAGTCCAGATACCTCTCCCACGTGGAGCACCCCCCCCCCCTTACCCCCACGCTTCTTGCAGACCCTGGCATTAGGGGTGGGGCGGGTTTGACCTCTAGGAGTTAATGAGGTTAGGGAGGGCAAAGATTTGGGTGAAAACCCCTTCTGCAATGGGACTCAAAGGTCTCAGATACCTGTACCCACACACCCCACGTGCTTTTGACCGTGGCCTCTTAGTATTCTTTATTTCAACCACTTCATTTTGCCAGTCTGTACACCAGGATTTATATGGAGAGACTTTTTGGAAGTTTATCCTGATCCCCCAATAAAACAAAAGTAAAAGCAACCAAGCTACTTTTCCAGGGAAGTGAAGAAGCGATTGATTACATCTCCTAGTTCTCAGGTGGACCCCAGCCTTTTCCCACAGTCCCCCTCCTCCAAGTCCGAAAGAGGTTTTGGGTGGGTGGGGGCTCTCATTGATTCGATTTACTAAACTCACACAGCACCCCGCCCCCCTTCTCCGGGGGTCCTGCTCCCGGGAGGGGAAGTGGGTTGAAGAAGATTTTTCTTTTATATAAAAATATGCTGCCCACCACGCAACTCCCCTTCCCCCAGCTCTGGAGCAGCGGGTGCTCCGGGATAAGACCAGCGCACAAAAACGCGGTTTGCACGTGTGGCCGGCTTGGGCTGCGGGTGTGCGCACGGGCGAGTGTGTATGTGTGTATGTGTGTGCGCGCGCGTGTGTCTCTGTGTGCTTTCTTGTTCTCTTACAGGGTACAATGTTAAAAAGCCACCGCTAGTCGCCCCCAGTGCTCCGACTCTCTGGGTCTTTTTGTCTCTAGTGCAGATTAAACGTCACGTCCGCACTTGAACTTGAATTTTATCCCATTGTACAGAGGCAGCCCCAGCCATAGAGAGACCGAGAGCTCCCAGAGAACCCGGACTCCGCCATCTTCACGTTGCAATCTATAGCTCCCAGTCCGCGCCCGCACCGACCCAGGCGCACTGGGCGAGCCGCCCCTCAGCCCCGCTCCCCCTGGGCCCGCGGCGCCGGGGGAGCGCTGGGGAGCGCTCGCGGGGACTCGGCAGCCCCTCCGGCCGGCGCCAGCCTGCCAGGTGAACTGGGAAGCAGCCGCTCTTGGAGTCCCCCCAGAGCCTCGGAAGGGTCAATCTCCGAGAAAAAAACAGGCAGCCCGCAGAAAACCCAGAAACAACCGAACCGCGGCAGTTTTACATTGCTTTGGGTTTTTTGAGGGGGCGGGGTAAGGGGGTACGAGACAAGTCCCCAAGTTTTCTTTGCTTTTTCTTTTTCTTCTTCTTCTTCTTTTTTTTTTTTATTTGTTTGCATTTTTTTCTTTCTCCCTTTCTGGTGGAAGTGCGCGTTCCACCTACCAGACCCTGAAAGAAAGTGTCAGGAGCCGGTGCAAAATCCGGTTTAAGTTCAAGAAGACATTTAGAAGTCCAAGAGGCCAAGCAGTTTGAAGAAGTGTAACAGATCTTTTTTCCTTCGAAAGAATATATATTTTACAGAGACCAGCCGGTCCGCGGCAAGCTACAGTTCTTCTTCTTCTTCTTCTTCTTTTTTTTTTTTTTTGCCTCTTTTTCTCATTTTAGATCGAGAGGTCTTTCTTGTTTTATTATTTTCTTTTTGCAAACAAAACAAAAAACATCATAGAAGAAAGAGCAAAATAAAGAAGAAGAGGAGAAAGAGAGGGCAAGAGAGGAAGGGAAAAAAAAAAAAACCAACCCGGGCAGAGGAGGAGGCGCGGCGGCGCGGCGGCAGCGGCAGCGGCGGCGGCGGCGGCGGCGGCTCAGACCCCCTCCCCGGCCCCCATCAGTGCAGCTCTCCGGGCGATGCCAGAATAGATGCCGGGGCAATGTCCCGCCGCAAACAGGGCAACCCGCAGCACTTGTCCCAGAGGGAGCTCATCACCCGTAAGTGTCTGCGGCGTGCGCGAGAGGGGCCGAAGAATGGGGCTCTGGGCGCCCGGAGCGGGGGACACCGAGCCCGGCGCAGCCAGGCCCGGCCGGGCGCCGGGGCCGCTCTCTGGCTGGCAGAGCCAGTGGTATCCTCCCGCAGCCTGGTGGGGGGCGGGGGGCCAAAGGAAAGTTTCTTTGCAGCCGGGGAAGCCGGGGCGCTGCGCAGCCACACGCGCCTCGGGGTCGGGGGCCTGCGGAGCCGGCTCCGGGCCGGGGAGGGGGCGCGCAGGCTGGAGGAGGTGTGTGTGTGCTCGCCGAGCCCGGCTGGACGCTAGCCCCTCCGAGCGGCGTGTGTGGCGGCGGCGGCGCTGGTGGCGGGGTTTGGAGAGGAGGGGGAGGGGGCTGGGGGAGCGGAGGGGGAGGGGGGAGCCGGGAAGTGGGGAAAAGTTGGCGAGCGCGTGGGTCCGCGCTGACGGCGCGGGCGGAGGAGACTGGGGTGCGCTCCGGCCTGGAGGAACCGCTGAGCGAGGGGTGGCCGCCGGCTCCCGGTTCTCTGTCGCTGAGCCCAGGCCGGCAGGGCGCCGGCCACGCCGGTCCTAGGATTCCGTAGTCGCCTTTCCCTCCCCTCCGCTGGCTATTTGCAAAAGAATCCAGCTGCGCGGCTGTTTGCCTGGCACCAGCGCCCCCCTCCCCATTTCCCCACCTCCGTCTCCTGGGATGATCTTGCCCGATTTCCCCCACTCCAAAAGGGGAAAAAAATGGTGGTGGGGGTGGGAATTGGGGTTGGTGAAAAATCCCCGCCACGGTGAAAAAAAAAAAAAAAGGTTGTCAGGAGTGGGAAGAGAGGGATGCGCCTGTAAAATAGTAAAATTAAAAAAAAATTAAAAAGGAAGAAGAAAAAAAAGAGGCCTATCAATCTCTTATCCATCTATCTCAGTATCTTTCATCTTCCCTATCTAAATAAACAAGGCAGGTCGCAGCGGAAATCCACCGAATGAAATCGTGTGGATTTCAAGCAAGTGGCGGGGCGTGCAGAGTCAGGCAGCGGGTCAGACACGCAGCAGTTTCCAACGCTCCAGCTGGGTTTATTTAGAAAAGAAAAATCGCGAGCGCGAGCGGCCCAGGTACGACGTTTCAAGGGGAGCCCTCCCGGGTTCCCGCTCTGTTGCACGGGGAAGGTCCGCTCGCGTCGCTCGCAGCCCGCCGCAGCCCGCCGGGGACTCTTCCTCCCGGCGCGCGAACATTTCCCCGCCGTTCCTTTCTGTCGCAGTGCCTGGGTCGCCGTGGCTTTTTTTTATTTATTTTTTATTGCAATGGAAATAAAACATCCTCTGGGTGTCATCGAGACCGGAGACGAGTTGTATTCCTGCAGTCCTCCGCTCACCTCGCCAGGCTGGGGCCGGGCTCCGGCTCAGAGCTGGAGAGGGCTGCGCGCTCAGCCGCCGCCGAGGACTGGCTGCCGGGCGGCCGAGAGCCGAATATTTATGTTATATTTTAAAAAATTTAAATAAATAAATAAATATATAAAGGGGTTCTCCCCTCCCCTGAAAACCCAGCATAGGAGCCATCTGCTCGGAGCAATTGCTGTTGCCATCTCTCCTTTGTTACAGCAGATACATTAGTAAGAATTTGTGGATTTATTATTATTATTTTGGGGGGGAGGAATAGATATTAATGTGAGCTTCTTGGGAGAGGAATGCCTTTTTGGAGGGAGGGAAGAGGACTTCTCTTTTATTTTTCGCTATTGTAACATCAAAGAAGAGTCGCTGGTTGCATTTAAAACAAAATGTTTTGCAACCAGATTTGAGCGTGGTTTGATCAAGGTCCTTTTCGCCAGTTGACATTTCGTTCCTTCACCAAGCCGCAGCAGCAATTGCTTATGCTTATTCTACACTCCCCCCCTTTAGATGGGGTGGTTGTTAAAACGTCTATACTTGCAGACGCCTAATTTCTCCAGGAGGCAATTTGCCCCACGGAGCCTCTGTATAATTGCAAGGGTTGTTTTTGAGGAGGGGGAGTAGGGGGGTGGGGAAGGGGGAGATGTTGGGGGTGCATTGCCGAGCTGGCAGCCGAGACAGGAACCAGGAGCCTTTGCAGTTGTGTGTGAGGGGAAAGAGGCAGGTAGGTTTGCCTGCTTTTGCTCTCCACTCTCCTGGCATTCCTGGGACATCAGGAGAAAACCCTGGGCAGGAGGACTGGTGGCAGCTGGGCATGGGGGCGAGGGGTGCCTGGTGCAACATCCTTCCATCTGGGGAAAGCCACTGATGATACTGGAGCAGGGGCAGCGAGGGAAAGAGAAGCAAAGAAGGGTGATGGGGAGAAAGAGGGGACGGAGATGAGGGCGTGAAGCAATCTGCCTGCTTTCCAGGGGCACAGGGAGTCCTGGTTTGAGCAGGGGTTTAAGCAGGGAGAGTGGTCCAACCAGTTCTCAGACAAGGCTACTTATTATCCAAAAGCAGCTGGCTTTTCTGCCTGTCCTGTGTCACCCTGGAGGTGGGAGCTAGCAGGGAAGGCGACAATCAGAGGCAGTTGAGGCTGCCTGGCCTGGGGATTTGCCTTTCTCCAGACTGTACAGGAGCCCTAGACTTCGGGTGCTCTGGAGCTCAGGCTAGCAAAGCAGGTGCCCTCCCACCTGGTGTTCACATTTGAGATTTTTAAATATGAAAGAAACCACCTAAAACGTAGCCTGATCAGTTGGGCGGCAGCCTGCGGGCCTGTGGGGCAGCAGCCTTAGGTTCTTTAGGGATGATGCAACTTGGGCTAACTGATGTCCTGGGAAACCAGAAAAGCACACAAATAGCATCCGTGTTCTTGGTCAGGGGTCAGGAGAGGGGCTCCATAATGAGTTAGTTCAATTTACAGACAGGGCTGGTGGGGAGAAGAGCAAGGTAGGAGAGAGTGAGGGAGACAGCTGGAAATGAAAACCTGGGCTTCTGGTTTGTTTCAAATGTTTGACCTAGATGAATATAGCTTTTAAAACTGGAGGACAGTCACAGCCATGAATAAAAACAAACACAAAACAATACAGTAACAATAGTGAAAGAGGACGAAAGGGGGGAGCGGCTGACCAGGCAGCGAGAAGGACCCAGAGCCGGCCGTGCTAGACAGGGCCAGGGTGAAGGGAAATGTACTCAAATCCTTGGAGGGGCTGGAGGCTGTCTGAAGAAACTGAATAAACCAAGATGTCCATGATAAATTATGTGACCTCAATTAAGGTGAATTTTCAGCAACCCACCAACAGGTTTCCTTGGAAGATCAATAATTTTCGGTATGAATTCATGATTTTGCAAAACAAACGGAGACCCAGGATTTGACAGGGAAGTTAGGCTAACTGTTTTAATTCCATGGTCGCCTTTTAAATTAGCTTTTGCACTAACTGTATGTTTTGAAGGTGGCTGTGCTTACAATTACCCTAACTCCCTAGAGGATGGTGTATCTACAATGGTCCACCTATCTTTCAAAACTGGGCCTCTGATAAATTTCATAAGACATGGGCCCTCCTTTTCTTCTGTTATTATTATTATTATTATTATTATTTTCTTTTTTGGTAGTTGGGTGGGGACAGTGAAGTTTGTCTCCCTTCTGCACAGAAGGGAACCCCATATCATTAGAAGTGTGATATGTCAGCTGCTTCGATTCCACGGGAGAATAAGAACGTGCTCATGCAAGGTGTTATGCCAGGCTGGTTTTATTCATTTGTAATTCACACCTGAGAGAAAACAGTCGTGAGCATATTTTAACAACTCCTAATATTTTTAAAGGGTATTTTTTTCCTACCTGAAGATTTTGTACTTAGGCATATTTCTTTTTTTTTTTTTTGGGGGGGGGGAGTGTTGTTATCTGCCTCAGCCTTGATGTTGGTGGTTTTGCTTGGCCTTCAGAATATTTTATACCCGAAAAGAAACCATTTCTCCAGTTCTAGGGCAAACATGGTTGTGTTTGGAAGCGGGCCTTAGAAGCATCCAAGGGGGCTGGGATCAGAGGGTTGGGTGAGATGCACTGGTGACCACCGTGTAGACCCAGGGGGTTTTCCTTGATCGAACAAGGGGCCAATTTTGGGTGCATTTGACAGTAATTAGAATGATGTCTCAGGGGAAATGAAGCATGTAAACAGTCCGATTGCGGATCCCGGTTTCCGACTGAGGAGTGAGCATACCAGTTTCCAGGGCCTTATCAGCAGGGAACTCCTGGCTCTGTCTTACAGGCCACACGGCTTGTACCGTGCCTTCCCTTCGCCCTATTCATCTCCTATCCCGATTGCTTTGCATTCTCTGTTGTTTGTTGTGATAAAATACTTTCCAAAATAAACTTTCAGTGGAATTGGCTTTTGGTTCATGGCAAGCCTGAAATTACTGAGCTTCGCCTGGCGCCGCTCGGCAGCTAGGGGGAGCTCGGTGCCCGTGTCATGGCTGGTGGCGCCCCTGCTACAATGGCTAGGAATGGGCTTCCATCAGCAGCCGGCAGTTTACGTTGCTGCAAAATGTCTTAAGTGTGAAGTTGTAATATTGATTTTCCTGTAGAGATTCGTGCAGGACAAAATGAGAATATAAGTTTGAGAAATCTATTTTCAAGCCATCGCCATTGATTTACAAGCCTTTCCTTGGCAGATGGAGGTATTTTCTTTTTCTTTAATTTTCTTTTTCTTCTTTTCTTTCTTTCTTGCATTTTTTTTTAACAATTAAAATTTTTAGTTTTGGATGAGTGTGTTTTCCTGATTTATCTGTGGTCTTGACATTCTGAAAATGACACTCTGTTAAGGCATCTGTGATCCAGCTGGGGGGTCGGGAAGAGGGTTCATCATTTTGGGTAAGGTGCACCGTCACTTTCTGGGTTGCATGTTACAGATCTGGGGATACAGAGAATCGCTGCATTGGGGAGTTTTGTACCTAAAACAGCTTGATGAATGGAAATCCTTTTAGCTCAGAGTTTATAACACTTGGGTTCTCAATTCTGCTTATTAGGTAATGCTCCCCCTGTACTGGAGGAAATAGCACTATTCCACAAAGATGCCAACTCAAATAATGTGCTAAACTTTGTTTAGAAGGAGCATGTGCTTGCCAGGGCCCCTGATGGAGACCTTTCACCCCAGGCAATGCCCTTCATGGATGGCATGTAATGAGACCGTCCCCCCCCTACAACATGTCATTTAGTGCTGGGGAAGATGCATGCTTTGGTCACGGGATTTTTAGGTCTATGCCGTCTTCTTTACCAAGCTGGACAAATCTGCAGACAGCTCAGTCAGCCCGAATCTGATGCTCGAATTCAGTACGTGAGCAGAAGAGGTTGCCCTGTGACAGGAAAGAGTGCTTTATTCTAACCTGAAAGAGAGATAAATTAGGTCAGACAAAAGCCGAGTGCTGTCATCGGCTGGAGAAAGAGGGCCAGCCGTTTATCTGATGATTTCTCTACTTCAGTTAATGTTCGAATGGAGCCGGTTGTAAGCATATAGCGACAGCAAGCTCTCTGGACAACTTAGGGAGGAAGAGCCACCATCACCTCCGGAAGGCTCCGGCCCAGCAGTGGCCTCTGGCCTGCAGAAGACTGTTAAGAAAATTCAGTTTAGGAATCCCCAGTCCTTTGCTGGAACCTGGGGAGCTCGCAGGCTGTGGCTGAGCCCCGACCACAGGCATGACAGTGCACATAAGACAATAAGGAGGACTGGAGGGATGGGTCAGGGTCTTGTCCTTTGAGGACTCTCTCCACTCATCTCCAGGGGCTGGAAAGGAGGACCGTCTGGCTGCCTGATTGGGCCTCACCTTAAGCTGAAACTCTCTAAGGACTTTGGCTTCTGGTGTCACATCTGGGGAGGACAAGGGGAAAATAAATGCTCTCAGGGGACCATGCTCTGCACGGCACGGCACGGCACGGCCAAGTTACTGATACTGGCCGAGGGACCCTCTCTGAAGACGGAGCTAGTTGTAGGCACACTCATGTACATTTTAATGGGACAGAGGTATGGAAGAATGTGTGGGGAGGTACTGACCCAGGGATGAACATCAGTGTCTTCCAGCTGCCGACTGGCTTTGTCACTTTCGAGTACGGTTTATTTACTCACATGATCCAACCTGGGGTCTTGTGTGTTCTGTCTTTTCCCTGCTCCCTGATCCCGCAAATCTGCCTTCCGGCCCCAGGGAGCCAAACGTTGGTGATATCGTTCACATTTTTTCTCCCTGCTCCTCGGGAACAACCGTTTGTTCACCGCCTGCCTCCCTTGAGCAGTAGGTTTTCCCAGGATGTGTATGCAAAGCCCGAGAGCAAGCTATTTGGAGACGCGCGAAAGCACAGAGACACACTTCTTGTGTCTGTCTTCTTCATGAGCTGGTGGAGGGGGTGAGCAGAGTGGCCTCGCTCTTACTGGTAAAAGTGACACTAGATCGGGGTTTGATAAATAGTGCTAGATTCATGGGGACTTGGGTCCGGCATTTTGACATATGCAAGTGTTCTGTTTAGTTGCTGAAATTCAAGAAATTCATTGTTTTTTTTTTTTTTTTTTTTTTCCCTCTATGGCAGCTGATAATTTGCCTGGGTGTTGAATTAGCCAGCCCGAGCTATTTTACTGTAATGAAATCCCAGACCACACAAAATTAAGTAACTTCAAAGTAAAAAGAGGGGGAAAAATCCTCTGTTTTTCCATAACTTTTTTATGACCCCCTTCCACTGAACTGCTGAAATACAAATCCATTTGTGAAACATTCTAATGAGTCTTGTAACATGCAAGGCTGACTCAAGAAAGTCCAATGCCAATGTTATTGTGATTAACATGTGCCGCAAATGGATGCACTGTTTAGAATTTTTTTAGAAATGGGGTCATGTTGAAATTTCTACCTTGGAAACGAGATGTTGGAAGCAGCTCTTGCCCTCGTGATGTTGCTGTCGGCCTCTGAGAATCTGAATTCTTCCAGTCCAAGCCTCGTGGTCCAGGGGCCCTTATGGAAGTCCTTTTTACTGCTGGCACCTTTG
Organism: Urocitellus parryii; assembly: GCF_045843805.1. Lineage (NCBI taxonomy): Eukaryota > Metazoa > Chordata > Mammalia > Rodentia > Sciuridae > Urocitellus > Urocitellus parryii. The sequence continues at coordinate 7,058,526 of NC_135536.1, forward strand.
AAAAAGCATGATGTTAAATAAAACAAATCTCTTCATTTGGCCACAAAGAATGCTTTTGTGTCACATCATTATGAGCCCCATTGTGGCTCTGAGATTAAGGAATTTGCAGTTTTGTAGAAGAATGTGTTAAGAAGGTGTTCTATAGTAGGAAATTGTTTTTTTTTTTTTTTTCTACCCTCCTTTAAGGAAGTGTTTTACTCAAAACATGGGACACTTCATTCTTTGGTGTTGAGGATTTAATCTTTCATTTGTAGCCTTTTAGTAAGGATCTGTGCATATTCGGGATGTGGCTTCCTTATTGGTTTGTTCCTTTTTTTTCTGATTTAGGGTTGATGAGACCCAGATTCCTGAGCTCAGTTTTTGAGGTTCTAGACAAGTAAGTGCAGTGGGGAGGGGAGGAGGCTGGACTCAGCCTGTGGAATGCCCCTGGGTATTTTGTAAGGAACTGTTCTTCATCTGTCCAAAACTAGGCTGGTGTTTCCCAGGACTGTCTGTGTGCACGGGCTTCTCCCTTGCACCACTCAATGTTCCACTCAAGTTTATTGACAATGTGAGTGAGGCTCTTTTTCCCTGTAGCCAGAACCTCTTCACTGATCAGGAGTTCCTTGTTTCCTGGACTGGGGGCTTGGCCCACACCTTTCCCCACTGGCTATGTGAGCAGGAGCCTGGTCATCCTTCCAGAGGGGGGAGCCTGACCCAAGTTGGTGACCATGTTTTGCACTGGCTGTGTATCTTCTTCCCAGATGTCATCATGGTGAAAATTTTACTTCAAGGCCTGTGCTGTGGTTGGCTTAGAGTGGACGGGGTGGTGGCCTTGGTATGCAGCTGTCCCTCCATGGATATGGTCATTGGAGGGTCTGGGAAGGTGCAGGGCTTTGACACCCAGAACAGGTTGGACTCTGCGGTTCACTGAGCATGGTCAGGGCGCAGAGGGCTCCTCCACATAATGCTTCCTGCTTCAGACCCTGCCTGGCCGTGCCCCCTGGCTGCTCCCCTCCTCCCTTCCTCATGTCCTAACCCTGCGCGGCCTTGCGTGGACATCCTTCCCAGCACGTCTCGCTCTGCCTCCGTCTCGGCCTCTGCCAGGCTTCAGCATCCCCTCAGCTGGGAGAACTTCATGAAATCTCTTGTCTTGCCTCTTGAGCATCGTCTGGTCATAGATTATATTTTACACCAAGAACTGATTCCTGCTCTCTCCCATCCACCCACTCCTTGCCCCTCCCCATGGTTGTTATTTTCCCTTGGATCCAATAAATTAAAAATTGATGGCAGCTCAGAAAGTGTTGTGCTCTGTCGCGTGCGCGCCTCGGTGGCGTTTCAGTGTCGCCTGGAGTCTCAGTCCCTCCCTGAACGTTCACATCGAAGAGAATAAAAAGATCCCTTTGCAGATTACTGGTAAGCAAGGGCTTGCGAGCAGAGGCTGCGACTTCGTAGGAAGCAGGTGCAAAGTCTCCTCGGTGCAGAGCTCGGGCGACGGATGCTCTACATCTCTTGTAAACACGAGTACACATCACGATGGCGGCTGTGACGTTGGCGGCATCCGGGTTTAAGAGCCTGGTGCATCTCTCCTCACCCCTCCCTCCCACCCCCCATCACCAAAACAATAATTCTGCCTGGATTTCTTCTGTACTGTTAGCCATTAAAGATAGAGATTTGGATTTGAATTGACACAGAGTGAAGGGGAACAGGAGCCTATGTGCTGTATATGTGGCAGGGCACCTGTGTGTGTGTGTGTGTGTGTGTGTGTGTGTGTGTGTGTGTGTGGTGTGCCCACATATATGGAGCGGTGCACATGCCCTGTACTCTGGGGACAGCAGGTGACCGACCTCTTGGCTGGAATTCCCCGTAGGGCAGGTACAGGGGTGGTGGTTAGAGATGGACCCGGTCGGGCGGGGCCCCAGGAGCCCAGCATGTGGGGGAAAGAACTCGCCAGGTGAGGCCTTGCTGAGCCCTCGCAGGGCCCCTGTTAACCTTGTCTCTCCGTTTCTGCCTTCTGCCCCAAATTCCTTCCCAGCAGAGCTGCGACATGGGGAAGTATGTCTTGGGATCAAGTGCTCCCCCTCCACTTAACAACGATGCCCATTATTATTTGTGAAGCTTGATTTCATTGCTTCTAAACGCGTTTACCAGCTGGGAGGAGGCCTAGCCTTGTAAATAAAATGTGGTTTTGTTGTAAAAGAAAACTATGTGTGTGTGTGTGTGTGTGCGCGCGCACACACACACACACACACACACACACATGCATGTGCCTGAGGAAATATATATTTGTTCATACACTTTAGGGCTGAACATTTCAGAAGCCTCCTCAGCCCTCTGATTTCTGACATTTGAGCCAGTTGCCTGCTGTGTCCATTCATTTTTCCTCTTAATGAGTCAAACATTGTTGCCATCGCTGGCTCGCTGATAGTATACAGAGAGCAGAGCTATTTTGCAGGGCCGCCTGACACTGGGGAAGTTTCATAAAAGCACCTCTCACCATATCTTTTGCCCTATTATTTAAGGCCCAGCTTTGCTGGGTGTGGCTGTAGGAGGACTGGTTTGTGGGGCTTGGGGATTTGAAGGGCAGCTTTAATTTGTCTCTTCTCTTTCCTGGGGCTTTCTCCTCTCTGGTGGCAGTTTGGACCTCCGAGGCGGTGCAGAGTTGGGGTCACGTATAAACCAGGTGTCCACAGGGTAGAGGAGGGGCTCCTGAGGACGGAGCACCTTCTCACCTGCCTCTTCTCAGGACTTGGCTGAGTGGTTCTTTCTCCCTTTCTTTCTTTCATTATCGGTACAGTTCTAAGAAGGAACACACGCACGCTGCACCACACACACACACACACACACACACACACACACACACACATGCACGAACACTGACACACACCCAACAGGCCCAGCCCGGTATCCGCCTGCCAGCGGAAATGAAACCACAGTCTTTGGGGTGTCGTTGCAGGCCCTGAGCTTCAGGCCTGAGCTGCCTTGGCCCACCTGCTTTGACCCAGAAGTAGAGTGGTTTGGGGTTCAGGGGACTCTGCTGCCTGGCGCCGAGGGCAACCTTCCCTCCAGGTGTCACATGGAGCAGGTCAGAGCTCAGTGCTCTGCAGCCTGGGGGTGGGGAGAGGAATCCCCAGTCTGTGGAGTTGACAGGGTGGACATGCTGAATTCTTGGGAGTTTTATTTTTTAAGGCTGGAAGTTGGAGGGGAAGGAGGGAGGGGTTTTTTTGGCCTCATTTCTTTTCCTCCCAACTCCCTCAGAGGCAGTGAGTTGGGTCCAGGTCTGGGCATGGAGACCCAAGTTCAGAGCTGAGCCTGGAGCCCTGGCTAGTCTTGGGCTGCCTGAGGGAGGCTGGCAGGGCCTGGCTCCCCAGGCTGGTTGGCTGTGAAGGGACTTGACACTGAAATCGGGTCTGTGGCACCGTCAATGGCACTGGCACTGGGGACCTTCAAACTCAATGACTGGGGCTCACAGGGCTTGCTTCACGAGGGCGGTGAAAGACAGGGAACACCAGAACACAGAGGGAGGGAGCACCAGATGTTACCCCGAGAGAGAGAGAGAGAGAGAGAGAGAGAGAGAGAGAGAGAGAGAGAGAGAAGAAGAACTGGTACAGAGTCTTGGCCAAGGAGGCCTGGAGACCGAGGGATGCTGGTGGCCAGGCCTGTGTGACCTTTGCTAATTTCAAAATCTATCTGTGTTTCTTTTGAATTAGGAAATGCATCTGTAGCTTAACACTTCCTAGCAGAGAGGAGGTCTCTCGGCTGGCTAGAACGTCTACCCAGGAGGGTGCACGTGGCTGTAAATGTTCAGAAAAAAAAAAAACCAATAAAAAAGTCAGCTGAAGAGTCAATTAGAAGACAGAAAGAGCTCCTGGCACTTAGCAAGGGCGACCAAGTCGGGAGTGTGGAGGCCACGTTGTTTTTATCAGTGCTGTGCAGGAGGCAGCGGGCCAGGCTGCTCAGGGGTGGCCTTTAGAAGGGAACCAGGTACCTACCTTGCCCCTGTTCCGTTTGAATTCTCAATTTCATTTTGTCCTTTTTTTTTTTTTCTTTTTTTCTCTTTTCAGCTCATTTCCTTTGTGCTTCTCTCTCTCTCTCTCTCTTTTTTTTTTTTAACAAAACAATATTTTGACATCCTCCTCCCATTTATTAGCGCTCCTTCTCTAGAAATGGCGCACAATACATCCTTATATTTCTAAAGAACTGTTTTCACAGCCCTCTCCTTTGGCTCTGAAATTATGTATATGTAATTGGTAATTAAAGGTGCGAGCTTTTCAATATAAACAGTATTGCTCAATGTTAGATCATTAAAGGGAAAAGAGGCACCGAATAATTACCTTTTACGTCCTGACAAACCGTTCACAGGCTTCTAGGCTCTCCCTCCAACCACTGTTCAGCGGGAAGCTTGTGATTACATTTGAACCATAGCAAAGCATCTTTTCATAAAATAAATTGGTAAATTAATTATGTAGCATTGTCTCCAAACTCCTTTTTAAGTAAACTCCGATTTCTTTTTAAAGTGTAATTAATGGTCTGTGGGACCGGCTTTGTGAGGACTGTTTCTTTACCTTGTCGGATCTTTTTGTTCGAGGTTTGCAGACGGCAGATGTAGGATTTCCTCATCTGCGGGGTGTTTTTGTGCTGCCACTTTTCTGACGCATTTCTACGTTTAATTCATCAAGGGCCCTGTCTGCCCTGCTGTAACCACAGGCAGGATCTCCAGTCGCGATTTCCCTTCTCAGCGATACCTGTTCCTCTCCCTGTCCACGCACAGTTCGGACTTGACGGTCTACGTCACCAGCCCCAGCTTCTGTGCTGAGTTTTCCCCACGGGCTCTCCGGGGCCCTGAGCAAAAGTCTGCCTTCAGAAAGCACAGAGCAGTGATTTCTATGTCGGATGGAAGATGCCACAGAATTTTTTCCTTAAATTATCTGTTCTTTGGCTCCGTCCTTTTGGTAACTTCACTGCCACGGAATGCATTTCCCTCCCTCCCAGTCCTTCTCCCCGTCCTTCTGTGGTTCTCATTATCCTTCCCTAAATACCACATGGCTGGAGGCTGCAGATCTACCTGCCTCCTTGGCCTTACACCCCAGGCTCCTCTGAAGGTCCTGCCACTTGCCCTGCCTACAACCCCACTGACGCCTGCTCTCAGAACATTCCAGGCCGAGTCTGCTCAGGCCTCAGGGACTCTGAACCCTGCTGTCACCCACTTCCCCCTATTGAGGACACTTTTGGCTGTGGACTTCTGCAGTTTCCCCTTGAGAGGGTGCTGAGTTTTGAGGCATCCATTAGCTTCAGAATATCCAGGTCCCGTGCTCCTTCCCAGCATCGTCCCTGCGAAGACAACCACCAGAGGCAATATACTGGTGGCTAAAGAAACAGGAAAACATACAGCCCATCGGACACGTGCTTAGGTATTTGCCAAGAAATGCTTTTGGAGTCTGAAGAATTTTTTTTTTTTCTTTTTCTTTTCTATTTCTGAGCATGAAAGTAAAACCAACCAACAAAAAGGGGCAGAGAGGAGCGGATGGGGCGCTGAGGGGCGCTGAGGGGTGCTGGGGAGCAGGCCAGCCTGTTCCCCTGCGCCGACCGCCTGGCCCCTGCGCCCTTCTGCAGCAATCCTGTCTCCCTTCCGTGGCTTTTGGAACCTGACACTCACTTGTCGCTTTCTGAGCGTGTGGGCTTCTTTCTCTCACAAGGACCGGCCCTCCACGCCCGTCTGGGTTTCTGTTTCCTAGTTTGGTGTGAGGCCAGGGCTCAGGTAGAGGAATGTGAGGAGGATGGGTATGAATGGGAGGACAGGAACATGAATGGAAGCGTCCCAGGGAAGGGAGGGCTGGCAGGTCTGCCCAAGCAGGGGGACTGGGCTCTGGCTCCCTGCTTCCCAGCCCTGGCTGCCCAACCCGTCACCTGGGGAGCCTCGCACAATGCTCATGTTCAGTCCTACGGTGATGGAGCCGGGGTGCGGCTGCCTGGGCATCAGAATATTTCGAAGCTCCCCAGGTGATGCTCAGATACCGTGAGGCTTGAGAGAGACGTCTCCAGCTGGTACTGTTCACCGCCAGGACGGGTGTGACGGGCGTGTGTACATGTGTGTTCGGATGCTGTGTTGGGGAGAAACTGGCAGAAAACACGCCAGGAAGCAGTAAAACCAGCACCACCCATGTGGTACCCTCTGGGAGTTCGGATGTCTCTCCCGGGGCCTCAGAGTGCCCGGTTGGGGGGCTGGCAACCCCTGGTCCTGGGGAGGGCACCCTGAGCCCCAGCAGCCGGCAGCAGAGGGTGTCTGCTTCTTGGAGGGAAGGTGGGGAAGGAGCGCCGGGTGCCTGTGATCGCCTAAGCCCATCTCTGTCTTCTCTGCCCCTCCCCTGTCTCCAGCAGAGGCTGACCACGTGGAGGCCGCCATCCTCGAGGAAGATGAGGGTCTGGAGATAGAGGAGCCGAGCGGCCTGGGGCTGATGGTGGGTGGCCCCGACCCTGACCTGCTCACCTGTGGCCAGTGTCAGATGAACTTCCCCCTGGGGGACATCCTGGTTTTTATAGAGCACAAGAAGAAGCAGTGTGGCGGCGGCCTGGGTGCCTGCTACGGCAAAGGCCTGGACCAGGGCAGCCCGCCACCCTCGCGCCCCGAGCCCAGGAAGGTGTCGGAGCCGGTAGAGATCGGGATCCAGGTCACGCCCGATGAAGACGACCACTTGCTCTCGCCCACGAAAGGCATCTGCCCCAAGCAGGAGAACATTGCAGGTATGGAACGTGGCGCTCACCTGGCCGCTGCTGAGGCCGCCTCCCGGGTCCCGCGCCCTTGGTCTGAGAGTGCTGGTGCTGCGGGAGGTCTGGGGGCTTCCAGCATGGCCTCTGGGGCTCCCCCTTTCCGAGGGCCCACCATCAGGGTGACCCTCTGGAGGAGACAGGCCTGAGGCTCAGGGATGCCCTTGGGCCTGGTAGGGCGCTTTGCTTTTGGCGAGGGGACTCAATGGTGGGGCCTAACCCAGAGGTGGCCAGGAACACAGAGTGGAGATCTGGGAGTCTGTGTGGTGCACTCTCTGCTGGTGATCTTGGCTCAGTCCCTGGCTTTGGAGCTGGACAGTCTGGGGTTGGAGTCTGTTCTTTACAACTGGGATCCATCAGTCTGCCCTGCCGTGAAGTGGGCTAGGGGACCCTGGTCTCTGAGGACTCTTGTGAGGACTGAGGAGACGGTGAGCATGGCCATGACTGGTAGGCCTCCCCGAGCGGGGGCACTTCTCACGTTGCCTGATCCCCAGGGTAGGTCTGGGGGAAGGGAGCACTGTGTCCCTTCAGGAGGTTGGACATGCCACCTGGCTAACCTGCACAGCGTGTCTAACCACCTTCAGAACAGGTGTGGGGCTTTGCCTGCACCCCCCAGCAAGGTTCCTTTGCAGTGAGTCCTACCTCCTGGCCACACCATGGCATGCTGGTCCCCCCCGGGGAGCCACTGCTCTGCGTGCAAACCAGACTGTTCATACTTCTGAGCCCGGGAGGTCTGTGGGAGACAGGGGCCCCTGGCCTGGCCGTGTTCCCTGAAACTGCAGCCTGTCCTGGAGTGCCACAGGAATCAGAGCTCAGGCAGAGAGGAGTTGGAATCCTGCTGGTTGACTTGGGGCTGGTCACCTCATGAGCCTAAGTTTCCCCATTTGTCAACAAGGCACGATGTCCCCTGCAGGCCTAGGATGAGGGTTTAATGCAGGGGGAGTCCCCAAGTCCTTTGCCAGTGCAGCTTTTCTCCCAGGGGTCCCCTGTGGCTCTGCAGCATGCCAGTAGGTGGCCTGCTGGGAAACTGTGTGGCTGGACCCCACCGTGTGGGTCCTGGAGGCCGAACAGGGCACTGGAGGGACTGGAGGTGATAGAGGTGGGTGTGGCAGGGCCCGCCTGTGACCCAGGAGGGGTAATTCAGCAAGCCCATCTCCAGCACGTGGCAGCTTTGTGACTTGGGGCCTCGCTCTGCCCACCTGGGATGAGGTGGCCAATGGTGTCCAGGAGGTCGTTGGAGGTTCCTGCGGCCCGTGCTGGGCAGTGGGAGACCCGGTGCACCAGCCTGGCCCTCACACCTTGCTTTTTTGGTGGGTGCCCAGCTTGAGATCATATCCTCCTTCCCAAAAGCAAGGGGTGATGCTGCATGGTTGGGACCCAGCCATCAGGAGAGAGGGGTGCTGGGTCCTGTGACTGTGTGCCTACCACCCAAGGGACAGTTTCCAGCAGTGGATGAACACCCGCTGTCACTGTCCACAGATTTTTCAGGGGTGGCCTCTGGTGAGATCCCCATTTATTTCTCAATGCACAGACCCACAGCTTTTCCCCCAAACACCTGAATTCTCATGTCACATTGAAGGTGTTTCCAAGGAGAGTCTTTGGGTCCCCATGGCGAGTTTAAGAAAGTGACTCAACATGATTTTATACCAGGAAAGGCTGATCTCCGAGGCTGCTTTGTCCTTACCCTCGGTCCCTCTTACACCCTGTTTTTTTTTTTTTTTTTTCTTTTCCCCTTTTTTGGGTAGTAATACTGCAGCAGGCTCCAGTATTTTTATTTTATGTGTGACGAAAGATATTCTTGGCCTTTCTGTTCGGCAACAGGACGAATGGATTTCTTCATTTTAGAAGAAATATGTAAAATAATCCCTCAGAAGTCTAAAGAGATATGTTTGTTCAAAGCATTTAAAATGTTATTTTAATCAAAGACACACCACAGTCTACACGCTGTGTCAGCGGCGGACGACCCTTCCATTTTAACAGCCTATCACGGGCTCCTTTCTTGTCCCCGTTCTTCCCATTTCCCTCCCTACTTTGGTACCAACTTTTCTTTTCGTTCCTTTTTTTTTTTATTTAATAAAAAAGGAAAGATTAAAGAATAAAACTTCAGTGGCTCAAATGTATAAAGTAATTTAATATGGTGGGAGCATTAATTATTTTAGCTTAATTGAATTCTGAGGACTGCCGTCGTTGCAGTTTTTGAAGACAAGCCCTGTTTATTATTTCTCTGTGTAGATTAACAGTAAAGGAAACACAGATAACTTTCAGTTATTTATTGTAAAATAAATGTGTCAATTCATGTGTAAAGCAAGCTGCTCAAAGATAATTGAGTCTTTATATTTTAAGAGGGGAACTAGGAATCATGGGTGCTTCTCTGCCTGGGCTTCCGGAAACCCGCACAGCTGCTGCCCAGGCCCTTGGCACGGCTGGCCTGGCTGGGCCCCTCGACTCCTGCCTTCAGGCCACGGCTCCAAGGGTCCTTCAGCTGCTTCATGGGCTGCTGTTGTCCCTATGGCCTCGTTGGCCCTGGTCAGTCGCTGGCAAACGTTGGGACCCTACCTCTGGCTTTGGCTGCTGGTGTGGCTGAGCCCAAGGCCAGGTGGCCATGAGGGTCCCCCCGTGCTGATCCCATGCCTCTGCTTTCCCCGCCAGGACCTAGGCTTTTCTCTTAGCAGGTGCTTCTAGAAGCGGGGACCCCAGAGATGGATGGGAGGGCTGGCCTAAGTTCTTCAGTCCCCAGGGTGCGGACCACTGTGGGAACGGGGTCGGTCATTGCATGGGGGTGTGGGCCCCGTGTCCACCTTCTGTCCTTTCCTTCCTTCCTTCTCTCGTGATAAATAGGAAGGTGAGGGGAGGCGTTTTCTGGAGCTTCGTCTTCCGCAGGACATGCCTCCATTCATTCTCTGAGCACCTGTGACCCTTTCCTGTCCTGGGCGCCTAGGCTGAGAGGAGAGCCCCCAGGGGAGGGAGAGGAGGTCTCTGTGGGGACCGTGGCCGGGTGTGAGCTGGTGGCAGTCCTGTCCTTGACTCGTGTGATGTTGGTCCAAGGCCAGACCTCCAGCATCTGCTGTGGGCAGACGGGCTTCCTGGCTGTGTGTCTCCAGGCCCACCTGGGGGCGGGTGGCTCTGTCTTTGGCCTGGAGGTGAGTCGGGGGTGTCCCGAGGTCCCTTCCTGTGGCCTCTCCCTGCCCCTGTTGAGGTTCTGCTGGAGCACAGGTCCATGTGTGGGGGGCAGAGCTCCCTGGACCCTGGGAGGGGAGACGAGAGAGGTTCTAGGTGTGGCAAAGAGCAGAAATCACTGAGCAGTTATCTGGGAGGTGCTCTGAGGAGGACTGGGGAGGAGGGGACCTGGTATTTGGCGTTTGAAGGCCTTGTGCAGCTTGGGAAAGAACGCAGCCCAAGCAGGAGCCTCCCCTGCTCCCGCCAGTCTGCGGCCTTGACTCGACCTCTTAGCCTCAGTTTCCTTGTCTGTGAGGGTACTTAATGATGATTGGGTGGTTTTTTTTCTTTTTTTTTGGTGTGTGTGTTGGGGGGGTACTGGGGGTTGAAGCCAGGGGTGCTCTACCCATGAGCCACACTCGCAGACCTATTTTTTAAATTATTATTTTGAGGCAGGGTCTCCCTAAGTTGCCCAGGCAGGCTTTGCATTTGTGATTCTCCTGCCTCAGTTGATTCTCAAGTGGCTGGGGTCACAGTTGTGAGCCGCCACACCCGGCGACGGTTGGGTATGTCTGACGTGTCTGTGCCTGGTACACGTGGACGTAGCCATGTGCACGCAGGAGCTGCTTCTTGGTGCTTTGCTGTTCCCAGCTCTGACACACTTTGGGATGTTGGAGTTACCGGCAGAGGTCTCTTTGGAATGGGGCTCCCCATTGAGAGTTGGGGGAAAAGTCCTTTGGGTCTGAGGATTTCACCATCACAAACGCTGTCAGAGCGAATCCACTGCGGTCGGTTCGTGTCTGCCCTGTGTCTTTTGTCACGTGATGTCACACAGTGACAGCTCTATGCTGGACTCACCCTGGGGAGGGGCTGGGGCCTGGGCGTCTCCTGGGTTGAGCCCTAGTGTCCTTACCTGCTGGCCGTCCAGGCGAGGTGCCTCACTTTCCTGGCCCGTCTCCTCCTCCACACCTACTTTGCAGTGGTAAACCGAGGGCGAGATGAGATGGGGCTGGGAAACACCCCACCAGCCTGCAGGGGAGCCACAGGCAGCTACCAAGACGCTTCTAGAAAGCCGAGCCGAGGAAAGTGTGGACGCCGCTTGGCAGCATTCAGGGGGCTTGCTTTTCTCAGGCAAAACGTTTGCGTACCGACCTGGGATTTCTAAGCGGTTTCTTCCAGACGCTTCCCTAGCATCACCATTAATAGCACTGGGGCGAGGGGCCTGGTCACTGGTCATTCAGGTTTCCGGGGTATCACCCCTTCCTTAGCCCAAAGAAGCTGCAGCGGGGAGGGTACTGGCCGTCACTCATCAGTTTGCTTTCCCTCCGTCCCCACAAACCCAGAACATAAGTTTTCTGGAGAAGTGCTAAGATAGGCAGCAAGTGACAGGAGGTAGCACATCCCCCTGGGCTGGGAGGTGGCAGGCACTCCCTGCTGGGATGTCCTTGCCAGCTTTGTCTGTCTTCTTCTGGAACCTGGGAGTGGCCAGGGAGGAGCTTGGGGGGTTGTTACAGCAGGCAAGGTACAGAAGGGACTTCAGTTTGGGGCCCAGTGACCAAGACGTATTGGAGAGAAGGGCTTCTGATGAGTCTCAGGATTTACATTGCTGCTCTGGGAATATTTGCTTCAGACTTTAAAAATAAATAAATAAAATAAATGCGAAAAATTATTAGCTTGGCCAGTGGAAGAAACTAAATAACTTGCTTGTGCTGGAAACTGGAGATAAACCCCACTCACAGGTTGTCTTGAGAAACTTGCATTTGATCTATTTGGAGTTGTTATTTTCCTTCCAAATTAAGATTAGTTAAATCCATGTGCGTTGTGGCATGGATTATCTCTTTTTATTATTGAATCATGACAGCTAATTATTAGTTCTGTCTGCACCGAGGAACAGTGCGCTGTCTGTTGAGGGACATGGCCCTGGGCGTAGGCTGGGGGCTGGGTGCAGGTGTTGGCAGGTTGACCTCGCCGCTCAGGCAGGCAGGGGTGATTGGAGGAGCCAGGGGTTCTACTTGGTACTCCTCGCTGTGCTACGTGTGTTTCCTGAGTTATCTCACTGAATTTTCTAACCTTGAAATAGATATTTCTAGCCCTACGTGGAATTTGGGCTTTGAGAGGTTAAGGGACTTGCGCAAGGCCACAGAGCAAAGGGAGTCAGACCTGGGCTGGCCTGGCTTCCTTGGGTGACTGGAGACAGGAGGCTTTTAGGGAGAGGAGTTTTGCCTCTCTCGTTGGCAGAGCCAGTGGTGACAGGCACTACTCCAGGACCTTATGTGGGGTGGCCCTTGCAGCCCATCACAGACATGGCCTTGGTGGATACAGCCGAGAGTCTGCAGGTCCCTGGAAACCTTGCCTGAGTCTGAGGCACCGTCATCTCCTTTCCTGTTTGGTGAAGGTTTTGGAGAGGCAGGTGGCAGCACAAAAATCAATAAAATATTAATTCACACGGGCCTGGGCTGGGTTTTTTTTCATACATGCAAATGTGTTTTAGGCTATATTCATTGTCACACAGCACCCCCCACCGCATAAATACAAACTGCTTTATTTTGTGGAATTTTGGGTTTGCAGGAGGCTTGCTTGTATGACTTCCAGTTACTCCTTCACCTCCCCAAAGCGGAGCCCCTAGAAGGCTAGAGCTCTCTTTCTCATCTCCAGGCTTGCTAGAAGGTCTGATTTGGACAACGTGGGCATAACATAGGTCCCTGTGGGCTTTGAACTATTTTTAATAATAAAGAGCCATTGGTGGGATCCAAAGGAAGGTTCTGGCCTCCTGATCTGAGCCGGGAGCTGCTTGCTGCCACTCTCCCATCCTTCCCTGAGCGCAGGGCCTTGAGGCAGGCCATCCACGGGGGGTGGAGTTCCAGGGTCTTCACCTGTAGATGCAGCAAGCAATGCCTGTTCTGCTGGCCCTGCAAGGTGGGGGCAGGGGGCAGAGGCTACTCACAAACTACAAACCAGAGCAGAGGACATCAACAGCGCCACTTTGACTTTAGCCCTGGGTTGTAGTGGAATTTTTTTTTTAATTTCAACAAACAAGGACAAAAATACGGGTCACTAGAAGGATGGTTTCTTTCCCCCCTTTGGGGATTTATACAGGTGGTTCCACACTCCCAGCAGCGGGTCAGGAAAGAAGGAAGAGAGCAGAGAAGGACAACTGGGCTCCTGCAGGGAGAACTTAACCAACACTCAGCCTCAGTTATTATTATTGTTAGGGTTTTTATTTGACAATAAATAGTTAGCAGTTGACTTAAATTTTTTATTAGGCACTTGACAGTTCTGTTTTTGTCCTTGTTGCTAATGTTCACGCCTGGCTAATGCATGGCCACTACCTCTAGAATCTGTTAGGAGTGGGCTGTATGTTGGTGATCTGTAAAAACAGGCAGCCTGGCTGTCACCTTTGTGCCCTTGGGGTCACCTTTTCACTGGGGAAACAAAGAGATCTTGGATTTTTGGAGCTTAGTATGTGCTATTTGAAGGGCTTTGCAAAGAGTAACTGATTTCATCCTCCCTACAACCTCATGACATAGGTGCTAATGTGAACCCCACTTCACAGAAGAGGAAACTGAAGCACAGAGATGTTAAGTCATTTGCCCAAGGTCACACAGTGGTGAGTTAGGGCCCAAGGTGTCAACTCCAGCAGTCAGCTCTTCACTATAGAAACCAGGGCTGCCCGTGGTCACATTTCGTCCTGCGTTCCCATCAACTCTACAAAGATGGTGAAGCAGAAATTGCTTTCATTTTGTAAAGGAGGCAGCTGAGTCTAAGGGTGGCTAAGTGCTGTCATAGCCACCCCAGGAGTCGCTGGTGGCAAGAACCAGGCTCCTGGCTCCCCAGGGTCACCCTGGGTCTTCACTGGGCCATCACCATCTCCCAGCAGCCTAGGCCCTGGGGGATCCTGTGGTCTTTTAATGCTCCTGGTGCAGAACCTCTGCTCCTAGCTGGGTGATGAGGAATGACGGCCAGTCTTCTAAGGATGGATCTCCATCATGGTAGCTGGGCCCTAGAGGGTGTGAAAGAACCTGTCCTCTACATGCCTGTGGACTCTGTGTGGACCGCCGACTGTGGACTGTGCCACTGTGGACTGTGCCTCTTGTGAAGAGCTGCCCCTGACCAGCTGGGTAGCAATTGGCAGGTGGTCTGCTGCACTGCGTTCGGGGAGGGGCAGGCATGGTAGACTCTGGCCTGAGGCCTCATCCTGTGGCTGACAAGCTGTGTGGCCTTGAGTGGGCCCTCTCCCCTTCTGGGCCTGAGCTCCTGAGCTGAGAATGTGCTAAGGAACCACCAGTGGCTTCCAACAGCTGCAAGAGCCAGGCTGGGGGGCGGGGGTGGGAGACCACAGCTTCCCACCTAAATCCCCTCCCATCCAGCAACCCTGACGCGACTCCGCTGTCACATGTGGGGTGCAGGAAGTACGTTTTCTCTGAAGAAGCATGGCTGGCAGTGAAAACTGTCAGAAGAAAGACTCCACAGCGTCCTCTGCCCATGCGGTCAGGTCACCTGGGAGGATTTCTGTACTCCCCGGAGGTTGGAGTTAGCTCAAGGCCCCTCTGGGCCATGCTGCAGTTGTGTGGTTTTGTTTTGTTTTCATTTTGGTAAAAGGGTCCCCAGAATCATTTAAACCTCAGGCTCTGCAAAACCTGGGCCCACCCTGGCCCAGATGCTGCTAGGCTGAGGCTGGTGACCTGCAGGAGGGCAGGGAGCCGGAGCTCCGGAGGCAGAGCAGAGGCCAGCTGCAGAAGGCCAGCTGCCAGGGGCTTCTTTTATTTTTAAGTGGGTTTCTTGCTGGTCTGCTGGTTCTGGTCTGAGGTCCCTGGGTGCTCAGAAAGGAGTCCATGCTGAGGGTGACAGGATGTGGAGAGGGGCCGAGGAACAGGGAGTAGGACCACGTGGGGAGCCACAGATCTGGGAAAGCTTTTGCCAACCACATGGGCAACATGGAAGCTGGGTCCTAGGCACCTTTGGGTGAAAAATAGCACTCCTGGTGTAGAGAGAAGGCAGCTCTTCAGAGGCACCATCTCAGGGCAGCCCTCTCCTCCAAGCCAGGGGTGTTTGATCCTGGCTTTTGTCCTTGGGGAAAGGTAGCTTCCAGGACTTCTGGGCTGTCAGTCTCTGTCAGCCACAACATCGCCTCAAAGGTGCAGGCATTCAGGTGCATGGGTCAGCACCCACCCAAGATGACCCTAAAGGCACAGAGACCTGCAAGCTGACAGCCCCAGGGCCTGGATTGTGCCCCAAGTGATGGAGCACAGATAGACATCTGTCCAATCCCACATGGCAGCCAAAGAACCCTAACCCCCTGATGACTTCAGAAGCCAAAGTCATCCTGGAAAGTCCTTGCTCAGGACAGACCATGCTTTCCCAAGGGTACAGCCTCCCAGGGATCCAGGGGTCCTCTCTTGGGGGGGCCAGGGACTGCTTGTCTTGGACTCAGTGTGACCCCAGTGTGGATTCTTCTCCCTGAAGGAGGAAGTAGAACAAACATTCCAAGACCCCTTCCCACCTCCAGCAACCTAAAAACATTGGGGTTGTAGACCCTCACAACTTGGGTTCTCCCTTGGAGTCTGAGCGGGTTCTTTCCCCCCTCCCACTACGAGTTCAAAGCCAGCCAATTAAGAAACCTAAACAGTGCGGTCTTCACCCTGCATCACTGGCTTGTAAAACTTTCCCTGCAAACGAGGCTTCTTTATTCGCTGGGAAACAGAAGTATGTAATTTTCCTGACCTGGCCTTTGCTTTGGGGAGACGAGGAAAGACAGAGAAATCATTTCCATAAACAGACAAGCCCGGAGGCCACAAACGAGGTCCACACTCCGGTGTCGGGGCATGCGGACCGCAGCGAGGCGGGCTGGAACGCGGAAAGCGGCGAGCGGCGGGGAGGCGGGTCAGCGCGGAGCGCTCTGCCGTGGGGTGCCTGTGGGGGAGTGGTGGCGGTGGGGCGGGGGCATCAAAGTCCTCCCGACCCTGCCACTGAACCTTTGCTCCCGCTCCCAGGAAACCAGGCGCCACCAGTGCAATTTCCCAAGTTCCCCGACGATCGCAACTTGCAAGACTCTGGTCGCCCCCGCCTGCGGCACCCACTTCTTACACTCGGACCCTAGCGCTCCCCATGCCCATGCCAACCCTCGCCACGTGCGAGAGCGGCCCGAGCAGCTCCTGCCCTGCAGGCGTGGGAGTTAGGCCCCGCCCTCCCGGGGCTGCGAGGTTGGGGTCCGTTAGCGCCCCTTTTACGCCCAGGCAGAGTACCTAATGGCCTTCCAACAGGCGGATGGGTGAGCCCTGGCGGGGGCGCGGAACTGACCCGCACCTCCCGGACCGCACCACGCAGACAATCGGGCAACTTCGAGACTGTGCCAGGGGCTTTCCCTGCGGCGGTGTTTCTCTGCGCCTGGCCCGCGTTTCACCGTGCCTCGGGACGAGCCTGGTCCTCTCCCTGCCCCTGGCCTCTCCAGCCTGCGCCCAGGGCGCGCTGCTCTATGCCCATAGGCCATCCTCTTCCCGCTTTCCCCTCCTGGGTCTCTCCGCGCACGTTGATTGTGCCTTCCTGGGTGGGAGGGCTGGGGGGCTTCAGGCCCATGCATAATTCGGGGGCTTAATGGGCCAGCTGCCCAAGCGGGGCGGCGAGGGGCGGGCGGAGGCGCAGCGAACCCTGCCCGCGTCTGGCCCTGCCGGGAAGGCGCGCTCCTTTCTTCCTCCCATGACAGCTCCCCTCCCCCTCTCGGCCCGGGTCCGAGGAAGGCGCGGGGTGGGCGAGTCGAAGGGCTAACCGTAGGGAGGGGGCGTCCTTAGTGCTTCCGCGTAACTTTTGTTTGGGGGGCTGGGGCGTGCAGCGATCGAAGCCGCCTCGGGACCGGCTCCCGTGGGAGCTGGAATACAGGTTTCCTCTCGGCCCTCTGCAGCCCTGGAGTCTGTTTTCCGTGCCCCTTCCCCCTGGCGGCCCCCGTCCAGCCGCAGCCCTGCAAGCACGCCCCTGGCCCGGGGCCAGCCCCCTTCCCGGGCTGCCGGCGGAGATGGATGGAGGCGGAGACCCAAGGTCAAGGGCGGGGAGTCCGGGGGCCCAGGGCCCCTTTGTGCTCGCCGGCCGCCCCTCCTCCACCGGTTGCTCTCTGCTTGGCCCCCGTGCGTGCGCCCCGGAGGGTGACCTTGTCGGGCAAGGCGAATTGCATTTCTGGACCCCTGGAAACTGCCAGTGGCTCCCTCCCCGAAACCACCAGGCACGAGGGGCGGGCTTCCTCTCCACAGTGACATTTGTCCAGGATCCCGGGGACGCCCGGGGACCCCCTCTCCGCCCGCCGCCATCTCCCGGAAGGGTCGCGCGGCCTTCAGCCCGCCAGGTCCTGAGGCAGGTGAGGCCCAGAAGAAAGGAGCCTCAGAGTTCCCTAGCACGGTTTGTGATCACGCTGGGGAAACAGGCCTTTTCAAAGTGACTTTCTTTGGAAACTCCCCCCACCCCTACCCCTCGAAGAAAAAGAGGGAGCCAGTTTTCATAGAGGGAAATCCTAGGGCTGGGACTTAAAAACACAGAGGGAAGAAAGTGTTTTCCCAATTGTGTGGGAATGGAACCCTCTCTGGAAGGAGACACCTGGAATTAGCCTCCTGGAATTACAGGGAATTAATGTTAGTCCTTCTCTGCCCTGACTCTCTTATCACTCTCTTATCTGTATGCAAATGGTCACCTTGCTAGGAGCCGGTGAGCAGGTCTTTATTTTTGCTTCTTAAAAATTGGCCTCTGATTGTTGGAAGCACCTACAGACCCTTAAAGATCACCACCAGCAAGGGTTGGGCCTCCAGTGGATCTCTCTAGGAAAAGCTCTTAAGAAAATGCTCAAACATTTTCCCAAAGCTGTTATTCTGGAAATAAAAATGTATGCTGTTTGCCTATGGAAGATGGAAAGTTTGCCTTCCCTGTGACAGCTTTTCCAGCCCAGGGTTGGATCTACATCTCTATTCTCCATTATTCAGAAATAAGTCTGAACCAGACAGAACACATCTGCTATAACAGGCAAGAATGTTTTAAGCATAGGTATATAGATAAATATTTGGGATTTGGGTCATGAACAGCGTTCATTGCACCCTCTGAGCTCTCCAGGTACTGGGTAAATAGTGTCTTCCTGGCATTTTGAGTACAAAAAAACCCCCTTCAAATCCCCGATTTAGCTAATCCAAAGTTTGAGCAGCAGGCTCCTCTGGTGGAGGAGTCAGAGGTATTTGTCAATTTATTTGTTGAAAGGCCTGAGGAGAAGGGAACCAATTCAACACTTGGCAACCCAAAGCTGCTGCCAGTCCTGGACAGGAAGATTTTCATATCTGCCTGAACTTGCTCGTTGATTTCTCAGACGTCCATTTATAACAGTTCCAACAAGATAGAATCTGCCTTTGAATATCTGTAAATACGGGTAAAGATCACAATCCAGGCTCATAATGGGCCAAGACGAAAAGGCAGATTCTCCTGTTTGATTAATATTTATGTTACCGGATTCCTTTACAGAAGAAAAGATGAAACACTAATTGTGTGTGTGTTTGAGGGGGCCTCATCCTAGGTCTCTGCAGTTCATTTAGAGAGATGTACATTTTTGGATTTTTGCAGACCAGGTGCGTGTGTGTGGGTAATTGTTCATGTTTTGCTTGAAAGACAGGTATCCTGTGGTTGGTCGACTTAATGGCTATTACCCGGGGAGGAGGCCAATTTATCATCTGTTTTCCTTATTTTGACGACTCAACACTCAAAAAAAAAATTAGGTGTGATTTCTCTTTTTAGGTTTGGGTTAAGGCTTTGTGCACAGTGGCAGAAGGTTGTCATTCACAGTCCAGGGTGCTCGCCTTCCTTGGGGGCACACATCTTGCTGTGTTTCTCTCTGCGCTCTAGGCTGGGTCTGCAGGCACAGGTGGATTTGCCTTGTTTTGTTCAGGAACAGTGTGTGGCAAGGGGATTTGCTTGGCCATGGGGGATTTTGTCAGCTGGATCCAGTTGAAATTCCACTGGTGGAACTGGGAGCCACAGGGCTGGGAGGAGGCTGCCCTTGCAGCCGTTCTTTCTTGAGCACCTTCAATTTTATTGCTTGGAGAAACCTAGATTTTCTTAGAGGATTTCCTACGATTGTGGTTTCCCACGGTGGCACCTGAGTCCCAGTTAGACGTTTGATAAATACTTGCTGGAACGTCAGGGCCCATCTTAAGGTGAGAGCCCCAGAGTGGAGACTCTGGCATGGAGCCTTGCACAGCCTCTCAGGTATTTACTTCTCAAACAGCCCAAGGCAAACCAGTTCCTGTGTTAGTGTCCTTGTCCATAAAATGGGGATGTGCAGTTGTTTGCTTTCCTGTCACCGTCCAGATATGAACACAAACCAGTCTGTGGAGCAAAGCAGTTGCTGATTTAGAAGACATCATAAAAGTAGAGGCTGTTATTGTTCAGTCTGTGGGGGCGGGGTGACTAATTTGCAAAGGGGAAAAGAATCACATAGCTGCTTGTACGGGGTGTCATTTTTAATTCAAGGAAGAAGAATTAGGGGCTTGGGAGAAGGGTTTGGGAGGGAGGACTTAGATGTTCAATTTAGTAACCTAATACGCATAGGAAACACTCCTTCTCTGTCCCCATTCATTTTAGAGGACCTTCCCACTCCCTCTCTCCCCAGCTCCGTATTCCTCCAGAGGACTGTCATGTGATTCAGACTCTTAATAACAGGGGTGTTGCTGTTGTCCTTGACCAGGATACCCCAGAAGAGGTGTTTTTGCTGGGTTTTGGGCCCCAGAAGGAGGAGAGCAGGACAGGCGCAGTAGAGACTTGGGTGGGGGAGGAATGCATACAGCAGGCAGCCTTTAAGTGCACAGTCGTGCTCCATGCAGGTGAGGAAGGAACGCCATGCAGACTCGGGAGGAAATTCCTGTTTTCTTTTTGCTGCCGCCTCTCTGAGCTAACAGAAATTGGCATTTACATCCACGGAGTACACAGCTGGCTGTCGCGAAATGGTACCTGCACTGGGGAAATGGAAGCCTCCAGTGGCCTGTTGGGGTTCCATTTTACTTTTTGTTGTTTTCCTTTCCAAGAGGCTTGGTTTCTTTTTCCAGCAATCCTGGGTGACCTGAATTGGATTTTTAACAAGGGTAACCTCTGGCAAGGACCCAAACCTCTGGGTTAGTCTTGCTCTTTAGGAATACAGATGCTGTCTTTGCACACTTGCCCCCCGCCACAGGGCCCAGGCCCTGGGCTTGGGTTTTGGGGTGGGGGTGGGTGAGCATGCCCTCTCCCTTCCCCGTGGGGTCCTTGATGGAGCCCTTGTTCCGGCATCTGAGCCCGAGTGGGGTGGATACCCGAGTCTGTTGTTGCAGGCTTGTGGCCAGGAGGGTGTCTGGTGCTTCTTAATTGAATACAGATTTGAGTAAATTCCACGTGGGCAGGCAAGGGTGGCCGAGGGAGGCGGTGATGCTCCTGTCTCCCTGTGGCTGGACGGGGAAGCAGCTCATAACCTCCCAATCCCAGGAGCCTCCCGGGCCATCCATCTGGCCCACACGTTGTGCAGAAAGGTAGGGAGGTTGCCCAGGAGTTCCAGGACGCCCGTGTAGACGTTGTTTGTGTGAACGGGTTCTTCCATCTTTTGTTAGTGACAGCTCGTTAATTAACCAGCAGACTCGTGCCACCCGCCTTCCTTTGACACATGCATATATTTTGGGGTAGAAGATGCTTGGTCTCCCAAAACTCTGATCCGCACCTTTCAGGAAGTCTCCCTACAGTGCTGCCGCCTCTTCCCTCCCGCTTGTCCTCCCTGCTCCCCCTTCCTGTCCCCTCCTACCCACCCTTCCCTTAAACCCAAGTGGGCTTGTAGCTGACTGGGGGGCGGGCACGTTAAACACAGCTAAATAAATCATGTTTACGCTTGGCGTTCTCGGTAGTGAAAAATCTGTTGGCCGTTTCTACTTCCTTATTTCTCAGCATTTGCTTCCTACCTGTTTTTGAGCACATGCCCAGAAATAGTAGTTTTGTCAAATGAGGGGATAATGCCAGCCAGCCTTTCTTGCTGCCAAGGAAGCTGCTGGATTTTGCAAAACAGAGTGACGTTTTTTTAGTGACACTGATTTTTTTTTTTCCCCAAAGAAATTAGGATGTAGAATAAGGGTATTAAAATGCACTTAGGGAAGAGGGGGGAAAGCTACCTAGTCACCCCTGCCGCTCAGGGGCTTGTAGAGAGCAGGGATAGAGAAGAAAGGTCTCCATTCTGTGTGTACTTGGCTGCTGGAGGCGGAGAGGCTGCTCTGGGCCCGGAGAGCTGAGTCAGGGTTCCTTTATTTCAGCCCCAAGACTTCATTTTCTGTGCCATTTTGGTGATGTTATGCAAGGATCCTTTTTTTTTTCCTGTTTGGTTTTGTGTCTGTTTAGTTTCTGAGGCCCCTGAGCAGTACTTGCTGCATTCTTCCTCTGAGGTTACAGTGGGGAATTTCGCCCTGATCTGGGATGGGTGGGGGGAGATCCTGGCTGCTCTGTCACTGTTTATGCCTGAGATCTGCGAAGACGGTGACCCCCCCTTCCTCTGAGCTCCTTCCACGACATTTTGGGGGGGGGGCATCTAGAAATCATTTTTGTGATGGGATGCTATTGGCGGGGCAGAGGACTTCCTGGGTAATTACAGCCAAATATAGACTTGCAGATTAAAAAAAATGTATTTTTTAAAAAAACAATTTCAAAAACAAGTAAGTGAAAAATAAACACTGGGACTCCGGTCGCGAGATGAGCTGTACAGGCTTCTGTCTCAGGTCCAGCCCTCAGCTCGGTTTCAAAGACAGCCAAGGGAAAAAAAAATACAACAAAATCAAAGTCGGCGGGCCATGATTTCCCCAATTTCTAATGGGAATACTCTGCAATAGAAATGATATTTCCATTGAGGACTGCGCTGCCGGTTTCTTTAATTACATTAAATAGCGGTATAAACCTCAGCAGAACGTAAACCCCTGTTACAGCCGCGTGGCGAGCGAGGCTGGATTGAATCGTAAGGAGCAATGTTACAGTGTTAATGTGCTAACAATCTTTATTAAATTAATCCCGCGAAGTGTTAATTTTTACAAATTTTGTTGTGCACACACTGCACGTCACCTCTGGTGTGTTAGGAGATGAAAATGGATTTCACGTCAAAAAATAAGTAAGAAGGGGCGGCTGTCAGGCTGCGCCCTTAGAAGGAAATTTGTGATTTTTTTTTTTTTTGCCGTCAAATGCTACCGTACTGAAAAGAAGGCTCATAATATGTATATTAAATGCCATCTACATACAGAAAACTCAGTTAAAGGAACTACTTGGTTGAAAGTAATTACAGGCCTGTACAATTTTTTAGTGAGTGACATTTCAGACTTGGCTTAGAAACAGAAAGAGACCATAGAAAGATTTTGTGCTTACGTGATGCAGGGCGTCAGGGCCTCGGGATTCTACGTGTCCATTAGGAAAAGGTAAAAGGAAATGAAAGGGGGAAAAAAAAGACTCAATCGTCAACAAAATCCAGGGAGAGCTAGATTTTTTTTTTTTTTTTAAAGTGGTAGTGGAGATCAGTTGCTTCTGACTAATAAATACAAGTAAGAACAACATGTGCATTTAGCCTAGCAGCTCCCTATGTTTACAATTTGGCTTCTTTTCTCCCCCCCCCCCCCAACTTTCTATTAACCAAGTTCCTTTCTATGCTGTTTAAAAACAAGAACCCCCTGGCCTCTTCCTGCCCAGGTAGGATTTTATGACCCCTCTTTTTAAAAGGGCCAGTGGCGTTTGCATTCCTCAAGCCCAGGGCTGCTCTGCACCTGCGCCCTCAGCAGCCCTCTGCCCTGGCTGCCCGGGTCACTCGGAGGCCTCCTTGCCGGGCACTCTGTTTCCTTGATGTTCTTTTTATTGGCTGGACTGAGATATTTTCATTCTTAATTCCCCGGGATTCTCACAGACCCGACTTCCTTCCCCCTTCTATTTATTCTCTTGCCTCCTTCGTGCGGTGCTTGAGTTAAAGCCAGTATTGGATTCTGTGGGACCTTGGAACCACAATGACTTCCGGAGCACACCCGTTCTAAGGCCTGTTTCACGAAGGACCCGATTCTTAACAGAGTCAGGCTCGTGTTTCCACGTTATTCCCATCAGGCACAGTGGCTGCTGGTGGGAAAGCAAAAGGTGTCCTCAGATGAAAACTCACGGTTGGCATTGAATCTGAAGATTCCTTTCCTGGTTTAGTTCCCTTGTGTGACATGTGACTTCTGTCTTCACTGTGGATTTTTCTTCTAGCTCTAAATAAGGGAAACATCTGAGAGATGCCTGGCAAGTTTGTCACTGGAGACTGGTCTCTAAGCTCCATTTGAGAAAGTGGTGTGGGGGCCTGACCTCAAGTCCCAAATTCTTCATCTTAGAACGCAAACGATGCAGCCAGCGTTTAAGTTCAGTGTGTAGACTGCATCTTCATCCAGCCCTGCTTCTTGCAGATACTTGTAGTACACCGTTGGTTGCTCTGGACACATGTGGAGGTAAAATTCACAAAGGCTTTTGGATGAGTTTTGTTTGAGGGATCGAGGGTAGGAGCTGCTAAAGATCGAATGAAGCAGCTACTCAGCTTCTGACCAGAAGGCCCAAATCAGGGGAAGAAGGGGAAATTCCTCTGCTAGATACTGGGTAGATTCAGAGAACCTATCCACCCCAGTTTTGTCCTTGGCCCCTACAGACTCCAGGTGATGCCTGCAGACACTTCCACATGTCCCTGTTGCTGATATAGATGTGTTTGTTGTGTGCACATATATGTGTAATCTCTCTGTATACTATAGATGCGCATGCACACATTTTTCTAACTTGGCAAACACATGGCCTCACCCTCTGTTGTCCCCGGGCCTACCAATTCCAGGATCTTGGGCCCAGGTTGGTGGACCCTGCCTGCCACGGTCACCCCAGAGGGGTCCTGTTCTTTTTTCCATGTGCATCCTAAAGCGGTGCTACACAGGCCTCAGCCTGGTTGGAGTTTATTTGCATTCCAGCTGCCCAGAGAGCTCCAGGGGTTTCCCCCTGGAGAGATGTGAATGAAAGGAGTCCAAGCTGCAAATTTCCTCCCTGCAGATTCCAGTTTAGGGGTTGGAAGGTGAGCCCCAAATAGCTGGTCACCTCCTCTGCCTCACCCTGAGTGGTTGGTTCTGCGTAGATGGTCTGGGGGCACCCTTCCTACCCAGCACCCCCTGGAATTTCCTCTGTTCTCTCCCTTGGGGGGCTCTTTTGGAAGGGCCACGGCGATACAGCTTTACCAATTCTAGGCTCAGGGTGCAGAAAGGGTCTCTGCTGCCCCAGAGGATTTCAGCAGCTTGCATCTTGAGGAAATTGGGGTTGGCAGCCATTAAAGCAGGTGCTTTTGGACCCGGGAAAGGGGCGTGGCTGATTCTAATTGCAAGAAGCAGCTGCCCTGGCTGATGGTTCCTTTTCCAAACCCTTGTGGAAGGAAGAAAACAGGTTTTGGTAGTGTTTTGGGGGGCATGATCGGTCCTTTGCCTCTCCTGTCTCCTTCCTTGGATGCACTAAATGGGCAGCATGTTGGGGAGAGGAAATAGTTGAAGTGGTGATTCACCACGACAGATTTCAGCAGTGCTGGAGGAGGGAGGAGCTACGAGGAGACGGCCTCGCTTCCTGTCCAAGAGACCTGCTTCTTGCCTCTTCTGGGTGGCCAGATCTTCTCATGGCAGGTGTCCACACAGGGCTGTGGATGGTTGGTGGTGTCTCAGAGTGGTCATTTGAGAAGTGATGGGAGAGATGGCCTCAAGTCCAGAGTTGAACAGATGTGTGTTCCTGGAGGCCATGACCTGCTGCCCTGCACTGGCAGTGGCCCTCTCTGAGTCCAGCTGGGCTGACTGTGGATGAAGTTCATAGGGCTCTTTCAGTTGCATCCAAATTCCCACCCTCCCCAGCCACCTGTAAGGGCTGCTGTCCTTCAGCCTGTAGAGGCCAATCGTGGGTTTGAACTGTGATTTCTATGTCTCCTGAGTGATGACCCTGGAGGGAGGAGCTCTGTAAGCACAGCTGTGCAAACCCTTGTGAAACCTCACTTTTTTGTTATCCTTCCAAAGGACACGTCCACATTCACCCCCGAAACCATAATCTCTGACAGCCAGGGACTGGAGACCTGGGCTGGCCACTGGGCACTCGGGCAAAACAGTCATATTTGACTTAGAATGAGAATCCAGTGGGGAGAGGTGGGACTTGGGGAGCCCTGGCTTCGTGGGTAGAATTCCTAGGTCTCCCAATTGCTGTGGGGCAGTGAGTGGGCCATGCACATGCCCATTTGCCCTCTGCTCCTGTCTTGGAGACCTGCCCTGGAGTTGAGGTTTTCATGTTTGATGATGATGATGATGATGATGTTGTTATTATTTTTTACAATGACATGAAATCAAGTTCCAGTGTTTTCTGGTTCCTGCACTTTGGGGTAATCCCACTTAAGGAGCAGAGAAATTTACTTGGTTGTATGCCCCCCACCCCCAGACTCCTGTAGGTCTGAAATTGAGCAACAAAGAAAGTTCCTTAGAATTATTCTCTATTCCTGCTGTTTGGGCTCCTCTTCCACCCTCTATCTACCCCCCCCCCTCCTGCAAAGAAAGGGAGAAAGACATAATGATGGGAAGGTCGGGTCTTGTCGGGTGAGACCCTGTGCCTGTCTCATTTAAGGTGGCACTCCACTTCTTTCGAATAGGAAATTGCCAAAATGGATGTCATCGGCTGCTAATTAGATGTATTTTAACTGCAGGATCATTTTACCAGCTAATACTGTTATTATGTGCTTCAGTGTGAACCCATGGTGGAGCTGTTACAATATGAGCACGAGGCCTTAGCAGACAGCTAATGGAGGCTGCAGGGTCTGTGGAGGCACTTCCCCTTGGTGATGGCTAGTGACAGTCTATTTTTGGACCTAAAGATGCCTGGGTCAGGCCTTGTGCTGAAGGTCTGAGTCTTTTTAACCTCTCAGATGAGCCAGGCTTTACTGATGTCCACTTTCTTTCTATGCTTAGAGCAGGGCCTGAGTCTGAGGAGGCCCTGAGATTCCAGATTGTGGACACCAGCGGTCACCCACAGCTCTGTAGACTTAGCTGCCCTCCCCCCTGCCCCCCAGTCTTTGGGCCTCTGGACCTGGCTAGGGGCAACAAATGACCACAGGTTATGTCATGGCTGTGCCAATCTAGGCTGAGTCCCCAGAACACAGTACCAAAGTAGGCAGACCTGCATCTCGACATGGGTTACAAGCTGAGCTGGTTTCACCTCCATCTTTTCTCTCTAGCAAACCGGAAAAAGAATCCTAATTTCCCTTCGGGGTGGGAGGAGGCGGGCTAGGATTGGGATAATGATTCTTAAATATGAGCAGTGTATTTGACTTCATGTTATTTCTCCCTCCCCCCTTAATACACAGCATTTTTATCATCTTTAAGACAAAGTAGCTGGCAAAATATTTAAGTGATCAGGAAGAAATGTTTTTATTTGCCCGCGTGTGAATTGGGTTATCTGCCTATCTTGTTTATGAAATTTGGGGCTGCCTTTCCAGCACAGTATGTTCGCCTCTCAAATCTTTCCCGGCTCCCATTTCCATATTTCTGCGTGCTTGTTCTTTGTTAATCACTTGGCAAGCGCTTATTTGAATATTAAAAATTTCTTTAATCATCAAAGGCAGGAGCACAGTCTCATGAATATTCATATTTTCCCCCCTCCTCAGACTGGATTCTAGTTCATTACCCTGCAGTAAAAGCCAAACAGCCATCAATCGCCCTCATTACAGGCTCTGGCGTTTTGATTGGCTGCCTGCTGCCCAGAGCTTTTTTTTTTTTTTTTTTAAATTTTCTCCTTCTCCTATGAGCTGTCTTGTACCTGCCAACAACCACACCAAAAAAAAAAAAAAAAAAAAAAAATCAACAATGCAAGAATAAATTCTTCTGGTTGAAAATCAACTTTGCAAACTTGTCATACAGTCCTGTGGCTTGCTGCCGCCTTATCAGCCACCAGCGCCTCCACCCTTCCCTCTTACCCCCTCCCCCCCAAAAAAAAAACCTAGGGAAAAAAGGGAGAGGGAAGAGAGAGAAAATTAAATAAATAAATAAAAAGGGAGAAACTTGAGCCTCAGAGATGAATATTTGTCAAGAGAGTTGACGTAAGTTTCATTTGCATAATGACTTTGTACTTCTGCATTAATAAAATTTGCATATGAAGCCATGTTAATTACTCCTGATCATGCTTTTTGCATTCATGCATAGTAATTTTCTCCGACTTGTGAGAATTAATGTCTTGGCATGGGGGGGAGGGGGCGCGGGGACTGTCAGGTTCCCTTGCCAGTGTCCCTCGCTCACATGCCTGGCTCCCTGTCTGTCTCCTTCGCTGATCTATGACTCATTTCTGCACTATCAGTAGGAGTTCTCGCCTTAAAAAAATGTATCCGTTGAAAGGCACCAGTAGGGAGAAAAATAGACCTCTCCCGCGCAGTGTATTCCGGGCCACCTCTCTGGCTGGGGACGCGGCATCTGCAGGCTGCTGCCACGGGACGCGGGCGCTGGGCCGGGCTGGCTCCCCTCTCGCCGGGGTGGGGCGTTTCCAGGCGTTTTGTGTCTGCACGCTCAAGGTGGGCGTGTCGCCGCTAGTGCGCATGTGTGAGGCTTGGAGCGGAGCATCTGCAGGGCCCCGGGAGGGAGGAGGGCTGCAGACCCCTTGGAATGCTTCGGGCCGGGAAGGCATTGAAATGAGCTCGCGCCCGATAATGCTGGAGCTTCGGAAGCATTTTAGGGAGACTTTTTGGGGTATCTTTTTGTACCAGATACAGAGAGCCCTGTGGCAGTTTCTGGCCTTCCTAAGCCCAGTGCGTCTGGGCGCCTTCTTCAGTCTTTCTCAGCCTCAGTTTCCTCTTTTGTGAGAGTGGGACATGCTACCCCATAGGAAGGCTCTGGGCTTGCTTGAGATAACTCAGGTATTAATCGTTTATTTATTTTTCCTTAATTAAAGTGAACTTCCATGATTAAAAAAAAAATCAAGCCAGCCACGATTTTATTTATAAGCCCCCTGGATCCAACCTAAAACTGAGACGGTGGCTTGGCATCCCTAGGTGCATGGGGTCTGTTCAGATTCCAAACGGAACCCATGGACTGCAAAATAAATCATTTTACATTTTTATTTACTCTCGTAATGCTGGGGTTGGACTCCAGGGCTTCTAGGTTGCTGGGCAGGCCCACTATCCCTGAGCCACATCTCTAGTCCCTGAAAGCTTTCTTTTTAAAACAGTGACTTGCAGGCTTTGTAGGCTCCCTCCACCAGGCAGCTCCAGTGCTGTGAGAAGCACCCTTGGGAGTAGGGAAAGTTCCAAAATGGAAAACTAGAAAGGGATCTGATCATTTAGTGGTCACTAAGACGGTGACTAAGTTTACCAGATGTCTAACTTTGGTTCATGTTGTCCTGACCCTTTCAAAATGAGGAAGCTGAGGCTCTGAGAAAGTGATCACCTTAGGTCACATGGCCAGGGGATGGCAGAGGAAGGATGTGAACCCAGGCTCTCTCCTGGCCCACCCCCAAGGCCGCTGCCTCTGGGCTTCCTGGCTCTCAGGTGCTCTTTACCCACAACTCCAGATTTCCTGGCTGCACTTTTAAAGGCAAACACTCCTCCCTGTGGAAGGGCAGGGCTGGGGGATGGCCTGGGACAGGTATTGAGGCCTAGAGACAATGTCCTCACCTTTGATTTTTTTTTTAAGATTCTCTAAATGTAGAATTCACCATTTCGTCTGTCAGTGGTTTTGATTATATTTACAGTGTGTGCAGCCGTTACCACTGTCTGATTGCAGATAATCTAATTTATACTCCTACACAGAAACCCTGCACCCATTAGCTCCCAGCCCCTGGCAACCTGGACCTTCCATCTCCATTCATTTGCCTGTTCTGGATGTCTCCTATCCATGGAATCATATGATGGATGGTTTCTTGCATCACTTAACTTGTGCTGTAGCTGCAGAGGGGGCTTCTTGAATCCCACCTTTGGGGAGAGCAGCAGTCTAAGCCGCCCCCAGGGACATCCTCCTGCATGGCAGAGGGTAGCCTAAGAGTCCCAGAGGCCCTCACTCTGCAGTCCGCTCTTTTGCTTCTTCTGAGCCACTCCTGAAGCAGGGGACTTCAGTGTGGTCAGCATTCCTAAGGAGGCCCTGGGGTGCAGCCCCAATCCCGTGCAGAGCTTTGTGTTATGGTATGTGACCTGCGCTGACAGACTCTGGTCTAGCCCACTGCTGCCCTTTGCTTCCTGCTCCTTGGCTCTTCTGCTCATCAGGGGAATGGAGTGAAGTGGATGTTATCTGGGACAGCTGACTCCAGGCTGTGAGGTGCTGCACAGCTGGGGTCAATGCTGCTGGCTGTGTTGCCATCTTGCCCAGAGCCCAGGAGCCAGAGTCTGGACTTGGCTCTTTACAGCTATTGATGGCTGGATTGAGGTCAAGGACTCTTAGGCTTCCCTGCCCTTCCTTTGCTGTCAGGATACCAGGTGTCCTGGTCCCTCCACCCCAATTGCAGCCATAGAGGGAAACAGAAGATATAGCTGGACTCATGGTCCAGAGCTCCCCAAGCCTCAGGCCCCACTTATTCCCACTTGCTGAATAGGTGGTTAGGGTATACTCAGCACAAAGCCACTGTCAGGGCCACAGAGGGTCCAGAGCCCACCATGGTCTGAGGGAGGTTCCATGTAGGTCTTTGAGGCCTGTAGTGGGCAGGGTCAGATGTACAATGTCCAGTTCCAGGCTGGGGGTTCAGGCAAGAGCTGTCCAGGGCAGACTTCCGGAAGGAGGCAGGTGACACTGGCCTCAGATGCAGACCTTTTTCGGTGCCTACACTAAATCTGGGGCTTGACCTTCCTGTCAGCCTCTGGGGTTCCTTGGCCACGCCCTTCTGGGGCTGTGGCCAGTTCTGAGACAGCCGGGGGCTTGGGCTAGCCTAGTGCAAAGTCTTCATGGGCCTGGGCAGTGTTGGCACTAGCTTTGTTTGTAGCTTCTTGGCAGGACATATTCAGAGTTCCCAAGCTTCAAGCTGGGGTTCTTCTCACATGCCACGAAGACCCTGATCCTGGATTCACATTTTAGAGAAACAGAGCATGTCAAAAAAGAGCTCTGGTTTTAGAGCCAGGCAGCAGGGTTTGATGGGGTCGGTTGCTGGGATCTGCAGTTTTCTGAGTCATGGCCTCTGTTTCCTGGTCTGTGCAATGGGTGTCCTAGGTCCATGCCCACCGTGGCATATTAGGAAGCTCAGTCACATGAAGACAGACAGGTTCCTGGTTTGCAGTGGGTTTGCTGAGCACAGTGGCTCTTCCTGGGATGGGGGAGTCACGCATGGTGGCTGTGGAGTGGGCCAGTTCCCCTCATGCAGACCTGTGCTGGGAGGTGAGGTGCTGTAGCCTCTCTGGCGAGCTGACTGGGCTCAGCTGCCCATCATCTCGTTGATGTTTTCTTTTTGTCTCTCTGATGCTTCCCTGCTCAATTATTTACCCAGGGAATTTGGGCTTCTTCACTTGTGGTTTTGGCAAGGGCTTCACACAAATGTTTTGCCCTGGTGGTCTCTTAGCCATGTAAGATAAACGGCCAAATCAAACGCAGGCCTTGCCGGCAGCCCAGGCGAGCTGTAGGGCTGGGCCGAGGCGAGGCGGGCCCTGGCCTGGCCCTCCGAGTTGCTGTCAGACACTGGGGGTGGCGAGTGGGGGAAGCAGGGACTCCCAAGCCAGGGCTGAGACATGAAGAGGGGTCTGGGCCGTGCCAGGTTTTCCTTGGGGTGGAGGGAGGAGGGAAAGCAACCCGGGCTTGGGTGCTGCTTGCGGGGGACTGGAGAGGGGCCTCAGCTAGTAGTTAGCTAGGCAGCTCGCTCCTCAGTGCCCAGCCCCCTGGAGGTGGACTTGAGGAGCCCAGGCCTGTCCCAAGAGCCCATCGCGGTGTCAGACGGTGGCGGCTCCGAGCTTCCCAGTACTTCCCGGGGTAGCCCAGATCTGGGGGAAGAAATCCCCAATTGGAGCCTGCTCCAGTTTGCTACAGAAGACCCTTCCTGGAAGGGTCTTTCCTGGGAGTGGGGCCCTGACAGTCCCTATGTGCCTTAGCCCCCTACACAAGGCCCCCAGAAGTGGGGTGTCAGTCCCTAGACCTGGCAGCTGTGGATATAGGACTCTCTCCAGTGCCCCCTGCCCACTTCCCTGACCCCCTCTCCCCTGCCTGTGCCCTGGTCACCCTCCCTGCAGGGCTTGGCACCCCTGGGGCCTCCGGTCCTTGAAGGCTGGCTGCAGCCCTGCACCCTGGGCCCCCTCCCATGCCCTAAGCCCCTTGTGCAGTCCAGGGCCCGACTGACCAGTCTTTTCTATTGTTTTTTCTCCAGGGCCATGCAGGCCTGCCCAGCTGCCAGCGATGGCCCCCATAGCTGCCTCCTCCCACCCTCACACATCCGTGATCACTCCACCTCTGCGCGCCCTGGGCGCTCTCCCGCCCTGCTTCCCGCTGCCCTGCTGCAGCGCACGCCCGGTCTCGGGCGACGGGACTCAGGGTGAGGGTCAGACGGAGGCTCCCTTTGGATGCCAGTGTCAGTTGTCAGGTAACGAGGCCGCCGCGATGGGGGGGTGGGCTCCCGGGGATGGCGGGATGTGCCCGGGCAGAGCAGGGGACCTAAGGTGGGACCCAGGGAGGAAGAGCAACCCTCACCCAAAAGGCATTTTTGGGGTGCTCTGGGAAGCGGTGAAGGATGTCCACAGAACTGTAAACCCGTGACTGGTCCCCATGGGTCAGGAGGTCCCTCCACCCCTGACCCCCCCACTCCCAGAATGCATTGCCCAGCCTCCAAATTTCATCTCTTTGGGCTGTTTAGCTAAAGCTTAATTGGATAACGCTTAACATCTGAGGTTTTCTTCTGCCCCTGCTCCCCTGCCGCCCTGACGAGGCTGGGAGATTCCTTGGTTGTCTGTGTGCATCGCCGGAGCCATCCGAAATGCTGAGTTTCTCTTTGGGACAATGTGTTGCCCATTAACTTAGAGGGAAAAAAAAAAAAGTTGCTCAAAAGGAGCCTTTTAAAAAGCTGTGGCCACGGGAGGGAGTGAAACATTCTGGGGTGGGGGTGGGTGGGCAGAGACAGGGGCCTGGCTCTGGGCGGACCTCAGACCCTCACATCTGTGCTTGCCCTCGCTCCCCCTGCTCCCCTGGGAGGCCATGTGGCTGCCTATAACACAGACGGGCAGGCAGGGCAGCAAGGTGACGCTCGGCCTCCACCTCCTCCCCACTCTGTCCCCAAAGAGAACCCAAAGTCCTGTGGCCTGGGTTCCCCAGGAGCTCACTGCAGCTCAAGCAGGCCTGGTGTGCAGTGCGCGGTGGCTGCGTGAGCCAGGATGCTGACACAGACTCACGTGGCCATGGCTGTGGCCTGGTTTCCGTGGCAGGGGCTAGGAAAGGAGAGGGTGGCTGCTCACCCGGCACACTGCAGGCTTTCTCTTGACTCAAGATGTCAAAGGAAGACTTTGTATTGAGCAGGTTTTGCTTTTCATTGATGCTGTCCCAAGGGACAGTCCTTGGTGGAGCATGAGCTTTGCAAATGGCCCCTGCTAGCCTCTGCTCCAGGGCAGGAACTCCTGGCCTTCCTGCTGGTGGGGTGGCCGGCAGCCTTCAGTGCCACCCTGCTATGACGGGTGATGACATCATAGGATCTGGCTTCCAGGGGGAAGTTCTGTTTTTTTACTGGGCTTGTGCCTTAAATGCTCAAAGATCAGAATCACCCGGGAAGGAGTTGGAACTACTTGTAAAGAAGCTGGCTGCCTGTCTGGGGCTGCCTGCTCCCCAGGGTGGTTGGGGCTCCTGTACTGGCTTGGTTGTCGATTGCTCTGTGAGTCTGGGGAGGACCTTTTTGCCCAGCGAGGGTTGTCTGCTCTGTCTGGGTGGCTGCCCCACTCTCATGGCTTCCTGTAATTAGTGCAGCAGCCCTGCAGCCACTGGGGGGGCCACGCTATCAAAGATCAGCCTGAGTGTTTACGACCGGACTCGGTCAAGTTCTGCATGTAGAAACACGATCTCCTCGCCAGAGGCGCACCCGAGTTTGCTTAACCCTCTGTTGGCTCTGTCTCTCCTTAGAAGCTGCCAGAGTGGAGGAGAGTTAGCCATGGGACGGGGCACCTCCCTGGCAGGGTGGGCTTTCCTGGCAGCTTTGTGGAGTGCCAGGCAAGAGCCACTGCAGTCCAGTTGTGCAGATGGGGGTGGAGGTGGGGGCAAAGTCTGGGAGGGCATGTGGCTGGGCCAAGGCTGCAGGACTGGGATTTGTCTCTGGGAGGCCTCCTGAGCAGGCCACCTCTCTTCCCAGGGAGCCACACTGTCTCTGCCTCTGTGCAGTGAGGATGAGCAAGGTTTGCCCTGCCTGACTCCCAGTGAACTCTGCCATCATCGTCCCCACGTACTCTACTGGGCTCCTGATAAGGGCCATGCCTAGCGTGGGCACTGCCTGACACCAGACATTTGCGTGCGTTCTTGAACGCAGTCCTCACAGCAGACTCACACTTTACTCCCCCACTTTATGGATGAGCCTTGGAGACGTGGTGGTCTCACGGCTCACATGCACCCGCTCATTCTTCAGCCAAAAGCCATCTCTTGGGCACCTGCTTTTAGGCACCCTGCAAACAGAGTGTGGGCTTCTGCCCACCTGCAGCTTGCATTCTGCTGAAGGTATGGGGTGGGAAGGTGGGAGAGCAGGCAGCGAGGAAGTCGCCCTTGTCCAGCACCCGCCTCGTCAGTGGCCTGGGCGCATCTCTGGATTTTAGGGCTTCAGAAGTTCCAGGGCTCTGGCCTGCGAGCAATGCCATGCTTGGGGAGAAGAGTGGGCAAGGGTGAGGCACTGTTCCTGAGGTTGGGACCACAGTGGTCAGCTCCTGGGCCTTTCGGGAGCCACCCCTAAGGGGCCTGCTCTTGCTTCCCACCCTCTGCTCCACACTCAATGCTTTTCTCGTTCTTCCTTTGGTCCCTGCTTATTAGCCTGCACTAGAGTGGACTGTCATATTAGCCTGCACTAGAGTGGACTGTCATATTTGCTGATCAATTTCAATACCTGAAAATATCCCATTCCAGTGGTTCTTGTCCCTTTGTGGTTTCTGTCCCTGTGACTGGGCTGTTTGTTTAAGTGTTTTTAGTGCCTGTTTAATTAGTAGCTGGAATGGAGTCGTTCAATTCCCAGTAACGGTTAGGAGGAAGCAGTCCACTGTACCAATGGAGTGGGGCTGCCATTCTCACTTTGTTTTGTCCCTTTTTGGATGAGGATGCATTGAACCCATCTCTTGAAGTTCACAGGGCAAGCCCCTGTGCAAATGTGTCGTACACAGGTTAACTGTGTGCCGTAAATGCACTCTCGGTTATTTATAGAAGGTGTGAGTCTGGGGGGGGGGAAGCATACAGGTGTGGTTCACCTCCATCCCAGGGTCCCAGAAGCTCAGTCCCCCACCCCGGGCCTCCTACGGTGGTCACAGCGGGAAGCAGGGACTCTGGGTCTGTTTCCTGTGGACTCTGCTGTTGTAATGTGGGGCTCTGAGCTGAGGCCCTGCTGGGGCTCAAAAACCTTCCCTGAGAAATTCCAGGTGAAGGCTGCGGGGTGCCTGTGGTCCTGTTTGGTCAGTGGACTTGAAGATGTCATTGCTCCTCTTTGAGCCTTGGGTTTTTTTTAAATACACCCCCCCAACACACACACACACACATGCACATTCACAGAGACATTTTCATGTTGTTTTCTGAAGCAGATCACTGGGGGCTGCATGGGGCTTGGTGGGGGTTCCACGATGGATATGGGGACAGAGGGTGGGAAGTGAGAGTAAGCCCCTCAGAAGTGGCTCCTGGAGAGGTCCAGGGGGACTGCCCACTATAGTCTCCTCCCCAGGACTCAGGAGGCACCTGAAGATTGCTGGGCTTCCCCTTCCCCCAGCGCTTCTTGTTCTGAGGTTTCTGTGATTGGAAGGTGGTCATAGAGCGTTATCAGATTTCTGGGGGTTGCAGTGTGAACTGGGTGGCCTCAGATGGGCCAGGGTCCTTCCCCTTTCCTCCATCTCCCCATCTGTGAATTGGGGGTACTATTAGCTCCTGGGGTTGATCCTAGGATTGCTTGGGGTCACATAGGCCAGGTGCTGAGTGTGAGAACAGTGCCTTGTGCTGAGCGGACCCACAGGAGCAGAAGAAGGGCTTCCTACTTGGCCGTGCTGGGTGCCTGGCACTGTGCGGAGGTCCTCTCAAGCTGCGTGCCTGGCATCACACTTAAAGGTATTGAGCGCCTTGGCTGCCGCAGATCATGCACCAGCCTTAGGAGGCGAAAAAGGAATGTAGACACTTCATTGCATATTTAAAGGCTGCAAATGGTCATCAGCCACAGTGATTAATACATGCGCTTGGAGAAGTTCAAGGTCTCATGCAAGAACACACAGGATCCCGGCTCAGGGAAGTGGAAGTGTTTGGATTTAATAGAGGGAGTCAGTTGCAGTCATTAGTATATGCTGAAATCACAGGGCAATCTTGTAAAGTTAAATTCAATTTACTTTTCTACTGAAATTGTGCTTGCTGTGTTATTTAACTAGTCTGGGGTTTCTTGGCATGGGTTAAAGGGACAATAAAGATAAAAGAATACCTGTAAGTAAATAGTAGGGTTGAACAGTAGAATCTATCGTTTTCTCCTCCTTCAATTATATCCCAGCGTTCCTTCTGTGTCGGTTTTATAACCGGAGCCGTCCAATGGGAGGCCGTGGATTAGACCACCCTCGCTGCAAAGGCCTGATGCAATTAATACAGTCTGTCTGGAAAGTGGCCTTATTTCTGGAAGTTTTATGTTAATGATATGGTCTGCGCTTTGCACATTTCATACCAGAACAAGAAGCAAGCTGGAGTTGCTTTCTGAACTGGGTTTGATTAACAGCGGAGGATCCATGTGCAGCCCAGCAGCGTTGCGGACAGACGGCCACCTCCCTGAGCCCCCGCTGATGCTCAGCAGGGCTGCAGTGGGCACTAGGGCCTCCTTTGGGACTCTGGAGGGAGGGGTGAGTACGGGGTGAAGAAGAGAAGGGAGGCTGTGGATAGACCTCCTTCCGGTTGGTGCCCTGAGACTGGCTCCCTTGCACAGTAGCCGTCTTTAGGGTCGTCCAGGTCCCAGGGTCAGTGGGGTTGGCTTCTGGTAGATAAAGCGCTCTCCGGGAGTTAGTACAGATTCAGAGTCATCTGCACACCTACGTTGCCTAAGGGGCTGCTGCTCCCAGCACTCAGGACCCAGCATTCACCACGTCCCCGGAGAGTCCTTCCTGCCAGTTCCTGGATTCCGCGCTGGCGTGTGTCCTCTTGGGATGCTCTGCTGAGAGGTCTTCCTCCACCGCCTGCCTGGCAACCAGGCGCCACCCTCGGCCACTGGAGGAAGTGCCTGGAGCGCCACGGAGAGCTGCAGGAAGCCCATTCTCCGGAGCCTTGTAGGTGGCCGAGGGTGACAAGGGGCTTTAGTGGACTCCTGAAAAGTCCCCCGTCCAGTGTAGCTGGAAAATCACGTCTCCAGGGGCCAAAGGGGCCAGGAGTGGGGCCAGCCGAAGGACTCCTACAGGGGTGACCATCCTTAGATAAAAGGTCCTAGCCGCGCCCAGAGGAGACCCACTGTCACAGCCTGACACAGACGGTCTCAGTCCCCGCGCTGGCCCTTACGATGATCTGCAGGCAGAGCTAAATCAAAGAATTCTGTTCAAATCCGTACAAGATGTTGCTGTTTTTCTGCTCTGATGGGAGAGGCATTTGGAAGTGCAGTTTCTTTCTATCTTTCTTCCTTTTTTTTTTTTTTTTATAGCTGTCTTAAAAAGGAGTTTGGCTGTTTAGCACAGCTGGTGCTCATTACATTATGCACTGGCAATAAAATAGCATGTGTAATTAATTTTTAATGCAGCGCTGGATGCAGTGCTTTCAAGCAGTTAGTGGATGTGAAGAAGCAGCACTGGCCCGACACGAGAGACCTCGGAGCAAGGCGGCCGCTGCTCCCTTGCAGGGGATTTGAAAGTGGCAGAGGAGCCTGGGCGCTGCTCTCCATGTGTAGCTGACTGGCCAGAAGTGGCTTTGCCCTGGGTGACCCGAGGCTGCAGTCTTCAACCATCCCACATCAGGCGAGGTGGCCTCATGCAGGCCCGTCATTGGATAGATGGGGGAAGCTGAGGCACACAGGGGGACACATGCCACAAGATGTGGGTGGTCAGGCTGACTCAGGCCTAGGTCCCTCGGGCGCCACCCACCAGGCAACACTGCCTCTTTTGAGTTCACATTGAAAACCACAAAGGACATCTGTCACTAGGGGAAGCTGTGGAAAAACTGCTTCCTACCTTCTC
Source organism: Urocitellus parryii (assembly GCF_045843805.1). Classification (NCBI taxonomy): domain Eukaryota; kingdom Metazoa; phylum Chordata; class Mammalia; order Rodentia; family Sciuridae; genus Urocitellus; species Urocitellus parryii. The sequence goes on from NC_135536.1 coordinate 7,095,733, forward strand.
CGTGTGAAGCCTGCGACTGGACGTGGCAGGTGGACATGTGACAGTGAGGAGCCCCAGGTGTGGCCCCTGGGGCTCAGCTTTGCTGTCTGGCGTGGGAAGGTCCTCTCTGCATCCGGTGTGTGTGCCTTGGTTGCTGGCTGCCGTGTCCTCAGGGCTCTGTGGCGTGAGTGTCATGCCAGGGTGGTCATGCACCTGTGTTAGGGGGAGCGCTCCAGGGAGTGGGAAGCTCTAGAGGTGGGCCCGTCCTTGGTCTCGGTTCTCAGAGCGAATGGGGGTGAGTGTGGGATGCGAGCCAGCCACTCGCTGTCTCTAAGCCCCAGTTTTCTCACCTGCAGAACGGGGACACCCGAAGTATCTGCTCGTCATTCCTGTGTTAGGAGGTCCCCTGAATAGAAACCGTGGGGTTGTGGCCTCAGCTGTTGCCAGGGTGAAGGAGTGGGAGAGGGCAAGCAGTGTGGAGAAGCAGGGCCATACTGTGACCTCGGGGACCTGCCCCCTGATGACAAGTCTGCCAACTGAGTCCCTTGCCTGCACTTTCTTAGTGGGGAAGGAAGGGCCACTGTTATCCGTCTTCCTAGGGCTTGCTGCTGTTTCCTAAGGAACCTACTATGTGTCCTTATTGCCCTGGACACCGTATCCTGTTCTCATCTTGCCCCTAAGAAGAGAGAGCCCCCTACTTTGCCCAGGAGGATACTGAGCTCAGAGAGGCCAAACAACCTACTTGAGGTCACAGAGCACACGAAGGGTAGAACCGAGATTCCAACTCAGGTCAGCTTCACCTCAGTGTGCTCCTGGCTGTCCCTTCCCACTTCCTGGGGGCTGCACGGGCCACTTGGACATGGACGATAGATATGGAACTGGCCAGCGGGAAACCGGATCACACAAGAACATCCTGGGCGGACCCAAGTTTCCTTCATTTCGCTGGTCATGCCTGTGCCTGACCCCTGGCTAGAAGTGGGGGATGCAGAAGTGAGAGGGGGTCTTTGCCAGGCCCTTGCCCTGGAGGGGCCCACAGTGGGGAGAGCGCCTCTCTGGAGCCTTGTTGTGCCGTGATGTGAGATACGTGCTCCCTGGTGCCTTTCTCTATCTAAAAAGAATAAACAAATGGACCAAGTTCATGGGAGGGAGTGGGGAGGTTCCAGGAGACAGCTGTGTCTGGAAGGTGAGCTGGGGCAGGGGGAGTGTCCTCTGGTCCAGTGTGGTCAGGGACAGATGTCCTGGTCCAGGATGTCTTACTGGAAGGCTCCCTGTGGCCCGAGTCACCTCCATCTCTGCCTGGCTGGACTTAGGGGGAAACAGAGTCACGGACCCTGAGACCACCAGGAGGAACTTTGGACTCAGAGGTGAAGCCTGGGACTCCATCAAAGTGCCCTCAAAGTGGGCTTCTGGGATTGGAGTGGGAGTCAGGGCCTCGGCCATGGGTCCTACCAGCCTGCATGGGCTGGCTCAGCACCCTTCCCCCAGGGTGCATTGGGGCTGGGGCCTGTGGGTGCCTGGGCTGTACTGATGGGTGTCCAGGGAGACAGAGGACCCACCTCCCTGTCGTAGTAGAATCGACTTCTCTGCACCCGAGAGGAGCCAGGTTCATGTCCTGAAGAAGCTTGAGGTGTTCTTTGCGTGTTTTTGGTGCGGGGAACAGTATGTCCTTGACTTTGCAAACCCCGAGGGCAGGGTAGGGGTGGAGGGGCTGTGTGCTGTCCACATTTCACAATCCAATCCAAATAGTTTTAACCGTGAAATAGAGTTGATCCAAACATAATCCAGGTAGGCCAATGTCCTCCACAAAGCAGCAGGAAGAAACCATGGTGGGCAGGGGCCCCTCTGTGAGGGGGCTCCAAAGACCCCATTAGGCCTCAGGAGGATCATAGCCTGACCCTCACTGCGGCCACCTCTGAGGACTTTATTTAATAATGGCTAAGAATGGGTGGCGGTGACCTCAGTGTGTGGTCAGAGGCAGGTGAAGCATCAGCCTTGATTTTCTTTCCCATCCAGGTCCTTCTGGCACTTGGCAATGGGGCTCCCAGGTTGTAGCCAGGCCTTTTCTACAAGCCCACTCTGTGTCAGGCCCTGGGCAGCAGCCTTCTGAGCTCTGAACCTAGGTCTCCTCTTTTCGGGGGCAGCCTCTTCTGTACTCCACAGGTGAGGAGACCGATGTCCCCAGGTGTCCCTGTTTGCTCGGTGAAGTGTGGCTGGTAGGCAGCAGAGCTGGGGTTGCCGCCCGGGGCACTTTGGGCCTGGGGCCTGCTGCCCCTCCCGCTGGACTTCACCTGGCAGGTATGAGTCGGGGCGGCCGAGGGAGAGGTTTGAGCCAGTGAGTCATGGAGCTGCCAAGGGCCAGCCGGCCGCACCCTGGGTAGTACGAACGCCTGCGTTTTATGGTTTCAACAGAGGGTCAGAGGACACGGGACTTCTCCACAGAGGTTAATGCAAAAACAGAGTCGCTCTCTGCAGGAACAGGGGCAGTTAGAATCTTTCCATGAAACTGGACATTTTAAATGATTGCCTTTGTTAATAAGAGGTGAGGGATGATGACTGGTAGGCGAGGTCTGCCCCTCCCCACCTCCCGGGGTACCTCTCTGCTCTGGGTGCTGTGTTTAGCCAGTTCTTTCTGACTCAGGTTGTTTTGCTCTGAATTTCTCCTGTGTCATTAACCAGCTCATTGACTCTCGATTTACCCATGAACGAAACCAGTGATGGAGGACCCACTATGTGCCATAGGCGAGATGGGCGGTATCTCCCTTGAGTCTGATACTAGTATGGCATTGTGGGATTGGGGCTTTTTAAAATATACAGAGGACTTACAGTTCTAACCATCTCCAGGGTGCAGTTGAGTGGCCTGAGGTACACTGCCGTTGTTACCCAACTGTCACTACCGTCCGGCCCAAACAGAACTCTGCCCCCCTTAAGCTCCAGCTCTGCCCTTGCATCTTCCATGTTACTTCCTGTTTCTATGAGAGTGACTGCTCCAGGGACCTCACAAAAGTGGAATCACATGGCCTTTGTCCTTATGTGGATGGCTCACTGCACCCACCATCATGTCCTCAAGGGTCAGCCACGTGGCAGCAGGTGACAGGATTTCCTTCCTATGTAAGGCTGAATCCTGTCCCTGGGCGGATGGACCATGTTTTCTCCTCTATTTGCCCGTCAGGGAGCGCTCGGGCCATCGCTGCTTCTTGAGTACAGTGGACGATGCTCCTCTGCGTGTCTGAATGTCTCTCTGAGGCCCCACTTTTCGGATCTTTTGGACTAAAATCTCCGTCATTATGATTGCTGGATCATATGGGGATGGGTTTTCCTTTCTGAGGACGAGTCAAACTGTTCCCACATGGCTATGCCATTTTACACCCCACCCCAGGGTGCACAGGGTTCTGGTTGCTGGACTTTAGCCCTGAGGACACTGTCTCTCAAGGTTGTGGGCAACAGCTGGACCAAGCTTCGTGGTAATAAGCCTGAAAGTGTGGACTGGCACCCGGGCCCCTCTGGCCCGGACTTGGCTCCTGCAGCTGCTGCCCTGGGCTGCCTCCTTCACTGTTTTGAGTGTAGCACCCCAGTTTCACGTACTGTTCCCCAGGACAGCCTTGTCTCCCAGGACAAGGTTTTAGCAGTCAGCTAAACCTTTACCTAACTTGAGAGTTTGGGGAAGAAAATTCTGCGAATGGGCAAGTTCCCTTCTGCCTGGTCCTCAGGGCAAGGATCTGACAGAGTGGCTTAGCAGAGAGAAAGAGCCCTGTATTTAGAAGCAGTGCCCCTGGGGGCTGGGAAGGCTCTCCAGGTGTCCCAAGGCACGCTCTGCTCCTCTTTGAGCCTCTCGGGAGGGGGTCTCTGTCTCAGTGGAATCCTCCTGCTGGCCTGGCTTTCCTGGCTATGCACGAGGACTGGAGAGTGGGGTTCCCGGGTGTGGCCCTGGGTCCTTCGTCGATGGGAGAAGGTAGTTGTGAGGCTGATGATTTGGGCTGTGATTTCTGTCGCCCTCTGTGAAGGGCCCAGGCAGTGGCCTGCCTGTAGCAAATGAACACAAACCAGGTGGCTTTTACCTACAAAATCTGTTCTCTCACAGTAGAGGAGCCACAGGTTCAAGATCAAAGTGTTGGCCCACTTCAGAGCTCCTGGGAGGGTCCTTCTGGCTGCGTCCAGCATCTGGTGGCTGCAGGTGTCCTTGGCTGGTGTCCACCATGCCCCATCCCTGCCTCCGTGGTCACCTGGCACCCTCTGCAGGGTTGTCTTCTCTTCTGGATGATGAAGTGAACGGGGACCCCCCTAGATCATCCAGGGGGATTTAATCTTTAGCCTAATTAGAGCTGCAAAGGCCCCTTTTCCAGCAAGCTCACATCACAGGTCCCCCGATCAGGTGTGCACGTATCATTTCAGGGGCCACCAATCAGCCCTGTGCGTGCCCTTGCTGGCTCATAGGCCCCGCAGGCCAGGAACCCCAGTTTGGTCTCCTCTGGAGCTCCTGCAGTCTGGGACAGGTTCAGGACTGGGACAGGTTCAGACACCCCCCAGATGTCTCCTGCATGGAACCCAGAATCGATCTCCGATGAGGCGGCCACATGTGCCTTTTTGCTCAGGAACGTGGTGATTCTCAGATACCTGGCACTTCTGGCCAGCCCTCAAGCACCATAGTCACAGAAGGCTGTGTGGTCACATCTGGCCCCCCAGCCCTGTCCCTGTGCCAAGTGGGAGTGCAGTTACAAACAAGAGGGGGATGGTTTAAAAAAAATGGTTGTTATGAGAAAAATTAACAGAGTTGAATAGAAGCTAAAAATAGCTAGACCCATACTTGCCTATAATCTTTTTTTTTTTTTTTTTTTTTTTTTAAGAAAACACAATTATTTTTGTAAACCAGTTCTGAGAAGCTGGGGGTATTTATAGCCTGCATCTTCTAAGACGTTCGTTATGCCTCATCTCAGGAAGAGCAGCCTGGAGCCCACCGGTGTGTGGTGATGTCACCATGTTGGGTGACAGAGCTCGCCCGGGGCCTGCAGAGTAGGAGTGGCTAGTAGCAGGGCCCAAGGTTAGGGAGCCCAGTCTTTGGTCCCAGTTTGCCGAGTGTCTGTGTGATGAGACCATTCATGAGTGGCCTGACTGTGGCCTTCGTGCATGCTGGTGGCCTGGGATGTCCTGGCCATGCCTGGGCAGGTAGCTGGTAACGTCGGAGAGTGGCAGCAGGCTCATCTCTGGGCAGGGGGTGGAGGGTTTCCTGGGGTGAGTCTGACCTGACCACCCCAGGATGATCTGGGGCTGAGCAGAGCTTCGGGGAATAACCAGGATGAGGGGGGGGGGTCCCAGGCTCGTCCAGGGAAACGTTGCCTCCTGTGACCTTCTCCCTGGCTTTTCCCATTGCCTCTGCCAGAGTCCTCAGGCCTGGCACAGACCCCAAAATAAAAGGCCCTGTGTGTTCATCTGTGCATGTGTGCATTTGTGGGGGGGAGGCGGGTGCTTGTGTGTATGTGTGTGTGTGTGTGTGTGTGTGTGTGTGCATGGCTGTGTGTATTTATGCTGGTGTGTGTGTATGAATGTGTATGCATACGTGCGTATTTATGCTGGTGTGTGTGCATGTCTGTGCATGTATGTACATGGACATGTATTTATGATGTGTGTGTGTATTTATGCTGGTGTGTGTGCGTGTGTGGGTCTGTGCATGTATGTATGTGGACACGTATTTGTGTGTATGTATACGTCTGTGTATTTTTATGCTGGTGTGTGTGTGTATTTATGTTGGTGTGTGTGTGTGTACTGATGCTGGGGTATGTGTGTGCTCACGTGTGTACCCTGCAAAGAGTGTTGAGGGGAACCCTCAGCCCCTTGCGGGTCCCTCCCACCACTGCCTGCTGCTGGGTGTCCACTTTTGATCAGCTGGCCCCAGTCTGGTGACTTTTCTGGGATTGTGGCCTGCCCTTATTTTTGCAATGAGGCCTATGGAAGCCTTTGGGGGCAGGTCTGTCTCTGGAGAGGAATCCCCTTCTGGAGGAGACTGAGCCCCCACTGCACCCCAGTCTCAGGGAGCCCAGTCTTGCAGATTGTGGCCAGTCCAGCATGTGGCCAGCCCAGGAGGGTGTGTGAGGACCATGGATGTGGGTGGCTGGTCCCCTCCCCACTGTGATGTTGATGTGCCCTCTGGCCCTCGCCGTCAGGTGGGGGGTACTGCAGCCTTCCCGCGGCCCCGCCCTCTGTTGCCGCCTCTGACAGCCCCGGCTCCTGGGGGTCCTATCTGTCCTTCCTGTGCTGCTCTCACGTCCCTCGCCCCCTCTCCTGTTTGGGGTTTGTATCCTGAGGTCTCAGAGGGTCTTTCTCCTGTAATTGAGATAATGAACACAGTTTTTCCAGGACGGCTGCACTAAAAGTCAAGTGCAAAGTGGTGGTTTTCATTTGTCGTTCCCCTCTGCCCCTCTGCCTCCTCTCTCTTACCATACATCTCTTTACGAAGGGATTGGCTGAGAGCAAACAGCTAATAACCTATGGATTTATGGAGCCGGGCGAGCCGGCTTAATAAGCTTTGATACCTGGAATCCGCGTCCTGTCTCTTTAAGTTGAAACTCCGACTTGCCTTGGTATTTTACAGTGCCTGGTTTCATTTACGCCGGAGCCAGACTTACTATGTGAGAGTCGTCCGCTTGCTGGAATTAGTCTTAAGCTTGCTTCTGTGGCGTTGCCAAATTCCATGTTTGTGTTTTATTTAGAATTCTTTTCACGGCCAGCCGATTCTGTGCCGACACACACAGGCTCTGTTGCGCCCCACGGAGAAAATAAGCAAGCTTGCGTTTCCTTTGGCAGAGGCCGCGGCCACAATAGACTGCGGTCTCTGAAACATTTTTTAAAAGCTATTTTAACCCATAACAGATGCATAAAGTCGGCTCAGGCATGCCAGTTTTCTTAGTTTTAATTAAAAAATAATTACAGTCTAATGGGATGTTAGTGACACATTTGGATGAATGGTGGGTGACATTATCTGCAACTTATAAATTAGTGCCTCTCCCTTGGCCGGGGCAGGGGTGGGGGAGAATGAGGGAGGGGGAATTGGGATATTTGTTCTTAATTGCAGGGTGGGGGCTGGGGGGTGGTTGGGGCTGTGCTGGGGACAGAGGGTCTGATTGGAGGCCTTGGTGAATGGTCCCCGGTGCTCAGAAGAGATTTCCCGCCGTGGCTCCAGGAAACAGGTATCTCGAGCATCCTCTATCCCTGGGTGACCCACGGAAACTCCCTCACAGAGCTCTTCAGGCACGTGATGGGGTTCCCCGGGTCCTGCAGGCTCCAGCCAGCACTTGATGCTTGGCACCCATGATCCCTCCCTGCTTTAGGGGGGCTGGAAGCTCAGCACCTGGGACCTGCTGGGGGCCTGTGTCAATACGAGCAAGAGGCAGAAAAATAGCATCTTGCCAGGTCCTGGGCTTGCAGGAAGCCTGGTCCCAGGGTTTAGTTTTTATGTGAAACTCCCATTCATTGGAGCCCTGAGTGGGAAGAGGCGGGCTGAAGGCCCTGGGAGGCAGAGTCTCTGCAGGGTGAGCTAGGAACAGGCGGCGGGGTGGGATGGGACATGGGGGAGCGTCTGTGACATTTTATCTCCTCTGCAGGTAACCCAGGCAGGTAAAGTTATCTCCGTCAATTAGGCAGCTGATAAGTGGCGACTCCTGAGCCCAGGTTCCACCTGCCTCTGCTGGGTCTGGGGAACAGGCCTTGGCAAGAGGGAGGACCTGACGTCCTGGGGCTCAGTCTCCTGGGCCCTGTTCCCTCTCCAGCCAGCCCTGCTGGGGAGAGGAGCGCTGGAGGGTCTCTCTTCAACTGGCACCAGGAGCTGCGTCATCTGGGGCCTTCCGGGATCAGGAGAAAGTGCCCCCCTATGCCTGGTGTGGGTGTGTGCCTGGTGGGGTGCAGCCCAAGTGTGCCCCAGAGAGGACATGAGGCTTGTGTCAGGCCAGCACGCTGAGCAAGGACCTGTCCAGCTGACTTCAGAGCCTATACTTCCCCTTTGGAATCCTGCAGTCTGTCCCAGCTGATGGTGGACACACCCTGTGGCTCGTGGCCCAGCTTGGGAGACCAGGCACTGGTTGGGGGAGCCTTTATTTTTACTTTTGGGGTGGTGGCTCTTACTGCTGTCCGTGGAGTAAAATGAACATTTCTTAGACAATGTTTCCCTGAGCCCAGATTCCTCACAAGTGAAAATTAAGTTCTTCTATTAAAAACATGAGTCATACCAGCCCAGATGAGAGTTGTTTTGGCGTTCCTCGAATTTTTGGAAGGGAAACATCGCATTCATGTTAATCCTTTCAATTATACCTCCTTTCTGAATAATCCGCAGGGCGCTCGGTATCGCCGCCCTCTGCCATCGACTGCAGTCAGGGCTCTGTGCATGGCACCCATGAGGGGCAAGTTTAGGGCTGCCTTTCCTCTGCCGATGCACACCCGGGCGGCCTTTCTGTTTAGTGCTTCAGGCACTGTGCTTGGGGTTCCTCCGATTCCCTCTGCATGGTCCCGGGTACCTAATTGCTGCAAATGATTAATGTCTGGTTGAAAAGCTTTGGTGTCTGGCTGCTCATGTGAATTCTAAGCAGATAGATGAGGGTAGGTCCCCTGCTCTGAGCTTGGCCTTGCTACAGAATCTGGGGTCCCTTCTCTCCTAGTGCGTTTCCTGTGCAGGTGGGGGTGGAGACAGGCTCATGTCTGCTCCCCCAGTGAACTGGTCTGCAGATTTGGTGGCATTATAATGATCAAAGGGACCTCAGCAGGGAGGTGTCCCTGGGGTCTGGGGATGGACTCAGAGACTTCCTGCTTTGGGGAAAAGCAGTGATGGAGGTTGGGGAACCACATGGGCCTGGGATCTGCCTCCCTCAGCTTTGTCTCTGACCTTCGCCCCCACAGGGCTTGGTCCATGGAAATCTGGTCCACGTCCTGCCCCAGATTCAGGTCCCAGGGATGGAGATGTCCTCTGGGAAGTCTTCACTGATCCTGGGGCTGAGGTCAGTGCCACCTCTGCCCTCCCACACGGGTCCCTGCACTTCTCCATCATGACAGCAGACAGTGGTTAGTCTGGGTCTTGATTTGTTCCCATATGTCCAGGATGAGGCCTGACCCTCAGGAGGCTGTGCCTGAGCCTGGGTGAAAGCAGAAGCCCAGGGTGGCAGAGACCTGGGCAGGTGCACTCTGGGGCCTGTTTCCTGCACTGCTGGCTGCCTGCTTGCTCAGGCCCAGGGGAAACTGCAGGTTCGCACCTTCTAGAAACAGGTCTTGAGCTGTGCAGGGGGCAGCTGTTGGACCAGCCCTGAATTGCATCTCTCTGGCCCTGGGTGCCCGATTTGACTTTGGAGATATGGGGCTCCTTGTGCTTTTGCTTCTCCTCATTCAGCAGGTCTCTGCAGCCCACCTGCTGCTCAGGTGAATGCTGGGTGGGATGGTGGGTCCTGGGGACAGAGGCATCTCTGGGGACACAGACAATCGTGGGAGGATGAGGGTGAGTGGAAGTCAGCTGCTGGGGTGGGGGAAGTCTTCCGCTTTGGAATGGGATCCCGAGTGTGGTTTCTGAGTTTGGAACTAACGTTTCTCTTTTGGGATGTGTGGGGGGGTGGGGATGGGCAGGAGTTCAAGTTCATTTACTTGTATTAAGTTGAAGTTTCCTCTTTTTATGAGTAAGAAGAAAAAGCCCGTGAAGATGATGAGAAACACAGGCTGGAAAAGCCATTTGTTTACTCATTAAATTTCCCATAAAATAAATAAAGAATTAGAAAGGACCCCACAGTGGGGGCTGAGGAGAGTGGGGTGTTTCCCTCGGGGTGGGAATCGGGCCAGTGGGTCAAGGCCGTGCACTTGTATCAGAGAGGACAGGCACAGCCCCAGGAAGTAGGGGTCGGTGGCCTAGGTGGCCAGAGGAGAGGTGTGTGTGTATACACGTGCACCCATGCAGGCATGCGTATGTAAGCATGTGGTGTGCACATGCGTGTGTAAGCATGTGCAGAAATGTGGTCACAGGCATATGCATGTAAGCACTTATCTGTGCCTGCCTGTGAGTATGCATGTGTACACAGGAGTGTGCCTGCTGCATGTACTGAGTGTACAAACTGTGCTCACATGTATGTCCATCCATGTGAGGTGTGTAGGTGCACATGTGTGTATCAAGGGCTCCCCCCACCCACCTAGGCAGGTACTCCAACCAGCTGCTGTGACACTCTGAGAAGAGGACAGAGCAGCAAAGGGCACGTGAGGGAGCGGGGCAGGAGCAACTCCCTGGTGGGACTGGCCTGGGCTCAGTGGGGCCGGCTGCAGCTGGCGCGGTTCCTGGGGTGGGAGCAGGCCTCTGCTGCCCTCAGAGCCTCCCGAGGCAGAGCTGGGGGCAGAGAGCCTGATGGGGTGTGGGAGAGGCCTGGGCTTGACCAGCCCTTCCCTGCTTGGCTGGGAGACTCACTTGACATCCATCTTCCAGCCTCAGTTGCTCCACGGAGATGTGATGTTTCCTAGAGGTGAGTGCGGGCCTCGGCAAGGTGGGCTGTTATGGCCCTTGTTATTGTGATGATGACCACTGCAGGTGGGGAAGGGTCTTATCCACATGACCCCCAGGTCTGCAGCACCTGGTGCCCTGTGTCTGATGCCCAGGTACAGAGGCCCTGGATTCCCGAGGGGTAGAGTGTCAAAGCCCTCCCCCTGTTAGGACAGTGCCAGCTGCTCTGTGGGGCTGCAGTGTTTGCCTGGACCAGCCCTGGGGACATCCCTGTCCCCCAGTGGGGAGCCCCAGCCCTAAGTTGGCTTCCCGGTTTTGCGAGGCTCTCTTTCCGCAGTGGCTGTCCGCACCCGCAGGGAGACTCCTGGCTTAGCCAGGCCTCAGGCGTTGGTTCCTCAGTCCTCCGGCTGGAGTTGCTTGGGCTCTTTTGGGAGCCTCTTCAGGCCCAGAGCAAAGGGCTGGAGCCAGAGCGCACACAGGGCTTTCTCCCTGGGGAGGGCCTGCGGGTGAACAGCCTGCGTGCGGGGTGGCTGGGAAGCTGCGGCCTCCTGTCTGCTGGGGCTGGTGGAGCCCAGGGATTCAGGGCACGGGGCACCTCCTCTTCCCTGGGGTTTGGCCATCTTTTGGGACAGCTCTCCAGCCTTGCTGTCTTCTGCAGCCCTGTTCCTACTCTGTTCGTTTCTCCTGGAGGATCAGACTGGGGCCGCGCGAGGGCATGATTAGGCAGGACAGCAGGCGCGCACGCGTGCACACACACACACACACACACACACACACACACACACTCACCTCCCCCCGGCCTGCGGTGGCATCACTTGATGGTCACACATCTTCTCCTCCTGGGCCCTGCCTGGTTGCTTCAGGGTGCTAGGCAGGCGCCCTACCAGTGCATCATGCTCGCCCAGGAGTTGAAACTGCATTTCTGTCCTGGCAGGACTTTCCCATGAGGGGCTGATGGGAGGGGACACGACCTGGTTTCATTTCTTGGCCCTTAAGGAGAGCCCTGGGCATTCCAGGGTCTTTGCTGGCCATGTAGCCGGAGGCCTCTGCTTAGGTGCTGCAGATGGAGAGATGGTGGCTTCCTTGTTGAGGGCATGGAGCGCCAGGCTCGGCCTGCCTCCCAGGTGCCATGCAGTTTTGTGGCTCTGCACCCTGGGTGCAGTGGGAGAGGACTTGGCCTGAGGTCTCAGAGACGCAGGGAGGACAGTGGGCCTGGCCATCCGCCTCCAGGGCTCTCCCTGTCACCTGCCTGTACCCTTTGGGGTACTTTCTGTCCTGTCTCCCACCAGGTTGTTCTTGGCTACTTGGAGATGTGGGCTCTGGCCACCCAGGCTGAGGGTCCCCCTGCCCATGGCCAGGCTCCCTGGGGACCAAGACCTGGTCCTTTTGGACGTGATGCTGAGACCGTGGCTCAGCTTCCCTTCCGGGGGCCTCAGGTGTCACCTGCAATGCTGTTGCATGCACAGCCCTCGGCGGGGTTGGCCCTGGCACTGACCTGGTCCCAGCCGTGGCTTGTTCTGTCACATGGCCTCCATGGTCTCCATGGGTTTCCACCCCAGGGCCGTGGCCTGCTCTCCGATCGCCCAAGAATTCCCTGCTGATGTCAGCAGAGGCTGTGTGTTTTGATCAACAAGAAGCAGAGTTTGGGGACCCAGCAGGAGCCAGACATGGGCCAGGTGGGGGCCTCCTGTGTTGCCACCGAGGGGTGCCCTTTTACCTCCTGAATCTGGGTCTGGGATCTCTGAGGTGGGATGGCCCCCCATGTCACTGATCAGGAAACTGAGCCTGAGAAGGGCCAGGCCCTCCCAGAGGACCATGGGCTGCGCAGTGGGACTGTGACTGGCTCCCAGACTGCAGCTCTCCCTCTCCTGGCCCTGCTTTGCAGCCAGGCGCTTCTCTGCGGGGGTTGGAACCTGCTCTGCCTTCGTGCTCTGCCTCCCCACGCGTGTCGGGCTCTGGTGGAGCTGCTGCCCCCTCTCCTGGGGCTCTGGGTTCCCATGTCCATGTGGCCCTGGCCCCGTGTGGGGAGGCGATGTGGCTGTCTGCACGGTCCCCTCTAGACCCGATGCGCTGAGCAGGGTGTGTGGCTCTCGACCTCTGTGTCTCTGATACCACATGTTCCTGGGCCACCGAAGCCTGAGAGTGCCCACTGGTGGGTAAGTGGCTGACCACAGTGTGAACTCTGTGGGGTCCTGGGCTAGCAATGCTTCAAACACGGGCCCTGCCCCCAGCCTCCCTGGACGGGGTGGGGGCAGCTGGGGATGTCGCTGCCCAGGTGAGCCTTCTGAACCAGAATCATGAAGTCCTAAGCCGAACGAATCCCCAGAACCCCTCTCCTCTTACTAAACATGCCTCTGGCTAGGCACACCTGTAATCCCGGCAGCTCAGGAGGCCGAGGCAGGAGGATCAAAAGTCTGAGGCCAGCTATAGCAACTTGATGAGGCCCCAAGCAACTTTGATCCTGTCTTAAAATAAAATGGGCTGGGGATGGGGCTCAGTGTTCAAGCGCCCCTGGGTTCGATCCCCAGTACCAACAAAACAAAACAAAACTCGGTCCTGCTCTGGTCTGGCTTGGGTTGGTGTCCCTGTCTGTGGCAAGAAGAAATGGCTCTTTATGACCCTGGTGCTGCGGGGACTTCGAGAGAGCTGGGTGTCCATGTGAGGGCCTGCTGAGGGCCTGGGTCGTGACTGCCTGGTAAACTCCAACTCAGGGCCGCTTCCTGAGGACAGGCCTCTGGAATTGAGGGCCCAGTGAAGTCTGGGGCCCTGTGACTGTGGCCCTGGCTGACCACCAGGCTTTCCACAGGGGGACAGATGCCAGGCCCAAGGGAGACTCAGTCCCGACTGTACCACAGGGTGACAAGGAACTAGGTTAGTCTGCTCCTGCTCCCAAAGGGGGGCTCTCGGGGTCCTGGGAAAGTCAGCTCCTCCCTGGGCCTTCGTAGCCTCTGGACCTTCTAGAGGCCAGTGCTGCCCGGTGGTGTCCTGCTGGCCCAGCGGGCTGTGGGGATGCTGCTGCGCAGTAACGCCTGCTCTGGGCGGTCCTGGAGCCCTGGCTGCCGCGTCCTGCAGGAGAGCCGCCAGGTCTGCGGTCCTTCCAGGTCACCCAGTGGGAGGGTCATCTCCGGGTCTGGGCACACTGTCCCCTGTTCATCTGTCTGTGGGTCCCTCCTGCCCACCAGAAGCAGGAAGGGGTTAGTAGTGACCTGAGTGGGCGGAGCTCCCCCAGACCAGTGTGGGGGTCCCCGTCGGGGGATCCAGCGGGAGTGGTGTAGACAGGAAAGGAAGCCGTGAGGGCCCTTGGCCAGGGAGGCGCTGAGAATGGGTCTGCAAAGGCTTGTCCCCGTGAGCTGTCCCCTTGTCACCCTCCCTCTCCCTCTTTGTCTCTTTATTATTTGTCCCACAGCTGCCTCCATAATGAAAGGAATCCCAAGCATTAAGTCAAACAGTAGGAGAAGCTTTCAAATAATGGTGGAGGAACAGAGGCCACTGGTCCAGGGGTGGGACAGGTTGTCCCAGTCATCTGTACTGCAGCAGGGCATAGCATTTAGTTCTGAGCTTCCTGGCAGCCTTGGCAAAAAGAGAAGCAGTGTGAGTTCTGAGGAGCTTGTAAGAGTGACAGTTCAGGTTAGAAAGAGTTTTGGATCCACCTCAAGCCTGGGAGACTTCACACACACACACACATACACACACACACACACACACACACACACACTAACCTTTTTTAAAAGAAAAGGCAGTGCTATTATCTAAAGCAAAGGAGCAGAGAGTAAATACTTCAGCTGTGTGGACTAAATGTTCTCTCTTGCCACCTCTCCTGGGCAGTTAAAGAATGGACACGGCCACTGTTTCAGTATGACTGTATTTGCCAAAACAACCCACCAGTCCATGGCCTGGTGTTTGTGCCCCCGCCCCAGTAAATAACAGTGAACAGTAGCCTGACACATGACCCTCCCCAACAGAGACTAGTGACCAGCACGTGACAGATGACCTCATTATCAGTCAAGCATTTGAGAGGCCTTCTCATACTGACCCCGATGGAAGTGAGTCAACCGAGGGCCTGGCTCTCTTGTTCTGCTCTGTCCCTGGAGAGAAGGATCTGGGGGTCAAGGGGGCTGCTGGCCCTGGCTGGACCAGGTGAGCCGTGCCTGCTCAGGTGTTCCCTCTGCAGGACCTCTTGTGCAGGGCTGCCCTTCAGGGTCAACCCTTGTTTCTTTGGAGAGACTTGACGGGGGACCTAGGGGTGGCATTGGGACTGGCTGGGACGTGGCTCTGCCGTGGTTGAGAGCTGCAGTGGGGACAGGGAATTCTGCTCCTGCACTCACAGTGTGTTTCCTTCTTCCTGACGTCATGCAGTGAAGGCTGTGGGGGCGAGGGTGCCAGGCAGCTCCTTGGCAAAGTCCAGCTGCTTCTCAGCCCAGCCCAGGTCTGCTTGGGGTTCCTCTAGTGCCCGGGGGGGGGCTGTACCCCCTGGAGGGCTCGGGGTGCACTGCCCGGGGCCCTGGCTGTAGGACCAGCTCCTGCTCTCACCTGCTCTCACCTCTCCCTGGTCAGAGGTGGGAGGCAGCTGGGAGAGCCCTGGAGCCCCCAGGCCCCGGAACATGGAGGGCCCCTGAGTGAGCTCTCCAGGGCTGCTGGCCGGGCTGTCTCAGTGTCCCACATGCTCATTTTTAGGGTCTGAGACCCTCCACCCCATCATGAGGAAATGGCCGAGGACAGAAGTTCTGTCGCTGCCAGTTCTGAAATTCTCTCTCGCCCGCCTGGGAGGGGTCCTACAGCTCCTCGGAAGCCCTGTTTCATTTCAGCACCCTGACCCTGACCCTGACCCTGACCCTGACCCTGCTGTCAAAGACCCCATGCCACTCAGTACTGTCCTTTCACCCTGCGTACAAAAGGAGTCTAGTGGGGGTGCGCCCTGACTTTCTGGAAGGGGACCAGGGCCTCGCTGCCTGTCCTGTCCAAGAACCCTTCATGATGGGTGACCCGGGGCCCAAGTGGCGGTTTTGCTTTGTCCATGAGGCTGCTCGTAGGCAAGTTGGCAGGTTTCTTTGGGTTTTAAACATTTCTGAATAAGGGGAGCCCATTCCAGCAGCCTTCAGAGCCCTAGGGACAGAATGGGAGTGTGGGGCTTGGCTTTGTCTAACCTTTGCCTCGGCTTCTCACCCCAGACCCCTGGAAGGTCACGAGGTCCCAGGGCAGCTGCTGTGCGGGTCCTGTCCTCAATGCTGCGCCAGGTGGCTGGGCCTTGGGATGGACGCCCAGGCCAGGCCCCGTCTGGACAGGGTCCCAGAAGCTGTGCCCCGGGGTTGGGCAGAGCCTGTGTGGTCAGGGCAAGCAGTGGCTGGAAGACCTCAGGGAGGGGACCCTTCCCCCCGCAGTGGCCGGGAGAGGGAGGGACAGGACCTTCCCCAGACACTGAGGCCTTGTGAGGCCCACCAGCCCCAAGGCCGGGGGCCTGCCAGGGGTCAGTGGAGAGGAGAAGGGGCTGCTTCCTTCGGCGTCCCCAGGGTGCCCTGCTCTCTGTTGGGCTGCAGTGACCCCGCCGTGTCCCAGAGCCTCAGTGCCTGCACACAGGAGCGGGCCACCAAGACCCCCTCTCCTTATTTCGTCCTTACGGATGGAGCAGTGCCGTCTCCTCCCTTCACACTCTCTGAACCCAACTCCAGAAATTGAAATGGTGGGTGCGACGTCTGAGTTGTCTGTCATGGACACGCAGGTCAGCCCCTGGCCAGCAGGGCTCCGTGAGGAGTGAGGTGTCCCCTCAGAGCCCCCTTGGCCTTGCACCTTCCCCTTGTGCCTTCGATGGCACCTGAGCCTGGGGGACGCTGTGTTCAGCACCACCTGCCCTGCCCACTGAGGCTGCGGGGAGGAGAGAGGGCCAGGTGGACTGGAGTGGCCGCTGCCTTCTTGCTCTGTGCTGGAAGCCCCTTCTGGGCCCCAGTCCCGGCCTCCTCCAGGAAGTGGGAGGTAAGAGAGATAATGAGTGGAAGGACACTGCCTTGTGCCCGGGCACCAGGGGCGCTTGGAGAAGACCGCCGCCGTCTATTCTGCCCAGCTGGGGGAGGAGTGGAACTGCTGAGGGACTGGGCAGCTCTGCTGGAGCTGGGTTTTTCGGAGGCTGCCCCTTTCCCGGAGCACTGGCGCTGCGAGGCCTTGGCTCTTGGTGGAGGTTGGCACTAGGCGTCTGTCCAGCCTGCCCTGCTCCCTGCCCAGAGCCCAGGCCAACAACAGGGAAGGGCTCTCCCGGGCACTCAGCAGGGCACAGCAGGCTCGTCCTGCCTGCTCCAGACCCGCCTTGCTGCCCGCTCCTGAGCTGCCTGAGCAAGCCCAGGCCAAGGGTCTGGCCGTCCACACCACAGGTACCGTTGGACGTGGGCTTTCATGGCCAAGAGGTGACCTCTGTCCCTCCCTGGGGCTTTGGAGTCGTGTGGGCCTGGAAGGGACTGTCCCTTTCTCCCCAGTCTCGTCTCCCTGTGCCCATCCTGGGCTTCAGAAGGACAGTTGTCCTGTGAGCTCAGCCAGGCCTGCGCCGTGGCCGTCAGTGGGTTGCCACATCGCCATCTTCTCGGATGGGCGCCAGCGGCTCGGCCCGCTGAGGGGACAGTGCCCACTGCTCCTGGGTGGACATGCCTAGGCGGAGGCCAGCTCCCACCTCGTGCAGAAGTTCCGCAAGCCACAGGGCCGTGAAGGGGCTAGTACGTGTGACTGGGCTGTCCCCCTTCCTGCCTGGAGGACCTTGTGTCTGAGGACCTGTGCCCACGCTGCTCTAGGCCCCAGGGGACACAGTCCATAGGTGCAGCTTGGAGGACGCAGGGTAGGACAGGGAGCTATGCGCTGACCCCGGGCGGTCACAGGAGGTGTGAGGGAACACCCGGAGGGAGGCAGGACACGCACCAGCAGGCCCCTGGACGGGAGGCCACAGACAGAGGGGACACCCCAGCAGAGGGTGTGAGGGGGGAGGCCGAGGTGGCTGCTGGCAGTCAATCAAGGTGAACACAGGGCCAAGACTGGGGCTGGAGGAGGTCTGTTGTCCCCAGGGAGCAACTTGGTAATGAGAGCTCTGGAGGACGGGGGCCTCCAGCTGTGTGACCCTGGATCCGTCACTTTACCTCTCTGAGCCTTAGGTTCCTCATCCACAGGGATGAGGATGGCCTCGATGGCCTGCCCCAGGTGGCTGCCAGGCCTCAGTCTAGATGTGAACATGCCTATATGTGGGGGCTGCTGTCCCTCCCTGCCTCCACACAGCATTTGTTTCCTGTGTGTGACAGCTTATCAGCTGCGGACCACTAGTGAGCAGAGAGGGGTGTTCCTCCGGGGTTCTTGACCTTGGCTTTGCCCCTGGGCAGAACTCCTGGCTGCCGCTGCTTTGCGCCTGGAGACTGCTTGCGGGGGCCGCTGCCCCTTCCTGGGAACTGGCTTCCCCGGGGCCCGAAGCCACTCTTGGTTCAGTGCTGGAGGCCTGGAAGGTTGGGATGGTGTGTGTCCACTGTGACCTGCCCCAGTGCCGGCTGCTCCCCTCTGGGCTGGTCTGGCGGGGTTCCCTTCCCTGCGCGGCAGAGTTTGGTCCCAGAGGGAGGGACGGGAGCCCGGCTTCTCTGGCCCAGTGGCCCCTGAAGGCTGCTTCACATTCAGTTCCGGTCAGCAAATATTGACCGAGGACTGCTGTGTGCCCGGCCGGGGGGAGGCCCCCGGGTCCTGGAGGGGAGCCACGTGCCGGCTGTGCCCTCTGCGAGTCCTGGCCCACGACCTGTGGGTTCTGACCTGTTCAGGGTTGGCCCCAGCAGCTGCGCCGTGACAGCCTCCCGCCCAGGCCAGGGCCATGTGGCTGCCGAGGGCTGTGGGGGGCCGTGGGCCAGGTATCAGGACAGGCGTCTGCAGGGCTGGCTCTGAGCCAGGCCTGAGGGTGGGCCACGCAAATGCAGACACCCTGCCTCATGGCTGGGTGCCCCTGGGCCTGGCAGAGGTTGCCCCTTTGGGGGACAGATGCCTGGGCCCGGGGAAGAAGTCCTGTCCTGGATGTCGGGCTTCGGATGTCGGTCCCCAGCCAGCAGGACCCTGGGCCACAAGGCTGTCAGGGCCGCCCACATCCCTGGCCCTGGCTCCTGGTCTTGGCAGTGACTCAGCTGTGGGCCTGGTGAGTGGAGGTGACGAGGACAGGGGATTTCAGGTGGGTCCCCCTGCTGCCTTCCAGGTGGCATCTGCTGTCCTTAGGGCTGAGCTGCCCTAGGCAGGGCAGTGGGCTCTGCCCCACCACGGACCCTGCAGCAGCCTGGACCTCCAGCGTCTCGTGGGTGGCGGCCTCAGGGTGTCACTGTCACCATTGTTGTGATGATGATTATTTTGGCCTTTTTTCCAAAAAAAAAAAGGCGAGATGCCCGTTGACGGCATTGGGTGCCGTTCCCAGCCGAGGGCTGGCGAAGTCAGGGGGAGCTCTTCCACCAGAAATCCGCACTCAGAGGCTGGGGTTTGGGGAGACAGAACCGGCAGGGTTTTTTCCTTCCTTCCCAGGCACTCCGTATTATTAAGACACTCTGTCTTATAAGGGATGCTGGATAATTAATCCTGTGGCGAGGCAGCAGCAACAAGCGTTCGAATATATTTAAATAATGAGGAAGTTCTTTAATGTGGACCCGTAAAATAATTGTGGGCTGGTGGCACGAGAAAGAGACGGTCTGTATTTATTGAAATGGACTTTTCCCCTTCGGAAGATGGGGTTTTCTTTTGTGTGCACACACACACACACACACACACACACACACACACACACACCCAGACACACACAGCACCAGCCAGAACCCTGCTTAAGTCCTCTCTCCCTTTCCAGTGGAAGAGAATCAATTATGCCTTGTGGTCGATTTCCAAAAACCACTTTTGATGGTGTGATTTCGTTTCACTGGAGAGCGCTCCCGCCAGCCCCTGAGCTACCAGACGGGGGAAAGGCCCTCACCAAATATCTGGGCGAGACTCTCAGCCACTGAGAATATTGACAGCGATCAGATATTCCTCGGCTGTTGAAACTTCGCCTCTAATTGAACTGGGAAAGGTAAACCTAGATTCAGGGCTCTGCACGCTATAATTGCAATAATTTAATTTAGCTATTTAACCTGTAATTCAGTGGTATTTATTAAGGAGCATGGGAGAAAATGAGGCCATTAGGAGCCAGAGATGAATACATTGAAATGAAAATGAACACTTCTAACTGCCAGTTGACCTTCGGTTTGTAGCAGTTTTTATTAGGCTGGTCACGGTAATTACCAGGACGTGAATCGGGGAGGAAAAGTGAATAATTCAGTAATGAACATTTTTATTCATTATCTCACATTTTCAGGAAGCAGACAAGTATCGCAAAAGTATCAGCGATGCTCTGTTTGTTTTTTAAAAGATGATGGTTTGTGGACAGTGGCCCCGTGCGAAGCATCATTCGGTGGCTTGGGGGGCAGAGTGAGGTGGGCTGGCATGTCATCAGGGCCGGCGTGCTTTTGGGGCGCGCCCAGGGACTCGGCATCACAGCCATCCTGGGAGGAACGAGGAGAGTCGGCACCCGCCGGCCCCAGCCGGGCAAGGTTTTCGTCAAACGACGGGTGCATGGAAAGATTTCCTGATGTGCTGGCCATGGGTGGGGGAAGGAGGTGTCCTCAGGATGTTAGGGGTAGCCCCAAACTGGCCCCAAGGTGACTGTGAGCCAACGCAGTGTTGGGAGGGCTGGGATATGGCTGGGAACAAGAGGCGAGAGCTTTTGTATACGTTGACCCAGGAATTCTACTCCCAGGATGCCAGGAACACTAACCAGGGAGATGCATAAAAACATGCACCCACCGCATTGTCTTTAAGAGTGGAAAACTGGACGCTAGTAGATTCCAGCAGGAAGAGAATGTGGAACGGACCATGTGCAGGACACGGGAGGGAACATTACACAGCAGGGAAAAAGAATGATGTAGCAGCTTGATGGGGGGAAGTATCAGCAGAGAATAGAACAAATGAAAGTGTGTGAGGTCTGAGTGGACCTGTCTGAATCCAGAGGAGAGGGATCAAAAGGGAACCTCAACACTTTAACAGACATTACTTTGGTCATTTGCTTCTTCCTCTGAATCCTCATCTGTATCTGTTTCTGCAAGAAGGAAGTGATCCTTGAAAATCAGAAAGTGCAGTGACATTGACCTTTGGAGGTGACTTTTGCCAGTGGGAGGGCGGTTTCCAGAGGGGTGCACTGCACTGCACCGTCAGCCTCTGCCAAGCCTGCATTTCATCAGCTCCTTCTTCCTCTTCCCAGAAAACCCTTCAGCCTTAGAGGTAACAGGGGATATGCTCTAAAGACACCCGTGTCAGCGGGCTGTGATGGATGGCTTCTCAGCGCTGCTAAGCACCTCTGTGCATTGGGAGGTATCTTCTGCTTATTGGTATTATTTCCATACCCTGCTGGGAGCTCCAAATGGGGAGTCTGCCTCCTCTTCTGGGCCCGGGTGCATGGCCAGGAGTGGGGACACTTGCTGAGGATGGGCCCCCCACGCCCACTGTTGAACCCATGGCCCTGGTCTCTGAGCCTCCTCCACTCTGGCTGTCCGCCCGTCTCTGCTTCTGGTCATTTCCATTCAGATAGAGATGTTAGGAATAATCATATTCTATTCATGCAGCTAGGGAGAGCGGGAGTGGGGCGTGTATCTTGGTGTTGTCAGAAGGACCTCATTAGATACGCAGATAATTCTCCCCCCTGCCCCCCAGCAAGGTCTTCATTTCCTCCCTGGAGAGGCCCTCGCCACCCTCTGACACCCAGACGGGCTGGAGGCTTGCCTTCTGGAAAAAAAAAATTGCTCTTTCCAATTTTTAATTTTCCAACTTCACTCATTTCTTTATGAAGTGCACTGTGGATATTGGAGAGAAAGAAAGAAAACGACAGTTCCGCCCTGAATTCAGAGCGTGGGACCCTGCTTTGCATAGTGAGTTCAGCGGATGAGCAAGAGAGGGGAGACCAGGGGTCTTTGGGCTCCAGGGTGGTTCCTGGCGCAGCTGGGCCCCTGTCCAGGTGTCCTTCTGCCCCAGGGACCTCTCATCTGACCACTTCCTTGCTTCCGACCTGCCACCACCTGCTGTATCCCATGACTGTGCCCTAAAACCAGGTGCTTATCAGCAAAAACTCCTGAGAAGGGCACGGGCTAGGGCGCAGGAGGACCGGCCTTTGGCTTCTGGTTCTGGTTTTAGGTCTTGGTTCATTCACCTGTAAATTCCTGAGCTTCTGCAGGCAAAGCCCTGGACCCTCAGGCCAGCTTCCCAGGACAAGTCCTCCTGCTACCCTGTCCGAGCCAGCCTCGGTTCTGCTAAGGTTCTCTTGGTGGCCGTAAGACCCTCCCCATTAGGGAGGAGCTAAGCAACCTTGGAGGGGAGACAGCTGGGAGATGACCAAATGGAAGTCTGGCTCTTGAGGCATCTCCCGTGGCCTTAGAGAGCGTCACCCCCGACGGGGCTCCTGTTTATTTGCAGGCAACTCGAGACCCCTGTTCATTTCCCTGTCCTGGAAGGCAGGCAGGCCCTCTGACCAGGCCCATGTCTCCTGGAGCGCAGCTGACCTCCCTGGGGCTTGAGAGCACTTGTCCTTCCAGCTGGGGACAGGGCAGACAGGGCACCATCAGGGAAGCTGAACTGTGGGAAGGCCAGGGCCGGGACCTCTGCTTCCTTGGAAGCTCGTTGGGGGCCACGCTGGGCCATGGTGGTTGTTGAGAGGGTGTGGAGTGGTCTCCCTGCAGAATGGCTGGCCCGCTTGGTGCAGTGGGAAGGGAGAAGGCAGGACATCGAGGCCTCGGTGCTGGGGATCAGGCCACCTCCCCTCCCCCCAGTTTTTAGGGTGCAGAGGAGGGTATGGCGGCCGGCGACCCCCAGGCGCAGGATGCCACGGATCTCGCGGGCTCCTGCAGAGGAACTTTGGAGCCTTTCCTCCCCGGTTGCCTGGTTACAAGATGATCCGTCACGTGTTCCCCGAGAAGGGGGTTTGGCCGGGGCGATGCAGTCGCGGGTGGGGGCGCCGGGAGATAGTGTCTGCTGTGGGGAAAGCAGCGAGTACATTCGATCCTATCAAATCCCCATTTATATTGCACCGGACAGCCTCACTGCCCAGCTGCCCTCGAAGCCTCGGACCGCTGGGGCTTTTTTGATGCTTGAATGAAGACTGGGAAGTGGGCCAGGACTTGGCTCCTGGGCTTCTTCATCATTTATTAGCTTCTAGTTTTAATTGTTTCGCGACTTCTTTCCAGATATTTATCTAGGAAGAATTGTCAGTTCTTGCTGCGCCCCACAGACGCGAGGGGCAGGCACCGAGTGCAGAATTTTAACGGCTCTTCTGGGCAGCAGGCAGGAGGGCTGTCTCAGGAGACTCCGGCAGGCGTTGGTTGAGCACCTACTAAGTGTCAGACGGTGGTTTGAGGTGACGGCAGGCAGGGATGAATGGTGAATTTGAGGGCTACTGTACTACAGGCCTGGGGCTGCGTGGGAGCTCTGTGGCCTCAGGCAGATCGCTCCACCTCTCTGAGTCTGGGACCCTGTATCTTGGATCCAGGGTGGACAAGCTTTTAGGGGTTACGGGATACACTGAGACACTTGGCAGGTGCGCACTGAGGGTGGGCTGTCGTTTTGTGGGTGACACGCACAAAGGGTCCTGGTTGTGGGTGTGGGTTGGAGTAGGGTAAGGGCAGGACACTGCAGTGCCATTTGGCTTGAGGTCTAGTCTCTGTGAGGCAGGAGTCCTGGGGAGCCCCAGAGAGGAGGCCTGGGGAGTAGTGGGGTGCCACTGGTGTCCTTCCTTTCCTCTAGAGGATCCCGGGGTCAGAGTGGCCCACAGTGGTGCTCAGCTGGTTTTCCTGGAGCACAGCTTGGTTTTGCTTCAGGGGATTTTTCGTCCTCCCGTCCCTCACCTGAGTGCAGCTGGAGTCTGAGGACCCGAGTCCTTGACCTGTGTGACCTTTCTTGCATGGGGTGGCCTCCGTTTCCCCTTCGTCCACTCTTGGGAGAGGGCTCTGGATCACGAGGGCTCCCTGGTGGAGAGCCTGGGCCTGCTGGGCCTGACTTTACTGGTGGCCTTGTTTTCCATGATTTGGGTGACTTCAGGCAGTGACGCTCCTGGGCCCTGGCTCCTCCCACGGGAGCCGCAGTCGATGGACTTGCTGTGGGGATGTGACAGGTGCCCGTCTGCAGGGCTGCCAGCTCCGGTGGGGTTGTCATTGTGGCGGGCAGTCTGTGCCCTGGTGAGGAAGGCAGCTCTTGAGCCTGTCTCCAGGCCCGAGGCCTAGCTCCTCCCTGTCTGCAGGACCAGCCACCCGCACCCTTGGAATCTCTCTTCTCCCTAGCATGACAAGAATTTCACACGGAGGGATGGGTTCAGAGACACTGAGCACCCTGCCTGGGGTCACCCAGCTAATAACTGCAGACACCCTTTGGGGCACACTGGACGGGGCTCTGAATGACCCAGGGGGCAGAAGCTGGGAAGGGGCAGGGTGCTTGCCGTGCCCACCAGGCCTTCTGGCACTGCCAACCCTGTGGATGTTTGTCTGGGAGCCCAGTTCTTTGGCCGACTGTCCTAACAGATCTGTCTGGGGTCAGGATTGCTGTGCTGCTCAGCCCTGCAGAGGGCAGATGGTCCCGGACAGTGCCCTGCCACCCCCTGGGCTTCTGGATTCCACTTCTCCCTCCTGTTGCGGGGAGAACCATGGCGAGGGTCCGCCCTTCCCTGGTGGCACGTGCACCCTGGGAAGTGGCTGCGCTTCAGGTTGCTGCGGGGGTGTGTGTGTGGGGGGGGTGGAGTGGGTGGAGGTGGGGGGTGTTGAATGGCAGGAATCGTGCAAACCCAGCGCCTGAATTCCAGTTGACCAGCATCGAGGCCAAGGAAACAGCTGGATCTCATGGGCTGGAAGGAGGGTTTGGGACGACTCAGGCAGTAGTGGTGGACACCATCTCCAGGTGTCAGCTGGCTTTGGGGCAGGAGATCAAACACCCATTTTGACCCGGGAGGTTGGAGAGGCAGATCTCTTCTGAAATTTGGCCCCAAATGGATTAAAACATTTGATGAGCATCCACGAAGCCGTGGTGCTGTCGAATGCCCCTCGTGGCCTGGACTCGCTCCTGACCGCTGTGCCTTCCCCCACGTTTCATCTTACCTTGGCTAGGGTCGTTTATTTTAGGCTTTTAGAAGGGAGACATTTTTTCTAGAAAAGAGTGGGGTGAGCGTGGGGAGGTCAGGCTCTGCAGCCGGAATCTGAGTTCTCCAGCACGTGGCGCCTGCGATGGTTATTGTTCCCCAGAAA
Source organism: Urocitellus parryii (assembly GCF_045843805.1). NCBI lineage: Eukaryota > Metazoa > Chordata > Mammalia > Rodentia > Sciuridae > Urocitellus > Urocitellus parryii. Next base: position 7,120,444 of record NC_135536.1, read on the forward strand.
AGCACGTCCCTTTTCTTCCTGGCTTTTTAACATTCTGCCCTTGGCATCTGCTCCAGGCATTGTGGACGAGCGAGTCTGCGTCCTGACAATGGGTTAAAGCAAGCACTTATTGAAAAGCATTCTCTACTTAATTACATTTCCTTCTTCTGGAAGCTATTTTAATTTTTTTTTTATAATCACATGTTAATTGTGTATTAGCGGGGCCTTTCTGATTAGTTGAAAACATAATGAAACCTTTGTAAACAACACAGAGAGAGGAAAGAAAGGCGAATGTGTGAAATAGAGACAGTGGTGAGGAGCCAGTTCTCAGAGGCCGAAATAACTACATTGCTCCGTGCCAGGGAGGGGCAGAAACTGTACCTGGAAGTCCCCTGGGTGAATAACGACTCCCGGGGCAGGGCCGAGCGGCCCTGCTGACCAGCAATGAAGCCGGGTTTGCTCAGCAGTGGTCCTGAGACTGGACCCTTGCAGTCCCACCCACTCATTCGCTCACTTACTCACTCATGTCCTTGGACAGTTAAATCACTTCCTCTATCGAGCACTGACCAGTCTCTCCATGCCTGGTCTGGAGTCTTCCCTCCGTGCTCAAGACAGGTATTATCCCATTTGTGGATAAAGACACTGGAGGTCAGAGTGGAACTCACGCCTTCAAGTTTAGCCAAGTTTGGGGAGCTGAATGGATCTACCCCAGCCCCAGTCCCAGCCCAGTGGGGTTCTGAGGCCACTGTGTCCCTTCCCATCTCACTTTCAAAGGGATCGCAGACACCTGGTACCAGTCAGGCCCACAAGAGCGGGGAAGGAGCCGGCCGGGCTGGGCCTGTGTGTGTAGCAGAGTGGGCGAAAGGTGGCATGCTGCTGTCCCCAGAACATGCCGGCTTTGTTTCATTTTCTGCTGTTAACGAGAGCCACGTTTCTGTCTTAGAGCCCCAGCCCTGGTTTCCAGGCCCTATTGTGGTGAGCGGCCCCAGGGCCCTGCTCTGTTCCCCATTTAAAGGGCTGGGCTTACAGGGGTTTTGCAGTTCCCAGGCTGTTATTAGGGAAGCGTGGCTGGGGCGCTTAAAATGAAAGTGCTACTGTGTGGAGAGCCAGGTTCACCGCGCGCACTCCAAGGAGACGCTGCCAAGACGGTATCATGAGCAGCCGCCAAGCAAAACACGCGCTCCGTCCAGAGCAGCCGGCTCCCTTCTGCAAATAGGGGAAAAATTGACTTTCTGATTTGGAGTGTTTCTACAACTAGGAAGACTCACTCCAGCGATTGTTCTAAAAATATTCCAGAGGCAGCACGTTCTCCGAGGCCTCGGGACGCTCGGCAACCCTTAATTGTGCTTTTTATGTAATCTCCCTGGATGGTGTGTGCTTTGTGTTTTTTCCAGTCGCTTAAGTCTGCATGGTCATCCCCGCCGCGCCCCACCCCAACCCCACTCACAGTGTGGCTGTGGCCTCTGAGAGTGGCGCACGCAGCAGAAATGGGGTGTTTATCTCTTTGACTTCAGGAAGTGTGTTTGGGTTTGGTGTCCTGCAGCCACGTTGCGAGCTGAATCTAGGGCAGCCCTGACGTCTCTGGCCTTCACACCCAGAGGATCTGGGTGGCGGTGGGCCGGGGCAGGGGTGCCCACCGATGGACTGGTCTGCTCCCTTCGCCTGTTGGGCTCCCCTTCTTTGCAACACTCCCTCCCTGGGAGCCCCAGAGCCCAGAGTCCTGGGCCACTCTGGAATGCAGAGGACCTCTGCCCCCTAATGCCTAGGTGCCACAGTGCCTCCATTGGCCAAAGTGGAGGTGTGGGCCCAGCTGGCCCCCTCAGTGCTCACCTCCCTTTCCCCTCTCCTCCTCCTCCTCTCTCCTCCCACTCCCCTCACTCCCCAGTCTTGCTTTCTCTTTCGGTCTCTTTTGCTGGGCTCAAGGGCAGTGTCCACAAGGAGACCAGGATTGAAGGGGAACTCCTAGCCCAGGGCAGCTCACCCCCTGGGCTGGGGACACTTGGGGCTGTGGGGGGGTGTCCTGCTCATTGGGCCATGTAAAGCAGCTCTCTGGCCTCTACCCAGTCCATGCTAGGAGCCCCCCACTTGTGACAATCGAAAATGTCTCCAGACATCAATCAGAGTCCCTTAGAGGGTTCCACCGAGACCCTGTGGTCTGGGTGTTCCATGGTTATGTGTAGGAAAGAGCAATGACAGCAAGACCTGGGATTGGAGAATGAAGTCCACCCTCAGATTTTACCTCCAAAGCATGTTTTAAGAGGACATTACAGGACGTCCCTGTTGGGAGGGTGGCCTCCATGTGACCTGTGTGACATGCTGTCCCTGGGGGGCGGGTGACTGTACCTTCAGATAATCCAGTACTTTTCCTCTAACACGTCCCCCATGCTGGGCTCCGGGGGCAGCTCTGCCGCACTGGTTTTGGCTGGTTATGGTGATGGACACTTCTGAGGAGTTGGCCAGGAGACTGGGTCATGGCCACCCTCCCCTCTTTCCTTCCTTCCTCCTGCTTCCTTCCTTCTGTGGAGACTGACTGACTGATTGACTGATTGATTGATTGATTGATTGCTCAGTGTCGGGCGTGGGACCCAGCCTATCCCCCGGGGCAAGCGCCTCTTCAGTGACACGTGCTGGGGCCATTTACAGGCATCGAGTTGTGTGGTTTCGATGTCGACTCATTCTGGGGGCACCTAGGAAGGGCGGGTGCCAGAGGTCACTGCACCCCTCTGGTGGTCAGCAGGTTGTGTCCTGCTTCCTTGGAACACCATGTGACTGAATGTGAGTGATTCCCGGGCTCAGCCAAAACCCAGGCCTCTGCTGGCTGCGCTCCGCCAGCTGGCCAGCCATGCCAGGCTCCAGGCACTGCAGACGTTTGGAATTCATGGGGCTCCCCCTCCCTGGGCTGCTGGGCTTCAGGTTCTCTGGAGCAGCCCCGACAGCGCCCGCCTGGAGCCTCCTGGCTGCATCCCCACCCCGTGCCACGCCTCCTTTGTCAGCAGCTGGGCACCCATGGCCCGTGCTCATTCCCTCCTGCCCTCCAGTGCCACCCATGAGGTCTTGTGGGGTGGTGGACAGTGCCGGGAGGATCCCCTGTCTCAGCTGCTGTGGGTCCCAAGCCAGAGCTGGGGCCATGGTGGGGTCTAACCACTGGACTGTCCAGCCTCAGAGCCGGCTGGTGGTGCTTGCAGGGGCGCTGTGAGCGGGCCTGGCTGCCATCACCGGCTGCCCCGTGTCACCCCCCCCACCATGAGGTGCCACACACACACACGCTGCGTTTTTGCGTGGACCTGTGTTCATCCTCCTCCGCACCCTCCATGGTGCTGTTGGCACACCTCCGAGTCCTGATTCTGGAACCGTGCATCCGGGCACCCGGAAACTTGCACAGCAGCAGGCTGTGCCTGGCGAGGATGACCACGGCCCGGCTGCCGGCAGCGGGCTGGAGGAAGCTTGGCACCGTGGCAGAGGCAAAGTGCCGCAGAAGTGCCGCAGGTTTTTCATATGGAAATGTGAAATAATGGGGTGATTAAATAGAGCTGTATATTAAAGTACATCTGACATTAGAATTACCATAATGTGCTGTAGCCTTAGGCTGAGTACTTTATTTGCCATCTGCGTCGGCCCCAAATCCCCCGGGGAAGCGCTAAAATATTCTGAATAAACTCAGCTCGAGTTCTTATTGAGAGTAAAATACCATTTGTGGCACGTCGTATTGATTCGTCTTAATTGTGGTGCAGAAAAGAACATTCACTGGCTGATGACTTTTGTGCTTGGTGACAAGCTGGCCGGAGTCACTCTAACACTGCGGTTGGTTAACCTGGGCAGACGGGCCGCCAAGGCCCGGCAGGCACCTGGGCTCCAGGCTGAAGCTGCAGCGCCACCCCCTGCCCCCGCCCAGGGCGGGCGCAGGCACAGCTGGGGCTCCCTGCCAGCCCCCTGCTCTCCTGGAGGGACTTGAGGGTGGAGGGCGGGCTCCCCTTTGGGGGCAAGGAAATTCATGCTGTACCCTGCAGGCGCCTCCCCGTGTCCGGCTTCGTCATCTCCCAGCAAGGCAGGAGCATGGGCCAGCTGTGGAAAGAGGGCCGTTGCCCCAGCCTCTGGCTGGACAGATGCACTGTGCATGCTCAAGGAAACAAAAAGAGACATGGGAGAGAGAGGGAGAGAGAGAGAGAGAGAGAGAGAGAGAGAGAGAGAGAGAGAGGGAGGGGGAGGGAGGGGTAGGTAGGCAAAGCCAAGCTTGACTGGTCACTGCAGGGTGGCCATGGACCTGGTGATGCTCCCTGAAGCCTTCTGGGGGAAGGTGCTCGCAGGATGCTTTAGAGATGCGAGCCGTCGGGCGTAAACACCTGGTGGAGCAAACAGCGCTCCCCCCATTCGCGAGGTCCAGTTTTTACCCTATAATTGCCTATCATTATACACAATTTAAATATTCAAACATCCTGCACAAACCCTGGGCTAGCGTGTTTTTATTACAAATTCAGAACAAGGGAATAACCTTTAACTTCAGAGACAAATGAGACAAATTTACAAGTGCATATCTGCTGTTTTCTTGTGCTTTATCAATCCCTGCGGACCGGAACACTTTTGCTATAACACCACTCCGAACCATATACATATATTACCACTTGTTTGTAGTGAGTCGGTAATGAGTCCCCTCTGCATTCGCTAACCTATATAACTCGGCGTCGAGGCTCTCCATAACGTCAATTATCTCCTCACAGCTAAACGTACGCTCCATTAAAACCAGATTTACTGCCCCGGCCGTACTTCTCGGGGTGGAAAGTGGAGATTTTTGTGGATTTAAGGAGAGGAGGGCTGCAGGCCGGCCTGCGAAGGAAGTGGTAGATGACGGAGAAGGGGGACTTCCTGTGTGGCCGGGGAGGAGGCTGAGCTCCCACGTGAGGCCAAGACACACGTGTGTGTGCGCCCGCGTTCGAGGTGTCCACTCCCCGTCCTCTGCTCATCATCTCCTGATTCTCCCCGTTTTGTCCATTCAGTGATAAGGGTGGTTGGCTGCATGCTTCTCGGTCGCATCTGGGGGCCATTCTGTCCCCAGAGTTCTAGAAACATCTCTGAACATTCCATGTGGGGTGGGGTGGGGTGGGGGAGCCAAACCACCCAATGAGTTCATCTGCCAACCCCCCAAGCCCCTGGGAGAGTGTCGGCCCTTGCAGCGAAGCAGATTTCAGGGGAATGCCATCTCTTCCGGAGACTTCTTCTGGTGAATCTGAGCCCCGTGTGCAGCCGGAGGAGGGGCTCTGAAGGCTTGAGAGATGGGCTGGAGCTCTCTGAGGGCTTCAGTTGAGTAACCACATGTGGGGCCGCCCTGGGCCCCCGGACCTGCCCACTGCTGTCCCATCTCACTGACAAACTCTGCCGTTTTCCTCCCGGGGCTGAGATGCCCCACGGTCAGCAATTTCGCTTTGTTTTGGGGTTGGGTGTCTATTTCCTGAGCCTGAAACTGCACACCTGGTCTGACCACAGAATTGAGCGGTTGAAGTAAAGACTGTTTTGGGAAACCTGGGGTGCACGGGGGACTGCAGCTGTGGTTCAGTTTGAATCCTTCTGTGTTCCACGAAGAGCCTGGACCGACCGCACCATTCCTGAAGGTGGATTCACAGTCCTCTGGTATTCAGATGAGAAGCTGGCTGGAATTGTTGAACTCCTGCTCGAGAGGACGATAGAAAAGCCGCTGCCTAGGATCATGGTCTTCACAGACTGTGTTTCATTGGTTTATGTCGCATGGCTTCACTGTTTGCACAGAGTGGGTCTGGTTGGAAGCAGAGTTCTGAAGGCTTCACCAGCATTCTTCTGTCGTGCTGAGATTTTGTGAGACTCAGGGAGGTCTTGAAGGTGGGCTTGAACATCTTTATTTTTTATTTTTTTCATTTTTAATGTGGAAGTTTTCACTGGAATGGAATTTACAGCTATTGGAATTTTTTTTTTCCCCATATCCAGCTAAGTTTCTTAACCCGTCTCCAGACCCTCAGACTGATTCCAGGGCCTCTCTTTGAATCTAGGCTCCTCCCTCCAGGCCTCTGTGTGGTGTTTTTCTCTGCCCCGTATGCCCTTTCCCTTCCTGCCCTGCATGATGGACTCGTTCCTGCTGAGCTGGGCTCAGAGTCCCCCCTTGGGGCATCTGGTCCTCCACGATGTTAGTCTCTCCCTCCTGGGTCCACTGCATATTGCACCCCTGGTTTGTGACCAAGTGGCTTCAACCCTTCCTAGATACATGTGCCCCAAATCCTGAGCTTCTGTACTAGGCTTCGGGCTGCATGGGGGCAGCCCTGAGTTTCTGGGGCCCGCTGCACAGAGGGTGCCAGCATCTGCAGAGGGAGGGAGAGAAAGAGCTGCACGTGAGTAAAAGATGCTGAGAATTTGCTGTCACCATTTATTTCCATAGTGGTACCTCGATGGCAAGAGGAAGTGTGGCCTCGAGCTGTCCTCCTACTCCTCCCCAGGGAAGAACCCTGGGAGCAGGATGCACCTGCACATGTAGCCTACATTAGGACTGTGAGCTTGGGGGTCGAGGACAGCCCTGCACTGAGGCCCTGTGGTGGCCTGGCCAGCACTGGAGGGAAGCCCTTCAGAACTGCATGGAGCAGCTGCTGTGTGCCCCGTCTTTGTCTCATCCTTTGTGCAGCAGGGTGTCCTGCAGTTGTGGGCTCAGGCAGCCTCTACCTTGGGGCCTCTCCTTCCTCTTCGGGGTGCACAGCTTGGACATCAACTCTGTGCCGTTGCCTGCTGCCTCCTCCCTGGGTGCCCTGAAGTCCTGCTGCAGCTCTGGTTCTATCTTGGGGTTCTGTGTCCCGTCCACTGCTTAGCCTGACCCCCACCTGTGGCCTCCTGGAGGGGAGGCGAGAAGGACTTGCTTCAGGCACACCTGGGCATACCTGGCGATGCCAGGCTCTTGGTTGGAGGCTGTTAGTTGAGGGCTTTTCTTCCAGCCTCAGTTAACTCCAGGCAGGTGAAGCCACGCAGGTCAGCCCTGCCAAGCAGGTCCTGTCCAGGCAAATGGGCATCGCGAAGCACTGTGGGGCTGACCGCGGTTCCTCGTGCGTAAGACCTCTTCCTTCTCGGCCCTTGATCCTGTGGCTGGGCTCCCTGTCCTGCTCTCCTGACCCTGGGCCTGGGCCTCCCTGTCCTGTTCTCCAGATCCTTAGCTGGGCCCCTGTCCCACTGTCTTGGTCCTGTGGCTGGGCCTCCCTGTCCTGCTCTCTCTGGTGTCCATGGGTGCAGGTGGAATGATGGGGCATGGCTAAGCTGGGCTCCTCTCAAGGCTAGTGACAGCAGAGTTGTCAGTCCCTGTGCGAGGGGGCAGCCAGCTGTGTGTCCAGATGCAGTACTGGCCCCAGGTCCATCTGGCTGGGTATGAGTGCTGTTCTGCCACTCAAGCCATGACACCCTGTGCCCCTCGCCTTGTCTCTGATGAGACTTCATTTCCTTTTCTTGGAAAGTGTGGATTCGCACTCCCTGGAGTGCCATCCGACGCTCAGGCCATTTCAGAAGCCCAGTGCTGCCTTGTGATCCGCATGAAGGGGGTCTGGACACAGCGCTCTGGGAATAGACAGGGGTGTGTGCTTGAGCTGGATCTGGAAGGAGGTTTTGCAGGTAGAGAATAGAAGACAGGTATTTCAGGCAGCAGGAACTGGCAAGGGCTTGGAGGGATGAAAATGGACAGCCCAAAGAGAGGGGCCTTAGAGGGCGTGGCCAGGGTGTGGTGGGTGGAGGCCCACAGGATGGCGTCGGGGCAGCGGGGCTGCGTCAGCTCTGGGGCTCGGGGAGCTAGCTGGCTCCTCTGCAGGGGTAGTGGCAGAGGTGGGGGCATTTTTTCTTGTTCTGGTCAGGGTCACTTGGGATCCTGGTGTGCTCCTGTGGTTGGAATGCAGCTGCCCAGAGGCTGCGTGGTGCTAGGCAGGTCCCGTGCCTTGGTGCCCAGGAAGAGGGGCCGTTTGCTGAGAGGGCTGAACTGAGCCGTGCCTGGGGCTGGCCTGGTGTGGAGGGCAGGGCTGACTGTGGACTCGGGGTTCACTGTGCCTGGGCGGGTGCCCTTGTCCTGGTGGTGATGCCTTCAATGACACTGACCACGGAAAACACACGGAACACAAAGTGCAGGTGTTTCCTACATCTCCCTGTGTGGCCTCCTGCACACCCAGGGTCCACTGCCTGGGGACCCCATTGCAAGGTCTTCACCAGGATGATTCCGTATCCCACAACAAATAAGCCCCCATGTTGCCTTCACCGTACAGACGGGGACCCTGGAGCTCCTTCAGTCCAGCCATGTGGCCAGAGTGTCCTGGCTTCAAAGTGAATCTGGAGGGAACGTGGGGTCCCGCAGGCAAATCCGAGGAGCACACCAAGCTGCAGGACTCTCATTACCGTAGGCCAGTTATGCAGCACTTGGGCCTCAGTCACCCACCACACTGGGGAGGGTGCTAGCCGTCGATAAAACCAGCTCAGTCCTGTCCTCAAGGAGCTTGGAATCCAGCTAGAAGATGAATTCTAGATGAATAATCCAAGGCCAATAAGGTCTTCTTGCATTTCCTTTGTTTCTTTTATAAATGGCGACAGTATGTGTAGTCAGAAGCCCAGCGTAGTACAGGCTCCAAGCCCCCAATCTAGCCGAGCCCTTGAATCTCTCCTCTCTGCATGCTGAGCTTCCCCTAGTACCACCCCAAATGAGCTAGTTATTAGGTGCTCCCTGTCTGCCCTGAACTACAAGGTGCATCCCCAGCCAGGCACCTCACACACACAGCAGACTCGGCTCCCGCTTGTCCCATGAGAGAATGACAGGCAGGTGTAGTCACTGACTCAGCAGGACACAGCGCTACTGAGTGTACTGGCCTTGTCTGTGTGATCAATGGAATTAGGTGTGCTGGTGTCCATGAACAGTAGAGCGGCTCAGGCGCACTTGATTTGGTGATGGCTGTCTAGAGCATGGGGATCCAGAGGATTCCAGGCCTGGAAGGAGAGTGCGGGGATGGATTGGTGATGTCTGCCACAGGCACTGGCTTTGAGGAGTGGGTCTGTTCTCTCATCAGGGAACAGGAACTCTCAGTCCTAGTCCCACAGTTGCTGCCACCCCAGCACCAGCACCCTCTCGGGACCACTTGTGAAAGATTTTTTTTTTCTTCTAAAATAGCTGCCACAATTACTTTCCCATGAGTCAGTCAGCATGATTTCATGAGTTATTGTAGTTCTAACTCCCAAACAGCACATCTTGACACTTTGGTTAGCACCTGAGCTGGAATGAGAGGTAAAACACCAAGGCATACAGTCCCTTGCCCCGATCCCCCGGCTCCGAGGGCTCCGAGTCTGCACAGAGAGAACTCTGGACCCGCCTTTTATCTCAGCAGTGTAACGGCAGGAGCTCCTCTGGCCAGGAGTGTGGCCTTGGTTGGACCCTCATCTCTTCCAGCCCCCAGCTTCAGAGGCCACGGGGGTGAGGTCCTCTGTGTGCTCAGCTTGGGGACAGCTCAGGAGTGGGTTTATTGTACTCATCACTGCAGCTCCACCTTCTGCTGAGGAGGGCAGAGATTGGACGGGACGCATTCGGGGTGAGCAGCGGTGCCTGTCGATTCTATGGATGACAAGGCCCAGGAATAGTGCAAACGTGAAACTTCGTAGACTCTGATGCGCTCAGTCGATGTTTTCTTTCTGACAGATGGTTTTCATTTTTTGTTTGTTTTTTTGCGGAGTTAGGGATTGAACTCTGGGCCTCCTGCATCGGCCTGTGCTCTCCCACTGAGCCACACCTTTCATGAGCAGCTGTAGATTCTAGATTAAGCACTCAGCTTGCAAAACCAGCCTTGTCTTTGGTCCTGTATCCTGGTCATCCTGAAGGCCAGAGAAGGAAGGGAGCTGCCTCTGGGCCTTCTGGGGCCTGGCTTCTTGGCCCTAGACTCAGCCACCTCAGTATCTTATGACCCTCTCCCCTGTCTGTCCCCCAAGTGGCATGCGGCACCCAGTGGGCTTTCTGGCTCTGAGAAGTGACTCCACTTCTTCTCTCTGGGGTCAAGGCCTGTGGTGGACTTGACTGGGGTCCATCCAAGGGTAATCAGTGGCCTTCACACAGTACAGTGGTGGACCCCTGTCCTGACCTCTATGTGATACAGGACAGGAAATCCTTCCGGTGGCAGGTCCTGTGTGCTGGAGGCAAGGGGGTCCTGCTGGGGGCCCCTGAAGGGGACTGTGGCCTGGCTGCATTCTGGCTGCATGAACTTGCTTTGCTAGCTTCCGTGTCCTCGTGCCAGCAGGGCCAGGTCCTTGCCTGGCCTCCCTCTGAGATGGTGGTGAGCAGTGATGAGCTAATGCGGTGGAAAGGCCCCATCAGGTGCAGAATGCTCTGTAGCCTGTAGAGGGGCCACAAGGCCCAGAACCGATCCTCTCCAGCAGCCTGGGCCACTGAATCTCTCGCAGGGCAAATGCCCTTCCATTTGGTATCAGTTGACCTTGAGGGCCAGGGCCCTCAATTATGGCCTATTCATTGAATAATAATTCAATTAAAGGTAGGCTTTTTATGGAAAACCCTGATAACTTTATTGGTCTTACTGGAGTAGCTGGCATCATGAGGAGGAACCATTATTTCAATGCACATAAAACAGAGCCTGGGAGCCGAGGGAGAGCAGCATTCCAATGCAGGAGTCCAGTTGCCTGTTGGTTCCCAACGTCACCATAAAAAATCCCGTTTCCTCGGCGTTTGCAAGTTTCTGCTTCCCGGGAACCTCTACTCCATGAGACAGGCTGCATTAAAATTCCTCCAGGGTTTTATTACTGCCAGAGCCGCACTGAAAGCCATCCCTGAACCACGCGCCACCAGGCACAGGATGGAAAACAAAACCCCAACGAGTGAACCCCTCCCCGCACCCGCTGCGCGGTGACGCGTGCTTCACAGGGACAGCATCTCGTTCATGCCCCAGCCCTCTAGCGAGGCAGGTGTGGGATTTGTGTTCTACTGATGAGGAAATCAAGGCTCAGAGGGGTTAGGTGACTTGCTTGGCAGCGCCTGTCTGGGAAGAGGGCAGAGGTCTTAAGCAAACGCTGCTGTCCGGGGCTCTGGTAACCAAGAGGTCACGGGGAGGGTTTGGCATTTGAGAGAGATGCCAAGGGGATCACTTTAGAGTCAGTAGAACCAAGAAGATCCAGGGAGGGCTTCTGCCAGAGGGCACTAGGAAGGTCTGAGAGATGGAGATAACCAGGAAGTCATTTTATTAAAAAAAAAAGAATGAGGGTGTCAAAGGAGTTGTCTAGGGAGGGCCTCAAGGGCTGGGAGAGCCTCAGACGGTCAGGTGCTGTCAGATCCCAGGGAGGCCACTGCCTGTGGTCAGCCTGGCTGTTCACACAGGGGGTCTTCCAACCAGAGTGGGTCAGGGGGCTCTGGTAAGAAAGCACTTACCCTGGCATGACAGATGACCCGAGATCCCACTTGTAAACAGAGCGCTTTGCTACCTCACGGTGAATTATGGACAGGTAAATTCCTCCTGAAGCTGGAGTTTTAGAAGTGTCCATTTTTTTTTTTTTTTAAACAAGAACTGGAAACATCTGAGCTTTTTCGAACATGCAGCTACATGTTTCTCAGCAGTTGCCATTTTGAGTTTGAAAAATATGTAATCGGCCATTTCGGCCTCCAGGTAGTCTTCATCGCCCTGCCTAGGACCTCTGCATTTTCCTCTGAAATTCCCCACTAGCCACAGAACTTTCTAGGAAATGCGTAGCCACCAGATCAAGAAAAAAGGAAGTGCTTTGGAGCTACCTAAGGAAGCGGAGATGATGGAGAAGAGATGTGGGGAGGGAGGTCCAGATGAAAACCAGGCAGAACCACAGTGGCCGTGGGCCATCAACCCTTGAGTTAGATTGGACGAAGCTGGGGAAGGGTTCTGACTCGCCTTTTAATTTGAAGATCTGTGACCTCGGTGGACGTGGTACTTCATTTGTGTTATTAGCTCCTGGGTTTGAAAAGGACTTTCATTTATCTTCTCATTTATTGCTTACTTAGAAGAGTCCCCTAAGTCATGGTTTCTGGCTGTCTGTCTCATGAGCTGTCTGAGGTATGATGTCCACTTCCCAAGAAACTGAGGACAGGAGACGTGCCCCAGAGAAGCCGATGCCCCCTCTGCTAGTGGCCTGCAGAAAGGGTGGGGGTGTCTGTAGCCCGACAATGAGCATCATGGCCATTCGGGCCTCTCTGCCCTCTTCCAGGTGGGGGACATTCCCTTAGGGGGTGTGATAGGGACAGAGTCACTCAGATACTCTGGGAGAGGGAAAAGGCCCCAACGCCCTGGAGAAGAAAATAGCCTTGGAAGTTCTCCCTGAGCTATTTTAAAGGCGAGGCGAGGCTGAGCCTCAGAATTCTGTCCTGCCCCTCCCTGCCTCTGGTCTTCTCTCCACCAAACAGACACAAAGTGAGAGTGCACTGTGGCATAATCCCCGAGTACAGCGGGCACGTAAAAGCACATCCCGGTTTCCAGTGCCAGGTGTCCCATCGGGTTGGTTCTGCAGTCTGGGGAGTCTGTGCCCAGCCCGTTGGGCAGCTTTGCAACACTGCCCATGTGGGGTGTGTCGGGAGGTCCTCGACCCTTGGATACTGGCAAGGCTAATTTGTGAGAGAGGCACACTCAAGACCGAATCCCTCTGGTGGAATTCAGGGCCATGTGCCTTGTGCCTTTTAAAGATGGTTTCTGAAGGATAGTTAAGGCAGCTACAAGCTCTGCTAAGGCTGCTCCCTCCAGGAACATAATTAGTGGGTGTAAAACAAAAACACGCTCTGCGCGGGATTTCAGAGTCCTTAAGTCGAGGGGTGGAGCAGCCAAGATGGGGATGGCTTTGTCTACTCCCCCCGTGTGGCCTTCCTGATGTGGGCGTGATGACAACGAGCATGTTTGGCCTCACCAGCGTGCCTGACTTTAAAATTTGCGTTAGATTTTCCAGGTTCAGGAAAGTTTGAATAAAACAAAAGGAGCTTTTCAAGACTGCATTGGGCGACGTCTTGTACCTGGTCTGGGATGGGATTCCTGTTCTTTTTTCCTTCCCGGCTGGTGCATCTGATGATGGAAGATGGCCTGTCCGCGCCTGTCTCACTTGTGTAAAGCGTTAACAGGGGCTCCGGTCGGCAGAGCAGCCAGATTCAGCAGAGGTCGAGGAGGCCGGCTGTGAGAAGGTTCCAGATGAAAGGTTTAGCCTCCATTTTGTGACTGCCTCAATGATGGACAAAGACGGTGACATTTTGGCTCAGTGCCACCAGAGTCCACTTACAGTTTGCTACCCATATCACTGGAACCAATTCTGACAAATCAGCCTTTACTGCGGTTCATCCTGACGGCCTGTCGGGCATGGCATGGCCTTTCATTCCTTAGTATTCTGGTACTCCTCGAGGTCAGTGTCCTGAAGGGGCCCATGGAAGCTGAATTCCACCCCACATCTGGGGCCTGGCCTGTGCGTGAGGACACTAGGCAGGGACAGCTGTTGGGTCTCTGCAGCAGTTTATATAGGCTGTTTCAACTGCACAGTGCTTTCTGCAGGGACACTGGTGCACAGGGATTTCCTATGGCTAAATGGCAAACGTTGCAAAGGTATCACAACCATCTCTCCTCGAAAAAAAAAAAAAAATTTCTTTGCAAGGCAATAGTTTGTTTCTGTAGAATTACCTTGAATCAAATATTGTCTGAATCAGTGTTTCCCATGGCAAGGTGGAGAGGTGATTTTGCTCTGCAGGGGACAAATGGTGTGTCTGGAGATACTTTTGGTCTCCACTCCAAAGGAGGGGTGCTCCTGACATCTAGTAGGTAGAGACCCCACAATACCAAGACTGCCCTGCTCCCACCCCAACAAAGAATCATTGGGGTCTAATGTCAATAGGGTTTGGGTTAAGAAACCCCAGTCTAGATTGCCTTATATGATTGAGCTTTGGCCTGGCTGTTTTTCCCAGTCCACTCTTTGCTGATTCCATTAAAATAAGGCTTTCTTCTGGGCACACTCTCATCTGGTCTCTGAGATAAGGAGGAAAGCACCTTGAGGACAGGCAAAAGCCAGGCCTACAGAGTGGAAGGAACTTGTTGAGATCCAGTTACCAGGGCGCCCTGTGCACAGATCTGACTTCTTCAGTGCCCCTCCAGGTGGGAAGAGCAAAGCCAGGCCTGCCCAGAAGTGGCCCTGCAGCCTCCGGTGGGAGCACAGGGCTCTTGGTCTGCTGAGTGCCTCCAGGTTAGTGGCCCCTTGGTGCCCATGCCCCCTGCCACTTCTCATGCTCTCTCTGCCTTTCTGTCCGTGTGTCTCCCCAGGTAAAGATGAGCCTTCCAGCTACATTTGCACAACATGCAAGCAGCCCTTCAACAGCGCGTGGTTCCTGCTGCAGCACGCGCAGAACACGCATGGCTTCCGGATCTACCTGGAGCCCGGGCCGGCCAGCAGCTCACTCACGCCCCGGCTCACCATCCCGCCGCCGCTGGGGCCCGAGGCTGTGGCACAGTCCCCACTCATGAATTTCCTGGGCGACAGCAGCCCCTTCAACCTGCTGCGCATGACGGGCCCCATCCTGCGGGACCACCCGGGCTTTGGTGAGGGCCGCCTGCCCGGTACGCCGCCGCTCTTCAGCCCGCCGCCACGCCACCACCTGGACCCGCACCGCCTCAGTGCCGAGGAGATGGGGCTCGTCGCCCAGCACCCCAGTGCCTTTGACCGAGTCATGCGCCTGAACCCCATGGCCATCGACTCACCTGCCATGGACTTCTCGCGGCGGCTTCGCGAGCTGGCAGGCAACAGTTCCACGCCGCCACCCGTGTCGCCAGGCCGCGGCAACCCTATGCACCGGCTCCTGAACCCTTTCCAGCCCAGCCCCAAGTCCCCTTTCCTGAGCACGCCACCGCTGCCCGCCATGCCCCCTGGCAGCACCCCTCCGCCACAGCCCCCGGCCAAGAGCAAGTCGTGCGAATTCTGCGGCAAGACCTTCAAGTTCCAGAGCAATCTCATCGTGCACCGGCGCAGCCACACGGGCGAGAAGCCCTACAAGTGTCAGCTGTGCGACCACGCGTGCTCGCAGGCGAGCAAGCTCAAGCGCCACATGAAGACGCACATGCACAAGGCCGGCTCCCTGGCTGGTCGCTCCGACGACGGACTCTCGGCCGCCAGCTCCCCGGAGCCTGGCACCAGCGAGCTGGCCGGCGAGGGCCTCAAGGCGTCCGACGGCGACTTCCGCCACCACGAGAGCGACCCGTCACTGGGCCACGAGCCCGAGGAGGAGGACGAGGAAGAGGAGGAGGAAGAGGAGGAGCTGCTGCTGGAGAACGAGAGCCGACCAGAGTCGAGCTTCAGCATGGACTCGGAGCTGAGCCGCAACCGCGAGAACGGTGGCGGTGTGGCCGGGGTGCCCGGCGCGGGGGGCGGCGTGGGCGGTGCGGCCAAGGCTCTGGCCGACGAGAAGGCGCTGGTGCTGGGCAAGGTCATGGAGAACGTGGGCCTGGGCGCGCTGCCCCAGTACAGCGAGCTGCTGGCCGACAAGCAGAAGCGTGGCGCCTTCCTGAAACGTACGGCTGCTGGTGACACGGGCGACGAAGACGACGCGGGAGGCTGCGGTGATGCGGGTGCGGGTGGCGCGGTGAACGGGCGGGGCGGTGGCTTCGCGCCCGGCGCTGAGCCTTTCCCTGGCCTCTTTCCCCGCAAGCCGGCACCGCTGCCCAGCCCCGGGCTCAACAGCGCGGCCAAGCGCATCAAGGTGGAGAAGGACCTGGAGCTGCCCCCCGCCGCGCTCATCCCGTCGGAGAACGTGTACTCGCAGTGGCTCGTGGGCTATGCGGCGTCGCGGCACTTCATGAAGGACCCGTTCCTGGGCTTCACGGACGCGCGCCAGTCGCCCTTCGCCACGTCCTCTGAGCACTCGTCCGAGAACGGCAGCCTGCGCTTCTCCACGCCCCCCGGGGACCTGCTGGACGGCGGCCTGTCGGGCCGTAGTGGCACCGCCAGCGGGGGCAGCACGCCGCATCTGGGCGGCCCGGGCCCTGGGCGGCCCAGCTCCAAGGAGGGCCGCCGCAGCGACACGTGCGAGTACTGCGGCAAGGTGTTCAAGAACTGCAGCAACCTGACGGTGCACCGGCGGAGCCACACCGGCGAGCGGCCTTACAAGTGCGAGCTGTGCAACTACGCGTGCGCGCAGAGCAGCAAGCTCACGCGCCACATGAAGACGCACGGGCAGATCGGCAAGGAGGTGTACCGCTGCGACATCTGCCAGATGCCCTTCAGCGTCTACAGCACCCTGGAGAAACACATGAAAAAGTGGCATGGCGAGCACTTGCTGACTAACGACGTCAAAATCGAGCAGGCCGAGAGGAGCTAAGCACTCGGGCCGGGCGCCCCTCACCTGTACAGTGGAACCCTTGCCAACTGCGAGAATGCCGACCTGACTTGCCTCCGCGTCACCGCCACTTAGCGCCCCGTGTGTCCCCGGGGAGGCGGTACCCCAACCTAACCTGTGTCTGCGAAGTCCTATGGAAACCCGAGGGTTGATTAAGGAAGTAAAAAATTGTGGAGCCTTTTAACTGTGCAATAATTTCTGTATTTATTGGGTTTTGTAATTTTTTTTGGCATGTGCAGGTACTTTTTATTATTATTCCTTCTGTTTAAATTCCTTTAAAAGATTTTGTTGGGTATTCATCCCTTCTTCATTTTTTTAACCCTATAGTGGTCTGAGCAATGACTCGTCAGCAATGTAGAGGGGAAGCATATCTTTTAAATTATAATTTGGGGGGGGGGCGCTGCTTTTTTGAAATTTAAGCTAAGCATGTGTAATTTCTTGTGAAGAAGCCAACACTTAAATGACTTTTAAAGTTGTTTACTTTTTTATCCCCCCCCCTTTTTTTTTTGGTCCTGAAATAAAAAGTGGCATGCATTTTTAGGCTTTTTATTTTATTTTATTTTATTTTTTGGGGGGGAGGGATGTACAGCGGATAACAATCTTTAAAATTGTAGCACTTTGTTTCAGAATTGGAATGGAGATGGAGCACTGATGATGTCCTGAGTCCCAGAGGCCTTTTCTGTGTTGATATCAATTTTCACCTGGTATCGGGAAAACTTTTAGTGGGGTGGTGGGGGAGACACCCACAAAGTACCACTAGAAAAACCGATTTCGAGGGCTACCCTGGGAAGAGGCCCCGAGCATTCTGAGGTGGTGCATTACCAGCAGACAGCACCCTTTTCTTGGAATGTGGGGGTGCCCTGGGATGCCATCTCTGCCCTCTGCTGTAGTTTTGGCTGGAGAAAGTGGGCTGAGGCTATTTTTTATGGGGTAGACGGTGGTGGTCTACAGTGACACAGAAAGGAAGGAACCAGCAGAGTTCTTTCAGGCTTCTTCTGACTTGACGACTTCTCTTTTTCTCACCCCCATTCTATAAATCCCAAGCGCATGTTGCTACCCGTGATGACTGATCATTTCTCAAGCAGACAGACGCCTTGATGGTGAATTGAGGAAGTTAGTGCCCTCTTATTCAGTGCACTCTGATGACATTGTAGGGACAGGGGAACATCTTACAGATTTCTGTTCCCTCTCCCTGGAGAAGCAGAGGAAGAGCTCCATCCGGCAAAGGTGCCCAGCGCTACTTCCCAGTTGTTTTTTTCTCGGATTAGGTTGGAAGGTACTAACATTGGACTGTTGATATTAGACATTTGAATTCTGTTGACCCGCACTTTAAAGCTTTTGTTTGCATTTAAAATTAAATGGCTTCTAAACAAGAAATTGCAGCATATTTTCTTTGGCCCAGAGGTGGGTTAAACTGTAAGGGACAGCTGAGATTGAGTGTCGGTGTTGCTAAGCGTGGCATTCACAATACTGGCACTATAAAGAACAAAATAAAATAATAATTTATTGGACAGTTTTTCTACTGCCATTCAATTTGATGTGAGTGCCTTGAAAACTGATCTTCCTATTTGAGTCTCTTGAGACAAATGCAAAACTTTTTTTTTTTTTAAATGAAAAGACTTTTTAAAAAAGTAAAACAAGAAAAGTACATTCTTTAGAAGCAAAGCCACATTTACTTTGAATTAAAAATAAAATCCTGGTTGAAGATACAGGACATGAAAATGCCATAAGACCCAATGAAGTGAGAAAAAAACCCCAGCACAACCTTGGCCATCCATTAGCTCGGTTATCCTCAGCCCCTTTTGTTTTTGGGACAACGCTGCTTAGATGTGGAGTAGAGGTGACTTACTGCTGAATTAAAACTCAAGTGACACAAGTTGATATCGTTGAATGAAAAAAAATGACAAAACAATTCAGGAACAATGGCTAATTTTTTTCTAAAGTTAAATTTAGTGCACTCTGTCTTAAAAATACGTTTACAGTATTGGATACATACAAGGGTAAAAAAAAAAATGTGTGTATGTGTGTTGGAGCGATCATTTTTTTTCAGAGTTTGCTTAATAGGCTATACAAAAATGCCACAATGGCTACGTGTATATTGTTTTCTTTTGGTGACGGGGTTTTAGTATATATTATATATATTAAAATTTCTTGATTACTGTAAAAGTGGACCAGTATTTGTAATAATCGAGAATGCCTGGGCATTTTACAAAACAAGAAAAAAAAAACTTTTTTCTTTTCCTTGAAAATGTTGCAGTAAAATTTAAATGGTGGGTCTATAAATTTGTTCTTGTCACAGTAACTGTAAAGTCGGAGTTTTAGTAAATTTTTTTCTGCCTTGGGTGTTGAATTTTTATTTCAAAAAAAATGTATAGAAACTTGTATTTGGGGATTAAAAGGGGATTGCTACACCATGTAGAAAAAGTATGTAGAAAAAAAAAGTGCTTAATATTGTCATTGCTTTGCAGAAAAAAAAAATCACATTTCTGACCTGTACTTATTTTTCTCTCCCCACCTCCCTCTGGAATGGATATATTGGTTGGTTCATATGATGTAGGCACTTGCTGTATTTTTACTGGAGCTTGTAATTTTTTAACTGTAAGCTTGTCCTTTTAAAGGGATTTAATGTACCTTTTTGTTAGTGAATTTGGAAATAAAAAGAAAAAAAAACAAAAACAAACAGGCTGCCATAATATATTTTTTTAATTTGGCAGGATAAAATATTGCAAAAAAAAAAATTTGTATGTTAAGTCCTATTGTACAGGAGAAGAAGGGTTGTTTGACAACCTTTGAGAAAAAGAATCAAAAGGAAGTAGTTAAATGCTTTGGGTCACAGATCATTTTAGTTGTATATATTTTTGTCAGAACTGGCCTGCACAGAGAACTGTTGGCTTCGGGCTTCCATGTGGACGCCCGCCCTGACATCAAGGCGCCTTGGTGTGGCCGCGGCAGGCCGGATGGGAAATGCTTTATTTGTGTTGAGTGGAAAAATCAGTTTTGTCAAAATGTGGGTGACGTTCCACCCAGTCCTCCCGTCTCCAGGAGGCCGTTTTGCAAGGTGGCAGCTGCAGAGGGGAGCCAGCAGGGTGGCCTTCCTTCTCTGCTGTCGCTGCATGGCGCTCCCCACCACCTGGCCCGCTCTCGAGAGCAGAGAGAATCGCAGACCGAGCTGCTTTAGTCCTTGAGAAAACAGGAGGCAGACAGAACGTGTAGCAGCAGGAGCTGTGTCCATGGGGTCCCGTGGAGGGGCCCCGCAGGTGGGACTGAGGAAGGGGACCCTCGCACCAGGACCTTCCGTTCCACCGAGTGGTGGCCAGTTTTTCTCCCCTGCTTCGCTGCTTCTGTCTCCAACCTACATCTGTCCGTTTCCGGATGCCGAGGGCCTGGGATGAATGAATTCGGTGCCTTTCGTATCTCTCCCTCTGCGTTTCCCCACCCTCCAGCCTCTGTTGGTCCTTTACCTGTTCATTTCCTGTTGATGGAATTTCTTTTCTTTCTCCCTCTCTGTCCCTTCCACTCCTCTTTTTCTTCTTTCTTTTCTTCTTCTTCTTCCCCCCTCTCTCTCTCTCTCTCTCTTTTTTTTGTAAAGCCAAGTAGCTTTAAGATAATAATAAAATGGTGGTTTTTTGGATGAGGGAATAAAACATTTTTAACAAATACCTATATCAGGAAGCCATTTTTTATTTCAGGAAATGTAAGAAACCATTATTGCAGGTTATAAAAAGATAACCAAGCATCCTTCTGGGCAAATCTTTACCAAATGCAGAAATCTTTCTTCTGGGAGCTTTCTGTTTGCGCTGTCCCCCCCCCCCCCCTGCCATTTACCTTTGCAAGGTTAAAAGAGGGGGAGGGAGAGGGCCATAAAGCTGAGATTTCAGTTTCCTACCTGCTTGAGCCAAAACCCAGAGCTGCCCTTCCCTCCTCCCACCGCCCTCCTAGCTGCCGGGAGCTCCACCGTGGTTCTCCTGTGGCTCTCAAAGCTAGCCAGCGCTCACCAGCTCAACCCAGTCACCAGAATGCCAGGACTAAGCCATCCTAAAGCACAAGGGTTGTGTCTCTGCCGACCGCAGAGATAAGAGAGCTTTGCTTCTCTTTGGTGGTTAAGCAGGTGACCCAGTGAGAGGCCTCCAGCCTGGGTGACCCAGCCGACCTCAGGCCGGGTTCCACACTGCCACAACTTTGCCCAAAGTTGCCCCCAATCGGAACCTGCCACTTGCCATTGGAGGGTCTTTCATGGGGAGAGGAGACTGAATTACTCTAAGCAAAATGTGAAAAGCAAGGACATCAGCCCTTCATCCCGGTCCGTCAGCTGAAGGTTTTGTTGAACACAGGCAAATCCGTGATTTTGGTGCTCTTTGTACCTCAGCCCTGCAAAGCAAAGTTACATTGATTTCAGTCGTTTGCATTTGTACCGGCAAGGCGAAATATTTTTATTACCTTTTCTATTACTTATTGTATGAGCTTTTGTGTTTACTTGGAGGTTTTGTCTTTTACTACAAGTTTGGAACTATTTATTATTGCTTGGTATTTGTGCTCTGTTTAAAAAACGGGCACTCTTTTTTTTTTAATTATGGATAAAATGTTGAGATGACAGGAGGTCATTTCAATATGGCTTAGTAAAATATTTATTGTTCCTTTTATTCTCTGTACAAGATTTTGGGCCTCTTTTTCCCTTAATGTCACAATGTTGAGTTCAGCATGTGTCTGCCATTTCATTTGTACGCTTGTTCAAAACCAAGTTTGTTCTGGTTTCAAGTTATAAAAATAAATTGGACATTTAACTTGATCTCCAAACCTTGTCCTTTTCTGTGTCTTTTAAAGGTGGGGAGTGGACAGCTTATTTCCAAGGGTGAACCGAAGGTCCTTCTCCATTTTCCTGCTGACCCAAACCCTTATGCCAATATCTTGGAGGGGAGGGAAAAATGGCCCTGAGGGACCAACAATTCTCTGCCCTGGGGAAGCGGTGTGGTTCAGAACAGTGTGCCCTGAGTGCACACAGGAATCTTCTAGAGCTTAAAAAAAAAAAAAAAAAATCTCCATGCTGGGGCAGCACTGGAACTAGTTCCATCAGAATTGCTGGAGGTGGGACCCGGCACCCACAGTTTTGGGTAACTCTCTGATACAGTCAAGTTTGAGAACAAGTGGTTTAAACGAAAAAGTGGTTGAAAACCTGGCTGGGAATTGCCATTCAGGTCAAGCTTAATTCGGCCAACCTTTCCTGAACACCTAGGGAGCCACCTAGGAATCAGAAACCAGAGGAGGAGGCCTGTCCCTGAGGGCACCAATGGCTGTGTGCACTTGGGCAGGGCCACTTGGTTTTCCTGTTTATAAAATGAAGTCTCTGAGCATCTGTGAGTTTTAACCAAACCACACGGGAGGACTCCCTTCCCTTCCCTGTTCTGGTTGTTAATACAGTTGTGGCAACTTTTTTGGGAGTAACCAGGTGGGTGTTGCAGAATGAGTGGTTTTAACTTGGCCTTCCCAGTGCAACCAACAAGATGGGGAGGAAGAAAGAGGGTTCTGCAGGGTTCCAGCCCCGTGAGCAGGAAGGGACCTCCCGTCTTCCCCATGTGAGTGAGAGCCAGAGCCCCCTAAGTGTGAGGGGATTAAGGACCCACCACTTCTGGAGCATTCTCTTCCTGTTTCCTTCTCTTAAAGGGACGAAGAACCTTCCACTCACTCCTCTTCTGCAATCCCTCTCACTGGGCACCAGATGCAAACCAGGCTCCGAGCCAGCACCCCAAGTCTCCCTAAGGAGACTACAGAGCATGGAAGCAGCAAGCTGTGCTTGCTAAGGTGCTTTGTGGGTTCTGGAGGTGACAATATGAACAAGAGTGGCATGGGATGTCCTGTCTTCACCCCAAGCAAGTTTTCATTCTGCCACTGAAATGGAAGTGGATCCACAGTGATTCAGGCAGGGCCTGCCCTGCTTTCCAGGGATGTAAGAATAAAACTTCCCAGAGGGAAATAATCACCTGTTCCCCAGTTGGTTCAAAAATGCAGGTATTTGAGCCTTTAGGTTTCTACCCCCAAAACTGTGCAAATAGCTCAGTTAATTTCTGATTAGAAATTCACAGTAACATGTGCTCTTTGGGGGGAGACTTTTCACTGCAGGGTTTTTTTTTTTTTTTTCTAAGTCCCAGACATTGCTTCAATGAGTAGGTGAGCACTTATGAACACCTGGTATTCACACTTATTGGCCTGGCCAAATTTGGGGCAAAGAGAAGGCTCCATCTGGCTCTCACCTGATTCCTTGGTAACTAGCGTCGTGACCTCTGGTTAATCCCCTTCTTCGCCTGGGCCTCTGTTTCCCCATCTGTAAAATGAAGGGTGAAGGTGCAGGAAGGATCCGTTCTGCCTTCGGGCAGATGGACCCTGATGACGTTGTCTGACACAGAATAACAAAATTTGATGGGAAGGCAGAGGCTTCCCAATCTAGGTTACCCCTGGGAGGAGAGTGCATCTCTAGGACCGAAAATTCCATGTGGTTGTTGGTTGTGACTTCTGCCACACTGCAGTCATCTTTGTATTGTTCAGTCATAGTTTGGGTCAGCTCTGTGGACAGTGGGCAGCTCACAATGAGCTCTAGATCCAGTAGTTACAACCAAACAATGATTTTGTCTGCTTTTGAGCTAACACTAGGAGTAGAACTTTGTCTCTCTGTCTCTCTTTTTCGTTTTGGTACTGGGATGGAACCCAGAGCCTTGTACAAGCTAGGGAAGTGCTCCACCACTGAGCTACACCCCAGCCCTGAGCAGAACTTTAGGTCAATATGATGGCGATAGGTGACGAGTCTCATGTAACTTTTCAGCCAGGGAGGATGAAAATTCTTTCTGTGTGCAGGTGAAGCCCACACCAATTGCCTACCCTGCACAGTCTTTAGTTTTATAGGATTCTGATTATAGATCATCCAGGATGGTTGGAAGAAATCAAAAAAAGCTGAACTTGGAAGTCAATTAATTCACAAAGCAAAGACTACTGGATGTTAGAACTGGGCACACAAGGAGGTCTCTGACTCTGACCTGGTCTTGCCCATAAGGAGAGAAACGTGTTATGGAACAGGACTATATGAGAAGGTAAGGTGGGCAGGGAAACAGGCTAGGAAGAGGGAGAAACAAGTCAGTCAGAAAGAAGGATTAGGGAAATTGTGCTGTTCCTGGAAAGGCCAGTAAGAATTCACCAGGAAGACACATGAGGGGAAAATGGTGTGGCTTGCAGAGTGTTTGACACTGGAAAATTCTTGGAGGTTGGGGAAGCCCAGGAAAGCAGCATCCTGGAGGAGACTGGCTGGGATCTTTAGTAAAACCCCATGTAACGTGGGATCCTCTCCCAAATCCTATGTACAGCATATCCTATACTTTACCACTGGATCACTTATTTATCCATCCATCCATCCTTCCATCCATCCATCCATTCATCCATTCATCCATTTATCCATCCATCTATCCATCCATCCTTCCATCCATCCATCCATCCATTCATCCATTTATCCATCTATCTATCCATCCATCCATCCATCCATCCATCCATCTATCCATCGATCCATTCATCTATTCATCTACCCATCCATCGATCCATTCATCCATCCATCTACCCATCCATCCATCATCCATCCATCCATCCATCCACCCATCCATCTATGAATGCATCATCCATCCACCCATCCATCTATCCATCTACCCATCCATCTATCCATTCATCCATCCATCTACCCATCCATCTAACAACCCATCCATCCATCCAACCATCCATCCATCCATCCACCCATCCATCTATCCATCTACCCATCCATCTATTCACTCATCCATCCATCTATCCATCCATCCATTTACCCATCCATTTATCCATCCATCCATCCATCTACCCATCAATCTATCCATCCATCCATCCACCCATTCATCCTTCCACCCACATACAAGTTTGTTCATTAATAAACAGTTATTGAAGGCTGTGTTGCACACCCTGATGGGAAGGTAGGGGCAAATAAGACTCTCCCCACCCTGCCTTCCAGGAGTTAACCTTTCAGGTGGCAGGATGGGATCGTCTCTAATATCCTTCACTCTCCTGGAGTTCCTCCTGAGTCCCCCAATTTCCAGACCTTCAATGCAGCCCCTGCCCTGGAATAACTCCCACTTAGCTGGGGAGAGACAATCTAGGCTCAGTCTGTTTCAGGGGAGCATGGGGTGTGGCAGGGGGCTGGAAGAAATGTCCCTGCCCTTCATTTCAGAGGGGGAAATGTCCCTCTGCACCCTGCCACAGCCCACCCTGTCTCCCTCTAATATAGTTTATTCCTCAAAGACCACGATGAAAATGAAATTGCACTTCTGCAATCTTTTATAATAGGATGCTTAAAAACTAGAAAGTGTCCAGTCACACCCCAGGATGTTAGCCCAGAGGTCCTGTCTGGAGAATGTGAGTGGTCACTTACCTGTCCAGATCCAAAGGCATGATAGTGATGCTGACTTTCACCCAAAGGCCAGACATTGGCTCAAAGTGCACTTCAGGAGCCACTCGCAAGGACTGGCATCTCAGCAAAGCCAGGAGCACTGGGGCAGGAGCCAGGGTGCCTCCCCCGCTCTTTTCCTAGCCCTCCTTCTTCCTCCTTTCCACCAACTGAACTCAGCGCCTGCCATCTCCCGTGGGGCAGCACAGGTAACTCTGCAGCACCAATGATTTGGTGAGTGGAAGGAGGAAGTCAAAGGGAGCCAGCAGGTGACAGCCACACTCCCGGCCACCTCCAGCTCTCTCCTGCCCCAGCCCTTTTGCCTTTGTTTGAAGATATAATTGAGGGATCAGTTTTCTTACCTGTATCATGTTTCAACCACATTTCCCTCTTCCCTTTGGAAAGCTCTGGGTAGTGTGTATCAGGGCCCACATGATATTCTGAGTGTTTGATCTGGTGATGTCATTCTTGAAAGTCACACTAGGGGATACTGATTAGCGATTCCTAGAGAGAGGAAAGCCGGGCACCTGTAGATGGTCACTTCCACATTTCATTGCAGTCTTTATTAATTATGGGTGTCCTTCCTTGTTCTACAAGGCTTTGAGCAGGCCAAGAGGAAGCATGATAAAATATAAATAAGCAGCAAAACATCAGAACCAGAAAGATTAAAAGATAAAGTAACCTGTGTACATCCAGGTAAAAACTGAGCCAAGAGAAGAAGGCCGTACGTTTCTGGACTCAAATCATGTGTCTGAATCTAGGCTTCCTGGTAGCCAAAGAGAAAGAAGGAAACAGACACAAAGATACACTGCGTATTACTCAGGCAGCGAATGACATGGGTGATGTCATTAGGAGCAGCCTCGTGTTCAGCCATAGAAGAAGGCATGAAGAAGAACTTGTCTATCATAGAATATTTCCATCTATCTAGGGGAGGGGTTGGAGACTCTGGTAGTAACAGGAAAACTGTATGTGGGGTAATGTGAACCTTTTGAAAGATAGAAAATGTTGTGTGCTGTGATTCTCAGTGACCCAGGCCACTGTGTGGATACTGATGTGTACCAGGTGCAGGCGGCCAGGGAAAAGGCTTGCCACATGCTCAGATTTGCAGGAAGTCAGTCTTGCTGCCTTTGCAACTGAGACTGGTCGAGTGGGTGGTGAATTGGCTCTCCGTGTCTCGCCTGTCTTTGCCATCTCTCAGAACCATTGCTCCACCTAAAATGACTTTGCAGGATTCCTGAAGCCCCTGGGCAGAATCACCCCGGACAGTGTGGAAGTGCCTTCCTCTTTCCATCACCTGGCTCTCATGCCAGGAGAAGTAAGCATGTCATTTTTGCTTAATCTTTGAAATAATTTCTCTTCTAGGAAATCATCCTGAGGAAGCTAAAATCTGGCCAAAGATTTAGCCACAAAGATGTTTACAACAAAATAGAGAAATAGAGAAAATGCTCCATGTTAGGGATTGGATGAGCAGGTGATGGGCTGTCCATTCAATGGAACCTTAGGCCGTTTTTAAAAATGATGTTGTTGGGACAATTTAAATGGCATTGGAGACGTTCCTGATGGAGTGTTAGGTGTTAAAGTGAGCACGTGGCAGTCTGTCCTGTGCTTGGGATCTGGTGACAAGGCATGAACTGAGAAGCAAGCTGGGAGGAAAGGCACAGGGAGGCAGCGGTGGCCGTCTCCAGATGACCTTGTAGCAGGACCCCTCTGGCTGCATGTGGAGGACAGATGGCCACATAGGAGGTCAAGCTGGGCCTCCAAGGAGAGGACAGCAGCCTGCACTCAACCATAAAGAGGTGGAGGTGGTGAGAGAGCTGTGATTCGGGATCTCCTTGGGGACCTGCATAGGGTATCGGCATGAAGGAGAGGGCATCAAGGGCCACACAATGAGCAACGGGAGGAGCGGCCAGGTCCCCACCTTGGGAAGACCAGAGTGAGCAGGGTGAGGAGAGGGGAGGGGGAGGGGATGGAGGGTTCTCTCCAGCCCAGGAAGCTAGAGGTGCCGACCCGTTGAATGCTGACTGTCACAAACTGTGGGATCTCAATTCAGTTATGCAAACCTGTAGTCCCTCCATTTCCTGGTCTGTCAAAATGGGCCCAGTATTGTGCCCACCTCATGGGGACATGGTGAGGATTCTGTTAACTGTGACTTGCAAGTGCCCTTTGTATCCAGTGAAGCAGAGACCTGGAAAGCTCTGAACATCTATGGCTGGGTTCAGAGTCTGTCCCCTTTCCCAGCGAGGTCAGGGCTCTGGTCAGAGTGTGACTTGAGAGCCTGGGGAATCTGGTTCCGTCTGAACTTCAAGTTTCCTTCTGATTTCCAGGCAGAACACCCGACGGCTGCACTGGGGCGCACCTGACCTCTGCTCCACCCACATGAGCATCCAGGATGAGATTAGTTATGATGTCACATTTCATCTGCCAGTGAGGTCACTCCTAGCACTGGTTACAAAAGGGTCATGCTCACATAGCAGTTGTCTCCAACAAGGGGACAAAGAAGAATAGCGCTAAAGACATCAGGCTGCTCCTGTTGTCATCCGCGTCCCTTGCGTTTTGCCTGTGAGGACTCTTGATTCCTCCGTGTGGCGTTTCTGGTTGCGAGCTCATCTTGGTGGGTGTCTCCTGGGTTCCTCTGACGTGTCCTGATTACAGGAACATCCTTTGGAGCTTCAGACCCTCTCCCACCTGTGCCTGTGGGCGCCGGGGGCCTGTGGTTGGACTGCAAGAAGCTTCTGTGGGTTCCCCACGCTCCTGGTCCCCCTGTGCTTTTGTTCCTGCTCAGGGACAGGGAGGTGGTGTCTCCCACGGCTTCCTGGGAGATTTTCTTGTCCTGGTTTTGATGACGGACTAGCTCTTCGAAGTCCAGGCTCTGTGCAGGGGGTCGGTTCCATCTGGTGTCCAAGAAGACATGGACCGACGCCCCCTGAAGTCTCCTCCTAGTTCCATTTCTGGGTCTGAAACGTGAGCTGCGGGAGCCACTTCTTACCTCTCCGGTGTCATTTTTACCACTCCCAGGGCTTCTCCTTTTGGGTGTGGTGCGCACACACAGGTGTACTGTTATGCACACACCCACACGTGATTTTTTGTGTGAGTGCATACAGAGACACACATATAATTATATAATATATTCATATCTCATATACATACATGTTTATGTAAATAAAATGACAAATGTTTGGGGCATTTCATCCACCTGAATGTCCTCAATGATTTTCTATCACCAAAGTGATAATTCTCTGCCTTTCTCAAAGTGATCCCAGGGCACTGCCCACGCGGTTCTCCTCCAGATTGCTGCTGCATGTATTGTGTGAACCTCTGGCTGTGACCTCTCACCACTGCCTGGTGATAACTCTGGCAGAGCTAAATGGAAGGTCTTTTCTTTTCTTCCTTTCTTTTTTTTTCATCGTGTGTGTTGTTCTTGGTATTTTCGAGAACAGAGAAACTCTTGTGGAGCAGGAGGATCATGGAACTCAGAGCTTAGTCTGAGCAGGACACTCACTCTGCCTCTCACCGGCTGAATGCCTGGGGTCTGTCACCTCAGGCTCAGTTTTCCTACCAGCAATTGGGGCAGGGGGGTCTCTGCCCAGAGCAACTGGAGGGCAGGCAACGGGCAGGTGGGAGGTGCCTGGCAAAGGTCCATTCACCCTCCCTTTTCTTTCCAGGTTGTGATTCCTGTTGCTTCTAGAAAGTTCCCGAGCACCCCTCTCCAACCCCCTGCCTCCCCAGCCTCTCCCCTGCCGCGAGTGGCTGCTGGTGTTGGGCTCACTCCTCCTGCCCCACCCCGTGTGCGCCTGGGGGATCTGCCTGGCACAGTCATGGGGGTGCCCACTTGGCACAGCTCTGAGAGCCTGGCAGCTGGGCAGGGGTGGCCTGCGGGAGGCGGCCAGCTCCAGAGATGGCTGCTGATCTTCCTGGTCTGGCCCTGGCTCTCCGGAGGGGGGAGAAGAACTGGCCGCTCAGGCAGCGGGAGGGGCAGCTGTGGTGTGGTAAGTGGAACTTAGATCTTCAGCCTCCTGAGTCCCAGCTCTGCCCATGCCCTGGGTACCTGGGAAGTTCTGTCCCCTTCTCTGTAAATCGGGTGGGTGGACAAGCCATCTCCACAGCATGGTTAGCAGGACTGATGGAGACTTAATGCCCACGGAGAGGCAGTGAAGAGCTTAAGTTCCTGCACGTACATCAGAAAATGATGGCTATATTAAATAGACACCCCGAAACGATGGAAATTTCCAGTCCACCTCATGGGGCGTGAGGCACCCCTGGATGAGCCCTGTAGGCTCCTTCCCTTGCTGGCCCCATCCCCTGGGAATGTCTGACCCTTCCATTCACGCCCCATGGCCCCTGGTTCAAGGTCGTTCCCCTCTGCCCCATCTCCTGGATTTCCCATCACCTAGGATGGGTGGTCTTCTCGCCCCAGGGACACCTGCCCCTTTTGCACAAAGGTCTTGGAGGACTTAGGAAGGAGGAGGTGTCCTGTGGTGCCTGGTAGAAGGAACACTACCCGCTGGGTGGCAGAGTCCTGGAGAATCAGCTGCTCTCTCCTCACAGAAGGGCAGGAAGGGAGTTGGCACCAGGAAACAAGCACCCAAGGGCTGACCCAGGACTGTGCAGGAGGCTTGGCCCCCTCCTGCTGAGAACCCACCCTCTCTGAGACCCCTAAGATGCTAGAATCCTGGGGTTCATCTTCAACCTAGCCCCCTCCTCCATTCTGGGTTCCTTCAAGAGCTTCTTTGGTGGAACCCTTGATGACCCAGGGTAGCATCCTATTCAGGATCCTCCAAATCTGCATGACCACTCCATGTCTCAGTTTCGGTGAAATGTGAATAATAATAGTACCTACTACTTTAACTGTTGAGATAATTAAATAAAATATGGTAGGTCAAGTGCTGAGCATAGTGCACATAGCAAGCACTCAATTAGCATCAGTGTGTTAGTCAGGGTACTTTATGCTCCCTGTTGTAACAAACAATCTCCAGGTCCCAATGACTTGACCTAATAAAGGTTGGTTTCTGGCTAACGTTACAGTCCCATATGGAGAAGAGCGAGCTGCTTCCTAAGTGGCTGCTCAGGGATTCCAGCTCCTTCCTTCTTGTTTTGTTGCATCTTCCAGAGTCCTGTGGTCCAACATGGTAGCTGCAGCAATAATTTACGTTTAAATCAATTAAAACTCAACAAAATTAATAATTGGGTCTCTCTCTTGCTCCTGCCACATTCCCAGTGCTTCATAGCCACAGGTGGCCACTGGCTGTCATACTGTACAGCATAGACGAGAAGATTCGTGTCATCCGGAAAGTTCTATTGGATGGTGCTGATCGAGGGTCTTTGCCTGATCCTCTGAATGGAGCCGTTTATGATTGAAGATAAGGAGGGTCCCATGCAGGGGGGTCCTCATGGGTCAGGCTTGGGAGTGGTGAATGTCACTTCTGTCCTTGTCTCCCTGGCCAGGAGACGGTGACACAGCCCTGTCCTGACTCCAGAGGAGGCTGTGGAGTGCTTCAGCACCACATTCATGTCCTTCACCTCTGGATTCAAGGTGTCCAGTCCCTTCCATTCCATCTGTGACCCCGGCCACCCTCCCTTTCTCACCCCACGTGGTCCTGGAGGAGAGAGAGAGCACCAGAGGATGCTTGGAGTCCTCTCAGAAGACCACAAAACCCACTTTCCAGAGTTTCTGGCTCACTTCCCCTCACATCTCATTGGCCTGAACAGTGGCTATTCCTGAACTAATTCTTACCCAGAAGAACCCCATGTGCCAACCGGCCATGGCTGCCGCCCGAGGTGGGCAGGAGTCAGAGAGGATGGGAGCAAACCAGGAAGCCCTGCACAATGCCCTGCTTGGTGCCTGGCGCTCTGCAGGGCTCTGGAGGACAGGGCCTGGTCTTAGCGTGGTCTCTGCCTGCAGGGATTTCAGAGCGTCCTTACCTGTAAATAGGTGGGTCTGAGCACAAGGCCCTGGGGTTGCTTGCTGAACTGGGCAGAATCTGCCAGCACCATGCCATGCACAGAGCCATGTGACCCTTGCGGTTAATGTCGACATGCTCAGACTTTTGTGTTTTTTAGATTACGGTCATGTCAGACAGCATCCGCAGGAGCGAGAAGGAGTCTGCTCTGCCACGCCTATTTCTCTTTTCTTTTTCATCCTGAGCTCCCTGGTCCCTCTTCCTCTGCTTCCTGGCTAGCCGCCCTGGCTTCTCCTCTCCTCCCCCAGCTGGGTCTTAGTGTCCAGGTACCTTTCCCGTTCCCTCCCTAATGAATGCAGAGTGCTTTATTTATTTATTTTGTCAGAGGCGCCCAAGCATTTAGTAGTTACCAATGATCAACAGTACATTTTGCAAACAAGTAATAAATTTTAACAGCAATTTGTCTATGAATTGTGACCTTTTGATGATGTATTTGATTTTTCCCGAGAAGTTGAACTTCTTTGTCATCCAAGTTTGATTCATATTTTAATTTTTTTAAAAGCAAATGGTCTGTATAACACATTGCAACATTGAGCTGATTGCAAATGCTATTTTGGTTACAGTCAATATTTTTAATTTATGCTGTTGGAGATACACAGGGAGCCCCCGGCCCACTTTGCCAACAGCTGCAAATCCACACATCTCTGCCCCTGACATTTTATACTCTGTAGTTTTCTTAATGTTGTATGGATTTTTTTAAAAAGAAAGAATAATTTATGCCAGTGCCTTTTAATGATGCACCTTTAACCAAAGATAAAACGCGTCCTTGCTTCCCTCGATCCCACCCTTTTGGCCTGGGTGCCGCAGATCATTTTCCTACGGAAAAGGCTGTCGACTCTTTGAATCCCCCAACTGGTGCAT
Source organism: Urocitellus parryii (assembly GCF_045843805.1). Taxonomy (NCBI): domain Eukaryota; kingdom Metazoa; phylum Chordata; class Mammalia; order Rodentia; family Sciuridae; genus Urocitellus; species Urocitellus parryii. The sequence goes on from NC_135536.1 coordinate 7,152,020, forward strand.
TACTTTGTGTTAATTACCTCAGGACGGGAGAGTGCCTCAGAAGCAATCATCTTTGTTTGTTAACACACCCTAGCTGCAGCACCACTCCCCATAAATAAAACATAACTGAGATTACAATGTCATGTTCTCCGGGACTCCAGACCCTGGTAACCGCTCTAGCAGAATGCACAAAACACCCCCTGGCAGCCCAGGTCCCTCTGATGTGTATGCTCAGGATGGCTTCTCGTCCTCAGCCACTTGGTGCCCACCAGACCCTGGCTGCCTCTGGGATCCCCAGGTGTTGCAAGGTCTGGAAGGCTGGTGGCCACTAACTTTCCTTGGAAGGGTTAGGCTTGTGAATATGCAGAGGTATCTTCAGCCACTTAGAAGGGGTCTAACAGAGTGCAAAGTCACGGTCAGGAATTTAGCTTCCATGAATTGGAGAAGCATCTGTGGGACCCTCAGACAGAATCACATTTATTCATTTGTTCCACCTGTATGTGTGTGCATGCATATACACAGGAGATGGCTGATAAAAATATATTTAATAAATCACAACAATACAAATAGTAAGATTAAGGCAAACACCAGTTTGAAACAAGAAGAGAGATGAAACCACCCAAGGAATAGGATTCTAAAGCCTGATTGGCAGGTCTGGCTCTGAGCTTCCTAGCTGTTGATGGAAAAATGGATAAAAGGATGATGGTCATCAGGATCATCCTGGTCATCAGCATCTACTCCTCAGTAGATGCCACGTGTTCCTGGCATATGAGTCTGAAAGCAGTTTCTCTGATGGGTCCTCAGCTGGCATTGTGCTCCTCAATGTGGTCCAGGGCCCACTGGTGGGAGCTCCTGCGGAGCCACAGACTGAGGCACAGTACCCACTGAGAGGCCAGTTCCTGCGCCAAATGGCCACAATCCTATTTATCTTCGCCATGTATAACTTCTGTCTGCTTTGCAGTGACTCAGTTACGAAGATCACCTAGTCCAGTCCTCAGGAATTAAGCCCAATGCACCTCTAGAATTTGTAAAGGACTCTATTTATTTTATTTTCAATTTTTTTTAAAAAAATTATTTGTTGTTTTTTAGCTATATATGACAGTAGAGTATATTTTGACATATTATACTACAGGGAGTGCAACCCATTCCAATTAGGATCCCATTTTTGTGGCTGTCCATGATGTGGAGTCACACCCAGGGACCCTATTTTAGCATTCCATTGAGAAGTCTGAATTCCTGGTAATATTGTTAAATTCCTGGTGATCCTCCTCGGCAAAAAAACTCTTCGCCAAGTATGTAGGCCAAGAATTGAAATGTCCTTCATTTTCAGTAATCACACTTTGTTTTTACTACATTATCGATGTGATCTTGAATGCATGTGATATTAAATTGTTTCTAATGTTACATTGGAACATATATTGGTAGAGAGCTTGTAGATTTTAATTTTGTTAATCTTGTTGTTTTTTTTTCTCTCAGTAATTTGCCTTGGAAAATGAAGATCATTTGCTCCACCTAAGTGGACCTCGTTCAAAAGAGTTGAGAATCATTTATAGGAGCAACCACAAAAAGTCACAGTAGCTTACCAACAAAAACACGCTCACAAAAAGAATGTAATAATCCTAAATGCACAGGCATCTGAAAATAACTTCAATCCCCATGCAACAAAAACTGATAAAATTAAAAAGAGTCACACTTTCAGTTGGAGATTTCAATATTCCTTTCTTAATACTAGGTGAAGCAAATACAGAAAATAAGTAAGGATGTAGAAGACATCATTATCAACCAACATTAGCAAATTCATTTGACTGAATTGCTATTTATAGGACTCAATCAACGAAGTCAAAATAAACATTCTTTTAAAGAAAACAAGGAACATTTACCAAGATGGGCCATATTTGAGTTTATAAATTGTCTTAATAAATTTAAGTAACTGGAAATCAATGAATATGTTTTTTTGTGTGTGTGTCTGTATGTGTATATATATATATATATATATATATATATATATATATATATATATTTGGGGGTCACAGTTGACCTGAACTAGAAGTCAATAAAAAGATATCCAAAATATCCTCAAAAAATTAAAAAGTAAATATCATACTTTTTGATAATTCGTAGGTCAAAGACCAAATCATAAGGAAAATTAAAAAAATAATTTGAAGTGAATGAGATTATCAACTAAATATATCAAAATTTGTGGGACATAGATAAAACAGTGCTTACAGAGAAATTTGTAGCATTTAATCCTTATATAGAAAAGAGATTCTCAAGTCAATGATCTTATCTTTAATTTAAAAAAAAACTAGAAAAAGTAGAGAAAATGAAACAAAAAATAATTGGATAGGAGGAACAAAAAAAGCAAAACCAGAAAACATTGAAATAGAAAAACAATTTTCTACTTTCTAAATAATTTTGTAAACCAATTTTCTCTATTAGGAAATTAATACGACTAAAACCTTGTACTTTGAAAATATTGATAAAATTCACAGGTCTTTAGCTGAACTGATAGAGAAAAGAGAAAGACACAAATTAAAAATATCAATAACGAAAGAGGGGACATCACCACATACCCTGCGGATATTTGAACAATAATAAGAGAATGATATGAATGCTTTTATGCTAATAAATCCTACAACTTAGAAGGACATGTTTCTTGAAATACACAAAGCCCTCGCAAGGAGAAATAGACAGCCAGAATAATTCTAATTGCATTTAAACAATTGAATTTGTAGAAAACTTTATTCACAAACAAAAGCAGAAGATTCTCCCGGCTCATCTGCCTTCAGTGGTGAATTGTATCCTCTATTTAAGAAAAAAATATTAATCATATGCCAACTCATATGGAATCTTAAAAAGCAGTATCTTGTATGATTATATAAAAAACATTTTAAGGGATCAATATAACAAAAAATAGAAGTTTCTATACTGAATACTGCAAAATATTGCTAAGAGAAATTAAAGATGTGAATGAATAAAGAGACATACTATGTTCATGGATTACAATACTCAATAGTGTCTCCCTGTGTTTCCCCATATATTTAAAGCAAACATAATTGAAACCCAGCGGGATATCATTTGACAATCTGATTCTAAAATTTATCTAGAAATACTATCGACCTCAAATTGTCTAAATAATTTTTAACAATTGGAGTACTCAATGTGATTTCTAGACTCACTGTAAAGTTACAATGATCAAGACTGTATATATAAGCAGACTTGCTTACATATACAGGAACATGGGTGAATCTCAACTGCATTATATTAAATAAAAGAAGCTAAAAAAGAAGCTAAGGACTTTATCTTCATTATTGTGTCTTTGCAAAATTCTGTAAAAGGCAAAGCTGTGGTGATAGAAAGCAGACTAGTGGATAGGAGGGCTGGATGTTGAAGGAGCAGATTGATGTCAACAGGGCACCAGAGAACTACTTGGGGTGAGGGAAGCACATAGGTTGTGAATTTTGTGGTAGTCACAGGACTGTACACACTTTTCAAAACTAGCCACACTGTATGCTTAAAATGGGTGAATTTTACTGCATATAAATGATATTTCTCTAAAGTTGAATGATTAAAAAAAATAGAATGCCTAAACTGGATTTCTTATGTTCCCAAGAAAGAAGGAAAGGTGGAGAGCTGGGGAGAAATACGTCACTCTGCAATATTCCAGAAAATTTTAATCATCTTAGAATTAATATGCCAAATATTTTGATTAAGTTGTTGAATGTGAGAACTTTGAGCCAGATGAGAAATTCCCAGCATTTTTACTGTCCCCCTGCCCCATGTCCACTGCATAACATAGTCTCTGTCCACCTCCCCAGCACTTCCTTTCTCCCCTTCTCTGCTCTTGCTGGGCACAGACCACCGGGCCCAGCTCTGCAGCAGCCCCCTTTCTCAGGAGTTTCAGACCTGAGTTCCAAGGACCGAAGAGGTCCTTCCTGGCTCACTTCCTCAAAGATCCAAGGAGATTTCCCTAGGTTTTCCTCTTGTACCTCCTCCCATTCCAACTCCTCCGAAGTCCATCCTACCTATTTTACACTTAGTTGACCCCTGGAGAGCCTGCCCCCTGGGTCCCGAGTCATGCCAGGCTGTCTGCGAGGCCAGGGTGAGCTCAAGTTAGAGGTGCGCGTGGCTTCCCATGTTGGCCCCTTCTCCTGAGTCAGGCCACCCTTAAGGGTTGGGTGTAGGCCAGGGCTGACTCTGCATCTCCAAGAACCAGCAATGGGGTCTGGCACAGGCTCAGTGCTCAGAAATGAGGACTGAATCCCTGGGGAAGATGGAGGGCTGTGTTGCTCTTTCCTGGCCACTGGGAATGGACGGGTGGACACAGAGCCGAGAGGCAGGGTCGGGGCCCTGTTGCTGTTGTTGAGTACTTTGGACGGTCGTGAGTGGCCTTGGCTCTCTTCTGGATTTTAGCCTTTCCCTGTCAAGGGCACCCAGCACCTTCCCTGGGTCACCAGAACTAAACGCACTCACACACACACACTTGCACACTCACACACACTTAGAACAAAGGGTGGGGTCGAGGCACCAAAGTCTAATGACTAGTTACTCCAGGGCAAGTCAAGGTACACGGCTCTGGGGTGAACAACTGGAAGCAGGGGCCGATCAGAGACAGAGGGGGCGGCCGAAAGCAAGACCTGTGGGGCTCTGGGGGCCCTGGAGGCTCCTCTAGGCCTGCTTCCCACGTTACAGTCAAGAAGACAGGCCCGGGAGACGGGACATGGAGTTCTGGTTGAGGAGGCTGGCTCTGCAGGAACACACCGTCCCACGAGGCACAGTCCCACACTGTCCTTCTTCATGGCCCATGTGCATCCCTGGGAGTCCCTCCCTCTTTCCCTTTCTTGACTGACTGCCCTGCTTTGCTCCTTCCTTGAAGGTCTCTCAGAATCCCTGAGACCCCCATCTCACCAAGACCAATGGCATTTTCTGTGACCCTATGTCATGAACTCTCAGCAGCTTTGGGGTGTAGGGCCACACCCCCTTGGAAAGCCACTTCCCTTGGCTTCTGGTAGCTTCCTCCCAACTCTACCTCCCAGATGTCTGGCCATCATTCTAGCTGCTTGGAGCGCGTCACTGCCCAGCTGCCTGCCCCGCACTGCAGCAGCACGACGGGGGGCACCCGCTTCTCTTCTTGCTCAGGGAAAGGCAGGACCCCAGCTTTGACCTCCTGCCTCTCTCCTCCCCAGTGCCCGTCACGGAGTTCTTGCTGAGAGCAGCAAAGAAAGCGCGGAGTTTGGGGGTTAGCCAGTCCCGGCCTGAATCCTGGCTCTGCCCTCCACCAGCTTTCTTGTCTCATGTCAGCCACTTCCCTCAGTTTCCTCTCCGTGAGAAGTTTTGATGGATGTCACAAGCCTTCGCCCAGAGACCCAGGTAAAGTGCCAGGTCCACGGGAGGCGCTCTGCAGACCCCAATATTGTTTTTTGAGGAGACGGATCAAGGTGGCAGCTTACAGATCTGGGTCCTGGCCGGGAAGAGATGACACCTGTCAAAGGAGGGACTGCAGAGAGCTCAGGGAAGGACATTATGAAGGAAACCTGCAGGGGCTGGGGCGGTGCCTCAGGGCCGTCCCATGCTGAGCGGTCTTCTTCCCAGGCCTGAATCCCAAGCGGGGGGCTCCTGGGATCGGGGGAGACTGGCAGATGGGCAGGGGGTCCTAACTGGAGCTGAGACCATCCACAAAGGACAAATGGGCCAGGGGAGGCTCTTACATGTGCTCTTCTTTTGCTTGGAATGCAGCTCTGCGCCTCTGCCAGTCCCTACCTAGCACTCTCCCTGGAGGCTGCTCGGCCCTCAGCCTCCATGGGGACCCCTCCCACACAAGGAGCACACTGCCGCCCTGCACCGCCCTGCACCCTCGGGAGCCCACACTGAATTATTTATACAGATGCATATATACACGTATATGTATATTTTGAAATGCGCTTTGTGATCTCAAACACAAATATCCATATTTATATTTAAATATACATCTATTTACACACATATTTATATTTGAGATCACAAAGCACACTAAAAAATTGTATTCAACGTGGAACCCAAACAGCTAATATAGATGAAAGTGTGATTTCTCATAGACATTCGTTTTGTAAGTTGGTCTCACAGCATGAGTGGGAGTGGGAGCGAAAGGGACCCTGCCAGTGTCCACTACCTGCTTGGCAGGCTTGAGACTGGCTGGAGCTGCCCTCGCCACCTTGGGCAAGGACTTGGCCGGCTGCAGCTAATGGGGAAATGAGAAGGACCTGGCTAACTTTTGCTGAGGATGTTCAAGTGGGGCTCTTGGCAAAGCTAATGATGGCAGAATTCTTGAAGGATGGGTGGGGTGACGTCAGGAGAAGATGGGCTGGGGAGGTGGGGCAGGGGGAGGTGGCTTGCAGAGTTCAGGACCTGGCTCCTTCAGACACCCTCCGGAACTTGTGTGAGGTGGAGCTTGGACCCTGAGATGGCCTGGGATCAAGGAGGAGCCAGCAGCCTCCTGGGAGACCTGCCAAAGCTCTTGTTAGGGAGCCACCATGGCGTGGAGCTCAGAGGCTCCAGGAACAGGGTCTGGTGTCCCTGTATCACCATGTGAGCAGGAATTCCTCAGGAATCCCCATGGGGCTCCCAGACGGTCCCTTCAAGGACTCCAGCGCCAGGTACTGGGCGCAGGTTGTTAAGCCTTTCTCCACGGGGTGCTGTGATATTCGGGGAAGGCAGGGGCGTTTTGCAGGTCCTGGGGCTCTGGGTCTGCCACCTCCTGAGAGCTGGAGAAGGCAGGATGGCACAAGGCAGCGCTGGAGGGAAGAACAGGACCTCTGCGCTGAGTTAATCACCGCCTTGTAATGTGGCAGAAAATAGGGCCCCGAGGTCCAATTCTACCCTGTAACATTTGGACATTTTATGGAAGGTGCTGTGGTTTACGACAATGCACAAAACAGGTAATTGTTTAGCAAAATGTGCATGTCGGAACGCGGTGACCTCTGCAGCCTCCTTCCACTCCTGGTGTCTTCTTATGGTAATGAGGCGCACTTCTGCTCTGTTCTTCCTGAACTCTTCTCCTCCGCCCAAGAATAACTGGTGAAATGGATGGGCGGGAGGTTTTGCTTTTTTGTATGCTGGGAAAATGTTTAATCAGGTCTTCAGAGAAAATTTCCAAAGTTTGGGGAAAATGCAAGGAGCATGGTGAGACCATCTAGAAAGATCTCCAGGGCGTGGTGTGGTGCAAGAGACCCCAGATGGCCACCACCTTGAGGGTGGGGTGTGCATGGAGCTCTGAGAAAGCAGGGGAGTGGGGTTGGGAGAGCAGCCTCTGACCCCAGCCCCATTTGTGCCAATCACTTTATTTTTGCTGTAATTTGCATCTAAAGGAGTGCAATAAACAGTACAAAAGATAAGAATAATGGTGAGTGAGGTAATCAGGGGAAGGTAAGGAAAGAGAATGAAGGCAGGGGCGAGGTTAGTATGCTGCCTGTTCTTTTGTGCTTTCTAGAAATTCAGCTCGAAGTTTTCTAACCAACCCATCCCCCATTTCCAGGGTCCTCAAGATCCAAATCTAAATTCAGAAATGTTGCTCAATCACTAAAATGCTACCTCAGAAAAAGCCTGAGCTCTTGGGACTCAGATCGAGTTCGAATCCCAGCGGTGACACTTTCTCAGAGGGCAGCTGTAAACAGGTCCCTCCCTTTTCTGAAACTCTGTGCCTCCATCTTAAAGATGAAGGTATTAGGTTTTGTTCTTTTCAAGGTCAAGTTGCCTGGCCTAGGACTTTGTGAACTCAGTTTCCCTAAATCAACAGTCATAGATTCCCTTCCACAGGCCAAGCACCATAGTAGGTAATGGAGGTAGGTAAGAGCCATCTCTGTCTTCCCTGGCCTCACACTGTAGTGTGAGTCCCCAGCTGAGGAGGCCAGTGTCTGACTTGGTTATCAAGAGGTGAATGCTTTGGCCTGGTTGAACAAGTGGTAGGAATGGAGGACTAGAGGTGAGGGCTGGGGGTGGGTGGAGGAGACCCAGGGGAACCTGCAGGTCTCCTTCATGGTACTGGGTGGAAAACAGTCCAACTCTTCCCCAGGGAAGGTTAATGATGTTACACAGGAAGTACTACAGGAAGCTGCTGTGTCATGGAGGTCCTGTTTGAACTCCAACCAGGAAGTGATTTCCCTATCTCAATAGCCTAGATGGGTCTCTTCTCTCCTTATGGTCAGCAAGGCACCAAGGGCACAGAGGAAGATAAGACTTAGGTGTCAGGAATCTTCAGGTTAGTGAGGGCAAACTGCAGATCCTGAGAACAAGGCCACAGCTCGAAGCTTATTAGAAATGCAGATTCTTGACCTCCTCATAGTCTGTGCTGATGTCCAGGAATCTGTATTTCAGTGACCTCTCTGGGAGGTCTGGCACATACTAAAGTGGGTGTGGAGCCCATGGGGTGGGGTGGATGGGTGGGGAATTAAACCACTCCAGAAACCAACTGAAGTCAGGAAGCTGAAGGTGGCCTCAAACCAACATCCATCCTATAGTTAGAGATAATGTCCCTGAACTGCTGGTATGTGGGCCAGCCAGACCCCAGGACAAAGGACAGAGGGTCAGGAAAGAGGCCTAGGTGGGATCAGAGAGCGGTGATCACCTGGCCACCTGCCTGAGGGTGTCCTTGAGTTTCCTGGGACCTGAAGCTTGGGGATGGTGGCCTCTCCCCAGGAGCTGGAGACAGCAGGGAGCTGCTGGGAGGTCCCTTTCAGGTCCCCATGCATTTCCTAGGACTGGTCAAGGGCATTGTCATGAGTGTTTGAATGACTCTTTCCCCAGATATATGCAGATAACTGATGACTAGAGAAAACAAAATTATTTTAAAAGTCTACTCCTTTGTGTACTTCCTTAATCCCTGAAGTAGAGGGATTATTTGGTGGGGCTTTGTGAGATTTTTGACATCATAAAGGGGTCCTTATCCTCTGTGGGATTGAGACCCAGTGATCCCAGTTTCCCTGTGAATGCAGTGATGAGGGGCCATTCCTAGCCCAACAGCTGGGCACCGGGATGCTCACACATCTTTGTGACATCATCATCAAGACCCTCTGTGGCATATTAGTTAGGAGTTGCTTGATGACAGTGACACAACTCCACTCAAATGGTTTTGAACTAAAGGGGAATTTATCGTTTCTAGCCGCCTTGAGACACAGCTGGATCCAGGGGCTCAAGCAATGCTGTGAAGCGCCTCCCCACCGGTTGCAGGCTTCATCTAGCAGGTGAGACGATGTTGGCTTTCTCAGAAATGTCCTTCAAGCTCAGCCGACTTTGTAGAAGCCTCTGATTGACCTTACCTGGTTCATAGGCCATCTCTGATCAAGCTGCTATGTCCAGGGGGTAGTATTCTGATTGGCCTCATCAGGGATTGGGGGACAGGCTCCATGACCATCCTGCCCGTGCCGTGTGGAGTTGGAGTGTCCTCCAAGTCACCCAAAGGATGGGGCAGGGAAAGAGGGTGACGTGGACAGCCCCTAGCCAACCCTGCTTACTGGGAGGGTTTGTGTGAAGCCCACGGTGGTCAGAGGTCAGATTCAGAGGTGCCAAGTGTGCGTTCAGCTGAGGGAGATGCTGGGCAGGATGCACACTCACCTGGCGAGATCTCTGCCATGAAGTGGCATCGTATGGGTGCACACAGTCACACTCCAGAAGGCTTCCCAGGGAGGTGTGTTGGGGTGCTGTGTGCAGCCCATTGGGAAGCTGGGCAGGGGCAGGTGCTTTGGTCTCTAGGGGCACAGCCAGGGCCAGAGGCATGTTACGTTGATCACTGAGGTCTCAGGTGAAGAGCAGGGCCTCAGGTTCAGCCTGCCCACTCGGGTGGAGAGATGTCAGGGGAGCCCCCCTGGACACATGGGCTGGAATGCGGTGGCTGAGCAGGAGTCAGATTTATCAGGGCTGCAGTTGGACAGTGGCCTCAAGATCCAGAGGCCGGGTCCCACTGCTGGCACTCTGCCTAGGTCCTCGGTCTTCACTTCTCAGCCACTCTCAGGCGCCGCCAGCCCCTGCATTAACCATTCCTCCATGCATCCTTCAAGGTGGCCACCAAGAGGGCAGAGACTCAACGCTCAGCCTTGGCCCCAGGAGCCCAGGTGAGGGCAACCCCTCCCTGCAGGCAGCCACCCCAGCCAGGCTCATCAGGAGGCCCCCTGCTTCTCAGGAGGGTGGCCCCCAAGTGCATCCCACCCTCTAGGGACCACACAGGGAATCCACACCGGCAGCCCAGCCCTGGGCTGCAGGCCAGTGTGGGAGCCCACAGTCTCCCCTGCAGGGCTTATCTTCCCCAGCTGCAGAGCAGAGAGGGGGCCTGGGTAGGACCCCGAGTCCCTGGGTGGGAAATTATGCCATTTTCTCTCTGCCTAATCAAAAGCACAGCTCTTTGGAAGGGAGGAGAATGCAATTTTGTGATTGGTTTCAATTAAAGATTTGCTACTATTTGATTAAGATGTATTATTGATTTGGGATTGTTCCAAGCAAGCCCAGGCTCACTTCCTGAGGGGGAGGGGCTTGGGGATTGATTGGCGCCAGGCAGGCTGGGAGCCCTGTGGCCAGCTTCACCTGGCTTTCTTTCACAGACTCGGTATGACCATGCCACTGCTCTGGCCAGAGCCCCGTCACTGGTTGGAGAAGGGCCCTTCCTGATCTGAGGCAGGGGAGGCCTCCACTCTGCCCGCCCTTGCCTCCCTGTCCCCGGCTGCCCTTGCTGGACCCCAGCAGTTCTCTGTGCTCCACGTCCTGTCCCTTCCTGGGTTCCGTTCCTCCTGACCCGCGTGCGGAACACCCTCCTCTTCTCGGTTTATTCCTGCTCATCCCATCTCCTCTGTGCGCTGCCCCTGAGGCTCCCCGTCCATACGATATGGCCTCTGCTCTCCAAGGCCAGGTTGCAGGCCAGGTCTATGGAATGTCAGGGAGTGGGCAGGGGACATGGCCAGAGTATGAAGGTGGCCTTTCTCCAGCCCGGGGTCCTGTGGCAGGGGAGCAAGGACTGCCTGGGGTGTGAGGACCCGGGTCCCAACTGATGGGACACCCACCAGCTCTGAGTGGATCCCGGAGGTCAGCCTGTCCTCTGCATGTGGACCTTCTGGGCTCGTCAGAGCCACTTTTACTTGGGCTGGAGCTTTGGGCTGTTTTGACATCCATCTCCTCAGTGGGAGCTGTTTCTTCTGGGGCTCCTCTGTGCTCCCCCAAGGCTCCCAGGGCTATGTCCATCCCAGCCTTTCTCATTCAGCACCTGGGGCCTTGGGCACCCCACCCCAACCTTAACTAGCACCCCCATACAAGTGACGCCTGAGTCCAGACCCTGCCACCCAGGGGCCCCTGGGTTTGGGAAATTGTCCCAGTGATGTGTGTTTGGAGCAGCAGGCGGTGGGGTCTTGGGAAGGTCAGGAGAAGGTCCCTGGAGGGGGCATTACCCTGAGTCTCTGGAAGGACGAGGAGGTGTCCCTGGGGTGGGTAAGCTCTGCAGAGGTGCAGGGAGAAGGCCTGGTGGGCTCAGGCTTCTTGTTGTCAGGCCTGCGGGGCGCACATGCCAAAAGTGTGGTGGGGACAAGCTGGGCAGGTGAGCCACACGCATGCCCTGCCCCGGGTTGCCGGACTGGCCTCCCTGAGCAGGGGACTGTCCACCCAGGGCTCATGCTCCTCTCCCACTGCGTGGTGATGGACTGCGGGAGGTCATTTGCAGAAGAACTGCATTTCCTAGAGGGTGCAGCCAGGTGCAGTGGTGTGAGCCATGATGGAGGTGGCAATGATGGAGGAAGCTCGGGCTCCTCGGAGCCCACCTCCCACTGCTCCTTTCTTTCTGAAGCAGAGTCTGAGACCCAGGGGCTGGCACTGCCACAAGCCACAAGGAAGTGGAATCCTGGCACCGGCACCTGCGGGGAAGTGCAGCAGCGGTGCGGGCCTCGGTGGGGAAGTTCTGCCACTCTCAGCCTCTGACGCTATGGTTTTATCTGTAATGGCAGCTGGCACTGCCCAGGGGAGGAGAAGGTAAATCAGGGGCAGGAAAATCATTTAAGAGGTTGTTGGGAGGGAGGAACAATGAGACCCAGGCCCGAGCGGAAGGAGAGAGGGATGGGTGCGGCCTGGGCCATGTTCAGGGTGAGCCCAAGGCCACTGGGTTGTGGCTCCTGGCTGGTCATCTACTGAAACAGGAGAAAGGCCATTCAGGGTGAGTGTGGTTGGGCGTTTGAGGTGACAAGTTTGGTCCTGGCCACACTGAATCTCTAAGGCGCATCAGACTGTCCCATGGGTGCAAGGAGTCACACCTGAGCCCGGGGATGGGCGTGTTTGCCCAAGTCTCAGTACAGTGGTAGAGGAACTGCTGTGGACTCCGTCTGAGGGGTCTCGGAGGCCTTGGAGGGCGTCGAGCCTGGGCGAGTGCTGTGACGGTACTTGCGTGTGGCCAAGTTCCTTCTGGAAGCCGGAGGCTGAGTGAGGGCTGAGACGGGAGGGAGATGGTGATGTTGATGAGGGCATGTGGAGGGGGCACCCTGAGCCCCGGCTCTGCTGTGGGGGGAGGGTGGGAAGGCCCCTGGGGCGGGGCCTGGTGCCCACAGACCCCTGGCTTTTATTCACGGAGTTAGTTTTGGCCTTTGGTGCTGGGGGTGGTGCTTAGGGCGTTCCCCAGGCTCAGCCTGTGCTCCACCCCAGGCTCACCCAGCCCTGGCGCCGGGCTTCCCACCTGGGAGGAGGTCTTTCTGCAGAGACCACCGGGATACGCTGCAGGTGCTTGTTCAGATGGGCTCCTGGGTGCCCGATGGAGCGCAGCCCTGTAGCTGTCATACTTAAAGCGATCTGTTCCCCTCTGAATCATGCAAGTCCGCGCTTCACCTGGCGGAGCAGCACGCTGGTGTTTTGTTGCTCTGATGGTCACTGCTCTCCCGTGACGGACAGGGACTGTATTTTCTGAACTAAAAAGCTGCTCTGCTGCCCTCGGCCCACTGGACACGCTGCCTGAGTGCAGCCGGGTCTGCAGCTTTGCAGCCTGTTGACTCGCCTGGCGCCTGTTGACCGAGCCTCCTGTGGGCTGGGGCCCCTCACTGAGTCCCCTCAGCTTCTGCCCTGGGCACAGGGGCACTGCAGGTCGAGGCTGAGCGTGGCTGCAGCTCTCTGACTCTCTCACCACTCTCCTGACCCCTCTGTCACTCTGCAGCTCCCAGGTAAGAAGAGGTCCTGTGGTGTCACCAGTGGGGCCACAGCCCTCGCCTCCACCCCCATGCTGGGCTTTTTGTCCCGCAACTACCCGTCATCCGTCACAGGCTGGCACTCCACTCACAGAGCCCCACCCTAGGAGCTCACAGGCCACATTCGCTGGAGGAGAGAGGTTCCAGGCAGTTCTGTTTGGATGCAGGAGTTCTGCACAGGCCTGCTGGGGGGATCTTGGAGGTGGAACCCGGAGGCGCAGCAGGCCCATGTGCCCGCGTGCTCTCACCTGTCAGTGGAGGCCGTCATCCCTGCTTCCACAGGTTATGCCAGGCCTCCCCTTGCACTCTCCCTTACACCATCCCTCTGGAGCTCATGCCCTGAGCTGTCACTCCAGGCTCTTGGAGGTGACGGTGGCTGGTCCTTTGTCCTCTATCTGCATCACTGTAGCAGGCTCTGGCTACGCCTGGGCTTCTCCCCAAGCCTCTCCTCACAGAGCTGCGGTCTAACATTGATTTCTATGCTTCCATTAACATTTGACACCCACCCTGACTGATAGCACTGCCTGCACAGTTTTAATCACCACTGAATACCCAGCTCTCGGCATGGTGCCTTAAATAGCAATGATGACTGGGCGACAAACCAGCACACACACACCTCGGCCTCCCCCTCGGACTCAGATCCAGCTTCTGTTTTGAGCCTTTTGGGGACAGAGCTCTTGAGGCTTTGACTAAGGCCCTCTATGGAAGTGGGCCTGGGGGTAATCACACACAGGGCCCCTCGCCCCTTCTGAAGCCCCCACGGGTCCCAGATGACCGGCTCTGTTTGGCCCAGGTGGATAGCCTCCTGGCCTTAAGGCCTGGTGAGCTTCCGAGCAGCCAGGAACCCGGCTTTGCCCTACAGAGCAGCTGGACAGGAGAAGGCGAGAAGTGAGAGCAAGGAGGCAAGGCAGCGGGCCGGGGAGGCCAGAGAGCGCAGGACGGAAGCTGCATTCAGCGTGCTGAGGGGAGAGCCACCCCGAGGCTTTCCAGGAAGACTTGGGCCATGGCTTTGCCTGGGGCTAAAGGACTGCGTCGTGCCAGCCTGGACTTTGCTTATTCCTGGGCTTTGCCCTGGGTCTGAATTTTTGTGAGGACCCCTCTGTGGGCTGAATTCAGAAGGCAGAGTCTCCAGTCTCTACAGTGGAGTGGAGTTTCTGATGTCACATGGTCACACTGCTTTTGAGTAGCCACAGAAGCGTGGCCCACCAATGGGATGGGACCTGTGCAGAGTGGACAGTGTCTGGGAGGACGTTCTCTGAGCAGGAGCATTCAGCTTTCGGATGGAGCTGGTGTCCTGAAGGTCATTCAGCTGGGCTCTCTAAGGGGTGGGCCCACCTGGCTTTGCCCCAGTGTGGTGTGAATGGTGACTGAGTCAGGTGGGACCCACCAACTCCACGTACATGTGGACAGTAGCATTGGGTGGGCTCTTCATCTAGGAATTTAGCAAGAATGGCCCAAAGGTGGGCGGAGTGTGCCCAGACCTACACTCTCAGAATGCCCTGCAGGGACAGGGGACTCCTGTCTATGCCTGCTGGGGAGCTGGCACGACCTGCACAAACGGCCCCAGGCCCACCAGGGTGGACCTGTGTGGCTCTGGCTTCAGCTGCTGGTCTGGTCTGCACTTGGATATTGGCCTTTTGCCCCTCACTGAGTCCCCTCAGCTTCTGCCCTGTGCACAGGGTCACTGCAGGTGGAGGCCACAGTGCTGAGCGTGGCTGCAGCTCTCTGCCTCTCTCACCTGAAGCTCTCCTTTCTGATGTGATCACGACAGTGGCATATGAACCTTCCCTAGACCAAGGGAATAGGCATCTATTTGACTTTCTGCTGGGACTTCCGGTTGTAAATGCATCCCCCAGTGAGTACAAACATGCTACTTCCTGTGTGACATCCTAAAATGTCCCCCAAGGAGCAGAAGCCCAGGAGTAGCTGAGGGCCTATGCTGTTTCACGGCCCTGTGTCCAACTCTGTGGGAACTACCAAATACTCTGCCAACTATGCCCACGTGTGAGTGATTTGAGCAATTATAACTGGTCTTGGAGACGGCATGGTTGGAGTGCATCTTAGGTGTATCCTGGGGCAAGGAAAGGTTCTGGGTGGGAAGCTGCAGGACACCTGGGGAGACAGATATGCCAGTGACGCGTGCTGGCCCTGGGTGGGAGGTGGTGTGGCTGACAGCGGGGTGTCCTTCCTTGACGGGATCATGTGGCGTCTTGCCCGGCTCCTCCTGGGAAGTGATGTCCTGGTTTGACTGTGGGTCTCCCTCCCCACGCCCGCCGGCTTCCTTCCAAGAAGTCTGTTTTGTAACAGTTGGCCCCGGCTCTCCTGTTCTCGCCTGGAGAGGAGAGTGTCATCCTTGAAACAGGGCCTCATAAACCTGCAGCAGAGACAGGACATGTTTTTAACTGGAGTGCAGAGCGCAGAGGGCGGGCGGGGAGGCGGCGCCCGTGACAGGGAGATCCGCTTTCCCCGGAGAGAAGTCAGTTCATCGGAGACAGAGAAAATATGCCGAGGGGAAGGAATTCTTCAACGCAGCTGCCACCTCTGCTGATGGCCAAGGCCATCTCCCTTGTTCTTGGTGTGAACACACTCTGTGGCGGCAATGTGACACGTCCCTTCTCCCTCCCCAGAGCTCCTCATGCAAATGGGGCCCTGATCATGTCAGATGCTCCCAAATAAGGTACCACCTTGGGAGGCAACAGGGGGCAGCCACAGTGCCCAGCGTGGATTCACTCTGATGGTCTTTCCCTGCCCCTGGTCCCTCACCCCACCAGACCAAGGCCCCGTTCTCTGGCTCTTGATTACAAAGTGACTAAGGACCGTCATCACTGACTGTCAAGGAAGGAGAACTTGGAAGCTGGGGGTGGGGATGTGGCTGTGTCTTCCTCTGTCACCCAGAGTGGAGGGAGGGCCGTGACCACGAGACCCGTGGGAGGAGGTTAAAGAGCTGACACATGGAGAGGCGCTAGGAGCCCGCCCGTGGCGGGAGAAAGCTGTCTGGGTCACGGCCTTATTATGATCATTTTATCTTATTTTTCTGGGGAAAAGACAAAAGCAGGGGTGGGGAATGCCTTGAACTGGAGGAAAAGAGGTGGCTTACCCCCCCGGGGGCGCATGCTCCCCTGCCTCTGTTTTTCCATCTTTAATGGGAACCCGCCCAGAGCCCCCGGGCCTCACGGGTTTGCTATCCCGATAAAAGAGAAACAGATCGGATCAGGAGCCGCTGTCTCAGGCAATGGGTCTCTAATATTGGTCCCCGTCAGAGTCAGAGTTCTCTGTGCTGCTTTTAAGGCCCTGATTCTGAAGCCCAGGGCATTTTTAAAATTTTTTTTTTTTATCACAGAATCAGCTGATGTGGCTGGACCAGACGTGGATGGGCCTGGGTGGACTTTAACATGTACACCTTGATTTCTCAGAGGGGAAGCGAGGCCCAGAGAGAGGGACTTGATCTAAGGGACCCTGAGGCAGGCAGAGGTGGGTCCAGGATTAGGACTGTCGCCTGATTCTGGTCCGTCTTCAAGGCCATAGCTACTCACACATCTCGTACATCGCCAGGGACTTATCTAGACAAAGGTCAAGGAGCCTCATGTCCGCTGAGCCCTTGTGCTGGTCAGCCCTGAGCTGGGCCCTCCACAGATGGCTTTTCTCCACAGCGCTGTGAGAAAGGGCTTGGAGGAGAAAAGCAAGGTCCAGAAGAACAAGTGACTTACACAGGCCTGCAAGCTCGGAGCTGGGCTCAGAACCTGTCTTCCTGACCCGACTCCCCGGGTCAGACTGCAGAGATGGAGGGAGGGAACAGCAGTCTAGGCATCGTTCCTGACTGACCCTGGCACCCAGCGGAGCTGCCCATGCTCTGCCATCACATACGTCCCTACCTCATTTGCTCTGATGTTCTGCTGGTTCCCAGGGAATGAACCCATTCTCTGCTGCCAACCCCACCGAGCAGGGACTTTGTGGTGGGGATGTCCTGGCAGCGAGAGACACTGCTCACGGACGCCGCAGCCTTCCACACTGGCAGGGGTTCCCAGGCCGCATGAAAGCCCAGACTCAAGTCTGGGAGGTGGGGCTGGCTGCTCCTGACGCTGCCCCATGCCCTTTGTCCTCCCTGGCCCAGACCCGCCACCTGAGCTGCCTCGAGAACCACGACCCTCCAGAACACTGCCTTCCCAGCATCCCCCACGGGCAGCCCTGCAGCCGCTGCCTGCACATGGGCCTTGGTGGGGAGCTCACCACTTCACAAGAGGACAGCAGCAGTTAACATGCTACAATGTTCTCATCTGCACATTGGCTTATCTCAGTATTTTATGTATAAATGATGTTATGCAATTTTATAAATTATATATTCTTATATGTAAATTTACATATACATTATATAAAAACTTATTAACACTAGGTATGTGTGTTGCATGTTCTTACATGTGCTTCATAATCATGACATATTAACATAATGTATATTTTATGTTTTTAATCACTTTATCTGCTAGCATCCCTGCTGGGCTCCTTGTTAGCTGTGTGTCTCTGGACAAATGACTTAACTTTTCTGTGCTTAGGGAAGCGTTTGACAGAGGAAATATAACATAAGATTTATTTTAATAACAAATGAAAAAAAATCTTTTCATAATATTCATTTTAATTCGTATCAAAATATCTTCTTGAGGTACTTGTTAAAATGCTTCTCTGGTGCTCCTCTGCTGTCCTTGTCCTGCCCACGTGCTCGTCTGCCGGCGCTGGGCACATGGAGTGCTCGAAGACATCATCTCCCCCTCTCCTCCCACCCACCACCCGCGAGCTCGCACACCCCGGCTCCCTCATAAGCTGGGTGCTACAAGAGCTTCTTTAACTTTGCCAATTTTGTAGGCAAGAAGGGGCCTCTGCCTCCACGTGGCAAAGCTGTTATTTCTAGAACTCTCCATGGGCTTCTCTTCCTGCCTGGCTCTAGCACGGCTCTTTCTTGGGGAGATAGTAGCGAGGAGAAGCCCAGAGGCTGAGTGGGACAGGAGGGGAGCGTGGGCGTGGCTGAGGGCAGGCTGGCTGTCCCCAGTCCCCTCTGCTGCTGTTGCCCATCCTGTCCCTTCCATGTGTCACATGTCCACTCTTTGAAGCCCCTGAGGATCCCGTGAGACGGGGTGGTCACCCATTTTACTCACCAGGAGGCTCTGAGGAGTGGAAGGGTCCACCTTAGCCAGGTGGCTGGGAAGGGCTTGGGCTGGATTTGAACCCGTGACTCTCACATGCTCCACAGTAGAGCAAAGGAGAGATCCTCACAGGGTCGTGAGGCTGGAGAGACAGACAGAAAGCCACAGGCAGCGACGGAGGCAGAGGGAACCCAAGGATGAGCGGAGGCCACCTGGAGGAGCGGGAGGGAGAGGCAACCCCAGGGAGGATGGTGGGGCGGGCCGAGGAGGCCTGGGAAGACCCTGGGAAGACCTCCCCTGGGGTCTCTGTCTCCTCCTTGAAGGACCCTGAGCTCCAAGCGTGGTGGCTGCTGGAGAGGGCGAGTCCTGGAGTCAGAGCTGAGGACCTGGAGGAGCCCAAGGGGGCTGGAGCGCCAGGCTGTGCACAGAGACCCGCCTCCCAAGCAGGCTCCGGGCTCCGGACTGTGACCACCCGGCTTCACACCAACCAGGAGAGCCAGCCAGGGTGCCACCTTTCAGCAGGCTTTGATGCCCAGGTCGAGTCTCAACAGGGAGACAACAAAAGCCACCAAACCAGCGCATGCTCTCTGACCCTGCCCTTCCCCCAGGCCCAGGGCACTGTCAGGAAGCCAGTCCTGAGCAAGCAAGAGCCCAGCGGCTCCCTGGACCTGCCCGGCTGCCGGTGCCATGAGGAGCAGTGGATACTCCCCACAGTGCCATAGGACTGCCACCGCCCAGGAGAATCACGAACTCCGCCTGTTCCAAGCTCCCGCTGGCCGGTCTCAGACGGCCTGTGAAGTCCAGACATGTCTCTCTTTCGCACCTGGTGTGAGTTCGTGTGTACTCATGTGTGTGTTCACCCGCGGGTGTGTGTACACGGGGGACTGTGTGTGAGAGTGTGTGCTCCAGTGCATGTTGGTGTCCATAACGGTGGCATCCATAACGATGGCATAGGACTGTTGCTGGTTTGGGAGGCATCACAGAAAGGCACTTGTCAGGACCCAGGTCAGGCTTGCTGTCCCTCTTATGCTAGGTGTCCTCATCCATGACCAGGCTCCAGCTCCTTCTAGTGCTGGTGTCCTCCAGTGATCTGCTGGACGCCGACGGGCTCAAGGGACTATTCTGGCCCTGGGCCGGTGCTGTCTTCTGCATCACACAGAAAACCTTGTCTCCTGCCTCTGTTCCCATCAAAATGTTGCTCTTCTGTACAAACATCTGGGAGGGACTCAGGGCTCCGGATGGGGAGAAGGAGGAGGGGAGGAGAGGCTTTCCTTGGGAATTCCCTCGAGGAAGCGCCTTTTCACGGTGTCTGGGTTTAAATCTGGGCTCCGGCCTTGGCAGTGACATTCCACGTGGAACATTCCTGTACAGGGCCTCCCCTCCCCAGGCTCTCACCAACGCGCCCCGTGTGCCCTCTTGCACAGCAAGCCCTCCACGCACACACGCATCAGTGCACACACACGTGTGCTCACACAGGCGAAGACACACTGGGTGTGAAGGAGAGAATGCATCAGGTTTCCAAGAGCAGCGAGAGCTGTGTTTATCCTGGAGCCGGCTGGAGTCCGCCTGCCCCCTCCCCGGGCAGCCCTGCATTCCTAGCCTTCGCTGGGAAGACAGGGCGGATGGTGAATCTCCTGTCTTCTGATGGGGCGCCCAGGAATGAAACCCCAGGGCAAGTTGCAGCAGGGAGGGCGACCCCGGTGCCCGTGTGCGCCCTGCTTGCTGGGTGGCTGGGCTTGGCAGTGCTGGCAGCGGGAGCCTGCCGCCATTGGAGGTCTTTGTTGATGGTTTCCACACTGGCAACTGCTCTCGGGTGGTTTGCAAGCTCAAGGTTCACTTCCTTTCACGTGTGATGGTGCTGCCCAGCAGTGTGCCCTAGAGAAAGTCTCCTTTCCCCCTGGGAGGGCCCCTAAGCTCCTCCACCAGAATCAGAGGGACTGTCCAGGTGGGACCCACAGCCACCCTGTAGCCGGCTGCCTTAGCAGCAGTAATGAGTCGACCACGTCTGGCCAAGGGCTGAGTCTCCCCACAAGGCCACCTGGGCTAACAGCCTGATCTTTCTGTCCCCAGCTGTGGAGCCCTTAGTTCTCTGCAAAACAGCGGTGGTCACACCAGGGGAACCGCAGGAGGACGTGGTCATAAGGACGTGGTCACAAGAGAAGAAATGGAAAGCGGGGAGCGTCTGGCTGCCGTGAGCCCCAGTGAGTGGTGCCACCTGCCCTGTTGTGTGCCCAGTCGTTCCCAGACACACTCTGTCCACAGAAGCTGCAAAGGGCAACCCGTGATTGTCTCCACGACGACGGTGCATGCTGAAGGACGTGGTCCAAGCTGCCACTGGTCGGTGGAGGAGCAGAGGCAAACTCCCTGAAGCCAGCGAGCTCTCCCACGGGGACAGAGGGTGACCCGCCCGTTCCCACGGGGCCTCAGCTGGGAATGTTCCCTAACTCTGCATTGGTGGGCCCAGGGAACAACAGTGACTGCTGGCCTTTGAAGCCTGCTCAACTGCCCAGGAATGGGGGACGGGTGCCTGGGACACTCTTCCAGGTGCTGGTGGTGGGAGGACGCTCCTGGGGCTGGCGATCATCAGTCAGCACGTGGGTGCGTGGCCCCCCAGCATCGTTCATGCTGCGCAGCCGGCAGAGGGCTGGGCCCTGGGACGAGGCCCTGGCGGCTGAACTGTGGAGTGGTGTGAGGGTGATGTGCTCATGTCAAACCCGTGGACCAAAAGTATAGACTAGGAAAACCCAGAGGCCGCACAATTAGTAATAGGGAGCAAACATGCTATTTTCCCTCATTTTTTTCCTTGACTTTGCCATGAAGGGTTTCCTCGCATTCATCAGGAGGAAGAGCTCTGTGACAGCCAGACATCCTCGGGCTCTGGACTGGCAGCCGGGGCGGGCGGGGGCAGGGCCGGGGGCTCCTGGGTGCCAGGCGGGCTCTGTCTCTGACTGGCTGCGTCTGGACTGGCTGGTCTGGCTGGATCCGCAGCCTGTAGGTCTACCCGGCTTTACTCTGTAGCTCTGGCTCTGGCTGAGGGGCTCTGGGAGGGGCCGGGGCTCTTCCACTCCGTGGGTGAGGGGTCAGCGTGGACAGAGCTGCTGTGTGGAGGCCATGGGTAGATCTGCCTCCCTCCTGCCCACCTTGCGCCTGGCCCCTGGCAGCAGGCTGTGCGTGTTGGGCAGACCATGTGTGCCGCCTGCTTGGCTGCAGGCCCGGCAGCCCTTCCTGGATTTTCCATGTCCCGTGTGCTGTCTCCGCCTGGGGAGGCTGATGGGGTGTGCAGCTGCCAGGCAGCCCTGACGACGACGGGGTCTTGGGGACCCTGGCCCCAGAACACTGGCTCACAGGCAGCCCAGCCTGCTTGGACCTTGGATCCCAGGATTCAGAGCTGCTCATCAGCCACATGTCCCTGCAGTGAATCTCTGCTACGGGGTCATGTGAGACATCAGGGCTGGATGCACAGGAGTAACAGAACTCTCGGTTGGTTCAGAGGGCCTAGGCCAGGAGGGCTGTGCCCCTGCCTGACTGTGGAGCCGTGGGCAAGGTGCCAGCCCCCTCTGAGCCAGGGTCTCCTCATCTGGACCGCAGAGGCTTCGTTGGCCTCCCTGCCTGGGGTACCGAGTGTGCAAAGAATCAAGTGACGGAATATGGAGGAGAGTACCCAGAGGGTATTACGTGACAAGGCTCAATGACGGTGATTCAGAGCAAAACAGCCAACCAGCCAGGCCACCAACCAACCAACCAACCAACCCATCAAGCTACCTGCTAATACCTAAAAACCACCCAACCCACGTACCAACCAACAAACTGCAACTCCATTTTCAGGAAGGGACACAGACCTCCTAACCAACCAACCAACCAAACCTACCTACCTACCTACCTGCCTACCTGCCTGCCTACGTCCCTCCCTGCCAACCAGTCAACATAATAACCACCCAATGAACCTCCCCCACTCACAAACTGACCAACCAATCAGGTAACTTACCAATGAACCAATCGACCCACTCATTAGTATGATAGCCAACTTACCAAATATCCAACCAATAACCCATTGACCAATGATCAACCAACCTGCCAATTAGCCAGCAAACCAACCGTCCTATCTACCCACATGCCGACTGACCTACCAGACACCCAGCAGTGGGGCTTTCTACCTTTCTGGGGAAAACTGAGGCACACTACAAACGGACAAAGTCCCCTCTGGTGAGTGCGGGCATGGAAAGGTGTGTCGCCATAGGCGCCCCTCCTGGGCTGACCTGGCCAGGAGTCCTGAAGGCTCTGGAGGCAAAACCCAACTGAGACTTGGTGGAGGTCAAGAGGCGCCCAGGGACAGAGTCCTGATGTCAGGGGCCCCAGGCCCATTCCCGGGGTTCCACCCGGCCCTCCGCTGTGACCTCCTTGTTTCCATCTCCATGGTGTTGAATGGCCAGAATGTGACGTTTTCTCTGCCTGAGACCTTGTGGGCTGCTCTGTGTTCTTGGCCTGGAGGGAAGACCCTGTCGGGCCCAGCCAGCACCTGGATCTTGACACAGGGGCCCCGTCCAGGTGTGCTTCCTTTTCTCTTTAGAGATGGTCTTGCTACGCTGCCCAGGCTGGCCTCACACTCTGGGGCTCCAGTGAACCTCCGACTAGTTGTGAAGAGGAGTGCACACCTCCCCTGGCCCTCCCTGGGCAGAACTCAAAGCATCATTCCTACGGCAAAGCAAGCTCAGGCGCAGGGTGGAGTTGCTCCTTGCTGCGGCGGTGGCCCACTCTGGGCATCTCTGCGGATCCTGGGGCTCTGCCATCCTCTGCATTTGGCTGGGACTCTCGTGGGCAAGCTCAGGAAGTGCTGCTCTTGCATGGAGGCCCTTCCCCCCCTCCACCTGGCAATCCCCACCTGGGTCTTCCTGGCCCAGGGTCTCACTGGGTTGTTTAGCACCTCGCTTTTGCTGAGGCTGGCATTGAACTCGCGATCCTCCTGTCTCAGCCTCCCGAGCTGCTGGGATTACAGGTGTTGGTTGGTTGGTTTGTTTGTGTAGGGGACACAGGGAAGAAGGGGACACTCAGCAGCCCCTCCTCAATGCAGTTCTCCTGAGGCACCCAAGGAGGAGTCACCTGCAAGAAAACTGGAGCCTCATTGCAGGTGCCGGAGGAGGAGAGGAGAAAGCACAGTAGGAGGCCCACCCTGAGGCTCAAGTTCACCCTGCGCTGCGTCAGAGGGTTAGTCCGACTATTCTGACTTCCTTGACTGTAACAAGAGAACAGTGTGGTCACTTATAAAGGAAGGGATCGGGTCCACAAAAGTCAGCACACCCAGTGGCCCTCAGGAAGCAGCAGCTCTGTTCCCGGGACTCTGCAGATGGAGAGGCTCTGGCCCTCGCACGGGGAGACGCGTTTCCAAGTGGGGGCTGAGGGGCTCTCTGATGGTCCATATCTGCAAATTATCGTGTTTTACTTAACTTCAGAAAATTTGCAAAAAGGATTTCTTTTTGGTGACATAAACTTCCTATTTGCTACTTTCCACTATTTTTCTTTTTTTTCCAAAGAAACCAAAAAACCCAGTACAGGTTGTCGCACCGGAAGCTTCAACAGAAGACGCAGGGTCTCATAGATCTCCTTCTCCTCTGCCAAGTCCCAGAATAAGATGCACATTTCCAAATTGATCCGGCTTATAAAAATGTCACTTATAATGAAAGGATGAAATCCTGGGTTTGGGGGGATCAAGGGAGATTTGGGGTGAAGCTTCCTTGGGAAGAGCTGTCTGCAGTCCTTCCCTCACTGCCTGAGGGGCATGAGGAGACCTCACTTCAAGTTTGTTTATTTATTGGTACCAGGGACTGAACTCAGGGGCACTCGGCCACTAAGCCACATCCCAGCCCTATTTTGGATTTATTTAGAGACAGGGTCTCACTGAGTTGCTTAGTTCCTCGGTTTTGCTGAGGCTGGCTTTGAACTCCTGATCCTCCTCTCAGCCTCCTGAGCCCCTGGGATTACAGGTGTGAGCCACCACGCCCAGCTCCACCTCAAGTTTAGGGAGAACTGTGTTGGTCCCTTGCAGAGTGGACAGGTGAGACCTGCTGTGCAGCCCCTGTCTGAGAGAAGTAGGCGTCGTCTAGTGACTTCTGGAGGGGCAGAGCGGAGCTCCTGTGCTGACCTGGGCCTGTGCTCACTCCCAGAGCCACAGCCAAGGACGTGTGTGTGTCTGAGGGACTCAGGGCTGGCCCTGCACAGTGAGGGGCTACTGCTGGGCCATGGGCCCTGCCCAAGACAGTGGTAGGGAGAAACTGGTGCACCACCATCCCTGGGGCGGGAAGTGACCTGCTGTCAGAGGGACACACTGTCCTCACTGAGGGGATGTCAGGGAGCGTCCTCCACAAGGAAGTGGCCAGAGTGGCCTTTGCTCTGTCCCAGGCTGAGAGCAAAAAGCCCGCCACACCTGTACACGAAATGACACTCTGGTCCTGGGTGGCTGAGAGGTGTCAGGCCTCTGGGGTGGCCTGAGCTAGCCTGGGCCCCCAGAGCCCTCCCCAGGGGGTACATTTAAGGGGGCCGTGGGAAACCAAATGAAGGGGCCTGTGGATATGCCCATGAGTCCAGCCTCCCCCAACCACAAACAGATCCTGCCTCTGACCCCGTGTGGCCTTGGGCAGCCCCGGCCACCCTGGACCCAGATCTCTTGTCTCTGGCGGAGGCGTGGCCCACCTCATGTCAGGTGCCTGAGCTGCCTGCTTTCCCTTCCTCCTAAGACCCTCGGCCTTCAAAGAAACCTGGGTCCCCAAGGTCCCGGCCTCAGAGCTCACAGTAAATAGGTGCGGCACTGCCCAGGATAACAGGCTGCTGGACGTGCCCGTGAGCAGTGGCTGCTGTCTCACCGTGGCGCGGAGGCTTCTGGGGAGGTGCTGGAGAGCCCCGCTTCTCACCTGGACAGAGTCGGCACTGGGGCCTGGCCCAGGCCGAGGTGGGCGGCCATGAGTCTCCTGCAGGAGAACAGGGTGTAGACGGGAGGCTGCGGGAGGGGAGGTCAGCAGCCCAGGGGTCCAGAGCATCTGGGGCCTTGAGGGGCCATGTGAGGGCAGGTTTTGGTCTGGGGGAGTCACTGGAGGGAGGGGGGCTCCCAGTGCAGGAGAGGGCGGGTCTGGTTGTGGGTGGGAGGTGGGGTCTCTGGCCGGAGCCTGACCAGGAGGAGCGCACAGGCGCTGACCCTGCAGCACCCCGGCTCCTGTTCTCCCCACAGCCACACGGCCTCAGGGCAGCACCTGGGTCAGAGGAAGGGTGCGTCTGGACCAAGGACATGGGCAGCAGCGTCTGGGCAGCATGGAGACGGGGCGGCAGCAGAGTGACATCGGTGTGAGCTGGGCAGGTGCCGGAGCATCCCCTGAGTCCTCTTCACCACGGCCCCACATTCCCAGCTTCCAGATGGGGAACCGAGGCATGGAGTGGCTTCACGCCATCCCCAAGGCCCTGTGGCCCATAAAAGGCAGAGGGGTTGAGCCCAGGTGAGCCTGCCGTCAGACCTGGGGCTTTTGCACTCCTGCCCAGGAGACTTAACCAAGCGGCAGGAATGAGAGGAGGTGCTGGTTTTGTCCTTGGAACCTGCCCCTGGGGGTGGTGGGGCTTCTGCTCATCCTTGAACCATGATGGTGCTCGGGTTGTCTGGCCAGCTCTCTTGAGCCCAGTTACTGCTGAATTCTTCCTGAGAGTCCACTGCGGAACAGCCAGAGCCTTTCCCAGCGGTCCTGATCACCGGGGAAGGACATTTTAGTCCCTGTCACTGAAAGTTTCCATTTAGCCATTTAGTTTTGGTGGCAAAGTCTGTTCCACATTTCCTAAGAAAACGTATTGTTGTTTGCGATGGCTTCAATGTGGTCTGTCCCCATCAGGACGCATGTTGATGCACGGTTGCCCGTGCGGCTGGCAGGGGATAGGAGGGCAACGTCTTAGCGGGATCAAGGCCAGGCTAGCTCTCTGCAGCACAGTGGTTACAAAGCAGTCAGCTACTTTGTCCCCTACTGTCTCCCGCAGGCACCCACTTGCTTTTCTACTTCCTGCAGTGAGTTGAGGCAGCATGAGGCCCTCACCGGAAGCTGAACAGGCACCAGCAAGCACCCTGCTCTTGGACCTCCAGAAGCTTGAGACAACCTAAACCTGTTTTCTTTATTAATTTGAGCTTGGGGTGTTCTGTTACAGCAGCAGGACGCAGACTTAGGCCCTGTCTTATGACATGATTGCTGATCTCAGTAAAACCCAAAGGCAGATTCTATTTGTAGCCATAGTACAGATGGGGCCACCGAGTGCAGCGAGGGTGGCAGACCTGCCCAGAGCAGTGGCTGAGCAGGACCCACGGGTAGTCACCATCTCCCAGATCCCAAGGACCAGCGGTGCTGATGGGAAGTTTGTGTTTCCTCCCCATTTGAAGAGCAGGGAGCCTTCTGAAGGGACTTGTTGTTCATTGCTGTTGGCCAGGTGCCCGAGCGCTAGATGGGATTCGTCTAAACTCGGGCTCTGGCAAATTTGATTTTTACTGAAAATTACCCATTTTTTAACATTTAAAATGTTATCGAGCCATGTGGCCATTGCTGTCTTGGGCAGAAAACATCTTGGATGAATTTGCATTTTTAATTCTTGGCATTTTTATTTTGCTTCAGTTCCCAAAGAGCATTTCCCCCCTTCTTTACAGAAAAGTAAAGGAAGAGGCAGCCCAGGACAGGAACGCAGAGCCGGGCAGCTCTGTGACCAGCACAGTGACCATGTGCGTCCCTCCTCCTGGTGGCACTGGAGCGTCCCAAGTGCTTCTGAGGCAGGGCTGCCTGCCGCTCTCTGAGCCCCTTCCTCCTGCAGCCCTGGGAGGTGTGAGGAAGGGGCTCCTAATGGCCCCTCCTCCCCCAGTGGCCGCCCGGGGCCTGGACTCCTTGGGCTTTCTCCCCACCTTTGTCCTGGCTGGACACCAAGGTTGGCACAGGGCTCTGTCATTGTTGGAGGAGTCGAGTGAGAGGGTGTCAGAGCTGGACAAGAGTGGGCCCTATGGCAGACGGGGACTGAGGCCGGAGAGGGGAGAGGGTGTGGAGCTCTAGTTACCCAGCCATGGTTTCCTGAGTGCCTATTTAGTGCAGGCAGCAGAGAAGTTAGCCTTGGTTCTGCCCAAGCCCTGGGTGGGACTCAGGCAAGGGCACAGCACAGTCTAGAGCACAGGGGTAAATGCTGGGACTGTGGAAGGGTTTCAGGAGCTCACAGGCAGGGCCCGAAACCCGGGGTGGGGGCAGGTGCTTGGGTCTCCATTTCACAGATATGGAAGTGGAGGCTCAGCTCCGTCTTGTGTCACTGGCTGAGATGGACGTGGGTCTCACCTCCTTCCCACAGATGCCTTGTCAATGCCCACTGACTGCTGGGCTCCATGCCAGACCACGGGGAACTAGTCCTGAGCAAGGCAGCCAGGAGCCCTGCCTGAAGGGAAATGACATTTTTGGTGACGGGAACAGAGACAACAAATGAACTAATAAGGAAGATGATTTCAGATGCAGTTGGTGCACACAGAGAAAAATGCAGCAGACCATCTGAAACCAACCGCAGGCCAGGGAAGCCAGCCTGGGAGGTTGCAGACCACACCTGGCTCCCTGCCAGGGTTACCACTGCTTGCTGTGTGGTCATGGGCAAGTCGCTCAACCTCTCTGTGCTCCAGTTTCCATGTTTATAGGACAAGGATAGTATCTGCCACATAAGATTGTCGTGCAGGCTGCAGACTCACACATCTGATGTATGGTACAGAGGCGCTGAGCCTGGAGCCTGAGAGCGCACCCTCAGCGCCAGTCGGTGGGACCACCCCTCCCCGCCCAGAGCCAGCGTGCAAATTCCGTGCTGCATCCATCCCTCTAGCGACTCTGTGGGCCACTCTGCCTGTTTTGCGAAGTGAGGAAGCTACATTTGAATTTGTTAAAAAAAACAAATAACAAAAAAACAACAAAAGCCCCAAACCAAACAAACACTGTGCGCCGCCTTCCCTTCCGCGCCTCGGCAATCTGGTGCGGCGGCCTGGAAAGCCCGGCCACAGATGGCGCGCTCGGGACCAGCCCTGTTTTCTAAATAGCGGCTCCTGGTGTAAATGAGGACGCGCAGACACTTGGCGCTGCCTGGTCGCGCGCCCCGCCCGCGGCGGCGGGGTCCTTCAAGTCCGGGTGCGGGGCCCTGCTCCTGGTGCTACCCCGCCGACCTGTCCTGTGTCCCTGTGTCAGTAGGCATAACCCCGGGTGGGAGAACAGGTGCGGCGACCGGGGGACAAGCCAGTCGCCAGGTCTTGTGGCTGAAGTCTTGAAACCAGCAAGGCCGGAATGGCTTGGAGTGCTGTCCTCACTACGCACTGGGGACTCCACGTCGCCGAATCCAAAGTTCAGTGCATCTCCTTTTGTCTTTTCATACTTTCATTCGTGTGCTCCAGTTATGCAGGATTCCAGGGTTCATTTTGGAATTTTCATAAATGCATCTGATACAACTTCCTTTCAATCCTGGTACTTCCCCCTTTCCTCCCCTCTCCCCTCCCCCCCTCCCGCTTCTTCTACTTTATTGGTCTTCTTTCTGGTGATTCATGTATTTTTTGTTAATTTGATGCATCATGGTTTCACATTAAAGTGGACTTCATGGCCATGGAGTCAAACATGCGCACAGCTGCTGTGGCCTGGCTCACTGGCGGTTCCCCTTTCCCATCCCATCCTCCACTCACTGTTCTCCCTTCCCTTTCCCTGAGACCCCTCTACTCCTACACAGGTCAGAAAACATTTGACCCTTGACTTCCTGAGTCTGGCGAAGCCCAGTTCTGTTCTGTGAATGGAGTAATGGACCCAAAGAGGCTCATGCATCTTTCCTGAGGGACAGGAGCTCGAACACCCAAGCCCCGCTCCCATCTCACCCTGGCAGCTGGAAACAGGGTCAGTGCGGCTCTGCTTTCTTAACGATTGCTGCATGTACAGTCTGGAACGGCTCAGGCTGACACTGGCTGCCCGGGCTACTGGGCATTCCTGTACCTTAGCAGTAGATAGGACCATTCCACACAATAACAATGGCGCAATGATTGGAATGACAGAAAGCAGAGGTTGAATTACTTGGATTAAATGAGATTGGGCAAGGGACATAGGAGTCCGAGGGCAGTACCTGCTCTTGGCTGGGAACTGGCCCTTCAGCTGTACAAATGACATAATAGCTCATGAAGTATTGGTTCAAGTCCCAGCTTTCCCACTGGTGGCCTATCACACGACTCCATGGGGTCTCGTTTCCTTTTCTGAAAACTGCAGCTCATCAAATCCATTCCCAAGGACCCAGGGAGCCCACTGGTTGGGCCATGGGTGTCTTGTACTAGGGGCGGATCTGGACCCACTCAGCAGCTGACTCAGGCTCCATGTCCCCTTCCTGGCTTCTCTCCTTTTGGAACCCACCCAGCGTTGGCTCCTGATGATGGCTCTTCTGCAGGGCGTGGACCCTCACACCTCATAACAACGTGAGGTTGCTTGCCTGGCTCAAAATCCAGTGTGATCCACATAAGCTGAGCACATGGGGCTTGAGGAAGGGATGCCTGGGGTGTTTGTGCATTGGAGATCAGCTGCCCCCTGAAGTGGAAGGAAAGCCCTGAGACCAGACTGGAGGTGGGCAGACATGGCGAGAACTGCAGCTGTGGTTCAGGAAGCAGGGAGTGCTGGTGGCCGGGGCAGCACCTGCCCCGAGACCCCTGGCGCCACTTCTCAGCTGGGCATCCCACTGAAATCCCTCCTCTGTCGCTGCAGGAGATGTCTCAAGATCCAAGTCTTGCAAGGCAGGCACCGACTGGCTGGGTTTAGATGACTGTCCCCACCTCCCCCGAGACTCTGGTCTCTGGAAGTAGGAGGCCTGTGCCGGAAGCTGTGTCAGAGACCCTCTTGGGGGGAACCAGTGCTCTAAATGATCTGCTGTCAGAGAGGGACAGAGAATGAAGGGGCACCGCGTCAGGAGTTCTCAGTTGTGACCAAAATACCTGGCCAGAACAACTTAGAGAGGAAACACTGATTCTGGCTCACAGTTTTAGAGGTTCAGCCCCCTCCATTGCTCTGGGCCCAAGGTGAGGCGGAGCCTCCTGGTGGAAGGACATGGTGGGGGGCACTGCCCTGTTCATGGAGCCAGGAAGTCAGAGGAAAGGAAAGAGGACCCAGGAGGGCTGGCACCCCCAGGACACATCCCCATTGTCCTACCCGCTCCAGCCAGGTCCCTCTTGCCTGTAGGTACCACCCAGTCATTCCATTCAAACTAGGATGGACGGATTAGGCTACAGCTCCCGGAATCTCACCATCTCACCTCAGAACTCTCCTTCAGTAACCCAGGAGCCACTGGGGGAAGCTCCCAACACAATATGCACCGAGTCACCCTGGGCTCTTTCCACTTTCCATTTCTGTGGCAGGGGTCTTGGCTGGCCTGCCTCTTGGTACACCCAGGGGAGTTCTCACAGCACCAAATGGAGTGACCAATTTGACTTCTAGACCTATTTCTGAGGTGGAAAATCTGCTGCCTGATTAACAGACAGCCCGGCATTGTGTTGCTTTTGGTCTGGTGGGAGGGGTGGGGGTGGAAAGAACGTTTTTAATGAGTTTCTAGTATATGCAAGAGGTTGTGCCGTGCACTTCACATGCATCTCTTTAGAAGTAGAGATCTTGGACGTATGCTACTTTATTTTTCAGAGAAAATACTGGGATTCACAGGACTTAATACTAGAAACCATGAGTAAGTCCACTAGAAATCGCCTCTCATTAAATTAAGTCAACAGCTTAATTGGACGGAAATGGAACAGGGGCTGACAGCATCGAAGAGGGGAAGCAAATGGATCAGATTTGGTTGGACACGACAGGAGCCAGGACTCTTGGGACATACTGGAAGCCAGTGGGCCTCCCAGGGGCATCACCCTGGGATGTCCCCAAGCCTGTGGCATTGTGGACAAGACGCAGTGTTTTGGGCGGGTGAGTGATTTTCCTGGGTGTCTCCCCTGGACAGTCCTGCACAGCCTCCTTGGTTTAATGCTCTGCCGTTGGTTGGCACTTTAAAACTCTTAATCACGTTGAACAAGGGACCCACACTTTCATCTTGTTTTTGGCCCCATGAAGCACATGCTCATTCTGCTTTGGCCAGAATAGTGCAAGGTGCTGTGGTTGACAGCCTATCACGATGTGTACCAGGGTCAGTCAAGACTGGAGACCACCCTGGCAAGGGAGACCCAATGCCAGGTACGCACGTGTGCAGAAAAGTGGATGTTCCTACGATCCTCATGTGTTAGCCAACATCCCCACTTGTTCTCTCCCAGGGCAGTGTTACCCATAATCCCTTCCACCCCAGGGTCACTGCCCAGAAGTGGTCATAAGTCCTGACCCAGCTGCAAAGAAGGTCAGAAATGAAACATCGGGTGGCAGAAATAAGGCTAATGAGAGTCACCCGCTCCAGATCCACTCAGATTACACAATGCATGTGTGTCCTATGTGTTGTGGGATGATTCTCAAACGGTGAACAGGGAATGGCAGTTGAGGCCCAGGATGCAGAGGAAGAAAACCCCACAATCAAAATTAATGCTGTATAAACACTTGATAGCAAAAATCTTTCCAATGGGGATCATTATTAATGTATCTAAAAATAGATACTGGGGCTTAAAACCCAAACCTCTCATAGATACTCAGTGATCATCCAGGTGCTGTTGAGAAAAGGACATGTAATTAGACAAATGCCCAGAGTAAGTCTTCTAGACCTAGTAGACGAAGAGACAAACTGTTGAAGACACAGAAGACATAAAAGAGAACTTAAGAAAATCTGGAGTCAGAAGAGGCACTTCAGCATGTGACTAACAGGGGACCAGGGAATAGAGGGCAAATAAGAAAGAGCAGCAATTACGAGAGCCACAGAGGGACGCAGAATGAAGGATGAGAAGCCTCCACATCTATGGAACAGGGTGAGAGAAAATATGAAAGAAGAGATGTTGAGAGCCTCAGCCGAAGCAGCCCCAGCAAACTTCCAGCTGATTGGCTCCTCTGCGGTGATGCTCATTGGGCTGTTTCCCTGCCCTTTCAGACCACGGAGCTGCTCATTGGGGGACTCTTTTGGCTCCGCCCATGCGACCCAGCCAGTCAGCCTCAAGAGTGGGAGGAGAGGGGGTTGAGAGCTCCCAGGAAGCCCGTGGTGGCAGTTGGGCTCTGAGGGAATTCCTGAAGAGCTCATGTGGTGCAGCATGTGTGTTCTAAAAATAAAGTTCATTTCTGCTTGACAAGTGGCTCATGAATTGTGCCCAGCCAGACTGCGGCATTTGGTGGCCTGCACGGGGAATGACTGAGGATAAGGGATAAGGTAAATTGCTCGCTCCTGAGGGCAGGGCGAGAGGATGGGTAGCCATTAATAATGAGATGGTTATTATGGGACCTGCTCAATCAGGGATTCCCCAATTGTCTGCTTTGCCAAAAACCTGGTACGTTTTAGCTATAGATATTAAAGATTGTTTTTTTTCAATTCCAATTCATCCTGAGGATAGTCCATGTTTTGCATTTACTATCCCTGCACTGAATCATGAAGGTCCTGATCAGAGGTATGAATGGAAAGTACTCCCTCAAGGGATGGCTAACAGCCCAACTATGTGTCAAATTTATGTTAACAAAGCAATCAAGCCACTTAGAAATCAAAATCCTGAACTACAAATATTTCACTATATGGATGATGTATTATTAGCACACAAAGATAAAAACACATTGCTAGAATGTTATGCCACACTTACAAACTTATTAAAAAATTATAATCTAGAGATAGCAATAGATAAAGTACAATTAAATTTTCCAATTAATTATTTAGGAGTTCGATTATCCTCATCCATGGTCCATCCACCAAAAATTCAAATACGAGTAGATCAACTCAAATCACTTAATGACTTTCAAAAGTTATTGGGAGACATAATTTGGATAAGGCCTTATCTAGGCATACCAACAGGAGAGTTGGGACCTTTATCTGATATCCTAAAAGGTCCATCAGATCCAAATTCACCCCGCATGTTAACGCCTGAAGCAAGAAAGACATTAAAAATCATTGAAACATATATGGAAAATATGCATTTGGATAGAATTGATATGTTTGCCTTTATTATTTATTGTACTACCAACAAAAAATATTCCTACAGGAGTATTTTGGCAAGAAGGTCCATTATTATGGATACATTTATCTTATTCTCCTAACACTATTCTTACTAGGTATCCTGAGGCTGTAGGACAATTAATACTCAAATGAATAAAAGTAGCAAAGGGAGTGTTTGGAATTTCTTCCAATAAAATTATTAGTCCATATACTATGGATCAAATTGATGAGTTAGCTAGTGAGTTAAATACTTGGGCAATAATCATGTGTAAATCTAATGTTTCATTTGATAACCACTTACCATCTAATCCTTTGTTGTCTTTTTGGTTTTCGAATCCTATAGTTTTTCCAAAAATGACAAGAAAAACACCTATCATGAATGCTCCAAATATATTCACTGATGGGTCAAATAATGGTACAGCAGCAATAATTCCCTCTGATCAAGCTTTTACATTTTTAGTACCCAAACAATCAGCTCAAAAGGTAGAGCTTAATGCAGTATTACAAGCTTTTGTGATGTTTAAATGTTCTGTATTTAATTTATTTTCCGATAGTCAGTATATAGTTAATGCTATAGTATCCCTTGAAGATGCTGGTAGGATTTCCCCTTCCTCTACTGTTTTCTCTTTGTTTTCCACTATACAAAGTCTAATCTGGGACAGAAAAGATCCATTCTTTATAGGACATATCAGGGCACATACAGGATTGCCTGGAGCCCTTAGTTTGGGCAATGATTTAGCAGATAAAACTACACATGACATACATATTTTCTCTAGACCAGAAGAAGCTACAAATTTTCATAAAAGGTTCCATGTCAATGCTAATACTTTACAAAAGCATTTTAAAATAACTAAGGAACAAGCTAGACAAATAATAAAACAATGTCAAAATTGTGTGACCTTTTTACCACAAGTTAATCTTGGAGTCAATCCTAGAGGACTGATACCTAACCATATTTGGCAGATGGATGTCACACACTTGCCAGAATTTGGAAAATTAAAATATTTGCATGTTACAGTTGATACTTCTTCTGGATTTTTGTTGGGCTCCCTTCATGCTGGAGAAAAAACTGAAGAAATTATAGCTCATTGCTTACAAAATTTTGCCACTGTGAGCGTTCCAAAACAGTTAAAAACAGATAATGCCCCTGGTTATACTTCTACCTTTTTAAAACAATTTTGCTCATCATTTGGCATTACTCATATAACAGGAATCCCATACAATCCACAGGGACAAGGCATAGTTGAAAGAGCTCATCAAACTATTAAAATGTACTTATTAAAGCAAAAAGAGGGAATTGGGAAGGGGTATATATCCCCCAAAGATAAACTTAAAATAACCCTTTTTACTCTAAACTTTTAAAATTTGGATTCATCAGGGATTAGTGCTGTGGAAAGGCATATGTGTCCAAAAAATGTACATAAACCCAAGGTACTTTGGAAGGATATTCTAACAGGACAATGGAAAGGTCCTGACCCAGTAATTGTCTGGAGTTGGGGGTCTGTTTGTGTGTTTCCACAGGGAGAACAGCAGCTGATTTGGATTCCAGAGAGATTAACTAAGGTCCTGACCCAGTGATTGTCTGGAGTCGGGGGTCTGTTTGTGTGTTTCCACAGAGAGAATAGCAACCAATTTGGATTCTAGAGAGACTAACTAAAGCGATTTCTACAGACCAAAAAAAAGATGATTTGGCTCAAATCCATAATAGCTGATATCCAGAACTCCAGTCTGGCTATCCTTACATCTGCAACAGTGGTTCTCCCACACCTGGAGGCTATTGAAACCAGGATGCTTTATTTATTTATTTATTATTTATTTATTATTGCCCTTTCCCACATCATGAAGTTCTATTTTGATTTTTGAGCTCATACAGACCTAGGTTAATGTTTTGCTGATCAGTTCTATTTTTTGACTATGGAGTTTTTAAACATTGCAATGGAGATTTCACCTGTAAAAAGTTACAAGGCCTTTACCATTATGTTATGTGTTGTATGTATTATATTATGTGTACACACTTGTGTTTTGTGTTGTATGTTTGTATGTGCGTATGTCCATATATCATATATGATGAGCACTCATGAAAAAATGGATCCAAATATTTTTTTTCTTATTCACGTGATTTAAATGGTTTAATTTAAATTAGG
This sequence comes from Urocitellus parryii, assembly GCF_045843805.1. Lineage (NCBI taxonomy): Eukaryota > Metazoa > Chordata > Mammalia > Rodentia > Sciuridae > Urocitellus > Urocitellus parryii. The sequence continues at coordinate 7,187,534 of NC_135536.1, forward strand.
TAAACAGCTGTTGAGGATTGTTTTCATATGTGAGCAAAAAAGGAGGTTAACAGATCTGTTTGTTTACTTTCACCTTTCCTTTTCATTATATTTAATAATTCTATTCAGATAATGTAAATTGCTCAGAAAATTGCTTTCTTTTAGTGCCTGCTGGAATGTTACATAATTTTTTCTTTAGCCATCATTGCCAGAATTCCTATTTTCATCCCAGTGCCGGTGAAGACAAAGATAAAACTAAACTGCAGCTTCTGCAATAGCTATCACTGAACTGCTTGCAGAACTTGCCTGGACTATGTATCACTTGTATGCATTGTGAACTCACCTGTATGCATTGTGAACTATCTGTTGGTGTAGTGACTTGTAGTAGTGCCGGGGTATTTTTGCTGATGATGTCATTGGTGGTACAATTTTTCCAAAAGGAGCCGTTAATTGGCTTGGTGTATCCTCCTTCCTTCTGCTTGTGATGGTCTTTCAGCTAAAATTTGGGGGCCAACAGAGGTGAGGCAAAGAACCTCACCCTCCCACTAGTACAAAGGCCTATCCACAGGTGTGGCTGTATGTTGGACCAGTAGTCAATGACAGGTAAGATCCAATTGCAATGGTACCAACCTAAGACAGGAGGCTGACGCCTTGAGGTTAGCTCATCCAATGACAGGTAAGGACCATATGTAATATTGGACAACCTAAGGCAGGCACAGTCCCTAAGCCACATGCTTGTTGTTTAATTAAAAAGAGAGAGGGAGATGTTGAGAGCCACAGCCAAAGCGGCCCCAGCAAAATTCCAGCTGATTGGCTCACTGCAGCCCCAGCAAACTTCCAGCTGATTGGCTCCTCTGCAGTGATGCTCATTGGGCTGTTTCCTCACCCTTTCAGACCACAGAGCTGCTCATTGGGGGACTCTTTTGGCTCCGCCCACACAACCCAGCCAATCAGCCTCAAGAGCGGGAGGAGGGGGGCGTTGAGAGGCTCGCTGGAAGCCGGTGTTGGCAGTTGGGCTCTGAGGGAATTCCTGAAGAGCTCATGTGGTGCGGCGTGTGTGTTCTAAAAATAAATTTCATTTCTGCTTGATAAGTTGCTCGTGAATTGTGCCCAGCCAGACTGTGGCAGAGAGAGACAGAAGCGGAAAATGAGGCCCCACATTTCAGAGAAAGAGATGAGCAAGAGGTAGAGTCAATATTAAACTAATAATAGATGGGAATCTTACCAAATGGCAAGAGACCCATTACCCTCGGCACCTAGACACTCTCAGTGAAACTCAAGAACCTATAGGATAAAGAGGAAATTGTAAGGCCCCCAGTGAATAAAACAGCTCACCCTATGCAGGACAGCAAAATGTTGGCCAGCCAAATTCTCAGGAACAGCAGCATGAGCCAGAGAGAAGTGGAAGGACGTCTTTGAAGTTGGGAGAAAATAATTGTGAATCTATAATTCCGTATCCACCAAACTAAACTTTGAGAGTGAGGATGATGTAAAGGTGTCTTAGGTAAACCAGAGCTTAGAATAGGCACTTGTGGGTGTTCCTAATGTAATTATCATCCAAAATGAGAAAAAAATACAAAAGAAGGGAGGAGCAGGGTACAAGATCAAAAATATTAAAATGTAAGAGTCAACACCAGACTAATGGAATAAGTAACTTCTGAACCAGCCATGAAAATCAGTGAGCATAGAAAACTTGGCCAGTCCAAAAAAAGGAGTAAAATGGGAAAACCAAGAGAAACAAAAAGAAAATGTGAAGTACAAATAGAACCACATGAATTGCTAAACACAATAAATGTAAATAGGCTAAACTCACAATTAAAGGACACAAATTTCATATTACATCAAAAATTTATGAGTATATGATGCCCTTTGAAAAGTAAAGTTTACAGCAAAGATAAACTAGGCATTCACTAACCAAAGGAAGTCATTTTTTTTTCTTTTGGTATTAGAGATTGAACCCAGGAGCACTTAACCACTGTGTCACATCCTCAAACCTTTTTATATTTTATTGAGACACAGGGTCTTACTGAATTGCTTCGGGCCTCACGGAGTTGTTGAGGCTGCTTTGAATTCACAATCCTCCTGCCTCAGCCTCCTGAACCATTGGGATTACAGGTATGTGCCACTGCACCTGGCTGTGTAGTGTTCTTAATAATGGACAAAGTAGAACTTAATATGAATCACATTGTGGTGTTGATAAAAAACACAATCCATTGAGTTGACATAACAACCATTAATTGTATATAAATAACTATCCAATCCCCAAACACAAAAATCAGCAACTGTCACATTGACAGGATGTGATTGATCAATATGCAACAGTGATACATTTTAATATTCATCTCCCAAGTGAAGAATAATAAGAATCCAAGAAACAAGTCTGATCTGGCAGAAGATATATACACATATGCACTTCACAAAACATATATTTTTTTCAAACATGCATTGAATATTTACAGAAGATGTCAGTTTAATGAACCATTAAAGAAGTCCAGTGCATTCCAAATAATAGCCTTTACAGGATCCATCACTTCTTCTTACCACAGTGAATTAAAGTGAAATATAAACAATAAAAAGATAGGTATTCCCCATGCATCTGCAAATATTAAATAATCTATGTTAATGAGAAAATCACAAGGAAAATGATAAGTGCATGAAACTGAATTACAATGAATACATTACATTTAAAAACTTGGGAGATGAAGGGAAGGTCTTTCTTTTCTTTCTTTCTCTTTTTTTTTTTTGTATTGGGGATGGAAATGTGGGTCTTGCACAGTCAACTGCTCTACCATTGAGCCAAATCTCCAGCCCTTTTTATTTTGAGATGAGGTCTCACTAAGTTGCCCAGGTTGGCCTTAAATTTGCGATCCTCCTCTCACAGCCTCCCAAGTAGCTGAGATTATAGGCTGTGCCACTATACCTGGAAGATTCAGGTAAATTTTTACTTAAAGAAAAATTAATAGTCTCATATGCATTTATTAAAAACATTAAAGGCTGAGAACAGATGACCAAGGCACCAGTCAACTCAGTTTCTGGTAAGGGTGCTCTTCTTGGCCTGTAGATGGTCACCTTCTTACTACATCCACATTTAGTTATATATTCTCTCTCTCTCTCTCTCTCTCTCTCTCTCTCTCTCTCTCTCTCATTCAATCTGGAGATAGAATTCCAGGGTCTCCTCTTATCAGGACATCAGCCATCTTGAGTTATGACCTCACCCTTATGACCTATTTTAACCTTTACCATCTCCTCAAAGACCCTACCCACAATGCAGCCACATTGGGGATCAGGGCTTCAAAGTGAAAATTTGGGGAGGATACAGACCTTCAGCCTTTAATGCACATTATTGGGTGGTACACAATTTTGGTGTGTACCCATTTGTCCCCATTACTGGATTTTACTTAGGTGGCATCTGTCAAGTTTTTTCACTATGAAGTTCCTCTTTCTCCTTTTGTAATCAATAATGTTTTGTGGGGAGATGCTTGTAAACTATGTAAATATCATAATTCCCATAAATATTTATCCTAAGTATCGATTTTTGATGCTTCTTGTTTGAATTACTTATTACTATGCTGAATACCAAATGGTGATATTATAATACTACCATCCCTTTTCATTTATTAATTGGTATGAATTTTAAGGGAAAACTTAATTTCCTATTTAATTATTTATTTTTATTTGTAGCAGAATAGATTTATATATTAGATTTTATTCAATTGCTATAATTTACTAGGAACAATATTTCTATTGGTTTTTAAGTTGTCCTTTATTTGGCATTTCCACAAAGGAATTAGATTAGCTTTTGCACCATAGACAAGTAGAACACCAGATAAAACATATAAACATATTTTCAGACTTTTGACAACAGGAAGATCAGATAGTGATCACTAGAAGTGAAACAAACAAATAAGCCCAACAATTACTCCAGGTTTTGTCCTGGAAGAATTCTGTGGCTCTGATGTAGGGAGGAGGAACTCCAGCAAGCAAAGTAGGCTTTGTGATCCAGGGCAACAGGAATCAGAGTTTAAGGGGGAATTGAAATCTGTCAGAGTACTGGAGATAAGGTAGCTGCATAGAGAAAGGCTTCCAGAAATCTTCAGGGGCTTCCAGGAGTATTTGGATGAATATTGGCTTATACATGGGTAGGGGGAGACTCTATGAGGCTGGACAAAGAGCACCACAGAAGGCAAAGAATCAATGTGTAGTGATAAGCCAAATAACCACCATGACCCACACAGAGTTGTAAATTATTGAGGTTCCAACCAACCAGAGTGGAGGGCTCTTGTTCAATAATGGTAGCATCCAGTGGAGACTCATGTCTTAGGAGTATGTCTCAGGAGGAGGATGTCTAACAGCATGTCTTAGGAGTAGGAAGGAACCACCCACAGGGTAAAACCAACTTTTACACTTCCTCTAGTAAGCCCAAAAGGATGATGCTAATCTGGGAGTAAATTAAATGCCTACTCTAATTCTTGAAGAAAGCTAGCAAAATGTAGCCACTTGACAGCATCACACAATGTCTAGCACACAATAAATAATCACTAGATATATGAAAAAGCAGAGAACATGTGGCAAATAATCTGGAAGAAAAAAAATAAATAGAGTCAAATTTAAAAAAAATGACAGAGGTAATGGAATTGCCAGGGAAAGTCTACGTAAAAGCTTCTACGAATATGTTTAAGATATTAAAGGAAAATATAGTGAAAAGAGAAATAGAAACCATAAAAAATAAACAAATGGCTACTTTAGAGCTGAAAAACATAATCTATGAAGCAAAAAAAAGCACACCAGATCTGCTCATTAGTATATTAGTAAGTTCAGAAGAAAAGGTGAGTAAACTTGAGAACATAGTCATAAAAATGATTCAAATTGAAGAACAGAAAGAAAGAGGTCTAAAAAATGAACAGAGCCACAGAGCTCCTTGGCACAGCAGTGCACAACCTAGAACATGTATGATTGATGTCCCAGGGATGGAGGAAGAGACAATCAGGTGTGTGTGTTGGGGGGAGTATTAGAGGAAATAGCCAAAATTTCCCCAAATGTGGTGAAAAATATTCTGTATTTTAATGAACCCCAAGCAAAGTTAATAAAGAGAAAACCACTTCAAGTCATGCCACAATTAAATTAAACCAAAGAACACTATAATACCTTAAGACAATTGACAAAGAAAAATTCTAAAAGCTTTCGAGGAAAAAGACATATTACACACAGGACAACAGAGATGAAAATGTCTTCTGGCTTCTCCAAAACAATATGAGCCAGGTGATATTATAATGACATCTTTAAAGTGCGGAGAGGAAAAAAATCCCAGCGTTGGTTACATAGAATTTTTTATATCCAGTAAGAAACCTTTCAAAAATGGAAGGTGAAATAAAGACATTTTTAGACAGACAAAAGCCAAGGAAATTGTTACCAGCAGACCTGAACTGACTACATAAATGTCCAACCAAGTTTTCCAGGATGAAGGAAAATCATTCTAAGTGGAAACTCAAGTGTGCAAAACAGAAGAAAGGTACCAGAAACTGAAAATATGTAGATATACAAAAGATCTTTGTACCCATTAAATATTTTTAGGAAAATAATTGTGTAAATAAAAACAACAATTTATTCCATATTTCACATAGGAATGAAATGGAGGGCAAAATAGCACATGAAAGAACCATCAAGGCCTGCCTTCAGAGAAAATGCCCGATTATTGAGGAACAGCTCTGCATATTTATAGAGATGGGGGGTGGTTTGACAGTTATAACAGTTTAATGGTTGAAGGGTTTGACAGTTGGCATGGGGTGCTTCTTGATTGGTGGGTAAGGATCATGTGAGCCAGCAGGGTTAGTCTGATTGGTGGGTAAGGATCATGCGAGCCAGCAGGGCTCACGATTGGATGGCAGGATCACGTGAGCCAGCAGGGCTCACGATTGGATGGCTCTTCTTGGGGGATGGAGAAGTTAGTCTTTGGAGCTGGGGGGACACCCAACAGCACAGAAAATGGAAGAAAGAAAATCTAAACATATTGTTGTAAGGTTCTATCTAACATTGCATGTAAAGTTTATGCTATTTCTTGATGTTTAAAGAATCACATTTGTAGGGAAACAAAATGGATTGAAGCATAGCTAGTAAGCCTATTGACTTGATGAAACTGAATACAGATTGAGTGTCTCGTATCAGAAAAGCTTGGACCAGGAGTGTTTTGGAGTTTGGAATAACTATGTATGTATGTATGTATGTATGTACGTACCTACCTACTATCTGTCTATCAGTCTGTCTTGGGGGAGGGTACCTAAATATAAAAATTCAATTGTTTCATATGTACATGTCTTATACACATAGCCTGAAGGTGATTTTATAGATGATGTCAGTGCTAAAAATGTTTCAAACTTTTGAGCATTTTGGATTTATAATTTTTGTTATTAGGGTATTCAATGTATACTATAATACTTATACTTAAAATACTTAGTTAACTCAAAAGAAGACATGGAAGAGGGGGAAGGGAATTAGGAGAAGATAGGAGAACTATCAAAGGAATAGCAATAGAGTGAACTTAAATTCACCTTTATCTTTAATTACATTAATTCTAAATGGACTAAGCGCATCAGTTAACAAGCAGCCAAGTCGTATCTAACTATATGCTGTGTACAAGAAACCACTTCAAATATGAAGAGATAGGCAAAAAGTCACTGGATGCGAAAGGAGTTACAGGGCAAAGACCAGTCACAAGGAGGCCAGAGTGGCTGTATTAATATCAGATATATAGGCTTCAAGTAAAGGGGACTACCAAGGGTAAGGGGGATATTTGCAAGTTATAAACAGCCAATTCATCAAGAAGATGTAGTAGTAGCACTTATAAGAATAAAAAGTGACCATAATTAAATAAAGTGAGAAAATTATAAAATAAATCTAGAAAATTTGCCACTATTTGGAAATTATGTAACATACTTTTAATATATTTTAAAATTATCCATGGGTCAAAGAAGAATCATAAATAAAATTAGATAATGTTTTGAATGGAAATAAAATGAAAGCAAAATGTATTTATGTTTTTTAGAGGGAAATACTTTTAAATCATTTTATGAGAAAAGAGGAAAGGTTTAAAATAAATGATCTAAGATTACATTTTAAGAATCTAGGAGAAGAACAATAAAATCCCAAATAAGAGGAAAGAAGGAAAAAGGATCAAAACAGTAGTTAAGAAATAGCAAATGTAAAAATAATAGAGGAAGAAATCCGTGAAACTAAAAGTTTGTTCTTCATAAAGCTTTATGAATTCATATCTTTGGATTGATTGATCAAAAAAGGGCATCTGTGATTATTTTCCAAAACGAGGAATAAGAGAGGATATCACTGCAGAGTCCACAGACATGAAAAGGATGCTAAGAAACTATCTTGATGATCTTTGTGCCAATAATATAAATAACTTAGATAAAATGGATAAATTATTTGAAAAATAGTATTTACCAGAACAGACACAAGAAAAAATTAAAAAATGAATAATCCTATAATTTCATGCCCAAATGATCAACTAGTAAATTCTATCAAATATCTAAGGAAGAAAAAAAATACCAATATTATGTAAACTTTTTCAGAAAATAGAAAAAGGGACCACTTTGCAGATGATGTTGTGATGGCATGACAAAAAAACAAATATGAAGAAAATATGGGAAAAGTATAGACTAATTACCTTCATGAAAACAGAGGAAAATCCTTAGTGACATATTGTCAAATCAAATTCAGAGGTATTAATGATATACTGCTAAGATTCAGTGCTGTTTTGACATTAAAAGAAAGAAGTAATCAATGTAATTTGCAATATTGCAAAAAGAAGGAAATCATGATTATTTCGGTACAAGCATAAAAATCATCTGACAATATTTAACATTCATAGATTATAAAAACTCAGAAAACTGGGAATATAAGAAACTTTTCTCAACACAACAAAAAGCATATATGAAAAACATATAGCTATACCATACTTAATAGTAAAAGAGTAAATACTTTTTCCTTTAAGACCAGTTACATTAAGGATGACCTCTCTTACCACTTCTTTTCATGGGGTAGAGATCTTAGCCAGTGTAATAAAGCAAGAAAAGAAAAAAAAAATAAACCGCACAAAGATGGGAAAGAAATAAATAAAATCATCTTTATTTGCAGATGATATAATTATGTGGTTATTAAAACTTAAGGAATCTTTGGAAATGCTACAAGTTATATAATTTTTGCAAGTTTCTTTGATACAAAGTCAATATACAAAATCTACTATATTTCTTTTTTTAAAATTTTTTTATTTATTTTTTAGTTTTCAGCGGACACAACATCTTTGTTTGCATGTGGTGCTGAGGATTGAACCTGGGCCGCATGCATGCCAGGCGAGCATGCTACCGCTTGAGCCACATCCCCAGCCCCAAAATCTACTATATTTCTAAATACAGCTGGCTTTCAATATCCATGGAGGATGGATTCCATGATCTCTTATGAATGCTAAATCTATGTTACTCGAGTCTCATGTAACATGATGTGGGATCTTTAAGTCAACTTTAAGTCAACTTTAGATCACTTATAATACAAATACTATATAAATGCTACAAACATTTATTAAATGCTATGAACAATTGCCATTAAATATTGCTTAAATAATAGAAACAAGGAAAATGTGTGTATGTTCAGTACAGATGCAATTTTTTTCCTAAAATTATAATTCATGGTTGGTGGAATCCATGGCTGAAATGGGAAAACCATATGAGTAAGAATAATTGGAAACATAAAATATATATAAGTAAATTGAATAAAATGACACTATGAAACTATGAAATACTTTTGAAGGAAGTTAAAGAATACCTATACATAGGGAGAGGTACACTAAATGGATGGGGGAGATGCATCACAGGACTGAAAGTTGTTGTGATATCCAAGAAGTTTCTTCCTCTTTTGGAAACACTCTTCACACCAAACGTGTGGGTTTTCCATACCAGTTCACCAGTTCTCCATCAGCGGGATATTGACAGTTCCATTTAGGTCTGACACCAACTCCTGGAGTCAGCACAGACCCCAGGGGTCAAGACTTAGTCCTCCAAGGCTATGGGAGATGGGAGATGCCAGAGGCTGATGAGGTGCCCAGGTTATTCCCACTTGCCACCCCTCAAGTTTGATGATACGCTAGAATGGCTCATAGAGTTCAGGAAGCCTTAACTCATGTTTTCTGGTCAGTTATAAAGCCAAGCACCAGGGACACAGGACACCATGCTGGAGAGCCCCGCTCCTCCCCAGGAGTACTGCCTGCCCAGCACCTGGATGTTCTCACCACTGGGAACTCTCTGAGTCTTCTTGTCCTAGAGCTTTCCTGGGTCTCTCTCTCTAGTCCCCGTTCTTCTCCCAGGAGGTCAGTGGGTGGGCTGTAGGTTCCAACTCTGATCACTTGGTCTCTTCTTGACCAGCCCCATCCTGAAGCTGTGGAGAGGTCCCACCTTAAATCGCCTCATTAGCTTAAGTCCAGGTAAGATTGAAGGGGCTTGATATGAACAACAACAACAAACACTCTTATTTCTCAAAATTCCAAGGGTTTCAGGAGCTCTGTGCCAGGATCAGAATGAGACCAAATATATTTCTTATTATATGATAACATCATTCTACTGGAATTTATTTGTAGATTTAATTCAACTTCAATGACCATGCCAGTAGATTTTGGGGAGAAATTGACAAACATTGTAAAATTTATATGGTAAAGCAAAGGACCTAGTGTAGTTAAAATAACTTTTAAAAGGGGGGACCTTTTTGGGAGACTGATACTACCTAATTTCAACAACTGCAATATAATAAAACTGCAAAAGTAGACATGAAAATTAATGGAACACAACCACACAATGCATGTGATCAACTGATTTCAACAAGGAAGCAAAAGGTAATTTCATAGCAGGAGGATGATCTTTTCAGTAAATGATTCTGGGATGATTGCATATCCATGTGGGAAGGTAAAGCCTGGCTCTTCTTGGCCTCACCTATCAAGATGAACTCTAACTAGACCATTTACTTTGGCACAGAGACTTGAATTATGAATCTTCTGAAGAAATCATAGGAAAATCTATGTCTGACCTTGGAATAGGCAATGGGTGGAATATCACCAGCATTAACCATAACGGGAAATTTGAGAAAAATGAGCTCCCACAAAGTTAAAAACTTCTGCTCCTTAAAAGACAGCTTTAAGAACACAGAAGACTGCTATGATTGAAGAAGATATTGTTGATATGTAAGTACAGTAAATAACATATTCAGAAAGATTCCAACAACTTAATAATAAGTAGATGACCCAATGAGGGCGTGCAAAAGCTCAGATGTGCACTATGCAAAACAGCCATACGAATGGCCAGAAAGGTCAGGAGAGGCTGTTAGACATCCCCAGCCACAGGGAAGCTCAAGTAAAATGACCAGACACCATGATACATCCACTAGAATTGCTGAAATTAGAAAAGGCAACCAAGACAAGCACGGCTGAGAAGGTGGGGCACTGGAGTGCTGAAGCATCATGGTGGGAATGCGAAATGTACGATCATTTTGGAAAAAGGAGCAAAAGTTTCTTATAGTATAAATAACCTTATTAGAAAACCCAGAAGTTCTACGAATTACCTTAGAGAAATGAATACAAATATCCAGACCTGTAGGTAAACACTCAAGCCAGCATTACTTACGATATCCACAAACTAGTACAATATACATAAATTTCCATCAATTGGTGAATGGATATACCCACTGCATCTTTAACAGATTTAAAAATTATTCAGCACCAAAAATTAATGAATTACTGGTACGTATAGCCATCTGGATGAATCTAAAAAACTCTACTAGCCAAAGAAGGCAGACAACAAAGAACACGAATGGTAAGATTTCATTTATGTGAAGTCCTAGAAAAGGTAAGATAATCTGTAGCAACATCAATGAGATGAGGAGGTCTCTGAGAGGGGTGAATCATTAGGACCCTTTCTGTCAGAATTTTGGGAATAATGGGAATATTTGGTGTCTTAATTAGAGCCATAGTCACATAGTTATATATATTTGTCAAAATTCATTGACCTGTAATTGAAATAGGTGCCTCTAATTGTATATCAATTATATCAGATCAACTCAGTTACAATGTAGATTTTTTAATCCCCAAATTTGGCCCATGTGTGCCTCTTCAAGTTGGCTATCCTTAGAGGTTACCGTCTTTCCTTGAACATTTCTTTAGCTTCTGCCACAAAATGTTCCTGGTGCATCTTGTTCTTTGTGGGTCCCAAACCTGGAATCATACGCTGCCCGAGGATCCCATGTTCCCTTGAGTGGAGAATGGTCTGTTGCAACCCAGATCTGAAGCTAAGTGTGCTCACTGTCACTGGAGTGTCATGCCGACAGTCCTTTCGGCAGACAGAGCAAGGAGACAGAAGTATGGACATCACACACACAAACCTAGGTTCACACCTATAGTTCTACCTGTCTTTCTCTATCAAAACCCAAGAGCTCACACCAACACTTCCCACTTCAGTTCAGCCTGCTCCACGCCAGACCTTCACCCTTGAAGCACTTCTCCGAGGTTATCACGGGTGACAAGTTAATTAGCCCTTTCTCTTCTGGTTGTTAGAGTCTCACCCTGAGCACAGATCAGAGCCTCATTATCAGAGTCTTATTATCTTTTCTTCCTCTTGGTCAGAAGCGACTTCAATATACCCCACATTTTTCTGAGGTTCTTTTAACTGAAAACTCGTTCTCTGCATTAATTTCTGTCACTGTTGGTTCTTTGTTTTCAAATCACATATCAGATTCAGACTAAGGAGCGAAAAGGACATTGATTGGAGGCTCAGTGGTTGCTTGCGGAATCTAAAGGAAAGTCAAAGAATCAGAGTTGGGAGCAACAAGAAGCTCGAGAGATTTGGGGGGGATCTAAGAGGCCAGACTCAAAGACCCTTCATTAGCACGTCACCAAGGGGAAGAGCTGGTTCCTCCACTGTCCCATCTTATTCTTTCCCTATTGGACATGTGGACCTCAGGTGAGTGTCTGACTGAACGCTCTTGTGCCATTGATGGGGCTCTTTGCTTTGCTGGATGGGGCCAGGCCCCCTGAGTGAATGCCCCACCAAGCTGTGCTATGGAGTGGAAGGCTGGTGGGCAGCCCCGCAGATGCCTGAGACCAGACCCTTCCCCTTACTGCAGGTGCCACCTGCCTTGCTCTTCCGGAGCTCTTTGAATCGCTGGCTTAGTCTCAACTTTCAGGTCTCTTTTCAAATGCCATCTCCTCAGAAAGACCTTTCTCAATTACCCGACCTAAGTTCCCTCTTTCGCAGCACTCTGGGTCCCTCCCCCCAGAAATAATTACCTCTCCAGCTGTCTGCTGCTCGCCGTCTATCCATGGCAGCAAGCCTCTCCCCTGCAAGGCAGAGGCGCTCAAGAACGGCTTGTTCATCTGCTCACTCCTCAGACCCCGACCTTGACCTCACGTACTTGGGGACCAAGTGAAGGGTGCGTGCCCAGGGTCTCATCCCTCCGTGTAGCAAAACTGGGCTTGGTGCTGGAGTCCCTGGTTTTCTAGTTGCCTGCCCCCTGCCATCTACTAGAAGACAAGACAAAAGCAAAGCAAACCTGACTCCTGCAGTAAGAACAGCACACAAACCCAGGCTGTCTCAAGGAAATGTCCGTTTATAATTAGGAAGTGCCACAGCGACACCAGATGAAGGGTTAAACCAACCCCAAATAAATAAGTCACCATCAAGAGGGTTAGGAAGAGTGAGGGAAGCCGGTTCACATTGCTTCTTTCTCTTTTGCTCTGAACTCTGTTTTCCTCCTCCTCTTCCTCTTCCCCCACCCGGCAAGAGGCCCAAGTCCGCAGAGCCATCCAGGGGCTGGCGGAGCCCTGAAAGGGGCCAGAGGCGCTTGCTGACAAAAGCCTGAAATCCTGGTATCTCTTTTGTTTTCACCCAAGTCTGTGGCCACTGACATTCCTCTTTCACACCGCGGGTGGATAATAAGCCCCCTTCTCAGGCATCGAAATGCTCTTATACATTTTAATGTGACCTTAGACAGTGCTTTTCAGAAAGCACGGGCCCATCTGACTACACTTGAGGTTGAATTGAGCTAATGGTATTCACCTCATCTTTAGATGCAAAATTGGAAGATAAAAAGACCTTGATGTGAAAGGAGGGGGGCGCGAGGGGAGTTGGGAGGGGAGTCGGGGGTGGATGGGTTGAAGGGGGTGTGGGAGGGGGGAGCAGATTAGAGATTCTGCTCAAAAATCTCATGATTGCGCGTTGATAACGAAATGTCTCCCCTTTCTAAAATCCCCCATGGGCCCCAGAGATGTCCTGATGCTTTTATTTTTAATGATAGAATCTTTTTATTCCCGGGCCAGGAAAATTTGAATGTTGCTGCATATGTGGCCAGGAGATACATTGACCTTTAGCAAATCTTAGTTTTTAAAAAATCAGATGGAACAGTTATTGCAATATTCCAGCCCCATAAGATGAAAAAGGGAAGGAGAGGGAGAGAGAAAGCGCTGCCGCTCTGTAATCAGACGTGGCTTAAATTTAATAAAGATGCGGTGTCTCCTTTTAAATGGCCGCAACCAGCAGTCTCTGGGAATGATAAGGAGCTTGCTGGAGATGTGGCGCCTTCTAGTTTCATCTCAAGATCACAGAGAGAAGCGTTCTCAAATGGGAGCAAACTTGGTTTCTCTCTGCTGCTCTTCGGCTCAAACTTGGTTCTCACCCTTGGAACCAAAGGCAGGCAGGAGGAATGGGAGGGCGTGACTGGATCAGCCTCCCAGGACAGAAGCCAGGAGGGAGCCCCTGCAACTCAAATAAAAGGCATGTCCCCTGGAGACAGCCTGCCCTGCTTCCAGTTTTGACGTGCCTGCTGTCTGTCAAAGGCCCAGGGAATGCTTCCCGCCACCGGGGCTCAGTGCCTCTAGGATGGAGGGGCCAGTTGGGCAATCCATCATGAGCACACCTGGTCTGCCCAAGGGAGACAGCAGGTGGGGAGGGGTGGGTGGATGGCAGGGAGAGGGGGACCCCAGGGTGACTGGTGAGAGCGGATCCGAATTGCTCAGACAGAACCCCATGCCCCTGGGCGTCTCCATCCAGAGGGTGTACATAATTTATCGGCGCAGACAGGGCGACGGATGGGGCTTGCTGGCCTTTGACTCGGCAGCGTCTGTCTGTATTTAGAGATGGGATGCTAGGGCCTGCGGCCACGGCCCTCTGACGTTCACGTTGGGCACTGACTCAGATACAGGTGGCGCATGGCCTTGTGTTTTTGTTTTTCGATGTCTTGTTTGTTCCCCGGATGGCAGTGACTCAGATGTGCAGGGAACTCTTCTTTTTCTCCATGAGAGTGACCTCCTCCTGTGTGTGCCCTCAGAAAGGCTGAGCCTGAGCAAGGCAGATTCTGCAGTAGGTGTTCAGTTCCCGGAGCATTTCCTATGTGGTCCCTGCTGGGGACGAGAGGCTGGGGGTGGTGATCTAGGGTCCCCGGTGCACAGGGCATGATGGTCACAGGTGCATCTCAGCTGGGGTTACCTGAGCTCGCTGTCCACCCACCTTGGCGACCTTCTGTTTCTTCGACTGACACACACAGAAAAAACTCCTAATTTGCTTTTAGCTCAGAATTCATTCATGCTAGGAAATACAGGCCAAGAGATGTCTGCCTAAAACCTCTGTGACCAAACGCCCAACTGAACACATGCGTGAGGGATGACGGAGGGGCCACCCACAGTGCTGGTGGAAGCTGGGCTTGGAAACCAAAGAATGAACAAACCTCGAGGAGAGGAGAGGTGGGCTGGGTGGAGGAGGGGGACTTCGAACATGCTCCGGAGGTCAAGTGAACAGGGGACCAGCCCCACAGGCTCACAGCTCAGCAGCAAAATGGCACATGCATCCGTGGTCTCCTTTCCCCATGACAAGCAGAGGGGTCAATGGCAGGGGTGACTTCACCGGCCCCTTCCTGCTCAGGGGTCTTAGAGGTCACGTGGCTGCAGAGCTCCTGGGTGGTGGAGTCAAGAGCAAAGCCCAGTCTTCTCTGATCGAGTTGTGTGATTGCTCCTATGTGCTGGGAAGTTCCGCTGTCCCCTTTGGAGCCCTTGTCCTCAGGGTGTGGCCCTGTGGAAGGCCGGGCTGGCTCCCTGCCTGCACAGCACACCTGCAGAGCTCACCGCCAGGCTTCATGCTGGGAATCTTCTCGACACAGGGGAGGTTCCCACCCTTGCCCTCCAGGGCCTGAGAACTTTCTTTCCATTGCATGCTTCAAGCCCAAGGGGGAACTGGCACCGTTCCTCCTAACCTTGTCCTGACCAGTCCTCAAAAATGCAGTCTTGGAGGAGTGGAGGCTAGGGAGGGGCACTTGGTCAATTCCTTGGAGCAGGGCCACCTGGCCTGCAGGATCCTTCAGGTCTGAGGCCCCTGCCAGGGGTTTCAGAGAGAGTGGCCTGGATCCCTGGACCTGGCCAGGTCACCTCGGGGAGGTGGGGTGGGGTGCAGGGTGGGGCTGTGACTGGCTGTGTCATCTGCGGGGGCTGACTTCTCCCACCCAGGAATGTGCTGACAGTTCTGATTTTAGCGTCCCCCTAACCTTCATCGGCAATTCAAAATCTAAAAATGTTCCAAGACTCAGATAGAAAGATTGATGATTCATGTGCCATGGCTACTTCTGAGTCTGACTTGCATCTGGGGGAGGAGAGCACTGGCAGGGGCTGTAGTGGCCCATCTTGGCCTTCTGAATCAGCAAGCCATGGGAAGCTGTGAGACTCTGGGCAATAGGTGTCCCTCTCTGAACTCTGGCTTCCTCTCTGACAAGGATTCTACGAAGGCCGGTGCTGCAGGATTGGCTAAGGCTGAAGACCCTTTAGGTGGAAGAGTGTTGCTGTGGAGTCACTCGTGAGGGTGAAGAATGGCTATTTTTGTTTGCAGAGTCAGTGTTTGATGAAGAAGAAAAAAGAGGTGGAGGAAGAGGAGGAGGAAGAAGAGAACATTATAGCAGCTATCATTTTTTTGAGTTCTCACCGTGTACCTGCTGTCAGTTAGCCTTCACCAAACACCTTGTAGAATTCTGAAGACTGTCATCGTCCCTTCTTTCTGGCTAAAGGAATGGGCTGAGTGAGGTGATTGGCTGTAGGTCACACAGCTAGTAGAGGCCAGGGCTGGGTTTTGAGGGCAGGGTCAAGTCTGCATGATAGGTGGTCACTGCAGGAGAGGACATCTTACCTAGGACCCTTCTTGGTGCCACTAGGCCCAGGGGACAGAGGCAGAGGCAGAGTGTACCAGGTGTGACATCTTGGGAGCTCATGGATGAGGCTGGGGTTTAGCGACTTGGGTGGGAGGGTGGTGCCAGGGCCCAGTGCCCCCAGCCAAGAGCTCCCCATGCACCCCAGAGGCTTTGACTGGGAAAACTGCCCACACAGGCCCTGGTGAAAGAAGGCGCTATTTTGCCATAAATATTTGGATCAGAAATTGTCTTTGAAGATAAATGGTCTGGCTGGTGGCAAAGCCTGAGCTGGGAGGGGATGGGGAGGAGGGCCGGGCGGCCAGACCTAGGGGGCCGGGGAGGGGCATCCAGGGGCCTGAGTGGGTGGAGGGCTGCCGAAACCCACCAGCCTTGGCCTTCAACAGAGGGGAAGGAGCTGGATCAGTCAGCTATGGGTGTTGAAAAGACTTTGAAATGGCCATCCTGGGAATGTCTGGACTCCCCAGGAAGAGCCGTGCCCGCACAGTGACATTCCTAGCTCTGATCCTGGGTGGGTCCCTTCCCCTCTCTCAACCTTCTCTTTCTGCCATTTGTAAAATAGGAGACACAATAAACCTCCCACGAAGAGGTCAGGCTTAACTCAGTTAGGATATAAAGTAATGGAGGCTCCATTCGGTTTTAAAAAACATCTTTATTGAGCTGTTAACCCATGGACCATGCAATTCAGTCTTTCAGGTTTACAATCCAATGGCTTTTAGTGTATTCACAGAAACGTACAAGCACGGAGAACATTTTCATCACCTCCAAAAGAGACCCTGTAACTGCCCCTGTCCCCTCCAGCCTGAGGCAGCTGTTGGTCTATGTTTTTCGTCTTGGACTCCTCTGTCCTGGCTTCCCAGGTGACTTGGGGACATGCTGCGTGGATTATGTTGCCTGCTGCACTCAGCGTGATGTCCATGCACAGCTCTGCTGATTTATCACTCAGCGCCAGTGGACACTCAGTGGTTCTCGCCTCTGTTAGGAACTGTGTGGTCTGAACGCTTGCGTGTGCCCTCGTGGACGTGCCTTTAGCACGTCCTTGGTCTCGGGATGTTCCTGGGAGCACAGTTGCTGGCTCAGATGGAAATGCCCCGTTGGACTGTCTGAGGGATGTTTTCCCAAGTGGCTGCTCCATGGGGTTCTCCACACAGCTCTCAGCTAAGTCCTTCTGCACGGGACAGCATCTAACGATCCCCAAGCAGAAGTCCAACCAAGGTCCGCAGTGCCCACTGCATCAAGCCTCATCCCTGTTCCTTAGCAGCATGAGTGGAGCTAGAGCCTCTGTCGCCGCCACTCCTCCTTCCCACAGTGACCTCTTCACATATGGCTCTCTCCTAGAAGTGGCCCTCCTCCACGACCGGCCTTCCATGCCACTGCCTGCCTGGCCTGGCCCACTCCGGGCACTTGGGAAAGGCTCCCACCAGCCTCGCCTGCCTCATCCCTTGCAGTACCTGCAGCTGTGTGCGGGGAGCGCCTCTGTTCAGGCCCAGGCCCACCAGGCTTCTGAGGTGCTGCTGCAGTTTACCAGCAGCAGGACACCAGCCATTCAGCTCTCTCTCCTCCTCGGAGTCTGCTCCCTGAACCCACAGCAGTGACCCAAAGCTCAAGTACTAAAATGCCCCTAGAATACCTGAATATACAGAGCAACATGCAGGGGGTGACTGAAAGTGGCATGAGGCCATCCCCAGGGAGCTACAGGCAGGAAATATTTTATTTTTTTAAGTTCCAGTATTTTATTTTATTTATTCATTTTTTCAGTATTGGGGATTGAACCCATGGACTCTTCCACTGAGCTACATCCCCAGTCCTTTTAATTTAATTTTTTTACAATTTGAGACAGGGTCTCTCTATGTTGCCTGAGCTGGCCTTGAACCTGCGATCTTCCTGCCTTGGCTTCCTGAGTCCCTGGGATTACAGATGCGCATCACGGTGCCTGGTGAAAGGTTTTCTTTATTCCTGCAACATCTGTCCAGTGGGTATGATTCATGACACCCAGGTTACAAGGTCGAAGCCCAGGCTCAAGAGCTTCATTTGTCAAGGATGCACACGTCTACAGGACAACGTTGGAAAAGCCACAGCGGAGTTAGGTGCGGTTAAGAAGCACAAAGGTGTGTCTTTAAACTTGAGTCCTGTTAAGTACCAGGGGGAGCAGAGACTCCTAAGCCCAAGGAGGTAGAGGAACACGTAGCAGGGGTCATCCTTGAGGGTCTCCCTCAAAGCCTCCCAGGAACACTGCCATGCAGAAGGCAGTGGTGTCAAGATGTCCCCAAAGGCTCCTGGGGCCACTTCCCAAACAGACCCTGCGCCCTCACCTGAGAATATAGGAAGTAGCTCTGGGAAAAAAAGACCTAGGCTGTTTTAGGATGGGAGGAGCACGTTTTTGACCATGAGAAACCCCGCTCTAGCTCACGCTGACCTGCAGGAGACACAGCCCTGCCAGGGTCTTCTGGGAGAAGCCTTCTGACCACAGGGGAGAAAGGGTGGAGGGATGGGGCAGGCAGGACTTCTGGAGGTCAGCCTCCCCCCTGAGCCTGGAGCTGAGCTACTGGGGCCTCCCAAGGATGCCCCTACTCTTCCCAAGGCCTCCATGGCCCCTGTCCCTGGGCCGGCTCCTCACTGCCAGAGCACAGGGCAGGTCAGCTGTGGTTTTGCTCTTGATGTCTGTCCCCTTCTCCTCCCATCTCTACCTCTACCTCACCCACAGGGGACAGAATCGTGCAGACCACTGGGAGGAGCAGCAAGCCTTTGACCTTGCCTGTGACTCCCGCCAGCCAGGGCCTTGGTAATGCTCACTCTCGGTCCTCAAGAACAAAATGTGTCACTCATGGGAGTGACCGCAAGAGAGAGAAGAAGGCTTTGTCGAATGGCTTCTATGTGCTCAGCACAGAAGGAAGAGTTGGCACATTCTGTGCAAGGATCCTAGTTCCACTTTGAAGACGATGCTGCAGTTCCTAGAGGCCAGGGACCCCTGCAAGGTCATTCCGTGGTGGTGCTGGGAAGAGGAGGGCCTTCTGCCTGCTGCACCCTTGCCCTTCCCGTACCCCTGCAGTGCCCCATGAGGCAGACCTTCCTCAGCTTTCTGCCTCCCTCTGTGGGCAGGAACATGGCTCTCAGGACGGGCCCAGGGGATACAGGAATTAATTAGTTCCTTGAAAGAAAAGAAATGGCTTCACTGACCTGTGGACTGAGGTGTCTCCTGGGAGAGAGAGGGCACTTTGGGTCGGGCCCTGCGTGCAGCCCTGCGGGTGGCCAGGGGCGCTGCCTCTTCCATGCCCTGGAGTCCACCCAGTCAATCATCTGCTGAAGGTGGGAGCACATTCCCCCTCTGTCCCACTGCAGAAATGTCAACCCCTGACAGCTGCTCACCCTTCACAGGGCACCACAGGGGCCAGTTACTATTTATTTATTTATTTTCGGTGGCAAAAATGTCCAGTGACATAACATTTGTCATCTTGGTCATTCCGAAGTGTACAACTCACTGGCACTGAATCCACTCCCAAGGTTGTGCAACCATCTCCAACCACCGTCTACACCCAAACCCTTTCATCATCCCCGACAGAACTGCACCCATTAGTAAAAGCGCCCTCCCCCTCCCCAGGGGCCAATCCTCATTTGGAAGAGGCCTCCCTCCAGCCCCCCAGCAGGTTCCCTCTTTGGGAACACTGTCCAAGCTCTGAGCACAAGGATGTGGCCTGGATGAGCCCAGGCTCAGAAACCTAATTAAGGAAAAGGGGAAACCAGGAAAGAAGGTTCCAGAAGAAAGCGACCTGGTGGTGTGAAGCTACCTTCTTCCTGAGGGCGGGGCCCGCCTCAGGACCTGGAAACCTGGACGGAGGTTTGTTTGTGCAACGTCTGGGCTGGGCTTGGCCTCCCGGCTCTCCTGGACGCGGCTGCCGTCTCCTTTGCCACACAGACCATGAGCTATTTTCTTTTGCTGTCTGTTCCAGCTGTCCCCGAGGCTCAACAACTGTCCCCTCCCTCAGGTTGAAGGCAGCTGGGCAGAGGCAGGTGGCTGCCAGAGAGGCCAGGGGCTGGGGGCTGGTGAGTTGGTTGGTTTTAATCCTAGGCTGCAGTTGAGCCAAACAAAGATGAGAAGAAGACTTAAAATACCAATCTCGGGCCCCCAATCAAAGGGGTGTGAAAAGCTCTTGGGAGCCTGGATTTGAATCTACAGTCTTCTAGCTGTCACCTCAGACAGGGGCTTTAGACCTTCCAGGCTCGGTCTCTGACTCGGCAAGGGAAGGTAACCGGAGTAGCTGGCCACTCATTTATTTATTCTCTGCTGCAGGAACCTGATTAGTGGGCCTTTGCAGTGCTGGTATTTTGAATATCTTTGCTGTCTTTGCTCATCTGAAAACTCCTATTCATCCTGCAAATCCCATGTTACTGACCCTCCTCCATGAAGCCAACCCACCGGACCTCAGAAGTTGGTCGTTTCATCTATTTCAGTACCCAGTACTGGTTTTGTTCTGTTTTAGTCTCTTCTGTCTTTTAAATGTTCACTCCATTGCTGGTTTGATGCTGGGTCCAGGACACAAAACGTGCGGGACAAGCATGAGGTTCTCTTTGCCTATGGTCACACAAGGTCCATATCTGAATGGTTTGGGCCCATGGGGACATGGTGTGTGTTCCTGGGCAGGGACCACAGGCACTCGGACAGAACTTCTGCCTCCTCCCATGAGCAGACCCACCTCCTGTGTGCCGGAAGCCCAAGTGGGCACTTGGAGTCTGGTTTCATGGTTAGCCTTGAAAGGCAGGATCACGACTCCTATCTGGGGACAGAGGAGCCTGTTCCAACAGGCCTGGCCTGTCGCGGGATCCGGGAAGCCGCAGCCTGGCCTCCCTGGGACTTGGACACTGTGGCTGTTTCTCATCCCCGCTCAGGAGCTGGCGTGCCCCAGCCCCGCATCTGTTTGTAAAAAATAATTATTTGCTTAAAACATGTGAAGTGCTCCTGTAATTTTAATCGGTTTAATTTAAATTTTAAACGACGGATCTTCAACCTCTAATCACTTTGAAACTGAAGTGCTTTTCACCAAATGTGAAGTGCTTTAGGGTTGGAAATGATTATGGGTAGGACAGTGAAGGGGTGCGGGGAGAGAGGGCCAAGGAGACAGGAAGGGAGGAAACCCAGGACAAGGAGAGAAACTCAGAGTCAAGTTGGAAGCCATTTCCACCCCAGGGCAGAAGCCAGTGCTTCGGAAGGCCTTCGCTGAGGTGAGACAGGGATGCCCACAGCCCCACATGGTTCAAGTTCAAATCTGCATTTTATTTTTTACATGGACACAGGACTTGGTGCACTGTGAGCTTCACAGTGAGTTCGGCTGGGCTTTCGGATTGCAAAATTCCGGTGAGCCCTCTGGTGCTGAACTTGTGTGTGCACGTCCCTGCAGTCCTAGCCTTGTGACCCATCCCTCCGTTAGGCCTCCCAGGGCCGGCCACAGTGCAGCTTAGACAGCAGGACGGAGAGGTGGGCTGATGACTGATGATTTAGGAATTTGACCTTGGTTTGTGACTCCAGAGCTGAGATCCTGCCAGAGGGCTGTGGACTCTGCCCAAGGTGTCATGACACACGAGTTTCTGTGTAGATGCGTGTGCAGGCTTGCAAGTGTGTCTATGCATGCATGCATGCACACATGTGTGTCTATGCACATCAATGCATGCGTGTGTGTGGGCATGCGTGTTAGTGCTGGGAACACCTGGCCGCAGCTGGCAGGGCTGGGTGTTCCTGGGAAACATGAGGACGGTCATGGCTGTGGGCACTGTGCAACCAGGAAGTCTGGCCTCAGAGGCCAGGAGCCGGAGCCGGCTCTGGCAACTGGGGTGGACAGGCTGCCTGCAGCTGCTGCCCATCCCACCAGCCACCTTCCTCTTCCTTTCTGTCTGTGCAGAGAGGCTGAAGGAGCAGGAGAAACCAGACCTGTGTCTTGCAGGCCTGACTTTCAATTTCACTCATTGCTTTTTTTTCCATGTGTGATCTTAGGCTGGTTACTTCAAATTCCCAAGTGTCGTTTTGCTATTTTAGAAAATAGGAGCTGGAGTTGTAGCTCAATGGCAGAGCGCACCTGCCCTGTGGGGCACTGGGCTCAGTCCCCAGCACCACACAAAAAACCATACAAAACTCCCCAAAGATATGTGTGCATGCGTGTGTGTGTGTGTAGAGAACACAAGGAAATAAGCACTTTCCTTGTGCTCTTAGCTTCAGGCAGGGTGTCCCCAGCCCCGCCTCGGCCCCACAGTGGCCCCGTGTTTGCTTCCCCACTCTGGCCTCCAGGAATTTACAGTCCCCTGGCTGAGCACCTGTCCTCACCCTGTCCTACTTCAAGCTCCTCCATGGAAGGCCTGGTCCTGTGGATCTTTGTGGTCAGGGCCAGGAGCTGAGTGCAGCTCCAACTGGAGGCTTCTGGGAGGGGAGATAGGGTGCAGGGCGAGACCCATGGTTTGGGCCAGAGGGATCAGCCCCTGACTCTTGGCTTTGCCACATGCAGCCAGAAAAGTGTGTTCACCAGTCTGAACTAAATTTCATCTACTGTAAACTGTTTTACAAAAATCTATTCTATAAGGAACGCAAAGGCAGGCTGCAAACTGGAAAAAGATATTTACAATACCCCAAACAAATGAAGAATGGTGTATGCAGAATGAAGAAAGACTTCTACAAATCAAAACGTGAAAATAAAAGCAGATGAATTTAAAAAGCAAAATATCCGCATGAATAACTCACGGAAGAGGAGTGTGTTAGTCAGTTTTGCAAAGCTGGGGCAAAATGCCTGATGAAAACAACTTCAAGCAGAAAAGGTTCATTTTGATCCTGATTTCCCTCTGTGGTCCCCTAGAGCCATTGGTTTGGGGCCTGTGGTGAGGCAGAACATGGTGGCAGAAGGGTACGTCAGAGCAAAGTGGCCCAGGTCCTGGAAGCCAGGAAGCAGAGGCAGACAGAGAGGAGAGAAAGGAGGGGCTGGGGACAAAACACCTAAGCACCTACCCTCTTCAGCTGTGTCCCACCTCCTGAGGTTCCACCACCTCTCAACCGTCCATTCAGCTACGATCCCTCCATGGGTCACTCCACTGACGAGCCAGATCCCTCCTGACCCGATGACTGCCCTGAAGCGTACGACGTACTGGAGTCGCAGAAATATCTGGCAGAAAAAGATAGTGAACAGGAGACAGATACAAGGGGCTGACATTTGGGGGTTACCTCCCCAGCTGAGCTACCTGCTCCCCAGGTAGCCCATGACAACCTCTAAAAACAGCGTTCCTCTGCCAAACCTAGGAGAAGACAGACCCCAGACCCTGTAGCAGCTACTTCTTCTGCCACTCTGTTGGGGTTTGCTATTGTTTTTCCCCCAGTTCTTGAGATGGATGTTTGGAGCATTGTTCTTCTCTAATCTCTCTCTCTCTCTCTCTCTCTCTCTCTCTCTCTCTCTCTATATATATATATATATATATATATATATATATATATATATATATATATCATACCAATTTTCCATAAATTTGGCTTTTGAGCTTTCCACAAATGATCATAGTTTCATCATTTCTTAGTTAAATATTTTCTGATTTTCATCGTGATTTTTTTTTTGTTAGAATTAGCTTAATTCTCAGAAGTGTATTTATTTCTCAACTTTCCCCAATTCTTGCTTTTCAAGAGCATTCTGCTCACTTTGTTATTGCAGCCTAGCTGAGTTCCACTCTGATCAGAGAATACACTCTGTGGGGTTGAATCTTTTCAAACTCG
This sequence comes from Urocitellus parryii, assembly GCF_045843805.1. Classification (NCBI taxonomy): domain Eukaryota; kingdom Metazoa; phylum Chordata; class Mammalia; order Rodentia; family Sciuridae; genus Urocitellus; species Urocitellus parryii. The sequence continues at coordinate 7,211,469 of NC_135536.1, forward strand.
TTGAAACTTGCTTTACGGCTCAGCATGTGGTCAATTTTGGTAAATGTTTAAGTGTACTTGAAAAGAAGGTATGCTCCGCAGTGGTTAGGTGCAATGTTCTATTAATGCCAATGAAGTGAACGTGGTTAATTATGTTAATCGGAACTCCTATATCCTTGCTAGTGTTTTTGGCTGACTTGTTTTATCAATTATGAAAGTATATAAAAATTTGGTGTTCGCATCTATTTTCCATTTCAGTTTTGTCAGTTTTTGCTTTATATATTTTGAGGCTGTGCTATTAGGTCCATGTGCATTTAGAATTATTATACTCTTTCTGGGAAATTTGACTTTGCGTTTTCTAAAGTCCCCTTTTTATATGTCGTCACGGTTTCTTCCAGGAAGGCTGTGTGGTCTGATGTCACTGTAGCTCTGCCAGCTTTCTCTTGATGGGTATTTATATTTAGATGTTTTTCATCATTTTACTGCCAATCTTTCTGTATTCTTAAATTTTAAGTGTGTTGGTCAGCTTTTCGTCACTGTGACCAGAATACCTGACAAGAACAATTTAGAGGAGGAAAGATTTATGTTGGGCTCCTGGTTTCAGAGGCTCAGTCCATGGATGGCCTGCTCCATTGCTCTTAGCCTGGGGCAGAGCATCATGGCGGGAGGTCATGGCAGAGAAAAGCTTCTCAGTGTTGGCTTCCAGGAAGCAGAGAGAGGGAGGAACCAGAGGGACAAGACAGAACCCCAAGGCTTACCTCCAGTGACCTGCTTCCTCCAGCCACCCCCACCTGCTTAGAGTCCCCACTCAGTCCATTTAAATGATCCATCAAGTAGATTAACCTACTGATTAGGTTCTGGCTCTCATAACCTGATCAATTCACCTCCTGCTCAACACTTTTTTAGCTTTTAAGGCATACCTCCAATCCAAGCTGCAACAGAAGTGTGATCACAAGCAGGATACAATTGGATCATTTTCTTTTCTTAAATCCCAACAATCCTTGTCCATCACACTGAAGAAAGTAACTAGTTCATATCTTTTGTTTGATCTGTTATTTTTATTTTTTCAAATTTTTTGCTTTCTTACTTTCTTTTAGATTCACTGAATCTTTTTTATTACTTATTTTTTCTTTTTAAAACTTAGTATTAACACATTATTTTGTTATTCTTTTAATGGATACTCTAGAACTGCAGTCCTCAAACTATTTGGTTTCAGGACAACTGTTCTTCTCCTAGAAATAATGAGAACTTAAGGTTTTTCTCATCTGGGTTATATTGTCGATATTTTGTTGTCTTATGTTAAACTGGGAAAAATTTTAAATATTTGTTAATGAATCTCAAGGTAGCAATAACAAATATAAGCTATTAGAAATAATTTTTGTGAAAAATAACTACACTTAAAAAAATTCAGAGAGGATAGCATCTTTCCCCTTTTGGCCTCTGTCTTTGATGTATAGCTTAATGGAAGACAGGCTGGTCCCCATACTGCTTCTGCATTCAGTCTGTTGTGATGTGTGGCTTTGGTTGGAGCATGTAGAGAAGATCTGACCTCACTCAGCTGTGTAGTTGGAGGAGGAGGAGCACTGTGACGGCATGTTCAGGGTGCGATGCGTGGGTTTGATCCTACACCCAACTCCACTAAACTAGACTCTTCAAGGTTCATTACAAGGCGGAATCTGAAACAAGGTCAATGAACTTTTCATATGCTATTTGTTAAAGTCTATTGGCCTCTCTTGCAATTTGAATATATATTTTTTTGCTTTTGCATAATTTTGTAGTACGGTGCACTGATTATTTGGAAGATGTGGTTCTGATGAATTATGCAGGTCTTCCAAATATTGACATGTTTGATTGTATGACATCAAAAGTTGCATTTGCTTATGCCATCATTGATTTTATTAGCAAATTCTTGAATCATTAGGGATCCATCAAGCTCATCGAGGCCAATACTTCACTTTCCAAAATTCTCACTTTTATTTGAAAACTCAAATTAGAACATTGGTAACATACACTGTAAATTGTTTTCCTTAAAGTGACTTGTTTACTTTGTTCATTTTTAAAAAAAAATTTTAAATTTGTTCTACTTAGCTATACATGACAGTAGAGTGCATTTATGCTCCTTCATATATCATACATAGATGGACTATAATTTCATTTCTCTGAGTGCACATGTAGCAGAATCACATTGGTCATGCAGTCACATATATACATACAGTAATAATGTCTGTTTCATTCTACTCTCTTTCCTATCCCCACATTTCCATCCCTTCCCTCCTATCACTTCCCTCTACCTAATCTAAGGTAATGCTATTCTTCCCTAGTGCCCACTGCCTTATTGTGAATTAGCATCCACATATTAGAGAAAACATTTGGCTTTTGGTTTTGTGGGATTGGCTTATTTTGCTTAGCATGATATTCTCCAACTCCAACCATAGACTTAAAAACAAGCATCACATGATCATCTCAATAGATGCAGAAAAAGCATTTAATAAAATACAGCACACACCTTTCTGTTGAAAATACTAGAAAAACTAGGGATGGTAGGAACATATCTCAACATTGTAAAAGCTATCTATGCTAAACCCAAGGCCAGCATCATTCTAAATGGAGAGAAATTGAAAGCATTCCTGCTAAAAACTGGAACAAGACAAGAATGTCCTCTTTCACCATTGCCCTCCAACATCATCCTTGAAACTCTAGCCCAGAGCAATTAGACAAAAGAAAGAAATTAAAGGGATACAAATAGGTAAAGAAGAACTCAAACTATTGCTATTCTCTGATGACATGAAGATCCAAAAATTCCACCAGAAACTTCTATAACTAATGAATGAATTCAGCAAAGTTGCAGATATAAAAATAAATCAAATGTATTCCTATACATCAGTGATGAATCGACAGAAAGAGAAATTAGGAAAATTACTTCATTCACAATAAGCCCTAAAAAAATACCTGGGAAGCAATCTAACAAAAGAGGTGAAAGACCTCTACAATGAAAACTACAGAACACTGAAGAAAGAAATTGAAAAAAGCCTCAGAAGATGGAAAGATCTCCCATACTCCTGGACAGACAGAATTAATATTGTCACAAAAGCCATACTACCAAAAGCATAATGCAGATTTAATGCAATTCCTATTAAAATCCCAATGACATTATTCATTGAAATAGAAAAAACAATCATAAAATTTATTTGGAAAAATAAGAGACCCAGAATAGCTAAAGCAATCCTTAGCAAGCGAAGTGAAGCAGGAGGCATCACAATACCAGAACTTAAACTATACTACAGAGCTATAATAACAAAAATGTTATGGTATTGGCACCAAAATAGACTCATAGACCAATGGTACAGAACAGAGGACACAGAGACAAATCCACATAAATACAATTACCTCATACTAGACAAGGGTGCCAAAAATATTCACTGGAAAAGAGATAGCCTCTTCGACAAATGGTGCTGACAAAACTGGAAATCCATATGTAGCAAAATGAAATTAAACCTCTATCTCTCACCCTGCACAAAAATCAACTCAAAGTGGATCAAAGACTTAGGCACTAGAACAGAGACCCTGCACCTAATAGAAGAAAAAATAGGCCCAGATCTTCACCATGTCAACCTAGGATCTGACTTCCTTAACAAGACTCCTAAAGTGTAAGAAGTAAAATCAAGAATCAATAAATGGGATGGATTCAAATTAAAAAGCTTCTTCTCAGCAAAGGAAACAATTAATAAAGTAAAGAGAGAGCCAATAGATGCACCTCTGATAAAGTGTTAATCTCTAGGATATATAAAGAACTCAAAAAACTTAACACCCAAAAACCAAATAACCCAATCAATAAATGGGCTAAGGAACCAAACAGACACTTCTCAGAAGAAGATATACATTTGATGAACAAATATATTAAAAAATGTTCATCATCTTTAGCAATTAGAGAAATGCAAATCAAAACTACACTAAAATTTCATCTCACTCCTGTCAGAATGGCAATCATCAAGAATACAGGCAACAGTAAGTGTTGGCGAGGATGTGGTGAAAAGGCACACTCATACATTGCTGGGGGGACTGCAAATTGGTGCAACCTCTATGGAAAGCAGTATGGAGAGTCCTCAAAAATTGGAAATGGAACCAACATTTGACCCAGCTATCCCACTCCTTGGTTTATACCCAAAGGACTTTAAATCGGCATACTACAGTGACACAGCCACATCAGTGTTTATAGCAGCTCAATTCACAATAGCTAGACTATGGAACCAACTTTGGTGTCCCTCAACAGATTACTGGATAAAGCAAATGTGGTATATATACTCAGTGGAATATTACTCTGCCTTAAAGAAGAGTGAAACTACTTTGCTCATTTTTGAAAGGGTTTCTGCCAGACATCCAAGTTGGAATAACCATAGTTTATCTGTCAGTTATTCTTTTGAGTAAAAATGGTGTTGAATGAGAGAGTGGCTCTTTCACCTTACAATGTGGCCCCACAGATCCTTTTTCTCCAGACAGCGGTTTGATCTCAGAATATGTCAGTGCTTTATCCAGTGTCTGAGCTCATCTAGTCACATAGAGTATTAGAAGATATATTCTCTAGGGTCATGATTTAATGCAAATTAATTCTCTTACTGTTTTCTAGAGGACAGTCAAGTGAAATCGCCCCTCTCTCTTGTTTTCCTGCAAGGCAGGTGGTGAAGCCTGGAATGAGTCACGATATGGTTTCTTACTGTGGCCATGACCTTAACTTCCTTAACTCCTTTCCGAGTTGTATTATGTTGTAGTTTTCATGCATTCTTTAATAGTTTGTACTCTACAGGTCATCCCTACTATAGAATCTTCATTTACATTGATCACATGTTACCCTTTCTGTCATTTTCCATTTATTTCTACATTTCTAAGCTTCTTTCTGAAAAGTGTCTTTTAGTGTTTGCTTTAGTGTGGGTCTGCCAGTGTGAATTCTCTCAGTCTGAAAATAACATTTCTTCCAAATTGAATGTATCTTCATTTCCCTTTATTGTTGAAGGGTATTTTTGGCTGAGGAATTCTAAGTTGGCAAATTTCTTTGAAGATGTTGTAGATCACATTCTATTGTCTTATTTAAAAAATTGTTTCTGTTGGGAAGTCAGATGTCAGTATTCTTCTTTTGAAGGCTATGTGTCTTTCTTCTCTGTCTGATTTTATGATTTTCTCTGCCTTTGGGTTTCACTAGTTTTAGTATAAAGTACATAGGTATGGTGAGCTCTGTATTTATTTTCCTTGGAAATACATAGTGCTTCTTGAGTCTTTCTAAATATAATTCCTCGATTTTAAAAAAGTGTCAACTGTTATCTCTTTTCATAAGCCTCTTCCTCACTCACCTGTTCTTTAGGGACTCCAATTTCTTGTATGTTAGATCTTTTCATAGTATCTCAATGTTTCTTACACTTCTTCCCTTTCTTTCTTTACTCATGTCCCTCTGTGTGTTGCTCTAGGTATTTCCTTTGGACATATCCTTCAGTTTACTGATTATTTCTTTAGCTATATCTTATTTTTTATTTGATCTATCTACTGAATTTTTGTTTCAGTTATTTTATTTTTCAGTCCTAGAATTTACATTTGATTCATCTCTAGTAGTTCCTGGTTCTCTGATGTAATTCTTACTCTTTTGCTTCCTTGGACACATTAAACTATTTTTAAAGTCTGGGTCTCCTTTATCTGGAAGTCTTATGGGAAGTTTCCATGGTTTGTTGTGTCTCTTGTTTCCTGCCATTTTATTCTGTTTCCTTATGTGCCTGGCTTAAATTAGCTATTGGAAAAACTCTAGAGATAAATTGAGAACTAGAATGGTCATATCTTTCTTCAGAGAGGCTCACTGTTTGATTCAGGCAGACTACTAGCAGATCTCCTTAATCCAATAGTAACATTTTATCAATTAATATAAGCAATGAAAATATTTTGAATTGGTTTTCAATCCCTTGAAAGAATAGCATATTTCTAGTTTGTCCTTACTCATAGGGTATATCCCCTTAAAGTCAGTTGAAAAACAAGACCTAGTAAGTTGTTCCATGAATGCAAGAGAAAAGAAGAGAATCCTAGATAAAGTGGACACCATTTTTGGTGCTGGTTTACTAATCCCTTTAAATAATGGTCTCTGAATCTTAACTTTTATCTTTCTACTTTTATAAATTTGTCACAATCTAAGCCAACCAGACTCCTTTCCTGGAATCAGGAGACACCTTTAGGAGCAAAAGCAATCCAAATGTTGGGTTTGTTTCATTGAATTTCCTTTTTTTTTCCCTGAATTTTGGCCCTGTAATTCTTCACTGTCTTGATAACTCTCCAATTTAGGCACTTAATTTTTAATTTAAAAATTCACCTAGATTTTCTGGGTTTTAAAGCATAGATGTTGGTCCTCATAACCTGATCTTCTATTGCCAGAGACAGTACAATGTGTTACAACTTCTTTCAGTTTGCCAATATCTAGGAAAATTGAAGATACTTACATTTTTCGAGCCCCAGATTCCATACCTAAGACTATTAAATTTAGAGAGGAACTTCTGCAAATATAAACAAGGTGACATATGAGAACATTCTTACAGCAGTTTTTATGATAGTAAGGCCAACCCACAGAAGAATGGATAAGTCAATTGTGGTATAGTCTTTCAAAAAATAAAACAGTAGTGAAAGTTAATCAAGCTACATGTACCAAAACACCACCTCATGAGCATATTGAATAAAATATGCTGAAAAAATTGTGAGTGAAGTAAGATTTTGTTTATAATAAAATATATAGACTTTTGTGGCTATTATAGACACAGAATTAAATATATATTTTTTCTGGTGGAAGGGGATTGAGTTTGTGATCAGGAAGTATTTTATAGATGCTTCAATTTTGACAAATAATATTTGAACAACCAATAAAAAAAAGAGAAAAAATAATAATATTTTACTTCTTAAACTATATGGTGGCTAGGTTTTTCTTGTAGTTAAAAAATCTTTTGGACAATTTTGTCTTAAATAGATTAGTTAGGGGGGCTGGGGATGTGGCTCAAGCGGTAGCGCGCTCGCCTGGCAGGCGTGCGGACCAGGTTCGATCCTCAGCACCACATACCAACAAAGATGTTGTATCCGCCGAGAACTAAAAAATAAATATTAAAAAATTCTCTCTCTCTCTCTCTCTTAAAAAAATAGATTAGTTAGTCCATTTATATCTATTTTGATTATTTTAAAAATTGTTTCTATTATCTTACTATGTAGTTTCTCTTTTCTCACTTTTTCTATGATTCTATTTTCATCTTTCTTGCCTATTGAGGAAATATTGTTCAAGATTTTAAAAAATTATCTATTTACTTTCTTCCTTATTTAAAGAATTCTCTTTTCCTACTTTTTTAAAAAAAATGTCCAGGACACTTAACCCCCTTTGAACACTAAAAGGATGCTAGAATATTCCAAATCAAATCAACCCCACTCCTAACTAACATGATTTTGTTATTTAACATTTTAACTCTGTTATTTTTCTGTAGCTTTATAATTTTTTATTTTTTTAAATTTTAATTTGTTATACATGACAGCAGAATGCATTACAATTCATAGTACACATACAGAGTGCAATGTTTCGTATCTCTGGTTGTACACAAAGTAGAGTCACACCATTTGTGTCTTCACACATGTGTTAGGGTAAGGATGTTCACTTCATTCCATTATCTTTCCTACCCCCATTCCCCCTCCCTCCCCTTTTCCCCTTTGCCCTATCTAGAGTTCATCAAATCCTCCCATGCCTCCCCCCACCACATTATGAATCAGCATCCTTAAATCAGAGAAAACATTCAGCATTTGTTTTTTTGGGATTGGCCAACTTCACTTAGCATGATATTCTCCAGCTCCATCCATTTACCTGCAAATGCCATAATTTTATTCCCTTTTAATGTTAAGTAATACTCCATTGTGTATGCATACCACAGTTGTTTTTCCTTTCATCTATTGAAGGGCATCTAAGTTGGTTCCACAGTTTAGCTATTGTGAATTGAGCTGCTATAAACATTGATGTGGCTGTGTCCCTGTAGTGTGCTGATTTTAAGTCCTTTGGGTAGAGATAAAGGAGTGGGATAGCTGGGTCAAATGGTGGTTCCATTCCACATTTTCTAAGGAATCTCCAGATTGGCTGCACCAATTTGCAGTCCCATCAGCAAAGTATGAGTGTGCCTTTCCCCCCACATCCTTGTCAGCATTTATTATTGTCTGTATTCTTGATGACTGCCATTCTGACTGGCGTGAGATGAAATCTTAATTTTGATTTGCATTTCTCTAATTACTAGAGATGATGAACATTTTTTAATGTTTGTTCATCGAATGTATATCTTCTTCTGAGAAGTGTCTGTTCAGCTCCTTAGCCCATTTATTGATTGGGTTATCTGATTTTTTGTTGTTAAGTTTTTTGAGTTTTTTATATGTCCTGGAGATTAGTGCTCTCTCTGACATGTGTGTGGCAAAAATGTGCTCCGAACTTCACCTCACTGTTTGTTTCTTTTGCTGAGAAGTAGCTTTTCAGTTTGAGTCCACCCATTTATTGATTCTTGATTTTATGTCGTGCACTTTAGGGGTCATCTTTGTGAGTGCTTCCTCTTCCTCCCAAGGAGGGGCTGCTGGACTTCACCTGTCCTGGACGTCTGAGCACAGCCTTGTTTCACTCTGTCCTGCTGGCTGTGCAGTTTGTGACCCACCATTCTGGGTGACAGTATTGCAGTGCCCCACTCTGAAGGCACAGGGACGCGTACTCTGGCTGCTTCTGTTGGAGCTGAGATGGACTCTGTCTTCTCTTCACTGTTGGATGGTTATCTCATCTCTTTCTCTGGAGGCTTTTAAAATCTTATCTTTGTCTTTTGTGTTTTAAAGATTCACGACAGGATGTCAGTGAGGATCTAAAACATTCAATCTTATTTGGAACATAGAGTGATTATGGAGCTTGGATCAGGGTCTCCTACCTATTCGGGAATGTTCTCAGCTATTGAGTGTTCATATGTTACATGTTCACATATTCTACCCTCTCTGCATTCTCCTTCTGGGGCTCCAAGTCGATGTTCATGCTTTTCCTTCTAGTTCTCATGTCTTTTGTATTTTCCTATATATTTTTTTATCTCCTTATCTCTTGCTATTGCATTTTGAGTAATTTAATCAGACTCTTATCCTTAGGTTCACAAAATTATTAACTCATCTACTATCTATTGGATTTTTTAAATTAATGAATATGTTCACTTTTGGAAGTTCCATTTGGTTTTTTTCAGAGCTGCTTGGTCACCCCGGATGGTCTCTTGTAGACGCCTCATCTCTGTGATTCCCTTTCCTTCTCCATATTTCCGATATACTGAGGCTGCGCAGCACGTGTTGGACCAGTCCATGTGTGCAGGCTTCAGGTGTTTGAATCTATTGCTTGCTCTGTGTGCTGACTGCCACCTGTGGGCATTTGCCTCCTTCTGTTTTGTGACTTTTCATTGTGAGCTCATTTATTATTATTGTTTTTAAATCTGTAGGATGCTCATGGGCCAAAGTAGGAAATGCGTTCCTCTTGAAGTTCCTATCTGGTTCTGCTGTGAATCAAGGACATCAAGGACATGGAGGCACTTCAACCACCTTTGAACATCCCTGATCTGCAGGGGGTTGCCAGCCCAGCCCCACTGCCTCTTTAGGCTCAGAATCCCAGTAGTGATGCCATTTGGTGCTTGCCCTCAAGGCAGGCAGCCTCTTCTGTCTGTGCACCACTAGCTCTAGCTCCCACCTGGAGGAAGATTAAAGGGTTTGGAGATGTCCACATGCCTGTCAGCCTAGCACTGTCTCCCAGGTGCATGCCTGTTGTTCAGGGTAGTCTTGTTCTGATATGGGAGTGTGCTTTGGAGCACTCAGTCTGCCACACGGCCAAGAATGGTCATTATTGTAGGATTCCGCATTGACCATTTTACTTCTCCAGCTCATGTAAACATTGCATAAAGGCAAACATATTATCTACCTTGAAGGGTTCTGGTGAGGATTAGGAAGACTGAAAAGGCCCTGGCACTTAGTAGATACTAGGTAGGTGGTATCCAATAGCAAAGATGGTGATGATTAGCACCCCAGCTTAATGAAACCTGCACTACTTGATGTACACATTTAGATCCTGTACTATCCTATCTCAGTTAATCTCATCATACTGCAAGGTAGACTGTGTTATTTCTTCTATAAATCAGGAAACTGGGGCTCTGAGGGTATAAAGAACAGCATTCCTGTATTAAATTATATGAAATATAATGGTACCTATTGGAACATTTGGCTCATTCATTCTTTTAACACATTCTCATTGGGTGTCTTGGTGCCTGGCACTGTGACAATATTAACTAGGTGTTTGTCTTAGTAGGTCCTGGATAAAATCTCCTTGATGGGGGCTTGGGTCCTTGCAGTTAATGGTTCCTTGTGATGAACATTCTCCTGTAAACTAGTTGGTGTTTGGAGGTTGTTTTTTTTTTTTTTTTTTAAGTGCTGATGTTTGAATTTGGGTGCAGATGTGACAGGTGAGTTGCCATGTGTCATTGATATTTAGTAATTAGTGATGCCATTGGAAGGGAATAGGCACCTTGTGTGGGTGGCCTGTCCCCAAACTATCTGATGCTCTTGGTGAGAGCAGGGCCCCTTGATCCTCCAGCTCTTTCTAGAACACCCCTGACAATAAGAAGTGTTCTGCATTCTGGTTCCTGCTGGTCACCTTCTGGAATCTTCTATTACTCCTCACCACACTCAGCTTCTCTAGGAACTCTTAGGCTGCTGTGACCATGCTTCAGCCCTCCACCATCCCTGGGTCCCTGGGAGCTGCCCAGGTCTGGGGAAGATAAGGCCCAGCGTGGGCAGTGTTCTGCTGCAGATAATGGTGAGTCTGCTTTGTGGCATGAGGGTCCTCCGCTCAGGAGACAGAGACCTGCCTCAGCTCCACCTTGAGGACTGGGAAGGTCTTCAAGCAGGTTGCACCCCCTCTGTGCATTTACAGATGGGGGTGTGTGACGGAGAGGGAGAGGGTACCGGAGAGAGAGGGAGAGGGAGCTTTGTGTCTCATCTTCTGCTCCAATAAGAATTCACTTATGGAACATGGAGTTTGCACAGCAACCGAGACTCTAAGAGGGAATTCAAACCTGCGTCTGTCTGGATTCTGCAGCCCACACTCCTGCCACCCGTAAGACGCCCACCCCAGGGGAGTTCAGAAGGTAGGAGGTACGGCCTGTAGCGTGGCCAACACAGTGCCTGGCATTTAAGAACTCAGCGTGGTTTGGTAACTTTCTGTCTTGAGCAAAAAGAAATCTTAAAAGGAAGCAAATTTCTGTTGCCTTGGAGAAGAAGCCAGAAAGTGTGTGGGAAGGATCCGCTCATCCTGGGCTGCCGCAGGTCCTGTGGGCCTCCGGTCCTGTGGGCCTCCAGTCCTGGTGTTCCCTGGCAGTGGGGCCCTCTCCATCCGCTCCAGGTTGTCCTTACCCTGTTTCCCTTGTGGTCTGGGGCTCTCATGGGTGGACGGGATGGCGAGTTTGCATCTTTGATGAACTGTGCTACGCTAAGCCTTATCTTTTATTTATTGTGATTATGCTCGTAATGAAGGACTGCAAATCTGACAGATTGAGTGTCACCGTGGAGGCTGTACTTCTCATAGTCCTTGTGGTTTGGATTGATTTGGGAGAGAGCAAAGGGAGAGGGGGCTCTTTGTGAAGCAAACATAATTTTTCTCTGTGCACTTGTTACAGAACATGATTCTATCAAATTCATCTCACTAAGCAAAAATAATGCTGGCAAACACCCTTCCTTAATTTCCCAGAGTCAAAGAGCCCTTGTGGCTTAATAAACTGGAGGGACATGGCCATGGAAGGAAGGAGGGGCAAAGTGGTGCTTCTGCCCTCTGCCTTGAGATGTGCCATTGGGGTGTCCAAGGCAAGGTCAGACCCTTCAGCCAGAGAGAGCCCACTTCCCCTGGGAGGAGTCACTGTGCCTGGCAGGGGTCACCAAGGCCAGGAGACCTGCCCCCCACACCTCGGGGGCACATCCCGATGGCCTGTGCTGGGAAGGCTCCCCACAGTCATGCGGTGACCTGGGCATGGTCGTTGTCCTGAGAGATGTGAAAGACGTAGCTCAGAGACGGAGCCCAGCTCATCTCAAGTTTCTGGTTAGTGAATGACTGAGCCAGGTCCCAAACCAGGTTGTGTGGCCCAGAGCCCACCATGGCCCCTGCACAACAGCACCCTTTACACTCTCGGGCTCACACATGATGTCGTTGTGCTGTGATCAGGAAGAGGGGCGCAGTCCATGAGCACACAGTCCATGAGCACACTCCCCACCTGCCCAGATCAGGGGACTGCAGATGGGGCAGCATTCAGGGCCTTGCAATCTCATGGTCCCTCAGTACAGTCCCGAGTAAGGCCTCCCGCAGCCAAGCCACCAACAACGCCTTCCAGGTGCAACAGGGAGGTGCAAAGGGAGCATCTGGAGGAAGTGACAGGGGCCCCACATTCACCCCCATCCCTCGTCCATCAGGTCCTGAATTATGGAACCCTCCAGAACTTGTCCCACAGCTGGGCACTGGCTGAGTCACAGTGAGATCCCCACCATGCCAAGCCCAACTCTAATCTCTCCCCTGGCCACAGGATGGTTCCTTTGCTCTCGTGCCTGGTGGTTGCTGCTGGCTGTTGGCTGGGATTTCAGGAGGGACTGCTGGCCTGGGCAGCTGCCGTGGCCTCCTGGGGTGCCTGGGTTCCATGCCTCTGCCCTGAAAGTCATGAGGCTTGGCACCTGCTGTCCTTCCATGTGAAGACACTCACTGTAGCCTGCCCAGGCTCAAGGGCAGGGGATCCAGGCTCTGCTTCTGCAGGCGAGGTGATGCTCCATGACGGGATGTGGATGCTCTTGGAGAGCACAGTCTGCTACCACCAGGGGGATAATCACTGGCGTGGGGATGACCATGAGTATAAAATGGCACAATGACACCCAGCTTCCAGGCTGGACGTGTGGATCGAGTGAGGCAAGGTCTGTGTAAGTGAGTGCTTATTAGACAGCCCAGGTGGGACTCTAGGCGCTGGGACGTTAAGACAGGCACAGCCGGGATGCTTTGAGGGTCAGAGTAGACGGCAGTCATGGCATCGAGCCTGATGGTGAACGGTGACTGGAAAACAAGGGACCGTAAGGGGTGGAGGTTGTGCAGTGAGGTGCAAGCTGCCGGGCTGCTGGGGGGCCTGAGTGGAGCTGGAGGAAGGGCGAACACAGGGCCTTGTGTGTGCAGAGGGCAGGTGACAGGGAGAGCAGGGGTGGAGACTGCGCTCGCAGTGTGTGAAAGTTCTGGAAGAGTGCAGGGAGGTGTGTGCCACAGGGTCCCACGGGGGCGTGGAGGGAGAGGAAGGGGCCGGATGCACACGGCCTCTGAGGCTGCAGCCACCGAGCCAGCCTGAAATCACTGTGATGCAGAAAGCCACGGGGGTTTCCGAGGATGGCCAGCCAATCCTTTCTCTTAGACTTAAACACACTTTAATATGGCTTGAAGGAATGCACCCTATTTGTAAATAACCTTGTAAAATCTCCGCAGGGTTCCCACCGCCCTGAAGAACAAAGGAAACGGACTCCTGATGCAAAGCGAGTCTGCTCCTTCGTGGCTCCCTGGCATTCCTGTGCCCCTGAGCACCCAAGACCCAGCAAGGGCAAGTGCAAGGTCCAGGATACTCGGCCTGCAAGGGGCAGGCAGGACTTCAGCCTGGACGAGCTGTGCCTGGTGTTCCCTCGCTCCTGGCTGATGCTCAGGCCCGGAGCCTTTGCCTGGTGCCAGCCTCCCCTGTCCCCTTCTGTTCCCTCCCGAGTTAGCTCTGTGGCCCAGGCTGGTGTGTGAGAGGCAGGCTTTTCTGTCACCTGCCAGCTGTGACAGGGCTAAGTGAATTTCTTTTGGTGATGATGGACATAATTAATTTAGAAGAGAGATGTCTCATTGCTGCTGGTGTCAAATAAAAGTGAGAAGGGAAGACAGGTTGCACACCTGGCCAAGTGTTCTTAGGAGAGGGTGACCCAACCGAGCACCGGCTCAGGTCGTAGAAATGTGTCACGTCCCCAGTGGTCTACAGAGAGCAGGTCCCAGCAGCGAGGGCGGCAGACGTGGAGGCTGGGGCCCCTGAAATGTACCTCTTCCTAGAATAAGTGATTGGTGGCCTGCCATTTGCTGGTTCTCAAACTTCAGCCTCCACGCCTGTCATTTAGAAGCTCACGCAGAACCTTCTTTGGCCAGACCCCGAGAGCCCTGATCCTGTCTCTTCCTGGGTGCAGGGCTTATGAGCTTGGAGTTTGGGGTTCTGGGTTTGAAGCTTCCAAGACCCAGCACGCGTGACCCAGCCTCTTTGGTCTTCACTGTGCTGTGAAATGGGCCTGATAATCCCCACCTCAGCGGACCGTGGGGGGAGAATACAGGATCTTGCTTATAATGCTGCTTTGCTTCTGTGTTCAAGGTCACAAGGAGTGGAGACCTTGGCCCCCGAGGGAGGACTACCTGGTGAGCTTGAACTTGGGTGCCTGGGGTCTGGCAGGCGCCAGCTCCATCAAGAGCACCCATAGGTCCTTCAGGACTCAGTGGAGACATGGCCTCCCCTGAGAGCCCTTCCTCAGCCTGCTTCCGGCTCCCACGGCCTGTGTCTCCTCCACTGGAGCATGTCTCCTGGTGTTCAAGCCGTCTGCTCCTCTGTTCTCCTCCCTGGCCTGGGCTGCGAGGTCCAGGGGAAGGGACGAGCTTGCTCATCCTGAGTCTTGGGGCCCAGCACACGAGACACTGTGCCGACATTGTGATCAGAACATGGAGGCAATTTTGCAGGCTGGCTTTGGCCTCCCTTCCTTCCTTCAGCCAGCATCCCCCTGTGCAGTCTTTCTCACTACCACTAACGGCTCTCCAGTGTTCCACACAGGGGCTGCACTCTGATACTTAAGCTATTGCCTTGTCTCATTTTTTGCCATTATAAATAATGCTGAGATGAATATCTCTGTGTCCCTGATTTGTGTAATGAACTCCTGCTGATAACTGAGAAAACCGTCAGATCCTGATAGTAAACAATTTCAAGAGATAATTCCCATAGGATGGGGTGTGATCTGCAAGCACAGAGAACAGTGGTCAACCTCTAAATAGAAATACAAAATAAAATGGTGCACAATCTTGTACCTGCTAAATAGCAAAATTAAAAATAACGGTGATCTTGAGCACTAATAATGACATAATGAGTTAGGAGCACTTCTTCTGGCTTGTCTTTGGCAGTGGAAATTTACATAATTTGGCAAGGAGTTAGAAAATTAGTAATTCCACTCTTTGGAACACTAGTTTGAAAAGCAGACTCCTTATATGCATTGGAAGAAACCGTAAGTCTGTTAATGGTTACTCCTTGGCCATAGAGTCTTCTTCTGTGTACAGAAGCCAGCTTCAGCAGGATTCTAGCAGAGCATGCTGAGGCCCAGCATGAAGGGCATCCTCCCTGGGGTTCTTGATCTTGGACTTGCAGGGTCAGTCTTGTCCAGTAGGTCAGGGAGCAGATAGGGTAGGGACAGGTAACACAACTTACGTGTGTTTTCAGGTGGGGTACTTGATATGTCCCAGCAAGAGGAGGGTGGGCAGGGGCTGCAGGTCATCAGGGACCTTCTAGGCTTTGCTGGGTTCTCCCCTGAAGGTGATGGAATGACACTGAATCAGGAGAGTGACATAGTCAGATGGGAATTTTAGAAGAATCTCTCTGACTTCTGGGTGAGGAGGGAGGCAGGGAGGCCAAGAGGCTGTTATAATGGTCTAGGTTGGAAATACTGAAGCAGGGCCTGTGTGCAGGCAGATGGGTTGGAGAGAAAGAGGTGGATTCTGAGATTTTAGGAGCTGATCTCCACTGTTCCCTGGAACCTGTGCCAGGCCCCTTCATTGGGGCAGAGGTCACTCTGCTGTGCTCCCTCCCAGCACCCAGGGTCTCCTAGAAGCCCGAGGTGCACCTGTCAGCTCCTGCACACTGCAGACTCACTAACTGTGCTTTGGTTGATTGCACGACTTGCTCATCTGCCTGAATTGAGGCTGTAGCGTTGCTCTGTGCAGGGTGATTATGCCGGTAAGTGACTGGCTGGAATATTTACAAGATTTTGTCCCTTGGTCGATTTCCTTTCTCAGAAGACAGCCGCTGTGTGGGGTAAAACATAAGACAGAAAATATCTCTGGGGCTTGCGCAACATGGCGACAGGAACACTTGTGTTTCAGAGAGGAACATGCAAAATATTAAGTTTGGGTAGAAAAGAGCATACAACTGTTCTGTCCTTGAAATGCATATGCTCCGCCGGCTGATCGGCGGGGCTCGCCTCTGCTCTTGCCTGTTTGCAGCCAAGGAGGCGTCTCACTTCAGTACGGGGGGTATGGGTCGTGCACCCCGGTGAGGCTGGGTGCAGGTCCACACAGGGCCCCCAGAGGTGTGGCTGGGTTTGGGGTCCCACAACCTTGGATCTGGACCCACAACCTGGGACATCCATGGTTGTGATCTTGACTGGGTTGTTCAATGACTGCGGGCTCCGCTTCCTCCTCTGTCAAGTGGGGAGAACGCTGAGTCTTTGGAGAGTTGTCCCGGGCAGTCTAAGAGGTGAGGTGGCTGAAGGTGCACCGTGTGGGGCTGGCATGAGTGTGTCCTGCCCTCTCCCTCCTACAGGCCTCGGGACCGGCTTGAAGCTGGCACAGGGAAGCTTCCTGGGGGCTGGGAACCCCTACGGGTTACACAGCACCTTTTCCCCATTAACCCAGCTGATGGGAGCAGGCTGGGGCGATAGATCTTTGGTGAAGACTCTGCTATCTTCCTAGAGAAAAGAGAATCCATCTTTCCCACTAAGTGCCAAGCACTGCTGGAGAAAGTGTTTCTATGTTACACTCGGGCCTTGAAAAGTATTTCCATCTCCCTTCTTTGAAGGAGCCATTTGAGGCTCAGAGATGTTACCTGATATTCTTTGGGTCACACAGCTCACAAAAGGCAGGAACTGGGTTTGGACCAGTCTCAAAGTTTGATCTCTTTGGTCTGGGAAGCATGTAGGAGGCTCCCCTCGCCTTTTGATGGGTGTGAGTGAAAGGTGTTGGCCTGTCATCCTCAAATGCCAATTGTGGCCCTTTGTTGGTGGGGAGGTCACATGGAAGCTGCCTTAGCTCCTTAGGACAGTGTGGCCTCTGCACCTGACTCAGAGTTCCCACCCGGTGTGGCTCACAGGGTCTCCATTTCCTCATCACCTCCTTTTAGCTGCCTGGCCTTGGACAATTGCCCCAACCTCCATGAGGCACTGAAGGACACAGAGTGACATTTCCCCAAATGAAACTGGGCTTCCTGACCAGGTGCCATTGACCCCCTGCAGTGGGAACGTGTCATTCCGACACCTCCTGTCTGGGCAGCTGCCTACCGGGCTCCACGGGTCTCTCTCCCCCATGAGGGGTTCCCTTGGGTGATGGGCCAGCGTGAAGGTGGCTCTAACAGGGCTCTGGCAGGGTGAAGCTGGCCTGTGCCCACAGCCCACAGCCTGGGGTGGAGGCCTGCTGAAGGGTGAGCAGAGCAGGCCCGAGTCCCGGGTGAGAGGCTGGCTGCCTCCGAGGCGTGTGCTGTGTGTGGACAGTCCTTCTCCTTCTCGGGCTCAGGATCTCACCGTGTGAGGCTAGCAGGCCCCACCATGGCTGTTGATAAGGGGAAAACAAAGTCACAGCAGCAGGTCGTTGGCATGGTGCCTGGCTTAGGGCAGGTGGCCTGCCTCAGGCCTGCTGTCAGCATCGCCACCGTCTCTGTCATGGCCCTGAGTGCTGGGGCCTGGCGTGAGGAAGGGCTGGGGGAGCCAGGCAGGGCTGGGGTCTCCGCTTGAGGAGGGGAGAGGTGCTGGGTGGGGGCGGGAGCTCAGAGAAGGTCCAGGCAGCAGCCTCGTTGCCTTAGCCTCGTGACTGGTTCAGTCCAGCCAAGTGCTTGCTGAGCACTTATTGTGCAGGTGCTGGGGTGGGATGGGGCAGGCAGGTTCTCAGCACCCAGTTCCAGCAGACCAGGAGCACCCAGAGAACTGCACCCCCGTGGGAATTTGGAGGTGGAGGGTTCATGCTTCCGTCTCCTGCTGTGATCCCTTGCCTTCCTATCTGCCAGGTCTTGGCCACACCAGCTTGCACCTTCCTGGTCATGTCCCGACCCAAGCTTGGCAGCCTACAGTGACTCAGGGTCATCCAGGTGCCTGGCCCCAACCTTGCCACTCAGCACTCTGAGGCTATGCCGGCCCTGGGCAGGGCCCAGAGGGTGTGGGACTAGGCCTTGTCGCTCTCAGCCATACCCCTGGGTGCCTGGGCAGGCCAGGGCACACAGGGAACCTGGAAAGTTTGCATGGATTCCTGATCCCTGCTCTTGGTGGCCTCCTCTGCTGTGTCCCCCACCCTCCACCATGTACCTGGCGTCCTGCAGGGATCAGGAGCGTTTCTGCAGGAGCGAGAGAACTTGCACTGGTGAGTTGGAACTCCTGAGATTGGTGAGTTAAAAGAAAGGGTCAGAGGCACTGGGTAGGATGTTGTGAAACACAATTGCGTTTTAAGTCTGAATGGACTAAATGTGCCAAACGCAGTTTGAAACAGGTTGATATCTTGACCCAGCAAAAGCTTTTGAAAAGTTTAAGAGAGGAAGAACTTGAAAGTGAGGAACTCCACCCTATACTGTCGTGCGTGTGCCCGCGTGCATGTGCCCATGTTGGAAACATCTTCCACAGCAGTGGCTGTGGTGGATCCACACAGCCTATTTCATGCACATGGCTGATGCTCAATAATTGCTCTTGGGTTAGATTGAATGAAGCTCCCTGCTTTGCATCCCCGTGCTTCTTGCTGGGCTGCACTATTTGAAAATTGCTGAGGTTAAAAAGGAAGCCATGGTTATAGCTTGATTTAGTTTGAAAATCTGCGAAGACTTCCACTCCGGCACCTCAGACAGACCCACCTGCCTGCTCACTCTTGGGTTCGCACACAGAGTGGCTGCCATTCAGATGGAGGCCCTGATGTGGGGTCGGCGGGCAGATATGAGAGGAGAGTTTGGCTTTGTCCGTGCTTCCGATTGCCAGCGCCGCCCCAGCCAAGCACCACAACTGGGCAGGGTAACAGAAGTCCACTGTCTCGCGGTTCAGAGCTGAAGTCCAAGACCCAGGCTGCGGGTGGCTGTGGTTCCTTCTGAGGCTGGGGGCAGAATGGGGTCCTGGTGGCCTTCTTCACCTTCGCGTGGTGCTCGGCGGTGTGTCTGTGCTCAATGTCCCCTTCTAAAGCCACCAGTCTTACTAAAGTAGGGCCCACCCCAATCACGTCAGTTTAACTTGATCATCTCTGAAAAGACCTTTTCTCCTGACATAGTCACATTCTGCAGTCCTGGGGTTAGGACTTCAACATGGAATTTAAGGGGACACAATGCTAGGAACCCAGGGCCCACTGGGAAGGCAGGAAGTCCAGTGCCTCTGGCTGGACAGCTGTGCCCCGGAAGCAGAGGACATGGCTGAATCTGCCTGGGAGTGTCAGGAGCCTTCTAGAGCAGGAGGGCAGGCCCTGAGGGAGTTTGCTGGCTTGCTGAGGTGGCCAGTGGAGGGCCACGTGCTGTGCTCAGGAAGCCCAGAGGCCTGGACGCCTGGCCTGGGGCCTTGGGTGCTGCACCAACGGCAGAAGGCAGAGATGCCCAGGGGGCAAGGCCGACACTGGGCCCTGGAATGCTGGGTACCTAGAAGAGGTGTCAGGATCACCCTGGCCTGACAGAGTCCACTCCTGCCTACGTCACCCTTTAACCCCCTCCACTGAGTCTGCCGCTGGGGCTTGACTGAGGGATCTCAGGCTTTGGAGTTGTTCTGTTGATGAGCTCAGGGACCTTGACCAGGTTTCAGACCTCCCTGAGACTCAGCTAAAAATGAGGACTTAATATCACCTCCCAGGGCCAAGGTCAGGGTGAGGGTGCTGAATGGGTGAGGTGTCCTGAGGGGCTTCTGCACTCTCCTTGGAGCCTGCCTGGGAGTACAGTGGTCAGCAGCTACTGTGATGGAGGGGAGGGGGAGGAGCAAGGAAAGACACAAAGGAGACAGGAGGAAAGAGGGGCCGGCAGGACAGAAGGAACGGGAGGGAGAGCTGGTCAGATGCAAAGCCCCGAGCCGTGCACCGAGGCAGCACAGATTTGAAGACAAGGGAGTCCTGAGCCCAGGGGCCCAGCCAGGAAGGGGTGGGTGGGAAGGGCAGGGCCCCGGGTCCAGGGTCCCCTCTGCTGTGCCTTCCCTCACCAGTGGGCAGCAGATGGCTCTTTTTCTGGCTCACATCCGCGGGCTGGGTCTCTGTCCTGGAAGGCCGCCCACCTGTGCTGCTGTTGGTTGGAGGGCCCGGGTTTGGCTGCTGTCCAAGGTGGATGTCCTCTGTGGTGGGACTGGCTCTGTCTCTCTATTTAGGAGTCACAGTGTTCCATGTGGCAGTCAGTCAGGGCCCCCTTGCTTGTCCATGCTCCCTGAAATTTTAGTCGCCTCATGTCCTCTACAGAAGGACTCGGGTGTGTGGAGAAGTAGAATCTGTCTCTGGAGAAGACAAGGGGCCAGAGCCTGCATCTGCTCCCTGTGCACGGGGCCTTGTAGCCCACAAGAGTCTCTCAAAGATGAGGAGGAGCCTGGGCTGTTCTGGTGTTTTCTTTCTTTCTTTCTTTCTTTTTTTTACTTTTTAGTTGCAGGTGGACACAATACCTTTATTTTATTTATTTTTATGTGGTGCTGAGGATCGAACCCAGGGCCTTGCATGTGCTAGGCAAGCACTCTACCACTGAGCCACAACTCAGCCCCTGTTCCGGTGGTTTCTGAGCTGTTCTGTTCAGGTTTCTTGGAGTTGTTTGGAGAGGAAAGGAAATAAAGTCTTTGATCAGTGGTGTGCTGGTAAATGTTTAACAACAGGCTCTCTGGAAAAATTCCAATTTGTAGCACTGGCCGATTTCTGGGGTGTAAATGCTTCACCATTGCCAATTTCAGGGATCAAAGGCTGTCACTGGACACTGGTGCGTGGAGAGACACACACCGTTGCAGCATGTGGGGGTTCATGTGGCATGCAGTTGGTGGGGGCCACGTCTGATGGTTAAATCTGAGGACCAGAAAGACCATGTCCATCTGCTTCTCACACTCAGGTTGCCAGTCCCCCTTTAGGGCTCTCGCCCCGTAACACCTTGTGATGGTAATGATGTCTACTTTAGTCTCCAGACCTGGGTCAGACATGAACCCCATTTGCCCCTCTGCCAAGGGCAGGTGGACCTGAGGCCTGGTACAGCTGCCGCAGGTGGACTCGGGCTGGCTGGTGCTGGGCCCAGGTTCAATGTCAGGCTGTGAACAGCTCTTCTCAGCCTCCCCTTCATCTGTGAGCCTGAGGCCTGGTCCTGGGAGGGAAGGCTGGTGGGAGCCATGGCTGTGCTAGCAGGGGAGCCCTGCCCTGTCCCCAGGGGCCCCCGGGCTTGCTGCAGGTGCAGAGGAGCGGCCCCTGGAGCCTACAGAGTGAGGGTCGGAGCCTTGGAGAGGCAGGTTCTGGTGCCTTCTGCTCACCATCTCTGGAGCACAGAGAGCGGGAACAGGACAGCGGGCCAGAGGCTGGTGACAGAAGAATTCTACAGAATGTGCCCCTTGCTCTGGAAGGCTGTGGTGGAGTGGGAGGCTGAGGAGGTTGAAGCAATGGGGCTGGTGGGGCTGGTGGGGTGGCTTTGGGGGAGCTGGAATGGGCTGGGAAGGGTGTGCCGGGCTCCCTATGGCACCCACCTCCCGTGCACGGGAGGTAAGAGAGGTGATAAGGCTTCTCGCAGAGTGGTGGGAAGGGGGAGGCATGAGGCAGGAAGCAGAGCTCGGCACACAGCAGTCACTCAATGGACAGTGATTTCTGCCTCTTCCTTGGTTCCTTCCCATCTGCCCATAGCTAGGAGCCAGGCTGCCGGGTGACATTGCTTGTACTCCCGGCAGCTTCAGGGACTCTTGGGAACCTTTTGTGTGTTTCCAGGCTCGGGAAGGAGCCTCCAGAGCTGGAGGGTGGCGCCATGCACGTGGGCTGCTGCCCTGGCGGCCCAGGGCTCTGCAGACGCTGGCTCACAGGAGCCAGGACAAAGCCCCATTATGAAGGGCGCTGGCTGTCATGTCTGCAGTGTGTGAACCTGCCGACCTGGCCCGCCCCTGCCCACGGAGGGCTGGGGCTGCCCTGCCTGCCATTGTTCCCACAGTGTGAGGGAGGTCACCCGGGTGAGCCTGCCCAGAGGCATCTTCTGTGGGTGTGGAGGGTGCACGTGCTCTTGTCCAGATGGGACTAGCTGTCCTCCGTCCCGTTGTCCTGGTCAGAGGTGCTGGGCTCTGGCTGCAGGGAACAGGTCAGGAAGGAAAGAAACTGTGGTCAGCTTTAGAGTGGGAGGCCAGGTCCCAGACCTTCTTCCAAAAGGGAGTAGGTGTTTAATTGAAGGGCTCTGGACCTGCAGGCAGCAGAGGGTGGACCATGTTCATGCACTCAGTAAATATTTGTTGAGAGCCCACGATGGGCCAGGCGCTGTGGATGTGGCAAGGAGATGGGTCTGTTCTCATGGAGCTTGTCTTCCATGGCCGAAGGTCTATTCTGCCCTCTCCCAGCTTTCCAATTCCAGGGTACGACTTGTGTATGCATCTGGCACGCCCTGAGGCCTCCCTCCATCCCCCTTCCTCTCTCCCTCCATCCCCCTTCCTCTCTCCCTCCATCCCCCTTCCTCTCTCCCTCCATCCCCCTTCCTCTCTCCCTCCATCCCCCTTCCTCTCTCCCTCCATCCCCCTTCCTCTCTCCCTCCATCCCCCTTCCTCTCTCCCTCCATCCCCCTTCCTCTCTCCCTCCATCCCCCTTCCTCTCTCCCTCCATCCCCCTTCCTCTCTCCCTCCATCCCCCTTCCTCTCTCCCTCCATCCCCCTTCCTCTCTCCCTCCATCCCCCTTCCTCTCTCCCTCCATCCCCCTTCCTCTCTCCCTCCATCCCCCTTCCTCTCTCCCTCCATCCCCCTTCCTCTCTCCCTCCATCCCCCTATGATGTTCACCTAGGAGCCTCCACTATGTTCACACCCTCTTCGGGGAATCAGGATGCCTTACCTTTTGTCGCCCAGAGGCAGATTGGAGACAAGGACTCACTCACGCCTACGGCGATTACTAAGGAGGTGTCCCTGGAAGACCTGGCCAGGGGTGGGGGCAGGGGGAGAAGCTGATTAGGGTGCAAGGTCAGAGGACCCCTCAGGTGCAGCCTGATGCCCTGAGTCTCTAGAGCCTCGGTGGTGTCGCTGACCTTGACCTGAGCTGCAGTGTGTGAACCTGCCAACCTGGCCCGCCCCTGCCCATGGAGGGCTGGTGTTCCTGGGCCAGGGGCTGGTTGGGGGCCTCTCTAGGGGAGTAAGCTCCCAGGTATTTTGGATCTCTGAATACAGATAAGGTGGCTGCAGTGGCCCAGGCCTGTCCTCCCAAGGGAGCCACAGGTATTGATGGACAGAGGCAGGAGAGGGCTCACCCAAAAATAGTAGAAAGGGCCCCAGAGCTGCTACTTCTGTCACCATGGTGGGACGATGATAAGTGGGGGAGGCCCCACCCCAGGAAAGAGGTGACAAGGAGGGTTTCTTGGAGGAGGTGATACCATGGTGCAAGAGGCCTGGTACATACACACACACACACACACACACACACACCTGGTGTCAGGGCTGGGTTTGAACCTAGTTCTTTCTGCACTGAAACCTGTGCTGGTCTCTTGATTTTCTTGGCTTCATGGATTCAGAGCTCCCGAGGGGTGGGAGAAACGTCAGTGGTCACCTGACTGGCTTGCCAGGGCCACACAGTGTCTTGCTCCCAAACCCAGTCAGATGGCCCTCCTGCAGGGCCTCTGAGCCCCAGCTGCGGCTTGCCCAGGACCCCAGGACGGGTCCCGCCAATGCTCACCTCTTGCGTCAGAGGCTCGGGCTCTTTGGGTCTGTGATCCAGTCAGGACACAGTGTCCTTCCCGGAAAGGGCCTCACGGTGACCAGGAAGATGAGAGTGGAAGGAGGGCCAGTGGGAGCATGAGTTGCACCCTGCCTGCCTCCTGCTGCAAAGCAGGGGACTCGCCCTGGGGAGGACAGGTCACCTTTGCAGCGGGGAAGTCGCACAGCTGCTTTGTCAGTTCTGACTAGTGAATCGGCTGAATGCTGGCCATCTGGACAGCTGGTCCAACAGACCCCAGACGTACCTGAAAGGTGACAGCATCCTTGTAGGTCCCTTTCTTCCCAGTCCCCCATCAGTAGGGGTAAGGAGTAAAGATCACTTGAAAGAAGCTCAGCTGGAAAATCAGTCTGTGCCTCAGATTTGCCCGGGGTGCATTGCTTATCTGTGAGTAATAGGGTTTTCACAATCCACCTTTTATATCCATCTCGATACTGGCCTTAGGAAGCCAAGTTCTCTTAAAGGAAAAGGCCTGCTCATTGCCTGCTCCGCTTCTGGGCGAGCCTTGGAGGAGTCATCGTCCATCCCCAGCCCCTGAAGAATCAGACCAGCCGTGTGTCCTGGACGGAAGAACGCCAATTCCTAAAGACTTCAAAGCACACACAGCTTCAGGGGCTTTTGAAGGTGTGAGATTAAAGCCCCAGTCAGCAAAATAAGTGTGTGTCATGTGTGTTTGGTGGCAATCACTGGCCGGACATCCCAGGCTGCTGGCTGGCAGGAACCTAGTTACTGTCATTGTCCTCTATCTCAAGGTCCTGGAGGTTTTCCTCTGAACCTTCTTCAGGGGCGTGGCCTGTGTTCTGATTCCCTGCGTGTGCTAACCGAGGAAGGTACCCCTAGCAAGCCGGCATGAACCTCCCCCTCCACAGGGCCCTTCCATAGTTCCCCTGATTCAAGAGGTGGGCGTTTGTGTGTTGGTTTCTAGTTTTGCAGGAGACAAAGGCTCTGAGAGGGGAAGCCACTGCCTGGAGGTCACAGAGCTAGTTGGCCTGTGATGCAGCTAGCCGTGAACTTGCCTCTAAAGCCCTTGGACCTCTTACGGGAGGCCCCAGGGTAAGTCCACCAAGAAAGAATGACCCTGTCCCCTCCTTTCTTGTCCCTCCACATGGAGTTTGGAGCTGTTTTTTTTTTTTTTTTAAGTAGTGTGGTCATGGGTCAAGGACAGCTGTGGTGAGAATGTACGCCTGTGGGTTGGGGGCACTTGGAAGCCTTTAACTTTTAATCTGCTCCTAGGAGGCGACCAACAGTCCCTCCCAGGACTCACTCTGAACGTTTGCTAGCGTCTTGCATTTTTTGGTTAGTGACAGTTTTGCAAATTGCGGGTAAAGAACTTAAATGTCTAATTAAACCCCGAAGATGTACAGGAGTTTGAAAAGAGTGATTGATGTTCACGGAGGTGCGGCTCCCTGACGGAGGCCGCCTGACAGGGACTGCAAAGCCCGCTCCGCGACTGATGTCTTGTTGTGATCCATGTTGTCATTTTTTCATTACTGATTAAAATTAAAAATCTGCTTGGCAAATCCATTGTAAAAATTCCCTTCATGAGCATCGACGGGTACAAATTATTTTGTCAATCGTCTGGCAATCAAAATGGGGCTGGAGACGATTCTAGCCCACACTTTTTTATCCCCCTCTAGCTCACGCCAGTGACTTTTCACAACAAAGTTTTAAAAAGCGTAGGTAGCAGTCTTGGCAGCATTTTTTTAAAAAATTAAAGATTCATCTCTATTTTTTAATGAAACGTTCTGTTTGTGTGAGCCCCTCCCCCACCGAGAGTGGAGGGAAGGTTCGAGGGGGGAGAGTCAGTCTGTGCTCTGTAATTGTCTAATGCTGTGTAATGACAGGTGGATGATAGTAATAAAAGCCTTTATTAGGATAAAAATCTGTTTTGAGAATGGAAGCGTAAATTGTCTAACACTTAGAGGCAGAGAAGAGCCTTGCTAACCTGCAAACCAAGTGGAAAATATTTACAGCTACTCCACTGAGATGGCTTTTGACCTGGTACATTGTATCACGGGGAGGATGGGGCCGCCAGGCAGGAAGGACTCACGGGTGGCATGGGGCTCTGCGTGTTGCGCTGGGAGTTGTAGGTCCTGGACTCTAGATTTAACTCTGGATAGTCACTTCCCTTGCTGGGTCCCAGCTTCCTCCTTCTCAAGTCACGTGATCAGCTTGCCTGGGCAGTTCCTCATTCCCTGGGGCACAGCTCCTGATGCCTGTTCTTTGCTGGAAGTCGCAGGGCAGGCACAGCTAGGCATTGAAGGTCCCCGGGCTCACCCCTAGATACTGGCAAGAAACCATGCTGGGTTCG
Organism: Urocitellus parryii; assembly: GCF_045843805.1. Taxonomy (NCBI): domain Eukaryota; kingdom Metazoa; phylum Chordata; class Mammalia; order Rodentia; family Sciuridae; genus Urocitellus; species Urocitellus parryii. The sequence continues at coordinate 7,237,698 of NC_135536.1, forward strand.
GAGCTGGAGGTGTTGGGTGGGACCCTGATCAGCCACCTATGTGCCCTGCACATATGTAGGCATATTGAGAAACGTACTCACGTCTTGGAGCCTCAGTCCCTTGAGTCCCACCATGAGCACTCAGCATGGTGCCGTCACGTGGGAGGGACGGAATCTAGGAAAATTTAATCTAAAAAATTGCAGACATCCAAAAAATCTTTGAAGGCCCCTCTGAGAAAGAAAAAGACTGTGTATGTGTGTGTATGTGTTGCCCAGGTCCCCAGGTCCCCAGAGCTCCCATGGAAGCTCCATGGAAGCTCCTGGGTCCCATGCATTATGTGAGCAGCTTTGAGGTTGACTGCTCCTGCTGCCAGTCTCTGGAAGACAGGATCTGAAGCCAGCACCTGGGTTCAGGATCCCAGCAGCACCCAGTTCTGATGTCACCGGCCTCCATCCCACCAACAGGCTGGTCTCTGTCCTCAAGGCACCGAACTCTTTCTGTCTTTCTCAGACACACAGAAGAGTGAAGCTGTGGAAGGTCCTTTTAGGATATTCTTGAACTGTAACTTAGACTTAATTAAGAAATATTTCATTCTGTTCAGTGTTATTTGTTTATAATTTATGCATTTCATTTTCTCACCCCCCCTTTTTTTTTGCACAAAAACCTAAAGATTTTCATTCTTCTGGAAAGAAAAAAGTAGAATAGATTTCTAAGGGATTAGGATTGCAGGGTCATCTTTAATGAGAAATAATATGCCCCCTCTCTTTTTATAGACTCATCTGCTTATAAAATACCTTGAGCAAATCACAGTACAGAGAAAGAACTTGGAACAATGAAATCAGGAGGTTCGGGATTCCAAATCGACGCCCTTTCTAACTGAATTGGAATATTTATGACTCTTCACACATAGTTGGCATGTGAGCCTCAGATGGAGAATAGGGATATTATAAAATGCAAATAAATCCACATTTTCCTCCCTCCATAATAATGGGGACAGGACTATTGGGAATTTTAGAGGCCATGGATATTTGAATGGTTAAAAAAAATCCCTTTAATGATTGGGCAATTTTCTTTTGGAAAATGGTTCATTCTATTTTATAGGATGATTTCCCCAAACCTATATTTTTCGGATATTTTGCTAATGTGCCAACCCACAGCTGGGAAGACAGGCATTGCCTCTTCCACACCCCTGAAATGTGAGCTGATGCGTTCGGCGTTGGTGAGAATCCTGCGACCAGAAACCCCCAGGGAGCCTGGCTCCCTCCTCCACTCTGGGACAGTTGAAGAGGTGTTTTCTGAGACTGGTGCCCACCCACTTGCCTTATGGACTCATCATGCTGAACATAGTTTAATTAAATCACTCCCCCCAACACCGAAGACCTTGTATGTAGGGGTGGGAGTCCAGAAGTGAACTTCATGCAGGCTTTGTCCTAGAAGAGCACCAGCCTGATTGGAGAGAAGGGGGAAAAGGAGAGGAGGGCAGGGTAGGAGAGGGGCGGGGAGGTGGAATGGGTCAATTTAAACTATCCTGGTTGCAGAATTCATCAATGAACACAGTAGTTCCCGGTGAACATGTTTGGCGTTTAGCAAGATCTAAGGCCAAGGTGAGCTACAGCCCTCTCTATCACTCCCATGCTCTGCCAGTGTCAGACATGACCAATTGATCCCAGTACCTTTCCCATGTGGGCAGGGGCCACCATTGCTGTCTATTGGGGTTGGCCCAGGAGAGTAAATCCAGGTGTAGGTAGGAGCTGGTCCCTGGGAAGGGCCCTGGGTAAGAACTCAGGGGACATGTTTCCTGCTTCCCTCTGGGTGAGACTTTGTTAAATGGTGACTGTGAAATGACCTTTAAAGTCCTTTGCAGCTCTGACATGTTAGCTACGGGCAGCTTACTGAGAACGTGTTTCAGTTAGCACTCACTGGCTGAGGACCTACTGTGTGTTGGGCACTGTGCGTCGATGGACATTAGGGGGGAGATGGGCATGGACTTGACCTGTACTAATGGCAGCTGGAGTGTGGAAGAAAAATAGTTTTGGCCAAGGCCTCCAAGGGTTAGGGGAGGGAAAGCTATGGGAGAGACCGGGAAGGCTTCATGGGGCACCTGGCAAGCAAACTGGCCTGAGTGGATCAAGAGGAGTCCCATGGCCACAGGTCTGATTAGTGCCCAAAGTGCTTGGCTTTCTGTTCTTCATCCTGGATCCTCTATTTCCTCATCTGCAAGTTGGGGACCATGTCAACTACCTCTCCAGATGGAACAAGTGCTTTATTCAAATGCCCCTTATGATTGTTGTTAACTATTCATTTGGTCATACTTGTTGAACACCTGTCTGCCAGGCCCCGTCAAACCCTGGGGATAGAGAGGTTGTCGGGGAGGGGACAGTCTCCTTCCAAGAAGTCCACCTTCTGGCTGGGTGTCATGGCACAGGAGTGTGCGAGAGCAGACATTTCAAACTGTGTTTGGGTGCTGGGAGGAGAGACCTGGTGGATTTAACCCCACGTTATGAAGAGGCTCAGCCTCTGGGAGTAACCATCTGAAGGAAAGAGCTTGTCCTCAGGAGGCAGCTCTGCTTCCTGGAGATCTTCCAGAAACCATTTTGCCACTGTGTGGCTGAGGATCAGAATCAGCCCCGTGTGGAGGGCTTAGCACGGCCCCGGAGTGGAGAGGGTGGTCCCGGGTCCCCGCTGGCTGCAGGCACCTCACCACCCTGTCCCTCTTGACCTTGCCAGGGGACTTGCTGGGCCCCCTCAGAGATGCGGGAACTGGGGACTGCCAAGGTGAGTGTCTGCCCCCTAGGTGATATGGCCAAGTAACCCCAGCTCCACGGGGTCCGTCTGAACAGGCTCATCTCCGCCCCCATCCTGTAGTCTCCCCCTCCTCTGCACGTTCCCTGACATTCAGCTTAGGCCTTGTGGGGACAGTCAGGTGGCCAGCATTGGGGCATGGATATGGAGCCAGGCTGACCTGAATGGAGACCTGGCCTCACCACTATGAGACTCTGGTCACCTGGCTTTCCTTCCTCAGTTCCCGCATGTGTCAGAGGGGATGTAGAGGAGCTGGCTCGTGAAGGGCAGCAGGGACGAGCAGGAGAGCCAGGAGTGGCAGCAGGCCTGGCACGGGACTGCTCTTATGTGCGACCACGGTACAGGCAGCTTTCCAGCGGTGCCTCTCAGCCTCCGGGAGGGGCCTCTGGACCACTTTGCCATCCACCCCGAAGCTGACACCGCCAGGCCCTGAGCACACGGTGTCCTGAAACGCTCTCTCTGCCTCTGTTGACGCTGATACATACTTGTCGTGGGCGATGTTCCCACTATCAGACATTTGGTGGAATCATGAAAATCCATTCCCACCCTGCTTAATACATTTTCATGTTTCTTCCTTGACAGGCCTGGGCGTGCTGGATTTGGGGTCTCACTATCTTGGGGCCCACGCCTCTGATTTGCTTGGGAATGGAAGATGTTTGAGGACTGTCCAGGTAAGAGGCCCAGGTCACTGAGATGGGCCTTGCTGCCGTCGAAAAACAGAAAAGTCAAGGTCAAGAACAAGGTCAGGGTCCTGCCCCTATCATGTGTCCATTTGCTTCTTCCCGCAGCCTCCAGACTCCCCAAGGCCCCACACACAGTCTAGTGCTGGGGCTCATCCTGATTCCAGCCATGTGCTCATGGTTAATCTCTCCAAACCTCAGTGTTTATGAAACAGGAATAATAAAAATACCCACCCATGCAGTTCAACGACTAAATGGCCTGGTGCACGAGAACAGCTGTGCCCAGGGCCTTGCTCCTGGTATGCACCCGGGAAATGTTGTCACAGGAAGGTATTGAGACCACAGTCTGCAGCCAGGCTGAGTTCCCATGCTATGGAGAAGGGGTTTATCACTGTCATATTTATTTTGTAGATAGGGAAACCAAGGCTTCGGGAAGCCCAGGCAGCTTGGTAAACATGTCAGTGTCACCTCCCAGTCTACCCGTCCGGGCCCAAGCTTGCTGGGAGCACACTGGAGACGGGGTGCGGGAGGCACAGGTCTGGCTGGGGGTTTGGACCTCTGGAAGTTGCACTGCTTAAGCGGAGGCCTCGTGGCAGCTGACTGCACCCTGGGTTTTACTGAGGGCCTCTGGAGAGTCCTCCCCACGGAAAGGCAAACACATTGGTTCCCAATGACTGGACACATCAAACATGTGCGGCCTCCAAACCTCAAAGGGGGGTTGGCAGCTGGTGCCTTTCTGGCAATGAAAGCTGTTGATTTATTTTCCAAGCCAAATGGCTAGCTGGGTGTGCCCGTCACAACCTGCTGCTAGACATTCCTGCTAGGAGAGGCTTGGTCTGCGTGAGGGCCCAGGGCAGACCTGCTCTGGGGCCTAGGGTCGCGGAGTCCTTCCCTTCAAGCTCCTGCAGCCTTTGCCTGTCCCTCTGTCTGTTTGTGGCAGGGCAGGGAATCCACATTGGTGGTTGTGAGCATCTCTGTCATTTGTTGGATGCTTCAGACTCCCTCAGAGCTCATCTGAGGCAGTGGCCCGCATTTGATGTTGGCCTAGAGACTGGTCTCCTTTTCTGATTGGGGTTCCCAGGACTCCTCCCTCCCTGGCCCAAGCTATTTTCAGTCTTTCAGTGTTTGCAAATGCTGCTTTGGGACCAGCTCTTGGAGAACTTTTGCAAACATAGATGTACACAGAAAAGCGGGTGCCCAAAGCTCCTCAGTGACTTTGGCTGTCCCTGTGGAAGGCTCTGTCCTACCAGAATTGAGGACAGCAGGTACCCAAGGTATCCCGTGGCTGCTTGGCTGGATGGAGGTGGTGTGCTTCCACCGTCTCCCGAGGGGTCGGGCCTGATCATCCCCAAGCAAAGAGCTTCTCCAAGGCAGCGCCCTGCCACTCTGTCTCCCCTTCCCATACCTGCTGTCTGCACAGCCCTGCCTGTTCGTGTTTGTTGAGATGAATAGTTGGTGTGGACATAAACCATGAGTCAGGGCTTCTTGCATTCCAACCCACTTCCCACCCCAGGACCCCTGCCTTTGTGATCTCAGGGTCCTCTGTGTAAAGAGCTAAAATGATACCACGGGTGTTCAGCACCCATAAATGCTCTCCATACCTTGAGTCCCAAATAGGGTCAGAGTGCTGACCCTTAAACAGACACAGAGACAGGCATTTCTGCTGACATTATGGGCTGGAAACAGAGATGGCAGTGTTAGGGTGAGGATGGCCATGGCACTTTCATCAGTCAGGATAGGTTAGGTTATGCTGTAGTAATAAATAAGTCCTCATCTCAATGGTGCAATACAGCACAGACTTACTTCTTACTCATATGACAGGTCCAATAAGTACCAGCTGGGGCCTCAGCTCTATGCTGGGGCTTAGGCCAATAGAGAAGCCATCATGTAGAATGTCATGTATTCCATAGTTGGAAGAATTGCATTCTGATTCTTGAAGTTTCCACCAGGAAGTGATCTATATCACTTTATCTATGTATCTATCTATGTATCTATCTATCTACCTACCTACGGGTACTAGGGATTGAATCCAGGGGTACTTAACCACTGAGTCTAATCCCCAGCCCTTTTTATGTTTTTTTTTTTTTTTTTTTTTTTTTGAGATGGAGTGTCACTAAGTTGCTTAGGGCCTCACTAAGTTAGTGAGGCTGGCTTTGAAATTGTGATCCTCTTGCCTTAGCTTCCCAAGCCACTGGGATTATAGGCGTGTGCCACCACACCCAGCCTCATCATTTCTTTTTAAATGTCATTGGCCACAGCAAGGTTTACAGTGACATCTAACTTCAGTGTCCCAGAGAATTGAACCCTACCGTGTTCTCCAAGGGAGAATTTGGATATCGGTGTACTGTGCACTAAGAAATTCTGCACCATGTTTTGAAACTTAAAGGATAATTCTTGGGGAATGGCTTCATCCCCTGAGTCTTAATACCCTAATAGGCTAAGGAGGGAACAATGTTTATTCCACAGGTTAATGTGAGGGTTGGATGAGATGGTATATTTAAAATAGAGTCAGCTCAATACTCACTTCCTCAGTGTGTGCATGAAGACTCGGGAGAGAACGGTGAGGAAAACAGATGTGGTTCCAGCCTGCCCAGGTCCCACTGAACAGTGGATGAGAGAACATCCACATAATTTAAGGGAGTGGCAATTTTGATGTGTTCATTAAAGGGAAGTGAGGCACGTAGATGGTGAAATAGATCCAGTGGCCGCCCTCGCCTGCCTCAAGCCCCGTGCCTGTGCCTTGGCTGTACCCCTGATCAAGAAGCCATGCCATTTCTCCACCTTTTGAGTGGGATGGTCTTGGCTTGTTTTGGCCAATAGAGTGCCGAGAAAGTTATGCTGTGCTGTTCTGGGTCTCAGCCTCAGGAGGCCTTGCGTGCCACTGCCACCACCATGAGGTTGTGGCTAGGTGAGCCTGCTGCCCAGGAGACCATGGGGAACACAGGGGAGTCCCCTCAGCAGAGCTGTCATTTACCAGCCATCCCCCAGCAGGCTGACAGGCTGACCGTGGACACGGAACCTGTCCAACTGAGATCAGCTAACCCTGGCCCAGGTTGACAGAACTGTCCAGCTATCTCATAGACAAATAGAAATAATGCATGGCTGTCATGTTAAGCTCTGGGGTGGTTTTGTTACTCAGCATTATCGTGGCTATTATGTGACGGATACAGGAAGAGCCATGCTGTCACGATAACGTATAACCAGAGAATTGAATAGTCTGGGAGTCACATAGGGCTCCCCTGAGTGAGCAAAGACTGACTGGGATCTCATGGAAGAGTGGAGTAGGTGTTCTCTGGGTGGTGGAGGAGCAGGCAGCAGAGGACGTGTGTGTGTGCAAATGAGCCCCTGTGGGAGAACACAGCCCCTTCAGACATGGAAAGGGATCGGAGAGGTGGGCGGCAGCAGCCACCTGGGAGTGCCGGGTTCCTTCCCAGGCCTCTGTAAATAAGCCCTTTCATTTCTAGGGAAGCCGACGTCCCACTCTGCATGAGCAATGTGGATGACACCATGTTTTGTGCCGTGTTTGTATAACACAGGCCTCGAGGGCTCTGCTTTCTTGGGTCCCAGGGGAAGTCAGTGGGTGATGACCTCGACGTCAGAGCTGAAAGGGCTCTTAGAGGTTGTCTTTCAACCTGTCCTGTGTGACTGGGGAGCAGTGGCCTGGAGAGGAGGTCCTAGGTGACCAGGTGTGGACAAGACATCTTACTGCTTTTCTTCCAGTGCGTCTCCCTGCGTGATGGGTGAGTCTTGGAGGCCTGGTGTCTTGATGAATAGTTTCAAGGAAGACCCACAGCAGGCACAGGTGGAAGTGGCACAGAAAAGAGGGACAAATACTGTTTAACTACCTACTGTGTGTCAAAGGCTGTGTGAGGAGCTTTATGCAGATCATTTCATTCTCTTGGCAACATGATAAGACAGTTGAATTTATTTTTATTTTATTCGATTCGCCCGATACACTGAGAAACTGACATGCAGAGATTAAATAATCTCAGCTCATCTGGCTGACGAGCCTGAGACTTTCCTTGACTTCAAAGTCCATGTCTTCTCTCCCCAAAAGCTGCCACTCTGTGCCTAGTTCCTTCCTGGTGGACTCCCTTGACTTCCGTTGCTTGCGAGGGACTTCAGATGGAGCGGATATTTATTATTATTATTATTTTTGTCTAGTCAGTTCTCAACCTTGGCCTTTCCTTTGGAGAACCTTGACATTGCAAAAAGCCCAATCCTGCCAACTCTTCTTCCCTAGCCTAAGCCATGGGGCAACTCTGCAAAGACAGAAGTTACAGCAAACCTTCTGGAATTCATTCCAGATGGAGTCTGGCCTGTCGGCCTAGGAAATGTGCAGGATTCAGCAGGCCGCATGACTCGGCTGCCCCCACCCAGCCTCCCTTGGGGAAGTCAGCCTGCGTAGCTAGGGCAAGAAGGTCAGGAGATTCTTACTGGGAGACAAACTAGCACTGCTTAGCTGGGAGTTGAGGGCAGAAGCCCAAACTGCTGTGAGAGGTTCAGTTTCTAGGGGTCAGATCAATGCAGCTCAGTTCAGTTCACCTGGACTCAACTGGACCGAGCTCGGCTCCACTTAACACCAACAGGACTCAGCTCACCCCACTCAGCCTGGGCGGCTCAGCATCCAGAAAGAGGGAGCATTGATGGCAGGGGTAGAGTGAGCAGATGGTCAGAGAGAACAGAGGGGGCAGAGGGAAGAGGAGACGGAGGTAAAAGGCAAGAAGTGAGATTCAAGAGAGCTCTGAGTGCATGCTCAGGAGTTTGGACTTTCTCTGTAAGAACAGTAATCTGTGAGATGAATTTCATTTTATTCTTACAAAAATCCTGGGAAACATTCAGGGTAGGGATGACTATCTCAACCACATCGAAAAAAAATCATGTCTTATTGGTTTCTGTCTCCTCAAGCCCACAGCTGGCCTGCAGCAGCCTTGGTGTGACTCAAACTTTCTTTTTACACCATGAAATGTCCAGAAAACAGAGGGAGGATGGGAGGCAATGGGGGCAGACAAATGGCCAGAAGAGAATGAGAGTTTGGAAAAAGGCAGGCGTCCCACAGATTGTCGAGAGAGGATGTTTGCTAAACATGTCTTCAAGTTCCAATGAACGGCATGCCACATCTAGAACATATTTAGTTGAATTAAAAAATTATGGTCCCATTTTCCCAAATCTCTTACTTTTCTAGAACTTTAAGTTTCTTATCTGCAGAAATGAAGTTTGTTCCCTAAATGATTTTTAATATCCAAATGAGAAGGAAATGCTTCAAAGAAATAACTTTTGATCTACAGATTCAATGCAATTCCTGCCAAATCACCTATGATGTTTTCACAGACCTGGGAAAAAATGTACTAAAATTCCTTTGTAAGGATGAAAGACTTAGAATAGCCAAAGTAATTCCAATTAAAAAAGACAAAGCTGAAGGCATCACAATATCCAACTTCAAATTATACTCCAGAGCTATGGTAACAAAACCTGCAGGGTACTGGCATAGACCAAAGGAATGGAATAGAAGACACAGAGACAAAGCCTCACAGATGGAGCCATCCGATCTTTGACAAAGGCTTCAAAAACCTTCCTTGGAGAAAAGACAGCCTTTTCAGCAAGGGGTGCTAAGAAACTTGGATATACCCATCTGTAGAAGAACGAAACTAGAACCCTGTCTCTCACCCTGCAAGAGTCAACTCGAGTGGATCAAAGATCTAGGAATTACACCAGGAACTTTGCAACTCCTGGAAGAAAACAGAGGCCCCATGCACCAACCTGTGAGTGCAAGCAACAACTTCCCAAACAGAACTTCTACAGCTGAGGAAACAAAACCAAGACTTAGCAATCAGATGGCATCGAATTTAAAAAGCTTCTGCACATCAACAGAACCAAGAGCATGAAGAGGGAACCCAAAGAAGAGGAGAATATCTTTGCTAGTTACTCTTGCAACAGAAGGTTAATACCCAGAATATATAAAGAACTGAAAAAGCTTAACGTCAAAAACCAAATAACCAGATAAATAAAGGGTCAAACAAACTAAAGAGACATTTATCAGAAGAAGAAATACAAATAGCCAATACATGTGTAAAACGTGTTCACCACCTTTAGCAATCTGGAAAGTGCAGATCAAAGCTACACTCGAGTGACATTTCTTCTCACCTGTCAGAATGGTGGCCAACAAGAATGCAAATAATGAATGCCAAAGAGGATGTGGGGCAAAGGGAACGCTGCTTTACAATGTTGTGAATAAGCAGAACAACTATGGAAACCAGTATGGAGATTCCTCCAAAGACTAGGAATGGAACCACCATACCACCCAGCTACACTACTCCTTGGTATTTATTATAGAGAATTAAATTCATCATACCACAGGGATACATACCTACCCATGTTTAGAGCAGCACAGTTCACAACAGCAAAGTTATGGGACCAGCCTAGGTGTTTTCAATGGATGAACGGCTAAAGAAAATGTGCTGTGAATTCACAATGGAGTCTTCTTCAGCCATAAAGAAGAATGAAATGATGTCACTTTCAGGATACTGGATGGAAATTGAGAGCATTGTGTTACGTGAAATAAGTCAAACTTGTGTGTTTCCTCTAGTATGTGGGAATAGGAGTGAACGATTTGGTGAAAAGGTAAGAGGGCAATGTCATGAAAACAGAGGGGAGACCCACAGGGCAGAGGAAGCGGCCAAGGGCAGGGCTGAGGGGAGGCAGGGGAGAAGTAAGTAACGGGGAATGAAATTGACCAAATTTTATTGTTCTATTGTGTGCGTGAACACACGTCTAATAACAAATCCCACTGTCATGTACAATTATAATGCCTCATTAAAAAAGAAATCAGTACCAAACTTAAGAAATATATGGGAAATATTTCAACACCCTTGTACTCACTGCCTAGAATAAACTAAGATTAATGTTTTGCCCAAGTGGTTTTGGCTTTTTGTTTGTTTTGAAAATAAAATCATTGACAGTTATGTTACGGTTCCATTTGTGTCCCTCTCGAATCCGTTTTTCTCACTTTTTGCCTAATGTCTGGAATTAGAAGTGTCCTGTTCTGGACTTGGACAAAGAATGGACTTCTCTATCAGCATGGTGTCGTTTGTGTACTCCGCAGCACTATGTACAGGACATGTTACTCTATTACTCTGCAACTTGGATATTCTAAGAGATGAGTTTAATCCATTTACATTTATTGTGACTCCTAGGAATTATTTTCTGTTTCGTTTCCTACATGTAATTCCTGGGTATCCATGGGCGTTTGATTCCAGGAGTGCCATAGATGCCAAAATCTGAGGATGCTGAAGACCCTTTTATAAAATGGCCTAGTATTTGCAGATAACTCATGCACGGTCTCCTGCATACTCTAAGTCTTCTCTAGATTATAATATCTAATACAATGTAAATGCTATATTAAGAGTCACCATAGTAAGAGTCACTATATTAAGAGTTTTTATACCGTATTGTTTAGGGGATAATGACAAAGAAAAAAGTCTATGCATGTTTAGTACAGATGCAATTTTTTCCAAATAATTTTGATCCCAGCTTGGTTGAATCTGTAGTTTCAGAACCCATGGTTATGGAGGGACACTCTATGTTTTTTCTTTATTGCTACTTAAAAAAAAAAAAAACCATTTAATTTGTCTTCTATTGTAAGAGGTGGCAAGCTGTAGCCTGTAGGCTGAATCCAGACAGCTACCTATTTTGTGAACAATGTGATATTGGAACCCAGGCATGCTCAGTTTTTTCCTGCTGGTCTCTGGTTGCGGCAATGGTTGAGTTTGACGGAGCTGCGTGGCTTCCAGAGCTGAAAGGGTTTGCTATGTGGCTCTCTGTAGATAATATAAAGTTTGTAGTCTTTGTCTCCAGGGTTGGTTTTATTTTTGTAACTACTGGTTTTGAAATAACATATCTTTTTGAAAAAGCAGTTGTCCTTAAAATTTTAAGGTGAATGTTTAGCAAAATCTAATGCAATTTCTATTCTCTTCCTTAACAATTTATCCCAGAACTCTTTAAGTCTGAACGCTCTCTTTAAAAAATAATTACTTAATTTTTCAATTCTGTCTCATTGAACCCTTCTGGTAGTCATTCTTATTTTTTGCAGACAATGTTTATCCAGCCTTCCAACATATTTACCTATTATAGATTCCCATTCTTTAGCCTTATACTTCATTTTGACTTTTTTTCCTTTTTAAAATTTTAACACATCTAACTGACAAAGATTGTCAACGTTCAATGTGTGCAACACAATAATTAGCTATAGGCACACCCTGTGTAATGATTGCTATATTCAAATTAATTAATAAATTGATCACTACCCATTCTGTACATTAGATTCCCAGAACTTGTTAATATTGTGACTTGAACTTTGTACCCCTGGCCAGCATCTCCCCATTTCCCTCACCCCTTAGCCCCTGAACCATTCACTACCTCTGCTTCTCAGTCTGGCCTTTTTAGATGATACCTACATGTCAGATCACAGAGTATTTGTTTTTCTGTGCCTGCTCTATTTTACTTGGCATGAAGTCTTTCAGTTTCTCATCCAAGTTGCAGATGTCAGGATTTCCTTCTTTTTAGGGTGTTATGTGTCCTTTGTACATTTATCACATGATCTTTATCCAGTTGTCTCTCAATGAATTCTTGGATGTCTCCTGTACTTTGATGATTGTGAATAATGCTACCGTGAAAATGGGGTGCAGGTATCTCTTGAGATACCGATTTCGTTTCCTTTGGGCATACACACCCAGAAGTGGACTTGTTGGATTTTGTGCAGTTCTATATTGAATTTTTGGAGGAACTACCATATTGTTTTCCATAGTGGCCGTACCCATTTCCAGTCCCACCAGCAATACGCAAGGTTCTTTTCTCTCAACACCTTCTCCAACACTTGTTATTATCTGCCTTTTTGATAATGGTGGGGGGGAGGTGATATCTCTTTGTGGTTTGAATTCGCATTTTTCTTTCTGATTTTATTTCCTTCGTGGTGTAAGTAGTTTTATTCAGTGAGATTCGGCAGATGATAAATTCTTTGTGTGTCTGAGAATGACTGTTGTGGTTGTTACTCTGGAACAGCAGCTTGGTTAGACCTTCTGGAAGCTTCAATAGGCTGTGCTGTTGCCTCAGACTTGAAGGGTGCTGGTAGGAGTCAGCCATTACTCCACCTTTCTTGTCTCTTCTCTCTGGTGATCTCTAAACTTCCCTCTTTATCCTCGACGTTGGCTAGTTTCGCTCTACTTCATGTTGCTTCGAGTCAGTATGACATATTTTTTTTCAGTTCTGAAAAAGCTGTCAGTTCTCAGCTTTTTCAAATCTCTCTCTCACCCACACTCTTTCTCATTTTTCTCTGTGCAACTCATATCAGACATAGTGGATTGAGGTGGATGAAATTGCTGAGAACCAACTATTGGTGACCTACAAAAATAATTCAACCTAATATATTGGAGCTGCTCTTGTTTCCATACAGATCTTACATGACTCTTTAATTTTTCCCATTTATCTCTCTTTTTTTAATATTTAGTGTGATTTCTCAGTTGTTTATTTTAGAGTTCAATATTTTCGCTTCCATGTAGCTATTCTTTTGTTTAAATGGTTGTTGAAATTCTCAATTTTAATTATCATCTGATTCATTTCTAGAATCTCTAGTGAGTTCTTTTAGAGATGGCTCTTCTTTCCCATACTATTTTGCTCTTGTATGCATTTTTTGCTTTGGATTTCTTCCTCTCTCTTTGAAGATTTTAAGTGTGCTTATTTAAAAGTGTCTTTCAAATCTTTCCTTAATTTCTACTTCTGAAGGTGAATTTCTCTCATTTTCTGGAGCTTTTGATTGCACTGTGCTTCCTGTGGTTTTCTCACTCATGTGAATTCTAGTTTTTTATTGTGAGCTCATCTTCAGCAGGGGTAGCTTTCCACAGGCCCTGGTGTGCTGAGTAGCTTCTCTGAGTAGCTTCACCTCTGCCTCGGCTAGGCTCCTATGTAGTTTTATTAAGCCTGTGCCAATTTTATATTAAAATTTTAGCTTGAGATTTCACGAATGGGCCACACTTTATAATGCCTGGTTTCATGTGGGGTCTCAGGGACTTACTCTGCTCCCTGAAGACTGAGATCTCCTTCCTTCTGCTCTCCAGTTTCTAGAATCCAGTCTTGATATTCTGTCTTCAACTTTTGTCAGCTACTCTGTTTTGAGTTTTGTCTTCACTTTGTGTTCTTGGAAACCTTCCTTTCCTTGCTTTTGAGCTTGGCTTGATACTTCAATAGTTGGTTGTCATACTGGTTGGACATTTGTATTTGTTTTTACCAGGGAATGGACACTTTCCTGTGTTGGCTCTGCCCACCATATTGACTGGACTTCAGAGTATCAGTTACTATTATGGATGTTTTTATTATCCTGGTGGGAGATGCATAAGTCAGCAAAAGTAAGACAACGGATCTCAGTCCAGTTTGTAAACGTTCAAGTTCTCTCTTAACAGAAGACATGGGGTGCTCAATTTTTTTTCCTAACATAGGAGTTTTAAAAATATCCTCTACAAATTGAAATTAGTGGGAGAGCTGCCTACATTTGCCATTTCTGCTTTTTCATCTCCTGTACAGAAATGTCACATATCTAGGTCACTAATGTGACCTCCACCCAGCCGACTCCGCGGGTAGCTGCACAGCCTCTTGCTCATTTGGTTCAGCGGCAGTGCTCTGGGACCCCCTCTCTCCTTGCGGACCCTGCTGTCCGTATGCTTCTCCTCAGCTCCTTTCCAAGGCCACTTCTTTCACACAGGTCAGCTTCAGCTCCAACACACGTGCTGCAGGAGACCTCTGATTACCCTCTGAAGCTCCCACAGCCTCTGCCCCTCGTTTTCTCTGCTATCACCCTGCTCTGCTCTCTAAGCCCTTGTCACCAAATGGCATCTTGCTGACTTCTCTACTCGCTTGTGTTCTACCCCTCCACAAGGGTGCGCATGCCATCAGGGAGGGTACTGGCCTTCCCTTTCCACACCCATTTCCAGGCACTGGGAACTGAGAGCCATGCCTGGCACATAGTAGGCTCTTCATAGTTGATTGTCTCTCTATTTGATGCATGTTCTCTCCTTCATTTCTGAACAACTCTGCAAAGGAGAAATTCCTTTGCCCTTTATTGAGAGAAGGAAAGTGAGAAGCCGAGAAGCAAGATGTCCTAATGCCAGGGTCTGGATGCCAGGCAGAGGCAGAGCCGGGCTCAGGTTTCCCCACACGATGCAGGCCTAACTTATTCTCTCACATCAAGCTCACTCTTGCTCTTATGAACAGATTTGGGGTTTGGTGCAGGGGTCAAGACACAAACAGTTCAGTCAAGGTGTCCCTTTTGTTTGAGAACAAACCCTTTTCTTTAAGCCAACGAAGACCGTCCGAGACCCTGAGTCCCCACACTGGGTGGCAGGGTTCCTTGTAGATGCCCACATGGTTGGCATCATGCAGAGGCATTTTTTAAATCAACTCTGTTTTGGAGTCTTTTAAACCATAAAAAGACCAGTGTGAAACCACAGAACTTCTATGTTTCTTGCACTTTTAAAACTAAAGACAGAAAAAAAAAAGTGGAGGGGTGGGGGTTGCTGGCTTATTTGAACCATATTTTGTAAACGCCAGCTTCTCTCCCAGGCTGTGGCGGCTGGTGCCAAGTTGTGACTCGCCACACATTTTTACGGGCCTGGTTGTCAACCTTTGCAAACAGCTGCCTGCAGTGGATGACTGACAGCGCCCAGATCCTGTGCAGCAGCAGGCACCACCGTGATGTCCGCCGAGCATCCAGATTCCTTTCCCGGCTCATCCGTCCTTTGGCTGCAGATGCTAACTCACCCCTCCAAGGTTGTCCTGGTTCTTTTGGGCACTTAAACATTGGGGGAGTTGGCACTAGCAGTGCATCAGGACATAAGTGAGCCCCATATAAGAAGAGAATGCAGCTTGATGTCCACTGTGCCCAGAAATAGCATGTGGTCAGGCAAATGTTTTGGGTCTGAGACTGCAGTTTGAATCCTGTCTTTAGTTGCCAGCACTCACTGTGAGTGACTTTGGACTAGTCACTTACCTGGCCCATCCTTGGTTTTCTTATCTGCATAATGGGACTTCTAATCCTGCCTTGGAGGCTGGGCATGAAGACAGAATGAGAGAGTGCTCAGGAGCGGGCTTAACATGATGGACTGCATTGTTGGTGAGACCCAAGTTCAAATCCCAACTCCGGTTCCTACCAGCTGTGTGCTCGGTCTCAGCTTCCCTATCTCCCCACTGAGATATTAGAGGTTAAATGAGATAATGTGTATAAAGGTCTTGGCACAGAGCCTGGCTCATGGCTCTAAGTAAATAGAGATCATTTTTGTCTTGTTCCTAATAACCAGTCCCCAGGATGGTGCACAATGCTAAGCATGTCCTCAATGAGAATCATCAATTTTGTGAATGTGTTGTTAGGCCATCTGGCTAACTTAAAAAGTTTTCTAGGTTGGTAATCACGATGAGGGGTGTGTGTGTGTGTGTGTGTGTGTTTGTGTGTGTGTGGTGTTTCAAACTTATAGAAATTAGGGGAAAAAAAAAGAAAGAAAGAAAAAGAAAATCCTTTGTTCAGCAAAGAACATGTTTCAAAGCAAAAGTCATGAGCCAAGAATACGCAGGTCCTTTTGTTGTCTGTGGAAGAGATGATTATTTTGTAAGGCTCTGGGGCACTTAAACTCTGTCCAGAAATTCCTTTGGTAAATAATAATAATAGAAAATATCCTTTGGAAATAATAGAGGGGATTTAGCACATTCCTTTCTTTCAGGGATCTCAAAGGCTTTCGCATAATTTTAGGGCTTTAGTGATTTTCTTAAAAGGGTTTGACTTTCTTTCCTGCATCAGCCAGAATCGCGTTCACAGGAACCCTCGCGCTCTCCAGCTGGAACGGGCTGGAAGGGATCCTGGGGCAGATCTTGTCTGCCTGTCTGGTACACCAGCAGGGGAAACTGAGGCACGGGAGCTGGCCCTGTGGCTGTTAGTAGGGCTCGTGGGCAGGACTCTCCACGATCAGCCAGTCGCTCTGCCCGCTCTGTAGTCTCCGGGCTGCTGGGAGCTCCACACCCAGGCAGCCTGACTTGACGTCTGACTGACACCTGACGCGCTTGCTCACTTCACTGGGAGCTTTCTCGAGCGACAGTTTGACAGCTCCGGGCAGGGGCAGGTGAGCCAGGAGGTGCAGGCTTCTGGGTCTCCCGCCCTGGAGCACGAATGTTCCCGCTGGCTGTGTGACCTCAGGCAATGCGCACGAGCACTCTGGATCTCTTTGGTTAGAATGAAAAGCCCACCTGTCATGGACGTCCATCCCAGAGTGAGGACTGTCATGATCCGCGTGGTCTCCCCCAAATTCTGAAATGTCAGTTTAACTAATCATCGTATTTTTAACTCATTCTGCATTTAACCCTTGTTCATTTGCTCATTCAAAAAAAAAAAAAAAAAAAGAGTCCCACTATGTGCTAGCCACTGGGTGTACGAAATGAGGCCAAAATGAAACGTGGATCCTGACATTATAAACCTTCCCCAGAGAAAACAGCCCGAGTCTCTCGGGCAGCACAACAGACATGCACATCTGTCGGGTGACATGGCTCATGCCGCAGCAAAAGCAGCCTGCACATTTTGGGGCTGAAATCTAACAAAACCTTCATTTTAGCTTTTGCTGTGTGTCTAGGGCCCGTCAGGAGGGCTCTGTTTGTCACAGACATTTGGAAACTCAAGGTGACACAGGATCACCCCAGCCAGGCCCCCTGCAGAGGCCGCACGCAGCAGGGGGAAGGGAGTCTGTGGATGCCACGCTGGCTCTTGAGGTCCACCAGCAGTGATGCTTTACCCTGCGTGCTCGCTTCACGGAACCGAGACCCACAGTCACTTCTAAGGCGGTGGGAGCCTGCACCCCGGGTCCAGCCTGGAAGCTCAGCTGGCAGAGCCCTGTTTCCCACCTGCAGGGACAGTGGCCCTTCCCTCTGGCCGTGGCGGCTGAGGTCTGGGCTCCATGCATCCTGGAGCAGCACCCGCTCTGCCCCCCAGGCTGGGAGGGGAGGTCACCCATGCGCACCTCCAGGAGTTGGCGGAGAAGTGGGTGCAGCGGGGCTTACGACCAATTTCGGTTTCTGATTTCCAGAGAGATGCCTTTATTCTGGACTCCTTCCCCTTGTGTTCTGAGATTCTGGCAGGAGTATTTTCAAGGTTATGGTTATTACTGCAATTATTTTTCTAATTTCTTTTTTGAGTGAAATCCATTTTTGCAGAGCGAAGAAGGAGTGGTGTGAAAGGGGTTTAACAAGTGAAGGGAAGCCATAATTTTGGCAGGAGAATCGTGACACTCTGGAAATGAGTAATTATGGATGGGGTGGGCTGCGCTGGAGACCGCCTCGCACAGCAAATTCCCCTGCTGTTTCCAATTGGTTTTGCTGGTGAGTTTCAATCCGGCCTTGGCTTGCTCCTCGGCTGCTGGAAGTCCTCCCTCCCAGGCTGTCCACCCTCCAGAGGTGAACGCATGGGGCCCATTTTGATATATGAGTCTGGAGATCTGTGCCTTGTGCAAATCTCAGGCCACTTCCTGGGGATGTGCCACGGACCTCCGTGAAGGTTTTATGACCACACTGACTTCCAAGTGACAGAAACCTAACCCAGTTGATTTAGGGTCACCCCACTCCTGGAGCTGGCTCTGCATTCTGAGGGGCTTGTAGAGGGCAGCATGCGTGGTCCACCTGAGGTCCTCATCTGTCCACATTGGCCTCCGAAGGCCTCATGTGACTTTGTTCCCAGATGGTCCTGGACAGGCTCCTTGCCTTCCTAGGTGGTCCTCTCCCAGCTACGTCCAGGCCAGCTGGGAGACCCCGGGGGCATCTTTCCAGGTGACTTTGAGCCACTTGGGACAGTAGGAAGCCCTCAGGCAACTGTGGCTCTGCATTGCCCCTGGGCAGCCCTGTGGGGTGGGAGCAGAGCCCTGGCTGGCCACCCTGGGGCTCCCTGTGGGCCGAGCACGGCCTGCAGCTCCACCCAGGACTTAGCCCTTCTCAACCGCAAACCCCACCTGTCCCCGCTGCCCAGGTGTGGCTTGGACTTTCTTGCCTGACCTCCACTCTCCATGATGGGGACGGCAGGGCTGCAAGGGCTGAGCAGCCCACATTGGGTTTGTATCACCCTCGGGCCTGCCAGCAGGATCTGGGGACCTTGGTGCACTCCTTCCACGTGGTGAGTGGCTCCTGCTGGGGCCTGGAGGGGCCACTTGGGTGTCCCTGCACCCTGTCTAGATGCCCTGCATGCCCAGGAGGGTCCCAGGTTTCAGCCCCCTCTGGCTCCCAGGGTGTTTTGGCAGTCACAGACTCTGGGCATCTCTGTGCTGGAGTCCAGGGGGCACAGCTAGTGTCCATTTTGTGGCAGTGGCTCTTGACCCCAGATGCTGAACCCCTGGGAGGCTTCCAGGAACATAGACAGAAAGGGAGTTGCTGCAGGGCTCCGGCCTCACCCAGTGGTGCGAGTGGGCTCCGCTGCGGGAGCTCAAGTCTCAGCTGCATCTGGCTGGGAAGTAAGGTGGGCAGCGGGCGGTCAGGGGTCAGCCGAGGCCAGAGTTGGAGCCCACGGACATGCCTTGGTTCTCGCTGCCTCTAGCCCTGAGGTGCTCACCTTCCGGGGGATCCTGCCTGAGGAAGCCAGTGTCCTGCGTCACAGCCCCAACACCCTCAGCTCAGGGGCATGGGTGGGGAGAGAGTGCGCCAGCCGGCCTGCCCGGGCTGCAGGGCCACGCTCAACAGGGAATATCGCTTCACTTCTGCCTCCAAGTCCCCAGGAAAATGTCCCTTATGCCCACACTCTCGGGACACCTTTGGGCACTGGCGTCCTAGGAAATGTGGTCCAGCCAGGACCCAGTGGGGCCTCCCAGAACCACTGCCTCCTCTAGTTTCACTGGGCACCTACTTGGTGCCAGGCCCCGTGCCAGGCTGGCATCACAGAGATGACTTGGATGCAATCCCTGACCTAAGGGCCTGCCAGACTGATGGGGGCAGGCCCAGAAGCCAGCGGCACTACTGCGGAGGTGATCACAGAGCTGCATGGGCTGGGCCTGGGGGCTGGGCGGCAGAGCCAGCCTGTCTGGGAGGTAGCGAGGGAGGGGACGGGCTCCACAAAGCAGCACAGGCAAAGGCCCTGGGGTGGGCAGTGCTCGCACTGGGGTTGCCCAGAGTCACTGTCTGATGGTCTGCCGACTGAGATGAGAGGCAAGAAGGGGCGACATGGCCAGCATCAGTAGGGTCTTGGGCTCTTGCCTAAGGAGTTAGACTGAGAAGGTGTGGAGGTGTTGGGGTTGGGGTCCAGTGGTCAGGTCTGGTCTCTAAAAGGTTCTCTGCCAGCAAAACCCAGCATGCATGGTGGGGCACAGGAGCTGGCTGGGGTAGGGGTGAAGTGCAGTGGGCTTCATGATATCACCTTCCTCCTGCTCCCAGAGAGAAAGGGGAGAAACACCAGGTGAGGGACAGCGTGGCCCAGCGCTGGGGAAGGAGGACATTTCAAACAAAGGGTGGACTTCATTTTTCACACTCCACGCTTGGAATCCCGGCTCTCTCCTGTCACTGTTGGTTTGCAGGTGGCCTGGGCCATCGCTGGTGCTCCCTGTCTGGGTGGGTGCTCCCTGCTTGGCTCTGGAGAGGGAGGGCAAGCTCGAGGGAGGCTGATGGGAGGCCGTAGAGGTTGGCAGACTCCTGGCCTCCAGTCCTGGCCACGTGGGCCCCGCCTGCCACTGACCACACACACACAGCCTTCCATCCTGGCCCAAGAACACCAGCCACTGGGGGACAGCGAGGAAGGCCTTTGCGCCTCGTGGTGGCCTTTTGTAATACGTGATAGAATTCTCCTGAAATCTCACACAGAAATGTTCATCCCAATCGTTTTGGGAAGGGTATCATCTCGGAGCTTCTGATTCCCGCTGCCGCTCACACATGCAGCGCCCTCCGAGCCTGGCTGCGCACGGCAAGCCTGCCGCTCACCCGCTGCCAACCCTGCACTTGGCCTCCACCCCTGGATGCCAGCCTAGGGAGGGCGCTGCAGGGGGCTTGGGGCCAGGCGGCTCTGCCTGGGCCTGGAGCTGCTCTGCCACCTCTCGGAGCCTCCTCTTGCCCTCAGGGAGCAGCCATGTCACCTCCCAGAGTTGTGAACTGATAAAGGGAGAGATGTCAAAGGTGACGTCTCCAGTCTCGGGTGCTCAGCCAGCTCCTTGGATGCGGGTTTCTCTGAGTCGGTTTTCTGAAGGACCAGGCTTGGGAGCTGGGCGGGGGTCAGCGTGGGACAGCGAGGAAGGAGCCTGAGCCTGGGACCCATGGGACCCTGTGAGAGGTGCTGTTCTGCATTGGTCCTCTGCAGCCCACCTGTGTGACGGAGCTGTCAATCACAGGCTCAGCAAGCCCCGCTTGGGTCTCCACTGGAGAGTCCTGCCTGGACAGAGATGGAGGAGGAGGAGCAGGAGGGGGACTCAGAGGCCAGAAGGGCAGGAGTGGTCATTCCAAGTACTACAGACATCAGCTCCCATCCATCCCGTCTCCCTGGGCCCCGCAGACTCAACCCCAGGACAGGCGGGCCAGGTGGTGTCAGTCCTGCTGTGTCTGGGGGCCAGAGGTCAAACCAGGTCAGGCCTTTCAGGAGGACGAAGCCTCCCCAGACCTCTGACTGAACCTGCAGTTGGTCAGGAGTGTGGGCAGGTGAGCAGGAGGCCGGCCAATGCCGAGTCCAGCCGTGAGGTGCTCAGCCTGCGCCTGGGCAGGCCTGGGGCTAAGTGGTGGCCCTGCTGGCCTCCTAGATGCAGAGACCCCAGCAGAACCTTTGAACCTGGGGGCCTGGCAGGGGTGCCCAGGTACCTGTGGGAAGCCAGCCCAGCTGCCCTCCTGCTTCCTTGCTGGGAGGAGTCAGCTGCTTGGCAGTGCTGGCCCTGGAGGCTCTAGGCTCTGGGTTGTTACAGCAGCTCCCTTACCCTAATAAATGCAGGGCCAGAAGCTGGCCTGGACTGTGAGGATCCACTTCTGGATCAGAACAAAAGCCCACTCAGGGATGGCTTGAGGTACAAATGGAATTTAAGGTCGGGGAGAGGATTCTAGTCTCAGGCATGGCTGGATTCAGGTGCTCAGAAGCAGTCACCTCCCCATCCCTCCCAAGTTTCCCCGTTGGCTTGATTTGCTGCAAGGTAGAGAAGATGGCAGCAGTGGTTCCAAACGTGGCAACTCATGCATCTTTGAGGAAAGCAGTGGTGTTCTTCTTCATCATTCCAGGAAGAGGCCTGGAGTCTACACACACTCATTTGGGGCACAAGTTCATCTCTCACGCAGTCTCGGGTCAGCTGGGCATGGGAGTTCAGGACTCTGATTGGCCAGGCCTGGGTCGTGTGCCTGCCTTGGAGCTGGGGACAGGGACAGTCTGGTCAGCCTCTGTGGCCTGGGCACCATTAAGGTGCCCACTCTCACCACCCTGCGCCCTCCCTGCATGCTCTGCGGGGGCACTGGGCAGGAGCAGCAGGACCCACAACCAGCTTCCTGCCCTGCACCTGTCCCTGTCCTCTGTGTGTGTGGGGGGAGCTGAGGAGAGAGGGACAGAACTGCTCCTTTCCCAGTTGTGTGTGACAGGGACAGGGGTGGGGCAGGGGACCCTGACTGCCTGTGCTCTCTGCCCTGCAGAGTGAGGCTCCCACATCAGGCTCAGATTCCCACCCTCCTTAGCTTCTGGGGGGCGTGTCCTCAGGCTCTGTACAGTGCCCTGTGAGGGTCAAATGAGGCTGAGTCCAAACCCAGGAGGTGTGGAAGACTGAGTTCTTCGGCATCCCATTCACCTGTAAGCCCGCAGTTTGGAGACTGCTTCTTTTTTTTCTTTCTTTCTTAAATCATTTTTTTTTAAATTGTGCAAAAATACACATAAGATGGAATTTTCCATGGTACCATTATAAAAGGTGGATTTTCAAGGGTGCGGTTCAGAGGTAGGGAGTACATTCACACTGTTGTGGAGCCAAGGCCACCAGTCTCTCCGGACCTTTTTCATTTTCCCAAACTAAAACTCCGCATGCATTAAGCACTAACTCCCCATTCCCCTCCCCCAGCCCTGGCAAACACCTTGCTACTTTCTGTTTCTGATATTGACTACTGTAGGGACCTCATGTAAGTGGAATCATACAGGATTTGTCCTTTGGTAACTGGGTAATCTCACTTAATGTGGTGTTCTCAAGGTTCACGCATGTTGTAGTAAGGGTTGGAGTTTCCTTCTTTTCAAGACTAAGTAATATTCCATTGTACATATAAACCACACTTTGTTTACCCATTGATCTGCTGAAGGACACCTGGGCTGCTTCCACCTCTTGGCTATTGTGACTCTGCTATAAACACGTATGCACAGATACTTGCTTTCAATTCTTCTGGGGTATGTACCTGGGAGTGCAATTGCTGGATCATATTCTATTTTTAATTTTTTGAGGAACCACCGCACTGTGAAAGTCTTTTTCTAATAGCTCTTGGTTCCATTAGCAAGGATTTATAAATGGGGGCTGGGGGGAAGATAAAGGAAACGAGGAAACGCTCTCTCTTTGGGGGCTGAATGGCAGTCCTAGCAGGGGGAAGGATTTATTTTGACTAGCAAGCCAGGCGAGCATAATCCAGGTGCTGGGCAGGAGGCAGAGGGCGGGGCTGGGGAGAACAAGGAGCTTTGTGCCCGGATGCCCGGCCGGCTCCAGCGCGGGCAGCCGGCTTTATGTGGATGGCAAATTGTCACTTTGGTGAAATTCAGGAACGCCACTTATGTCATTAGGCGGCAATCTATAATTAACTCACTCAAGGCTGTGTGAAGGACAGCCTCTTCCAGGGACAGCCCAAGTGATTCCACCTGCACCTTCTGGGTGGGGGCGCGGGGGGCCTCACTGCAGCCAGCAGCGGCACCTGATTAGTGGCAATTGTGGAGCCCCTGTGCCCCCTCCTCCAGGAAGACCCGACTCCCTGCTGGAAGTGAGGTGGCAGAGGTGGGCACCAGTGGATCGAGGTCCAGCCAGGGAGTGCGGCCTGGCCCGCGGAGTCCTCCTGGCCTGCAGAGTCCTCTGGCCCGCGGAGCCCTCTGGCCTGTGGAGTCCTCCTGGCCTCTGCTCCTCGAGGAGTTAAGCAACTTGCAGCCCGTGGGCAGGGGAGGGGAACCCTCCGGGGCTCTCTGACCATGGGGCTGCCTGCAGCCTGGTTTCCCAAGCCCTGGGTGGGATTGGCGTCTGACTGTCCCCTCTGGAATGTCTGGGCTGCAGCCGGGGCTCGCTCTAAATGAGAAACAGGCGGGCAGGGCTTAGCGGGTCTGGCAGGCCACGGCCAGCTCCTCGTGCGGTCTGGGCAGGGCTGCTTGGCACAGCCCCGGGGACGACACACTGGCTGGGCAGGCTGCCCTCCCACCAGCACAGGGGACGTGGGGGCCCCCAGCCAGCTCAGGCCAGTGCCTGTAGGGAGGTAGGGCGGGCAGCATCCACGAGGCCCCGGCAGGGCACGGCCCTGGAGGCAGAGAGAGCCTGCTCTCCTGCGAGCCTGGTTTACCGCGCCCTGAGTTTGCCCGTGAGGAGGAAGGGGCCATGTGCCTCGGGTCCTGTCTCTTGGCACAGAGACAGCGGATGGCAGCGACACTTCACAGACTCTTAATACCTGCGAAATCTCAAGACCGGGCTGAGGGTTCATACCTGTGGGAACTGAGGTTCAGAGAGGTCAGGAATTTGCCCAGGGCTGCTGGCTTATAGATTCTTCTCTAAGCAAACGACTTCCAGGTTACAGGCCTCTCCTGGCGTCCCCGGCACGATCCCTCTTCCCCGCTTCCTGGGGCTCCAGCTCCTCCTCTCTGTCCTCCTCCCCGTGACCTCCCACGTTTGCCAGGCCCTCTGGTTTCCAGCCTGTGTCCTGCGTGTTTCCTAGGCTCAGGGTGGGAGAGTCAGGGCTTCGAGATGGGAGTCATCCCTAAAATCTGGGGTGGCTCAGACCAAGTCTCCTCCCCACTGGTGGCTCGTCCCCTGAGTGGTAAATGGGGACAAGCCACAGCTGGTGGATGTGCTGACCCCACTCTGACAAAATGCCCAGGAAGTGGCCTTTCCATCCGCCGTCGTCTCCAGCCATCCAGGCTGTGTTCTCCCACTGTCCAGGCGCAGCGCAGACAGGTCCAGTGGCCCACCAGTGGCCACTCAGGGCACCCACACCCCTGGAGGAGCGGCTGCACCTCAGGGCTGCAGAAGAGAAGCCGCCCCTGTCTGGCCCTTTCTCTGGGGAAACGTGAGGAGTGGGCTTTGGTGGCTCGCAAGGACTGGGCCTGGGCCAGCCGCTCTCTCCTCCTGAAGTTAGAGCTAAGACACCTGGATGTGAATAAAAGAGAGGAGGCGCGAGGGAACCAGGTGGGGACTCTGAGCAGGTCCAGGTGCCTGGAGGGGGGCACATGGCTGTGGGAGGGGCAGGGAGGTGGGAGGTCTCCTGGGGCCGGAGTGGAGCTGGAAGAACCTGGAGGAAAGGGGCTGAGGAAGAGAGGAGCCCTCTAGCCCCGCCCTCCCCTGGCTTGCTCCGTCTTCTTCCCCCTGTTTGCAGAATAAAATCAGCCTCATCTAATTCTAGGCCCCGTTGGGCATGGAGAGACGGAGCTGGTCGTGGGCCTGACGGAGCCGGCCTTCTCAAGGTTAGTGACGAGGCAAAGCCGGTCCCCTACTGCTGCCCAGCTCTTCTGCTCTTCTCCAGGAGAGCTCCGGGCCCCAGCCCTTGAGAGGTGTCCACTGGATCCTGGGATGGACCAGCATGTGTCCTCTCCAAGAGGAGCGATGCTGGCAACTCATCCCTGCCAAAGAGACGCTGTGAAGTGCTTTCTTTAATTGAAAAGGTAAAGGTACAATATAAATATTTTGAGATAGAGACCGCATTTGTGTAACCTTTGTTTCAGTGTATGGTTATCACTATTCTGTTTTATCATTGGTTATTGCTAATCTCTTATTTGCCTAATTTATCTCTCTTGTTCTCAGATAGGCAGGTATGTTATAGGTGTACAGGAAAAAGTAAACACAGTAAAAATACAGTTGGCCCTTGGAGTCCATGGGGAATCGGCCCCAGAAACCACTGCGGACCCTGCAGAAGCTTAAGTCCCTTATATAAAATGGTGTGGTGGTCCCTGGTCCACTTTGAGTTGAGTTTTGTGCAGGGTGAGAGATAGGGGCTCAATTTCATTTTGCTGCATGTGGATTTTCAGTTCTCCCGGCACCATTTGGTGAAGAAGCTATCTTTTCTCCAGTAAATGTTTTTTTGTACTGTTGTCTAGTATGAGATAACTACATTGATGTGGGTTTGTCTCTCTGTCTTCTATTCTGTGCCATTGGTCTACAAGTCTATTTTGGAGCCGATACCATGCTGTTTTTGTTCCTACTTCTCTGTAGTATAGTTTAAGGTCTGGTATTTTGAGGCCAACCATTTACTCTTCTTGCCTTAGCTTTGGCTATTCTAGATTTCTTATTTTTCCAGATGAATTTCATGATTGTGGTTTTTAAAAATTTCTATGAGGAATATCATTGGGATTTTGATTGGAATTGCATTAAATCTGTATAACGCTTTTGGTAGTGTAGTCTTTTTTTTTTTTTAGACAGAGAGAGAGAGAGAGACAGAGAGAGAGAGAATGAGAATTTTATTTATTCTTTAGTTTTTTTTCAGCGGACACAACATCTTTGTTTGTATGTGGTGCTGAGGATTGAACTCGGGCCGCACGCATGCCGGGCGAGTGCGCTACCGCTTGAGCCATATCTCCAGCCCAGTATAGTCATTTTGACAACATTAATTCTGCCTATCTGAGAACAAGAGAGAGCTTCCCCTCTTCTAAGGTCTTCTTTATTTTCTTTCCTTAGTAGTCTATAGTTTTCATTGTAGAGGTCTTTCACCTCTTTTGTTAGGTTTATTCCCATGTATTTTATTTTTTGAGGCTATTGTATTATTTCTTCTATTAGGTGCAAGGTGAGTTTTCCTAACCTTGTACCTAATAGAAGAAAAACTAAGCCCAAATCTTTATCATGTTGGATTAGGCCCCAATTTCTTTAACAAGACTCCTAAAGCACAAGACCTAAAATCAAGAATCAAAAAATGGGATGGATGCAAAAAAAAAGCTTCTTCTCAGCAAAAGAAACAGTCAATGAGGTGAAGAGAGAGCCTACAGAATGAAAGCCAATTTTTACCACACACACATCATATAGAGCACTAATCTCCAGGATATATAAAGGACTCAAAAAACTTAAAACCAAACCCCCCCCCCAAAAAAAAAAAACAATCAATAAAAAGGCCAAGGAACTGAACGGACACTTCTCAGAAGAAGATATACAATTGATCAACAAATATATTCAAAATGGAAATGGAAATGGAAAACACTATACTATTTGTGATACCATGACTTATACAAGACCGCTTGTTAATGCTCAAAAATACTCAGCTGCGGATCCGACAGAAGCTGAGAGCCCAAAGCTACAACCTTTGGAGGGAAAGAATCAAAGACCTAAAGGAATGGACAGGTGGGTGTGTGGTGTGTCGGGGACGGTAAAGAGATGCAGGACAGGACCCTCCGATTGATGAAGAGGTTTCACACACTCCTGTCAACGTCCAGCCGGATTTTGTATTCTAGAATTTATATGAAAGGGGGAGGAATTAGAATAGCTAAGATGGTTTTGAAAGAGAAGAATGAAGTAAGAGGAATCATTTTGCCTGAGTTCGAGACTCATGCAGCACAGGATCAAACTCAGCCTGGCTCCGTCCACTCCCGATGCTTCTGCACAAGCCACCTGCCCACTCAGCACATGTCACTTGGCAAACCCACGGGGCTCACCTGGTGGGCCTGGCTGCATCCTGTCCCACTCCTGCCCTGAGGTGGAGGGTATGCTGGGTGCAGAGCCTGTGTGAGCACATATGCGTGTGCTCGTGTGTGTGTGTGTGTGTGTGTGTGTGTGTGTGTGTGGTACATGTGCACCCACTTGCAACAGGAGGTGGGTGCAGGAGCCAGAGCGCTACGCTGGCCTGCCTTGGAGAGCCATCCAGGTTCCTTCTTCCTGTTGCTTCTTCTCAGCTCTTTGGGGACCCTGCAATCAGGGGACAGGGCTGTGCAGGGAAATGGTATGGCCTGGGGTTCAGCAGTGGGTTCCTTTTAAAAATGCAATTCGTGTGGCCCTTCAAAATCTAGGACTGGGAAGGCAGGGCAGCGTGGGCCTGCTACTATTTAGATCCAGAGTGTCCCCAAAGGCTCATATAGGGGTGTCCCCAAATGTTCTTGCCTGGTGTGTCCCCCCAAGGCTCATACCTGGGTATCCCCCAAAGCCTCATACCTGGGTGTCCCCTAAAACCACATACCTGGGTATCCCCCAAAGCCTCATACCTGGGTGTCCCCAAAGGCCCACACTTGAAGTATCCCCTAAAGGTTCATACCTGTCGTGTCCTCACAGGCCCGTACCTGAGGGTCCCCCAAAGCCTCATACACTAAGGCTCTGTCCACAGTGAGATGCTATTGGGAGGTGGGGAGCCTTTAAGAAGTGGGGCCTAGTGGGCAAGCTCCCCTTCAGAGGGACCAATGGGACTGTGCCCTTGAGGCGGGGACTGGGACCCCACCCTTCCTCTTCCTCTTCTTCTCTTCCTGGCAGCTACAAGGTGAGGTTCTGCTCCACCAGCTGCCCCTGGGCTGCCTGCTACAGACCCAGAGCAACGACCCGTTGATCATGGGCCAAGCGCCAAAGGAGCCCTTTCCTCTTTATGAGCTGACGTCCTCGGGTATTTGGAGCAGTAACGGAAGCTGACCCACCCAGGAGGAGTCCTACCTCCCTGGACCCCTGCCCAGGGCAGTGGCAGGCCAGCCTCCCTGGGAGCAGATGCTGAGACGGAGCTTGACAGGGTGCTCAGGAGGGGACAGGCTGTGGGAGGCAGGAGAGGAGCTGTCAAAACCGGAGTCACCCAGGAAGGGGCTGCCCGAGGGTGGGGCAGGTTGCTGTGGCAGAGGGGTGACAGTTGGAAGCTGCTGGAAGTTGGACCAGCACATCCTTTGTTAAAGGGGGACCCTCAGGGTGCTCTCTGTAGCCAGCTCAGGGTCCACTCTGCTGCTGCAGCCCACCTCTCCTGGACACGTGGGTTCTGGTCATGGTCTTCCCGAGGGGATCAGAAGAGCAGGGTGAGTGGTGGCCACTGTCCAGGACTGCGGCTGAGGCTCCTGGTCCAGCTCCTCTCTCTTTAGATTCCCCCTGCTCTCAGCTGGTCACAGCTGTCCATCTGATGACATGAGAGGGCTGAGGCTCTGGTCAGCAGGGCCTTCCCAGGCAGGGCCACTGTGTGTACCCACTGACAGTCATAATTCAGGAAGCATCCAGGGAGGACCCCCGGTGGACCTCACGTGCAGCTCCATCCCCCTACTGTCAACAGTCCATGTGGAGCCGCTGGCCGGGGCCCTGTGGTGGGCATTAGCAGGTGTGGAAGTGTCAGAAGGAAAATGGAGACACTTGTGCCAACCCTAAGGAAAAAGAGCAAAGCGCCAGGACCTGTTAGAGTCTGAAAACAAGTCAGGATGGCGCCTGGCATTTTGCAGAGGGAGTGGTTTGTGAAGAAACACCAGCGAGCCATTAAGTGTGGAGATTCCTGATTGGTTGACTGCTGTATCTAGTTTTTGTTAATTAAGATAAGCTGTGTGGAATGTATATATACCCCTCCTGCCCTACAATAAACGACTCCCACTCCTGCTGTATCAATGTACACAAGTTGCTCGTCACCCCCTGGTTAGTTTGCCCAGCCAGCCAGGCTGCGGCAAGGACCCGAGGGAGGAAGCGTTCTACCCAGGACGGCAGCAGGAATGTCACAGGAGACTGCCTGACACCCACCCTGCACGGGGAACACAGCCCTGTGGAAGGCAGGCCCTTGGAGACCTAAGGTTATAGGCAGGTACAAGAGCCTCACTCATGACACAGAAATGGCACATCTGGGACCCATTCTGAGCAGGGCCAAGGGACCCAAGCAACTGCCCTGGGGGGCTGCTAGACCCTCCTGTCGGGCCTGGTATGCCAGTCCCCCCAGCTCAGTCCTGTGGCTGAGGGGGCTGCTTAGGGAATCCCTTGCAAATCCTCCAAGGGCCAGAGCTTCGGGTCTCACAACTGGTCATCCACATTGTGTAGAAAGAACAGGGACATCAGGTCTGGACCCTGGGCAGTGGCTGGACAGGGCTTGCAGAGAGAACTCAGGGCAAGGTTTGGGTAAATGCAGGCAGTGGACATGGCACAGGCCAAGTGGGAAGGTTTCTGCAACGTGTCAATCTTAAAAAAAAAGAGAGAGAGAGAGAAATTCTCCAGAGACTCTGAGCCTCACCTGGGAACGGCAGAGCACACAGTGGGAACTCAGTGCCACAGAAAGCTCTGGTCTATACTGCAGGAGGTTGAGGCAGGGGCGAGGTCTGAAGGCAGAGCTGGGAGGATTACATCAGGGGTTTTGCAACAGCAAAATCAGTACCGCGAGTGGTGTCCGCAGAGGCTGCGCAGGCAGGTGCAGGCTCAGGGGACTGGAGGAGCCCAGGCTTCCACGGCCCAATCATCAGGCTCCCACTCTTTCCCAGCCAAGGTCATGGCCTCAGATCCCAGAACTGCCCTGGTCAGGGATCAGTCTTTCCTGGAGCTGGTCATCTGGTCATTCTGACTACTGTGTCCTGGTCTGGGCCTCAACTTCCCCTGCGCCCCTGATGCAGGAGATGAAGTCTGCTGGTGAGTCAGTAGGGATGACCTTGCCTTCACCTTTGACCTTCAACAGCCACTTAAAATTGTCCAGTGTTTAGATTCTGTCCTTCTTGGTGTCCATGATGCTAGCAGAGTCCCTCAGCCTCCTGTCCTGGTCTTCTTATTTCCCAAACACCTGAAAATCACACCAGTCAGTGCATGTCCCTAACGGCATGAGTCTCCTGAGCCAAGCCACCACCAGAGAGGGGCTGACAACCAGACCATCACCTTCTGCCAGGGGCTGTCTCTGATCTGCCCGTTTCTAGGTCAGACAGAGGAGATGACCAGGTCCCCACACCCATCTTAGCACCGGCTACCCTGGATCAATCCTGGCATTAACTCCAGCTGCCAGGCTCTCCAGAAGCAGACGCTGATGTGGAATTCTGCATACAGGTGTCCTTTGGGGATCCACACCTGGGTAAGGGGTGGTTAGAAAGCTGAACTGGACTCAGGGAGAAGCCCAGGGCAGGCATGACCTCAGAGGGAATGCATGCGTGACGGAGCTGATCAATCCCACCTAGGGCTCACCAGGTCTGTAGTGACATGGCATGGTCCCAACTGGAGGGAAGGTTCTCTTATTTCACTTCTGCAGCCCCACGATGCATCAAATGAGAACCCGGTGGACTTCCCCAGCCACTCCCCTTACAATATTAAATAGACTTCAAATTTGCTCCAAAGCAAACTAGGAGTGAAAACTCTTTATAATAATAATATAGAAATTTCCAGAACAAGGTTTTAACCACACATTATTTTAGCCAGAACATCCTGTGGCCTATATTGGGTACTTGGAAAGATCTCTGCCTTCTTAAGGAGACAACTTATCTTGTGTGACCCAGAATCTGACACTGATGGTCAGGTGGTCTTCTTGTGCAAGTATGGACAGTAAGATCTGAATGGGCCCCCAGCTCAGGACTTGGAGGAAGGTGATGGAAAGTCTCATAGAGCGCAGGTGAGCTCACATCCTGGGATGGCCCAGAGTCACCATCACACCTGTGTATGCAGTTGAAGCACTGCCAAGGTTACAGATCTTGATCTTTGACCTTGGTCTCCCTTACTGGGGGCTGGAGAGGGCCATCAGCTGCCCATGGGGGAGAGCTCTGCCTGGCTGGATCTGTTCTCTCTCCTTCTGCCCTGCCCCACACTTCCTTGATGGAACTCACTCCGGGACCCTTCTTGTGAGGTCCTCCCTTTGCTCACATGCCCTCTCAAAGCTGCATCTTTCAGGGCTACAGCTCTGAAATCTCTGCTTCCCTTGGTGGCTTCTGGGCTGGAGGTGGCCATGTGACTCCCTCTGATCCATACTAGCTCTGGCTCTCTGACATAGTGCTACGGTCTCTCCAGTGCTAGCTGTAGACAGTAAGGGACGAGAAAGCTTTTGAACCCACTTTGTCATAAAGATCCACCTCCTGCTCAGAGTGCAACCTGAAAACAGGTCCCCCAGTGTGAAATGCATGCTGGGAAATTTCCTGTGCAACCTCATTAGAGTTCCCCCAGATGCAGAGGCAGGTGAACACTTCTGCTTCAGCACCCCATGTCCTGTAGGGTGGTGATTTCGTGCATAGATCACCCAAATCATCACATTCCCATGAGCATCTGTTATTTTTTACTTCTCCGTTTAGGACACTGACTTGCCTTTGGTCACCTGCTCAACACTGAGCTTCCACTGAGGACAGCAGAGGCAGACAGAGGCTCTCCAGGAAATGACCACCAAGGCCTGGAGGGAAGGGTGGACAAGCTGCCCCCAGAGGTTCCCTCAGGGACCAAGTTTTGTGAATCCAGCAGCATTTGAGGACAGTGAGGGGCCCGTGGAACTGTCATTCCTCAGAATTTGTGAGAGCGTCAGCGGCAGGGCTCATGCTGCTAGGACACTAGCGGGGGGAAGCTCGCCGGGGCTCAGCAGTTTTCTAAAGCCATTTGGTTTTCTCAGAAGATAGTTAAGTGGTAACCAGGGCTGCCTCTGATCAGCATCTGGGGGAGCAACACCCCAGGCCAGGTTCTGTCCAGGGCGGGTCTGATTTGGTGGGCCTGTGGGGGGTGGCCCTGAATGGCTTCTTTTCTGGAATGTGGTTAGGGTCAATCCTTTCGGCGACCCTGTGTGGTCAGCAGGGTCTGGACTATGACGATCATTTCAAGAAGAACAGACTGAGGATCGAAGGAAGTGACTAGACCTAGGCCACGCTGACCTTTCCTCCTGCTTCATTTGTTCTTTTCTTGTTAAACCCTTGGCGCGGTTGAGGATGAAGTAGATGTACCATAAAGTAAAGGGAAGGGAAACTCCCCTCACATGGCGATGGCTCCCAAATGGGCTTTTCTCTAGGGGTGGGGGATACTAGTGGGGGTGGCCGTCCTTTTATCATGGGGCCTGGGCTGGGGGTGCATAACCTGGGGGAGAATAAGAGGCCGACTCTCACACGGGGAAGGTGAGGTCATGGAACAGCCTCGTTCGGCTCTTTGTCTTGGGAAAGAAAGAGCACCTGCTTGATTTCAAGATGGAGTCCTCAAAAGGGGGCAGAAATTTTGTCAAATGCACGAGCTACCTTCCTAACAATGCAGAAAAGCTTCACTAAGCACGCTTGCTTGGGTAACGACGAAACGTCAGCACAGATTCTTTGCAGATTGCTGGCCCCTGTCCTCCCCTGGCAGCTGTGGAACCCACCATCCTGCCTGTGCCCCAGGGCCTTCGGCTCAGGTGGGCAAGCATAGACCTGAGGGTCGCAGGGGCCTGTGGTGCAGGTGGGCTCAGTCTCAGGGCACTGTTGCGTTGCTCAGGGATGCTAGGCTGAGAGTGGGGAAAGGGGAGCTGATCCCCCAGGATGGTGTGTGTCTTTTGCAGGAGTGACTGGGTCAGAGGCACTGCCCTTGCCCAGCATGGAACATGCGTCCATGAAGACTCTCTTCAGCCTACGGATCATCCTGAGGGGGTGGGGGGAAGCTGATTTGAACATGTTAATCCAGCCCCCGTCTGCTTCTTTTCCACCAAAGCTTCAATATGCATCTGATCTCAGGATATTGGATTTTTCTTTGAGGGAAGAAAGAAATGACTTATCTGGGGAATAAGCCCCAAGTTCCCTCCATGCATTGCACATTCTCTACACTGGGCTAAAATAAGGTTTGCTGATTCTCATGTAAATCTCTAAAGCCTGGGTGTCATCATAGGAGTATTTTATGTGCCAGGTAAGTAGGTTGCATCCCCAGGAAAATAAAAAAGGAAGAAGGCAAGAAAGATTAGCGATCGTATCCAAGGAGAAAGAAAACAGCTTCAAATGCTTTAAGTGCCTATAGCTTCTTGATACAGTGGCCAAGAAATACGATTCACTCTGAAAGCCATCATTCTGGTTTATATTTGGAATTGATCTTGAAGTCTGGCAGATATGTTCTTTTCATGGTTGTCGTTGCTGTATTTCTTTTCCACCTAAGCCTGACAAAATGATGCTTCAGAAGAGCCTCGCAGGTTTTGTTTCTTTCCTGGGTGGCTGGTGCAAGCCAGATGCGAGAATGAGCTCTCCTGTCTGTCGTAAGTGTTCATTGGGTGACTGTTGACCAGATGGGAACCTCCAAGGAGAAGCTTGTTCATGTCTCGCTAGCTCCGAGGAGTGAAAAGTGAGTGTAGCCCACAAAGATTTTGTCAGGATGAATTTACCAGCCTAGAAAGAGCAGAAAGAGGTGTCTTTTCTGATTCTAAAGCTAATGGGGGAATTTCAGAGCTTATCAAGAATCCAAAACAAGAATTGAGGTGAGTTGGAGGGGCTGATTTTAGCCAATGCCAAATGCACAAAGTGTTAGAGTATCTCCAAGTGCCCCTAAATTTTAGCCTGAATATGAAACTTCAAAGTGGGAAGGTCTTCTGACCCATTTAATTAACGTTGTTCTATTGATGAGAAAACTGAGATGGTGGTGGATGAAATGACCCACCTTAGAGCAAGCTGGGATTGAGAAAGGCTTACCCTATCACCAATGACAGTAGATTGTATTTTCCAAGGATGTATGCAGCCACGTCTCCTCTTCCACCAGCTCTTCTGCAATGTGACCTTGAGATCCCTCCGTGAAGACTACAATCTATTTCTCTGCTTCACCTCTTAAATCTGGGTTGATATTGTGACTGCTTTGACCAATGGGCTGAAGCAGAAATAACATTGTGCCATTTCCAATAGGCTGACAACTTTGCTTTTGGTTTCTTGGAACATTTATTGTTGAATCACTGTGGCTGTGCACCCAACCACCATATACTGTGAGAAATCCAAGCCACATGGAGGAGTCATGTGTAGACAATTCAGTTGACAGCCAGCATTGACTTTTGTCCATCTGGGTGCACCATCTTGGATGTCCAGCCATTGAACTTTCAGATGAACTTTCATCTTTCAGATGAACTTTCAGCTCTAGCTGAACCTAGGAGAAAAGCTGAGCTCAGTCAACCTCCTTACTGTGAGAGTTAATGGTTAGCTTAAGGATTTAGATTTTAGGATTATTTGTTAGGCAGTAACATTTAGCTGAAATGTTACTCATAATGCTAATTTAAAAGCTCATGCCTGACTATCACTCTATACTTTTACCAATCACTCTCCCACTTATTCTGAAATTCGGCATTTTTCTAATGGAAGGTCATGACTCATGAGTGGATCATAAGATCATTTAGTGGGTTGCAAAAAGTCAACTCAAAGAGAATTGAATGTGTCAGAGTGCACTGTGCATAATAAGGATACAAATTATTTTGTGAAATTTTTAGTTCAGTTGCATGTGTGCACTTGATTTGCTGCACCACCTAATGTATTTCTCATTGTGGGTTTCAGTGAAGATCGCTAAGTACATGTCAATCTAATTTGACCCTGAGTAGGGCTTCCACAAGCGAATGGCAGTGGGTCAAAGTCTGTTCCAAAATACCATAGACTGGGTGGTTTACAAACAACGGGAATTTATTTCTCACAGTCTGGAGGGTAATAAGGCCAAGATCATGGGGCTGGAAGATTTGGTGTCTGGAGGGGGCCTGCTTCCTGGTTCACAGAGAGCAGCCTTCTGTGCCTTGACGTATAGAAAGGGTGAAGATCTTCATGAGGTCCCTTTAATCCCATCCACGAGTACAGAGAGCCCTCCTAACACCTCCCGCCTCCTACCGTCATGCATACATTAGGATGTCAACATATGAATTTGGGGCAATGGTCCACTGAAGGAAAGAGGAGACCCCAATCAGAAGGCAGGTGACGTGGCAGCCCTGGGCTCTCTGCACCCCGCATCCCAGGTCCAGGAGTCACTCTGCCTCGTTACCATTCCTACCATTTCAGACCCTTCAGGGAAGAGCCACCTTGTTGACCAGGCCACTACAACACTGGCGACACACATGCTTGCTCTGTGTGGCCCCCTGTGCTAAGGACTCTGTGTGGTTGGCTCGTGGGGCCTACGCTAGACTCAGGCCGCTCAGTAGAAACGCCTTCTTAAAGCTGCTTACCTTATAGGCGAGGAAACGAGGCTCCTTGCGGCTGTATGGTTAGACAGCCTCACGCTGTTAGCCGGTTGCAGAGCCGGGACCCAAACCATTGTAAGTCGGCCCCCCGTCTTAGCCACGATACCACGACTTCTCTCCCACTTTGGAAAATTCCGGCATGAGAAACCTCACAACCTTCGTTGTTTCCTTGCAGCATTATCCAGCTTCTGAGGCTGGGCCAGGACCTCCCCTGGGACTGTCGATGGGGCCTCCTGTCTCCCCAAGGCACTGGGGTGACCCTCAGTGTTGCCACCCTGTCCTGGGCCTGGAGAGGGCCACGCCTTTCCCACTGCCTGGGAGCGAAGGCGCTGCTGGGTGAACCACTTCCCTTCTAGGTAACAAGATGAGAATCTTTACCCGGTGGTGAAGGTTGATGCTGGCAGAAGAGCGGAGATAAGGACCTCGGAGCTCACTTCCTTTCTTCCTGCTTGACTTTCACCTCTCTCCGGGCTGTTTACTTGTCTCCTGGAGTGTTCTGGGGGACAGGAGCAAGAGTCCTGTGGTCAGGGCATCTCCGTGCCCCCCCCTCCCTGCCTGCAGAAGGAAAAGCTTGAATCGGATCAGTCCTGTGGCTTTAAATTGAGAGAGGGTCTCCCTCAGGGGACATGGGTGATGTCTGGAGTCACACGTGTGGGTGTGTGAGTGTGTACACTACTGGTGTCTCAGAGGTGGCCTAGCGATGGTGCTGAGCACTCTATTGTGAACAGGACAGTGCCCACAGCAGAGAAGCCTCCGGCTCCACCCTCCAAGTGGCTGAGACTCTGGAGGATTCTATTAAGAGGAACATCCCCACCCACTGAGTACCCACCAAGCGCCAGAAAATAAGAAGAAACCAGAGATGAAAGAAACATCTAAACAAAATCCCCACCACCTCCCTCCCCAGACACTGGACTCCGGCGAGGAGCACGAGTTAGTGAGGAGCTAGGTATTCAGGGCTTCGGGGGTTTCTAGAGGGGTCTTAGCCGGTGCCTGGGCACCTTTCTTGATTCTCCTCTGGTCCTCTCAGCCCTTTGGTCCCTGTCCACCGTCACTTCTTTGGGAAGTCTTTCTTGATCTCCCCAAGGCCTTCACAGCACCGCAGTGACTTAGCATTTATCCCAGTTTCTAATTTAACGTGTTCATCTGAGGATTGACTTTTGCCTGGCCCTTCTGCCCACACCACCATTCACAGTGGCCTCTCCAGCCTGGAGATGACCCCACAGATCCCATCAGGTCCATCAGGCTCCTTCCTCCTAGGGCAGCCAACCAGAAGCCCCATGCCCTGAAATTCTCAGGAGTTCACAGTAACGGTGGACACTGAGCTCTGGCACACGGGGTCTTTGCCCTTGGCTATCAGCTCCTGCAGCCTCCTGTCCAGAGGCCTCCTTTCTAGCTCCCATGACCCTTGGTTCTAGTCCCAGTCCTCCTGCGAGGGCTGAGACTAGCTTCCTGCTGTCCTGCATCTGGGATTTTGCTCAAAGCACTGGGCAGGGTTCTCCCTGTTTCTGGTTATACCATCCATCGGCTTCCTTTAGTCTCTGCTCCCAGCCTCTTCTTCCAGGAAGTCCTCCTCTTCTCCTGAGGTCTGAGTTCGTTCCTCCCTCTGTGTGGTCATCACAGCACTGGCTGACAGTGCTTTCCCCCAGTTCAGTGTCTGGCACATTCAAATAACCACCCCATGGGCAAGTTCACTGACCCCAGCTCAGGCTTCAGGCTTTCTCCCCCTCTGATCCTCGGCTCCTGGTTGAAAAGAGGGGTGGGCTTCTTGGGTGCTGCCTTATGTGGGGAAATTCTCCCACCCCTGAAAAGCAGCTTTCTTTTTTGTTAAAGTCTCCCTGGAGATAAATTTATAATAAACTTTTTCTTTATCCAGGAATGATAAAATTGATGCCATACTCTCATTTCAGTGATATAATGGTGACATAGAGAAGGAGAGTTTAAAAAATCATGAACATGACCGGGGCAGCTCCTGAGAGACAGGCGATGGCATCACAGGGAGGCGTGGACCTCGACCTGTGGGGTGAGGACACTGCCCTGGCCGTGTTAGTGCTGCCTAGCACTGAGGGTTAATGGTGGGATTCACCCTTCATACTTTCCCTGATGGTTCAGGTGTTGTTAGGGCTCACAGGCCAGGCTGCCACCTCCCCGCTCCTCTGGGGTGTGGTGAGTCTTGGGGAATGTCGGTGGTGGCTTCTGCAGGCTGGGCACTGTGAGAGGCTGGAGCGTAACTTAGCCCTGCCTCGGAGGAGCTCCCTAGTTATAGAACAATTAGGATGTAGATATCTGTGCCAGGAATTCTAGAAAGTCAGGCAGAAATGCTAAGAAACTAGAACAGATAGGGAAATTTCAAAACCAGGGAGAGAAATTCCTCCTGAAATGTAGGGAGTGTGGAAGAGATGTCTCACTTGGGTCTTGAAGAAGAACAATTGTTCGTGTAACTACTGTTCATGCATAGAGTTCAAGGAGATATTAATCCAGGTAGAGAGACTGGCCTGAGGAAATGTCCAGAGGTAGAAACATGAGGTATAAAAACTTTTTTTCCTATATTTTCTTCTAGAAGATTGGCTACTTAGGTTTTGCATTCAGGTTCATGATCCATTTTGAGTTAATTTTTATATATGGTGTGAGGTGTGGATTGAAGTTATTTTTTCCAGCATCATTAACTGTTTCAGGTTTTCTCATCATCCAATGGGTGATAGGCTTTTTATATAGAATATA
The DNA here is from genome assembly GCF_045843805.1 of Urocitellus parryii. Classification (NCBI taxonomy): domain Eukaryota; kingdom Metazoa; phylum Chordata; class Mammalia; order Rodentia; family Sciuridae; genus Urocitellus; species Urocitellus parryii. Next base: position 7,276,047 of record NC_135536.1, read on the forward strand.
GTTATCCATATAGTTAGGTTTAAATTTATCGTATTTCTATTTTATTTTTCTACTTGTCCAATCTGATGTTCCTCTTTTCCTTTGATCATGCCTTACTTTGGATCAGTTGTGTATTGTTTGTGATTATGTTTTATCTCCTGGGTTGGGTCATTAGCTGTAACTCTTTGTTTTATAGTTTTTGTGTTTTTTGAAACTTATCAAGCCTACCTTGAAGTGACATTTTATCCCTTTGAGTATAAGAACTTTACAATGGCATACTTAACTTTTCTTCCTTCCTGAACCTTTGTATTTTCGTTGTTCTCTATTTTGTTTTTCATGTGATAGACCCCATATTACATTGCCATTATCTTTGTTTAAGTCAGAAACTATTTTAAAAGAGTTTTTAATAATAAGAAAAACATCGTGGCCTCTTCTGTCTTTCATTGGGAGTGTGGTGACTTCCTGTACCGTGTCTCCGCCTCTAACCCAGTGCCTCTCCAGTCCATTCTCGTGAATAAGGCAGTTGTTCTTGCCTACAGAAAGGTCTGGCTTTTCCCTTAGCACCTTGGAGAGGACAGGTAAGACCCCAGATTGCCGTACCTCAGAGGAGTGTTCCTCTTGCCTGTGGGCTTTGACGTCTGCCAACAGTGTGACTGAGGGTGAGGGTTTTGGGTCACGTGGTATCAAATGGACCCAGCTTGACCTCCGGAGGGGTTGGGGACTGAGGTCAGCCAGGCATGTAGCCAACCGAGTTTATGAGATTCAGCCCTAGAAAAGGCTCGGGCTGTATGAATATGTAACAATGAACCCCATCATTACACACAAGTATAATGAACCCATAAAAATACGGAGGAGAGACACTCAGGATATCCAGGCTTGGGTGAGCTTCAGTGGTCGTCAGTATTCCATGCATATTGTCACATACTGGCACCAGGAAAGTGGTGCTGTCCACAACTCCACCGCAAAAGACCATCAGAAAACCTGCATTGGGAACTTTCCCAGACTCTGCCCCCTGTGCCTCCTCCTTTGGCTGATTTTAATGAACTCAGCTGTAATAAAACCTCATCATGAACAAGGCAGTTTCCCATGTATCCTGAGACTCCTTCTAGGACATTAGAGAAACTAAGAGGAGGTCAGAAGGAAAGGCAGTCTCACGGACTCTTCCTCTCACTTTGCTCCCATTTCCACGATATACTTCTGCTCAATATTTTTTTTAGAAAGAAATCTGGTCATCCTGCTCCTTAAGTCCCCTGGGTGGCTTGGTGATTCAGGGTTCAGGGCAGACTCTTTGATGTGAGCCTGCCCTCCTTGCTCGCCTGCTCTCTGCCCCACTTGCTCATGGCCTTCCCTTTGTTCCTGCTTCTGGGACCTTCCTTGTCCCCCTTATTTTCTGGTTGGCTCCATGTGTCCTTTACATCTCACCCTCTGGGCCCAGTCTGTCCTTCCCTCCCACCGAGCAGGTATCTGCCCTCCTTACCCAGTGACTCTCGAATTCCCCTAACCCTTGTGAAGGTGCCTCCACCCGATGACAGTGGAGAGCCCTGGAGAATCGTGCCGTTTGTCTCTCTGAGGCCAAGGGCAGCTCCGCTCTCCGCAGAGCCTGGCCCAGCTTGCTGAGGCTCTCTTTTAATTAACACAGTGGAAGCTTTAGAGATGGCCTTGGTGTCAGGAAGAGCCTTGGCCCACGGGTCCCCCACTGACTGAGGACCTCATATTCCCAGGAAAAGGCGTCACCTCTGCTGTGCTCCCACCTCCCCTTCCCTTGGTTTCTCCCCCCTACCCTCCAGCAGGGAAGCAGAGTGGGAACTATGACTTGTATCTCTGGGTCACATTTCTTGCCATGTCACTACCTTCTTTTATGATCCTGGGCAAGACACTTCCCACTGGGGCCTCTGGTTGCTTCCATGGAAAATGAGGGGTTTCAGCTTGTTCTGTGGTTCCTACCAACTTGACCACAAAAGTCCCCTCCTATTTTCCCTTCCCTTTGGAACATCAATCATGTTGCAAATGGCAGAAAGACTTGGGTTTTGGTTATTATGTAGCCTTATGTGTGACAAGGCCTTCTCTCTCTCTGTCTCTGTCTCTCTCTCTCTCTCTCTCTCTCTTTTGCCAGGTGACCATGGACTGGAGTCTTCTAAGTAAATTTATGTCAAGTATCTGTTATAGGAACAGAAAGCTGAGTAAGACCATCAATTTTTTGTTTGGGGGAACTTTATGATCTCATTAATGTCAACTGATGGGTTCTCAGCAGTGGACACCTTCCTGTTTCCTGTATAGAGCCAGGAGTTGGCCTTCAGGAGGGATTCTGAAGGGGCCACATAGCTGGTCAGGGTCTAGAGGAGCTGTGATGTCATCTGCCAAGGACGGGGGCTCCATCACTATCTGGCATGAGGGCAACCCTTGACATCACATGGATGAGAGGTTTGATATTTAAGGAGTGGTGAGCTCACGTGGCCAAGTGCAGGCAGCTCCCCCACCATTTCTTCCTTTCTTTAACAGATATGTACTAAGGCCTACTTGCCCAGGGCCTCAGCCAGGCATGGAGGAGACTGGAAGAGAGAAAGGTGGTAGTTTATGCTCTCAAGAACCTCACATCTGGATTAGGAGCCAGATTTACCTGCCGCAGATTGCAGTCCAGGATGGAGGACAGCTGGGACCACAGGAATGTGACAGCCCAGGGACCTGGAACTACAAATGGGGTAGTGATGGGCATTATAATTGCCACACTTAGTGACTCTGCCCTGTGAACTGGGCCCATGTGAAGGGCTGTGTGTCTCTTCCTGTCACCATGCCTGCATAACCTGCTGAGGGGAAGGAACACTGCATCTTCAGATAGGAAACAGAGGCACGTGTAGGTGGAGTAACTTGTCCCCAGGCCTCACGGTCAGTCGGGGTGGGGGCAGGATTCACTGCCCGACTCCAGGAGGCCCTCATGCACCCCTTTCTGCCACCATTGTCCAGGAGGGAGGCAGGAGTGGCCGGGAACGGGGAGCTGCATGTGTGCGGGGGCAACTCCTGAGCACAGCCCTGTTTCCTGGTCACCCTGAGGCCGACTCCAGCACAGGCAGGGACCCTTACCCTCCGAGGAGGCAGGGTGGTGGCACGCAGAATCTTGTAGTTTAGAAAGTGCGGCTGCAGGAACAAATGGCTCAGTGGAGCTGGTGACAGGAAGGCTTGATGGAGGGACTCAGGGGACTTCACAAAGGGTGGGAAGTAACCTGGGGCAGCTTCAGCTGGCAGCAGGCAGCCCTGTCTGAAGGACAGAGGGTAAGGGGGGGAGAGGGCCCTGGCCCCTGTAGGAACCAGGCAGGGTGCTCCAGCAGGGTGGTTGCAGGAGGAGTCCTCCCTGTCCCCACCCTGGCCTCCCTCCCACTGGTGCCTCTGTCCTGGACCCAAGCAGAAGTAGGAGGTGGAGGGAGGCTGTTGACAGCTTCATCCAAACCAGCCCTGTGACCTGGGGAGGGTGACGTGTTTTATAAGGTGGATGAGAACTCCCCTCCCCATCAGGCCAAGGAGAGGCGACCACAGCTGTGAACCTGGTGCTGGGTTGAGGGCAGCTGTGGCCACCTGTGGTCAGCCCTGATGGAAATCGCATTGGCGCTATCCTAGGTGTCCCTTTGAAAGGAAATCCCTACTGTCCAGGAATGTTTCAGAAATCACTGAGACACACAGACAGAAATGGGGATGGGGTGGGAGGCGAGCTCTGCAGACCCTGAGGTCCCCGTGGCTGGCAGCCGAGAGAAGGCCAACCTCCCACCAAAGGGTGGGAGACCCACGTCCCAGGCCAGCAGTGTTTCACTCTAAAAGGACCCTGCGTGCCATCTTTCAGTTCCTTGCTGAAACCCAGCCACGTGTTCTACCTCACCTGTCTGTCTCCAGTGCTCTCTGAAGGTGTCATGAGCCCAGGTGTGTTCCCCTCACCTCCAGTGGGTGCTGGGGTCAGGCCTCTCAGGCCCATACAGCAGGTGTACCCCCTCAAGGCCACTTACATTTCCATACGGAACACAGCCAATGCCCAACCACCAAAATACACCTGCCCTGTGGGTCAAGAGGGTGTGTTGGAGCCGTTGCAGCCACCTGGAGGGCTGCAGGGGCCTTGGCAGGTAGGTAGGCGAAGGACCTGTGGAGCTCTGGGCTTTGGAAGGTTCTCTGCCGGCCTTGGGGTGCAGGATGACTCTGCTTATCAAGGATGCGTGGGGAGAGAAGGGGTGGGGTCAAGAAGGAGTGGGCAGGGCCAATGCTTCCTCACCTGGGGGGCCGGAGATGCAGGGAGGTGGGGTGCCAGGGACCCCAGCTGAAGGAGATGGCTGGGCTCACCAAGAACCACCAGGATGTCCTGGGGACAGAAGCACACAGGCCCCGGTCTCCAGCCTCGAGACCTTGCCCCTCAGGAGCTTTTCTGGATGGGGAACGCGCCCTGTTTCTGGGGGCATCTTGAGGCCATTGTGCGGCACCAAGTGACCTCTGGGCTGCTTCTTTTAATCAGCAAAATCCAATTGCCAGCTGGCTCCATGCCACCCCCACCCCCAGCCGCAGGTCTCTAAATAGAGAGGCCCCCGAAGCTGCCGCCACGTGAAGTATCATTAAGTACACCTTCTCACACTTGGCACGTGAGCCCTGATAAAGTTTCACCTTTTAACGAAATAAATGACTCAATTAACAAGATGAAAAACAGCAGTGTGGTGGCAGGCCCACTTGGTGGCCAGGAAAGAAAGGCTGGAGAAGAATTATCCCAGCGGGGAGTTAATGTGGGCAGAGGCCAGCTCGGTGGGTGTCCCTGCCAGCCGGCCTGCCAGCCGGGGACCAGGCCTGCTGACCGCTGCCGGGGGTCGCCACATTCTGGGCAGGGGTCCAGCAGGGCTGGGGGCTCCAGGGCGCTCCTCCAGCAGGGCCAGAGTGTGTGGCTGAGTGAACACACACACACACACACACACGTGTGTACCTGTCTGTGTGCACACGCACCTGCCTGTGTGCACACGTGTGTGCTGGTGAGCCTTCTGCTCCCTGCTCATTGGAGGATAGAGGGCTGGCTGAGGGGTCTGAATTCAAGGTTTGCACAGAGCTGTAATGAAGACCCTCAGGCCACCGTTTCCTCCTGTGCAGGTAGAGGCAGCTGGACGAGGGCAGGGGTCTCAGGCCCAAGGCCAAGGTCGGCAGAAAACTTGGCTGAGGAAGTCTAATTCTTCCTTGGTTTCCACTACGGCCTAACTGAAGCAGAGCCCTGGGCAGCGGGGTGTGGGCACGGAGGCCTGGTGTCTCGGCGTCAGGGACTTGGTCACCGCAGACATCCTAGCTGTTTTCCTTTTCCATTGCAGTAGCTGTAGAGATTTCAAATGCCGTTTCCTCTCCTCTCCTCACGGCTTTGGAATGATGATGGTTCTGAGCCCTCTGGGAGGGCTGGTTATTTAATGCATTAATAAAGAAGCACATGTGTTTCTAGGTCACAAATCCGTTTTTAATATTTGATAATTTTCAAAATAATGGGCTTTCTTTGTCATCACGTGCATTTTATTTTATTTTATTTTATTGAGGCAAAACTTAATTCCAAGAGGGGGTCCTAGGCCCTGCCCACCTCTCAGGAGGGTCCATGACTGGAAGATAGTTGAGAGCGCCTGAGCTAAGAATTTCCAAGTGTCCATCAAACTCGGGAGTCCAGTGAGTTTGTGGAGGTGGGACTGGACGCTCCCTAAGTGTGACACCTTGCCATGGGTGCCTGGTGCTGGGAGGATCCTTGGCCAGGACCGGGGTGCATCTGGGCTCAGTGAACACTCATTACTCTTACTCTCTGAGTGGTCTGGCTTGACCTTAGACTCCCAAAGCATGGCAATGACCCAGAGGGTTTGGGAGAATCTGGTACACCTTCAATATGTGACAGGTGTGGTCACAGCTTTCCGGAAGTCTCCCAGGAGGCAGACTTATTTCACCCTCCAGCTAGCATGTGAACAGAAACGGAAACCGAGAACTGCAAGCTTGGGGTTTGTGGGTGACCTGGATGGTAGCTGGGGGGCCCTAGCTGATGCCCTGGGGAGGCTTTGAGGAGGCGGGAGGTCTGAGCAGGGGGACAGCTGCTGGCGTGGCTAGCTGGCAGCATGACACACTGGGATGGGCAGGAGTAGATAAGAGGGTCGGAGGGCGTGTACTGCTACAGGGAAGGAGACATTCTGTTAGTGCAGGAGGAGGGGATCCCAGGGTGGTAGGAAACAGGGGCAGGCATCAGGTTTCAAGTGTGGATTGTGAACTTGAATTCTCTTCAACATTGGGGGAGATGAGAGTTGAGAGATAAAGGAAAATTCCAGTTTGGGTCTTCTTTGAGTCCATTTTGAGCGGCTATAATAAAATCCTCTAGACAGTGTTTTAAAACAAACAGGTTTTTATTGGCTTGTGGCTTTAAGGGCTGGAAAGTCCAAGATCAAGGTGCCAGCAACTGGTGAGGGTCTTCTTGTTGCATCATCCAGCCATCCTGTGTTGGAAGGGCATAGAGAGGGCGTGAACTTGAAGCCTTAACCTCTTTTTTTTTTTTTAAAGAGAGAGAGAGAGAGAGAATTTTTTTTTAAGAGAGAGAGAGAGAGAGAGAGAGAGAGAGAGAGAGAGAGAGAATTATTTTAATATTTTTTAGTTTTTGGCGGACACATCTTTGTTTGTATGTGGTGCTGAGGATCGAACCTGGGCCTCACGCATGCCAGGCGAGCATGCTACCGCTTGAGCCACATCCCCAGCCCCTGAAGCCTTAACCTCTTATAACTGGCAGCTTCCACTCACAGGCTGAGCCCTGTGACCTCCCCTGTCCCCACCATTAGGCACCTCCTCCCAAGGCTGTTGCCTTTGGGATTAAGTTTCCAGTGCCTGCTTTTGTGAGGACAAGATCACATTGTAACAGGTCCCTCTAAATAGTACAATGCTCTGAGACTGGACCACAGGGAGACAGCTTTTTAGGCTAAGTGACACATTTCATGTTTGCTCTAGTTTATTTCTACCTCCTCCTCTGAACTACACACCAAGAACACATTTCCAAATCGTGCATCATCTACATCTGTTTTGAAAATGCCCTTTTGTATAGATATGCTTGTGTATTATTTATATCTTACTTCCAATTATCTGACCTTTTCGTTATTTTCCTGTTTTGCAGTGAACCTTTTTTTGTAGATAAATCCTTCTCTATTTTGCCAGTTCCTCAATCACATCTCTAGAGAGAGGCACAGATCTTTTTGACCTGTTGAAACATATTGCTGAATTGACTTCCAGAAAGGGAGAACCACTTCTTGCTTTCAGTAACAATTTTTGGGACCCTCATTTGCCTCTTCCATACCAATGCTATAAATAATCTTGTTGGTTTCTTTTTGAAACAACTTTACTAAGTGGGGGGGGGGGAGAGAGAGAGAGAGAGAGAGAGAGAGACCGACCATTTTTGCTCTGTTTTAATTTGCATTTACTTGATTGATGGCTGCCATGGTCTGAAGGCATCCCCTGATGGTTCCTGTCCCGAACCTCATATGTTAATGATATTTGGAGGTGGGGCCTTGGGAGGTGGTGGGGTTGGTCGAGGTCATGAGGGTGTGCTCTCAGGACAGCCTTAGTGGCTATAAAAGACAAGGAAGAGAGACCCGAGCTGGCAGCTGGCTCTGTCTCTTCTGGTAATGCAGCAAGAGGGCCCTCTCCAGAAGCTGGTCCGTGTTCTGGGCTTCCCATCCTCCAGAGTATGTGCCAAATAAGCTTCTACTCTTTGTAAATCACCTGGTCTTGCTATTTTGTTATAGCAAAAGAAAACAAACTGAAATGATGGGGAAGCTGGAGAGTTGTTTACAAATTGAAATTTGCATAGTTTTTCTTTGCTGGGAGTTGCTTACTTATGTCCTGTGTCTCTTCGTCTCCAGAATTCTGAGTGGCTCCACAGACCTCCCGGGTCTGCTCTAGGCCTGTCCCCCAGCAGGCTGCACTTGCCTCGTGCTGCTGATCCACATCCTCCAGGCCCCAACAGGCTCCTTCTGATCCCAGCCTTAGCTCTGACCCCCAAACAGGCTGCTCCCCTCGGCCTGGTAACAGCTGCACACTGGAAGCTGGGCTCTGCTTGTGTTCCAGCCTGGCATCTCCTCTCCATTGCTTGTCCCACCCCCTCTGGCTCCAACCTGGCTGAGGGAGCCTCCTTGGCTTCTCGGGTTTTCTCTTGGGCTCTCTGCCCTCCCTCCTGATGGGCCTGTTTCAGTCTCTTGGGCAGGATCTCGACCCTGAACATGATCATAGACACATGGGAGGAAATACATGACGTTTTGGTTCCCAGAGAGGGCCCAGCAGATGGGCCTGCAAGTCCATGCCTCTTGTGCCTGGAGCTCACTGCCTCTGGGCTGGCCGCTCCTCTCAGAGCAGCCTGGAGTGCTTAGGCCGTGACGCCGTGCATACCCAGACTCGTTGGGTTCTCCTGGAAGCTGAGACGGGAGCAAGGTCTTGGGTGAAGATGGTTTATTTGGGAGGTGACCCCAGGAATCAGAAAGGGAGTTGTGGGGTGAGGTGGAGAAGAGAAAGAGCCGATAGAGGCATCACTTGGCTGGTCCCTACTGTGAGAAGCTGGCCCCGTCTTCCCGGGACCTCTGTGAGGAAGAATGGAGAACGTGCCTCCTAACTCTTCCTTAAGAAATGGGGAGGAGAGTGCCTGGGACTCAACCCTATGGCTCCCTATTTTCTTCCAGGCTGTACCTCTGTGGCTTGAAGGCTGTGGGGACAGAAGCAAGGAGACCCTTCTCTCCCTGGGGTGAGATGGGGACAGGGGGCCTGGGAGTGACCCCTCGAGCTGCACTCACACCAGGGGGCAGGTGGGTGGTCAGCGTCTCCTCTGTTGGCATCCCAACCATGGGCCAGAGGGTCTGGGTCTGAGATGGCTCAGCCTGTACCTGCATCAGACACTTGATGGGCCTCGGTCCATTCTTTTCTCCCCAAAACCACCAAGAATAGAGATGCCCGAGCCACACCTGAGGTTTTCTGGACTCTCTGCATTCAGCTGTGGGTCTCTGGCCTCCCTCCCCTTCACCTGGGACGTTTGCCTGAGCAGAACACCTGTGTCAAGAGAGAAGATTTGGTGGCCAACTAAGTGTGGGAAACCCTGGATCTTCTGTCCCTTCTTGGGGAGTCACAGTGGAAGTGCCCACAGTCAAGGCTCTGCGAAGTCCCGCAGCTGGGACGTCACCTCACTTTGTTCACCTGATGCTCACCCCTTGACGTCTGTGAGGCACCCGTGTGGTGGCGACTGTGGGGTGGACCTGGGGCAGATGGTGCCTGGTTTCCACCTGGCCTCCTGCCCACCCTACGCTCCCGGGCCGCCTGGCTGTTCTCTTGGTTCTCGGAGCCTGTGTGGGGTGCACAGCCACTTCTGGGCACCCGGGGCGTCTCCCTGGCTTCAGAGGACTCGCTTCTCTTGCTCCTCCACCTCTGCAGAGGCCTGGCCATGCTCTCCATTATCAGCTGACTGGTTGCAGCTCCTGGCCAGGGCCCAGGGCCTTCCCAGGGAGCCTCGTGCTGCAGCCCTCTGTCAGGCCCTGCCACATGGTCCCCGGGGCCCCCCACCTTGCCCTCTGGTTTCAGTGAGTGGCAGAAAGTTCCGAAGCTCCAGGGGCTGCCTTTGTAAGAATGGCATCACCAAGCGGCCACTTCCAGGGCCAGGGTGCCAGGCTGAGAGGGGGGAGGCCTGCGGAACCTCAGGTCGCTGGATCTGAGCTGGCTGCCGCGTGCCTTCCCTGGTCGTGTTCCTCCCTCAGCCTCGGCCACCACTGAGGAATCTTACCCTCTCAGCCACATGGCAGCCGGTCCCTGGCTCTCCTCTGACCCCAGTTTGAGGTCACCTCTCTGCCTCGACCTCACTCCCCAGCACCTACCATCTGTGCCTCCACTGTATGTCCTGGAGTAGGTAAAGGCACGTCCTCCACACCAGCAGACCTGGCCTTCCAGTGGGGGACGGTGTGGCTTTCTTGGGCACTGGGGACATTTTCACCTGGGCCCCCAGTGACATTTTAAGATTGACAGTTTTCCTCTTTTCTGCCAAAGGCAGGTGGTAGCAGAGGAGAACAACAGGGAGCCCTTTAACTCACTGCCTTGGCACAAGCTGCTGGGTCCAGCTTGACCAGGGGCTGTGGTGTGTCCCTTTGTCCCTTTGAGCCTCAGTTCTTCATCCACAAAGAGGAGCCAAGACCTACCTTGGGCCTTGCAGAGGGTTCTGAGAATGACCAAGATTCCCCATGACCACGGCCTGCAGAGCTGGGTGGGGACACACCCAGGAGTGACACAAGCACCTGAGAGCAAACACTGGGAAGTGTTGGTACGTCAGGTGGAGGCAACGCTGGCCTGGCTCAGATGTCACAGAGACAGTACTCTACAACGCACAGTTGCCGTCAGTCTTACCACAGGCCGCCGCCTCCTCGCCACATCAGCGATGTGGTAGTGAATGGATCCTTGGAAACTTAGGCTATTGATTCCTCAGCCCACAGGAATCATCCACAATTAGTGGTTCTAGGCGTCTCTGTAGGGTGGTGTAGTGTTGAGGGAAGGAAAAGGGGGGCTTCTGCCATGAGACACACCTACGGCGGAGCTGGCTCCTGTATGAGGTGTCACTGAGCGGGTGACTCCCAGGGTGACCAGGCTCAGTGAGGGCGCAGGGACGGGGCACGCTCTGGGATGGGCTGGGCTGCAAGAGGGGCCCAGAGCCAGCCTCGAGGTGCTGGGAGATGTTCCGGGTTTGGCATAAGATGGTCTTTGTTCACGTTGGGGCCCCTCGGTGGAGGGAGGGGTTGGGTGCGTGGCCTCTTCTGGGCACCCGGGGCGTCTCCCTGGCTCAGGGACTCACTTCTCTTGCTCCTCCCTCTCTGCTGAGGCCTGGCCATGCTCTCCCTTCTCACCTGACTGACGGGAGCTTCAGGTCCTTAGCTGTGGGGTGGAGGGAGAGGGCGGATGGACGGCGAGACAGTGGGTGCGGATCCCTGCAGTGCGAAGCCCCAGCACATCAACCCGTCCCACCCTCCCCGGGCGGGCTTCCTGCCCTTGACTTCAGGGTGCCGTCTCTGGACCCCGGAGGCATCTTTGTACCTAGTATGTGACCCTATGTTCAGCAGGTGACTGATGGCCCAGTGCTTTCTGGGTTATAGTAGCACTTGGAGAAAAGGGGCTCAGAGACGCTGGGGCCTGCTGTGAATTCTGGCACCTGGGGCCGTTGGCCCTCCCTGTGGCCTGGACCAACCAAGCCTTAGCACTCAGAGAACAGCCAGAGAGTAAGGGATCTCAGACTGGTTTCTCAAGGCTTCTGCACAACCAGCCTTCCATGTCTGCAGGCTCTGAACCCAGAATTCAACCAGTGCTGTATGGCAAATATTTGAAAGATTTCATCTATGTTGAGCACATAGAGAGTTTTAATGCTGTTATTTCTTAAACAATACAGTATAACAACTATTTAAATGGCATTTACACCCTCTCAGGTATTATACATCATCTGGATGTCATTTAACGTATTGGGGAGCATGTGTGGAGACAAAACTCCACATAAAGCAGATACGACACTACATCATGTAACAAACTGGACCAGCTGAGCATTTTGGTACCCGAGTGTGGGCTCTTTGGATACCCAGGACACCGTATATTGCAATCCCAAGAGGGGACCCAGGTGGGATCTGCTCCCCATTTCCAGTTGCCTGGAGTTGGTGCACACAGAAAGCACCACTTGGTCGATGCCTGGTCTGGAAGCCTCCCCGGCCTCCTCCTGGGGTCCACTCTGATTGCCGAGGTTCTGTCCTGTGAGTGAAGCGGGTGGCACAATGAAGATGCAGGTCCACACTCTGGGTGGAAGCATCTCCTGATCCAGGGGCCAGCTGCTCCCCAGTGCTCACTGTGGGTGCCTCTAGAAGCCACCTCTTCTTCTCCATGAAAATCCCACCTTCTTGTTCTCTCCAGAATTTTTTTTTTTTTTGAGAGAGAGAGAGAGATTTTAATATTTATTTATTTTTTTTTTAGTTATTGGCGGACACAACATCTTTGTTTGTATGTGGTGCTGAGGATTGAACCCGGGCCGCACGCATGCCAGGCGAGTGCACCACCGCTTGAGCCACATCCCCGGCCCATTGTTCTCTCCAGATTATTTTCTTTTAAAAAATTCCAATGGTTGTAAGCGATTTCTCAAAGGTAAATGTCCTAGAAAGACTTCCCTGAAGATCTTTTTCATGGAAGTGGCCCTTAGAGGTGGCTCAGGCATGAAGATCTCACAGGGGCTAGGGTCATTTAGTGTCACTAGGCAAACCCCAGACACACACCTACTTGGTTATCACTGTGTTTTTGCAACCACTAAATAGGGGGCTCTGGCTTGGCTTCTCCAGGCCATGGTGGTGGCCAGGATCATAGCCCCATTCAGTTGGCTCGAATCCAGAGGGCCAGGAAGACTGGGCTTGGAACCTGTCCTGTGTCACGCAGGTCAGCAGGGCCAACTCATTCCCCTTCTCAGGATTCTCACACCAAGAGCACTGAGATAGCTTCAGTTGCAAACTTATTCTGAGCATCAGAGAAGCACATGGAAAGACAGCAGATTTAGCCCATTAAATCCCCAGTTTTCAATTCTAATATTTTAAGGAAACCAACACAGGTGCATTAAAATAGGTTGGAAATAAAAATCTAGAATATTCACATCCTTATTTTTATGTATATGTGAAATGCATTTCAAACACTCTAATACTTCACCTGTTATTTTTCTCAAAAGAATACAACTCTAAAACATACTATTTATTTAAAAGTAACTGTAAGTTGTGCATCTGTTTCTCAATTTTTCATAGATCTGAGCTATAGATGTTCTCAAGGTGGTGCACACCTGTAATCCCAGTGGCTTGGGAGGCTGAGGCAGGAGGATCATGAGTTCAAAGCCAGCCTTACCAACTCAGAGAGGCCCTAAGCAACTTAGAGAGACCGTGTCTCTAAATAAAAAGCAATATGTAAGAAGGGCTGGCATGTGGCTCAGTGGGTAAGTGCCCCTGGGTTCAATCCTTGGTACCAATAAATAAATAAATAAATAAATAAATAAATAAATAAATAAATAAATAAAATAAAAAAAACAGAAAAACAGAAAACCCTGAGCTGACCATTGAAAGGTGTTACTTTGCCCAAAGAGTGACTCCGCATGTTTCATTCAGTCTTTCTGCAATTAGTAGGCACCATCTGTTTTCAATGAATATTTATTTATTTTCATTGGAAAGGAAATGGCTCAAGACAACATCTTACCAGCTGGTAGAGAAGAGGACACGGGGTTCATGATGGTGACGCTCCTTCACCCCAAGCTATTTGTCTATTTTTACCTTACTGAAGGCACTTTGGTAAATCAATTCAAAACCAGTTTGGAATAAGGCTGGGTAAAAATGAATTTAGCTTTTACCGTGTTTAAAATGAACAGACATCTTGTAGAAATATGGGTTTTTAAAAATCTGGCTGTTTGGCATGAAACGTACCCAGCACGGGGTGGGGGTGTGGTGTCTGGGGGGGGGGGGTGTTCCCAGCTGGAGTGCCCCAGAGAGTTCTAGTGGGATGGCGTGACTGGTAAGTGTGGCAGAGTCGGCAGCTAAGGCCAGGGCTGGCCTATGGGTGTGTAACCTGGGTACCTGTACCTGACTCTGTGCCCAAAAGGGCCGCCCTGGGCTTAATGCTCTGTGCTGGCTGTCTCGAAATTCTTAGTGATTTTGTCTTTGAACTTGTCTTTTGTAACTGAAGCCCAGGGGGACACAGGAGCATGTGGCTGAGCAGAGGAAGTGGTGAAATGGGCAGGTCCCAGCCTCCTTGCCTCCCTACCTTCGTGTAAGGCTCTCCACAATTCCCCGGGCCCAGCGTGAAAGTGAGTTCGAGGTCCCCGCTATGGAAGTCGCTGGCCTCCATGAAGTATGCGTCCATCAGCGAGGGACAGGAGCGGCTCAGGAGCGGCTGAGTTGGTTCCAGCCCCTCTTCCACTTCTCTGGCCAGAGTGCCATGTGCAGCCGTTCACAGATGACCTCCTTGGGGTTGACAATGGGCCCATCCACAGTGGCCCATCTCTGTTTCCTGGTGACACAGTAGCCATCGTGATGTCCCCTCACCATGCCTTCCTCGCGAGCTGGTGGTGACGCTGGCAAGAGCAGACCTACTTCTGTCCGGCGCTGAGTGCCTGGGGGGAGCACAGACCACCGCGCTGATTCACTCTGCTGTACTGGTTAGCATTACAAAAGTGTTGGAGGTAACACATCCTCACTCAGCCCAGCTTCCCTGCTCTGTTGCACATTGACTGCGCCCCTTGCTCCTGGGGCTAGCTTCATGTCTCCTGGTTTCCTTGGTCACGCCTGTGTATCTGCACCTTGCAGCCTAGGTGTACAGGCCGGGCCATCTACGTCTGCGTGACTCTGATGTTCACGGAGGGATGGAATGGGCCCACGACACTGTTCCTGGGACGTGTCCTATCCTCAAGCAACCTGTGGCTGCATGGGCGTGTACACGCTGCTAAATGCCAACTGCGTAGCTTTGTCCAGTGCTCTCATATCTCCATGTGAACTGGAAGGTAGAGTTGAGCGGCGAGATGCATGCTAATAATCTTACATTTAAATGTTTCTCTCTGACATTACATGGTAAACAGAACACCAGGCAAGCAGACTGAAGAGAGGGGCGGCTCTGTTGTAGCATCTCCCAGGCTCCTTTCTCCTGCCTTTGGAAAAAGCACCTCTGCTTTTGCATTTTACATTGGTCCCCACCCCGACTAAGTCTATTGGGACTGAGACACAGAGATATTATGCTGTGAACCCAGAGGGTAAGTCCCTGGTGGAATCTCAGTAGTGTGTCCAGAGCTGGAGCTGGGCCCCTGTACATGGCTCTATGGAATAACCAACTGGTGAAAAGAGTCTCTTCCCTTCGGAGGTTGGATTATCTTTGGATTTTATATATCTGGGATACTTTTCATGGTGGGCTAAAGCCCAGAGAAGTGCTACAACCTGCAAAGGTCACACAGCTTATCAGTGGCAGAACTTGGCCTCTAACCCAGAAAGCCCATGTCCTGGAGGCCAGAGCCTCGGTATACTGTTTCCACCCACACTTAGAAGTCATGTGAGTGCCTTCTTTCTGCTGCTTTGGCTATTCCATGGGGCATTTGCTGACCAAGCCTTTGGTGATGCCTGCCTGTGTCGGGTGGCCTGCCTGTGCTGGGACCACAGTGGCATGAAGAGGAGTGTGGGCGGGGGTTGGTGACCGTGGTTTCTGGAAACAGACAAGTGGGACCAGATCACAGCTCTCCCCTTGTTATCCGAGGGACGCTGCCGCGCAGGCAGAGCACAGATGGAGCCCTGCCAGGTATGGGGTCCCGGGGGCCGTGGGGGCAGCCGGGTCTTCTGTCCCCTTGGTGAGACTTGGGAGGAGGCAGGTGTCAAAAACACGACAAACAAAGCCTTTACCAGTGTTTTTGGTAAATCCTGGAAGGAAATGTGCAGGGCCTGAGGGAGTTCAGAACGGAGAGAGTCACGGCCGTTTTCAAGCCTCGGTGACCCCATCTGCAGAATGGGAACAATAAAACCTACTGCAGAGGCTTGCCGCAGGAGCAAAGGAGACTCCATGCATCACAACCCTTGGTACAAGTCCTTGTTTGGGAAACACCAGTGGGGCCAGGGAGCAATGCCACCCTCTTGCCTTCTTTTAAGGTGACCATCATGGCCACACTTCATCCTTGAAAGTGGAAGTCAGCTGTGTCACTTTCAATAAGCATAAGTCCCTTTCCTATGTTAGTCATCATTTTTACTTGTGTTTATCATAAGCAGAGTTCTAGTTTAAAGAAATCAGCGAAAACCCTAAGTTCTTAAAGATTTGGCCCCCAAACTTAAGCATCTCCCAAGTTCTCCATAATGGAATTTACTGGGACCAACTACCCGTTAAACAGTGTTTCAATTTACTAGAGTCTTCGGGAAGGTTCCGTGAAAGACCTCCTGAGGAGCAACCTCCCTCACCCCAGGTCTCGGCTGAGGCAGGACCTGGGCTTTATGATTTTATCTAAGTTTCATGACCAGTGCCAATGCCATGGTCTACACCAAGTGCACTCCACAGGAATGGCATAAAACACTAGCAGCTACAGTTTTATTATAAATGCTTAATTTCACATTTTTTTTTGTAATATTTCTCCTAAGGACGATGTACTTAAATATTGTTCTCATCAGCAGTTTGTCTTGATAGAAGTTGGGAAAATGATAAGGACAATTCAGTCATGATTTGGGGGAATAAAAACAGTACAACATGCAACACCTGAAAACAAGATATTCAAAAATCGAATGAAATGTGGAAGCATCCTAATTTCCAAGCCATCACTTGAATGGGCTCCAAAGGAGCATTTCCTCTCGTCAGATCCAACTTGAAATGTGCAGGTGACATTGGAAAGAAATATTCAAAATCAAAAAAACAAAACAACGTGGGTCGTACAACCCGAAGACCATGGGATGAAAGGGTGAATGGGTGGGGTGTGCTTGTCACTCTCCCCTTCCTGCGAACAGAGCAGAGGTTCTAATGGCTGTCCTGTGTCCCGCCCTGGGCTCAGGCTCTTCCTGAAGTCCATCAGCTCAGTGAGGGAACAGCCAGCCCCAAGGCCGTCTTCCCCCAGTGCTTTGAACCAGCACGTGCAGGCCTCATTCTTTCCACGGGTCCCCTGATGGCACAAGTGGGGTGACGTTCACCCTCTCTGGTGGTTCATCCTAGGCCAGTTGGCTGCTTTTGACAATGAGCCATGGAAGGGGGGGATCTGTCTTCATATCTGAGAATGAGTCCGGAGGCGGGTGTTTCAGGAGCAGTCTACCAGGGAGGTGGAGTTGGTTTGGATATCTTAGGGTCCTCTGGGTCCTGCTGGATGTGTGGACTTGACCTTGGGCTAGTACCAAGATGGCGGCAGTGGCGCTCTTGTTTCCCAGGAGCCTTTTCTCCTCACCTAGGAAGTCTCTTCCGGGAAGTCCCAGGGAGAGGCACCTTGATCACATCCCACTGACCAGAGCTGGGTCCCGTCTCCACATCTGAATTCACCACCAGCACGAGCCTGGCCCCAGCTGGTGACCCTCAGGCTCTCCCCCGGGAGCCAGGATGGCGGCGCCCACCCTGCACAGTGAGCAGGTGGTTTCTCCGAGCACCTGCAGGCTGGTGACGGTGTGGAGGAGCCGCTGCCCGCTGCCTCCGAGCTGCTGCTCTCCCCATGCTTCCTGGCCCTTTCTGGATGCCTGAGCGCCACCGTCTTGCTGGCGTTTGACCTTCCTCTCTCCCTCGCACCCGACTGCGATTCTGTGAGTGAGCCGGTTCAATGTCCCTTTCTTCTTTCTTTCCATTTTTTCTTTCTTTTTTTTTTTTTTAAGTGGAGTTAAAACCCCCAACTGCTGCATCCCACAGGAACGGAGACACTGCCATCCGTGTCTTTTTACATTGGTGGTGCTCCTTTTTTTAAACCTCAACACTGACAGTGTTCTTGGACCTGTGGACCCGCGGCGCCAACAACTTGATTTTGTAACAAAAACAGGCATCTCCAAGCACATCGTGCTATACCCTGGTGGGAGAGGTTGCCTTTTAAGCCCAAATCGGGGCAAGTTTCCTCTTTTTAATCCACAAAGTCACAAGCAAGAAATTAATACTTACACAAAACGTAACTCACATCCTTTTTTTTTTTTCTTTTTTATCTGAGATGTTTGTTCTCAAACTTCCAAAATTCATTTTCGACCCATCCTGGAAATCCAGAGGGACGTTCCTCGGCTAGGTAGTGATGGCCTGTCCGTAGAAAGCGCGCCCGCCCCAGGTATGGGAAACGGGCGGCCCCAAAGAGAAGGAGGAGGGCACAGAGCACCCCCTTTACAGAAGCCATGCTTGCACCTTCTCCCGTCTTCTTCTCTCCTTGTCATCCGTCACCGGGGCCGTGCCCCCCAGATCAGTGCATTAACTTGTTTGTTTTTGACAGTGAAGGGAAACTTCAGAGCCTCATCACTCATTCTAGAGTGTGGGGGGAAAACAAAAGCCAGCCACCAAGATTTGCATGGTGCTCAATTATACATTAGTGAACATCACTTGGCAATCTGTTCATATCAGTTTAATTGGATTTTAATACTGCCTCTGATCTTGTTTTCTAATTAACAGCAGTGCTTGGAAATAAAGCAGAACCATGCACCCAGCAACACCTTTGATCTCGACCATATGGAGCTCCACCAAGCTCTGGAAAAAACCCTCCCCTGCCGCCACAGCGGGCTGAGGGAAGCGGGGGCCCCCAGATGGCCAGATACCATGGGCACCCGCACCCCACGGATCGTCTTGTCCTCCGATTGGTCCCCACGGGGAAGGCGGAGGACTTGCTTCACGGGCTAGAGGCAAGTCCGTGTCCCCAGTGCGGGTGAGGTTGATGGATTTCACAGCTTAGTTTTTGGGGACAAATATTTGAGTAAATAGACCTGACCCTGTGGAGATTGTTTTAGAATGGGGTCTCACCATCAGGACGGAGTTGGTGTGTCATCCGCTGATCACGGGGACGGAAGCCGGGCTGTCACGTCCCTCGTCAGAGCTTACCCTGAGAGCCACATGTGAGGCCCACCCAGTGTCTTCCAGCCAGGCTCCTGCTGAGGGTGCGGCACCTCTTTTTTCTTCCTGTTTCCCAGATCTTTGTGGCTAACTTTGCGGATTCTTTTCCTATGGAGGGGCGGATGGGGAGATTGAGACACCGGAGACAAGCAGAAGACAGCGTCCAGCCAGACCAAGGGGTCCAGAGGGCGGTGGCTGGTGCAGGACTCGGGAGGGCCAAGGAGCTGTGCCCAGCCGTCTCTTTCAGCATCACGAGGCCTTGGCCGGCGAAGGGGCAGACAGAGGCAGATGTGGGTGATGGGAAGACTCCTGGGGCTCACCCTCCACCCAGCCAGGCAGCCATGTGACCTCAGGCACATTCCTTGGTCTCTCTGTGTGGCAGTTTGCTCCAGAGGAGCCCTGAAATCTCAAAGCTCCCAAAGCCAGCTCTTTATTTTTGTGGGGGCGGGTACCGGGCATGGAGTCTGGGGATGCTCTATCAACAAACTATACCACAGCCCTTTTAATTTTTATTTTGACACAATGTCTCACTAAGTTGCTGAGGCTGGACTCAAACTTGTGATCCTCCTGCCCCAGCCTCCCAGGTATCTGGGATTATAGGTGAGCACCACCACGCCTGGGTAAAGCCCAGGTATGGAGGCAGACTCTTTGGGCATCAAGCCTCACCTGAGTTGATATGTATTCTGTAACCCTTGTTCATCTGACTTATTGTGAATACTCGTTCAAGCTCCTATGGAAATAGTCAATCTTGGATGATGGGGGGCTGCCCCGGACTCCACTGTGATATTATATATTAACTTTTCTAAAATCCAACACTTTCTGGATTCTAGACCACACTGGATAACAGGTTGTGGACCAGCACCTCCCTCACAACCAGGGTGATCGTTACCCCACAGGGGACATTTGCCACTGTCCAGGGACAGTTTTGATGGGCACAACTTGCAAGTGTTGGGTTACAGCAGGCATCTAATGCACATGCTTCAGTGTGTAGGACAGTCCCCAGAGCAAATGGTGATCTGGTCTGCAGTGTCCCCAGTGTTGAGGACGAGAAGCCTGCTCCACAGCACAGGCAGAGGCCAGCTCTACTCTCCACTCACCACTCTGAGCTCCTCTTTCTTCTTGTGCCAACTGCAAACCACGAACTTGGACCCCCAAGGGCTCCAGGGAAACCTGAGATCACAGATGTGAACGTACCCCCTACACTTCCCCCCTCTGTAGAACTGTGAGACGGAGTGAAGTGTTACTCAGCTTCATGTCACTGTGACCAAAACACCCAACAAGACACCTTAGAGGAGGAAATGATATTCTAGACTCACAGTTTCAGAGGCTCAGTACATGGTCGGCCAACTCCACTACCTTGGGCTCAAGATGGGGCAAAACATCATGGCAGATGGATGTGGGGGAGAAAGGCTGCTCAGCTCATGGCAGCCAGGAGTTGGGGTGGGAGAGAGAGAAGGAGGGAGGGAACACGCAAGTGAGGTACCTGGGAAAGATAAAGTCCTTGGGCATGCCCCCAGTGACTGACTTCCTGCTGACAGTTGCCAGTTAGTTGATTGAAATGATCAATTCATCAACTGGATTAATCCACCGATTACTGTGTAGCATTTTAATCTAATCATTCCATGTCTGAACATTCCTGCCTCAACACAGGAGCTTTAGGAGACCACCTCGTATCTAAATCACAACAGTGTATTTTTGGTAACCCTTCTTTTCACAGAAAACACTTACCTGTCTATACATCTCCAGTGCCAGGCGATGTGCAAGACATACCAAGAGAGAATCGTGGTCTCCCCTTACACGGTACTTGCAATGTGGTAACTGTCTTGTTACAGGGAGCCATTTATAGCTTGGTCTGTAGCTTGGGATATTCTTGAAGCAGCATTTCCCTTGGCTTATTTGAACCTTTAGATTTTTCCACTTTCTGAAGAGCCCTTGTAACTAATTAGAGAACTTGGATATGCAGGGTAGCAGGTCCTGACCGGCTCCTACCTCCCCAGCTCCTCTCCCTCCAGCTGGGACCGCTTCATGCCCCTTTGCAGGTGTGGGCTCTGTCCTTCACTCTGGCCACAGTGGTGCCTGTCCAGGGGGGCCCAGAAGAACAAAGCACTCCCCTCTGACAGCTCAGCTTCGAGTCTCCGTGGGGTTGATCCATCCCTGTGCCGTGGACCATGTGTGCTCTGTGGGTTTTGGTTTTGTCCCTGGATGGTTTCCTCGTGGGATCCAGGTGTGCACACTGGGTTTCTTTGCAGGAGGTGCTTTCTGGAAACCCAGGTCTCTCCACTCCCCTTTGGCTTTGTACCTGCATAAGACCTTCCTCCTGAAAACTGAGTCCTGCTCTAAGCAACCAAAGAATGACAGGTAATTCAGAGAGTGCCCACTTGCTTCTGATAGTTCACATGGTGCCCACTTGCCCCATGTCCCTGGCATCTGGCATAGAGTTTAAATGTGTGCACGTGAGTTTAATCTTGCTACATTGTTCAGACTGGTCCCAACTCCTGGGCTCAAGTGATCCTCCTACCTCAGCATCCCAAGAGCTGGGACTACAGGGGCACACCACTGTGTCTAGCTTCAATTATTGATTACCTACAATTAACTTTCTCTCATATTTTAAAACCCTCTCCCATTCCTCTTTGCAGGTGACTCCTCCCCACCTCAGACCCCAGAAACCCCTAATTTTGTTTGAAATCCTACAGTGAGGAACCTTTTGAGTCTGGCTCCTTTGTCTTAGCCCAATGCATCCAGGTTGTTTCACGTATCAATGATGTATTCCCTTGGCTGCAGGTAGTACTTCCTAATATGGATGTCCCCCTTGAAGGACATTTTGCACTGTTTCTTATTTATTTATTTACTTGGCTGGAAACATGAGAAAAGCTGCCTTGGACATTCATGGACAGGTTTTGATGTGAACATACATTTTCATTTCTTGGTGTAAATACCCAGGAATGGGATTTCTGAGTCCTTTGGTAACTGTGTGTGGAAGTTCATGAAGCTCTGCCAAACCAGTTTCCAGAGTGAATGTACCATGTTGCCCTCTTTCCAGGAATCTAGGGAACACCAAGTACTTTCTTTTTTTGACAGTTCTTGGTAGGTCTTCTTGATTTCAGCCATTCTGAGAGGTGTGAAGTGGTGTCTGATACTAGTTATAATCTGCACTTCCCTAATGACTAACCAAGCATCTTCTTCTGTGTTCATTGGCCATCCACCGCTCTATCAAATCTTTTCCCATCATGTTATTGAGTTGTTTTCTTTTCATGTCAAGGTATCTTATTTTTTTGAGCAACTGAAATAATCTGTGTACTTGAATTGTCTGTAGCCAAGATCATTCTATTTTCTATTTTTCTCATGTGAAACATTGCAAAAAAAACCACAACCTTCTCTCTTTTTTCCGTAGAAATGACTTTTGTTTTAGCTTTATTATTATTATTATTTTAAAATTAGTTAATTAATTAATTTGTTCTAATATGTTATACATGACAGCAGAATGCATTTCAGTTCATAGTTCACAAATGGAGCACAACTTTTCATTCCTCTGGTTGTGCACAAAGTAGAGTCACACCTTGGTGTCTTCATGCATGTACCTAGGATGAGGATGTCCATCTCATTTCACCATCTTTCCTACCCCTATACTCCCTCCCTCCTCCTCCTTTCCCTTTCCCCTATCTAAAGTTCCTCCATCCCTCCATGCCCCCACCCCCTTATTATGGATCAGCATCCACTTTATCAGAGAAAGCATTCTTTGGTTTTTCAGGATTGGCTTACTTCACTTAGAATGATATCCACTATTAGCATGATATTCTCCAACTACTCCCATTTACCTGCAAATGCCATGATTTTATTCTCTTTTGATGCTGAGTAATGTTCCATTGTGGATATATACCAAAGTTTCCCTATCCATTCATCTACTGAAGGGCATCTAGGTCAGTTCCACAGTTTAGCTATTGTGAATTGTGCTGATATAAACATTGATGTAGCTGTGTTACTGTAGTATGCTGATTTTAAATCCTTTGGGTATAAACTGAGGAGTGGGATAGCTGGGTCAAATGGTGTTTCCATTCCAAGTTTTCTAAGGAATCTCCATACCAGTGGAATGAGATGGACATACTGCTTTCCAGATTGGCTGCACCACTTTGCAGTCCCACCAGCAATGTAAGAGTGTGCCTTTTCCCCCACATCATCACCAATACTTACTGTTGCTCGTGATAATAACTGCTATTCTGACTAGAGTGAGATGAAATCTCAGAGTAGTTTTGATTTGCTTATTTTGAGATCATCTATTTTGAATAGAAGTTCTTTCTCAGATATGTGGTTTGCAAAGGGTTTCTTCTAGTCTTTTAAAGTTTGTTAACAGAGTCTTTGGAAGAGCAAAAGTTGATGAAGTCTAATTTATCAATATTTTTCTTTCAGGATTGTTACTGCTGATACTATTATTTGAGAAATATCTTTACCTAAGCCAGGGTCACAAAGTTTTTCTTCTATGTTTTCTTCTAGAGCAGCTTGTGTTTTGAGTCTTGGATAGTGAAAATCTTTTTATTTTTCATCTCAGCATTAGGGATTCCTTCCAGAGATGCTCTACCACTGAACTATATGCTCAGTCATTTAAAAAAAATTGTTAAATTAAAAAATTTTGATACATGATCTTGCTAGATTTCCCATGCTGGCCTTGAACTTCTATCCTTCTGCCTCAGCCTCCCGAGTAGCTGGGATTACAGGTGTGCACCACTGCACCAGTGTGAATAGTGTTTTCAGACTCCCTGTTTCTTTAACAATGCCTCTCCTTCCAAAATGGGTAAGCTGCTGAGCAGTTGCTTTGCTCCATCTATGTAAGTCTCTCCTGAGGGTGATCTCAGGGGAACTTTGCTTTCTGCCCATGTCTGTCTATATCTCTCCCTATCAATGTGTGGTATTTCCTTGGAGTAAGAAGACTTAAACAACAACAACAACAAAATCACATTCTTGATCTGATCTTTGCTTTAAATCATTTTATCTAATTCAGAATATTAACTGGTCTTTGCCCCTCAAACCTCTTGAAATCCCATTTCTAACTAGTTGGGACTGGAAACAATTGGTTTGTCCAAACTGGAAAGGCCCACAGATTTCTGGACTCTCTATTCTCTTTCTGTTCTTCTTGCGAACTAGTCAACTCTTTTCTCAGCTTCTCTTACTATGTTTTCCCAGATGCTGCCAACCTGTAGGTGCACAGAGTATGAATGCTGTAACTTCCAACCTCTCCCCTAGAACTGTAAGTTCAGCTGTGGCTCTTTGTGGCCTCGTGATCTGTGAACTAAAGAGACCAGCTGCATGTCCCCCATACATCCAACATGGGACAGGATGGATCATTATAATACAAACTGCTTGAGGAAAATGGTGAGGACAATAGTAGGCTCAGGCTCTGCCCTCCACATGTTCACAGGTAACAGCTGAGAAAATGCACCTTGCCCTTCATAACCATTCATTCATTCTACTATGAGTTTTCTCACTTCCTGCCACTTAACACATGTTAGAAATGTGAGGACTCTGAAGTCCTCTACTAGCTTCTATTTTTGTATTAGTCAGGATGAGTAGCAGTAGCTGCTACAACAAACAACCAGGCATTTCAGTGACTTAACCTAATAAAAGTTTATTTTTCACACATGTTAGGGTCCATGGAGGGTTGGTAGATCTCCTATAAGAATTGACACAGGAAACTGGGCTCCTTCATCATGAGCTGCCCTCTTTCAAAATCCCTAACCTCCAGCCATAAGAGCAAGGGAAGAGTGGGCATGAGTGGTCATGTGGAGTGGATTAAGGCTGGGGTTAGAAAGGTGCCCATGGTGTCCACTCACATTCTATTGGCCAGGACCCAGTTCCATGATCTTCTGTGTTTTGAATGTGTGTTCCCCAAACGTTGGAAACTCAATCTCCAATGCAAAAGAAGAGAGGCCTTTAGGAAGTGATTGAACAGAGTGGATGAAGACTATTATTGTGAGAGTCATGGCTAACACGAGGAGAGTGGGCCTTTATAAACCATGTATTCAGGCCTCTTCTCTCTCTCACCTGTGGGGGGGCTTTCTGCCACATTTTGATGTAGAAAGAAGGACCTCACCAGATTCAGCACCTCAGTCTCTAGCTTCCCCGACTCTAGAACCATGAGCCAATTTGTTTCTGTTCAGTGTAAATTACCCAGAGTGTGGTATTCTGTTATCACAGCACGATGGACCAAAGACAAAAATTAGTCCAGTGCAGTGGGACTTTGCTGTAACAAACACCTAATAATACGGAAGCTGAGTCAAGGCCACCTTGTTACAAGGTAATCAAGACTTTAGCTGAACTGTGCCCATGCCCAGGGACATCCTGAGGGCGTGCAAGAGGAATGGACAAGGACTCCTTCAAGGTAACTGTCAGGGATGCTGGGAACCGTCATCTTTCTGCGGGTCGGAGAAGAAAGAAGTTCCGGGGGTGGGGACAAGGGTCTCTCTCCATCCCTCTGCTGGGCATTCTCCCTTCGGCTGAGCGACGGGGCTCTTCGGGTTTTCGGGCTCTGCTTACTCCTTTAAGGACAGTGTCTGGAGTTGAGCCTCGGCACTTCAGCGTCATCCACTCTGTGGCTGCTCTCAGCAGTCACTGGTGAGGATCTCAACGTGCTGGCCACAGTGCTTGGCATGGGAAAAGGGAGGGACAGGGGTGGCACCAACACCTACTAAGTGGCCTCTATGTTTCTAGCTCTTGAAATGATTATTCAACTCCCAGCGATAGAGCTCATAGTCTCCATCTTCTTGTACAGAGGGTGAATTGGTTCAGAAAGGCTGTTTTGCCCGAGATCCCAGGGGTCACAGGGCTAGTGACCCCACGCTTAATGTCTGCGTCCATTCTGGATGACTGACTTAAGTTGCACTGAGGAAGTTGCTACCTGCAGCCTTCAGCCTGGGGGGAGAAGACACAAAACCAAACAACTGACTGAGGGAGGCCGTGGGAGCCGTGAGCTCTCTAGCTGGCCGAGGAGCAAGTCCTTACAGAGGAGGACAAGGGACTTGCTCCCTGGGCTCCCCGTGGCCTCTGCTCCAGGCCAGGTCCTATGTGGAGGGACTCCCCTCAGTTTTATCAGTTTTATTCTGGGGTTTTCATTTTCATCTGTGGGCCTGTGATGGGGACTTCAGGGAGAAAATCTAAAGGAAACTGCTCTTCTAGCCCACTGGGCCATGTCCCCAGGAGGTGCAGATGTTCTGATAAGGTGTGGTGCTTGCGGCTGGCCAGGCAGAGCAGAGCAGCTCTCCTGGAGATAAGGGCAGCGCTGCTGCTGAAGAGGCTTCCTGCCGCGCCCCTGGCTGGCCTGGCGGACTGAGCTGCAGGGCTGGGGGGGGGGGTTCCTGGGTCAGTGAAGTGCTGAGGCTGCACTTCTTGCCCTGCCTGCTGTCTCTGGATCCCCTGTCCCTTCCAGGCAATGGGAAGTGGGAGAGAACAGGTTTTAGAGGCCCCAGAGCTGAATATCAGCCTGGCTTGGTTAATAGTTAGCTACCAGACTGTGGTGAGGCATCTCACCACTTGGATCCCTTTCTGTCATCTACAGCATGGGCTATCAATTCCTTTTATTTTTGCAGTGCTGGGGATGGAACCCAAAGCCTCACATATGCAAGGCAAGTGCTCTACTACTGAGCTCCACGCCCAACACAGGTTATCTGTTCTTATCTCAAAGGAGTGTTTGCTGAGATCAGCAGTTGATGAACCTGAGAAACCTCATTCCTCCAAGGTGTCTGGTGGACAGTAGGTGCTCAATACAAGGTGGCTACACTTCATCACCACCATCATCATCACTATCCATTCTTATCACCATCATCACTACCATCACCATCACCATCATCACCACCACCATCACCATCATCACCATCATCATCATCACCACCAACATAATCATACCATCATCACCACCATCACCACCACCATCATAATTATCATCACCATCACCACCACCGTCATCACCATCACCACCACCATCATCACCATCATCACATCATCAACATAATCATTACCATATCACCATCATCATCACCACCATCACCACAACCACCACCATCATCATCATCACCACCACCATCATCATCAATATCAACATATTCATACCATCATCACCATCATCACCATCACCATCATCATCAATATCAACATAATCATACCATCATCACCATCACCACCATCATAATCATCATCACTGTCACCCTCACCACCATCATCACATCGTCATCAACATAATCCTTACCATATTACCATCATCATCACCACCATCACCATCACCACCATCACATCATTCATCATCCTGTTCTGACTGCAGCCTCCGCTTAGTGAGGCATCCCTTCTGATTCTTTCTAGAAAGCTCTGCAGCCATGCACCAGACTCTGGGGTCACAGTGATGTTTCAGTCAGCTTTTTCACTGCTGAGACTGAAAGGCTTGACAGAGAACAATTTCAGGGGAGGAAACATGTATTTAGGGGATCACAGTTTCAGAGGTCTTAGTCCAGGGACAGCAGGCTCCAATTTCCTGGGGCTTCAGGTGAGGCAGGACATCATGGCAGAAGAGTGTGGCAGCTACAAGAGACTCCACTTGCCAGATGCCAAATATATACCCCCAAGGCACACCCCCAGTGACCCTTCTCCTCCAGCCACCCCCGTCCCCTTCAGTCATGGCGAGTAACTGACTGGGTCAGGGCTGTCATGGCCCAGTCGTTTCTCCTCTGAACCTTCTTGCTCTGTCCCACACATGAGCTGGGGGACCCCTCACATCCAACCATGACGAGTGATAACCGGTCCTAAAACGATGCCTCCTTGGTTCCAGGTAGGAAGGGAGATGGGGGGGTTACTCATGAACCCCATAGCCCCCCGCTGCTCCCTTTGGATGCGGCTTCGCAGGAGCCCCCAGGCTTCCCCCCGCGGCCTGTGGATGTTGCTGGAGCTCCTAGTGGCCCATGACACTGGGTCTACCTGGAGCCTTCTGCAATCCTCCAGTGGCCCAGGACTTGCTCTCTGCGCCTTCTGACTCTCCCCACGCCTGTGGGAGGAGCTGCAGCCTGAGGAAGTCCCACAGTCAGGAGACGGATTGTCGCTCATTCTCCAGGACGCAGCGCCGGGGCCCTGGGCCTTGTGGAAAGGACAAGGATGCTGCAAACTCTTCCGATGTTAGCGTGTAGTGAGGTGGGGGGGGGGGCTTTCCACACGGATGGGAACAGTGACCAAAGCTGGCGGAATATTAATTGGTGTGCCACATTCCTAAGATGGAGGGGGGAGGAGAGCTTGAAATGACGGGGACACAGCAGTAAGACAGATGATGCCTAACGGGAAACAGTCAACATACATACAGTGGCAGCAAATTGGATCCGTTCGCAACAGATTTCCTCCTAACCCAAATTGGCTGTTAGCCTCTTTACAGACAGAGGAAGCTGGCATCTCGGTTTGGACGAAGTGGAAAATTTTAACCCTGTTAGGGAATGCAAGGTGCCGGCAGCCACGCTCCCTCGGAGGCACCTTGTGAAGTCCCAGCAGAGGCGAAGAAGCCACCTCGAAGCCCCGACTTCTCGTTGGCAAGGTCCCTCCGTCGTCCTCTCATCATACAGATGTCCCTTGCAGCAAGGAATCTCAGAGCTGTGTGTGCTTGGTGGCCTGTGTCTCCCGGTTCTGTGGTAGACGCAGTGCTTTTGCTGGAAACGTTCTAGGAGCTTTGCGGCTGCTCTATCTGCAACCTGAGAGACGGCTCTGCTCCTGCTGAAGCAGCCAGGCCCCGGAGAAACGCAGCTCTGGGTTCCACCTAGGTCCAAGGGTACATTTTACTGCCTGGCCACCATCAGCGTGACCCTGGGTGCGCTGGTCCACGTCT
Source organism: Urocitellus parryii (assembly GCF_045843805.1). Lineage (NCBI taxonomy): Eukaryota > Metazoa > Chordata > Mammalia > Rodentia > Sciuridae > Urocitellus > Urocitellus parryii. Next base: position 7,304,407 of record NC_135536.1, read on the forward strand.
CCGCCGTCAGGTTCGTGATCTGCAGGGAGGGAGAACAGGACACTTGGTGGCTTGGTGGACAGGGCAGCAGTGAGCACAGGATTGCTGGAGTCCCTTTGACATACTGATTCCATTTCCTTAGGAGAAAGGCCCAATAGTGGGATTTCAGTTCTATTTTCCATTTTTTGAGGCACCTCCATACCGTTTTCAGTAGAACAGTTTTGGTGTGAGTAGGAATGCACTCCAACAATAAAAGTACAGCATAGTCAGTAGATAAACCAGTGTCGTGGGTGATGATTGTCATCAGGTACGATGACGTGTGTGTAATTGCCTGTGCTGGACTTTTCTACAGCTGGCAGCACAGTAAGTGTGTTTACACCCCACGAATCCTGTGCTTGCCGTGAGCTCACGGTGGCCAGGACACCACTAGGTGGTAGGAACTTCTTATGAGACTCCTGCTGTCTCGGCAGCCTGTCACTGACCAAAACATCACGACGTGACATGCTCGATGGACACGGGAATTCTGTGCCTGAAAGTTCTTTCTCTGGTTGGAAACGGTTCAGAAGCCTTGTTCTGACCATGATAGAAACTCAGCAATTTAGGCTGGGAACAGCTCTTTCTTTAAGCACATTAAATAGAAAATAATTTCATCTTTGGCGAAGGCAGCGGGATGAGCGCAGCTGTGGATCCTGGCTCCCATCTGGAGTACCAGCTAGTCCAGGCTGGAGTACCACCGTGACTTGTTGGGGACTCCTGGTTTTCATGGACACGGAATGGCCCCAGCTCTGCCCTCGCCAGGTTTCTGCCTTTTCTGGGAGCAGTTCTGTGTCTTCATCAAGCTGCTGCATAAAGACGAAGCCTGAGCCCGTGCAGGGCCTGCGCCTGTGATCCCAGGGACACGGGAGGCTGGGGCAGAAGGATTGCAAGGTCAGGTCAGGTTCAGCCACTGAGACCCTAAGCAACTTCAGAGACCCTGTATCAAAATAGAAAGGGCTGGGATGTGGCTCGATGGTAAATTGCCCCTGGGTTCAATCCCAGTACTGAAAAACAAAAATAAAATAAAACCAACAAAAATCAAAGGGAGCCTGAGCCTGAGAGGGCACAAAACCTGTAGTGACGTTTTCTGGTTATCCTTCCAATATCTGTAGGATCTGTAGTGATGCCACTTCTCTTACTCCTGTTATGATGACTTTTTTCTTTTGTCTTTTTTCCTGATCAGTCTTATTAGAATTTCAACAATGGATCCTAGCAAACAACCATTTTTTTAGAATTTTATTTTATTGATTTTCCCTATTGATTTCTTCTCTGATTACTTTTAGTTTCCTTTTTTTTTTTCTGCTTAGTTTTGGACACACCCTTTCCTCTTCATCTAGTTTTTAGAGTTGTAAGCTGAGATAATTGAATTGAGACTTTCCTTCTTTTTCTAACATATGCATTTAAAGCTATAAATTTTAGCCATGAATGGTGGTATACACTTGTAATCCCAGCTTCTGGGGGGCAGAGGCAGGAAGATTACAGATTTGAGGCCAGCCTGGGTAACAACCCAGTCGCAAAATAAAGCAAACAGGGCAGGTGATATGTCTCAGTGGCAGAGTGATTGCCTAATCATGTGCCTACCAATGTCTTGGGTTCAATCTCCAATAATGCAAAAATCAAAACAAAACAAAGACCAAAAAACTAAACTTACGAATTTCCCCCTAAGGGCTGCTTTATCAGCATCCTATAAATTATGATGTATTTGCATTTTCATTCAACTCAAAATATTTTCCAATTTTCCTTTTATTTTCTCCTTTGACCAATGGATTATTAGAAATGTATTGCTCAGTTTCTAAATCTTGGCGATTTTCCAGATATCTCTGTGTTTTCAGTGTCCGATTTAATTTCAGTTTGGCCTGTGGAAAATGTTTTATATGACATGGATTATTCAGGCCCTTTTTATGGCTCAGAATATGTCTCATTTTGGTGACTGTTGCATGTGCACTTGAAAAGGATGTGTATTCTGCTATTGTTCCCCAGAGCACCCTATAAATGTCAAATAAGTCAATGTGGTTGATAGTGTTCTTCAAGTATTACTAAAGACTTTCCGTCCACTTGTTCTGAGAGTTATTGAAAAGAGGACATTGGAACCTACAACTGAAATTGTAGATTCTTCTATCTGTCCATTCAGTTGTGACCGTTTTCCTCCATGTGTTTGATCATCTGTCGATAAGAGCATAAATATTTAGGATGAATATGGCTTCTCGATGAATTAAACCCTTTTCCTTCAGAGGTGACCTTTGTCCCCTCTTTGTGATCCTTTGCTCTGAAATGTACCTTGTCTAATGTCAACAAAGCCACTCTATTGTCATCTGTTCAGGGTTAACTTGATGTCTCCTGCAGTCCCCTGTCTTTACCCGATTAGTGTCTTACTAGTTAAAGAAAGTTCCTTGTAGGCAGCATAAAGTTGGATCTTACTTGTTTTGTTTTTTAACTCAACTTGAAAATATCTTGCCTTTTAATCGAGGTGCTTAGGTCGTTAATTTTAATGCCATTATGACATGAGTGAGTTAAACGGACCGCGTCACTGTAGTTTCCGACGTGTCCCACAAGCTCACCTGCTCTTTGTCCCTTCCCCCCCTCCTTTTGGCCTTTCTTTGGGTTGAACATTCTTTCTCTCTTTGTTGTGTCTGCTTTGTTGGTTTATCATTTCTGACTTTCATTTGGTTACGTAGCCGTTGGTTTATGGTTTTACGGTCACCTTTCATTGATCACGGTCAACCTTCCAGTGATATTAAGCTACTTTACAGAGGTATAAGGAGCTGATTGCATGTTTTGAAATAGTTTCCTTCTTGCAGAATATTCTACAGGGGACAAAAGGAGCCCACAAGGGCCTGGCCTTTGCAGAGGCAGAAGCAGGTGTGGCTGATTCTTCATCCTGAAAACAGGAGTGACAATGAGAAAATCAAGGACAGTACGTGGGTGATGGCAATTCGTCACTGGCAAGATTAAGATGATTTGTGTGAAGAAGAGACTTTTCTTTTACATTGAGAAAAACAGCTCCTCGTTGAGTCAATGGGGATGCATGAATCCTTTTGCCACCAGAAATTAGTGTCATTGTGTTTCAGTGACAAAGTTTTAAGTTTCCATGTAGCCTCAAAGTCAAATGTACTTTTTGTGTTGTGTAGAAGGAACCAGATTTGTGGAAATTGGTAATCTATGGCTGTTTGCTCGCAGGGGACCTTTACCTTGTCCCCCAGGGAATATGGTAATGTCTTGGCTCTGGTGAAGTTCTGAGTCATCTCAATCTTATATAATCTGGGTGGCAAAGTGAAACTAAAAAAAAAAAAACAAAAACAAAAACAAAAAACAAAACCCTCCTTTCTGATCAGTTTCTTCCATATGGTGAATTTTGCTTATTTGAATGTTCCTGGTACTTGCACTTGAAGCCCAGCTGGTTTCTTGGTGTGGTAGAACCTGGGGGAAAAGGCAACCAAGCAGAACAATCAAACCCTGGTGTCTTAGTCCATGTTGTGCTGCTATAACAAAATACTGATGCTGGATGATGTACAAAGAAAAGAGGTCTATTTGGCTTGTGATTCTGGTGGTTGGAATGTTTGAGTAGCATGGTTCTGTGTCTGGCTGACTCATGATGTAGAAGATAAGTGGGAGAGAACTAGCTGTGTATAGAAGGAGCACTTGGGTGAGCAAAGAACAAAAGTGGGAAGGGGCTGGGCTTGTTCTTTTTTAAACCTGCTTTCTGGGAATGAATCCACTCCTACCTGACCTGGTCCACTCCCTCTAGACAGCTTTCCTTCATTCAGGAACGTGGAGTGCCGTGACCTAGCACCTTCCGATGGCCTCCAACACCTCAGTACTCTTAACCAGGGACCAAACTTCCAGCGCATGGACCTTTGTGGACCCAGAGTAGATCCAAAGCACAGCACCTGGGCCACAGGGGAGTCTGCAGTCTGGTGGCCTCAAGGTCAATCCTGCTACCTCAAGGTCAATCCTGCTGCCTTTCTCACCCATCACCTTTCCAGGTGTCTCCCTGCTGCAAATGGATCTTTAGTAATTTCCTTCCCAACTCTACAGACCCCACCACTCTAGATCTCCTTCCTTGTTTGAGCCGAATTGGGTATTTCATCTGTGTTTAGCACGTGGAGGATTCCATTTTGATATTTTCTTGACAGGATCATTAACTTTTTGTACCAAAAAAAAAAATCATTTTATTCCATTTTCATGAGTATCTTTCCTATTACAAAAGTAAGTGTGTGAATTAAGAAGCTTAAGAAAATGCATGTTTAAAAAGAGAAAAAAATACGATCATTTAAAAAAACACTCAAAGTGGCTGCTTTTGATTTTTGCTTATATATTGCCAAAATTTTTGCCAAATTTTATATATCTATATCTATATCTATATATATCTATATCTATCTATCTATCTATCTAATATATATATATATCTCCTCCCAGTATTTCTTCTCCGTGTTTATTTAGGCATGGATTTCTGCTTCTTTTCTTTTAAATGATATTACACAGGATAAATGGCTTTGTAATTTAACTCTTCATCTAACAGTTTCTGTAATCAGCCTTCTACATCCTTAAATATCCTCATATTCTATCTTATTTATTTATTTATGTTTTTATTTTATTTTATTTTTTTGGTGCTGGGCATGAACCCAGGGTCTCCAGAATGCAAGGCCAGCCCTCTACCACTCAGCTCACCCCAACCCCCACCATATGGATTTTAATGTCGTCAAAGCCTTCTCTTTTGGATGTGCCCTGGTTTATTTTCATTTTATTTTTGTGTCCTGTTGGTGGACTTTTGAGTGATTCCAGGATCTTGCTCTCATGGGCAGTTCCATGCTGCCCCTCTGCACTGGGGTCTTTGTACCCATCTGTGATGATTCCCTGGGGGTCAGTTTCTAGCAGCAGGACTTCTGTGACAAAGGATATCTATTTAGAAAAAAAGAATGAAATGTATTTCACACGAGATTCTAGAGAAGATTTCAGGAACATCACCTTCCATTCATAAGGTGATTTCCCGCAGCTCTTACTCTCCCTCACTCATCCACCCCAGGCCTTACTCTCAGCTCCAGTTCTTTACCTGCGATTCATGCTGGGCCTGGGGGTGAGTCCAGGCCTCAGTGGCGTGGGGGTGTTTGCAGCCTCTGCTCCTCGAGGTCCGGGTGGACACTCACGTTCTGCTTTGGCCACATTTGGGTGCTGAATTTCGGGGAGCTGCCCCAGATGTTTTGGGGTGGGGAGGGCTGCTCAGGTGCCAAAATATGTTCCAAAATCCGACAATTTCCCAGTTGGAAGCGCATCTGGCCTTGGGAGTGTTTTGGAAAAATCAGTGTGAGCCTCGACTGAAGGAGAGATGGATGCCCACTTAGCCGCAAACGCTGCCTCACTTGCTCAGTTTCCACTTCTTTGCTTCCTAGAGAGGCTCAGGCTACAGGGCATACCTCCAAGGTTGATGGGAGTCCTGGTTTTGGGATGTTCTGATGGAATTTTCCTTTTGAGGTTATCCTCTCCTCCCCCCGGCCCCCAGGCACGGGAGGCCAGGTCTCAGGGGCCTGATCTCTGCCGTTGTTGTTTGTTGGAATTTCTTTTCTTTGTTTTCAGTTTTTAGAAACTTTTCACCTTCTGGGGTTTTGTGGGTGCCCTACAGTTAAGTGTGACACGCGGGGGGGTTTGACCTGATCCTGGAACTTGCTCCCACTCCGCTTGGAACCCTCCTCCGTCTCCCTCTCTGAGCCCCTTTTCCTGGCATGGCCATCCCTGGGCTGCTGACCCTCCTTGCTGGCCTGTGCAGACCGCTCGGTTGTGCTGAGGTGTGAAGGCAAGGTCTGAAGTCAACTCATGTCTTCTCCCAGTGGGTGACCGTGAGACGCCTTTCTGTCCTGTAGTACAAAAGAAAGAAAAATTGTGTGTGACGCTTAGAGACTCTGTGACGCTTAGAGACTGTGAAAATGAACACAGGGGACATTGCCTGGTGGCAGGGAATTGCTTTCCTCCTCAGGCCTGCTTTCCGGGTGATCTGCTCGCCCAGGCGCCTGCTCCCCACGTGATTGTTGGGTCCTGGTGCAGAGTTTTCCTGCCTTACCTCTCTGCTCAGCCTGCTGTCTGTGAGCCTATCTCTTGGCTACAGGAGGACTGCACCACTTCCTGTCTGTGGCCCTGAGTTGGTTTCCTCTCCTGTCATGCTGCTCTTCCCTCCCTCTGTCTCCCCACTTTCCCACTGCAGGGTGGGTGGGGGAGATGCACTGGACACCCCTGTCTTAGTCTCTTTGTGTTGCTATAACAAAATATAGGAGGCTGGGGACTTTATACAGAAAAGAGGTTTAAGTCACACACCATGTTGGAGGCTGTGAGTCTGCTGCTGGCACTGGCTCAGTTTGGTGAGGGCCTCATGTGCATGGCAGGAACCCCTGTGGAAGAGGCAAGTGGCTTGTGGGCAGAAAGCTTGAGGAAGGTGCTAGCCTGCCTTACAACAACATTCTCCAGGGGCTTGACACAGTCCTGGGGGGGCTGCATTAATACCACCCAGGGAATGTCCCCTGATCTAATGACCTTCGACTGCACTCCACCTCACTGGAGACTGAGCCTCCAGTGCATGAACTTTTGGGGGCAAAACTTGAAATCCAACCACAGTACCCCGTTATTCCAAGAGGTGCCCTTGAAATTTCTAAAAAAAGAGAAATCAGAAACGTTTGTCCCCACCCTGCCCTCCCTTTGGTTGGAGACTCTGAGTGGTCATGTGCTCTGGACCAGAAAAAACCCATATGAACATACAAAGGTACCCCTCTGGTCAGACTAGCCATACCGGGATTCAGAGGAGTCAGGGGCTGCTGGGCCACCCACCCACTGGATCCCAAGTGCACCCCCCTCTCTGTGGGTCTCAATCTCCCACCTGCAGTGTGATATATGGGGGTTGCCTGAGCAAGCTAAGGCCCCTCCCATTCCACGTGACCCAGGAAGGACAGCGAGTGAATGGATGGGTCGCTTCCTAATGAACATGGTTGTTTTCTTTCATTGGACCCTTCAAAACTGTGACAAAGAAATCCTTAGCAAGAAGAGTGAAGCAGGAGGCATCACAATACCAGACCTTAGGCTATACTGCAGATTAATAGTAACAAAACAGCATGGTATTGGCACCAAAATAGACATGTAGACCAATGGTACAAAATAGAGGACACAGACACAAACCCACATAAATACAGTTAACTCATATAAGACAAAGGCATCAAAAACATATATGGAGAAAAAAATAGCCTTTCCAACAAATGGTGCTGGGTAAACTGGAAGTCCACATGCAGCAACATGAAATTAAGCTACTATCTCTCACCATGCACAGAACTCATTACCACCCATAAATCAAATGCATTTCTGTATATCAGTGACAAATGCTCAGACAGGGAAATGAGGAAAACTACCCTGTTTACAATAGCCTCAAAACAAACAAAAAAACTTGGGGATCAACTTGACAAAAGAGGCAAAAGATCTATACAATGACAACTACAGAACCCTAAAGAAGGAAATCAAAAAAGACCTTAGAAGATGGAAAGATCTACTTTACTCTTGGACACGCAGAATTAATATTACCAAAATGACCATACTACCAAAAGCACTCTACAGATTTAGTGCAATTCCAATCAATTCAAAGTGTATCAAGGACCTAGGAATTAGACTAGAGACCCTGCGCCTAATAGAAGAAAAAGTGGCCAAATCTTCATCATGTTATCACGACTTCCTTAACAAGACTCCAAAAGGACAAGAACTAAAATCAAGAATCAATAAATGGGATGGATTTAAACTGAAAATCTTCTTTTCAGCAAAAGAAACAATCAATGAAGTGGAGAGAGAGCATACAGGATGGGAGTAAATTTTTACCCCCCACACATATCAGACAGAGCACTAATCTCCAGGGTATACAAAGAACTCAAAAAACACCAAAAAAAAAAAAACAAAACAAAACAAACAAGAAAACCCCCAAACCCAATCAAGAATGGGCTAAGTAACTGAACAGACACTTCTCAGAAGAAGATATACAATCGATTAACAAATATATGAAAAATTATTTAACATCTCTGGTAATTAAAGAAATGCAAATCAAAATTACTCTAAGATTTCATCTCACTCCAGTCAGAATGGCAGTTATCAAGAATACAAACAACAATAAGTGTTGGTGAGGATGTGGGGGAAAAAGACACATGCACACATTGCTGGTGGGACTGCCAATTGATGCAGCCAATCTGGAAAGCAGTATGGAGATCCCTTAGAAAACTTGGAATGAAACCACCATTTGACCCAGCTATCTCTCTCCTTGGTCTATACCCAAAGGACTTAAAATCAGCATACTACAGGGTCACAGCCACATCAATGTTTATAGCAGCACAATTCACCATAGCTAAACTGTGGAACCAACCTAGATGCCCTTCAATAGATGAATGGATAAAAAATTGTGGTATATATACACAATGGAATATTTATTCAGCATCAAAATAGAATAAAATCATGGCATTTGCAGGTAAATGGATGGAATTGGAGAATATCATGCTAAGTGAAGTTAGCCAATCCCAAAAAAACAAGTGTCAAATGTTTTCTCTGATAAGTGGATGTTGGTCCATAATGGCTGGGGCGGGGCCTGGGGGAAATGGAGGAACCTTGGATAGGGCAAAGGGGAGGGTGGGGAGGGGGTAGGCACAGGGGTAGGAAAGATGGTGGAGTGAGACGGACTTCATTACCCCAGGTACATGAAGGAAGACATGAATGGTGTGACTCTACTGTGTGTACAATCAGAGACCTGAAAAATCGTGCTCCATTTGTGTACTATGAACTCAAGTGCATCCTTCCGTCATGTATAACTAGAACAAATAAAAAACCCATGATGATAGAAGAAAAATGTCACCCCTGGGTTACCAGGCCCTGGACTCTGGACCAACCCTAAAGATAAACAACACAGAATCTTTTTATGCCTCAGCCAGATCCTCGTTTGACTTGCCAGAGTTGGTCCATCTCCTGAGAGTCCCTGGGGAGTTTGCCTTTTCGTGAGCGTTTAGTGTGGACTTCACAACGTCTGCCCTGGGAGTCAAAACCAGGGGAAAGCAGAATCACCCCTGCAAACGGGTTTGCATGGCCATCCCAAGAGGACGTCATAAGCAAGGCCTGAGTTTGTTTATGGTGACCTGTGGTCATGTAAGGAATTGTCGGTCTTGACTCTGGTTTCTGTCCTGCTGTGCGGCTGTCATGAGCTACCCAAGACTGGGTGATCTGTAGGGAGCATCGACTCATTTTCTCATGGTTCTGAAGACTGGGAGTCGGAGACCCTGGTGTTCCTGGTGTCAGGTGAGGGCCCTGCTACATCCCCAGACCCCTGTGTCCTCACTTGGTGGAAGGGACAGAGGGCCTGCAGGAGCTCCCTCAATCTCCAGCTCTTCTGTAAGAGGGCAGGTGCATTCACGGGGCAGAGCCTCCCACAGGCAGCGCCTCGTCATATTGTCACGTTGGGATTAAGTTCCAGCTTGAAGTTTGAGGGACTGCCTTCACCCTCACATGGCGGTTTCGTGTGTGCCTTGGGCTGGAGGTTCTGACCCCAGTCTTTGGTGGTGCCTCCAGCAGCCCCATGGCGTCCCACACAGATCTCGGAGGTGACAGAGCATGGATTAGCTCAGCTGGGCTGCAGACCTGTGGAGGTGCAGACCAGTCTCGTAACCACTGAGAGCCTCAGTTTCCTCATCTGTAGGATAGGACACGCCCCTTCCTTCCTGACGTGAGGCTAAGGTCACACTAGAGCACCCTGAGCCACACCTTCCTTCCCAGTGTTTCTTCCTTAGTGAACTTGGGGCTGGATTCAGATGGGAACGGGATCACGTATCTGCAGCGCTCTTGACACATAGGACAGGAGCAGCTGGTGACATGGGCGGCTGCCCATGCCTGGAAGGGTGCATAGCAGCATCTATCTGTCCGTCTCTCCCCTAGGTTCCTGTAACTCCCAGATGTGGCCAAATGTGTTCTGGGGCCCCCAGTTGAGAACTGCAGCTCCCAAGCTCGCAAGGTGCTGCTCTTGAACGCGAGAGTGAATTGTCAGTATGAGATGGTTTTTGTGCAGTTAGAAAAGATTCGTGGAGCATGTGCCCCATTTAAAACAGCATCTTCCTTGCAACAGGCCGGGCACTGATCACTGGCTGTGCAGGGTGACCTGGGCTCCTTCTCTCGTAGGTCTGCAGCTGTGTCCTTGCACAGGTCTCCTTCACACCTCTGCCATGAGTTCTAAGGGATGCATCCAGGGAGAAGAAGCAGGCCCCTCCTTTAGCTCCAGATGACCCCAGCCTGGCTCGGCACAGCGTCAGGTCTCAGCAGGGGTGGCTCTGAGAGCAGCAGGCTTCAGGCCCCTCAGGAGCTGCCCTGTGGTGGGGACGGGTGTGCCTCTGGAATCCGGAAGGCGGGTGGGAGATGCCTCTGCAGTGGCCAAGGGTGGGCGGTGGCCCGGGATGCTGAAGTCAGCCTTGCCCTTGTTCCAATGGGACTGTCTGGGCTAAGCTTGCCCTGGCTGCGGTCATTGCCCATGACCTCCAGAGTGGTGGCCCCAGAATGTTTTCATGGCTGATCCTGGACACCTGGTGCATCCGGGGAGAACATGGCCCAGGCGGCTCTCACAGCAACAAGGGAGGCTGGAAGGCCAGACTCCGTGCCTCCCTCCTGGCAGAGGAGAATGCAGAGGTTCAGGGAGGACACCTCTCAAGATGCCCAGGGCCCTTTCTTGAACAGTAATGAGCTCTTTGTCCCAGAGGGCCCAGTCCTGGGGACCCTGTCCTGGTGCAGGAGTGCGCTGGGCCTCTGCCGAGCGGCGGCTGGGCAGTGTGCCTTCCCCGGAGACCACACTCAGCTTCCTTCCTCAGAGGCCACCCAGCTGGCTCGGGGCTCTTCCCACTTCTCCCTCCTCCCTTGGATCCTGGTCTCCATCCTGTCTCTGAAGTGAACTTGCTCTATAAGTTCTAACAAGAATTATTATGATCTAACTTCTTGTGGCTTCAGGAGATACCAATCTGTGGTAACGCTTCAAATGAAGTGTCGTGAATGAGTAATTACTTTCTGAAATCCGAGGCATTCCGTTGAATGGGAATCATTATTGTGTGTTAATTAAAATCCCACTGATTATTAAAATTATATTTTGGTGTTTTAATAACTCTATAAGGGACATGTAGATAAAGCTCAGAGATACACATCGGTGTGGGTTCTTGTTAAAACCCCATAAATATTGGTATTAATTCAAACATGTACTTATTGGATCATGAAAGTTAAAAGGAATTTCTGCCCCGTACCTACAGTCTGGGTGTTGCAATAGGCCCATCTTTCTTGCATGCAGACAGCTTTTGATCATTGTGACATCTAAGAGCTTCCTCAGGGTGCAGGGTGGTTGGGGACATAAGAGATTAAGAGTGGTTGGAGCACACTCCCGTCCAATACCTTCTGGGCTCTTCCAAGGAACAGAGGGGAATTGGAACTCAGGACCCTTTGAATCTCCTTAATATTAGATCAGGGAACCGCCGCTCAGAGCTGGTAGGGATGGCCAGTCGTTTTCCCACCAACCTGGCTCCTCGTCAGTCTCACCTGGGAGAACATTGTGCTTCTTGCTGCTTCTTGGTGGTGTTGACCTGTCCCTGCTGGGTTTCTGCTTGGGAAAGTGTCTGGAAGGTTTCACCTCCTTCCTACTCTCCCACCTCCCCCTGGGCTCCCATCTCCCGTCCATTCCAGGCCTGCGGAGGAGGTCCCCAGAGGAGGCTTTGATCCTATGGGGACTGTCCCACGGCCCTGCCCTCTGCAGGTGTGTCAGCTGAGGTCCCACTGGTGCCCAGCCAGCCTCGCCTTCCTGCTGCTAGGACTGAGCTCCCCGCCTGGAGACTGTGTCTCTGTGGGGAGTGGGTAGAGCAGAGCCCCGGGAGTGGGACGGGGACATGGTGTCATCTGCTAGAGTGAAGCAAGACCCTTGGAAGTCCCTTCCGTCAGGGCGCATGGCTTCCTTGTGGGATGCGTGTCACTCGGGCCCTGGCAGGAAACAGCGTCCTCAGATTGGGCCATCTGAAGAGGTCTACAGATGTGCCACCTGTAAGGGGTGAGCCGGGAAGAGGGACATCCTGGGACCGTGCAGTGCCACAGCCCTGGGGCAGCAGGGAGGGCAGGGCAGCTGCTGCCCTGGGCCAGGAGGCAGAGAGCACGGGAAGGTGGGGACGCAGTGGCGGGCCGTGGGGAGCCTGGAGGGTTGGGGTAAATCCCTGGTCCCTGGCTACCCTCCCCTCCGAGCGGCTCCCTGGCCCAGGGAGGATACTGGAAGGAGGTTCAGGAGGCCAAGGGAAGAGGAGCAGCTCTGCCTAGTGGTGGGTGGGGCGGTGGCACGTGGCCAGTGCTCACCAAGGGGCAGCTTCTCTGTAGGGGGCGTGGCCTCAGGGTAGGTGGGAGTGACCTGGGGGGGCTGGTGGCAGGAGACCGAGGTCCCAAGGAAGCTGCTGCAGGCTGTGGGCGGGTGAGGAGATCAGGCCTCTGGGTTTTGTAGGAGCTCGGGCACGAGACCAGAGCGGAGGCTGCCCAGATGGACCAGTGGGCTGGTGAGTCTGGTGGACTCCTTTGTGGGAGGGGACAGGATGTGAGTGGGACTGGTGGGTGGTGAGGCGGGCGGGGCTGGAGGCGGGGGCCTGGAGGGGCGGCTGGGAGGAGTTTCTGAGAGTCCTGGCCCCCTGGAGGGGAGAAGGGAGGAAAGGAGCCCGGGGTGCTCACCAGAGGACGCTCACCAGAGGACGGCCAGCGCTGGCTGACTGTGGGTGGAGGGAGGGAGAGCACGGTGCCTGGGCCGTGGCTGCCTTCAGGGAGGCCAAAGGCTGGCCTGCGCTGGGGGTCACTCGTTCCCTAGCTCCCTGGGTGTGGGCCCACTCAGGGTCCTCTAGGCCCACGGTCTCGCGCACCCCAGCCTGGCTTCCTCTCAGAATCCTGAGAGTCTGTTGGAAAAGCAGCTTCCTGGGCGCCCAAGGGGGGAGCTGGTGCTGGAGTGTGCATTTCTACAGTCCCCAGGACAGCCTTCCAGCCGGGCTGTGCACCATGCTTCATTTCCCTTCATCTCCTCACCCCAGGGACAGTGGAAACTGAGGCTCTGGGGGCGAGTGGCCGGCCCGGCTTCCTGTGGCTGGGGCCGAGGTTCCGTCCTCAGTCCTGGGGTTCCTTAAAGCCACGCTGGGGGAGAGAGAAGGCTGGGGAGGGGGCCCACCTCCACTCCTCTGTTCTCACCTCTCTCTCTGGTAAGCAGCTTCCTGGGAGGCCGCCTCCCGCAGGGCAGGGCAGGGCAGGGCCACACAGCGGCTGGGCATGTGGGTGCCAGGCCCTCCCTGGTGGCCAGACCTTGGCAGACAGAGCCTGCTGGGCCTGTTGGGCCTCAGCAAGCCCCACAGAGGGAGCTGGGTTGGGGTGGGGGGGCCTATGTGGGCTCCTGGGTCCGAGTCTCGTTTGAGCATCTTGATGAGCTGAGCTTGGGCCTGCTCTGTGCAGCTGGAACTGTCCCGGCAGAGCTGCCTTCAGGGCTCGCGTCTCTGACTTCCCCGCGCACTGCCGGGCCAACACACAGGACCTCGGGTTGTGTGGGGACGGGTGTGGGAGTCTGGTGTCAGGCAGTCAGACAGACCTGGCCTCCACCCCCCTGTGCCCTGTGGGTGGCCTCTGTCATTTGGTTTCTTCATGTGCAACACAGAGGTAGCCACAGTGGCCTCTCCGATCTGGTGCCCAGCCCAGGGTGGGGGCGTTGGGTGAGACGACTGGGCGGCCAACCTCTGCTCTCCGCCACGCGTGGGCCTTGGTGGGTGTACGGACATACAGGAACCTGGCCACCAGGACCTTGTCCTAACAGGGGATGGAGCTGGTCCCAAGGAAATGAACAGCGCCAGGCGAGTCTTGAGCACCAGGCCTGGAAATGTCAACGTGTGAAAGGGAGTCAGCTGCCACACTCTCTGGAAACCCTCTTAATGACTGCTGGGGCTCCTGCATGGCCGCTAAAACCCTAATCACACGTTCCTTCCACCGAGGATTGCTCCCTGTGTCCCAACCCAGGCTGGGACAGTGTCTTCTCTGCTTCCACAGCTGGGTGCCTGCCACATTCATGCTCCTGTCACTCTGTGGGGGAAGGGGTGACTGTCTGACTCTCCATTGGACCATTAGCTGTTGGGGGCACAAGTCTCATTCACCCCGTGTCCCCGGTGCCCAGCCCAGATGTGGCAGAATAAAGGCCAGGTTTCCTAAATGAATGAACGGACGTTAGGAAAGAGACCCTAGTCCTCTCCTGGAGGGCAAGTGGGGGTGCAGAGTGTCGGGGTCTGAAACGCAGTGTCAGAAGTGACAAGAGCAGCTATAAGTGACACATTGGAGGGTGCCAAGAGCCAGAGACACTTTTCCCAGGGGATCCAGAGGTCTTTGGGAACAGGTGGCCATTGAGAGAGGGCTTGAAAGAGGAGGTGACCACTCATTCCTAAGTCTGTTCTTCTCCATCTGCAGGGGGGTGGGAGCGGTCAGAGACAGGACCCCACCCTCCGTAAGCCCCCGGGCCACAGCAAGCTTCCAACACTCGGGTTTTGTTTCAAAAGAGTGGAACATGAAGAGCCAGAGGGGAGCCACAGGACAGTGCAGTGGGCAGAGAGCGCCAGGTCTGCCCAGGCTGGCCTCACACCCAAGGAATTCTGGGTAGTGGACAGGGGTGGAGGGTCAGGCTATGGACCCTCCAGCAGAGCTGCTGATGTGCTACCAGGGTCCAAGCTCAGCTCAGGGCTCCTCCACTGAGCTGGGCCTGGGGCAGGGGACAGTTCATACTCACTGAAAGAGATATGGAGACGACTAGGGCTTTAGGGCCTCCGAGGGTCTCCGACAGCAGACGCTCTGGAGACATCTGTGATGGAGAGGCCATTCATGTCCACGCGTGCTCTGAATACCTCTGTGTGCCTGGCAGTGGGACAGGACAGTAGAGCTCACACCCTAGCGATGAGCTGGTCGTCCAGCAAGCTCCCTGGTGGGAGTGAGGGAGGCCGGGGGAATGAGGTGTCCTGGCTGGGAAGGCCATGAGCAGAGAGGCCAAGGCCAAGGACATAGTTAGACAGGAGCATCCCTAAGGGGAGAGCAGCACATGCCTGTGGCGGGAGGGACAGGCCCTACGGCTGCAGGGGAGGGAGGCCGAGTGGACAGAGGGGAAGGAGGCAACTACCCAGCACACTGAGCCCAGCCAAAAGAGGCCCCATGGCTGCCTGCCCTTGTGGCTATGAGCCAGGCCAGGCATGTTCTGTGACTGACCGTCGGTGGCCAAGGAAGGCCATGCAGGCCCTGGTCTCTAGGGGGCTGAGTTCTGAATCTTGTGCCTAAACGTGTTTGCAGATGTCGCTTTGAGCAGGGCCTGCCATGGTCACCCACTCGCCACGCCTCCCTCTCACTGAGGGCACCACAGGTGTGCTCTCTGCCTCCCCCTCCGTCCACCAGCCGTGGTGTCCACCACACACGGGCCCTGCCTGGCGCTGAGGCCGGCCCTCTCCCTCGGCGCTCGCAGCTACAATGCTGCTGGGACCTGGCAGTGACAGAGCAGCTGGCTGTCCGCGGGGCGGGGTGCGGCCAGACTTGTGCCTGGGCTGGTACTTGAGAGTTAGCCGAGTGCCCAGCAAGGAAGGACATGCCACCCAGAGGGACAGCAGCTCGGAGGAGTGGAGATCCACGAGGACGCGCGAGTCAGCAAGGAAGGTGGCTGTGCAGTGGAGAGGGAAGCCGAGCAGGGCAGGTGGAGAGCTGTCCTGGCCAGGGGGGCTGTTGGAAAAGCCCGGATCCGGCAGGCGGGGTGATGCGGCCTGGGCCTGCTCCAGGTGGTGGGGCGCTCCCGCAGGTGGCCCTTTGATCTCATAAGAAATGCCCTATTCAGCATCTCCCAGCCTGGGCCAGCTCCTGGCAGCCAGGGTGGGAAGGTGGGAAGACACAGGGATTGTCTGCCCAGCACAGAGCCGGAGTCACTCAGCAAGGCGGGTGTGCACCGGGCAGCCTCCGGGTTCCAGCAGGGCTGGGTGGCCGTTTGCCAAGGACCCCCCCGTGGGCTGTGTGCTGGCCCCAGGCTGGGCGCAGGCTCCTCGGCCTGCCCTTGCAGGTCCTGGGGCAGGAGTGGGTGTGGGGGGACGAGGGGTTGGGGATCACTGGGATTGAGAGTGGGGGACTGTTGTGCGACATGTGCACAGATCCAAGGGAGACAGACCCTCTGGCAGGGCTCAGCGGGCTGCAGCCTGGAACTGACTGCCACACACGCCCTTCCTCTCCCAGAGACTCCCCTGGCCCCCTTGTTGGGAGGGGCAAGCTGGACACGTGGCTCTTGATACCGAACACGCCGGGTTCTCCTTGCACCCTCCACCTGATGTGAAGTCAGGCTGCAAGAGACGGTTTTACTTTGTTCTTCAAAATGACAATGAACGCGATTAATGCTGAAAACAACAGCTCCTTCTAGACTTTTGGCTTGGTTCTCTTTGTTTATTTTGGGTGTCTCTGATCTCCTGTCTGAAGTGCATGTTTCGAAGGCCCATTGGATAAGGGGTGATACTGAAGAAAGCTCACTCGCAGACTGCCAAGTTCAAGAGAGAGAGCTTGGTTGGGGGCAAAGGAGTGTTTGGGGACAGGGTGGGTAGGTCAGGTGTGAAATCACACAGTCCTGACCTTTAATCCTCCTGGCTTCTCTAAACTATATGCCCTCGGCAAGTCACATAAACACTCTGAACCTCAGTTTCTTCCTTTGGTAGTAATGGCTGGTAATCATATCGATGTGTAGAGTGCTGTAAAGATCAAGTGTTTGTGTATATATAATAGCTGATCAAGAAACATTAGTTCTCCATGCATTAAGTTTGAAAAATTAGCTGGCACATGCCTATAATTCCACAACTCAGGAGGCTGAGGCAGGAGGATTGCAAGTTTGAGACCAACCTGAGCAACTTAGTGACACCCCTGTCTCAAAATAAAGAATAAATAGGACTAGGGGTGCAGATCAGAGGTACAGTGCCCCAGGGTTCAATCCCCAGTAGGAAGAAAGAGAAGGAGGAGGAGGAGAGAGAAAGAAAAGTTGGTTTAGGAATAAACTTTAATTAAAATATTCTGCCATACAAAGAATGGGTCAGGAGTCATAAAATTATTTAGAGCTTGTTGTCATTGAGTTAAACAATCCAGGAGGCTATTTAGTCAACATCTGTTTTCTCCTCCCAAGCCTCACAATGATGGACTCATCTTAAAAAATTCAAATAAAGCAATTTAAGTTTTCAAATCTATTTTATTCATTTGCTCACTTATTCACTTACTCTGCAGACAAGCAGTCAACACCTCGCTGTGGGAGGTCTGGGGCGGCTCCCGGGGACACAGACAAGAGCAGAGAGGAGGGCTGGGCAGCAAGAAAGGACAAACTGGCCCATTGGATCCCCGTAACTTACTAAGCAAGTCATTTACACACCGCGGCTCGGTTTTCTCATTTATATCATCAGGACAATAATATTTCCCTTGCAGGGTTGTTTGTGAGGCTTATAGACAATGCATGTAAGATGCCTAGCAAGGAGCAGATGACAGCTGCCATTATCACCAGGCTGAGGTCCCTGCCCTCCATGGCTGATGGTCTCGGTGGTGACAAGCACCCGAGCAGAGATGGCCCACGAGGATGTGCCCCAGGAAGAGCATCTCTTCCTGCATCCGTGCATAACAGACCCAAAATAGAGGTGTGGGGACTTCTCAAAGCAAAGTGACAAGGACTTTTATTTGGGTGGCCTTCTTACCCTGTCCACTGTAAAGACCCCTGAAAAAGAGCCAGACCTCCCTTGTGCTTTTAGAGATGTTGCTTAGGGTGGCCGCAGAGTGGGAGCTGCCCGGCCATGAAGGACTCTTAAGACTCCAAACCATCCCTCGCCTCGGCCGGACCCAGGGGCTGAGCTACCAGATGGCCTCTTTCCCGGTGAGGGTTGGCCCAAATGGCAGGTGAGAGCCAGGTGGGATAGCCTGGGCTTCGTAGTGGGACTTCTAATTAAAAGGATTTTGTTCAGGACTTTGCGCCTCCTCGCCGAGTAGGAAAATGTGTGGGGCATGGGACCAGCCTGGAAGTCAAATCTTAGGTCACCTGTGACACACCAAGTTCTCGGGAAACGGCCTGTCTCTCTGGTCTCCGTCCTCATCTGAGAAACGGGCATACTAATGAGATCCTCCTGCACTAATGCCAGGATTTTTCTCCTTCTTGAGGCCTGAGCTTCGCCTTTGGCAAAGTGGACAACTTCTCGGGTGCCTCCCAGTTTTGTAATCCTATGACTCTCTTATGGGCCAGTTCCTTCCCGTCACCGCCCAGAGAGGCCCCTGAGAAACACCTGCCCTGGACAACCTGGACCTGGTGTAGCAGCTGCTAGAGGTGGCCTTCGATGGCCTGGGTGGCTGCCCACCCGAGGCCCCCGGGGCAGGGGTGGAGGACTATATGAAGAGTGGCACTTGCTAGTCCCCGTCCCTCTTGGCTGCCACCAGGCAAACTGGACTGGGAGACGCTGAGGCCCCAGCCTCCTCTAACTCACATGATGCAGTCGTCCCTGGTGAGTGAGGTGCCTAGAAAGGGGTGCCGCTGTCCGTCAGTCGGGGCTCCCGCAGCCCTCCGTCGTCCCTCCTTCAACCCGCTGCTCTGGCTTTCCAGTACCCGCCCTCTCTTGGAAGCAGGAGCGTCCCTATCAGCTGAGTCACCCGGCCAGGACACCAGCCAGAGAATGGCAGCAGCTCCAGGACTCCAACCCCTGCCCCAGGGAGGGCCTTGCCTGGTCTCCACCGGCCGCATGGGTGGGAGCCCTCGTCCCTTGGGATATTGTGCCTTCCCTTCCCATCCTACAGACTTACGTGGGAGGGCAGAGGAGAGGCCACCACCTCCCTTAGGCTTAGCTGCTGGCCTGGGTCCGACCTCAAAGCCCTCGCTGGGCAGGCGATTTCTCGGAAGTCTCCTCACTGTGCAGCTGAGAAGGTGGAGAGCGCCTGTCCCCGTCAGTGGCTTCCGCTGGCGTTGCCCTGTCCCTGGGTCTGTTGAGTAACTGCTGAGACGCTCTTGGCTCTTCAGGAGTGGGTGTTGGCATCTGGAGGGCAGAACCAGGGAGCTGCTAAACGTCCCCCAGTGCTCGGGTCCGCCCCCCACAGGCCAGGCCCCCCAGCTCAGGGCTGAGTCCAGTCCCCGGCTTCCCACAGGGCACTCTCCCTTTGCCCTAGGACTGGCTGTCCTGCCTCCTGCCCAGGGGGCCTGATGACACCAACACGCTGTTCTGGGTGCAGGGTGGTGCCCGTTCCTGATCTCCAGCTCTGATCTCTACCTGGGGCTATTGTCCCACATCTCACTGCTGGTGAGAGGGTGACATCGGGTGTCCCACCTACGGCTCAGCACGTTCATGCCCCGACCTGAGCTCGCGTCTTCGCTCCCAACCGCTCCGGCCTGCAGGCCCTGTCCCCTGCCATGCCTCCCCACACCCTGCTGTGTTTGATTCATGGCCACCGTTGCCTTCCATGTCCCTCCCTGGTGCTCTGTTAGCTGGATGAAAACTCTCCTTCTCTGTGTCCAGGGTTTGGTTCCAGCCACTGCGAAGGTCATCTTTCCAAAGCTGACTTTCACTAGGCACCTTCCCCCTCCAGGTTCTCCCCAGGTCCCTTTGCTGGGAGGGTAAGGAAGGCCCAGCTCCTTAGCTGGGGTCCTGGGGCTCACGACGGGTGTCCACTCCCTGCCCCTCCCTTCTCTATGCCAAGACCTTGGCAGTGTGGGGCGCCCCTGGGGCTGCACCGTTTGCATACCCTCAGGCCGTGAGATGCAGGAGGAGGGAGCCTGTCCAGCCTGCCCGTCACTCCTGCCTGAAATCATAGTGACCATGATAGCAGAGTGTGGCATCTCGCTGCATCTGCACAGACCGCCTGTTCCCACGGCCATCCACGGCTCATTTTATAAAGAAGACCAAGACAGGGCAGGAGACTTCCCTATTTCAGAGCCAGGGGCTGTGTCCTCCACGGCGCATCCTCCACCTGTGTCTGCATGGCTGGATTAGTGTACCCGCTTGTTGACTGCCAAGCTCTGGCCATAGGACTCTCATTCATTCATAAATTCACGAATTCACTTATTTGTGGGGAAATGCATGAATCAGTGAAATGAGGAGCTTATGCATTAAGTAATTGAGCATTTTCCATGTGGCAGACACATCCAAGTTGCTCTGTGTCTTTTTGGAGGAGGGTGAGATGAATACACGGACAGATCGCTCTGGTCTACTGAATTAGGAAACAGCTCAAAAGCAACTTTTTAATTTTAGAAACGTAACTTTTTAAAACTAAAAGTGATGGAAGCAGGCCATTCTTACCCAGCGAACTCATGTTGCAGAGGAGGGCACTGAGAGTCTGCCCGAGGGGCATCCCCGCCCCGGACGGCACCTGGATTCAGGTTTATGGCACGTGCTGTATTTCCTCCAGGAACTGCTCTTCCTTGTGTCTGCAGGGCGGATGGTCACTCTGGGCTTCGAGAACGTGGCAAAGGGCAAAGCGGAAGGGGTGAGGAAGAGAGAGACCCCCAAATCCTTCAGAGGTCTTTGTGATTTCATTTGGCAAAGGGAGATACCATTGTCCCATTTCATGGATGGATCCCTGAACCTTAGACAGGACTCAGTTGCCCAGCGGCACTCAGGGCTGAGTTGCACCAAAGCCCCTGGAGTGGAGAGAACTGGGCAGCCAGGTGCCCCTGCTGTCACCTGGAGGACCTGAGCTCGGCTCTGCCACCTGCTTCTGCGTGGCCTGGGGCAGGGTGCTTCTTTTTGCATCTCAGCTTGCTTGGGTACAAAATGGGGAGTTGGGAGGCTTGAATGAGTCATGCCCGTGGGGGACCCACACCGGTGCCCGCACCACCCCATGCTCCAGGTGAGTGTGTATCATGATCGTTTTCATCCACGGGACTTTTAGTTCTAGATTCTGCCAGTCACTCCTTGGCTGACCTGGGCAGTCGGGGAGCCTAGGTTTTCTTGTGTGCAAAAGGGGGCTGATGGCTCCCACCACTGGCTCCCCGAGATGCTGGAGCTGCCATGCTGCCCAGGCCCCGTAGCTGCCCAGACAGCGCCAACTCTTTATATTTCCTCTTCTCTGTAGAGGCTGTGGGGATTGAAAGAAAAGGAGCTTCCATGTAGAAGAGAGAGGGCAGGGGAGTCCTGGGGAATTCTGGCCTTGGGCAGTTTTCCTGAGTGTCTCTGGGAGTGCTGGGCAGGCTCCCGGAGCCCCTCTCGCTTCACCCACACAGGCATGGCCGCAGAGCAGGGCTGCCCTGGGAGAGCCGCCTGAGTCGAGGGAGCCTGGGGACGTCTCGGGAGTGTCCTGCAGCAGGGTCAGGCCTGCATGGCAGAGCATCTCCGACCTCTGTGCCTGCAGAGATCTCACCGTGCCTCGGGGGGCCGAGGGGGCAAGGCTCAGCTAGGACTCCCGCCACTTCCCCAGCAGGCCAGGGCTCTCCTCCTGGCCCCACCTGCTGAGTGCACTCGGGCCAGTCTGGGCCTTAGGGTTTCCAGCTGGAAGAGAAAGGCAGGAATCAGATGTGGCCTCCAGGGCCATCTGGGCTTGTTTCTCTGGGTTAAGGTCTTGCTCCTAGTCAGGCCCAGAGCCTGGGGCCCAGCAGGTTCCAGAAGCTGCCATTGAGGAAGTGAATGAACAACTCCGCTCCCTACTTTGGAGTTCTCCCGGGGATTCTCGGAGAGTTCCCATTGGTTGGGGAAGTGCAGGAGGAGGGATTTCCGGAGGAGGAATTTCCGGTTGGTGTGTGGTGTGTCCCTGGAGCAGGCCACGTGCCTGTTGTTGGCGGGAGTGCGGAGAATAACCGAGTTCCTGTTTTGAACCTACAGGGCTGTGTGGCGGCTAGGTTGTTATGTGCCCAGCCAGACTGCAGCACCGGCCCCACCGAATGCCCCCTGGGTGATGGCACAGAGTAGGACCACGGGTGGTAAAGGTGGCTTTGCAATGGTCTTGGACAGCCCTCGGCCACTCTGGTCAGTGGATGAGGCTGGCCAGTTACGGGTCTGCGTTTGTGTATGCAGCATTTCACACTCAGAATACTTGAGGGGAAGGCGACCTTGGACATCAAACCCAGCCTTGGGCTGACGTTGGCGTGAGGACTTCCTGGAGGCAGGGCCTGGAGGCGGTGGCCAGTCCTCCCATGAAGGGCCAGATGACTGATCCACGAGGTGAGGCCTGATCACCCCAAGTGGCCTTCTCCTGGAGCCAACAGGTTCTCCTCAGTCCCTGTTAATTACTGCTGCTGAGAGCTGCGCTGGGCAGAGGCGCTCCTGCCCGTGACTCAGGGCTGACTCAGCACTGAGGACCGAGTTTCCATGGCCTTGAGCTGGGCTCCCTCTTTCCTGAAAGCGCCTCGGCCAGACCATCCCAGGGAGGCTCCACTTCCCAGCTGCCCCTGGGGCAGGAAGTGACCAGCTTGCCTCCAGCCCCGCCTGGCTGCCCAGTGGGTGCTCCTCTAGGAGCCATGTGTCAACCTGCAACAGTCTCCAGAGGCTGGCCTCCACGGGGTCCTCAGGACGGGAGGCCTTGGCTATGGAGCAGTGGAACGTGGGTTCTGACTTTGAGCCTGGTGCCTGTTCTGGCTCCATTGCTCTTCGGGGTCTCTCTCAGGTTCTTGGCAGGACAGGAGGTGGCTGTCCCAGGGGCTAGGTGATCTCAAGTAGGGGGACCTGGCTTAGCCTAAGCTGTGGCACAGTGCTGGGAACAGAATGTGCTTCTGGTCCCCAGGCATGGAAGACTGGCCGAGTTAGGAAGTAGCTGAGATTTGCAGGTGGGGAGCGAGGGCTCTGTGGTTAACCCTGGCCTCTGGACCAGCAGACCAGGCGTCCAGCAGTGTTGGAAGACTCTCTTCCAGGCTCATTTGACTCCCCACATGCAGCCGCCTGAGGCCCAGTGGGCATCCTGGGCGAGACCTGGCCCAGCACATGATGGGAGGTCTCTGGAAAGCTCCCAGCTCTCAGAAAACGGCCATTCCCTGCTGGCCACTGTGCTGTCCAAGCCTGACAGCCCGAGCTCCCTTCCTTGGAGGGAGTGTTCCACAGACCCACCTGTCCGACGAGGACACCCGGGTTCAAACAGCCCGTGGCTCTGCAGCCAAAGGCCATGGCAGGGTTTGGTGTCCTGGTTCCAGACCTGCTGTGGTCTTTCTAGAAACGGAGCCAGTGAGCTGGCTCCTATCAGGCTCCAATCGTCACCAGTCAGCCTCTCTGCTGCTCACTGGGTCACCAGGGGAAGGCCCCAGGTGCGCTCCTGAGTGGGTGCTGTGGGTGGCTTGCCTGACCTGGGGACTGTTTGCTCTTCCTCTTAGGCGCGCTCAGAGATGGGCTCCTGTCATCCCACCTGTTCAGAGGAGCAAACGGAGACATCGAGAGAATCAAGGTGTCCCGTCCACCACGGCCCAGCTAGGTTCAGAACAATTCTGCTCAGACACTCAGCCAAGAGTGCAACCCACAACTACCCAACGCACCCAGCTCCCCACGCTGCCCCTTCCAGCCCCACTCGGCAGTCCCCCCTCCCTGGGCTCCAGGGGGCCACAGGCAGTGCCTTCCAGGGCACATGGGGACGGGCTCCATGGACAGGGGCATGTGCAATGCAGACGCTGCTCCTTTTGGAGCTCATGCCAGCTACTGTTGGCAGGACACAGAGCAGAGCCACCCGTCCTCGAGCTGTCCAGCTCCCCAGATCCCAGACTTCCGGACCAGAGACCCACAGAAAGCATCCCTACCTTCTCTTCCCTTCCTGGTCTCTCTCCCTCCTCTGTCTCGCCCTGAGTCTCCCAACTCTCTCTGTGTCCAGCTGTCTCTCCCTCTCTCTTCCAAATCACTGAAGGCCATAGACTCGGGGGAATTGGGCCCTAAGAGACTGGGAGAAAGCTACGTGGCCCCAGGTGAGCCCCAAGTGAGCCCCAGGTGGATGCCTCTTAGTTCCCATGCTGACTTCAGCCAGTGCCAGCTCTGAACCTCCCGGCCCCTCAAGGCCACCTGCTCAGGAGGAGGTCATCACTGCCTGCTGCCCAGTGAGCACAGAGGCTGGGCGCTCACAGCAGATGGTGGCACACAGCCCAGCAGGGTCTGCGCTCTGTCCAGCACTGCATGCTCCTCCTCACGTGAGCGTGCCTCTGGACACCTCGGGTGTGGCTGGCCTTGCCTCTCTTGCTTTGGCCTGACCATTCGGGCTGCCCGGCCAGCTCCTGCTCAGCTCCAGCTCACCCCATGTGATGACCTGCCCTCTGTTTGAGGACCCGGGGGAGGAGTTGGCTCACCTTTACGCAAGTGAGCCGGCCAGTTGGCACTTGCACCCATTCCCACGGTGGCAGCAGGAAAGACAGGGTTTGCAGGACCTGCCTCAGGGTTTCTTGCTCTTTGGCCTGAGCCGTGCCCAGCTGTCAGAGTGACAGAACACCTGCCCCCGACACAATAGCCATTGCCACACCTACTGCCCCTAAGACTTTGAATGAAAGGATGTGAGGACGTGTCCAGCCCCTTGGAGACTCCCATGGTTCACTCTGCTGCCAAGGGACGGTCTTGTCCCCAAGATGTGGCGTTCCTCATCCTTTTCTCTGGATGAGTAAGACCTAATGCTGTCAGTAAACTTCCCCAGGATCTTGCGACACCTTCTAACCAGGTAGGTGATGATTCACTTCTGAGCCGTGGAGCAGATCAAGGTTTGGAATCCCCTTTGGGCTCGCCGCCCTGGCATCTCCCTCCTCCTTCCCTTTCTTCCCCTCCTGCCCGGCCCACCTTCCACAGCCTCCCCTCCAGTCCCACTCAGCAGACAGGAGGGCTGCCTGGTCCAGGGGCCCACCCTGGGTGGTCTCCCGCTCCAGAGAGACGGGCTGCTGACATAGTGGGAATATCTTCCCCGGAGATTTCAAAGCACCGAGACTGAGCTGTTGATTGTGAATTTAAAAGGAAGAAAAATAAGAGTCAAAATATCCCAAAGGCAGTATTGGGACCCCACCATCCGCCCCACCCCTTCTCCACCCTGCCACCCCATGCTCCACCCTAGATCCTGACCACTGGGTTTGCTATTGATGGAGAGGCTGCCTTTGGTAAGGGGGATGCCGAGGGGAGGAAGGAAGAGCACTAAGGCTTATGTGGACTAACTCTAGGCCCCTGGCTTTTTTTGTGTGAGCACAGATTTTGTTACTCTTTGGACCAATAATAAGAATGATTATCATAGCAAAAAAGTGAGGCATTGCACGTTGGACATTTTTCTCAGGCTTTGCGTGCACTGGGTAATCTGATGTTCACAGCAGCCTTCCGAAGTGGGAACTATTGTTTTTCAGTAGAGGATACTGAATCTCAGAGATGTTCAGTAACCTGATGATGGTCACACAGCTCAGAGAAAATCGAGCCTGACATGAGAACTAAAGAATATGACTCCAGGATAACTGTGTTGCTATCTATTTTGTCAGACTGCAAGCTGGGTGATAGGGATAGTCTCCTGTGGACTGTCACCGCTGCCAGGTACAAGGAGGGGTTGCCGAGGGGTGGACACAGGAGCACAGCCTAATGAGACCTCATCACCAGGGCTCGCTCTGTCACACCTCCTTGGGCCTGAGCTGGGATCCTTGGCTTCCAGAGTAGGGGTGGTGGGGTGCCTGCGTCTGCAGGGCCTGGCCCACCTGAGGGCACACAGGAAGAGGTCCACAATCTCAGATAGGTGGGATCAGGCCATTGTCCATTGTGTTTGCTGCTGTGGCTGTTGTTTCCTAGAGGAGGAAAAGGCTGACCCCAGAATCTGAACTACAGCCTCGTTCACGGCCAGTCAGGGGCCGATGAGGTCTCTGGGAGTTTTAGCTTCTTTCAATTCGCCCTTTGATGGTCTGAGTTGCAGAATCCCAGCCAATGTTATTCCAGGTGAGGTGGCGGGTGGGCATCTGGGATGGAGGTGCCGTAGCAGCGGGGGGGGGGGGGGGCAAGCTGTGGGCACAATCTGGTGCAGCCGTCTAGCCAGGCGCATTCCGGACATGCACTGTCCCACGCTATTTCCCTCTTGCTGAATATTTCCTCCTAAGGCCTGGGTGCCAATTTCCACTCACCCAAAGACTAAGCGAAGGTGGATGGAGTGGCCTGTGGCACCCACTGGGGGTCACAGTGTAGAACCAGGATGTGGGCTTCCCTCTAAGTCTGCGGGGGCTCCTGGTGCTAGTCCCACCTGGGGTCCCTTTGCATGCAGGCTCCTGCAGGGCTGGCTGTGGGACAGGGGAGCTGGCAGCGTGGGGCTACCCACACAGCAAATGCTCTCTGCGTGGCCACGGCAAGCCCAGGCCTTGCCAAGTTCGGAGTCGGCTTGGCCTTTGAGAGGGCCGAGTTTGGAACCGAACACTGCAGCCCCTTTTGGAGTTGAAATTTGGTTTCCTCTTGGAGAAAGGCTACTTCCTGATTGCTAGAGAAAGAGAAGAAAGTCTTTAAAAGGCTCCAGCATTCCTGTTGGCCTCCAAACCATCGGCCTCCAGCATTTTGATGATTTAAGTGTCGATGGATTAAAAACATGTGGTCCGTGTTTCCCCTGAATTCAAATGCACGCTGAACTTAAAGGAAAGTTAAAAAGAGAGAGAGAGAGGGAGAGAGAGAGATGGAGAGAAACAGTCCGTGTTTCACTCCATGTCCTGGCTTTGAAAGCTTGGCTTAAGGTATTTATGGAGCACACACTCTGAAGGGGCTCTCCGGGCCCTCCGGGAATGTCTTCGGTTGGCAGGAGGTAGAAGGAGCTTGTACTGGGGTGGGTGTGGGAGTGGGTGTGGGGTCCAGATCCCCCCAGGCTGGGCCAGGTTTGCTTTGTCCAGCTGCAGACACTGGGGCAGGGCTGAGGTTCGAGGAGTAAACCAACCTTCAACTTCCTCTCTTGCAGAGACCTTCCCCCTCCTAATCCCCACCTACTGAGCAGCACGGTGCTCCTCCGTTCCTGTGGATTCTCTGGTGAGCTCTGACGCTCCTTCCTTCTTATCCAGTGGACACTGTCCAGCCTCTCTGCCTTTGCCTGGGCTCAACCCCCTCCCTCCCTCCCTCCCTCCCTCCAGATCCTACCCACTCTCACCCGGCAGATTCACGACTGTGTCCAGGGTGTGTCGCATGGACATGTGGGGGTGACAGTGGAGGACTTGTGGAAGGACGTGCCTTCTACAGCTCCAGACTGTGGGGAAACCCACTGTCACCCTGTGGGACTGAGGGCGGAGGGCAAGCAGGGGATCCCCATGGATTTGGAGGGTTTTCTGGGGCCCCATCCTCTCAGCCCGCTTACCGCAGGGAGTGATGTCAGCTTCATAGACCAGGGAGGCCTTCGGCTTTCATGTGGCTGGGAAGGGAGGCCACTCAGATATCCGGGAGTTTCATGGCCAAGCTGAGGAGTTGGGGAGAGCCCTGAGCCGAGCAGCGTGCTGGGATGGAGGCCTATAAATAACTCCGCCAGTCCAAGCAGAGTGATCTCCGCCTCCCACTGCACAAACACACGCTAGTGCCCAGGAGCCTTTGCTGGCTGCAGGTTTGGCCTCCCAGAGGCTCACAGACGGTTCAGCTGGATGTGCGACAGAGGCAACCGCTCTGACATTCAGGCAGTGACTGCTGTGTGTCTGGCCCCGGGTGAGGTATGAATAGATTATCCCCTTGAACCCTCGTGCCAACCCCAGAATCAGCATCGTTCCCACTTGACAGATGAGGGACGGAGAGCCCAGGCTGCAGGACCTGAGCGGGGGCTGCCGGCCAGGGAGGGAAGTGCTCCGTCTCCTGGACCATGTAGCACTGGCTCCCTCCCTCCCCTCCGTCATCCTACAACCACCCTACGAGACCGGGCCTTCTGTAAGGCCTCTGTTTTGCTTTGGTAATATAAGTAACACATGTTCCTTTCGGGAAAGTTGGGAAATTCAGAAATGCATAAAGAAAATGAAAATCACCTGTGTCCTCGCCCTTCCCAATGACATCCTTGTGCGTCCTGTGTGCTCGCCTTCTGTGTTTAGATGTAGGCGCAGTGACACAGGACAGACGGCTGTAGACCTACCTGCCGACGGATGATGGAGAAGTTCTGTTCCATGGGATTTTGTCCCTTGGCATGGACCAGTGGCTGTTTTTCCACTTCCTGTTGAGACACTTGAGGCTCAGGGCAAGCAACTTGTCCACACCTGCAGGTGGGTCTGACCCACGGTCCTCCCCGCCACCTCCTGTCCTCTTGCTCTGCCCACATCTCCAGTGTGACACATTTTGGGATGGGCCAACCACTCTGCCCACATTCCTCCGGGGGCTAAGGCCGCTGAAGCTTAGCCCCTGACTCTTGACCAGCTGGTGACTGATGCTGTGTGGCCTCAGGTGACTCTGATTTTGGCTCCCCTCATCCACACAATGGGTACACTTGGACTCAAGGCTCCGGGCAACTGTAGAGAGGAGTGTGTGTGTGTGTCTCCTCTAACCTGAGACCCTGGAGGAGCACAGGCTGGTGATGGAGCCGGTTTTGCCACTTGCTTTTTGTGAGAACTGGGGAAAGACATGGACCCTGTCTCAGTCCTGCTTCTCCAGCAGGACCCCGCTGCCTGCATCACGGGGTGTGGGTCGTCATCCTGCTCACGGGGGTGGGGGCTCACCGCGTCCTCGCTGTGTGGCACGGCCTGTGTGGAGATCTTCTCCTGCATTCGTTCATCTCATCCTCACAACCACCCTGCGAGGATTAGGCGCGATTGTTCCGCCCACTCTACAGATGAGGAAGCTGAGCAGGAGTGAAGGAACTGAGCACGCAGGACCACAGGAAGAAGCACTTGAGGTGGACAAAGACCCTCGGAAACTGGAAATCCCTTTTGCTGCACAAGACTCAAGGCTTTGGGTTGGACAAAGTGGTTCAGGACGTTTTCTCTGTTCTCAAAATGTATCCCTGTCAACAGATAATGAAAGTGAAAACCCTTCTCACTTTCCTCTACATTACAAAGACCAAACTGTGGAACACACTTCCGAAGAAGGCGTGCTACCAAAAGTCTGGGTGGACAGTCCACCTGCTTCACCCCTAAGGCAGCAGGGCCCCTTGCTCTGCGGAGGTTACAGTCTATGTGGCTAATTGTAAAAGTGGGGTGGACAAAGGGAAGGACTATAATCAAAATGGCCATGGTTGGATCTTACCTCCCACTTAAGGCTAGATGCTGTGCTCTGAAAACGGAGGACTTTCTCTTTCTCACACGTCCCCCTTTTCTTTCATGCATTTGGATCTCATTTTCCTCTGTTCTTGCACCTTTGGGCTTGGCCTTTGGTGTTGCCGGCCTTCCTAGGCAGGCTGAGGTAGAGATCACCCAGGGCTTCGGGAGCACTGGGTAGGGTCCTTCTCAGCGCGGGTCAAGCTTGTCTTCTTTCCGGGTCTTGATTAAGATCAGGTCGCCGGGCTGGGAGGGGTGAATCAAAGTTTGTATCTTCCAAAATTGGTGGAATGCCAATCTGGGGACCCGAGTGTGGCACCCCGAAGGAAACCAGGCACTTTGAGGCAAGGTCTCCGGCTTTCCCTGTCCTCCAACCTCCTGCCCCTCCTTCCCTGCAGTCCGTCATGGAAACCAGAATTCCTCTTACCCCAGGCGGATCACAGAAACTAGGACCCCTATGCCCCGGTGCCAGCCATGAACCCCCGCTTGAAGATGGTCATCCCTGGAGGTGTCCTGCTCCAAGTCCAGGAGGAAGGAACGGCCGGCTGGCAGGGTCCCCCATCTTCCGATGTCAGGTCTGACCCTTTCTGTGGTCTAATCCCTTTGTTACATGGCTTTCCATCCTTTTCTGACTCTGAGCATAAAACAAACGGCTTCCCTGGGCTGCGGCTCCCTGCAGGTCCCCATGTTTGGTTAAACACATTTGTTACACCTTTCTCTTGCTAACCCATCTCTGGTGCAGGAGTGGACCTTGGCCTCAGGAGAATTATGCCCTTCCACCCTCACGAGGCCCCTGCGGGAAGCTGGGGCTGAACCGACTCCCTAGACTTTGAGCAGGAGATGACTTTCCTTCAGAGTAAGGGGCTTGGGGCAAAGGCCCCTCCAGTGAGCCGCGGATTAAGACAATGTCACCCAGGTGTGGATGGGCAATGTCCTAGCAGTGATGGGTGGTGCGGGCAGAGGGACAATGCACTCGGTGATTCATTTCTAGAACCTGCCACCAAGGTCCCTGGTTGGAGAAAAGCATTGGTATGAGGTGATATAGAGGAGAGAGGCACAGACCAATGGCAGCCCTCCTGGGGCCAAGAAAAAGCCAAGCCTTGGGCAAAGTGGCCAGCAGAGACGTGGGGGCTCCAGACCACAGGGGGGCCTGAGTGAGTGCTGGCCTGTCCTTTGTCCTCCCCACTCTGTCACAAGTCAGCACATGGCTGGCTCCCTTACAGGAAGGCTCGCGCAGAGGAACCAGCCTGCGAATGACCTGTCCACCACAAAGATAAAATGATCAAGGCCTGGGGGAAGGGTGCCCCCTCACAGGGTTGACAGAGGGGACGGTACACAAGTCACCCCAGGAAACAGTGCAAAAATTCAGACAAACAGCTTCTCCATAGAGTTGAAAAACCGTGTAGAAAGTTCGTGGATTGTAAGACGTCTATTTAAGAATTTGTAAAATGGCAAAAGGAGATGGAAAGAGAGCTGACCGAACTCAAGGAAAAAACTGAAGGGAAACGAAAAAATGTTACATAAAGAAAAGCCTCATTAGAATCTTTAAAAATCAGGACCATGGTGCTAGGAATGTCCTCAGGGACTTGGTGGCCAGGCTGACTCTAGAAGGCCTGGGTGGCAGTCAGAGCAGAACATGCATCACAGGGCGAGACTCCCGTATTGAAAGACATCCAGGATCCTAACCCTTCCCCCAGTGTCAGTTATGCCCCTCAGTCATTGTGTCAACCAAAGGCACCGCGCCCAGTTCTCCACGTCTGTAGACATAGGAATGATTGTGAAGGTAGAATGTGTTCACAATAGACAGGAGGGTGAGAAGTAAGACAAAGATTGGGGTTCCTTTAGCAAGAGACCAGAACAGAGGACACAGAAAAATATTTAGTGATATAACTGAAGAAAACTTGGCTGAAGTCAGGGCTGTTCAAAAGTAAAATGTGATTCAGGAACAGCAACACCAACAGGTGTGCTCATGAAAATATGGACTTTCTAGAGTAAGAAAATAATTCTATTAGCTTATAAGAGAAAACACAAAATTTGAGGTATAACAGAGAAAAAATGTCAGGATTACCTTACAGTCTTCCACAGACATCTTCAATACCAGGGAACTAATGCTTCCAGAGAGATTGAAGGTAAGAAAAAAAGGTATGCTCTGAGAACTTTGTTGACAGAACTGGGGATTGAGCCCAGGGGTGCTTTACCACTGAGCTACAACCCCAGCCTTTTTCATTTTTTGATTTTTAAGACAAGGTCTTGGCAAGTTGCTGAATCTGGGCTGGAACATGCGATCCTCCTGCCTCAGCTCCTGAGTTGCTGGGATTACACGTTTATGCTACTGTGCCTGGGTTTGCTCAAAGAACTTTAAATAAAATTATATTTTACTCTGGAGAAAAAGGTTTTAGGAATATAGACAAGCATGCATGCACTTTCAGGTTACAATGCACTTTGAGGGAAAATAAGCCTTTTCCCAGACGGAAACTTCTAATCTAGACCCCAGAGAGATAAAGTAACAGAGGAACGAGGGAGTCAGGGTCAGGTGGTAGACACCTCAGTCATGAAAACAGATGGTAGAATAAGCTGAAACCTTCTTCACTGGATGAAATGTAGCTATCATGAAGCTGGACCAAAGCAGAACAACTGGAGGGTGGCAGAGGGGTAGGTAGGGAGACACCTGGTGTTTATTCCCTCCTCCCTGCAGCAGGGACCTCACAGTGTGACACTTGCACTTGATTGGAACCCAGCTCCAATTCCGTGGGCTTCAACATCTTCCTTGATGTAGACAGATCTTCTAGGAAGAAAGTCACATTCCATATACTGAAGAAAACCCATTTGTAAGCATTCCTCCTAATTGTACTCCAGTTTCTTCTTCATTTATTAAATTCAAAAAACAGAATCCAGTGTAAGTATTTGAACTTGTGTGCGCTGGGCACAGCTCATGCCTATAATCCCAGCGGCCGGGATGCTGAGATAGGGGGATCATGAGTTCAAAGCCAGCCTCAGCTAAAGCGAGGTGCTAAGCAACTCAGAGACCCTGTCTCTAAATAAAATACAAAATAGGGCTGGGGATGTGGCTCAGTGGTCAGTGCCCCTGAGTTCAATCCCTGGTACCAAAATTCAAGCTTGTGGGCATGTTACTATTTTTGTTGTTCTTTCTTTCATTTGATTCTATCTATTATTTTATGTATTTTGATACAAAGAATAAGGCCTACGATGACGTTTACCAAATATTGATGACCTTTGTTCCAGGGGTGGAATTTTGATAGTTTTTGTGTGTGTGGGGGGGGGAGGTATGGCTGGGTATTTCCACAATGTTCATGAATTATATTTACTAAACAAATAACGTCAATATTCTGGGGGGGGGGGAGATGAGCTCACATGGAAGCAGACAGCAAGTGTCGTTTCGTTTACCTGCCCTGTGGTGGGAGGCAGCTCCCTGGGCCACTCATCCTGAAGGCTCAAGTCCTAATGGTGGCTGTGAATTGACCTTAGGGATTCCCAATGTCTTCGCTCAAAAATATACATGTGTTTTGAAACCAAGGCTACTGCTGAATTAATAATAATAATGATGATGATGATGATAATGAAAGGAGCCAGGTGGTGCACACACCTGTGATGCCGGAGCCTCAGCCGCTGGAGGCTGTGGATTATCTGTGAAGCCAGTGGTGTGTCACTCTGTGGAGCCCAGCACACCAAGGGCACACAGCGGCTCCTGGCACTGCCTACTCGACCAGCGTGGGGCTCTTCTCATCCTAAAACCCAAGAACGTGCAGGTGGTCTGGTCACAGCACTTGGTGTGTTCCACGGACCAGGGCACTGGGACTAGTCAGGGACAAGCAGTGACTCCAGGCAGCCTGGATGCAAACACTGTGGCTGCTCCTGGTGTGATCCGCAGGCAGGGACTGTACTTTGTGTAGACACAACAGCAGGGCAGCATCCATGTACCTGTAAAGGCCTGCCTCAGGGAGCCAAGGATGAAGCCAATACAGAGGGAAGCAGCCAAGAGGGAGAGACATACTAGCTCCTTCTGTGTTGCTGAAGCACCTGGATCCAGCCGCTCCTGAACCTAGTCTACCACAGAGTTGGGGGATATGCATGACCATGAGTCCTCTTTTCACTTTATCCATTTGGCTTTTCATCCCTTGAGGCTGAGTGGTGTTGATGAATTGGAAAACATCATGCCAGGTATACCAGAGCCAGCTGCCAGGCTTTCCCGTCTACCAGTTTCTACCTGACTGTCTGGGGCACGTCTCAATAAACTCGAGGAACGTTTCAGTCCCCAGGGTCGTGGCTGTGTTTGTGGAAGTGCCCGCCTCTCTTGCTTACTCTGCCCCGTGTCTCAGGAACGGCTTCCCCCCTGAAAACCGAGCTGCACTAGATGAATGAGTTACAACTCAAAGGTAGTCACTGGCAAGTTTTGTTTTAAATGATCTAAATTAAAGAAATGGCCTTTCCCTTTTAATGTGCATATAAAACCGCGGCACTTTTCTGGTTAAGAATTGAGCTTCCATTACCATTATCAGAATCATAAAAATGAGTGAGGTGATGGTTTCTCCTTAAAATGCAAAGTGTTTTATGCTGGAAGTTATGAGAAATTGGTTGAGCACTTTCTCTCTATGAAGGTGCAAAAGGCTGTCTTCCTTTTTTTTTTCTTTCATTCTTTAATTTCCTACCTTTTTTCCTCCCGCCCATCTTCCTCTCTCCCTCCCCCTCCCCCCTCCTTCCTCCCTCCCTCCCCTCCCCCTCCTTCCTCCCTCCCCCTCCCTCCCCTCCCCTTCTCCCTCTCCTCCCTCTTCTCTCTCCATCCTTTCTTCCTCAATTCTGACCCAGTTTCCTTGATTTAAAACCAGGAATGCCTGTATAAATCCTTAGCAAAGCAGAGGAGGGAGCCCCCCACAGCCCCCTACTTATGGAGACAAAGAGGATGCAGTGAGCTGTTCACAGGACCGTTCTAAATGTGATGATGGAAAGAGCATGTGAGGCACATTCATTCCAAAAGGCCCCTTTATTGGATTGCGATCTGATTGTGTTTACAAATATATAGCCAGAGGCTTTTAATTTTGGGGCAATTTCATTGTTCATAGATATCTATCTGGCGGCAGATATACATCTATGAAATTATGTGCTTATGTGTTTTAAATGAGATACGGCCCCTCTCCTGTAATGCAATAATATTCCTACTTTATGATCTACAGTTGCCCAAAGTTGGGGCAATTTTATAACAATCTTATTTGAAATACCGTAATAGATGGAAGATGTAAATAAGGGGATGTTGAGAGACCCGGTTGAAATCTGAATTCATCGGGATTGAGCAGCCGCTGAGCTAACAAGGACAGACTTTATTAAATCGCACGATCCGGTTCTTTTGCATTTCCAGCCGCTTTTCGCCTCTTTGCTGTATATTTGTCTTTTAAGCCCAAGTTCAATAAATAAACCCAACTAACAATTAAAAAGTCCCCAAATGACTCTAGATTGAAAAATGCAAAAATAGCCTTGCTGGCGCTGCCCTCGCCGTGGAGTTTGATTAAATTCTCTAATTGCGTCGGAGGGGCCGGGGGCTCACAATGCGCAGGCGCCTTTATGGGGAGCCGCCGATGAAAAACTTCAATTACTACTAAAAATGGAAAACGTTTGTGATGGATAAATGCTCTTCCTTTTTTGAGAGCTGCCTTTTCAACACCACGTAACTGATTTGGTGAGATACTGCTCTATTCCCCCCACCCGGTACCCTGTGGATGGATTCATGTCCCTGCCCCAAACCTGGTCCCTTCTGTCCTCCGGGTGCGACCCTTTGCCTGCAGCTAGTGTGGCTAGACAGCTCTTCCCCGGTCAGAGACTGGCCGCCCTGCAGGAAGTGGGACCTGAAGGTTCCTGGGGAGAAGAACCAGATGTCTGCAGGACACATTGGTGCCCAGGGTGGTGTCTCTTCTTGGCTGTGCTAGGTGCACGCAAGAGCAGGGCGCAGGACAGGAACAATGGCCCTTAAGCAAACAGGCCTGGACCTTTCAGGAGTCTGGGTACTCGCTCATGACTTGGGTTCCAATGTCGATTCCTCACCCTGTCCATTCTCGCCCTGTGGTGTGGTGGGCTGGAATAATACCATGGCTCCTATCACCCACAGCCGCCCTGGGTTTTCTGTGGTCAGCTCAGGGGTTGGCTCCTGGTGGACTCGGACAACAGGCCCTGCTAAGCACCCATCGAGAGTCTGCACCTGGGCCACCCAGCGTCGCTGGTTGCTTAGTGGGCTCCTGAGGAACAGACCACGGAAAGAGTCCGCATGTCCAGACCCTCCCTGCACCAGATTCTCCTCCCTGACCAGATTCTCCTCCCTGACCAGATTCTCCTCCCTGACCAGATTCTCCTCCCTGCACCAGAAGCCAGCGGCTTCGGCGTCCCACAGACCTGAGTTTGGATCCTGCCCTTTGAGCCTTGTCATCCCCATCTGTGAACGGGGCATCAGCCTATCCGGCTCATAAAAGTGCTATGCAAGGAGAGTGCAGGTCAGAAGGCGAGGGTCGCTGTAAGTGCCAAGAGTGGGCGGGGGGGCACCCGCAACCCAAGTTCATTTCCTTTCTCTTAGGCCCTGCTTTCCCTCCGTTTAGCCTCGGCCTCCGTCAAGGTCACCGTTTAATAAACTGGGCATGGCAGAGGGGCCTCACACCAAGTAGGACGGCTGCCAGGTCCCAAGGCCACCGTCATCACACACAGGTCCGTTTGTGATCTGTGACCGTATGGACAAGTGCGGGTCCCTGTGCAGAGGGGCTGGTGCACGGGCATCCTGTAGGGGTCCCCGCCACCCGACTTGCCCTCCTTGCTGATCCGCTACTCCTCCCCCGTCTGCGCCTGGCTCCAGAGGCAGTGCCACCCTGCTCAGGTTCCTCTCTGAGCCTTGGATGAGTCCCCAGAAGCTCTTCAGACACAGGTCTAGTCCCTGAGTGACCAGGTTCCCACCTCAGGCCGGGGCTCCCTGCTTCCTCTCCAGCTGCCCAACCCTCCAGCATCTTGACCTCATCCCGCGTCTGTCCAGGCCTCTGTCCACGGTGCTGTCCCTTCTACATCCTCCTCGCTCCACCTCCGTACCTCCTGGCTCACTTCCTGGTTCCTGACTCTGGGAGGGTGAGTCAGAGGCCCTGGCTGCAGGGCGTCGAGGCTGTGCCTCTCCACCCGCATGACTGTGGGCAAATGTGGGGCACAGTGCCACCCTGGGCAGACAGACGTGGTGCTGCATGCTGACAATGATGACATGGCTTCAAGTCCAGGGTACCTATGGCCCAGAGGTGGGTGTCATTGGCCAAAACTGGTCCTGGAAATCCTCTCGGCTGCAGGAAGCTGCCCAGCCTGAAGTTGCTCCCCTCCCTAGGGAGCCCATGTCCAGAGTCTGTACCATGTGGCGTGGAGGCCTGGTCTCCATCCCGGCCAGGGTCAGCCTTCCCTGTGGGATCGGCCGAGGCCTCTCCTGTGACTCTCGTGGCTTCTCCTCGCACAGTCTTTCTTCCCTTGCTCCCCCACAGCTGTTTCAGGGAGCTCCTCGGTGAACCTCTGGCACAGGCAGCTTCGCTCCGTGGTTTCCTCCTCAGGAGCCCTAACCAGCAGTGCTGCAGCTGGCCTGGGGCAGCATCTCTGGGAGACCCTGGACAGACCCTGGAACTCTGCAGGATGCAACGGTTAGGCCTTCTGCTGGCGATGAGATGGGCCTGGGTGTGGGAGAAGGGAGACGCCATGGGTGTGGTGTCTCAGGTGGGCAGGGAGGGGTGGCATCGGGGGTGTGGTGGAACATTTCTGGGGGCCAGGCTGTGACTGATGCCAACTGGGGGCAAGTGTGAGCTCCAGTCCTATCGGCTGATAGAGATGCTCATCCTCTTGGGGGGCAGAAGGACTCAGGATCAGGCCGTCATTGTAAGAGCAGCAGAACGTTCCCAGGGAAGCTGGCTTCTCAGAATGCGCAGGTCGGCCCTGCCAAGGTCAGGCCCTAGATGAGGCAGGAGTGGGGCCCACCGCAGCTCTGAACCCCCTTTCCCAGGCCTGCCTCCCTTACTCCTTCAAGTTAAAAAGTTTTCTGGGCGATGAGATGGGGTGCGGCTTCCCCTCAGGTAAGCAGCAGCGTAGTAGAGATAACGGCTGCTGATCAGAGGAGGCAGAGCTGGTAACAGGAGGGGACACGGAGTCTGATGTGGCTCTGACACCAGGGCGGCAGCAGTGGCTGCAGAACATTTCAGTGACCTTCCACTTCTAAGATGTCTCAGGAGGACGGACCAGTCAGGATCCCGGGACCCCTTTCCCAGCTGGAGTGACCTTCGCTAAGGGAGCACGTCCAGACAGCACAGGGGGGGCCGTGCTCGGTGCCGTGGCCCTGCTTCAGGACAGGGCACTCGGTGCCTCAGTTGCCTGCCGTGTGGCATGTCATTATTGCCTGGACATGGTCTTCCACCAAGAGAAGCTTCCTGACCCAAGGTCACTGACCTCCAGAGGCAGCCTGCACGCTGTGTCCGGTCAATGCCATGCACAGAGCCTCCGGAGCCTTCACGGCGTCTGGAGGGGCCCCTCGAGGTCAGCTCTGCTCCGGAACTTCCAGGGGGGTCTGCTGCAGCTCCTGGCAACATGATTGACATTCAGGTTTTCCTCTGCCAGGTCCTCATTTCAGCCCCCTGGACCCCTCCTCTTCCCAGGAGCACCCCAGCAGACCCCCACACCACGATCAGATGTCCAGGGCCCTGCTCCTTTGCCTCTGTCCTGGGTTAGGGGAGGAAGTGCAAGGCTTCTGTTTACCCTGAGGGCGCTGCTGGGACTGACACCTGCCACTCTGTCCCCTGGATCTGAGTCCACTTGGAGCTGGTGAGATTTCAAAGTTGGCACCGAGGCTCACTTCCTAGGCCTAATAATTTCCATGCTTAATCTTTCCCCAGAAGGGAGAAGGTTTTGGAAGAAAAGGACTCTTTCCCCTTCTGTGGCCAGAAGAGTCTGAATTACAAGAAGACAGCAAAGGCAGCTGATTGTCTCCCTGACTTGTGGCTCCGCTGCAAAGGCCCCTTTCTATGGGCCTCACCGTTCTGGCCAACCACATCCTGAGACTCCATGGGCAGAGTGAGACCCGAGAGAGCACAGTGTGGAGTTTGCTTCTCTCTGGGACACGCCGGTCGGTGTCCGCCACCAGGAAAGGACAGGCTGGGAGCAGCTGCGACTGCAGGCTGATCTCAGGCGGAGGGACTTGCTGAACCCCTTCCTGCTGGGGGGCCCTCTCACACCTGCCCGTCACTCAGCCCTCCAAGGAACCCCGTGACGTGGGCACCCTTGGGCCATTTTAGAGACAGAGAAGGCAGGACCCGATGATGCAGAGGGTCCCTTCCGCCTCCCACAGGTGGGCAGGGGACTGGACGCCGCTGCCTTCTGCCTGGAGTGTGGAGCGACTGTTGAATGGAAATAGTATTAATAACGTGGCAGAGGTTTCAGGGCCCGGGGCCTGTCTTTAGGTGGCTTCATGATCTCGAACATTCTGAAGTTTTCTTCAGGGCAAAAAGGCTTGAACTTGGACCTGGCTCCAAGGTGTGGACTCGGAAGACCACTCTGAGTGTGAAGCCAGGACCCTGAGACCAGGCAGGTGGCACGGTTGGCCCTTGCCAGCCATTGTGACCAGGAGCAGGGGTCTGATCTCTTTTCTTGCCCTGTGACTAGTGACCACTGGGGTTCTATCAGACAGTGGCTGTCTGTAGTGTTTTGTGTGAGTGGCTTTTATCTCCCTGCACAGGGAGGTGGCATGGAAATGGGCAGAGAGGGTCCTGACTCTACTTGCCCTATGGGTATTTAGTCCCTTTGCCCAGGTGCATTTGCTCCTGGGCAAAGGGACTAAAGATGGGGGAAGGTAGGAAGCCAGGGCAAGGTTTAGCCCCAGGCAGCGCTGGCTTGAGCTCCGTGATGAGACTCTGCCATAGAACTCACAGAGCCATTCAGGGGAGGCAGGCTGGGTCTGAGCTCAGTCACTGGTGCAGCCATGTCGTGTGGCTGTGTGTCTCTGTGCGCCTGTGTGTGTCCCTGTAGGCGTGTGCAGTTGAACAGTGTGAAGACGCTCGTGTCGGGGTGACAAGACACTGGTGGCCGTTTCTCAACACGGATCCTGAGTTGATTGCTTCCTCGTTTCTTCTCTCCTTTCCCCTCTCCTCTGCTTTGGCAATTTTGATGCTTTTTCCCTGTGAAACATCTGACTTATTTTCAGGCTGGCTGGAAGCTATCACCTGGGGGTGTTCGGGAGGGCTCAGGGGGGGATCTGCTCTCTGGTGTGCAGGACTCAAGAGCCAGCTGAACGCTGGGTGTTAATCTGAGCCATTGCCTACCCCACCCTCCGGTCTCCAGCGGGGAGACCCCTGTACATGGAGAGCTCAGGGATCCCGGCAGTCTCTTACCTTGTTATCAGCAAAAATGGGATTGGAACCTGGATTTCTTCTCATAGCATTTTTAGGGATTTGGGGTGGGGGGGGGGAAGGAAAAAGAAACCTATCAAAATGGTTTGCAATGACCTTATATTCCTATAACTTAGAATTAGCCATTTACCTTTTCTCACATGTGCTTGCTACTTTTCTCTGTAGGCTCTCAAATGATCCTGCAAGAGATGAGTGTACTAGACACTTTAAAAATGACTAGAACCTTACCGAGGAACCCACCCCAGCCCGCAGCTGCCTCCAGTGACGCTGTTCTCTTCTGGGTTGGTCTATTTCATTTTCTAGGGAAGTCGCCATTGCTGTGAATTTAATGTCCTTTCTTAACAATCCACTACAGCGAAGCATACAGTAGATACCCACACAGCACCCCGGCACACTGCAAGTCCTACACAGATGACACAAATCGCACCATGTATCGATCCCACAGACCCACAGCCATGAGCTTCTGTTTCCCTGGTGGTGTTGTGGAGACCTGCCGTGGGGACAGATAACATCAGGCTGGCTTTCCTGGGTGGCGGGGCCGATTCCATCACATCACCCTGCTGTTTCTTAGTCACCCACACGCCCGCCCAGGGATTAGCACCAGGCTGTGTGACTCGCTTCCCATAAACCTCTGAGCGAAGAACCTGGAACCAGAAGCACTTTTACCCATGACCGGAAATCACAGGGTGAACCCGAGTTGAGACTCTCCCCCATCCAGGCCCCAGGTGAGTCTCCTTACCTGTTAATTACCACTTGCCTCAGGATTGTGTGGCTTAGTGCAAAGTCCTCCCCACAGCTGCAGTGCCCCCACACCTGAGGACACCAGTACAGAGGCTCTTTTTAAAAATTAATTAATTATTTTTAACTAGGTCTAGATGACAGCAGAACGTGTTTTGATTCACTGTACACAACAGCAGCACAACCCTTCGTTTCTCTGGTTGTGCACGATCTAGCGTCACACCACTGGTGTCCATCTCATTCCACCATCTTTCCTGCCTCCATGCCCCCTCCCTACCCTTCCCTCCCCTGTGCCCAATCGCAGTTCCTCCATTTTTCCCAAGCCCCCTCCCCCATTATGTATCAGCGCCCACTGATCGATCACATGGTCTTGCTTCTACATGGGGCGTACCCCTACCTCACTGCCATGGGAGACCTGCGTTTTGCATAACGTCTCAGGACACGGAAGGTCTGTAGTGGGGAAGCCACCCCAAAGGGTGGAGAAGGAGGGTGAGGTCATTTCTCATGTCTGTCACCTTGGGAACAGGTGGATTCTTAGACACAAAGCCACCTGGGCAGACGGTGACCAGGAGGAATGGAGATACTTCTCTGGCAGCTCTCTGGAGAGTCCCTCCACCACGGGGCAGCAGGGGACAAGGGGACTTTCCTATGATCACAAAGCCGGGGTGAGAAGATGCCTGGGGTCCAACACAGACGTGGTTGGTTGGCTGTCCATGGGCACCTCCTTTCTGCCCCTTCGTAGAGAGGGCTGGTGAGGAGAGTGCAGTGGTCTCCCTGGAGTGCATGGTGGATGTGGACTTTCAGGAAGGGATGAGAGTCCAGCCACTGGTGAAGGGTGAGTGCCTCGTCGGGGGGCCGTGGAGACCTTCCCAGCAGAGGAGACTTGCAAGCTGAGTGCTGAGGTGTGAATGGGAACTGTCCAGGTGAGGTGGTGGTCAGAGAGGTGCAGGGAGCCAACATATCGGGGCAGACTAGGGACGGGAAGCTGCTCAGGGTGTCTGGAGGATGGGAGGACCTGGGACAGGGAGGACACTGCAGAGAGCAGGGGGCTGGACATAAGCACGAATGTCACCAGGAACTGAAGGAGGATTAAGGGCAGGGAAGCAATGGAGCAAGATGCGTGTCCCTGCAAGATGTCCAGGGTGGACTGGAGGGAGCGCGGCTCCAGGCAGCGGGGCAGAGCAGGAGCAGCCTGCTGGGGCCTGAGAGGGAGGACGGAAGGCTGCGAGGGTGGGGGGATGGGAAAGTTGCAGCAGTGGTTGATAGAGTGTGTCTTGAATGCATTGGCTTCTAGGCCTTCACCGTGCTCCTGCAGTGGGGCATTATTGCCCCTGGAACACACAAGATGGTGAGGATCCATCAAAGCCAAGTAGCATAGTCCCAGAAGTCCCTCATGTCTATTCCAGAGTCAGCTACGTTTCCCCTGATTTCTGGCATAGGGAGAAAAAGCATCCAGCAATCCTAATGACCAGGATTGTAGCTCTGGGAACCAGGTGGAGAAGAATAAAGGCCGACACCCCTCCTGCTTCAGCAAGGGGTTAGGTGTGGTCACTGAGTCTAGCCAATGAGTTTTGAGTCAAGCTGACAGAAAGTATTTAATAGCTGATGTGGGACCTTCCAGCTCTATACTTCTCTTGTTTGGGTGATAGGAAAACTTGGGTAGAGACTCCATCAGCGTGGGCCCCTCAGTGACCGGAGAGGCAGAACTCACCACTTGTCCATGTTGCTGTGGAATATAAGTAGAAAGCAAACCCGTGGCTTTTAAGCCATGGGTGTCTAGGGTGGTTTGTTAGAGCAGCAAACCTGCCTGGTACTGACTGATGTGGCGATGCCTTCCTGGAGTGAGGAAATGCAGGGGAAGAAGAAGGTTGACAGCAAGGGATGAAAAATGCCCTTTCTGGAGCTGGGAAGGCTGAACCGAGGCAGGAGGTTATTGTAAAAGGAATTCAGGTTTTGGAGATCAGCAGACCTGGGGCCAATGTCACGTCAGACACCCGCTGTCTGAGAGGTTGCTGGCAAAGGGCCCTTCCGTCTCCTCCTGTGTTCAGTGTTACCACCTCATCGGGCCATTAGGGTGAGCACAGCTCACACACTGGGCATCCAGCCATGTGTCCCATCCCTGGCGAGCACTCAGCCAGTGACCGCCATGACCCAGGGAAGGTGGTCAGAAGAGAGCTGGCCATTTAAACTTTGAGGCACCACACACTTCTCCTACCTCATTCACCTGAGTTTGTTTAGTGCCAACCACAGAGCTTGGGCACAGTAGGCATTATTTCATATTCCTTGGATAAATGAAAGAATCAAAGGGACTGCAATGATTTGCGTTATGTGCCCTCCTCTCCCCAGCGGGCTGGGAACCCTTAGGTGGGAGGGCCCTACTTAATTAATGAAGTCCTTCGTGCACCTGCTTTCTCAATGCCCAGGGAGCATCGCTTCTCAGAACGCTTCCCTGAAAGCCTGAGTCACCCTGGCCTTTAGGAATCGCCAGCTCTGAGGGCCAGTCTGCTCTGGCACACAATCCCCAGCCCAGCCTTGGTTTGCCAGGAGACGCCCCACTGGCCCCTGCTAGCAGGACACTATTTCTACCTCCGAGACCCTTCAGGCCTTGAGTCCAGGTGCCTGGGAAGCCCGCCACCCAGGAGCCACACCCACCACCCATTTTGTACCTAGGTCTGGTCGCATCCTGGATGGCCCCGACCCCTGCCCGTCTCAGACCCCACCTGCAGATGGCCTGGAGAGGACTTTGGCAGGGCTGAGCTGGCAGCAGCCTCTCTCCTTCCCAGGAAGACCTGTGTGGAGCAAGTCTGTTTATCAGACCACGCCTTGTAGCCAGAGGTGGAGGCCCAACAGGGGCAGAGACGCCCGCGTTGCCTCACCAGCTGTACGTTGCTCCCATGCGCCCGCAGCCTCAGCGGGTAGATAAGCACCTGCGTGGGACAGGGAGCCCTTGATCCTGGGCTGATAAGCTCAGGCAAGGAAATTAAAAAAAAAAAAAAAAACAAAAACAAAAAAACCCCACAACAACAACAAGAAGGGAAAGGAGAGCGGCCCAAGTCGGAGGCTTTTCATGTACACACGGGCGTGTCCCTCACCTTCGCCAACACACCGTGATGCAAAAGCCTGATTTTAATTTAATTTAGTGGTCACGCAATCATGGAAGGAGAGCATGTCAGAGCTGGAAGCGACCTGGGCATTGTCTAGCTGAGTCCTTTAATCTTCCAGGTGAGGACACCGAGGGCCACAGAGCTGCAGCAACTGGCTCAGGATCACCCAGCGAAGTTTCGACAGAGTTGGAACCAAACCCTGGGTCTCCAGACCCCAGGGCCTGCCATCCTTCCACCACGTGGGATTGCTTCACAGGCTGCCACCTGACTGCTTGGTGCACCCTGCAGGCTGCACGCTGGTGCCCCAGTGTCCTCATTATCATCCCAACGTGTCCTTGCTCCTCTGGAATTGGAAGCACCTTCTGCACCCACTTTTGGCTCCTCTGGAATTGGAAGCACCTTCTGCACCCACTTTTGGCTCCTCTGGAATTGGAAGCACCTTCTGCACCCACTTTTGGCTCCTCTGGAATTGGAAGCACCTTCTGCACCCACTTTTGGCTCCTCTGGAATTGGAAGCACCTTCTGCACCCACTTTTGGCAAGGTCGACCAGTTAGCCCAAGGCAACCAGGGCGGATGTCTTGGACCCAGTGATTTCAAAACCTGCCATCCCATATTAGAAAAAAAAGGGAGGCCCAGATCACAGAGGTGACTTGCCTAGGTGACACACAGCCACAGAAATCAAAGATCTGGGTGTAATATTTCGAAACTCCTGACATTTGTGCTTTCCGTCAAAGTGGATCAAAACCCAGGTGGAGTTGAGCATTCTCACGAGGGGCACCAGCCTCTGCCACATTCCCCAGTGACTGGTTTTGGACAAAAGCCCCCCATATTACCTTTGGGATAGAAATGGAGTCTGGCAAGCCTTTGCCATGCAGAAATAGCCCTGTTCTCAGCTCCATGAATAATGCGTTGACGTGTGGATGAGTCCTTCCGGGTTTTGGTGGGGGATTCATATCTCAAAAACAACAACAACAACAACAACAACAAAAACCCACACACATTCAAGCTGCATTTTTCTCTGTAAGACTTTCTTTCTGGGGTTGATCTATTAATGGAGTGAAACAATCTAGAATTTAGTTTAAA
This sequence comes from Urocitellus parryii, assembly GCF_045843805.1. Taxonomy (NCBI): domain Eukaryota; kingdom Metazoa; phylum Chordata; class Mammalia; order Rodentia; family Sciuridae; genus Urocitellus; species Urocitellus parryii. Next base: position 7,348,882 of record NC_135536.1, read on the forward strand.
ATAGCTTCTTGATGAAAGCGATAGATAAATGTCAGCAGCAGCAACAAACTATTATCATCTCCAAGAATAATAAATATAATTGGTACTTCTCAGTCTTTATTTCCTGTAACTAGCCAAGCCAAACCTAGCCAGAGATGATATCTAAAAATATTTACCAAATACCTACATATAATTAAAATATTATGCAGAAGACGTGTATTCCTAATGAGAAGCAGGAAGCTCTTGTCACCTCGACCTTTCACCCCAGTCCTTGACTCCTGCGCAAATCACTTCTGATTCTGTTAACTGTTCTTACTTGTTTGTTTTTCTTTATCCTGGTGATTAACTCCAGAAGTCCCTGCACATGTTAATAATGTTCCTTTTGATTGATGGAGTTTAGACACAGTATCTTGGCTCCTGTAACAGATTAAGAATTTGTTCATTTAGACCCTCACCCTCATCAGTCCGTCTCTTCCCCTCAACTTATTCTGCAAACACACACTCCCACACAAACACATCCACACACACTTGTTTAGTTTCTTGCAAATCTAAATCACATATGCATACATTTTATTTTTTTCAACTCTTCATGATAACATTGGACTCCCGAGGGACAAGACGAGCATGTCAGCTCTCAACCCTGTCTTCTCCACGGTCCGCACACTTCGTGTTTTGCAAGAACTTGACTTTTGCTTTTATACTGTTAAGCTTGATAACATTTATTTTTATCTTATTTTTATAGACCAACTCTTCCATACTTTGTCCGTAAGGCGATTCTAGAAATTGAAATACAGGAAACAAATCACATTGTCTTTACTGCAAATCTGTGAGCAGGTCATCTCCCAGCCAAGTCGGGACTGTGATTACTACCGGAATTATTGCTCATTTCTTTTTCTTGTTTTAGTTTCTAACTATTTGCCTTCTTTGTATTTATCACCTCCTTAATTCAAATCCTTAGAATTCTACTTCCTTTTCATAGATCCTCCCCATTCCCACCCCCAGATCCTCCATTCTGCTCTGGTCTAGACCAGTTGCTCTGGGTCCGGTTGAGCTGTCCCTCTTGGACTGTCTTGTATGATTGTCCGGGTTGAGCACTGACTCCTCTTCATCTTTCTTATTTTACATGCCTGTGTTGTGCATGCATATCCGCTATACACTTGCTAGTAAGTGTTCATATTCCTGATGCTGTCTTCATTTTTCTCTCGCACTTTATTCTCACCCTCCAGTGGTAGCTTAGCAGGGTGTAGAATTCTACGTCGACACTCAGTCTCCTCCACAGCTTTGGAGGAATTTCACCTCTGTATTCATAGACCCAGTTGTGCGAATGACAAATCATGATGCCAGTTGTGTTCTCTTGCTTTTGTGGAGGCTCCATGACTGATGTAAATTTTTTTCTTTATATTTGCTGTTCTAAAATTCCATGATGACGTGCTCAGTTACAGGTTTTCAGAGCACTCACTGGACTGACCACTCTGTGGGCTCCATTATTCTGAAGACTTTTTTCTTCTACCTTTGGGACATTCCCTTGTCTTATTGTTGTTAGATTTATTTATTTTGGGGTGGGGATGCACTTTCCTTTATTCTAACCTGTTTTCCTCTTTCTAGAACTTCTATCAGTTGGATGTGGAACCTCTTTTGTGTCTCTTTTGCCCTCCTGTTCCAGTACCCAGACTGCTCAGATGACAGGCCTGTGCCACTGTACCCAGCTTCTCTAATTTCTTTAAAGAGAATTTGTCTTTTTTTTTTTTTAATAGGACAGGTGTTTGGTCACTCTATTCCGTCTGTGGGGGACGGGCAAGGGAAGCATTCCCTTCATCTTCTGCTTCACCTCCACTTCTCACTCCCGCCTTTCCCCCCGTGTGGCTTCTGATCTCAGGAGACTTTCTGGGGTCCTCTGCTCTCTGCCACAGAGGTGTGGCCTGTGCTTGTGGCTCTGTTCTGACCCTGGGGCCAGTCCTCTGCTCCCTGCTTCTGTCCTGGAGATGCTGTGGACTGTCTTGTCTGTCCATGGGCCTCCAATGCTGGTGGCTGACCCCCTTTTTGATATTTTACCTTCATTTCAACAATCACAGAAGGGGAGGTCATTTGTGCATCTGGCCTGGTTAACGTTCTATCTGTGGGTTATGGTGGTACCTGTCTCTCTCTGGTCTGCCTGAAGGGCTCTCACCATCTATCGGGATCTTCCTAGATCTGAGCCAAGGGCTTCTGTGCATCCCGTGGCTGCTGGTGCCTCATCATGTGGCCCAGGGCTGCTCTGCATCTGGTGCTTGCTCTGTCCCAGCCCTGCTGTGACCCAGCCCTGAGACAGGTCTCCTTGGCTGGGCTACCCCGTCCCTAAATGCAGGGTCCAAGGGACAGAGGATCCTATGGTGACTACTGCTCATGGCCTGGGTGTCCCCCGGTGGGTGCCACCCTAAAGTGGCAGGCAACAAGCGGTTCCCTCCTGCTGGCAGGTCCAGAGGACCCCTCCAGCCCAAGGCTGCCACCGTCCTGCCTCTTTACACTGCTGTCTTCCAAAGCAGAGGAGAGGGGACCTGCCTGTTCTCTGGGGAGCGACCTAACTCACCATTTTCTTAAAAACCAACCAACCAACCAGACTCTTAAGTACACAGCTTTAGACCCGTGTTAGGCTCACAGTGAAATGGTGCAGCAGGCAGCAGGCCCCTGTTCACCCCCACCCCGCACACCCCCTCCCCAGGATGCACATCCCCACCGGAGCAGGACATTTGTCACAGCTGATGAAGCCATGGCATGTCACTGTCACCGAGTGCTCTAGTTACCCGGGCTGCTTGGTGTGGTCCTTCTATGGGGTCATCAAAGTGGGGTGACTCTGATCCCCCAGGGCTGCGGTAGAGAGTGTCCGTGGCCCTGACGATGCCCTGGCTCTGCCTGTTCGCCCCCCAAGTCCCTGGGGACTGTGGTTCCCATATTGTCCCCACAGTGTCCCTTTCCAGGGCACAGTGCTCTGCACTGACCCTTCCCCTGGGTCTTCCACAGCTTCATGGCTCATCTCTTACTCTCCACCTTGTGGGGGTGATGGCGGCCATGCTCCCTCATCTGGGAGCATTTCTTCATGTCTGCTCCCTCAGGTTTGGTGGCATCAGGTGCGACACATGCACTGTCCTCCATCCTCCTCACCGGGGCCTCTCCAGCTGGCTCTCGGGCCTGCACACACCTGGGCCAGCTCTTGGGTCTCTATCCTCTGGCGACACAGCTCTCTCTTTCCTTCCTACTCACAATCTGTCAATCTCACCTCCTTCTGGCTCGCTCTTTCCCTCAGTCACCTCGGGGCCTTTGCACTGCCCTCTGTGCACCTGGAATACTCTTTGTGAACACGGTTTCTAGCTCTTCTTCCCTGAGAATTCCCTGACGAGCCCCTTTGAAGCAGCTTCCCTGGTTGTCTGGACATCCACGGCTCTCCCAGGATTCCCTTCCTTTCCTTGCTTTTGATTTTCCTCCTTGGCATTTAACTTCTAAAATTCCCCAAACCCCACTCACTTATTGTCACATCCTCCTCCTCTGTCTGTCTGATTTGATGCCATTTTCCAGAGCTCAGAATGACATCTGGCACACACCGGTTCTTAAGGTGGGCACGTAGACTGGGGGTAGGATGGGGAGGCTCGTGGAAACACCCTCCCAGCCGCGGGCCTCTGCTTTCCACCCCGGGCTCTTCTAGGGTGTTGCTTTATCACAATTCTCTGTTTTGGAGAGTAAATTCAGGTCTCTATGTATTAACGCCCCCCCCCCCAAAAAAAAAAAGAAAGAAAAAGAAAAAAGAGACAAAGAGAGAGAGTGCGATCAGGTGGAAGAGCTGGAATCAAACGCCCCAACAGTCTTCTAGCTCTAATCCAAGCTGCGGTTCCCCCCGCCCTCTGTGTCCTTGAACTTGGCCCCTCCAGAAGGGGAGGGTCTTCTGTGCCAACCTAGCCCACTGCACCTCATGGAAGCCGTGGCCCTGTGGTCCAGGGCCTGGGTGGACACACATGGGAGCACAGGCCGTCTGGTAAAGCCAGTGAAAGGCCCCTCACTGCCACCTGCCTCTCTCCAAGGTCACTGGGACATCATTTGCCAACGTCACAGTTGCTGCATCTCCACGTTTCTCCCCTTGCCCGCTGGGTGACTCCTGGGAATGGGCTCCGCCGTCCACCTTCTAGGCTCTTCTGAGGAGCAAAGACGGCCCATGCACAGCACACTGAGGCGGGGCAGGCCCCTCATGCTGGCCAGGGGGCAATGTGGCCCTGGGGTCCTGGCTGGGAGCTCAGGGGTGCTGCCTCCTTTGCGGCTCTGGGTGGCCTCCATCCTGCTGTGTAGGGCCTGGGTGAGGGGACAGCCACACCCAGGGCTGGGCTGGTCCTCCTTCCCTAGCATCTGGAGTTCTGGTCTCTAGGAAAGGGGCAGGGTCACTGAGACTCTGACACCAGGCACACCTGCAAAGTGGGAGTGGCCATCCCAGGCCAGGGCCCAGCAAGGAGAGATGCTGGGGCAGGGCTGGCCACCTGGCGATGTCCCCTCTCCACACATCCGTGACCAGTCCCATCTCCCAGGCATCCTTGAGGCCATGGAAATGCAGGGGAAGCGGTTTTCAGAAGACGTGTCTATGATTTTCTTGAAATGTTATTGTTAGAAATCCTTACAGCAGAGCAGACCCGGGAGGATTATTCTTCAGGGTCTGGCCAGGAGTGCCTCCTTGGAGAGGAGCTGGGCTGTGTGTAAGGAGGGCTGCAGGAGGAGAGGCCGTCCCACCGGTGTCTTTCCAGGAGCGAGCAGTCGTGGGAGGCAGGAGCCGGGAGGGGAGGGCTGGAGCCCGAGTGGACACAGCCCGGGGTGATGACCAGCTGGACCGCAGAGGGGAGCTGCGATTACCCCCGAGTGACAGTCCCAGGACGTCTCTGCCTAGCACTAGACTGTGTGTGTGTGTGTGTGTGTGTGTGTGTGTGTGAGAGAGAGAGAGAGAGAGAGAGAGAGAGAGAGAGAGAGAGCGAATTGGATGTTTTATATGGAGGCTTTTCTCTTGAACTCCCCCTTCCCTCCCTGAATAGGTTCTGGGCTGTGTTTTGCGTCCCCAGTCCCCTCTGCAGGCTCTGGGAATACCAGGTGGCATTCTCCAGGGTTACTAGCTGTCCCCAGGGCAGAAGCGTCTCTGCAGGTCTTCTTCCTTCTCCTCGCTCCCCTTAGCTCCAGACCTCACAGGCTTCCTGTGACTTTGCCAGCTGCTGGGAGCATTTGCAGAGTTTGGCACATTTCACCCACAGTCCCCCTGGTCCCCGGCAAACCTGCTCACTCGGCTTCTGGAAACGGCAAGGTGCTCCCGGGCCTCAGTTTCCCTACAGACGCTGCTTTCTCCGCAGGGAGATCTAATGAGATCGATGCACGTGAACCACCACCCGCGCCACTCCGCACTCTCCTTTGTATGAAGGACTTGGGGCTTAAACAGTGCCTCTGCATCTGCTCTCCTTTAGAACGTGGGACAGGGTGGGAGTACGAGGTTCGAGCCACAAGAAAAGCAGGTGGCCCCGTCTCTTTCAGTGGGATTCTGCAAACCAGTGATGTCGTGGGTCCCTAACGCTCTGCTTTCCCCGATCCCCCTGGCCCTGAGGCTGTCGAGCAAGGATGCCACCTCACACGGGCTTCTCCCTTAGTCAAGGCTGGGATAACTGCTCCAGAGGAAGGCGTGGTGCCTTGTGAGGGACAAATGGCTGCAGGTGACACGGGAGGAGGCTCAGTCCAGACTTTCTCTCCATCTCTCTTCTTGAGTTAGAAAGGGGTGGAATGTGGGCTTAGGACCTCTGGATGGGAAAGGACGGAGACTCCGCACGCAGAGATGCCTTAATAAACACAGGATTTAGGACTGAAGCGAGGGGAGCCGGGGTCTTAATCAATCTATATGAGACCAGTTCTGCTACAGACGCAAGAGCAGGTCTCAATCCTCAAGACTTAATTGGCTCCTCTCATGTCAGAGCAGGAGCGCACGCACTGCCCAGCTGCCAGCGCTGAGAAATCAGTTATGAAAGGACAAGTTCCCCACAAGGCTACCCAGAGAAGGGGGGACACAAGGGGAGCCCGAGGAAGAAAGGCGAGAAGGGGAAGAGCAACCAACAGCCCCGCGCTCGACACCGAAGGCTTAACATCAAATGCAGCCAGAAATCCATTTCCACACTTCCATTGGCCATCCCGGACGCCTCATTTCAAAGGAAAAGATTTGAATTCAGAGACATCACGCTCCCTTTGTTCTCTTGCCCTCCAGCCTTTGGTGCCAGTGTGGACTGTACTACAGGGAGAGGGTGAGATCAAACCCCCTCTCTGCTCTGCTACCTGCCCCCGGAGCTGGCCCTTGGCATGCTTAATGAAATCAGCTTTGCTATAGATTGACAATGCCCTGTCAATTATAATCATTTATCTTGGCAAGCAGAGCATTTGAACACTTGAAAGAGCAGGGGTTCAGCAGGCCCAGAAAAACCAGAATAAAATTATACTGCATGGTAATCAGAGCGAGAGTATATGCGCACATAAAATTTTACTTTAACTGTCAGAAGAACCGATACGATCTTACGTCTCATTTTCTGCCTGTAGGGTGTCGGCAGCTCCATCTGGTCACTTTCTGCTAACGGTGGTGCAACTGGGGACTTGCAAGTCCCTTGTGTAAGTGGAGGAAGGGAATTGCCCGGTGCACAGCCAAGGTTGGTCACTGCTGTTTGCTGGGGACACCAGGTCCGGTGTGCAGTGGCCGATGGCACAGCCAGCAGGACTGGAGGAGACTCTTCCTCCACTTGTGACTGTGTGAGCAGGGACAAAGGTTCCACCGAGCAGGGTCTCGGGCTATCTTCTGCGTCGTGGAGGAGATATAAATGTCTCTTTACCAGGTGGCAGGGCACGGTCTCAGATGTTCTTGCACAGTATCATGAAATCCTGAGTTTCACTGGGGTCATGTCTGCCCAGAGGACGTACCTGCCATCTCCTCTGAGCACTTCGGGGTGGGAGCAGGGGCCATCAAGGCCGGATCAGCCGGCAGCAGGCAGCCAGCCACTGTGCGCTGCTCCGCTGTGCGGGGTCTGGTCGGGAGGGCGAGGCCCTGGGTGGCTGCAGAGTGGGAAGCAGCGGGCAGGGGATCTCTGGGCCTCCCGTACCACAGCTCCTGCTTGGCTTCTGTCTGAGAGGCCTCCAGGAGGACCAGACGCCCGGAGGTGAGGAGGGTGCAGGCAGAGGGCTGGACCTCGAGGATGGAGGGCACAGGAGGAGGACAGCAGGGTCCTCAGATGCTGGGTTGAAAAGAAGGACAGAGGGGATGAGGGAGGACGTCAGCGAGCCAAGGCCGCAGGCACAGCGGGTGGGTGTGGCAGGGTCCATCCTCGCCTGAGGCCGGCTGACATACCCTCCCGTCCCTCCTGGCCAGTCAGGCCTCCCCTGGAGGGAAGGAGAAGCCGGTAGATCAGGAGGCTTTGGGTTCCGTGAGCCGAGGAGTTCTGTGGTCAGCAGAAAGAGGCCAAGCTGCCTCTGGACTTGGCTGGTGGACACATGGAGCCCTCCACACCTTCCTCCTGCCTTCTGCTGCAGCCCTCTGGGGACACTTGGGTACATAAAGTAACGGCAAACCCATCGACGGCAGGCCAGGGGGCTCTTCCCCTGTCCCACGGGCATCCATCCAGCTGCCCATAGCTGGCTGGCAGCAGGGCACAGCCGGTCTGGAACCATGGGACCTGCACAGCGTCCACCTAAGGGGTGGCAGGGGGGAGAGGTGCTCGTGGCTGGGGCCTGGGGACCGGGTGTGGGCGCGTCCTGCAATGGCAGAACTCAGAGGGCAGTGTGGGCGGGACTGTCAGGGGAAACTCCAGGACGTGTCCTGGTCAGCCTGGCCCTGGGTGCCTCACCTCCGCCCTCCTGACTCCTCCCACCCTCCTGGGTGTCCTGGGGAGGGGGTCTCTGTGCTGCTAGCTGGATGTGGAGGCTGCAGAGAGCAGAGCAGGTCCTCTTGCTGCTCCTCCGGTAATGCTTGGGCTGCTCCTGGCCCTGGCCCCGCGCCCCAGCCCCTCAGGTTCCTTGGCCGAGGGCCAATTAGCTGAGAACTTAGTTCTGGGCAGCTGTGCACAGCTGTTTTGGAAAAGGGCTTTTAAGAGACCAAAACATGGGCCTCCTGCAGCCTTACCGGATTTCTTCGCTGTGCGTCCACCCAGGAGGGGCCCTGGCAGCTGAAGCTGGACACAGGGTGGGGGTGAGTTGCCAGGCCTTGCTGTTTTCCCAGCTGGAGCCCCATGAGATAGGACAGGGTCCACGGCCAGGATCCTAAAGTTACTTCCCCTGTTGATTATGGCAGCAACCATACCCAATTCACAGGGTGTTGTGATGGTTAAGAGAGACACTTTTCAATGACACTGGAAAAACCACCCTTAGAGAGAGAGTTGTCAGGCCCAGAGAGGTTAAGCCCCTTACTGAAAGTCACACAGCACTTTGGGCGCCAGTTCTGGCTGGACACTGCTCTCTTTACCACCCAGGGCACTCCCCTTTCCTTTGTACTTACTTTCTCTGTCCTCAGACAAGAAGCAGCTCACCCCCTGGGACCTTTCTAATAACATTTCCTTTCTCTAATTCATACATCACAAATGTACTCCATAAATTAAAGAAAAAAAATCATCCTGCCAGTGGGAATGAATGAAGCTATTGTAAAATGACATGAATAGGAATTAAAGTCTCTCTCAGCTACATTTTTGGGGGTGGGGAGGGACACTAAATCTCTCAGTGGGGAGCAGGGTGCATTATATCCTGGGGCCTGAGCAGGAGCAGGGCCCTTTGGGAGATGAGATGGGGGTGTCCAGGCTTGTCAGCCTGCTCCCCTGAGGTCACGTGGAGCAGGCCAGAGACTAAGGCCTTCTGTGTGGGGTCAGGCGGTGGGGGACGTGATGTCAGCTTCACACTGGCCACAGAGAGGCTTTGGGGACAGGTCTGGACGCTGATGCATCCCCTGCTCTCCCTCCTACTCCCCCTCCCCCTCCCTCCCTCTCTCATCTCCTATCACCTGCCCTGCCCTAGGCAGGGCCTGGTGCCCCAGTAGAGAGCTGACCACTGGGGCCCTTTGAGTTGTGGGGTCATTGACTGAGCTGCCCCTTCTGCTGTCCAAGGTCTTTCCTCCACCAGTTTCCTCTATACCCTGCTCTCAGGGAGCTACTTCTTCTTTATAAGTCCCCTGCAGGGCTCTGCTGGCACACCTGGTTTGAGCAGGTGCAACCCTCCCCATGTATCCTGCCCCGCGAGCCCTCCTGGCGTGCTGGTGTGCAGGCTGTAGGACATATCTGGAGCTTCATCAGCTGCGTGGTCACTGCTGGTGGAAAGTGTTCCGTGAGTGGGTGGGAGCGACCCCTGGGCAGAGAGCTGGAGGTGGGCGGGGAGGAGGAGGTGGGCGGGGAGCTGGGCAGGTGGGCGGGGAGAAGGAGGTGGGCGGGGAGGAGGAGGTGGGCGGGGAGAAGGAGGTGGGCGGGGAGCTGGGCAGGTGGGCGGGGAGAAGGAGGTGGGCGGGGAGGAGGAGGTGGGCGGGGAGGAGGAGGTGGGCGGGGAGCTGGGCGGGTGGGCGGGGAGCTGGGCGGGTGGGCGGGGAGAAGGAGGTGGGCGGGGAGCTGGGCAGGTGGGCGGGGAGGAGGAGGTGGGCGGGGAGCTGGAGGATCAAGGCAGGAAGGTCCCACTGTTGGTGAGCAGTGGAGGCCACACCCCAGCTCAAAGTGACGGGGTGCCAGCGATCGCTCTCCGTCCTCTTCCCAGGCCTCCCCTGCGCTGTGGCTGGCTCCTGTTACCCTTCTGAGGTTCTTGTTTCAGGGTTATTTCTGGGCCCCTGACAGCGGGGTTGAGGGGAAAGACCGTGTCATCTGAAGCCAGTCTTGTGCAGCTGCCCCTGAGCGTGTATTAATAGAGGGGCCTCCTGTCGCCCTGGCCAGGGGCACGCCCTGTTCTCAGATCCTCACGGACAAGGAGCCCCACACCACCTGCGGAGCGGGACCCTTACCATCCTGGTTTTCCGTAGGGGAAACCGAGGCACAGAGAAGGTGTGCCTCTTTCTGAGGCTCCCACAACTGGACCAGGTAGCCCCACATCAGTACCCAAGTGCCTAACCAGAAACTTCCTGCAGCGTGGGTATCTGGGCTGAGATGAGAATCAGCTGGAGGGCAGGACACGGGTTTTGACACATTGACCCTCTTCTCTCACTAAGTCCCCCTGACCAGCTTCCTTGTAGCCCCCAGCCGAGTCACAGTGGCCCACGTACCCCCACAGTGTCCTCATGCAGAGGAAGCCCACGTGTCCCCAGGAGAGCTGGGCAGAGGCGTGCTCTCGAGGACTGGTTATAGGACACTTGGTTGCCGAGTCTGCTTTGGGGTCCATGGAGCATGTTGTCCCAGAGTGTCATGTTTCCACGCCATGGGAACAAACAGAACTCTGTGGGAAAGGTCCCAAAGATGGACTTGGTTTTGAATTTTGTCAGCAGATTCTCAATGAACACACAGCATGACTTCCGCGTGTTGTTAAAACCCTTCTCCCTGGTGATCGGACCCCACGGACTAGTATTCAGCTGTTAAAAGGAATGAAAGCTTATGGTTTGGGACAACATGGCTGGAACTGGAGGTCATGATGGGAAGTGATATAAGCCAGGCTCAGGAAGGCAACACTGTCTGATCTCACCCAGGTCTGGAATCTAAAGAAGTTATTCCAGTGGGAGTGGAGGGTAGGGACAGCAGCCAGAGGCAGGGCACAGGGGTGGCGGGTGGGCGGATGGCAGGTGAGGTGGACGGATGGGTGCTGAGGTGCTGTGGTTACACAGGAGCAAGGCGTCTGGGGTGCGGTCGCCCAGCAGGGTGGCTACAGATATCGGTGCACTAAATATCTCAGAAAGTTAGAAGAGATGATCTTGAAATCATTTTCACCACAAAAATAAATAAATACAAAAATGAGTGTTTGAGGATGTAGATACATTTAAGTTGATCTAAACACTACCCAATGTAAACATGCATCAAAATACCACACAGGACCCTATAAATATGCAAAAATAAAAAAATAAAAAAGCTCTTACAAATCAGTTAAAACCACGTCTGAATCAAAACCCTTGTCCATTCTGCAGAGCATTCCATGGTCTGAACTTGCGTGGGGGCACAGCCTGGCATCCCAGTCACCTGGGGGACCAAGACAGGAGGGCCAAGTGGGAGGGCAGCCTGGGCAGCTTAGCAAGACCCTGTCTCCAGTGAAAAGGGAGGGCAGGGCTGGCAGCCTGGGTAAGATGCCCCTGATTCAACCCTAGTACCCACCGAAACAGAAAGAAAGCAAAGCATGTCCCAGGTCCTGAGCGTCTTGGTGCATCTACACATCCTCTGTGGCGGACTCGGTTCAGGTCCCCTCCTGTCTCAGGGCTGCCAGGGAAGGTGCGGGGCTAAAGCTTTGCCCTTCGGTCATCCGAGGGCGGGTTCCGCTGGTGAGATGCCTCGGTTCAAGGCGAGTCCGTAGATTCTCAATGCACCTGACCACCCCTGAGGTTTGCAGATGGTTCCTGAACTGGTGGAGCACACATCAGTGGAACATTCAGGGGAAGAAAACCATGTGATGTCGCCCCTGAGAGCCTGCTGTATTGTATTTAATCTGACCAAGCCTCCAGAGGGGGGAATTCGCATTCCTGACACATAGATTTGGAAACCGAGGCCTGGAGGGCTGTTCAACTTGTCCAGGATCACACTGCATGACAAGGTCACAGTATAGGCCTGTCAGGCCTAACACTGGGTCCTCCCTGGTCCCAGGCTGGGGAGGGACACATGGCGTCAACACAGTGCATGTTGGTGCCCACTGGTACTCAGACCATCTCTGCCCCTTGGGCACACAGGAGCCAAGTGTCTCGTCCTCCAGCTGCTCACGATTTGGCAGAAGACGAGGGCAAAAGATGGAGCTGCCAAGGACACACGTGCCGGGTGCAGGGTGCTGGCCTTCCCCACATGGCCTCTGTGGCTCACCATCTTCCTGTGGATTCAACCAACATACTTACTTTGTGATCCCATCCCCCGTGAAGAGCGTGTTGCCTTGGTAACCGCAAACCATAAACACTTCATTAATGACTTTGTGTGTGTGTGTGTGGTGCTGGGGATTGAACCCTGAGTTCATTAATGACTTTTTTGATGTTATTTTTCTGCATGAAATTGGTTGGAGAGCACCTCTATTGCCTCTGCACCGTATCTCCACCTGGCAAAGCCAAATCCATCCTTGAAGGCCATTTCCTCCTCTTCCAAGAAGTCACCGCACCTGGCACCCAGATCACTTGTCCATTCCACTGATGCTTACGACAAGCCTTCTATTTCTGTGGGATTCATTAGCTTATTTCTCAGATTCATTTATCCATCCATCCATCCACTCATCCATGTATCCATCCATCCATCAACTCATCTATGCATCCACTCATCCAGCATCCATTCATCCACTCATCCATCCATGGACCCATCCACTCATCCATCCATTGACGCATCCACTTATGCATCCATTCATTCCATCCACCTACTTATCCATCCATCCATCCATCCACTCATTCATCCATCCACTCATCCATCCCTCCACTCATCCATCCATCCATCCATCCATCCATCCATCCACTCATTCATCTATCCATCCATCCATCCATCCACTCATTCATCTATCCATCCATTCACTCATCCATCCATCCATCCACTCATTCATCTATCCATCCATTCACTCATCCATCCATCCATCCACTCATTCATCTATCCATCCATCCATCCATCCACTCATTCATCCATCCATCCATCCATCCACTCATCCATCCATCCATCCACTCATTCATCTATCCATCCATCCATCCATCCATCCACTCATCCATCCATCCATCCATCCACTCATCCATCCATCCATCCACTCATTCATCCATCCACTCATCCATCCCTCCACTCATCCATCCATCCATCCACTCATTCATCTATCCATCCATCCATCCATCCACTCATCCATCCATCCATCCATCCATCCACTCATCCATCCATCCATCCACTCATTCATCTATCCATCCATCCACTCATTCATCCATCCACTCATCCATCCCTCCACTCATCCATCCATCCATCCACTCATTCATCTATCCATCCATCCATTCACTCATCCATCCATCCATCCATCCATCCATCCATCCACTCATTCATCCATCCATCCATCCATCCATCCATCCACTCATTCATCCATCCATCCATCCATCCATCCATCCATCCATCCACTCATTCATCCATCCATCCATCCATCCATCCATCCATCCATCCATCCACTCATTCATCTATCCATCCATCCATCCATCCATCCACTCATTCATCTATCCATCCATCCATCCATCCATCCACTCATTCATCTATCCATCCATCCATCCATCCATCCACTCATTCATCTATCCATCCATCCATCCATCCATCCACTCATTCATCTATCCATCCATCCATCCATCCATCCATCCATCCACTCATTCATCTATCCATCCATCCATTCACTCATCCATCCATCCATCCATCCATCCATCCATCCATCCACTCATTCATCCATCCATCCATCCATCCATCCATCCATCCATCCACTCATTCATCCATCCACCCACCCTTCCATCCATCCACTCATCCATCCATCCATCCATCCATCCATCCATCCATCCATCCATCCACTCATTCATCCATCCATCCACTCATTCATCTATCCATCCATCCATCCATCCACTCATCCATCCATCCATTCATCCACTCATCCATCCATCCACTCATTCACTCATCCATCCATCCATCCACTCATTCATCTATCCATCCATCCATCCCTCCACTCATCCATCCACTCATCCATCCCTCCACTCATCCATCCCTCCATCCATCCACTCATTCATCTATCCATCCATCCATCCACTCATTCATCCATCCACTCATCCATCCCTCCACTCATCCATCCATCCATCCATCCACTCATTCATCTATCCATCCATCCATCCATCCACTCATTCATCTATCCATCCATCCATCCACTCATTCATCTATCCATCCATCCATCCACTCATTCATCTATCCATCCATCCATCCACCCATCCATCCATCCATCCACCCATCCATCCATCCATCCACTCATTCATCATCCATCCCTCCACTCATCCAGCCACTCATCTGTCCATCCATTTGACAAGTGTCTGCTCATTTCTACTCTGTACTAATCCTTGTGTTTGATGCTGAGAGCGCTCACACACACACACACACACACACACACACACACACTGTAGTACCCAGTCCTCACCCTCCGAGGCTCATAGACCAGCTGGGGAGGAAATGACCCCAACGTGCCTTTAGAATCTGGGAAAGACAGACACAGAGGGGGAGTGGCTGTCTGTCTGTGGGGTCTTGAGGAAGGCTCCCCAGAGAAGGAGCAGCTGAGCTGTCACTGACGAACACAGAGCAACTTCAGGTCAGCCTGGGTGAACAATGGCCTCCAGGCCTGTCACTGGCCCTGTGGTGTCTTAGTGTAAATTAGAAAGTCACCTCTCTCTGGCACCTTAGTGCAGTCAAAAAACTGCAACCCTCCTTCATGGTCCTGCAGGTCCCTCTCTGGGATGCCGCTCAGCCCTCAGGATGCCTAGGCCAATCCCCATGACAAAGCCCCATCTGGCTCCAGATGACCAGGGCGCTGAGGTTGGGGCCAGTCCTAAGGTCCGAAGGCCCCTGGTCCTCCTCCTTACCTGGGTCTCCAGGGGATGCAGAGACAGGGCTGTGAAGGTGCGGGCCCTTCCCCACTGAGAGCTTTGCAGGTCAGGTCAGCTCCCCCGCTGGCCGCGGTCCATCCTGGGGAGGCAACCTGGGAGCTCATACCTGGTGGGTCCTGTGGGGCTCCATGTGTCCAGGGCCATGGTGCACATTCCAAAAGGCAGCCGTCCTTACTGTAAATAGGGCAAGAGGCCGCGCCTGGCTCTTTGCCCTTTGGGCTGTGACCTGCTGGACCCGCCATTTCCTGGTTTCTTCAGTGGGCATAATGAGATCCCTCCCTCCGAGGGCGGTGAGACGGTGACGAGAGACACGGGCACAGGAGCCCTCCGTTGGTTAATTAGTTCCATAACGTAATTGTCCCCCGCTGCTGTCCCTGCATTGGGGCAGGAGGACAGGCACGCCCTTCCTCCCAGGCTGAGTGGACAGATAGAGCCAACAGGTGGGAAGGGGTGGGGACAGAGATCTGAGCCTGAGGTGAGAGGACAAGGGACAGGGCACTTGGAAATGCTGCCACTGTGCCTACCCAGGGCCGGAGAGGGAGGGAAGCCCCGCAGCTGGGTGGGTGGGGTGGCAGGGATCAAACCTGCCACATTTTAATTTGGAACCAGTGCCCCAGGGAGGGATTTAGACACTGTCAGGCTGCTTTGTGCAAATAACCCCCCTTCCTGGACAGCTGTCAGGGTGAGTCTGGAAGAGCGCCTGGCCCCTCCCCCAGGGCAGGCGGGGTGGGGGCTCCGGGCCCTGCGCCAGGCCCTGCACACACAGGCCCCCTCCTTCCTGCTGCAGCCCTGGGGCCGGGCCTGTGAGCCTGTCCTGCGGTGGAGGAAAGGGGACAGTGGGGGGGCACGTCCTTGAATCCCCTGGCCTTGAAGCCAGGACTCCTACTCTCTCTGTGGCCTTGCTTCTTGGATGAAGAGACACCCCCATCACTGTGTCTTATACAGAGTAGGTGCTCAATAAAAATGAGTGTCAAGCTGGAGGGAAGCAAAGGAGTGGAATATAAAGAAAAAAAGGGTAATTTAAAAACCCACCAAACAGAGAAACTCTGCAGGACTGGAGGGAGGGGTTCTTTCTCTCCTGGAATTTTGGAGCTCTGCTTTGTCTGTGTTACTCTGGGTCAGATGTAGTCTTTGGCCCCTGCTGGTCACCTGTCACCTGTGGGACAGTGGCACCGGTGAGGTAGGCGGGGAAGGCTGCAGAACCCACTTGGCTCACAGCTGGGGCTCCACCATCTCCTCTCCCCTTCATGGAGGTCGGAACTGGGGGTGAAACGTCTGATGCGCTCTTAGCAGGAAATAAGACGAGTGTCCCCCAAGTCCCCAGCCAGCGCTTGCTGTCCTGATGTAGAGGGTGTGGAAGTCCGTCCCCTGCCGTCGATAGAGCATGGATAGACAGACAAACCAAAGAAAAAGGAATACCAGCCTCCTGGAGCTTGTCCCCCACCCTCTCCTCCCAGATTGAGCCTGTCTTCTCAGTAGAAAGACACTTGCTTTGGGAGGGGGTGTTAGGGGAAAGGGGCTGAGGCTCAGGGCCACGCTGCGCTTCCTCCTTGTGGAACCTCAGGACCTTTGCTTCACCTGTGACTCAGTTTCCCATCTGTGAAGAGGGTGGTAGATACTGGGCGGAGACAGCTGCAACCTGCAGCTGCCGTGGGGACAGTTAGAGGAACCTCCACCCCATTCCTGAAGGAAGTGAGGACCTGGCTCCCTGAGCTGCCCAGGCCTGCCTGGTGTGGTCATCGCCAGGTCTGGAGGAGGGTGGGGCTCAGGGGGGCATGGCTCTCCTCTCCGGGGCCTTTGCATAAACAGCTCCCTCTGATCTTAGCTGCCCTTGCTCCTGGGAGCACAGTTTCAAAGGATTCTCCGTGGGCCAGAGCCAAGCCCAGTCCTCTTGGTGTGCAGAACCCCCACCCAGGCTCCCTGAGCCGGCCGAACCCCTGGCGCGGGGCCGAGAGGAGCCTTCAGAAGGAGCGCTTAGCGAAGAATGCGGCCATTCAGACGGTGACTGTCCGTCGCCCCACCCTCTGTTCTCCGCCTGGGGTGCTTGGCAGCCAAGCCAACCACAAGACAAGTTTTATCATCTGTTAAACCTGTCGTTCGGAAAAAAAAAATGACTTCAATAAAATATTTCAACAATTATAGTCCATTTTAATTAGGTGTGTACCACATAATTATAGATTAAAAAATGAATAGGGTTTCAAAACCCAGCGCCGTGGTCCTGCGAGCTCGCTCCTCTCCCTGTGGGATTTCCAGCCCAGTCCTGCACCTGAGGAGACGCCGCATACCTGGCGGAGCCCCCTGCGCCCCAGGACTCACCACCTCCTCTCACGGTCCCCACCTCCAGCGGGAGTCCCACCCACTGATGAGCCACTGAGGAGGAGGGGAGCGGGTGGCAGGCTGCAGGACTGGTGCTGGAGACAGGGACTCCGGACATGGACAGTGGGGGGCGGTGAGAGGAGCTGCTGGCCCCGCCAGCCCTGGGCCACTCTCTGCCCCAACAGGAACCTGCTGGGTAGCCTGGGCACACTGGCTCCACTCTCTGGATGGAGCTGCTTATCTCTTAAAAGAAGAGAATTAGACCATCGCTTTCCCACATTGATTTTTTGGAGAGGAGGGGGCACTCATTTTTATTATCTATTTATTTTGATCAACAGTTTGCTCTATTTGAATGACACCCAAATTGTCCATATTAATGCGTCACGTGATGTTTGGATACCGTGTACGACTCATGAGATACAAATCAGGTCAAACTTACCTCTCACAGTTATCATTTCTTTATGATGGAAACACTCGGAATCTTTTCTTCAGAATATATATACATATGTATAGGGCTGGGGTTGTGGCTCAGTGGTAGAGTGCTCACCTCACAGGTGCAGGAACCTGGGTTCGATCCTCAGCATCACATAAAAAATAAATAAGTGAAATAAAGGTATTGTGTCCAACTACAACTAAAAAATAAATATTTTTTAAAGAAGAATATATATATGCAGAATACACACACACACACACACACACATATTTGACCTACTGTGCATAGCCCATCAGAGCTTCCTGCTCCTGTCTCGCCATAGCTGGTATTCATGGAAGGCCTCCCCCTCGACCCCTTCCCCAGCTCCTGGTACCACCATTGTTCTCATTTTCTATGAGGTCAGCTTCTTTGGATTCTGCATGTGAGGCCCCGTGGTACCTGGCTTCCTGAGCCTGGCTTCTTTCATTTAACACGATATCCAATGCTATCCACGCTGTCACGAAGGACCACTTCTTATTCTTTTTAGGGCTGCATACTTTTCCATCATGTCTATGGTCTTCCCTATCCATTCACCCGTCCATAGACATTTAGGTTGTTTCCGTTTCTTGGCTGATGTGAGTGCGCAGGTGCAGGTGTCTCTTTGACAGACTGGTTTCATTTCCTTTGGATGCACACCCAGGAGTGGGATGGACGGATCATATGTAGTTATAATTTAATTTCTGAGGAGCCTCCTTGCTGTTTTCCATAATGGACGTGCTAATTTACACCCCTCTAGCAGTGAGCATGTGCACCCTGTTTTCCCCCTCCTGTCCAGCGCTTGCTACCTTTTGTCCTGATAACGCCCACCCCCCCTCGGCAGGTATGAGGTGCAGCTCCCTGCGGCTTGGGTTTGCATTTCCCTGATGACTGGTGACCTGAGCCTTTGGTCAGTGCTGGCTGGCCACTTGTGTGTCTTTTGAGAAACGTCAATTTAGGCCTGCTGCCCAGCTATGATTGGGTCATTTGCTTTTTGCCGTGGTGATTTTGGAGTTCCTGGATGTTAGACAATTGCCAAATGTATGGTCTGAAAATCTCTCCTGTTCTGCAGGTTGTCTCTTCACTCTGATGGCTGCTTCCTTGGCTGTGCAGAAGGTTTTTAGTTTGATGCAATTCTACTTTTCAAATGGAAATTTGGAATAAAATCCCAGTACACACTTAGTTAAAAATACAGGTGCCTGGTCCAGGGAGCCTGGTCCTGAACCTGCTCTGGTGACCCTGCAACACTTTAAAGCTTGAGGAGACCAGGCAAGGTCATTTGCAGCTCATTTGTTTCTTGTTCAGAAAGTATCCACCGAGCACCCAGGTGCACCAGCCCTGTCCCAGACGCTCACGGGTAGCAGGAACCAGGGCTGGCCAGTGTCCCTGGTCCACTGTGGGACTTCCTGTCCAGTGGGTGCAGAGGAGGGCTTGTTCCTACCTCTGTCTTCTTGCACTCAATCGAGTCCTCAGCATAATCCCAGGGAGGGGACTTGGGGCCTCCCCTCACTTGTGGGGCTCCCCCAGGCCTGGGACCCAGCCTGGGATCTTGTAGTGCAGATCCCAGCAGCCCCTCAGGACCCCAGCATCCCCCCTCTTCACGTACTCCCTGGAGTTACCAGTTGAACTGCATCTACCAATTGAGGTTGGGATTCTGCCTCCTTGGCCCCGAGTGACCATTCTACATGCCCTCTGTCCCTGGGAGTCCTTTACACCCTCAGGACACTGCTGTGGGTGGAGACCCCTGGCAGTCCCCCCTCAAATTAACTCCTGCCCTTCCCACCCATGTGCCCAAAGAACCTCGGCACCTGTGGTCTCGTTGCCCATCATGCTAAGAACCACCTTCTTCCTTGCGGTGTGCTTGCCTCAGAGTGTGGCAGACACTCTGCGTGGGACCAGAGGTGAAGAGCGTGGGCCACCACCTCAAGGTTTCAACGTCCTCTCTCAAGGGAGAGCTGCGTCTTGTGCATGGTAAGAGGGGCCTGCTTCTGTGAGAGCGTGCGCTGGGTGGGTGATTGACAGGAGCTGGGGAGGACACGGGGAGGAGGGCTGGATGAGCCCACGGGCTGATACACCTGGACAGCAGACAGGCAGCTGCCCAGGGAAAATCTCGGTCCCAAAAGATTAAATGGAAATTCCAGAAACAATTCCCAAGTTTTAAATAACTTCTATTAGGGTACATTGTGATTGTTCTACGTCAATTATTGTTATAATTCTGATATTGTTATGATTAGTCTTTGTTAATTTCTTACTATGCCTGTAGTAATTTGTAAATAAACTCATGTAGGTATGTGTTTACCACAAAGGGACAAAAAGCAGATCCAGGTTTTGGGGATTTGGTACTACTGGCGGGTGTTTTTGGCTTTGGGCACCCAGGAATGTCTTGGAAAAAATCCCCAAGGGATGGAGGGCTTCTGTAATGTGAGTGGGTGGAGAGGAAGTGGGGAGACATAGGTCGGGTGAGCGGACAAACTGATGAACAGATGCGGGATGAATTAATAAATGTGGCCAGGACACAGGGAGCCGCTGGGTCTCTTTCTCTCTGCATCTGTGAGTTGCAGGCAGCAAGTGCTTGGGTGATGGGAGGAGTGGGCCAGGGTCAGCTGCGGTAAGGAAGAAACCCACGAACGAACGGACGGTAAGTGTGTGTGTGTGCACAGGGGGGCAGGCGACGTCCTCTGGAAGCCAGCTCTGCCGAGTCACTGTGGTCCTGGTGGCGTGTGGAATCCACCGGAACTCAGGGAGGCTCTGCAGACAAGCTCCGGCCCATCCGAGGATGTGCAGGAGGTGAGTGGGCTCCCCTGGCTGTGCAGCTACAGCACAGGCCGGTGACTCACCCCCGAAGCCTTCCAGAAGCCGCTGAGCCAAGTGCCTGGAGCTGCTGCTGCGCGGAGCCCTGGGAGATTCCAGGAGCCTCCACGGGGCCAGGCTAGCTGGTGGCAGGACGGCACCAAAGGGGCTGCTATACGGTTCTCTGCCATCGCCTGGATAAGAGGAGCCAAATGATTTCCCACAAATTCTGGGACAAATGTTTGCCTTAAGGCTCAGAACGCGGTGCCAAGTTTCGGCCCAATCAGATACTTCTGGGTGCTTGCGAGTCATTTGAGAAAGAAAGGGAGGGGTAAGAGAAAGAGGGGAAGGGAGAGAGGGAGAAAAGGAGAGAGGGAGAGAGGAACCCGAAGTGGGGCAGGATGGGGAAGGGAGAGGCTCCCGGGGGTGGAGGCAGAATGTCCTTGGAGGACAGCAGCCCTGCTGGGTGCACCTGGCAAGAGGGTCTCGAGGCTCTTCCCAGGGTGGGGCAGACTCGTGTCAGCAGTGCTGGGGGACAGCTGAGGCTCTGCGGCTGTGGGGGAGCCCTGTCCTCCCTGTGAAGGGCTGTGTGGCCATCCCAGGACAGCTTTGGGGCTGGGGCTGGACACAGGGCTGCTCAGCATTGCGTGGCCCCTGCCTGGCTTTCTGCAGCTGCACCAAGGCTGCTGTCCTTCTCCAGGGGTACCTGGCACACTTGGGCATCACTGCATCCCCAGGGAGGAAGAGTGTGGGTGCAGAGGTGCGGAGGGGCCTTCTGTGTGGGGAGGAGCTAGAGGCTCCAGGAAGGACCCAGCTCTGGGTTCCATACCAGGCCTGAGGACGGGGGCTCCATCCTGCAAGGCGGGGCCGAGGTGCAGGAGCGCTGATGTCCTAGAAAGGTGACCTGGAGCCACACATGTCAGGAGGACACCAGGGACGGGTGGGAAGCAGGGAGGCCAGACTGGAGACCCTAACAGTGGCAGGTGGAAGACCATCAGACCTGGCTGAGAGCAGCCACTGAGGGGAGAAAAACAGTGGCGATGGGGGGCAGGTGACTGTAGGGTGAGGTACAGGAGGACACCATGCCCAGGGTCATGGTGGCCGGGCTTGGCATTCATGCTGGCACTGCCTTTCTGAGTCAGGGAGGCAGGGGACACTGGTGGCCAGAGCAGGGGCCTGCAGGGCACAAGCTCCTGCCTCACTCTCCTGCTCAGCCTCCTGCAGTGCAGTCTCCAGGATGCTGTGGAGTTTCCCTGGACCCCTGGGTCCCTTACCTGGGCCCACGTGTGTCCTGGACACACCTGGTCATAGTTCCCACAGCTCCTCATGCACGGGAGGCACAGCAGCTGTCACCCACTAGCTCTGAGTGCCCTAAGGGCAGGGGCAGTGTGGCCCTGGGTCCAGCCCAGGCAGGTACAGCTCTGGGCTACTGAGTGAGGAGCCCATGAGAGAGGGTCAAGGAAAGGGGCAGGCGCTGGGAGGAAAACAGGGCAAAGAAACACAGGAAGACAAGGGCCAGGGGAGGGAGGGAGGGAGGCAAGGAGGGGAGCGCAGGGCCAGGAGGCTGGCCTTGCCCGAGCCTCTGCCTGCCCTGATCAGGAACTTCCCCAAGGAAGGGGACTGAAGGAGAAAGGGAGGCAGGGACCCGGCTCCGGCTGTCACTGGGTCTGCTAGTGACGAGGTTTGGGAGGCCCTGTTATGGCAGAACAAGAGCTGATCCCCTGTGTTCCCCAGAGAGGGTTCCGTCACTGGGCCCACGCCCACTCTGAGGCTCCAGGGTTGACTCTTGCCCTCTGCCCGTGGTCACTCTCTCCCTCATTCGCTCACACAGGCTGCCGGTGCTGAGCTTGAGCGAGGGGCTGAGCTTCGGACCAGGCTGGGCAGGTGGCTGAGAGGGGGAGCGGCCAGGGGCTCCTGAGGTCAGTCCCGCTCTGCCC
Organism: Urocitellus parryii; assembly: GCF_045843805.1. NCBI lineage: Eukaryota > Metazoa > Chordata > Mammalia > Rodentia > Sciuridae > Urocitellus > Urocitellus parryii. The sequence goes on from NC_135536.1 coordinate 7,371,089, forward strand.
TAACTCAGGACTGGGCCTTCTGGAAAATCTACACCTGAGTTTCCTTCTAAGCAAATCAGCCCAAAGGTGCGCTGGGAGGCTGCAGGGTGGGTGGGAGAGGATGCGTGTAACCACCCCACCCAGAGCTTGCTCTGCTCAGCGGATAGAGCCCCTGAGGGTGTCCTGGGGGTCCAGGAGGAGGGTGAGTCTGAGCCATCACTGCCATGGCGTCCAGGGGGCTCCATGAGAGGAAATGGGTGGGGGAGGCTTGGGGAGGCAAGGTCAGCTTCTGAGAATGCTCTAGAACATGAAGCCCGAATCCTCCTAGAACCGTCTAGACAGAGGAGGGGCAGGGCAAAGGGGGCTGAGTCCTGGTGAGGCTCAGCTGGGCGAGGGCTCTGGGAGGCTGGGAAGGGTCTTCTGGATCACCTGCCTGGAGAGTGGGCCCACGGTCGGTCGCCCAATCCTGACTGTGGGACCAGTGATGGAGTGGCAGATTAAAACACCGTTCTGACGGCCATGGCATTAGCCCTGCAGATTTCCTTGCACATTTTAAAACAAAGAATCGTGATTTAAAACAAAAGAAGGTGTGTGAGGCAATGGGTGTGTCCATGAGCTCCACTGAGCTCTTCCCCTTGGTCACATATATCAAAACCACATGTTGACACCGTCAATATGTACACTTTTTATCTGTGAATTAAACATGTAAATAAATACATTTTAAGTCATAATATTGTTTCCTCTAAATCCACTTCACTGGATGGGCGGGACCTGCCCACCTGATGCAAGATCAGGGAGGGATGGTGGAGGCCGCTGCGTCTGGTGTAAGGGACACGGGATCTGCTGGGGTGCAACCTGTGTCCCAAGGATTTCTCCAGGAACCACTGCACACACTGCCAATTTCACAGCCACACCGAGTCTCTCTTGTTTTCCTGTTTCACAGGTGAGGGAATCAGCCCTCAGGTGGGAAGTGGTCAGCATTGGTCTCCGTCCTTCCAACCTGCAGCCTACAGGCGTGGCCAGGGAGGACTGAACCAGGTCCTGACGGAGGCCGGGAAGGAGCCAGGTGGACCCCGAGGGGTGGGGCAGAGATGCTTGGAGCCAGGAGACTGGAGCCCTGGTGGCTGCTGCAAGGCCTGTAGTGGGCAGAGAAGGCCTGGCTCTTTGCAAGGACCACCCAGGCCTGGGCGTGTGGTGGCTGTGGTTGCTCAGGCTTCTCCGCATCTTAGACTCCGTTCTTGGATTACACTTCCGCAGCCTGGAGACAAGGGGAGCCTCCTCCAGTGCCCCAGCACGTGCCCGGGGGAACTTCCTGCCCGAGGGCCCCTCTCAGTTCAGCACTGCCCACCTCCTGGGAGCTTACCTTTATTCGCCGTCCTCTTCTGTTAGTTTGTTTGTCTGTGTGTTTTGCAGTGGGCCTGGGTCTCAGGGTCTGGGGCCAGCGCCCCACTTGGCCCTCATGCTCCTTTCAGGCAGACCTGTGCTGGGAGGGGCAGGGCGTTTTCTCTGTCGCTGTGGCGGAGCCTAGGGAAAGGCCAGGATGGAACCCTGGCAGGGCAGGTGGCGCCCGAGGGCCAGCGGGTGGGAGGGAGCCGGCTCTGGAATTCAAGGTCCCAGCAAGAGCCCAGCTTGTCCACTTTTTGCAGACGGCCACTCAGACAAGCACCTCAGCTCTCAGAGCCCAGGGGTCTCGTCCACTGTGAGCTGGGAGGACACAGGGCCTCTGGCGGGCAGCTGGGAAGTGCTGGAGGTGCAACAGGAAATGCCTGTCAGCTCTGTGGAGGCCCAGGAGCCGGTGACTACGGAGGGGTTTGCAAAGCACTTAGCCGGCTGCTCGCCTAAGTGCCTAATAAATGTGAACTACTATTATTATCATCATTGTTACTACGACCGTGTTGCCATTCTGTCCTGGGGCTGTTTCACATTCTGCCCAACTCGCGGCACCGCCCTGAGCAGCCAGCGTGACTATGCCACAGCACGTTCTCTGCTCTGCCCAGTGGGGTGTGAAGTCACGGGCATGTGAACCCAATCCCTCTCCTCCAGGGTGGGCTGTGTGGCAGCTGCTATCATTCATGCCACACCCTGCTGGAGGGGACGTTTCTGTTGTGAGCACACTGGCCTCTGCTGCAGGTGTGAGGACAACTCTGACCTCCCGACCTGAGACCACCCCCACCTGTGACCTCCCAACCTGTGACCACACCAAAGTGGCCTCCCACCTGTGACTACCTGATAACCCCACCTGGGACCACCCCCACCAATGACCTCCCCACTTGTGACCTCCCATCTATGACCTCCCCACCTCTGACCTCCCCCACCAGGGACCTCCCCAACCTGGGACCTCCCCCACCTGTGACGCCTCTATCTCTGTCTCCACTTCAGAGATGAGAGCAGAGAGCTGGGAGGCTGGAGCTGGCACATGGATCAGGATTCGGGGGCAGCACTTCTGCCCATGGCCCTGTGTGCCAGGGCCATGAGGGTTTTGCTCCTGGCTCAACTGGGCTGAAAATCTGAATCAACGGCCACTGCTATTGATGCCCAGTAATGGAGGGGCGCCATGCACGGCCCTGTTGGGAAGAGAATCGTAATCCAGGGGGAAGTGAGCCAGGCATCAAGGCATGGGAGTGCCACATGCTCCAGGATGTCATCTTCCTTGGTTGCTTAGTAGCCATGTGACAGTTGGGAGCTGGAAGACCTCGCTTTCAGGCCACACTCGGGCTGCTGTGTTTTAGTAAATAAAGTTTTACAGGAGCATAGCCACATCCATCTGTGCATTGTCTGTGTGTATGTGTGTGTGTGTGCACGCGAGTGCACATGTGTGACATACTGTGGGTGGACCACTGGGCAACATTCCTGGCACAATTTTTCAGACAGGATCTCACAAAGTTTCTGAGACTGGCCTTCAGCTCTCAGTCCTCCTGTCTTAGCCTCTCGCTGGAACAACAGGCGAACCCCCCACCCCCACTCCCGTGCCCAGTTGCTGTGCGTTGTTGATGGCTGTCTATGCACCACAAGGGAAGAGCTGAGTTTTTAGAAAGGAACCATCTGACCTTTAAAGCTAAGATATTTACTATTTGGCCATTTATAGAAAAACTTGTCTGATTCCTGGGTAGATGTCATCTCTTGAATCTCAGTTTCTGAATGAAAAACTGGCTTCTGAGTGAAAGCTCCAGAGGATGCAGCGAACATGAGTTCTTGCAGCCCTGGTGGGAGCTGGTGCAGGTGGGAGCTGGTGCAGGTGGGAGTTGGTCCAGGTGGGAGTTGGTCCAGGTGGGAGCTGGTGCAGATGGGAGCTGGTTCACAGTGGGAACTGTTTCATGGGAGATGGTGCAGGTGGGAACTGGTCCACAGTGGGAGCTAGTGCAGGTGGGAGCTGGTCTAGATGGGAGCTGGTGCAGGTGGGAGCTGGACCAAAGTGGGAGCTGGTATGTGGGAGCTAGTGCAGGTGGGAACTGGTGCAGGTGGGAACTGGTCCACAGTGGGAGCTGGTCCACAGTGGGAGCTGGTGCAGGTGGAAACTGGTGCAGGTGGGAACTGGTCCAAAATGGGAGCTAGTATGTGGGAGCTGGTGCAGGTGGGAACTGGTCTAGGTGGGAGATGGTGCAGGTGGAAACTGGTCTAGGTGGGAGATGGTGCAGGTGGAAACTGGTCCAGGTGGGAGCTGGTGCAGATGGGAACTAGTCCACAGTGGGAGCTGGTGCAGGTGGGAGCTGGTGTAGATGGGAGATTGATCAGGTGGGAACTGGTGCAGGTGGGAGCTGGTTCAGGTGGGAACTGGTTCACAGTGGGAGCTGGTGCAGGTGGGAACTGGTCCACAGTGGGAGCTGGTGCAGGTGGGAACTGGTCCACAGTGGGAGCTGGTGCAGGTGGGAATTGGTCCATAGTAGGAGCTGGTGCAGGTGAGAGCTGGTGCAGGTGGGAACTTGTCCAGGTGGAACTCCTGCAGATGGGAACTGGCACAGGTGGGAGCTGGTGCATGGGAGCTGGTGCAGGTGGGAGATTGTTCAGGTGGGAACTGGTGCAGGTAGGAGCTGGTCCGTGGTGGTGGGAGCTGATATATGGTGGGTGCTGGTTCACAGTGAGTGCTGGTTACATGGGTGCTCAACCATAGTGAGAGCTGTTTTACTGTGGCAGCTGGTCCATGGTGGGTGCTGGTCCATGGTGGGTGCTGGCTCATGGTGGGTGCTGATTCATGGTAGGAGCTGGTCGCCAGTGGGAGCTGGTTCACAGTGGGAGCTGGTCCATGGTGGGTGCTGGGTCATGGTGGGTGCCTGTTTAGAGTGTGTGCTGATTCATGGGGGGTGCTGGTTCACAGTGGGAGCTGGCTCATAGAAGGTACTGGGTAGAGGATGGATGATAGGAGGGCTGGGGCAGGACCTCTTGCCACATGAGGTGGGGTGGAAGAGTGACTTGGCAGGCTAGCCTCAGGGGGAGGTGGACCTGAGCCATGCCTGATTTTGCCCTGGCCTTGTGACTTTGGGAAAGGGATCGCAACTTTCATCTTGTTGTGAGTCACCATATATTGGGGTATCTGCTGGGGTTCTGCATGTTAATTCACAAAAACAAATGCAGACAAGTGTTGATGAGGTTGTTAAACTGCAGCCCTCACCTGATGTCGGTGGGAACAGAAAACACCATAGCCACTGTGGGAAACATTTAAAAATGTAAACCCATATTCACGAACGAGCAATTCCACTTCTAGATATCTACCGGGGTCTGCACCTGGTCTGCTGCCTGGGGACCTGTGGGCGGAACATCCACAGGAGGGTTTTTCACAGTAGCTCAGCTGGAGCCTGGATCTGGAATGTCCCTCCCAGGCCCATGTGTCAAAGCTTGGTCCCCAGAGGTGGTGCTGTTGGGAGGTCGTGGAACCTTTAAGTGTTGGGGTGTGAGGGGCGGCCTTAGGCCAATAGAGGAGTGCCCTCATGGGGACATGGGACTCCATTTCTTCCTCTTCCTCCCCACCCCCCATCCTGGCCCTGGGAGTAACTTTGCAGCACCACGGGCTCCCTGGCATGGGTGCCCTGCCTCCCTAGGTCCCAGCACCAAAGCAACCCTTTCCTGGGATTATGTCGGTTATTTGTTAGGTGACAGAAAACCCACTGGCCCTGGAGTTGTCAAGTGGAAGCAGCCTGCGGGCCCAGTGACTGACCAAGAGCTGTTGGAATCAATGGCGTATTATCCGGGAAGAAAAAGAAACGGAGCACCGTGATGCTGCCAAGAGCCGACCTGAAGCATGTTGGGCTAGGTGAAGTAGCTGGGTGCAAAGGGCCACCTGGGGACCGAGGCCCACAAAATGCCCGGCACAGGCAAATCCACAGATGAATGGCAACCGGGGGAGGGGAAGGGGGGGGGGTGACAGCAACGAGGCCTGAAGGGTCTTTATATGGGGTTATGCAAATGTTCTGAAGCCAGGTGGTGGCTGCACAAGTGAAAATTCACTAAGTGTCATTGAATCGCACACTCAGAATGACAGGTGTCCTGGTTTGCCAATGAACTGCTAAGGTCAGCTCTTGGCGTGGCACAGAAGAAGGCACCCTGGCTGTCCATGGAGCGATTCTCATTTTTCTTCTGGCCGGGGCTGAGCAACCATCAACCTGAATGGTGGCCCCAGCCCTGGGTGTGGAAGACCTCTGAGCTCCCACCAGCACCGGGGCTCTTACATGAACGACCTGGAGCCTCCTCTGGAAGTTGGGAGTGGTAGGCATTCCTGGAACCAGGGTGTTTTAATCGTGTAGTTCTGGGTCGACTGCTGTGTCCCCCCAGATTTATGTATTGAAGCCTTAGTCCTCAGTGGGATGGAATTGGGAGCAGAGCCTTTGAGAGGTGATGGGGTGTAGATGAGGTTTGGGGGCAGAGCACCCATAATAGCTTTGGTGTCCTAGTAAAGGGATACAGAGACTAGAATTCTCTCTCTTCCTGTGAACACACAGCAAGAAATTCTGTCTATAAACCAGGAGACCAGCCCTCCCCAAGAACCCGGTCAGGCGGCCACCTTGACCTTGAACTTCTAGTCTCCAGATCATGAGAAACAGATGCCTCTTGTACAAGTCTGCGGAGAGCAGCCCCAAGTAAGACCCCCATCAATCACAGGCTCTTGGTATGCCCTCGGCACCGGAATCCTCCCAGATCCACAGACGGATGCAGTGGCCACGTGGGGCTCTGTTTCCTTCCCCAGCTGACACAGATCTTCACTCCCTGTTCATGCTTCTACTGTGGAGGTTTGGAGAACAGAATGAATCTTGTGCTTAGAGGCCAAGACCAGAACCAGCTCCTGGCTTGGCTGCTAGCCAGCCATGTGACTTCTCCCTCTGTGTCCGTCCCACTGTTGGGGCTTTGGGAAGGGTCAGTGAGAAACCCTTGGCTGTGTGTGGACATGCCAGGTGGTGTGGGCTGCTGTCCCCAAGACCTGCCGCCTGACACGTTCTCCCACGGTAGAGACCTGTGGGGGGAGGCTACCTGTGTGGGAGGACGCATACGGGGCCTCCCAGAGCCCAGGAGTTTTGGGGTCAAGGGGCCGGAGGTTCCCGCTCTGCTGTGGGTCTGCCCTGAAGAGAATGCCAACCTTGGTGGCCCTCTCCAGTGCCCGCAGTCTGGGCTCTTGGAGGAACTCCACCATGCGGGCAGTTTGGTACCACTGTCTAAAGCTTGCCAAGCCCCGGAATCATCAATGTTGGGCAAGGGTCAGGAGGCAGGGAAGAGGCCTGGGTGTGCCTAAGCTTTGATGAGTCTGAGGAGCCCCATGTTGGGTGGTTTGGGTTGGAAAGTCTTGAGGTAAGGACAGGCCCCTCTCTGTCCTGGTCCCTGTCCTCTGAACCGACCCCAGGAAACTTCCTACATCTCCCAGAGCTTCACCTCTTTCTCCAAGAAGGGAAGATGCGGTGGGATCAGTGGCTCCGTGGAAACCGTGGCCCCCCTGTGCTGGGCGGCAGGGGGTGTGGTGTTCTTGGTCTCCTCAAGTTCACCAGCATCAGTTCCCAGAAGCAGCTGCAGAAAGAGCCCACTCTGCTCCCTATTTACCCGGGTCGCTTTAATTTGAGCAAATACGCAGAGCACAGATTGCTGGGTTGCGTTCTCCCTTGGAAAACAACGCTTGGTAAATACGAGCTCGCGCTATTATCTCGGAACGGGCAGGGTTCGCCTAAACACAGACATTTGGTAATTACCCCTGGAAGCATTTGCTTTGTGCAAAGAGGATCGACATCGGGCTGCCTCCCCTGCTCTGCCCCCAGCTTGGCCCGCATCAGCTCCTCCAGAGCCAGGGGAGTTAGCGGGGCTCTCGCCTCCCTTAGCCACCGGCCCCGGGTGAGGATCAGACGTCCTGCTGCAGGGGACATTTTTCCCTTGGAAGGGGGCGTTGCACAAACGTGTCTCCAGATAACTTTAAAAATGGAAGCTTCTTTGCCCTTTTATTGTTTTTTTTCTTCTTCTGGTGAAATGGAAACTAGTAGGCCCGACCTGGCCAGGAGTGCGGCAGATCCACGGGATGAATCTCAATCTTCACCCTTTTAATTTTTTTTTTTTTTTAAATTCAATAAAGGCGACTTAGGGCCAAGAGACTTTTTGGCTCTAAAAAGCATGTAAACATGAGTCACTGTTAATAAGGTGAGCACTTTACTTTGGGATTAGGCCTAAGTGACAGGGCCCTGGTCCCTTATTCCTACTTTGGGACTGCGCCAGGAGAATGCTTTGTGCTGTTCTGAAAAAAGGCAGAATTAGGCGTTCCATTTATTCTATTGATCTTAATAACCTCCTCTCATAAACACTTACTTCATGACATCAATGAGAGGGGGGCAGTGGTAAAGCTCAGAACAGCAGCAGTCGTTGCTTTGAGATGTTCTGTGAGCACCTCGGTGAGGTCGTTGACAGCCAGCTGTGCTGTCGGGACAGTTCCAAGGTGGCCTTCCACCCCTTTCCCTGAATGTGCAGGAGGACAGGGAGCTTAGCGTCAGCTCCTGTTCATTCGGTGCATTGCGTTTTTCCTACTGGGAACTGGGATTTCCTGCAGATCCACGGACCAGAGAACGCCCAGTCGGTGGGTGAGACAGCGCAGTGCTTTAAGGGGTGCCACACACGCCTGCCTCCTTTGGTTTGTTCTCTCGGTTTTAAGAAGAAGAGCTTGAGGTTCCGAGGTGGGCCATGACCCCGTTGCCACGTTGAAATCCTTGGTTCAGTTCTGCATCATTTCTCTTTAAACAGTGTTGCTTCTCCCTTTATGACTCCATGGAGAGCAGCTTCCCATGGGCTGGGCCCCGGGAGCTGGTGGGTGGGGCAGTCCTGGGAACGGGAGGTCTCGCTCGCCTTTGTTCTGGGGCTGCCGATGCTTGCTCTTGGCCGTGGAGCCCTTCCGGGGGCTCTGCCTCACTTCCGCAGGCCTGGACTTGCACTCAGGGGTCAGAGGGGGCAGAGGGGCTGCGCTCCCAGGACTGTCCCGTGTCCCTGGGAGTCCCCACGTGGTGCTTTGCTCCAGGCCTTCTTTGGGAAGGACTTCCAGCCCAGAAGAGAGCGCAGGGAACTTTTGCTCCTGAGGACCTCACCCAGTGCCAGGGCCTCACTCCCACTGCAGTGTGGGGACTGATTTCTGCTGCAATTTAAAAAGAAGGTGGAGGAGGCGGGAAGTGGGGGAGCTAGGGAGGGAGGAAGGGAAGGAGGCAAGCCTGTCATCCATGACCCTACTCGGAGGACTCCTGCTTTGATCTAGTTTTCACCTAGGATTTCCACAAGGGCGTGTTGGAGCAGAGGGCACACGGTGGGTCCCTGTGGATGTGGGCTTGGAGCTCATTCCTGTGGTCCGCTTGGGGCCTCGGTCTCCTCATCCATAAGACGGTGCAATATGAGGAGCACATCTGCCTCCCTAAGCACTTCCCGCTGGCTCAGTCACCTGTACAATGCTCACACCCCTCTGCACAGAGGAGGAAACGAGGCTCAGAGGCACGGTGGGCGTTTGAAACCAGAACGTCCAGTGCCCCTTGCCTCCTGAGACTTGGTGCGTCTTCCTGCTTGAGCCCGGCTCCGTGGGCTCAGAAGAGCTGCTGTGTGGCACCAGCCTTAACGTGGAAGTCAGTGGCTCTCGGACTTAATTGAGGCAGATTTATTTGTCATGTGATTCCAGGACAGAGGAGGAAGGGCAGCCCCATGAGGCTCAGGGGCCCCCCAGGGCCAGCCCTCCCTGCAGCTGTGGGTCACCCTACCCTGTGCTGGGCCCCTCCATTCCCAGGACACGGGTCAATCTCCTGGCCGTCACTCCATCCCCTCACCAGGTGGCTACCTTCCTCACCTGCAGGGCCAGCGCCCCCTGCAGCTGCCGTCTGACCCCCTGCCCTCACCTGGGGTCCCTGGGTGGAGGAGTCACAGCTGCCTGTCTGCAGTGCCCCAGAGCTCCGGCTCCCTGCTCACCTGGAAGGGTCCTCTCAGAGGTGGACTGCTGGCTCCTCTGCCTTCCAGAATGTTCTGTGGCTCTCTGGCTGCTGCCCTTGCTGGGACACCTCCTCTCCTTCTGCCCTCTCTCCAGGCTCCTGTCTTGTTCTCTGCTCTCTGGAATCGGGCTTCTTGTCCTCCCGCACCCCAGGCTCCTCAGGGGGCCAAAGACCACCCCATTTAGACCTTAGGTCCCTTCTTTCCCTGCCTGGGTCAGCTCTGTCCTGCTCTTCCAGCCCTTCCCTCCTCTGCGCTGGAGGGGCTCTGTCTGCAAGAGCCAGCGGACACCCCCAGGGGCTGGAGAGCAGGACCCAGGACCGGGAGTGCCGTTCTGCTATTTAATTGGATCGCATGAGGTTCTTAGATCATCCTTCCTACATTGTCATCAACCCCAGGACTTTTATCCTTGCTGTCCTGAGCCTGAAACACCCCTTTCCTGTCCCAAGTCTCTGCTTCTATTCAAATAGCGGCCACTCATCCCTCCGTTCCCTGGCCCAGGGCGGTTCCCAGCCTTGCCCCTGTTGCCTGTTTTCCTGGTGGTTTTTCTCTGAGCCCCAGCCCTTTTCCTTCTCCTACCTCAGGGCTGTGACTGCACGTGCTCATGTGAGGTCATCTGGCTCTTGTCCAGCCCTGTCCTCACGCACACTCCAAGCTCCAAGATGGCAGAGCGTGTGTCACCCCACTGCTGACCTCAGCTCTAAGGCGGAGCCAGGCTGCTGTGTTCTGTTTGCAACTTGGGCAGGGGGCAAGGAGATCACTTGTGCGACTGTAGCATGTGGCTGTGACCCAGGGCCTGCTAAGGTTGACAATCCAATATATACAGGAGGAAAGAAAGCAGGAAGGGAGGAAGCGAGGAGGAAGGGAGGGAGGCAGCCCTGCACCTGGGTCCCTCATCCTCTGCAGGCCCTGGGCAGAGCAGGGGCACCACCTGCTCAGTCTTTGCAGGGATGTGCCTTGTGGTGTCTAGAGCCCCAGGGCCATTTCCTCTGTGGCCAGAGTTCTTGTCACCTACGTGCCTATAGCTGGCTCTGCAGTCTGTGGCTGCCCCTGTGCTGTGCAGGTGGGCAGCAGGCGGGCGGCAGGTGGGCAGCAGGCAGGCAGCAGGTGGGTGGCAGGCTGGCTCCGGCTCCCCACAGTCTGCAAGGCTGGCCTGGCTGGTCGTGCTCTGGGCTGGGTCTGGTTTGGTCAGCCTGGCTTAAGTGGTCCCTTGGAGTCAGCGAAGATTCTCAATCTCACATTTAGCAAGGGACAGATCATTTTCTCTCAAGTAACCCGTAGCACTCAACAAGGTGACAAGGAATGTGCCTCCCTTCCTTTGTCCTGACAGAAGCAGATGGCTTTCCCTCATTTTGCTGATATAAGGACAGGGCCTGTGGGTCTGCTCGCCCTGCGCTGTGCTGACATGGTGGCAGGCTGGCTCCAACTCTGCATGGTTGCCCACGTACCTGGACATGCACTGGGCTGGGCCCGAGGGGACATCCTGGAGGAGATGATGTTAACAGTGGCTCTTTATGGGTGATGAGAGGAGGAGGAGGAGAGAGAGAGAGTCAATCCCAACAGAGGGAGGCGGCCAGTGAGCCGTGTGGAGGGTGGAGTCAGGACGAGGACCCTTGTCACCAGGATGGAGGAGGAGGCAGGGCAGGTGAGATGCAGAGAGGAGAGGGTGGTAGAAAGGTGCACGCAGGTCCATGGGCCGAGGCGAGGCCTTCCTCCGCGGGTCCGTAGAGAGTGGGAGACTGGATCAGCTGGTCACGGGCTTGATGTGGAGAGAGCTCCGCTGGTCACAGGGTAGAGAAGGGAAGAGGAGAAGGGGACAGGTTAGGATGTCACTGAGGACAGAGAGGGAGGAGTGAGGAGGGAGAAGGGAAGACAGTTGGACGAGCTGGTCTTAGAGCGGGAAGTGGGATGATTGGCAAGTCTCGGGAGCCTCCCTGCTGCATTGATGGTCAGGATCTGTGAGTCACGCTGGAATGAATGACTCATGGATGACCTCGTCACTAGTTTTTATCCTGTCCTGAAGAAACTTTAGTCTCATAAGTTTGAAGAGAAGGCCTTCTCTCAAGAGATTCAGGAGGAATAGAGTAAATATAAAGAGAAACCATCTCACTGTTGCACCCCAACAATGACTACTAAAGTCCCCATGTGAGGACCTGGCTCCTTTACCCCGGGTGACTCTGAGAACATGCTCGGTGTTGGCTCTGGGTTCCCCGGGGGTTTGGCTCCAGCTGCCCACAGAGGTGACAGGATCCATGGCCCCCTCTCGGGACATCTTGGGTTCCCCGGCTCACACTTCCTCTGGCCCGCTGTGCCCGACCTCAGACAGGCATATTCCAGAAGTTTCCCCTCAGCCACAGCAGGTGTGAAGCCTCCCAATCCCAGCTGTGCCTGTCTTCCTACCAAGTCTCTTGGCTGAAGGGGATCAAGTAAACTGAAGGACCCTGGAACAGGCTACTAAAATGGGATTTCTAAAACCAAGGGGCAGGGTAGGGGTATTAGCTCAGCTCTTGTGCAGAACACCACAGGCCAGTAGCTTCAGCAACAGAAACTTACTTTTGCATTTTGCCGCAGTCCGGCTGCAGCAAAATAACGGGGGGGGGGGGTGACGAGCAACTTGTGTACATTGATACAGCAGGAGTGGGAGCCGTTTATTGTAGGACAGGAGGGGTATATATACATTACACACACTTAATGGCTCGCTGGCATTACTTCACAAACCACTCCCTCTGGCAAAATGCCAGGCAACATCCTGACTTGTTTACAGACCCTAACATTTCCCCCTTTTGTTTAATTTAAATAACGACCATAGTGGTTTTTACAGAAACACCATAAATAACCTGCTACAAGCAGAAGGGGAGGATACAAAATGCCACAATACCAAGCCAATTGATGGCTCCATGCAAGAAGCCCTTGGAAAAATTATTCCAGCAATAACACCGTTTGCAATCAGTCACCATCCCAATAATACACACAGCTTAACTTAATCACCATCATCCCAATGGCTCGCTGGTGTCACCTCCCAACTACTCCTTCTGGAAAAATGCCAGACACCATCCTGATTTGGCTGTGGCTCTCAACAGCATGGTAGCATTAATTGTTAAATTTAGGAGATCACATGGTACAAAATACTCTGCAGGTGGGAAACTTAGGCTCAGAACGCTAAGCGCATACAACCTTGGAATAGAGGTGTCAGCGTGCAACGCCCGGGTTCCGACTGCTTCACACCATGACAACCGCCAATTTCAGTCTGGCTGTGGCCAGATGTTAGGGTCTGTAAACAAGTCAAGATGGTGCCTGGCTGGGCTGGGGATGTGGCTCAAGTGGTAGCATGCTCACCTGGCATGCGTACGGCCCGGGTTCGATCCTCAGCACCACATACCAACAAAGATGTTGTGTCCGCCGAGAACTAAAAAATAAATATTAAAAATTCTCTCTCTCTCTCTCTCTCTCTCTCTCTCTCTCTCTCTCTCTCTCTCCCTCCTCTCTCACTCTCTCTTTAAAAAAAAAAAAAAAGATGGCGCCTGGCCTTTTGCCAAAGGAAGTGGTTTGTGAAGTAACGCCAGCGAGCCATTATGTGTGGAGATTCCTGATTGGTTGACTGCTGTATCTAGTTTATGTTAATTAGATAAGCTGTGTGGAATGTATATATACCCCTCCTGTCCTGCAATAAACGGCTCCCACTCCTGCTGTATAAAGGTACACACGTTAATCGTCACCCCCCCACCCCGGGTTATTTTGCTGCAACCAGACTGCGGCAGCCAGAGTGACTGAAGTTGATGGATCCAGTTAGGTGACATGTGACCGTGTAACCTTCCTTATCTTTAGTGGACTTCTCAGGTCAGTGGTGCCCACTCTGCACCCCTGGGAACTCCTCTGCGCCCTCTGCATACCCTGAATACGTAGGCTGAACTGTTTCAGAGTTGGTAAACTATAGCCCAGAGGCCAAATCGGGCCGTTGATTTTTTAAAAAAATGGTTATTTATCATGCAAAATGCACATCGCAGAATTGACCATCTTAACCATTTTGAAGTTCACAGCTCAGGTGCATTATTAAATGCTGCTGCGTTGGTCACCTTCTCACCTCTGTGGCCAAGAGAACAATTTTAGAGGAGGAGAAGTTTATTTGGGGATCATGTGTCAGAAGTCTCATTTTGGGGGGCACCTCTGTCTCAACCATGACAAGTACCTTCACCTTGTGCTGCCATCACCACCAGCCATCTCCAGGTCTCTCATCTTCCCAGGCAACTACTTTGTGCCATGAAACAAGACCCCGGTCCCCTGCTGACCCAGAAATCTCCACTTGACTTTGCATCTTTGTGCATTTGACTGCTGCTCCAGGTACTTCAAAGAATGGGATTATGAATGCACAACAGTGAAACTCTTCATCATTTACAACCACAAGAATGGGCAGTTATACCCATGCATACATGATATACTTTACTGTCATGTGTGTCGTATGTCTAAAAAGAACAAATTGTGTGTATGTGTGTATATATAAATTCCTTTCTTTATGAAGGCTGAATAATATTCAATTGCATCTACAATGTGGGCATGCCACATTTTGCTTTGCTTATCTATTCACATGTTGGTGAGCATTTATGTTGCTCCACCTTTGATTATTGTGAATAATACTCCCATGGACATGGGTGTAGAAATCATTGCTTGGATTTGTAAATGAGTTTTCAGTGGAATATAATTGTGCCCACCCATTTATACATGGTCTATGGCTTCCAGTGGTGGAATTGAATGTTTGCACCAGAGACGGGATGTCCTCAAAACCAAGAATATTGGCTATCTGGTCATTTATAGAAAGAGTCTTCCAAGCTTTTAACTAACAGGATTAGGGCCTCAATCAGGTTTTGCCTAGCCTCTGAGCAGAGCATTTCCTATCCCTGGGTCTCAGTTTCTCCCTATGTATAAGGAAAGTTTGGGTTATTCTGTGATTTTCTAATTGTGGTTTCTGGGTCTCTGGGGTCACCAGTAGTGCTCACAGTAGGGTCTATTGGTAGAGCGGACACTGGTGGGAATGGGATAAAGCTCCAAAACTCTTCTGCCCATTCATCACTTCTCCATCTTCTCTCTTCTATATCCCAGACTGGACATGTTTTGCTCAAGATTTACTTGGAACCCCCCCACAAATGTTAGCTTTAGAAAATGTTTTGGCCCTGAGACAGGAAGGATCTGGGTATGTCCTGGGTCTTTTGATCCCCATGTGGGTTCTGGGTGTCATGAGATTGTGAAAAGCCAGTTGGGAGGGGGAGACTCAGTCCTTCAGGGTGGGGCACATGGCATTCCTCTTGGACAGCAGCCACTCTGGGAGATGGAGGAGGCACTCAGAGTTGGGGGGCACAGCTCTTTGGGGCCTTGGGTATTGCTTTGTCATGATGTGGATGATGGAAAGGGAAGTGGAACATCTCTGGGAAATGTGCCACCAAAGGGTCCTTCAAGGCAGGGTGGACAGAGCTATCACCCCAGACCCCCTCTCAGCTCCAATGTGTTTGTTTGCTAATAAAATAACTGGTGAGGTCCCCTGAGGTTCCAGATTGCCACACAGGAGGTGAACATGTCCTTGTTCACCTGCTGATGGCCAAGAGATCTGTACTGTGGAGCCTCCCTGTCCCTCTGCGTGGGTGCGGGGCCCGCACAGAACTGTCCCATTATCCTGAGCCTGTGTCAGGTGGCTAGGAAGAATGGCCCAGTCGTACCACAAATAAATAAGGCATGCATTTCTAAAATACCCCCAGTTTGTCTCCATACTGGCCTTGTGAAGAGATCCAAGTGGAGTCCTCACGGCTCCTCTAGTGTGTTAGTTCACTTCACTGTTTTGGAGGCTTGTGCATGTGGAATGGTGGTGTCTGTGTTCCCGTTGTCCTGGATCCGGAGGTACAGTGTACCTGGGCCTGGGCCTCCTCTTGGGGCCGGGGGCATTATTTGCAGTTGAGCTTGGGGTCCTGTGCATTCTAGGAGGAGCTGGTCTGGAGGACTGTAGGCTCTGCCAGCTCTCCTGACAGTCTGCACTTGAGCTTCAACGGCACACCTGGGGGACACCTGTCCTGCCTGGTCCTGAGGTGGACGCTGTGCACCCCGGGAGGAGACTCTGATTATCATTCATGTCAGGGGGAACAGACCTCAGAGAGGGAGGGCCCTTCCCCTGAGATGAGAAAGAGACAGTTCTTATTTAGGTAAATTTAGGTAAATTCTTTACTGCAGCACACAGTGACTAGTGACAAAGTTGGGTTTCTGATTGGGCCCTCCACGTGACTGCTGTCCCTCGCCTGACCGGCTCCCCTGTCCGAAAGGAATGTGATATGCTCTCGGTTCCTGTTCTAGAGCGTGGCTCTATCCATTCGCCACGGCTTGGCTGCTTCTTCAGGTGGGAACCCGCCTATCACAGAGGCCGGTGTGTCTGGAGCCTGCTCTCCTGAGATTTTCTGAGATGGCTGCAGGGGGCTGCCTGGGTTGGTGTTGTGGGCCCGGCCACCCACCCACGTTCTCTTCCCTCTCATGGAAGGTGCTCACATTGATGGCCTCAGGACTTGCTCCGGCCCCTGCCTCTTTCGGGTCCATACTCCACTGTCATTTCATTCTGGAAGGGCATTCTCTCCCTCAGAGAGTCTCCTGCACCTGGCTGTCCCCTCACCCTGTTTTGTCACAACACACATCATTTTCCGACACTCTCCCAGGAATCAGCAAACTTTCCATCAAGGGACAGAGAACAAACAGTTTCAGCCCTGGGGGCTCTGTGGGCTCTGTGGTGGCCACTCATTTCCACGGCTGCAGTGCAAAAACGTCCAGGGACCAGGCGTAAATGGATGAGCCTGGTGTTTCAATAAAACTTTATTTACAAGAATGTGTGGCGGGCTGGACTTGGCCCACGGAGTATGCTTCATGTGCTTCCTGTCTCTATCATCTGACAGAAGGTAGGGAACTTATTTAGGGGAGATTCATTACTCTGTCCCAGAACCTAGAATGTAGTTGTCACTCAATGGATACTGAATTATCAATGAGTGAGTGCTTGAATTTCTCCCTTTCCTTTTAAAAAACAGCTTTATTGTATATTCATAGAAATGTAATTTGATCAGTTTCACTGACCAATACCTCCCCCCCTCCCCTCTCCCACCACTCTGTAAAATTACTATGCACCAATAAAAAGGAAAAATGGCTTAACCACGATATAATTTGCATAGGTAGAGTTCACCCATTTAAAGAGCACAGTTCGACCCTGTGCTGTCAACCCCCTCCCTCCTCCTCCCCAATCCTGACCCAGCCCTAGGCAATCACTAATTTATTTCTATCCCTTTGGATTTGACTTTTCTGGCCACTTTGAATAAGTGGAGTCACACAAAACGTGGCCTTGTGCAACTGCTGCTTTCCTGCACGAAAACATTTCTGAGCCTCCTCTATATTGCCGCAGGGACCAGGACTTCATTCTATTTTGTTGCTAAATAATAAGACGCTGGGAAATACGCATTTTATGCACCACTCATTGGCTGATGGATGCCTGTGCTCCCCCGTTTTCTCCATTTTGGAACACAGACAGTGGCTGAAGCTGCTTGAACACTCCCGTGCAAGCTTCTGTCTGTGTGGTCTCACTTCTCTTGGATGTGCACCTGGAGCAGAAATGTTGGGTTGCACAGTAGCTGTTCACTTAGCGTTTAGGGAACTGCCAAATTCTTCAAAGTGGCAGCACCAGTTTACAGCCCCCAGGGAGGAGCCTCTATGCATCTTGGCCCATGAGGGCTACTATCCATCCTTTGGTTCCAGCCATCCTGGTGGGAGGTGGTGCCTCTCTGTGTTGCTGGTTTGCCCTTGCCCTGGCCAGCAGCGATGCTGGGCTGTAATCTCTGTTCTCATCAGCCCCTTGTGTATCCTTTGTGGAGATATGTCTGTTCACATCCTTGTCCATTTAAGAGCTGAGGGATATGTGTTTATTATTTTTTAATGGAGGTGCAATAATTCATTATATATTCTGGAAATAAATCCTTAAGTAGACACATGATTCATAAGTATTCTCTCCAATCCTGTGGGCTGCCTTTTCACTTTCTTAATCAGATCCTAGGAAACATAAAAGCCCTGGATTTTGATGAATCCCAACTTATCTATATTTTTCTTTGGTCTTTTGTGCATTTGCACCCACCAAGGTCGACCTCAGTTTTTCTTGGAAGAGTCTGTTAGTGTTAGCTGTCTTATTTAGGCGTAGGGTCCACCTTGAGTCAGTTCTGCAGGTATGAAGGGGAGGGTCACATCCACTTCCCGCATGTAGTCGTAGTTCCAGGACCATTTGTGGAAAAGGTTTTCTTCCTCTATTTTATCATCTTGACACCTTGGTAAAGAATCCCTTGACCATGAGCACCCAAAGGTTCATTTCCAGGTTCTCAGTTTTATTCTGTGGTCTGTGTGTCTGTCCCTATGTCAGCACTGCACTGTCCTGAGGGCTGTAGTTTGTAACAAGCCTGAAACCAGGAAGTGTGAGTCGTCACCTCATCCTTCTTTTCCAAGGTTGTTTGGCATCTTCTCCTTTTTATCTACCAATGGCGGCAGTGGCTCGCAGGGTGCTGTCCTGCTCAGAGAGCTTTGGAATTGCCTGGAGCGAGCTTTAAAGGCTGTTCTTTCTAAATGAGGAGAGACCTGTGGGGTGAGTTGGAGGCTCCTAGGCTTGCTTCCCCCTGGGGTAGTTCTCCTCCCTGTCTGCATCCGGGTCTCTCCATCTTGAAATGAGTTACTCAGACTAGACGGAAACTAGTCCCTGACACCATCCCCTCGTTGGAAAAAATCACTGGGCCCGAGAGAGCCACGTGACAAACTCAGGGTGAGAAAGGGCACACGAGGCTCACTGAACTGCCTGGAGAAGGAGTCCGGGGTTTAACCACATTAGAAAGTTGTTTCCTTCAACATCGACCTTAAAAATGAACTTGAGGTCCACCAGACTCAGTGATGTGGGATTGACTGAGGAAGGGATGATTGTAGTCCAGAGTTGAACGATCTTGGGTATTTTTTTTTTTTTTTTGGTTTAAATTCAGTTCATCCATTTGTTTCCTTTCTCTTATCTGAGTTCTTACCCAGATATTAAGGGGACATTTCAAAAAAAAAAAAAAAAGAAAAAGAAAAAAAGAGGCTTCAAGAAAGGATTTAAAAATCAGAGTAAGGGCTGGGAGAATGTGTGCTCAGCCTGCCTGAGCTTAGAGAAAGCCTCCACTCCTTATGGCCTCTAGATCTTCTGCCTCCAAAGGGACCCAGATGAGATGCGTTATCACCTCCAGGTCATGCAGAGTCCCTAACCCTGTGCCACCCCTTGGCCCTCCTGCTGCTGTGGTTCTGTTCCTCATCAGGTGCCTGAACTTGGATCCATTGTGGCTAGATGCGGTCCTCAGTGAGGAAGGGCAACGTTTCTTCACTGACATGGTGGGAATTTGGGGGTTTCATGTCCCCACAAAGATGTACACAAATGAATAGTGCAGAGAGGTACGGCTGGAGAGGTGGCTGGGGGCGTGGTGAGGAGGCGTGGCCAGGAGGCGTGGCCAGGAGGCGTGGCCGGGGAGCACAGGGCTGCAGGTGTTCACCCTGAGCTGAGATGGGGAGATGCAGGGGCTGGACCACCTGTGCCAGGGAATTTGATGGCATTCTAGGAGTGTTTGAGTCAGAGAAGAGATGTGACTTTATCCCGAGAGTCCTCTTGGAAGGCAATGTGGAGAGCAGGAGGGGGACCAGAGAGAGGCTTGGCCCAGGTGATGGGGGTGGTCCAAAAAGGTACAGACGAGAAAGGGCAGGACAGCGGTGGGACAGGAGTCTGTTCTGAGCTCAGTCAGGATGGTGGTCTTATGGGGAGGCTGCGGAGGGTGTGAGGGCAGGAGATTCAGGTGGACTCTGGTGTGGGGCTTGGCCCCCGGGGGGAATGTGGTGCTATTAAATGGAAGATGGCACCAGGGAGACACGTTGGTTGGGGTAGTTACTGCAGCACTTGGAGGGTCTAGTTGTTTTGTCCCAGTAGGCTGGCAGTCCCGGCAGGGGGAGCTGCCCTTTGCCCTGTCACAGGCCCTGAACCCTCGTTCTGTGACTGTCCTGGGAAGGAGAGTTGTGGTTGAGATTCAAAATAATCATGAAGGGTCCTGGCTTCCTGGTCTGATGTATCCTCTTCTCCCTGCTTGGACAGGGTACTGCACATGCCATGCCTCAGAGCCCTAGCCCCCAGCCCCTGGCCCCTCATACTATTAACTGGGAGATTACACTCAAAGATTTTGCTTTTTCATTTGAAGAAATGATTCCCACTTATCTCTGATCTAGACCAGATTGGCTTAATATGAAACCAAAGACCCTTGGTGGCCCAGAACTGATGCTTACTGGGCTGTTTCTGGACTGGGAGTGCTGGTGATCTCAGATGTGTCCCCAAAGAACAAGCCTGAGACCCTGTGTGTGTGTGTGTGTGTCTGTGTGTGTGTATGTGGGTGGGTGGGTGTGCGCGTGTGTCTATGCAACCCAGGGAACAGATGCGAACCAGTTGAACACCAGCTGAGCACTCTTGCTGTTGACAGCTGGATGACATCAGACTCTGGTTTTGGTCCACCCTGGGTCTTGACACCCCGTTGACTCCCACAGCCCTTTCTCCGTGGGAGGCAGCCCTTGGTGTATGGTGGGAAGGCACCACTCCTGGGTCCTGTCCAATCTCTGACTCTTACCAGGCCAGTGACCTTGGACAAGTCTTCCAACTCTTCAGAACCTTGCTTTGGCTATTGTGAAATGCGGAGTCACAAACCTCAGGGAAGAGCAGCTGTAGGGTCCAATTAAATGCAAAACAGATGTGAAAATGGCCCATGTCCCTGGCACCTCCTCGGCCACAGTGTTTCCTTCTGTGCAATGGGAAAAGTGATTCAGGGATTGCTGGGGTGTTTTCTGGCTGAATGCTCCTGCTGAGACATGTTCAGTAAAACACGTTTCTGTGTGAAACAATCAGAGTTTGAGTGATGGCATAGGCCAAGTCTGTGGTCTCAGAGTTACCAACTCAAATGTGCACAGGAACCAGGCAGGTAGAACAGAGCTGGCCAGGGTTGGGTGGGGGACCCTGAAACTTGAAGACAGCTCGTTCTGTCTAAAGTGGGTGGTGGCTATTGTTTAGCTCCAGTTGGCTGAATTCAAGCAGCCGGCCAGGTTCCGCGATGCTAGGTCTGACTTTTGTGAAGTCTGACTTTTGAAGTTGGCATCTCACTGTATTTCAGCCCTCTCACAGTCAAATGAGGTCTGTCTAGGAGCTGGGTGTGGCTGCAGTTTGCAAAGCCACTAATCCTTGGTGAAATTCCTCTTCCATTAAGGCCTGGCTCAAGCAACCCACTCTGGGTAGGGCTGTCTGTCTGTGCTCCTGTCTTGTCCAGAAGACACACCCCCCAGTGTCCACCCTCCTTCCTGGGTGCCATTCGTGAGTTGCTAGGTGTGCCCCCGTCAGACAGGAGCGTCCCATGGGCAAAGCCTGGGTGTCAGTCACCTTGTTCACCTCTGCATCCCGGGGCCAGCAGAGACCCTGGACACCAAACTCTCGGTCAGAGTCAGGTGAGCCAGCGGACTCTCCCTCCAGCCTCTCTCTGCTTTCCTTTGGTTCCCTCCATCGCGTAAGTTAGTGCAAAATTCTTAGAAGACCGTCTGACTCAGGAGTCGGGAGAGCTGGGTCAAAGCCGGCCTGTATCTCATTCTCTCGGTGACATGTGCACAAGGAGGCAGCCCAGGGGGCCGGGGCCTCACCCTGTCTGCCCCCGAGCCCATGTTCCTATCACTGCAAATCAAACTCAGCAGCCTCAAGAACCAGAGCCTCCGTGTCCTGAGCCCCTGCCTCATGCCCTCTGCCGAGCCCGTGATGAGAACGTGGTACAGCAATCACAGCAGCCCCCGGAGGGAGTCACTCAGGGGCCGGGATGCACTTCTAGGTACTTCCCAGGGGTGCTCACATTTGAACAAGGGCCTCTCATTGTTCCCACTTTACAGATGTGAAAACTGAGTCACAGAAAGGTGGAGTAAGCTGCCCCACGCTCTGCAGGGAGGACAAGGCCAGTCGGGCTTCAAAGTCACCCCATCTTGCTCTAGAAGTCCTGTTCTTGGGGGTTCCGTTAAACTCGCTGCGTCGGCAAGCTGGTTATGATGGGAATAACGCACGCCTTAGTAGTTCATTGCCTTTTTTCTTTGTTGTTTCTTGGTACCAGGGATTGAACCAGGGGTGCTTAACTGCCGAGCCACATCCCCAGACTTTTATTTATTTATCGAGGCAGGCTCTCACTAGATTGCTTGCAGTCTCGCTACATTGTCGAGGCTGGCTTCACACCGGTGATCCTCCTGCTTCAGCCTCCTGAGCCGCTGGGATTATAGACATGCGCCACCATGCCACCATGCCCGGCACTTCATTACTGTATTCCTCGGTAGTGTTCCTGGCATGGACGTGCAGGCTCCTGCATCCATCGGCAGTTACGAACAGCACTGCTCAAGATCCGTGTGCGGGCTTTTGTGGGGCATGTTTTCAATAAATACCCAGGAGTGGAATGCTGGTCCAATACGTGGGCACCTTGACTGTGTCAGAAACTGCCAAGTGTTTTTTAAAGTGTTGGTGCTACTTTACGCACTTCCCGCCATGTGGGAGTGGAGCTGGCTGTATCTGTGACACCTTTTAGTATTGCCAGCTTTTAAGGGCCGCCCCTACAGGTGCACTGTGGTGTGTCATTTCTGTGTGAGAATTTGTCTTTCATGATGAGGACGTCGAACACCTTTCCCACCTCATGGGCCATCCACATCTCTTCTTTGGCAAGATTTTCGTTCAAACTCTGGACATGAGTTCTTCGTCAGATAAATAGTTTGCATTTTCCCCACCAAACGTGTCTTTCGTCCTCTGAACAGTGTCTTTCGTAGACTAAGTGTTGAATTGTGCTGAGCTCGAGTCGTCAAGACTCTTGCTTTTTGTTCTAAACTAGGAAATTCTCTCCTAGCCCAGGGCCACGTGGACATCCCCCGAGTCTCCTCTCGCAGCAGTGTCACAGCTCTGTGCGGAGCTCTGAGGTCTCCTGCTGTGTTCTTCCAACAGCGAGGTCATGGGTTGGCTCTGCCTGTGTTCGGTTTACAGATGAGGAAACCGGGTGGAGAGCCGTTCAAGGGCCGCAGGCGGGAAGGCCAGCGTTCCTCAGAGCTCCAAGCTTGTCCTGATCTTGTTTGGCGTTAGGAGAACTTGTTGGAGGAAGTGGCCGTTCTCAGGGCCCCCTGGAGCGTTGTTTTGGGGAAGTGGCAAGAATTTCCTTCATATCCTTGGCCTTTTCTCCCCTCTGAAACAGACTCTGGTGACACAGAACCCCAGGTGAGTGTGGGGACAGCAAGACAGGGCCAGGAGAAACCGACAAATGGTGCCTGATGGAGCTGGTGGCTGCTGGGGTGACTGGGGCACCTGTCCCTCGGGCAGCCTCCAAGGGACCAAGCAGAACATGCCAGAGAACTGACCCCCAGAGGCGGTGGAGGCTGGCCTCTCGCCCCCCCACTCTCAACTGCACTGCTGAGGGAAGCCCCCTTTGGACTCCATAACCTCACGCTTCTGGGGGACAAGCGGATTCCAGTGGGTTGGCAGAGACCCCTGAGGTAGCAAAGCAGAGGGACGTCCCTGCTCTGCCGACATGTGCAGAAGAGCCAGCCCAGCTGTGCAGAAGTCAGGTGTGGCCAGAGCATGTGGCAGGGCACCCAGAGACCCGCCACGCGCCACCTAGAGAGGTTCGCAGACCCTCTGCCTTCTTTCCAGGCACTCTGGTCTCGCGCCCTCCTGGCAGGTGATGAGCGCCTGGGGGCTCCGGCTGGCCTCTGTGGGGCAGCAGGGTGCACAAGGGGCTGCTCCGTGTCCTCGCGGGGGCCACCAGAAGTGTAGAGGGTGCATGTTCCTTTTTAACGCAGCCCTGCCGATCTTGACAGCTGGCCACACCTTTCCAAAGGGACCTGAGAGCTTCCCTGTGGCTCAGGCATGGTGGCTTGCAGAGAGTGAGAACAGGACACGTGTTGTCTGGCTCTGTCCACCTCCATTTTAAAATTTGCCACCCAAAGAGTTGTGGTAGCTCCTCATTCCTTAGCTCCGGTGGTGTTGTATAGCTGTGTGTGTGTGTGTGTGTGTGTGTGTGTGTGTGTGTGTGTGTGTGAGAACCTTCTCCCCACAGCTGCAGAACCATGTGTGTGCATTTTTACCTTCTCGGTTATGAAGGTAGGTCATGGTGCACTTTATGCTGAGGATTTTATGAGAACGTCACATCTGGATGCTTGGAACCATCTTGAGAAAACTCCAGTCTTATTGCAAAACCAGGACCCTATGAGACCCGAGTCTCAGTGAGGTGGACAAAGTCTTTCTCCACAAAACCAAACAAACAAATCAAAATACACCCAACAATATAGAGGTGTCCTTGCAACGTAAGCAAGACAGAGCAAACGGAAGGCTGAGGATTAGGGAGACGAGGCCGGGCCTGGAGTCTGCCCTTGTGTGGTCTCGCACTGGGACCTTCACCATGCCACATTGATGTGGCCCAGACACCAGCTGACCTGATGGCCCCGAAGGGTATCAGCCAAGAAGGTCTCCCAAGGGAGGAGGGCCACCACACAGGCATGGGAGGTGCCGGTGTTGACGGGGCTTGGAGGGTCGCCTCTCTGCTCAAACGAAGCTTAAGGTGTCTGCTCGGCTAACTCTGCCCTGGGGAGGCCTCTCCCATTCTGGTGCTGGGCTGAGGGAGTGCGTTGAGTTCCTGGGATGCTGTCACAAACTGGGTTCTGGAGGCCAGAGTCTAAAGGCAAGAGGGGTGTGTGTGTGTGTGTGAGAGAGAGAGAGAGCAGGCTGGTTCTTCCCGCCAGCTCTGAGGAGGCTCTGTTCCGTGCCTCCTGGTTCCCTGTGGCTGCCATAGCCGGTACCGTGGGTTGCAGAGGCATCACCCAGTCTCTGCCTCCATTGCCACCAGGTGTTCTCCAGGTCTGGGTAGAGGCTGCCTCTCTTTTCTCTCAGGAGGACATTTGCTGGTGGATTTAGGGCCTACCTTGACAATCTAGGAGGATCTCATGGTGACACCCTTGGGTTGGTTACATCGGCAAAGACCCTTATGATCATGTTCTCAAGTTCTGGGTGGATATCTGTTGGGAGGGCCAGCACCTAAACACTCTGCATCCTCCCACCTGAGGCCAAGGAAAGGGAGAAATGGGTGGACTTAGTGACTGACAGAGATGAGCTTGAATTCAGGTCCATTTGACCTCTAACCTCTGACCTAACTGTCTAGCCCATGGCTCCCTTGTTCTGTGTTCCTGATGGGGACAGCCATAGTGTACCTGTCCCTAACTTATCAGTCTTTCCAACCCTCATGCCACCCCTGTGCGATGGTCTGACTGTTGTCCCCGTGGGTGGCTGGGGTGACTAAGGTTGAGAAGGGTGGAATGTCCTGAGGGGTGTCACGTGGTGGGCAGGAGGCCCACTGTGCGTTTGCTCCAGCACCACCGACCCCCAGAGGTTGGCCTCTCCTTTCATCCTCCCTCTGGAGCACGACAAGGAGCCGGGCACTGAGTGCAGCCTTGCTGTCTGCACCTGCTCAGCAGGCTGGATGCCCTGCTGCTGCTCCGGGTGCAGCCACGCGGCCTCCCAGCTCTGTTCCTCTTCCTCCTACCTCTGGGCCTTTGGTAGAGTGACGGGGAGGGCACGGGGCTGTGCGTGTCCTCGCTTCCCTCTTTACGGCTGTACTCAGTCACTGAGCACGATGATGAAGTTTGAGCCTCCTTCTGCCTCCGTCGACTCCAGGGCTGGGTCACGGGCCGGCCTCCACCAGATGTGAGCCTTAGCGTTCTCACAGCTCAACTTGCCACTTGATTTGGATCACAGGAGCAGTGTCAGCCCGCTGTCTTTGATGCTGGCTGTTGGGTTTCATAAAAATTATATGAAAGTTATAAAAGGGTGATAAGGCCTTCCCGTTTTACCACCAAATGGAAAAGTTGTCCACACAAAGACTTTATAACCATCTTGTAGCAATTTCAAGGCTCTGCATCACTTTAGCAGATTATGTATTAAGAAGCCTTTGAAAGGAGCAGTAACCTTTGGTCCAACATGACAAGACGGGAGGCAACGGCCCTGCTTCTGCATTGCACAGCCTGGAGTGGACCCTGGGCTTACTCAGAAGTGGTGGACCTGGGCACTGGTTGACGACAGGGATTTCCTAGTCACATTCTGGCCTTCTCAGAAATATTGTCATTTAGAAACAGGATTGATGTACAGCTGCTGTGGAAGTCCCTGAGGGCGTGGAGGGGCTCCTGGCACAAGGGAGCCGGTGACGGAGGCAGCAGGCCTGGGTCCGTCCTAGGTGCCGCTCCCTGCTCTAGGTTTGGAAGCCTCTGTCTTCTGAGCCTCAGTTTCCACCTCTAACACCTTCACCCCATGGGTCTCACTGGGGGTCAAGTGTCAAGTACAAGATGAGGCTTTGTCTTTCTCTGGGCCAGCTCAGATTGTCCTTCCTGTTAACGTCAGTCCATGTGGTTTAATACGATTCTTGAACTGTGTGAGCTTATAATGCTGAGTTTTTCTCCTGGGAGAATCACGTATGCAGATCAGTAATTGTTTATGTAAAACCTTCACTTTCTGATCTAAAAACTGCATATTCACGCAACTGAGGTGGGTTTGTTCTTAGGGTGGCTTTCATGCATTCCATGGCTGTAAATAACAGAAACTGGTTCTCTCATGGCTCTGGCAATGGGAATCTCAGACCAAACCCTGCCGTGCCCTGGAAAAGGAGGCCACCTCCTCCAGTGTCTGTGGCTCCAGAGTTCCTTGGCTTGTGGCCGCAGAGCTCCAATCTCTGCCGATGTCTTCTCAGGTGTCTCCAAACTCCCTCTGCCTTTCCCTGAGAGGGACACTTGTCACGGCATTAGGGGGCCACCCGATAATCCAGCATGACCTCATCTCAATAGCCGTAAGTTCATTTCATCTGCAAAAGACCTTGATTTCAGATAATGTCACATTCACAGATTCTGGATGGACACCGGTTTTGGAGGGGGCTCTATCCAACCCATTTCGTTAGGCGACTAAGAACCGAGAGTTCTCTTTGGGAAAAGACAGCTTAGCTCTGAAGGAGGCCTTCCGAGTAACCACCCCCTCTTATGGAAGGGGTGCTGCCCGGCACAGAGGTGCTGCCCTCCTCCTTACTGTGTCTCAGTGCAGAGCTTCTGTAGACAATAAGCCCACCACATACAGACAAGGACAAAGAGACTCACCCATGCAGAGGTGGCCCACGGTCTCTCTGAGGCCCTGGGGCTGACCTCTTGTCTCTGCTGGTGTCCCAGCAACGTGGTGGGGGTTCAGGGAGTGGCTTCTGGGCCGCTGGTTGAGGGGTGGAAACAGAAATCTGGGACATACTTTGTCATTGTTCAAGCTCCTGGAAGTGTTCCGCCTGTGTGACAGCCGGGCCACTCACCCTCCGGAAGCCCTGTCCTTCCTGCGTCTCTCTGGCCTTGTCCACCCGCCCATGATGCCTGGCCATCCTGCTCCTCATCTGGCCTCTGAGGGTCTTCTGTTGCACCACGTGTCGGGGCCCTGGCTCAGGCCATCCCTGGGAGTCCCCTCGGCCACTGCCTGTCTTCCTGTAGGCCCCTCCTTCCCTGCCACGCAACGTCACCCTTCTACCAGGCACCTGTGACTGTGTGTCTTCTCCACTTCCGCTCCTTTCCTCCTGAGTCCCCTACCTCTGCGGCCCTGTCTCTCCACCACCCTCACTCATCATCCCTGACCCCCTCTGGAGCCATCTCTGTGCACCACAGTGCTCAAGGCCTGTGCGCTTCCTGCTTCCTGTGTGTCCACCTGGCGTCTCTTCCTGGAGCACCTTCCCTGGGCCCTGCTGGCTGCAATACACACCTTTCCTCTCCCTGTCCCTCTTTCTGGCCTGGGTCCCTGGTGTGGGGCTAGGACCTGGCACATAGTAGGTGCTCAGCAAATGTTTGCTGGGTGACTGGGAGAGGCCTCCTCTCTGCCTCTGAGCCCCCACAGTGTGGACGCCAGAGCCCGAAATCAGCTGCTCATTCCTCCCTAATACCCCTTTACGGCTCAGGCCAGGTGTGGCCCAGTGACCCTTGCTATCAATCTGCCACACAGCTGAGAGCAGGACGATTGGTTTGCAGCAAGATTTTCACAGGCCCAGGGTGAGAGGACAGGAGGGACCCTGCAGCCTGCCCAACCAGGCTCCCTGTTCACCTAGTAGGCAGGGCTCCCAGGTGACACTGCTCTTGGCCTTGTCCCCTCCAGGTCTGGACTGAGAGGTGAGAGCTGACCTGGTCCCCCTCAGCCCCTCCCTACTGCTGATCGGAGTCTATTCTCCAGCTTCTCCCTGGGCACCCTCCCCAACCCCAGAGCCACCGAGGCTTCCACGACAGCAACGAGCAGTTACAACCCTTCTGTTGCCTTTGGGAGCGACTCTGTCCTACCTTCCAAGGGCAGAGAGGTGAAAGCAGACACAGTCATGAGCCAGCGAGCCAGACACCGAGGGCCCTTCCTCCTCCTTGGCAGCAGGCAGAAACTCCTGGGCCTGGCCTCGCTGCTTCCCATGGCTGCAGGGGTCAAGCCTTTGGACCGTAACACGCCCTTGCCCTTGCCCTGGGGACCTAGTCTCTGCCCTTTCCTCCCTAGTGCTCCTTGATGGTGGCCCTCTCCGTGTGGGCACTGCCTGCCTCACTCACCATAGCCTGGTGCAGGCACATCCTAGGAGCTCAGGAAACATTTGCTGAATGAATGGAGGGGTGTTGGAGCACATCCGGGATCTCAGGGCTGGGGGACCCCACTGGAGAATCAGTGAGAGATAAGGAACGTGGGTCTCCAGTAAGGGCAAACACCAGGGTCCCCATCACGATGGGCCACGTGGGGAGCCTCAAGCATCAGAAGCCCCAAACCCAGGCTTCCTACTCCCAGCCCCACACCTCTCCGTCAGATCTGTTCCTAAGGTTTGGGCCCTCCCCATCCCCACCTCCCAAGCAGATTGACAGGAACAGAGGAATTAATTTCTTCCTGCCAATTTTATGTCAGTATTCACTGCTTTTACAAAAGTGATCGAATTTGGCAACTCACACCATGTTACAAATCAGGTAAGCCTCCCAGCTTTGCCCACAATAAGCTGGAGGCCAATCAGGTGCCAGCAGAGTGAGCCAGCACCTGAACTTGAACTTGCGAGGCACATACTCTTTTCCACCAGGCATTATGGATCACCCCGCTCACCAGACTTTGCCAACGCTTCACTTACTGTTCCCAATAGTGAGCTGCTTGTAAATACAAATTGATCTCAACCTGCTCTTAAAATTTAGCCCAGTGGTTGAATGGATGCCAATCCCGTGGTCCGAGAGTCACAGGGCCAGAAATCCACACCAGTCCACGTGGCTTGGCTGTGAACCGCGGGCACCTGTTCTTGGCAGGAGCTCTTCCTTCTGGGTAGCCATGCATGGCCCTCCGGCTCCCCGGCCGGGATGAAGCTGTAGGAGCTAATGTATTCTGAGTCAGACCAACTGCCGCTCATGAAGGGGGAAAAAAAAGACTTGCTTGAGTAACCGTAATAATTGGAAAATTATTTTGATAGCCTGAAACAATCTAATATATTACAGAATTTTATTAAAATAATATCAAATCAAATTAACTGCTATTCCATAATGAATTAGGTAACAAGGTAGGCAGATATTAATCGGCCTTGGCTTCTAGGCAGGGGAGCCCGGAATTTATTAGTTCCTGTGGCTGGCATGAGGGTGAAGGCAGAAACCACGGCTGCCGCCGGAGAGGGAACCCCCTGAGACGCACCAGCTCCGACGTCTCCCCCCACCCCCGACTCCCACTTTCTAATCCACCGTTAAACACTTGTATTTCTTTTATGTAGGGTCTTATGAAATTTTTAATTTTTTAATTGCTTTGTGATTTAATAATGAGGACTTTTCATTTGGCCCGAATAAGGAACGAGATGTGATATTGAAATTCTTTCACCTTCTCCACCCTGGCTAACCTTGGTCCCCTCTCGTGTCTCTCCTGTTTCCCAAGACACTAGCGAGCTCATCACCACGGGGACCTGTCACTGGGCAGACAGGCGTCGGCTGCCCAGAAGGTGGATTCCTTGGGAGAAGATGGCGTTGGGCTGGGCTGTGGGGACCCCCTACGGGAAGCCACTGTGAGCCAGGGGAGAGGAGGAGTGTCTCATAGCTCAGTGAATGGGGGCCTCCAAACAAGTCAGCCCCAGGTTTCCCTTTTAGGATTTCTCTGCTCTTGACCTTGGTGTTTCCCAGCCTTTAAAAATGTCTTAAGAGACATGGAAACAGAAAGCACTAACAGTTTCGTGATGCACTGGGATAAATGAGGAGGGCCAGCAGGGTTCCTCTCATCTCCAGCCTCTGCAGTTGCAGGGAGACAATACCCCTTGGCCTTTAGTGCCTGTTTGAGGGTGCCCTTGGGTGCTCCCATGAGTCACCACCATTTTCAACTGCTCAGGTCACCAGGCACCTCTGAAAGTGCTGGCTGGCTTAGGGCCCCTTTCTCTGAGCCTTGGTTTTCTAACCTGTAAAATGGGGGAGCAACAACCTTGTGAAGTTACTCTAAGGCCGAGGACTGTCTGCTCTTATGGACAAGGAGTCCGGGGCTCAGACACCTGGCTCAGCGTCTTGCTGCCAGCCAAGATGGAGGTGGACAGAGACACCACTTCTGCCCAGGAGCAAAGCTTCCCCCCAGGCTGGGCCTGTGTTAGGAGCTCGGGTTTGGCTTTTTCCTGGTGTGGACACATTGCTTGGAGGAAACTTGGTTCTGGATCAAAGCTGCAGCAGGAAACTGAGCCCTGGAGAGCTTTGAAAGTTCTGCATAGTAAGGAGAAGGGTATGTCACACAATGAGTGGGAAGATCATCCCGTGTGACGTCACTTCATTCCCCTCTGTCACGGTCGCTGCGTGTGCTCCATTGTTTGTTTCTAGACAGGACCCGTCCAGCTCTCTGACAAATGCCCTGGGTTGAGGAGCCAGGTCTGCTCACCTGCACTATTTCCCAGGAGGGCTCTTGCCTTTGGTGAGAGCTGTGGGGTGGTGGGGCATACCTACAGGCAAGGCTGGAATCACAAACTGGCTCAGCAGCCCACAGCAGCCAGGGCCAGGAGAATCTGCCTGTCCCTCCTGCAGAGCATCCGTCACTCATTTCCTTCTTCTTGGCACCAGCAGCCTGATTCCTTTAGGGGAGGGACACTGTTGTGTGCTTTATCAGAGGGTCTGTCAATTAAATGCCCCCTCTCAACTTAGCTGGGGGAAGATAAGTGACCTGGGGCTTGTCATTTAGGCTATTTATCCGAGGATCAACAACAACTCACCAGTGATGAACTGCTTGAGGCAGCTCACTTATTTTCTGGCGGCTTGAGGAGGACAGACGGCTCCAGGGCAGGTTTTATTTGGAAAGGTTTTGACCTCTGGTCACATGCACACCGCGGGACACTGCTCTTTACATACAGGGAGCGCCTACGCCCCGGTGAACAATGGCGAGCTAGTGTGCGTGTCAGTTCCATCGTCACTGGAGGCCTCTAGTAGCCACACACAAGCCCTTCCCTGCGTTTAGTGGACACAAACCAAACTTGGGCTCAAAGTGAGCCGCACACCTGCCCTGGCCAAGTCAGCGCCTGATCACGGGAAGCCATTGAACAGGGCTTAAGGCCGAATGTGCTGGGCTTCGGAGGGGACTCATGAAGCACTCCCAATTTAGAGGGAGGCAGAGAAGCCTGTGAGGGGACCGTGGTGGCTCCCTTTCCCATGTTTCGCTCAGTGGGAGGCTAGTTCTGGATTCCTGGGAGAACAGAGGCTGAGCCACGTTGTGACAGGCAGGGCCCCTCAAAGCCCCAGAGAGGCCCTTGGAAAGGCAGAGGGGGCAGAAGGTGGCAGCTGGTGGCTCCTCAGGGAGGATTCTACCCATCACCCAGGCTCTGTCACCAAGTGTCACCCTCCTCTGAGAGCTGGCCACTGTGGTGGAGTGAACCACGGAGACCAGATGCTGGAGAGGCTGCTGGGAGCCCCACCCCACTCCCACTGGTGGCCTCCTGGGTGGGGGTGGCCAGGGCTTGCTGACTTGGGCAGTGTGGTCATTTTTCTTCATGGAAAGAAAAACACAAGGTTCTAGGGTAAAATGTGAAAATCCCAATAAAATGAAGAAGGAATCGTTCCCATTGACCATAAGCAGAGTTAATGTTCCTAGCTGCTGATACCGAGCCAAGATCCATTTCCTTTCGGGTTAAAAGGTGCACCATCAGGAGCTCCGGCCAGGTGACATCCAGGGTTCGTAGAGAGAGGGGAAGAGGGCTGCGGGCCGAGCACTAAATGAGTTGATGGACGTGGGACCAAGACAGAGCAAACGACCAATGGAAATGTCCACTGATGAGTGTTTTCTCAAGGCTGTAAAACAACCCACATGGGCAGCTGAGCCACTCAACAAGATTGTCTCATTGTCACAAAGGGCCACCTGCGGTACTGGCCCCTCTTTGGGCATGTTCAAGTTTGCTGTCTTTGATGAGTGTCTTGCATAGAGCCCTTGAAGCCAGAAAAGAGCCCACAGTACTGCTGCTCACATTTGTATGTGAACTGAGGTTTTTAAATATTGCAAGACAGAGGTAGAGCGGAGAGGAATTGCTTACACCCCAGTTCTGATGCACAATTTGACCTTTGCTCTCTTTGGTTCAGCCGCCACCACATTGTGTAAAAAGGATGAAAATCAATGTGATTCTTTCCTGCCGAATAGCTACAAGACACGTAGGAAACTTTTGTTATTTGTTACTGATGGCAATTAATTAAAAACATTGGTAGTGTGATGAAATGAAACACAGACATATGATATCATAGGATACAGTATTCACAGAGCACTTGAAGATGCATGAAACTTCAGACACAAATGTTGTGGCTGCACTGAACCTTGTAGGGCGTGGGCTCCAAATCACCCTTTTCCACCTGACCCCAGGTGGGCATGAGGGTTCATCTCTAAAACATATAAAGGTAATGAGTTTAAGGATTTCACAACCATGAAGCTCTTCCCCCCCACACCAAGCAAGAGCAACTTTCCTTTTAAATTTGCAGGCAGCTTGGGGTCTGGAAGGTCTGAAATAATGTGCAATTAAATGAGAATTTTCTATTTGTGCTCTTAGGCAGTCAAGAGATAATCTCATGGCTGCAAAAGAGGATGTGGTATAAGCGATCGCCACTCACCTCGTGTCCCAAAGAGGACCAATTTCACTGGTAGCTGAATGGGAATTCACAGGGAAGGACTTTGCAATGTCTACGTGGTACAGGCAAAGTCAGTTTTGTGCATTTTTTTTTAATCATGGTTTGGATATAAAATGAAGCCCAAATGAAGTGAACGTCTCTCTTGTGGATAATTGCTTCCAAAAGAACGAGTACCAAACAACACCCTTGGTGCTTACATGGGAAAAAATAATAATAAAAAGGATTTAAAATTAAGGACAAAAGGAATAAAAGGGTAGATAAAATCTGAGATGCATCGGAGGGAAGATAAAGTGACTTTTTGGCAGCAACTTTAATAGAAGCTTTGCTGCAAAAGTCATCTAACTGTGTTGTTAACTGCGCCTTCTTTACTAACCCTCATGAATGCACGCTTCTCTGTTATTATCTCAGTTAAAAAGGATATATATCTCACATCAGAATCAGCTCAAACTAGTTATTGCACATTATTCTGCATTTCCCATTTCCGTCAATGGGTAATGAGAGATCATGCTGCTTAGCCCATTTTGGAAAAGATTATGAAATGGCCTTTCTCAAGCCTGGCTCCAGGCCACTCCTGTGCGCACAGGCTACTCAGCATCCTCTGGAGGCTGGATGTGCAGGCCAAGGAGTGAGCTCAGGTGACCA
Organism: Urocitellus parryii; assembly: GCF_045843805.1. Lineage (NCBI taxonomy): Eukaryota > Metazoa > Chordata > Mammalia > Rodentia > Sciuridae > Urocitellus > Urocitellus parryii. Next base: position 7,404,335 of record NC_135536.1, read on the forward strand.
AGTGGGAGCAAGGAATGCTGTGGTGTGTTCCAGGCCTTCAGACAGCTCCCTTCTGCTGGTCTCCTGGAGCCCCATGGCCTAGGGTCTGGGATGATTTGCATGGAAAGGGTTGGGCCTGGGCTGGACACAGTGGCCTGCTGGGGGTCTTGAGTGAGAGTTGGCTTTGGAATTCCGCATTTGTACCTGACACATTCCTAGTGCCAGAAATATGTAGGGGGACAAGACCAGCCACATACTCGTGACACTGTCTCTGCAGCCTTCCTCCTTCCCACCTGGAATAGAGCCATGTCTTCAGTAGGGAGGGGCCGCTGGGAAGAGAAAGGGGGGTTATCTGACATCTGGGTCAGGTCTGAGAGCTGTGCTTGCCACGAGTCACCCGGTCTGATGGGGGCCTTGCTGGCCTCATCTGCAAGTTGGGAACAATGATAGTTTCCTTACCTGCTTTGGAGAGGAGACGACAATGTTATCCAGAACATCTTGTACTACTCAGGGAACATTGTCAAGGGACATTCTGATAGTTCTTTAATTGTGTGAGGGTAACTGCTCCGGTCACAATAGGAGCTGTTTTCTCTTTGAAACAAGTAAGCAGGCTGTGCTCCATGCCTCCTCCTCAGGTGTAGCCCCTCCCCTCCAAGAACAAAAAACAACACCGTCGAGAATGTTTTCATCATGGGTGAACGGTGTGCTTTCTAGAACTTTCTATGCATGGGAATACACAGTCGGTGCTCTTTGGTTCTGTTTTCTCTGACTCGGTGTGATTTTGAGATCTGCCTATGGCGTTCCTTTCTCCAGGACAGGTTTAGTGGATTTACTGGGTTTGTTGGGCCCTTCACTGTGGAGCAGTATTTGTCTGTTTCCAGAAAAGTAGCCACCAGCATTCACGGGCAGTGTTCAGGGGAGACTACGTGTTTTCATTTCTGTACCTGGAAGCAGGGCTACTGGCTCACAAGGAAGGTGTGGCTTTAATTTTACAGGAAACCACCAGTTTTTCCAAGTGGCTGTGGATTTTCTCTTCCCCCAGCAATGGATAAGGGTGTGCTCACTCAGGATCCTTGTGGGCATCTGGTATCACCGATCTTTGTAGTTTTGCCATTCTTTTTCTTTCTTTCTTTCTTTGGTGCTGGGATTGAATCCAGGGGCATGTAACCACGGAGCCACATCCCCAGCCCTTTTGAGTTTTCGTTTTGAGACAGGGTCTTGCTAACTTGCTTAGGTCCTCCCGACGTTGCTGAGGCTGACTTTGAATTTGCACTCCTCCTGCCTCAGCCTCCTGAGCTGCTGGGATTATAGGTCGGCACCACTGAACCTGGCCTAATTTCAGCCATTCTGAAGGATGCTTTGATATGGCTCACTATGGTTTTAATTTTCATTTCTTTGATGAGTAATAAAAGCTACAGTAATCAAAACAGTGTGGTGTTGACTGAGAGATAGATATGCAGATTGAATAAAAGGAATAAAGAGCCCAGGCATGGATGCGCACCTGTAGGCCAGTTGACTGCCCACAAAGACACAAAGCAGCTCAACAGACACACTTTTGTCAAAACAGTGTTGCAACAGCCAGACAGCCATGTGAAAACTAGCACATCTCAACCCTCATGTCGCATATGAAAAATGAAAAACCAGAAAGAATACAAGCTCTAAGCATAAAAAGTAACTACATATATGTGTGTAATATAATATATACAATGTATTATATCTATTTATATACACATACAAAACACACATCTGTAATATATATATGAATGTGAATGTTTTTGTGAGCCAAAATACTTCTCACCCACCAATAAAATGAAAGGGCAGGTCACACCTGGGAGTAAATCTGTGCACAACATGTGTCATCTGGTAAGGCCTGGCGACCAGGATGTATAAAAATCGACAAATCAACAGTAAAAAGACAAACAACCCAATAAAAAAGGCACGAAATATTTGAGTAGATACCTCAGAAGAGTGTGGAGTGTCAAGGGGCATGTGAGAAGATGCTCAGCAGGACATGCTAGCATTTTTTTTTGAGAGAGAGAGAGAGAGAGAGAGAGAGAGAGAGAGAGAGAATTTTTTAATATTTATTTTTTAGTTTTCGGTGGACACAACATCTTTATTTTATTTGTATGTGGTGCTGAGGATCAAACCCAGGTCCCCTGGGCATGCCAGGCGAGTGCACTACCGCTTGAGCCACATCCCCATCCCACTATTTTTAAAATCCAGATTTCCCCTCTCCTCGGACCTCAGTGGAGCTGGGGATGTGTGGTGAAGGTTCAGAAGGTTCGGATCTGGGGAGCCCAGGTTTCACTACCAGCTCCGTCAGGGATTAACTTGTGAGCTCTGCAGCTTCTGGGGGTGCACTTGAGGAAGCGGAGATGGTGCGAGGGCCAGGAAGGCAACAGCTTCATGCCCTTCAGCCTCCCCTGGCCCGGAACCTCTACACTGTGGCCTCTGGAGGTTCTCACAGGAGAGGAAAGGTGGCACGCTCCTTCAAATGAGGACATCTCTGTGTTCCCCTGTGCCATGGCCATGAGCCTGGGCCAGCGCTGGGCATTCAGTGACCATTGACTGAGGGTACAAACACCTGAGTTCCAAGCCCTGCGGTCCCCAGAGCCAGGTCTGTGTCGGCCTTTCCACCAACAGCTCATGGGAGAGGGCCACCTCCGGTGGATGTCCTTCAGTCTGTCTTGGTCCCACTGCCTCTGGAGCTGAATGCAGTGGCAATTGAGACCTGAAATGACCAACCAGCCACCACCTCTGGCAGGGCTTAGCAGAGCTCAGCAGCTTCTCAGTGAATGGGTTCCACATGGAGAAGGTCACACCTTCTCAACACTCAGAGGTGCCATGCGTGGCTGGTCCAGTGCAGAGAGCCAAAGTCAACCTGCAGCGCACCAGGCGGCCAGTTGGCGGGACGGTGGTCAGTGAAGGCCAGTTGTGCAGCTCAGCCCTGGGAAGCAGAGCTCCTTGGCGTGCGTCGCTCCTCTCCGCAGGACCTCTAGATGCGCAGGTGGTCCTAGTCCTGGTCTGCAGACCGGCTGCGGCTGAATCATCCGGAGCTTCTCTCAGGACCGTAGGCGTCTCTTTTCCATCCCATACACTTTGAAGAAGGATGGCTGCGGTGGCTCCAGAGATTCTCGTGGACACCACATCTTCCTGGAGGAGGAGATGGGAGACCAGGTTGAGGAGGTGCTGGCCTCGAGGTCAGTGTCTTCTGTTTTTTAATTTTAAATTTATTTATTTATTCTAATTTGTTATACGTGACAGCACAATGCCTTTCAGTTCCTTGTACACATACGGAGCACAATTTTCCATGTCTCTGTTCACAAAGTAGAGTCACACCATTGGAGTCTTCCTACATGTACCTAGGGTCATGATGTCCACCTCATTCCACCGTCTTGCCTACCCCGTGCCCCTCCTTTCCCCTCCTCCCCTTTGCCCTGTCTGAATGGAGGGACTTTAGGGAGGTTAGTGTCTTTTAACTTTTCTCTCTGAGTGCCTCTCTGCCTTCCCACAGCCACCTTCCTGCTTTAGGATCCCAACTTCATGCCCTTTTGGGATCAAAGGACACCACATATATTCTGTGGCGGTGCCTTGGTGCCTTCCCCTCACCTGGGGTCTTCTCCACTTCCACAGTTTGCAAACCCTTTCTCTTCCACCCATGTCCGCTGCTTGTTTCCTGTTGTCAGGGGAAGCAGCCACTCACCTCTGGCTGAGAACAGCACTCCATCTGTTGGTTATCCCACAGCTGCTGTGAGTGGGGGGACGGGTGGCTTGCCTGGACCTGCCCTCTGCCCCGGGTCTCTCGGGCCCCAGTCAGGGCCTTCTCATGGAGGCTCTGCTTGGTGGGGGGACTGCATCCCCCACCCCATGGTTGCTCCGTTCCTTGGAGCTGCAGGACTCAGAACGTAGGTTCTTTCTGACCATCTTTCGTTTCCAGACTCTTCTCCTGGTTCTTTGTTCTTGGGGCTCCTGGCCAGCCGGGGGAGGGGCTCTGCAGGGTGAGCCAGCCGCCACGCAGGCGGTACAGTGGGTGTCACAGGGCCCCTCAGCTTCCTATGTGCCTGGCTGGGTGAAGTCCCAGGTCCAGGGGCACTCAGTGGTGGGAGGCGTCACACAGGTGTGACTCCAGGGTGAAGGTTCTCAGGGCACTGAAGAGTCTGTGGTCACAATCCTGTTAAACCATCCACCTCCTTTCCCAGCGGTTCCCAGACAGCCTTGGGGAGAACTGGCTCCTGACCCTTCGGTGTTGCCTCGGCCACCTGCTGTTGAAGTATGAACTGGCTGCTCTCTGTTCACACTGGAAGAGAGAGGACACAGCAGTTCACAGAGTCTCACTTTTTGGATCGATCCCTCCCCTCCCTGTTTAATCCTCACATCTCTCATATGGCTGCTTAATTCAACGTCAGGACGTTTGCCACGGGTGTCCACAGTCACGTTCTGCCACACGGAAGCCATCGTCAAAGACGGGTATCTCTCTGCAAGCAGGAGCTCCTGCCTCCTGCACCTGCCTGTCTTCCCCAAGGCGCTGGGTCTCCGGGGAACCTGCACTTAGATGTCATCTCTGAGTCGGGCTCTGCCAGGGATGGGACGTGGGATGACTTCCACAGTGGAGGAGCAGAGAATCCACAAACTGAGATGCACTGTGCATGAAAGACAAGGTCAAGGTCAAAGAACCTTGGCTCCTCCACCCCTTTGTCTTGCTCTGCCTCCTTCACGCTCCCCTGAAGCCTGTCTCCCTCTCTTCAAACATTTCTTAATAATCTGTAATTTTGTGGAAGGGATAAAGGATAAGAGAACCTAGAAGGTAACTGGATTTACATATGAATGTTGGGTTTTCATTTTAATTTTGACAAAGTGTAAAGGTTGCTAATAAAAGCATCATTACTGCCTAGCGGTTTCTTTGATGGACTATGGAACAGATTGCTAAGATATGGAGACAAATCCAGGGGTCACCGGTTTTTCTAGGAGCTATCGTTCATTCGTTAACAAAAAACAAAACACCATGACAAATTTTTAAAAAAGAATAAAAGAGAAATGACATTATTTTCAAGGTAGTTTGGCCATTGTGAGCACTTCTTAGAGGGACCGAGCCTCTGTTGGCCTCAGGATGGGTTTGATGTTTGCTGAGATGCTTGGAGGGTCATGTGGCTGGGTCTCCCGTGGGCCACTTAGTGTCTGTGACTCCTAACAAAGAGGTCTTGGGTCAGTCCTGGTGGTAAGTGGATCAGGGAAGGGAGCTGTCCTGAGCCACATGCCCGAGTCCTGGGTCTACCCTGCAGCTAATGCTGGCTGAAATGGGAGATTCAAAATGGCCACACAACCCTCTGGAGCGGGTGGGTAGGCAAGGAAGGCTCCAGACTGACCCCCGGCTGCACCTGGTCCAGTGCCACCACTTCCAGGGCTGGTGTGTATGTGGGGGTACCTGGCATTGCCCAGCAAGCAGCCAACTCTGAGAACTGGCCTCTGGAGTGTCCATCCCCCTGAGATATGAGACTGTGTGGCGCTGCTGAAGGAGCGGGGCCAGTCCTGTCTGATACCAGCTTGCTGCGTGACCTTAGACAAGTCACATTTCCTCTCTGGGCCCTGGTTTCTAAAAGGAGATGAGACCAGTGGCTTTCAACATGTGCCCCATGGAGTCCCAGAGGTGCTCTGGTGGGACTTGGTGGTGCCTCTCCCCCGGCCCTGCCCCGTGGGTCCCACATGACCTGGTGGGTGTCTGCCTCTGCATACCCTTTTCAGTCAGAGAAGCTGTTTTTAACAGTTCTAGGTAAAATTTCATTAGAAGGGTTTTTGTGGATTGAAAGAAATATCAAGAAGCAGTGTGTGCTGATCTCTAAAGACCTTTCTCGTGCTATGACTGTCTGCCATTATTTAATAAGTGGTGTTCTGCATCAAGACCCGAGGCTTCCTGTACTGTATTTGAGGGGTGTGTGTGTGTGTGTGTGTGTGTGTGTGTGTGTGTGTGTGACAGAGAGAGAGAGAGAGAGAGAGAGAGAGAGAGAGAGAGGGAGAGAGATTGTGCATGGTTTTTACAACCAAAAGTCTGTTTTCTGCCGTCTTTTATGAACCCTGCAGAGGTATTTTGTCTCCGTTCCTATCTGGTCCTCCGGGCAGCGGCTTATCAGTGTCAGGGTTTGTGTGTGTTAGTTTGGCTTAGCTTTGTTTTCTGTGTCCAGCTTTTCCCAGGTCTTTGGGGGTCTCTGTGGTCCGGGGTTCTTTGCGTAGGGTGTCTAGTCATTATAGCTTTCGTTGTTTCAATGTTTGGATGCCAACTTTTTTTTTATTTCTTTCTTCCGATCATCCTTTTATAAAGCTAGTTCCTGTAGAAATCTTCTAAATTCTTCTCTTTATAGGTAGATAAACCGAGGCCCCCTGAAGGGAAGCGGCTTTTGCCCAAGCTGCACACTTCACCCCTCCTCTGGTTCCACGGTGGATCTGCGGCTCGCCGTGAGCTGCCTTGGGGTCCTGCTGCACTTCCTTACATAGAGAGTCTTTCTGTTGTGAGGGGCAGCCTTCAGTTAGACGTGTGGAAGTTCACCTGCTTGTTACCTGGAGAGTCCTCCAGGTAGATGCCCCCGGTTGGGTTATTCCTTTCATTGATGAAGAGCACGGGCTGCTCATCAGGTACCTGGGTCTTAGCCAGGTATCTCTCTGCTCGATGCAGGGAATTGTTTCTTTGAATAATGCTGACGCTTTTCTTAATTATACAAGTAAACCGTTCTTTACGACGGACAATTTGGAAAATATGGCAAAGATTCCCAAGATGGCAGCCACCCCCCATCCTGCAGCCATGAATCAAACTCCGCCGTGTTAGCATATCACTGTGCGCTGCCCCCTGCATGCGCCAAGCTTATGTGGATGGGAGTCCACTTCCATGGTCCACTTTTGTTTGCTACCCTTCTGTCTCAAGGGTCTGCTCCCATCTTTGCTGACCAAGTGCCAGCTTTCAGATAGCCGCGTGCCGGAGGGCAGAGTGGACTCCCTGAGACACGGAGAGCTCCCACCTACTCAGTGTGCGACAGAGGTCACCTTAACTTGGATGAGGACATCCGGGAGCCACACAGCATGGAGAGGGTGGAGCACACTTGGTCTGTGCCCTGGTGCCATGGCAGGCCCAGGCTCAGCCAGCCTTTGCCTTCACCCCTCCCCAAGAAGCGCACATGTCCCCACATCTCCCTGGCTCTTGCCAACCAGGAATCAGACTCACACACTCCCATTCCCCAAAGGCCAGGGGATAATCGGACAGGATCCCAGAGATGTGGACTAGAAGGTGTCCCAAGCCTCCTAGACTGCTGACCTTCCCAGAATGGCACATGCCTAACCCAAACCTCCAAATCTGGAGGCACTAATTTCACACATCCTCATTCCCACCAAGGTGAGGCCCCAGCCTGTGTCACTGAGACAAAGAATAGCGTCCCCAACGGGGATCTATGTTCGCCAGGTGTGTGCAGCAAGCCAGGCACTTCACATCTGGCTTTTCCTGTCCATGGCACCACGGCAAGGTGAAGGATCCACTACGACACAAGAAATGGCCAAGGCTGAGAGGTCAGGGGCGGGTCCAGAGCCACCGGTGGGGCCTGGTGGAGGTGATTTGACCCCACCTCTGTGCAGCTCCAGAGCCCTCCTTCTTCCAGCTCTGTCACCTGGCCTCTGACCTAGTGGGGCTGAGCTGGAAGAAGTGAACTCTGTCCTACCCTCCCTGGCTGTGTCCTAGGCTCGGTGGAGGGATGGGCCCTGGCCTTCATCTTCCACCCTGGTCCCCAGGAACAGGCCAGGAACCTCTGGGGACCAGTAGCTGAGCCAGGGAAGTGGGAGGACCGGAGGGGCTCTTGAGGTCTGCACAGCTCTGCGAGGCAGAAACAGGTGGCTGCAGTAGCTTCCATGTGCACTTGAATCTGAGTCAGATCTACTGCCCCAGGAGCCCGTGGCTTGGGGTTTGGCAGAATGACGGGGATACAGCACAGCCTCTGTAACGACTGGATGATAAATCATAGTTGGTCATGAAAGAGCCGGTCCTACCCAGGCCACCGGATACCTGCCCATGCTGCCACCAGACAAGCCGCCCTGACAGCTGAGGGCTCAGTGTCCTCCACACTGCTGGCCCCTGGTGGGACTCAACCTCATGCAGAGGTTGCCGGCTCAGACATTTGCTTCTTGGAAAGGGCTGGAAGCACTTTGCTCTCCCTACTGTGCCCTGGGGACAGGGGCTGTTACTGTGGACCCTGGAGGCCAGGTGCACCTTCCTGCCTCGGAACTGTCCCTCTCCGGGGCTCTAAAGTCCTGGACTTGAAGGTTCCTGGACCCACGATGGGGCAAACAGCCACCACTTAGAATTGCTGGGGGATCCCCAGGATGACGGCGCGAACTGCTGTCTCACCCCAGGGCTTGCCATGCAGATGTGGCTACTCGTGTCCTGCCCAGTCCTTTTTGCTCCCACCGGAGGGAAACAGACACACACACACTACAGAGTCACACACACAGTTACACATCACACACCTGCACACACACAGTATATATAATAGCACACACGCCTGCATAACATGCACACACATGTAAACCACATAGGTGTGCAATGTTCTCACACTTGTACACATGCATGCACACTCACAGACGCCTCTTCCCCTCCCCCTCCAACTTTCCTGCTTTCAGACATGAGCTCTTGTCCACTTTGCCAGGGAAGCGCCCCCTTCCTTAAGGATGCCTCCCCCGGGAAGCCTGCCCGGTGGCTGCCCACGGTGGCTCTGTCTGGGCTCAGCTCCTTCCTCTCGGGCATCAATCCATCCATGGTCCTTTGCTCGGTCCCCATGGTGTAATCAAGATGTCACACCAGAACTTATCACAGAGCTGCTGGGGACAGGTGCAGGGAAGTCCCAGCACCCTTTGTCCCTTGGAGACTAGGAGACCTACTTCTGGGGAGCACTAGAGCCTGGAAAGTCCCTGGTGACCCGGGAACTCCCTGCTTCTCTGCAGTGGGTCCCCACAATGGGGCCAGCCTCCGACGTCCCCAGATTCCTGGATTTGATCCTGATGACCGACTTGGGGACACGTGGCCCCCAGGGCCACAGGGTGCATTGGGTCTGCAGCGGCGGAAGGGGTCTGGGCTCACGGGAGGGTGCGTGCCATGTGTGTTTACTCTTTTCCCTGCAAGTAACAAGTTCAATATTAATCTTCATTTCCAGGGAAATAATTAGTGTTAAGTGAACTGTGATTTCTATCTCTAGTTATTTCTCATGTGCTAATTTAAGCAGCAGAGAAAACGTTCTGTGGTGGCTGATGCGGGGCTGCTAAGCCATATTCCAACAGAGGCAGACGCGGCACAGGCTGGACGGACCACCCACTCAACAGGGGATCGAATTCCAGTGCGCCAGGAGCCTGCAGCTGTGGGGAAAACGGTCCTTCCCGCCACAGGCCCCTCTAATGGGACCAGCCCACCCCTGCACTTGTGCTGAGCTCAGAGAGGAAAAAGAAAAGGATGAGTGTGGCCGGGGGCTTGGCCCAGCTCTGGACCCTGCGGAGCCCTCCCTTCCCCCCCACTGGGCTTCCTCTCCTGGCTCTCCAGCCCTTCCCTCCAGGTCAGAACTGGGTTCTCATCTCCTGCATCCCAGGCTGGGGAGCGGGCCCTCCTCGTGGAGTCTGGTGGGAGTGGGTGGCCAGGTCCACACCTCCGCACACCCCTTCCTGGGAAGCATGGTCCCTCGCTGTGGTTTTCCATGTGCCTGGGCTTCCTGTGTGTGGTTTCTTGAGTCCTGGTCATTTTACCCCTAGATGAGGAACCATTCTCAGAGGCTGCCCTGCCCCAGGGGGTGGGAGGCAGGGCTGTCATTTAGGGCGGTACGACTCCAGGTCTCACACTCTTAACCATCATCTTGAATTGGAGAAAAGGAAAGGCCGTTCCTGGTGGGTACCCAACACAGGCTCTGAGGAGCTCAGGGTGACGTGGTGACGTCTCTAAACTCGGCACCAGAGCTGGAACATGAAGCAGAGTCAATTCATGGGCAGTCACATACCCTCTGATCCACTCTGAATGTGCCTCCAGCTCTGGCTGGGTGACTTTGGATAAGTCATTTAGCATCTCTAAACGTCGCCTTCCTTGTCTATAGATTGACGGGAACATCAGGGCCTTGAGTAGTTGTGGACACTCAATGAACAGGTGCACACCACACCCCGAAGGCCTGTCCAGCCCAGAGGAAGTGACCTTCAGGGACAGTTGCTGCCATGCTGTGCCCACACGCCATGCATTCACTCTTATGAAACACGAGGAGCCCTACTGTGTGCCAGGTGATAGAGGGTGCTGACCTCCTGTGCAAGCACCATGAGGTCCCAAGCTTAGGGAACGGTCAGTAGGCGATTCTGATGAGTCTGCAGGTGGGTGGCTGTAGGAGTGAATGGTTGCCATGGGAACAGGGTGATAGGAACGAGGGGTAGGCTCAGCTACCTCAGCAGGTCCAGGAGGCCTTCCTGGACGAGGTGATGCTCACCTGTGTCTGGGAGAAATTGCTCTGCTGAGGAAGAGGAGTGATGGTGCTCTGGGAAGAAGGAGCACCTGGGAGTGTGGACGAGGGAGAGGACCAGGCACTTGGAGTTGGACAGTAATGGCACTGCGTGAGATTCAGCACTACAGCAGCATGTGGTGTGCAATTCAGCAGCAGCAAGTGCATCCACAGTGCTGTGAAATCGGCACCATTATCCATTTCCGGAACTTTCCCATTGACCCAAACAGAAGCCACAGCTCCTTCATTACTGACTCCCGTCCTTCCCTCCCCAGCCCTGGGAACTACCCTTCCAGGCTCTGCCTCCATGCACCGCCCTGTCCTGGGTATTTCACAGAAGCAGATCCTACGGTTGTCCTTTTGCACGGGCCCATCTCACTGCGGCATGTGTGAGAACCCCCTTGCTCCTGTGGCTGAGCCAGCTTCTCTGTGTCCTCTTCCCTGCCGATGGACGATGGGTAGCTCCTCCCTTCTGTCTCTAGGAACCACCTGTGAAACAGTCATTCCAGAGTCCCTTCTTCCAAGTCTCCAGGCTCGCACCTGGGAGCGGAATCGCTGTATTTGGTGATTCCACGTTTAGCTTTCAGGCAGCAGGGAGAGGCCGTCTCTGGGGTGTGCACCCGAGTTGCCTCGGTGCCTGCAAAGGCAGTGGCTGGAAATGGCAGAGCGGAATCTGGCCCTCTCCGCACTCTCTTCTGGCCTCGGAGCCTGCTCTACCTGGTCCCTCAGATCACCCAGCAGCATGGACTGCGGCATCTCAAATGTGGCAGAGTCAGAGGTGCCCTGAATTGTGAAAATACATTAAATTCCCAATAGTCGTAGGTCTCAGGTGCACTGTGAGGAAACTGAGGCTCAGAGAGGTTAAGTGACCTTCTCCGTGTCACACAACTGTCACACAAGCTGAGATTTCAGTCTGGGTTTGCTGAACTTGGGAGTCCTTTGCCCTTCTCAGCTCTGTCCCCACCCTCACTGCTGCCCCCACCCCCATGGCCCTGACTGGGCTCCCTTGAGGGGAACACCCCCCAGTCCCTTCTGCCTGTGATGGGTCTCGGGGGCTGCAGAGGGGGCCACTGCCACACCTCCTTCACCCAGAAGTCTTCCTGGCCAGGCCAGAGCCCGCAGCAGGGCAATCTCCCTAAGTATAGACGGCTGCATCAGGCTGGGCACCAGCGGGCAGGGAGGACTTTGTGGAGGCAGAGAGGCTATTGCCAGCCTCAGGAATAAAGTCAGGGCTGGCTAATGTGACTTCCACTGTGGCCCCTTGGAGTGTGGAGGTCGAGCAGGACCCAGGGCCAGGGGATGGCATGAGGGCCTGCCTTAGAGCAGGTGCAGGGACAGGAGAGAGGAGTCCTATGAGTGACGTGCTGTGAGGCCGAGTCAGTGGACGGCGAGGACAGGATGCGGTGGTGGTGGTGGTGGGGGGTGTTTGCAGCAGATTTTTGGTCCAGATGCCTTGGGGGCTCTTCCTTCCTCCTCTTGGTGTGTTTTTTTTTCTGTTCTTTGCACATGTGTGCACTTGGGTGTGATGCACAGACAATGAAATATGCAGCCTTTAAAAAGACAGAGAAGAGAATCTTGATATTTGCTAAAACTCTTGACACTTTCTGAGCTCACCTGTTGAGGGCAATGACTTTTACCCTTTGTTTTAGTCAACATTTTTTGCTGCTGTGACTAAAAGATCTGACCAGAACAACTTTAGGAGGAAAAGTTTATTTAAGGGCTCACGGTTTCAGAGGTCTCAGTCCAGGGACAGCCGGCTCTGTTCCTCGGGGCTCCAGTTGAGGCTGAAATTCATGGTGGAAGAGTGTGACAGAGGGACGCAGCTCACATGATGATCAGGAAGCAGAGAGAGACTCCACTCGCCAGATACAAAATATATACCTTAAAGGCACAGCCCCAAACCTCACCCCCTCCGCTCACACCCTCCCCACCTTCAAGTTAATCCCATGAGCAATTAACTCCCTGATTATGTTAAGGCCATAACCCCATCACTTCTCCTCCAAACCTTCTTGCACTGTCTCACAACACCCTCTCATGGGTTTTGGACCCCCATGGGGTGGGACTTAGGCTGAGTAACTGCCCCAGGGGCCTCCAGGCTCTGATCCCAAGAACCTGTGAACGTGGCCTTAAGTGAAAGAAGGGACTTTGTAGATATGATGGACTCGGGATCTCGAGAGGGGAAAGATGGCCCTGGTGATCCGTGTGGGCCCAAGTGTCCTTACAGACGGAGGCAGGGGGAGCCTGGACCACTGAAGAGGAGGGAGAGTGACCGTGGCCAGAGGCAGAGTGATGGGTGGACGGGGGTCGTGAGACAAGGAGCTCTTAGCCACCCCTGATGTGCAGTGGCAGCCATTGAAGCTGATTTCCAAGTTCTCGGGGGATCTGGGGATAGGAAGGTGTGTCAGGGCAAGCTTCCGGTGGCAGCCGGAAGACTGTGTCATGGACTTTGGTTGAGCTGTGCCTTAACTAGGTCATGCAAACAAGAGCTAGACGAATTGGAGCCACAGACTGGCACCTGGGGGAAGAGCTTGAGGATGGATGCTGCTCTCATGGACTTAACCTTGGCCATTTCCTGACCCCCTTGCTGGCCAGTCTTCCTCATCAAGTGAGGGGCCAGGCCTGCCAGCCTTGATGATTGCCCCAGGTCAGGACGCTGAAATGGCAGTGGAAATAGCCCAGAGGTCAGTGGCTGAGGCCTCTGTGTGACCCGCACTGTGCAGAGAACTCATTCCTTTGATCAATGACCCATGGGAGTGGGTTTTACTCAGGACTTGCTTGGCCAGGACCTGCAGGAGGTGGACCCCTCTCTACCCTGCCCTGCCTTTCTGGGCTGATCTTCAACCATCTGACCCCCACCACTACCTTTCCAAAGGGAAAGGGTCTATTTTTCCATTTTTCTTGTCCAGAAAGTAAATTTTGGAAAGGTTTAAACAGTTTTTCTGAACTGAAAATTCTTTGGGACAACGGATTCTCCACAAAGGCACCCAAACCGTGCCTGCCCTGGAGAAAGGACAGTCTCCCCAGGGAAAGGGAGGAGTGGAGATCCACACGCAGAGAATCGCACCTTGACCCCAACTCACACCAAACACAAAGGTGGACTCACAGGATCAGAGACGTCAAAGCGGGACCTGAGACTGTGAAACTCCTGGAAGAGAGCAGAAGGGGAACACTTGAACACCCTGTGACGTCCGTAGAGGTGATGATTTTTGGGATAAGACCCTAAATGCACAGGCAAAAGAGCCAAAGCTGATAAACAGGATTGTATCAAACTAGGAAGCTTCTGCCGAGCAAGGGAGCCAATCAGTAGAGGGAAGAGATGGTCCACAGAGTGGGCAAAGATATTTGCCAACTCTTCATCTGACGAAGGAGAGAGGTCGAGAATAGACGAGGAGCTCAGAAAAATAGACCACAGAAAACAAATAATGCCATTAAAGTGGGGAAATGATCTGAATAGACATTTCTCAAAAGAAGGCATACAAATGTTGATGATGTAGGAAGAAGAGGTTGATATCACCCGCCATCGGGGAAACGCAAACCAGGATGAGAAGTTTCAGAGATGGGAGCTCCAGAGTGGCTACTACTGAAAAACAGACATACAGACAGACAAAACAGGCATGCTGGTGAGGAGGAGCATGCAGAGAACAAGGCACCCCGACATGCTGCTATCGGGAATGTGGATTAGTGCAGCCGCCATGGAAAATTGTATGAAGCTGTTTATCAAGAAACTAAACATAGAAACATTCTCTGTTGATGTACCCTCTTTCTGGGCACATAATCAGAGACATTCACGCCAACTTATGAAAGAGAAACCCGTACTCCCAGGTTTACTGCAGCGCCATTGACAGTAGCCAAGCTGTGGATTAAACAAGTGTCCATCAGAGGATGAAGGGCAGACAGACACTGTGGAGTATTACTTAGCCATACAAAATGCAACCTCATCATTTGTGTCAAAATGGATGGAACTGGTGGACGTTAAGTGAAATAAGCTAGATACACAAGACAAACACTGCATTTTCTTTCATATGCAGAAACTACAAAAATAGTTGATCTCAAAGTGGAAGGGGGTAGAATAGCAGATAGGGGTCAGGAGAAGTCTGAAAAATGGGAACCCGATGTTATTAGATAGGGGGAATGTGTTCTCCTGTCCTGCTGTGCAGCTGGGTGACTATAGTTTACAACAGCATATTATATATTTTGGGAGAAAGTGGAGGTGAGGGGCTTGCAACCTCCAGACAGAAATGCAGTAAGAGCTGGAGATGGTCATCACCCTGATGGTCATCACCCACGATCATTTGAATGTCTCGCTGAACCACATAAATGCATGTCATTGTATGTGTTGGCTAAAAAGATGAGTAAAATGAAAAAAAAAACAGAATAAGGAAATTCTTTTTTTAGTGACAGGACTAAATTTTAACCCGTGCTGGGTTGGGTTGCAAAGACCCTCTACTCTCCAGGACGCTGCCCCAGCTGGATACACTAATGGAAACTTGCTTTCCAGGAGAAGAAAAAGGTACTTTTCTTCAATTTCCCCTTTTGAAGTTATCTTAATCCTAAAAAGAAGGGACAACAGGGACCAGGCAGATACTTCCACGCCCCTGCAGAAGGTACTATTCACAACAGGCAAAGGTGGGAGCAGCCCATGGGTCCAGGGACAGGTGAGGGACACGTGAAATATGGCAGGGACGAGAAAGGGAGCGTCCTTCAGCTCTGTGAAGAGAGGGATTCTAGCGCACCCTCAATCACAGTGAGGCCTGAAGACACTATGCAGCCACCCGAGGACACGAGGACACGTTCACCTGACTCCATCCATAGGCAGCCCAGAGCCTCAGGTTCAAGACAGGACATGCGCTGGCAGCTTCCTGGGGCCAGGGACAGGAGCAGGGTCCACGTTCCACGGGTTGAGCCTCCCTCTGGAGGAAGATGCAAGAGCTCTGGAGATGGGGGGGGTGACAGCTCCTCCACAGTGTGAATGTGCGATGTTGCCACCCTGGGCACTGGGAGACGTCCACTGTGGTGAGTCGTCGGGGGGCGTTTTACGGCAGACCCCAAACATTAGAAATGGAAAACTTGCTCTAAAGGAGTGGCCAGGACATGGTGCCATGCTTTTCACTTCTTAAGCTGCTGCAGGAAGAACTTTTCACCTGCAGAGCCCTTGTCCCAACCGGGGAGGTGGGATGTCCCAAGTCTCCTTGAAGAATGGACCCCTCAACTGGTGGTTTAAATGTACAAAGTAAACAAAACCCCCACCCCGGGGGGGGGGGTTGATAATTAACATGTGCGGGCTCCCACACCACATCAGGAGAATGGAAATGATAGTTGTTCCGAGAAGCCAGGCTGCGGGCAGTCAGCTGCTCACCACCCACGCCACCTGGTCGGGCACTTCCTGTGGTGGTCCTCCCCTGGAACATCAGCACCTGGCTCCCCGGGGGGGCGGACAATGCACCAGGCCCTGGTCTGTCCACTCTCCCTGACTGCCCCCTTCACGGTGACCACGTGTAGGAGTGCACGTGTACCCCCAGTTAGACACGTGCGTGTCCTCTGAGGACCTGCCCCGGGGTGAGAGAGCCTCTGCAGATGGTTGTCCGGGGCCCAAACCCCTCCTGGGAATTGAAAGACATGGGAAGTCTCCACCTCCGAGTCGAGTCTCTCCTCTGCAGGGGGGATGCCAGGGAGGACGGGAGGCAGGGTCTGCGTTTACCTGGTCTCCCAGGACAACAGACTTGCAGGCAGCCAAAGAGATCGTCAAGCCGCGAAGCGTGACAGTCGACATCAAAGGGGGAATGCCACTCCTTGATCCGGACTTGGCCATACCTGCCGGGGCGAGCCTCGGATATGACCACCCCGGGAATTCAAAGGCGCTCTCAGAACAAGCGGACACGCACACACTCACACACACACACACACACACACACACACACACACACACAGAGCCCCATGCAAAACCCTCCTCCTACTTTCAAATGAAAATAGAAGTCTAGACACCCTTTCTTCACAGTTCTTCACTGACCTAATTATTCAGATCTGCGCTTTCTTTTGGTCTTTTCAAAGAACAAGAAGAATGGTTAATTTCACTTAATGGAATAATTGAATATCATAATTGTTTTTTACATTTCAGCACCAATGTTTGAGTTAAGCTGCCCCCCCCCCCAGAGCTCTTAATAACCAGGCTGCTCAAAGAGGCCTTTCTCTCCCATCTCTCTGTCTCCCGACTGGACCGTCTGGGCTGGCTTCTGGCAGCCGGCGTGTTTGGGGGGAGCGCTGCCTAATGACTGTTTTGGTCTGGGATGCTCTGATCTCGCTCTAATTCATTATTTGTCAGGCGTGAGAGGCACCCGGACAGGGTGGAGAACAATGCCTTTCTATTCTGCCTCTTGTTCTTGCTCCTCCTCACCTTCCCTTCCCCTCTCCCTTCTGCATCTTGGACGAGGGGTGAGGATCACGGCAGTGGCGGACCCAGGAAGTCAGGGAGGCCGGCCTCACGCTGGTGGGCTCCTTGATGGATTCCACCATGTCTGGACTATGTATGGGGAGACGGCGAGGTGCTGGGGCTTTGTCCAGGCCACGGGGGTCTGGTGGACACGACACTCCAGTGGAGACACACTCAGAAAACAGAGACACCCATGAAAAGCAGCTCCAGATGTGAAGGTAAGAAAACGGAAAGTTGTTGTGCAGTGAGACTGGGGAGGGGACCGTCGGCCCAGCACACTGTCAGGGAAGGACCAGGGGTGAGGTGGCAAGGATCTCAGGAGAGAGGGCAAGAAGTTGCCCAGTGTGGGTGGAACAGGAAGAAGGTGCTGCTGATCCCAGGTGAGGCAGGTGCAAAGGCCCTGAGAAGTGGGAGATGTCAAGGAGGTGAGGGGGCCTGGCAGAGGGCTAAAAAGAGCCCAAATAATTGTCATAGAGGGGACTGGAGAAGGAATACTCCACCAAGAACCCATATATATATATATATATATATATATATATATATATATATATATATATATAAAATCCCTCTTGCTTCTTTGTGGAGAAGCAAGAGAGGAAGCAGAGAGATCAGTGATCAGTGACAGAGCTGCTACTGTCCTTCCATGGAAGGCTGCTGGTGGTTTGAACAGAGGGTGGAGGGAATGGAGACAGTGAGAAGCAATCTGGAAATACTGTGGAGATAGAAATGACAGGATTTAGCATGAAGAGTCAAACCTATGAGTCAGGACAGGAGATAAGGAAAGCACCTTCAGATTCGGCCTGAGTGACTAAGCAGTGTTCTTCATTAACAATGGAGAGACGGGCAGTATTAGTCAGCACGAGACAGGTTGTGCTGCATAACAAGTAAGTCCCCCACATCTCAATGCCTTAATAGACTGCTTTGTTCATGGTATGAATCCAGTGCAGGTGGCTATACCGTCTCAGGCACATGGCTTCCCAGTCAGCAGGGAAAGGTTGAATGCATGGAGAGTCTCTTCCTTTTCTCCCCTGCTCCAGCCAAGAAGGGCACACTTGTTTCTACCCTCAGCTCACTGGCCTGGATCACCTGCCTAACCAGGGCAAGAGAAGGGGTCCTTCCTAGACTGTGTGCCAAGAAGTGGGGATGAGCCTGCCACCTGTGAGTGCTGCTGCTGTCTGCTGCTGAAGGGCAGGAGAGTACCTGGGTAGGGTCCGTGTTAGGTCTCAAATGGGCAAAGGGACAAGTGGACTAGGACCCAGGGCCTGGGCTCAGGGACAGAGGCTGCCACTGCGACTAATGACAGCTCTTGCTCTGTTTCAGGTCCCAGCTCTGCATTTTGAGGGCAGAGATGACAAGTGCACGAGTCTCACCCTTGGGGTGGGTCAGGAAGACACAGTGTCCATGTGATGTCCATGTAAGCACCTCCCAGAGCTTCTAGAAGCTGCCATGCCTAGCTGTCTTCACAGCCTGTGTCCAGCCTCCTGGTGAAGCACGTGCTCATGCCACCATGTGGGTCCTGGGCACCCCCCATGTTCTAGGAGCAGACGGATTTCATGGGTTCATGGACATTCCACACCCTCCTGTCTCTGGGCATCTGTCAGCGCCCTCCTTCCCTTGGTGTGCCCTTGTGTCCCCATCAGCCTGGAAAACTTCTGTGCACCCTCCAGTGTCCATGTCAAGGTCACGGCCCTGGTGAAGACTGCTCGTCTCCCACTCTTCTCCCCAGGAGCATCAGGGGACCCTGCCTGGGGCACTTGCTCTGACCCTTCATGGTGCCCACCTCATGGTGCCTCAGGTGCTGAGAAGGTGGCCGTGCCATGGGACGTGATGGCCACAGAGGGCTGTTGGCCCACCCAGTTCCTCCTTCCCCTTTGCTGGGAGACTTCAAGTTTTGACCTGACATTCCAGAGAGAGTGTGGGAATCAGGACCTTGCCTGCCACCTCGGGGGAGACACCCCCAGGGCAGGCTCACCTCAATTCCCGTAGGCTGCTGTTTCCCTCCCTGGTATAGCTGACATCCCCACATTTTCACAGAGGTGCCAGGCCCACCGACCCCAGCAGAACACATGTCTTGATCTGGGCTGTGGCACCGGGCACAGGATGAGGACTGAGACAGAGACAGCATTTGCTCCGTGACTGCATGAATGAATGAAGTCATCTCCACTCTTCCAGTCGACAAGTTCTGTGGCCTGGGACAGCTGAGACCCTTCCCCAGGCTGTCAAACTGAGACCCAGTCCGCAGATTCTCCGTCCACTAAAATCAGGGCCTCCAGCTCCATGGGGTCCATCCACTCCCACCGTATTGCCCCTTCCTGCCACTCCTTAGCCCTGGCCTGACCCCACATTGATCACCCACCTGGGTCCCAGCAAGCCCCACCTGCTCTCTGCTGATCCCCGGCGCTTTCTCTCTGCCCTGCCTGCTCCACACGGCGGTCCACACAGGTCCACGGCTGACCTGGGTTTCTCAGTGCCCAGGACCCACATATTTGCAGCAGTTTTAGAAAATCCATGCACATCTAATACAGGGAGACACTGGACCATTTATTTCCTGGCTTTCACTCCTGCAGATGGTGGGAGAATTGGGGGGAATTTAACCCGGAATGATCTAAAGCACTGTGCCAACATCTGGCACTGGATGGGGATGGAATTGGAAGGAAGGAAAAAAAATTTTCCTTCTTTTGTGAACTTCTGGGGCCGAGGAAGACCACACTCTTCCTCCTGAGCTCTGCAGTGGTCCTGGACCCCACATGAACATTCTGGTCATATTCTACCACCCCAAGGGCCAATGGATGTCAGAAAATCATGTTTCTCAGAATTTTGCCTGTTTGGGAATTTTTTTTTTTTTTATGGGAACTGGATGAAGTACTTTATGGAAATGAGCTTTGTAAATGTCAGCATGTGAGTGTCAATCTGTGGGTGTCAACTGTGTGTGCTTGATGCAGAGCAGAATGTAGTAAAGACCACCCCTGCTTAGCTGCTCTGCCGGCCCAGGTGAAGTACTGAAAGGGGCTTCTTCCAGGTAGAGGTGGCCTTGTTCCAGGACACGCAGCAGGGAAAAAGGTCCTGCTGTCCAGACGCCTGGTGCCGTCAGCGACCTGTGCCCTCTGTGGGGCAGTCCTGGATGCACGGGTCAGCAGTGACGGCATTGATCCGGGGAGCAACTCAGGTGTGGGGGGAGAAGCAGGCAGGTGTGGCCTGATGCCCACTTCCTGACTTGGGACGGACACTTGATGTCCCCACACCTCTCTTTCCTCATCTGTAAAGTGGGACTTTGCAGCTGCCTTCCCCAGAGTGCTTCACAGATCCCGTGGGATGGGAGGTGTTCAGACTCTCGATGGCCGGGGAGCGGTAGGCACCTGTGGGTGTCAGTGCACAAGCCTGCTGGGCCCTGTGCTGCAGTGTGAATCCTGCCATCAACAATCGAGCTGCCTGGTTCAGATGGAAACTGGACGCCGTTCAGACAAAAGCCATTTGCTTTCCAGTGTCCACCGTAGCGGGCTTGCAGGGACCCCGCAGCCTGCTCTGTGAGCCCCCCTCACGTCCCCTCAGGTTTTCCGCTCATGAACATTGACATAAGGGAAATCACTTCCCTGAGTGCCATCCTGACTCCTCCGACAGCCGTGAACTGAGCTTGTCCCCTGCTCTCTCTCTTAACTCTCTCTCAAGGAAGCAGACGTGAATAACAGGCAGACCTGGCCACCGCGGGGACAGGAGGGCAGTGACAGCGAGCACATGGACACATTCAGTGGAGCTTAGAGAATGGTGAGTGGACAGGAATGGAAAGGATCACTGCAGAAGTTCCGGGCAGGGGAGATCATCTTCTGCAGAGTGAATGAGGAGGACTTCCTGCAAGAGGCTCATTTGCTCTGGGCGCTCGGGGTGGGGGTGGGGGGGAGTTAGAATCCAGCATGTGGAGCCGGGAGGGTGGTGCGGACCGAGGGTCAGCTGTGAGAAAGTGCACACAGAGGGGCGGAGTGGATTGCTATTTGCTGAAGTTTGGGATGAGAAGTGGGAAGGAAATTTTGAATAAATAGGATGAATCTTCTTTCCCTAATGCCTAACTAAGTGAATAAAAATAAATAAATAAAACCAAGCAAGAATGCACAATCGAACCAGAGCGCAATGAACTGGACACCGTCCCACGTTATCCACGTGCCAAAGAAAGTGTGAGCCACAGAGAGGAGGGTGAGTCAGAAACGGCTCTCTGCGTCACTTCTCAAAACTGATACTGGGATGAGAAAATGAGCTGCCCCAATTCTCAATAGTCTTTCCCAGTAGCCCCGTTTCCTTATTCTGAGAGAGGTACAGTGAGAGTTTGGAGGAGCACTCCGGGAAGTCATTCACTGAACTTTCTTTAAGTCGCACGGGACTCCACTGTTCAGGGTTGATGTGGGATGGAGTTGAGCTGAATTTCCTGCTTCCCAAGGTTTCTGGGGTTAGGAAACTTGTCTCCACCTAGGGTGACCAGTCCTGTAGGCTGAACTCGCCATTCACACACCCTATCAGGGTCTCAGAGAAGGAAACATGCCAGTTTCCACAGCAAGTTCTCTGTCTTGAAAACATAAGGAGACACAATTGTTTAGGACACACTAGATGAGAATAAATAATTAGGCCACTCTATAGAGATGCCATATCAAAAGCTGAATATAACCAAGATGAAAAAAGTGTTGCGTATAACGCTTAGATGAAGAACACAATCCTGAAGAAGAGATGGCCCCGGGAGCTTTATGCTGTAGCAGAATATGATACGATCAAGGCCCGGCACAGTGGTGGCCCACGCCTGTCATCCCAGTGGCTCAGGAGGCCGAGGCACAAGGATCATGAGTTCAAAGCCAGTCTCAGAAAAAGAGAGGCACTAAGCAACTCAGTGAGACCCTGTCTCTAAATAAAATACAAAAGAAAAAAAAATAGGGCTGGGGATGTGGCTCAGTGGTCAAGTGCCTTTGAGTTCAATCCCTGGTACTCCTACCCCCGAACAACCACAACAAAAAAGATTATAATACAATCGTAAGTTTAGTAACTTTGTGATATTCAATAAACTCACGAGAGGAGAAAATAATGCAGGGTTAAGAAAACCAATTAAGTCCTGAAATATAAATTACACACCAAAGAACAAAAAAAAAAAAAAAAAAAACAGAAAAATATGGTTTAAATACTGAGCTGCTGACGTTGGGGAGATGCCTGATTAGTCTAATGGATACAGAGGCAAAAGTGAAGAGAGGAATCAATCAGAGAAAAGGTATGAGCTACTTAGAACAGGCTCACATAAGTCCTTATGTGAAAAATCGGTGGCCCCAATGAAACAACTGTTCATACGCACCATTAAAAGAAAAATTTCCCCGAAAATAAGGAAGAAATCCGTTCATAGTAGAAGATCACATTGCCTGGCAAAAAGTTGACAAAGAACATTTCACACCAGGGCATGTCCTATTTAATTCATTGAACATCAAAAGCACGAATTCTTCATACATCTAAGCAGGAAGGAAAATCAAGGTTTGGGATTCCCGACTGTGACGTGCCACACCCAAGACAGGAAGCAGGACAGTGGGGCGCTAGGGGATAGGAGGTAGGAATTGAGACTCCCATCCCCAGGTACGCTGTATTTCAGGTATAAATGCAACAGGCAGAGATTTTAAAATATGAAACATGGTGAGTCCCAAGAGACTTTGAAAAGAAATGATGTCTAAATCCAGAAAACCAGAAAGGAGTGGATATGATGACCAACTGTGGAGCCATCAGTGCCCAGAGACAGAGGGCTGGTGTATGCAGTTCTGAGGACAGAACGTCGTCCCCTGGCTCTCATGACTGGACTGAGAACTTGATGGCAGGGGTCAGGTCCAGTTTTCCTCCTTAGGTATAATGACACAAACAATGAAGCAGACAAATAAAATATAGGGAATCAATCAAACAGCAGAATTTCAGGTCATACGGCATGTGAGTTCCTTTCTGGAAAATAAATGTTGACAGAGAAACTTGGCTAAGCAAGCACTGAATCAAATCAACCACCCGAGAAAGGAGGTGGATCAAGAAAGCCTAGAAATGAGGGTCGAGATTTAGAGATGTTGGATCAATACTACAAACACGTAGAGATTCTGGTTACAGATGAAATTTAAGTGCTTGAACCCTAATGATGTAAAAATGATGGTATGGCTAAGTAGAATAGGGATTGGTGACATTTTGCTCTAATGGGTCAGATAACAAATATTTTGGTCTTTGCAGATCATCTACAATCATCATTTTTAAAAAATTTATTTACAGCTCTTTGAAAATTTAAAAACGATTCACAGTTCATGTTCTGTATCATAGGCAGCTGACCCTAAGCTGTGGTATGACATAGACAGAACTCAGTCATTGCCATTAAAATCTCAGAGTCGACATGGCCTTGCCTTTGAGGAACCCACTTTCTCTGCTGCTGAGTACTGGGACTCGTTGACAAGGTGGCTTTAACTAGGTTCAGAGTGAAATCCAAGCCAGACCTCCCCATGCTGAGTCACGGCTGAAACTGCTCTGTATGTAATGCTAGAACTTGCTGCCAGACACGGCGAATGGGGCTGCTCCATTCTAGATGTGCTCAAAGTGTGGGATAGACGTGGACTTGTGAAGACTTAGTAAAAAATAGGAGAATATTATCTCACTGAGAAGTGATTTGTACATTGATGAAAATGTCAAAATTTTGGACCCATAGAGTTCAATAAAATACATTTTGAAATTTTATTGTGCTTTTTTAACTGATTTAAAAATACCAGGGAATTAAAATGTTGTGGATTTGGCTTGCATTCTATTTCTATTTGACGGTGGACTTGGAAGCACTGACAAGAAGATAAAATCATTTCTCAGAAAGATGGGGGCTTGCCATCAAAGAAACCACGCATACCGGCAAACGGATCCTCTGTCTTCTGTCCCTTTGTTTCCCCAGTTGAAAAGTGGGTAGCCAGAGTCCCTCAGACAGAACGTGGGGTTTCCGCTCCAGTCCTGGACGTCGTGCTTGGCTTGGGACTGTTTGGGTGGGATATGAGGTGTCCCCCCAGAGCTCCTATTTAATGCAGGGATTTCAAAGGTGAGATGATGAGATGGTGAGAGCTGGAGCCCCATCAGTCCATCCGAGGGGGAGTGGACTGGCTGGAGGTCACTGAGGGCGGGTGGCCGTGACTGGAGGAAGTGGGGCCCTTGGGGGCGTGCCCTGGAAGGTGCATCTTTCCCCCAGCTCCCTCCTCCCCACTTCCTGCTGCCATGGACAGAGCAGCTTCCCTCGCCCACGCCCTTCTGCCCTGTGTCCTGCGTCACCTTGGGCCCAGAGCACTGCAGTCAGCTGACCACGGACGGAGCTTATGAAACAGGGGCCAAGACATACTTTGCCTCCTCCACGTGGCTCTCGCCGGGTCTTTGGGTCCCGGTGAGGGAAAGCTGACTAACGGTGGATTTAGAAAGACCTCTGATCATCTCAGAGCTCAATGTCTCATTGAGAAATGGGGGAAAGGTTTGTGGAGGACATTTAACACCTTAGTAATGTCCCATGAATAGCTGTCCATAACCGGTGGCGGGTGTCCCTGATAAGGAGTCTGAGATCCCAGCAGAAGGATGAGACCCTTAGAGGTGGGCTGTGTCTTCAAATGGACACCCCGTCCCTGCTCAGCCTGCCTCCCAGATGCACCCCACTCTGCCCAGTGTTCTCGATCCTCACCGGGCCTCATCCCCGGGGGTCTGACTCTCCGTTCTGTTCTTTCTGTTTGGCTTCAATAGCCCCCTCCCTGGCCCGAGCCTTCTACCTTTTCTTTCAGACCAACTCCCAGTTGGGACCCCGCTAAGCAGCTTTGAAGAGGTGGTCACGGGGCACAGTTCTGTCCAATGAGACCAAAAAGTGAGACAACTCTAAGGGCTTTGGGGGAAATTCTTGCTCTTTGGATAAAAAGGACTAACATATCAGGCCACATGACGAAGCCCTCCTGCTGGGACCTGTTACGTAAGGTGGGGAAGGGTCTGCGTGGACCTCACCCTCCAGTCATGGGACAGGACATCCCATGCTGAGCACCGTGGCTGGGCTGCTGGTCACCTCCCCTGCAGCACCCCCAACTGCACCCTGGTGGAGAGTTGGTGAAGGGATGGGGCTGGGTGGGGTGTTTACTGAAGGCCAAGAATTCCAGAGTGAGACACAAGAGGATAGCCCAAATTTTGGAGATTTATTTATTTGGTGGCAGCTGAAACAAATTACCATAACTGTGGCTTCAAGCCACACAGACAGGCTCTTCTGTGGCTCTGGGGGTCAGAAGTGCAGCACCCGGGTGGGTAGGGTGCTGTCCTCTCCCACCAGATGATCCAGGCTCATCTCCGCACATCAAGAGCCTGCCGTGGTCACATCTGCAAAGCTCCTCTGCCATATCAAGTGGCCTTTGGAGGTTCCGGGGTCTGGGGAATGGTTATCTTTGGGACAAGTGTCCATCAGCCCGCCACGGGAGACACAAGTGGATACTTTGGAAAGAGGACACAGTTGGACTTCATGACTCTGGGCTGAAACTCCCTGGGACAGGGAGTGGGGCGGCGGTCAGGCACTGTGGGACACATGTCCAGGGCTGTGACACACTGTCCAGAGCTGTGACAGTCCAAGTCCTGGGATGGTAGTTGGGTCAAGTTCAAGTTTAACTGAGTTGAACTCCAAGGGGGGGAGGGCCCAGTTGAAGGGACGGAGGAGAATGAATGTCCACTTTAATTCCACCCGTCCAGCCCGACTCTCCTTCCTGGTAAGAGAAAGCGATTTGCCCCCTGGTCCCCTCCTGGGCTCTCAGTGAAGAGAGTAGAAGTGTCTGGGGGTTGGGCAGGCTCATCTTCTGTCCCCAAAGTTTAGACAGATCTCCTGAGCCTGCCTTGGGGACAGGAGAGAGAGCAAGGAGGTGAGGGGCAGGCGGGCTTCCTGGGCAGCCTCCCCAGACAGCCAGGCCTGGGAATTTGGGCCCCGAACAAAGCTGTTCTGCTTGAGCATAAACAGACTGCCAGGAATGTCACTCCACTGGTTCTTGGCCTGCCCGTCAGATCCCTGCCCTGGGCAATGTGGAAGAGCATCAAGAGAAGGAGAAAATAAATCAAACCCAGAAAGCCAACCGCTTCTTCATGGCTACTCCAATAATCTGCTCCATTAATTTCAGGTCCTTATTTATTTTTGTTTGATTTCTAGAAAGGGTGGACATGTTATTGCAGAAGGAACAAGATTTACATATAAGTGGAGAGTTCAGTTGTAATATTCCTGTGGAATAACTGGAAGGCCCTTGCTTTTGGAAGGAGGCTCAGAGATGTCAAGCCACCTTCATAAGGTAACACAGGTAGGGGTGCACAGAGGAAAGAGGATTCTGATGTCAGTTGACAATAGGTTCCTTTGGCGGCTCAAACCTCAGATGGACATAGACTTGTGAAACAGGCCGATTCTCTCCACCACTAAAAAATGGAAAATTCAAGGGCTTAACTGAGAATAGAGGGGGGTTGGGGAGCCCAGCCATGCCAAGACATTTTAAGTCGGACTCCGTGATAAACGGAGATTTGATATTTCTGGATAATTCCCAATGAGCACCCTTCCCCTTTAATTATCTTGTGGTCGCCCTTTCAAAGGTGATTAAAGCTATTCTTCAGTAGATGTGGTTATAGATTGAGTGGGAACCTGGTCTTTCTTGTGGTTTTTATCGCAGCAATTAAATCTGGCCGGCTTGGAGAAGCTGTGTGGCAGGAGGGTTACCGAGCGAAACGATTTCCCCTTCGGGCAATGTTAAATTTAGGAAAAATACAATTAATTATATCAGACAGGTATCTGTTCTACATCACGGATGCGCCGAGGCTCCTGGGCTGGGCTCACGGGGCGGGGCCGCCCTTCCTCAGCAGGCTGGGGGGCCGGGAGAAGCCCCTTGCCGAGGTTCCCTGGGCTGCCCTCCCGGCCACACAACCACAGCTCTCTTTGGAAGCAATAATGAAAGGAGTGGTGTTTGCCAGAACTTTCTCTAATGCCCTCAAACACACATCCTGGTCTGTGTTGAGAAGCTGGGGTGCCCTGAAATCCCGGAGCACCCTACCCTGCACTCGCTGTGTGGTCCAGGGAGAGACTCCCAGGATCTCTGAGGCTCCTTTTACCCACCTGCAAAACGAGACGGTTGCTCCAGATGTCCTCAGAATCCCCTGCGGCTCAGAGGTAGGGATGTGGACGTAGCTACGTATGACAAGTGGTGACCCCGCGTTGGAAGACTCACTTGCGTTTTCCTTTCGGAGGTCTGCTTGGTGTTTCCCACGTGGAAAGGGGCTTGGGATTCCTTCACCTTCGTACTCCTTCCTCTTGGCTGGACGTTCACTGGCTCTCAGGTTCCGTTGGGAAGAAGGAGCCACAACCATGATCGATGCGCTCCTCCTCTGCCTTGCTGGCGGGACATAGGAAGGGGACCGCTCACGATGTCAGCGCCATGGAATCACGTCCTGAGGGCCGATTCCATCAGCCTTTCTGTCCCTCTCATGAGCCAGGCGTATTTGCACAGGCCAGCCCCGCCTGGACCGCTGGTGGGCAGATGACCACCCCTGACCTCCAGGCCAGAGTCCGTGTCTCCCTGGTCCCTTCTCCAAACAGCACCTCTCTGTCTCATTCCTTCCCTTCCTGATGAACTGGGGGAGGTTTACCTGCCAGCTGTCTCACAGGGGTGTTGTCAGGATTAATGAGATAATATTTTTTAAGTACTCAGAGATCTTCTGATGAAAGAGGCTATAAAAGTACAAAGTGTCACTATTATTGTAATTAATGGCGTTTCCGAAGCTTTCGAAGTGCACGTCGGGCTGTACAAGAGACGGACGAGATCTCCACTTTTGTAGCCAGCAGCCTGTTGGTGAAAACAAGGCAAAGGGCCGATTTGTGGCTGAGAAGGCAGTGACAAGAAAGCTCGCTGATCAGGGGGCTGCTGGTGAGGGCTGGACCCCAAGGCAGGGGACACTGCAGGGGGACGACCTGCACCAGGAGATGCAGGATGGCAGCAGAGATGGCCTCCTCCGGGCAGGGGGCAAGTGGAGGTGCTCAATTTGTACACTGCAGCAAATACATCCCCAGTGGCCCTTTCTCCCAAAGCAGCATGTCCACTGGGCTGCCAAAGAGTCCCCCTGTATGTCCTTGACCTCACCCACAATCATGGCCCTCCAGTGGGCTGGGGCAGAAGGGAGGGTTGACTGCAGAAGCTGCATTGTCTGTTCCCATGTGAGAGCTCTGATCTAGACGGTGGGGTCTTGAGCCAAGCCCTGACCTGTCTTGGGAAATGGACGTTAAGGACAGTGCCAGGTTTAGGACCAGCCACACACTTGGTGGGACATGCGGCTAAATGAGAATGTTATGTCCTTTTTCTAAAAATTAAGAATTTCAAGAAGGTGATGTTGGAACAGCAACCAAGCCCCAGGACCTTCTGAGCACAGGACGCCGTTCAGCTGCACACCTCGAGCCCCCAGGAAGCCACCCCTGACGGGCCATGCTGCAAGTGTCCCCACGGACAAAATCGTCAGCCCTGCTGGCCTTTCCCCTCTGCAAGAACCCCATTCCCACCACCGGCAGAGCCACAGGCATTAACATGGAAAGGCAGGAGGACGAGGAAACACTGGTGGTCCTTCCGTGTACATGCACAGGGACACCAGGGACACTTCCGTTCTCCCGGTGCAGCTGTATGAGTCAGCTCTGGGTTGGCACCTGAATGGTTGTTAATGCCAGACGAATCAGTTTAAATGAAACCGTGAGTTTACTTCAGTTAGTACACCCATGGCTGTGCCAACCCACGGCCCCACACGAGCATCCACGGAGAAGCTCTGCGACGGGCAGACCTGCCTGCAAGGACTCTTCCAGAGGAGTACATACGGAGCGTGTTAACAGATATGAAGCACGTTAATCCCCACATCTCTTAGTACCGACTTTGACAGCTTCTCTCCTGGGAATTGGGAGGCAGGAGGGAGCAAGACCAAGTGCTCGCTGCTCTCGTGGTATGAAAAACTCCCAGGGAAGAACGGATTCTACGGACTCGAGACACTGACCATTGCTAGCTGTGTATTTGATTATTGTCCTCTTCATCTCTAAAGTGCATTCTATTTTGGGCTGTCCCCAGCGCAAGGCTGACTTTGAGTCCCTCCGAGGTTGTTTCTCATAAAATCTGGCACCTCAGGACTTTGCAGCTTCCTCCCAGGAGGACAGTGAGCAAGGTGACATCCTCAGATGAGGACCAGCTGCGACCCTGTTGTTTTCCAAAGTCAGCTGCCTGTTTTGGACCGCGCCAGCCCGGCTGTGTGCTCTGATTTACGTCTTGTGTTTTCCAATCGTGTTTGCCACGCCTCCTCTCGTCTCCAGGCTCATTGCTGGCTCTTCCCTTCTCTATTAAGTATATTGACTCTGTGGTGGGGAGGCCTGGAGTAAACCTCACTCTGACTTTTAAGGAACGATTTCAACCGTGTTATGTCCTTCTTATCACCTGTGTCTTGGAAGCTCCAATGAAGTGTGTCTGAATATGTGAATGTGTGTGTGTACACGTGCCTGAAAATGTGAGCGTGTGTGCGTGTGTGTCCATGTTCTATGAATCAGCATGCTCTCTTGTGCAAATCATTTGGGTAACGCAGCATTCCCGGTGACCACAGGATCTGTCACAGGGTGGGCACCAGGAAGATGCAATTTTGACATCATTTATGAACTTTGTGATAAACTTTGGGCACACTATGCAATGTCCCCAAGCCTCTGTGTCTGAGTGATAAACTAGGAAAAATAGTGCCTTCCTCACAGGGTTTCCGTGCAGAGCCCGACTCCAGCCCATCAGCCACTCCTACAGGGCAGCTGCTCCTATCTTCCGCAATCTGATCTCACCCTTTCAGAAAGTTTGTTCACCAAGAGCTTTTGAAAACAACAAAAAAAAATCACCCAGACAAATTATCAGCGTCTCTCCCAGTTCCCTCCCCTGTCTCTTGTTCCCCAGTATTTTCACAGTTACATCCTTCATTTCTGTGCCTATGTCTGGAAAGTCCTTAACATTCAGAGAAGTGACACTGGTAAATACAGACCCACTGCTGCCTTTCCTGTCACATCTAATAACCAGGCAATGCTGTCATTGGTTGCTTCAGTGACCTCTCCCTTCAAGTCCCCCCAGGGGACCTGCCAGTCATGTCCATTGAATGACCACAGTCTGGGCCGTGATCTTCAGCTCTAAGAGTTCATGATGCTAGACTCACCTCCAGGACCTTCACACCTCGCCATTAAGAAGGGAAGGCGAAGGGGTTGCATTCTAGAAGGGTAGATATGATCTCCTTCTCAGTGATTTTCTAAAGGAACAAGTGTTCAGATAAGGTTAGCAATCCAATGTCTAAAGGCAACTTCCAGTTTTCTTTGTAAGAAATATAATAAGGCAGAGCATGTTAAAATAAACAAGGAAACAACAAACAAAACAAAAACTTCAGTGGAGGAAGAATACTGCAAACATTGAAGCTGTGAAACTATGTTTCTATTTGGGGTTCGTTCCCACCTTAGTAGAGGAACTAGGGCAGCACCCCCTTGTCCCCCCAAGCCTCTGCTTCCTCTGTGAATGGGACTGGCTGCTCCTAAGGCATCAGGCAGCACCAGGCAGATGATATGGGAAGGACCTAGGACGTGGCTAGCACAGTATGCTCTCTCTCCTGCCCTCCTTCTCCAAATGCTTCCAAATTGGAATACCAGGGCTGAAAAATGCTTGAGATGCCATCCGGTTTGCCGCCCCTGTGCTTTATAGACTCAAGGGGGAACCCAGATCCAAGTGAGTAGAGGACAGTGGTGGGGGGTTTGCCAGTGAGAGGAAGACAGTGGGGGTGGGGGGCTGCACTCCCACCCCCACTCCCACCCCCACCAGGGACCTTTTGTATCCATGCATAGGAGGCTGAGGTTCCCGCTCTTGTTGCCAGCTGAAGATGTTTCTGATTTGAAGTTGAACAAAAAATTAAAGAAGAAAAAAAAAAGGAAGGCAAATTTGACCCAAAGTGGTTATTTAGTAAATGTTTGTGGGATGAATGGAATTCTTCAAAACTAGAGACTCAGATACAAATTCACTGAAAACACTGATGCTAAGAAATGTAATTTCAGGCATGTGTTGGTAATTATGCAGTTCTGCCTCTAACCCTCATTACTGATGGCTTGGATTGGATTATGCCATTTTTGGCAGCCAAGGGAAATGAAGTCAAGCAAAGCAAGATGTGGCAGGAAAGGGGTATCCTCTGGCCATCAGTTGGTCCAAAACGGAGTTCAAAGCTCTGGAGCTTTGAGCCTGGGACTTAAGTCTTCAGCTCTGCCTTGTTCAATAATTTTATTGCCAATGTGAACAACAGGGGATAATTTGGGAAGGATCTGAGGCTTAGAGAGAAGGTTAGAACACTGCTCAACCAAATCCAGGCTGATGCCATAGACTCGGGCATCATGGTGGATCTCACAATATGGAAATTAATTAAACTGGGAAAAGATACATTTCTCTATTTATTAAAAACAAACAGACCAAAACCCCAAAACAAGGGCAGAAAAATTGGATGGGGTGTTGTGATTTAATAGGTTTAATAAGAAAAGGACTGAGAGATTATTAGTCGACCGAAAAGTTGGTCATATTCAATATTGGGATGTGTGTGATAAAATAGAAATGAAATAAAAAGTGAATTTTGGTTGTTTTAAGATAAATTTTCATTTAATAAAAGAAGAAATTGAGAAATTTTCTGTTTTATTTTGTAATAAAATTATACTATGTGGATATCATGAAACTCTGCCATGATGTGGTGAGAAAGGAACTTCATGTCTGTAGCATTATTTTCCAAAACCCATAACCTCAGTCCAGTTGGGAGAAAAACATCACAGGAACACAGATTGGGGAAATTCTACAGGGAACCTGGTCAGTTCCTTTCAAGAAGGTCAAGTCCGTCAACAATCAGGAAAGACTGAGCAACTGTAATAGACTGAAGAAAACTGGGGAATGAGGGTCCATACAACATGGTACCCGTGGGAGCTAGAGGCATCCTTGGGAGTAGTCATGGCCAATGTTGCTTTCTTGTTTTGACAAGTGTTCTGTGGTATTGTGAGATTAACATTAGGGGAAACTGGGTGGACGTATGTGGGGAATCTCTTCACAATCTTTGCAGACTTTCTATAAATCTAAAATGATTCATTAAAAACCAGATTGAAGGCAGACTCGCTGACCCTTAGTGCCCCTCCATTGTTATCACCATCATGACTGATTGTTGAACTCCTTGTCCTCCTCTGCTCCATGTCCAGACATTGCTATGCTTCCTTCCTAATCTGTTAGGTATTTTTTTTCCCTTTTGCCAAGACCACCAGGAAACTGTGGGCCCAACTTTAATATTAAGTCGACTAGATAAGCTCTCATGATCCCCTCCTTCCCCTTTCTAATTTCTATCAGGGATTTTCTCTTTAGAGACACCACATTTCTCTTTTATGTTCCCTGATTCCATACCCTAAGAGCAGTGCAGGTGAGCAAGAGCGAGGCAGAGGGGACTTGAGACCCTGTTCCTTGGGGAACCAAGGCACCATCTGGGTTCTCTTGGAGATGACCAGCGTGACATTACCTCACAAGGACACCATGGTTAATAAAAGGGGTCAGGGTCTGTGGAAATCAGGTGTGAAAATTATGGAAAAGCATTATCTTCCAAAGCTGTGTGTCCATAGGACACAATGCTGGGGACTCAAAGCACACCCTGCTGTGCTTGCTGAACTCTTGTCAAAGGCTTCCTTCCCTTTGCCTTCAGATCTCTGGTCTTGGAATTTGGGACCCTGCCATCTGCCAGTCTCTTTCTCCAGTTCCATCCCCTGCTGCTCCCTTCCCCCCAGCACCCTTTCATCACCACCAAATATCTGCTCCGTCTTGGGACCTGCATGCAATTTTGCCTCTCCTGGCCTCTGACCAAACCCACTCACTAAACCCTCTAACAGCTATAGGAAGAAGTTTCCACCATCTGGTTATTCACGTCTATGTGTTGGGCAGTGCCATGCTTTGTAAGTATTTTGGCAATTTTATCCTCATGTTAAACTTACCCTGAAGAAAGTATCTTTATTTCTGTTTAATAGATTGGGAAGCTTCATCACAGGCAGAGTAAGTCACACACTTAGCACAAGACAACCTTGGGATCGAGCTCAGGGGCACAGCCTCTAGGTCCACACTGCCAGCTACGCTCCCGCTTCATGGAATTTCTCAGCCTGGCAAACTCTGGCTTAAGCATCAGGGGGACCTTCCCTGAAGATCTCTAGATGATTGCTGACATAAGGAAAATATGGGCATGGTTTCTGGAGAGGCTATGGTCTGGCCCTGAAGAGGGAAAGAACAGAAGGAAAGTAAGGACATAGACCTTGGAGCTGCAGAACCCAGAGTCCATGTCATAACAGCAGAGTTTCTTCTCTGCTCTGCACCTCATCTATCTGGCTGTGGGAGGAGGATGGAGTGGTCTTGGCAGAGTGTTGAGTCTGTGCAAAGTGTCTGACACGAAGCCTGGCCCACGGCAGGCATCAGTAATGGGCAGCGATGATGATTATTATTTACATCTGGTGCATAAGAAGTACTCAGGAGATGGTACCTCCCTTCCAGGGAATAATCGGGTGAGTTATGATGATAGTTCTTTTGGTTGGCATTGAAATGTAGCATAGTGTCCTTAGCAGAGACTTCAGAGAGAAAGCGACATTCTTTTTCCATAGATGGGAAACACCGAAACCAAGAAGGAATAAATAGTAAATGGGTAGAAGTCTAGAAAATGTATTTTTTAATAATATAGTTCCACACCACAGTGGCTGTGAACCTTATTTGACTGATGCCAATCTCCAGGGTGTCTTCCCTTTCCATGCTTATGAACTCTCAAGTCCACCTGGAGAGAGCAGGTTGAAGGTTTGTGTGTGTCCTTCCCAGCCTTTGGAAAGAAAAGTAGGTCCTTAGCTGATGCTTATAGGCGACTACCAAGCGTCAGCCATTCTCACTTAATCTCCACGTGGTCCTGGGGAGTATGTCTTATTGTCCTGGTTTTACAGATGAGGAAACGGAGGGTCTGAGAGAGGAAGTGATTGGCTCAGTGACAGAGCCCGTGAGTGGCCTGCCTGCCATCTGAACACAGGGAGAGACACCAGAGGTCTCCTGGAAACCTCTTCCTCTAGAAAAGGAGGTACGATGGCATCACTCACGGAACAGGAATAGGGGAAAATGGGGTGGGGCCTGGAGACGAATAGAGAGGTGGTTTTTCTGTGCTGAGGGTGGGTAGGGAGATGCCTGGAAGCACTGGGTGATCAGGACAGAAGGACCATCTTCCTGGGGACTCCAAAGTGTGACATGGCATAGAGAGAGGAAGGCATAAGGATCTGGGGTGTGAAGAAAGAGCCCCAAGCCTCCAACAGATTTATCCTTGCTCCACTGTTTATCTATGGGTTGTCTGAGCAAAGTGCTTAGCCCACTGTGGGCCCGGACTACTCTTCTTCTCCGGCCCCAATTCAACCAATTTGGTTTCAATCAGGACCAGAGTTCAGCTCAGGAAGGAGTCATGGCCCCGAGCTTATTGATTGGAGCCAAGGAGCCTCAATTCTGGGACCTGTGTTTCAGCGGTCAGGCAGGTGCTGTCTGCTCTGCACAGACTTGAACTTGAGAAGGTGGGAAGCTAGTTTCCTATCAAGAGGTAAGAGCCTGCCTGAAAGCAGATTCTAACCTGGGAAAGTGACCTGAGAGGTGACAGCACAGGTCCTGGTGACACCATGTAACACCCTGCAGCCAGATCACCTGTACTCAATCCAGATGGCGATGTTCTTTCCAGCCTGGGCTATTTAATGTTTGGGGTTTTAATTAAAAAAAAAAAAAACTTTTGGTCACTTGCAGGCAAAACAATCTGAACTTCATTTGTTCTTCTGTGTTTTGCTTCATTCAGCCCGTATTTCCTGAGCTGCTGCCTTGTGCAGGGCCCTGTGCTGGGTAACTCATGGGGAAGGCGGGAGAGGGTGCAGATGAAGGAGCTGGGAGACCCAGCAGTGCCCCTCTGCTTGCTTCTCTGCTACTTCTCCTCTTCCTCCCCCAAACGTCTTGCTGCTTGCCCCCCTTGTGTCCAGAACTTCCAATGGCTTCTGTATTTTCTAAGATGCGTGGCCTGCTTTCTCTCTGGCCAGGACTGGCCTTCCTTCTTCATTTTCCTCAAGAGGACCAGGAACTTCTTCTGTGAGCCCTTTCCCTGTGAAGTGAACAGGTTCAGCTCAGTTTCATGAGCTCCCTACCTGCCGTGGGCATGAGAGCCAGTGAGGAGTGAGGCAGAATCCCTACCCACAGGGGATTCTCCAAATGCTGGCAGTGTTAGCGGTGCAGACACAGACAATTCCATTGCCATGTGACAAAGAACAAGACAGAGGCAGGATCCTCAGCAACGGGAACATCCCAGATCTAATCATCACCCCTGAGAATGTCCCCTTGTAAGGACTCAGGGAGAGGAGGTCAATGGGACTTGGCCACTTGCAAGGTTGTAGGAAGTCACAGTGATTGAATGGACCTGGACCCAGATGCTCCCCGTTGCCAGCATGGATTTGGGGAGAGAGTGGGTCATCGAGGTGCGCTTGAGGAGGCTCAGGAGTTGGACCACGTACAGAAACATGTCAATTCTTCAATTCTTCTGCCTTGGAACCCTTAGGAGGTCTTGGCTTTGCAAAACAACATATTACCTCTGAATCTGAATCTCTAAAATCCTGGCAGGGGGGCCGTCCAGCCAGCACTGTTGCCATATGTGTTTAGAATCCTATGCACAATAATTAATTTCTATCCTGCAAAAATGAATAATTAATACTGCATCCCACGTCCATTGATCCAAACAGAAGTTGACACATATTAGAGACACACGCTGCTGAGCAAACTTTTTAAACGGAGGCATTTGATTAACAAAGCAACTTTTAAAAATTCCCCATCTTCCCTACAATAGGAATTGAACATCTTCCAACAAAGAGGACAGGCTGAGTAGGGGCCGTCAAGTTGCAGCTCGGAGAAGAGGAGGGAAGGAAAGGTTGCATGTGCTTGGAGGTGCTGGTGGGGGAGCTGGGCAAGAAGGTGAGGATGTTCCAGGGAGGGAAGGAGAAGAAAATAAAGGACAGCCTGAAAGAAACTAAAGAGCTAAATATTTGACTTTGATTTTTAATTATATAGCCATGGCATAGAAATGTGGGCACAGGGATGGTAAAATTAGGGAGATAAAAAATGAGTTCAGAAACTCTCCATGACAGATGCTGCTGGTAGATACAATAGAGTCCCAGCGGCTTCATCATCATCCCTGTCTGATTCCAAAGTCCTCTTAATAAGCCAGGTGACAGGTTGACCGTGTTACCCATTTGTGGAGGGCGAGGGGCTGAATCACAGGGGCACTGGGTGGTACCAGGAGGACTAGAAGGTCCCTTTTGATCAGAGACACCATGAAACGTGTCATCATGTATCTGCTCTCACCTTTGTGATTATTAACACTGTTATTAATAGTAATATCTCCCATTGATTGGAAGACCATGGGCTGTTAAAATGCACCTTTGAACTTGCTGGTAAGAAAGTGGTCATGGCTGCCCTGACCCTCCAGGTTAGGTAGGAGAGGTGGACCAGGAGGTGCTGGCCAACACCCTACGTGCAGAGGAGGACTGGAACCGGGACATGAGTCTGGGTTGCAGGCACCAAATGATCTGCTGTATTTGTAAAATGGCACTATTTTCCCCTTAACACGAGTGGAGGCAAATTCTGCACCTGGGATCCAGAAAGCTAGCAAGTGCTTTTCCTCCTTGAGGGAGTGGGGAAGTGGCATAGGAAGCACTTCTCCTGGGGACCCCTAAGGTCCTGGATCTGGATTTCTGGGTTTTACAAAATCCCATGTGATCATACGGGGGTCGGGGACGAGAACGCGGGCTTTGGCTGCCTGAACAGGAGTGTGAGTCTCAGGAGGAGGGAGGTGACAGTCTGGGTATTCTGGCTTGTGTCAGATGTCTCCTGAGGGTGCATCTGGAGCCTTCTAGACCTCCAGGAGGGCAGTGAGGAGAGACCTGAGCGATGGTGGTGGCCGTTTAAGTTGCTACATGAAGAAAGTTTGAGGAGCACTTTGACCTGTGGAAGATGGACCAACTGAAGGCAGAGTCACTTTCTCCGTCCTCCCTAATGGTTTTCCAGTGCGCCCTAGAAACCTGAGGAGGGACTCCTGAGTGTCAACACCCAGACTGGGGCTTGATGTCATGAAGGAAGCCCCCTTTGGAGAGAAGCAGCGACCTGCCTCCAGTGCCAGAGGGTGGGGTTGGGACGGACAGGGCTGAGGGAGCCACCATCCTCGTTCACTGGGAGAAGAATGGCCACGGGGGAGTCCAAAGCTGGCTATGTGGGAAGGGTAAGGCAGGATCCTGAGAGAGGAGGCATTCCTCTGATTTTACAAATAAACTGAGTATCCAGGAGGCTGTCTGAGTTTCCCAAGGCCAACTGACCTGAAGGGCCACAGTGGAGACGGCATAAGGATTGGAGTGCGCTGGTGCTAATATCCCAGGCACCTCCTCTAGGCTCAGATCCCCTATAAACTGGGGCTGTTGGTGCTCTTGGAAATATAGGCATGGTGGTCACCTAGCCTGCTCTGCCCACATGGTCCTACTGGTGACTGCTGTTCTGAGACTTGGACCTGATCCTAGGTCTCCTGGTTCCCAATTCAGTCTTCCTCTCATCACATTAACGACCCCTAGGTAAACTCCCAAATCCAGACCAACAACATGAAGACACGCCAGAGGGAGAGACGGGCTGAGTAGGCACCACCCATGGTACCTGCAGCCTTGAGCTGCACGTGGTGCCCTGCTGGGTGCCAGACAGAGCCCTGAGACACAAGGCCAGCTTCCCTCTGGATGCTCTGTTGGAACTACTGTGTGAGCCTGGAATAAGATCATCATCTTCTCCTAACAATTCCCACCTCATAGTGTCGGACAGAGTGGATTTACAGTTTCAGGTGAATGTTGAATTTCTCCATGATAGTCATGTGGACGCAATCAGAGGAATCATAAACAACTTATCAATTTTTTTCAAAAAGAAAATCAAGGCAGAAAAAACTTACACTGTGATTATAGAAGGTGGAAGACCTGGAACTCGGTGAAAAACAGAGCAGAAAATAACATGACTAAAATGTGAATAAATGTCTGAGAAACTCTTACAAACCAAGTTCTCAGTGGAGCAGCCTTTGGAACGCGAGTCCCACCAGGGGCCTACAGACCTCTAGAAGCCAGGGAGTGAGGGGCACGGTTGCTGTTGAAAATCGCCTTCGCTCCCGGGGTGGGGCCTTTTGGACTAATATTTAGATGGCTGCCTGTCTTCGTAGGCAGCACCCTGGGCCCAGTTCCCAGGATCAAGTCATACTTTGAGCAGAGGCTGCTGTGTGTTATCGGGGAAGTGGATGAGGAGAATGGAAAATTCTAGAAATGGTCTTGGACTAATACATGAACTCTGTGGGGCTCAGTGTCTTTCTGGGAATAGACCCTGGATTAGGGACCCTGGTATCTTCCCGTTCTGCTTGAATCTGAATGCAGAAGCTCTGTACGTGGGTGGGGCATGCACGAACAGGCACACACACACACGCACACACACACACACACACACGCTCATGTGAACACACACACACACCACACACACGCTAAACCAGATCCTGAAGACCTAGTTCACTAAATGCATTTTATGACAACTTGAAATGCTGCCAGAACCCATCTGGCTGAAAGAACTAATGACAAGTGTGTGTGTGCGCACACAGGCACGTATGTGCGTGTCATGGGTATGTATGTTCATGCACACTCTCACACACAGCTTGTAAATGACCACCTACCAGCCAAGGTGGGTGCAGGGCAAGGCTTATGCCCCTGGTTACTCTTAGCACTATACTTAGCTCAGAAGAGTGTTATCCATTGGGCTTTAGCACATCAGGGTTGGGACCTTTAGCTTTGGCTCTTTCTTTCTCTCTATTTTAGCAGCCCAAGACCAGTAATAGAAAAACATGGTCTTTAAAATAAAGGAAGCAGTGGAGCCCGCCACCCGTCCTCCCTCTGCAAGTGGCGGGTGCTTGTGGGAGCGCAATGTGGAAGGCATTTGCCTTGCTGTATTAGTTTTCATCAAAGATCCACAGCTCACACACAACAGCTTCTTT
The DNA here is from genome assembly GCF_045843805.1 of Urocitellus parryii. Taxonomy (NCBI): domain Eukaryota; kingdom Metazoa; phylum Chordata; class Mammalia; order Rodentia; family Sciuridae; genus Urocitellus; species Urocitellus parryii. The sequence continues at coordinate 7,443,365 of NC_135536.1, forward strand.
GCATTAAAATCTGTGACTGTAAAATTTCAGGGAGAAACATTGATCTTCTTGTTGCCGTTAACCCTCCCCCCACCCCACAAGCTCTGAGAAAATCTGCAACACCCGTCCGTCTCCGACCCAGAGTTCATGCACGTCTCGCATCAAACACGGCTCCATCACTTTGGACCCCCAAATCTGGAGCAGCCTCCACGTGCCCACCCAGGTGCACAGGGAGCATCTGAGGGCCCCAGCAGGGAATGCCATGGGGGTCCTTGAAAGGGCACCATTTGGACCTTTCCTGAAGGATCCCCCGGAACAACGCCACCTCTCTGCCGTGGGCATCCTGTTGGGGGGACGTTCTCCCTGGCAATACACCTGGACGATGGTGCTCCCCTGTCCACGGTGGAGGTACCCACTCATGCACATGCTGAACCCAACTTTTGGAAGAAGTATCCTTGGTGGATTCATTTAGCTGACTTTTTAAAATGATAAATTGTGATCAATTATGTATAACCTAAAAACTACCATTTTAACCACTTTTCAGTGTGTGATTCAGAACATTGTGTGGCCGTCATCTCTCTCCATCCCAAACAGAGACTGTCCCCAACACAAGCACCACCCCATGTTCCCCTCCCCGGCTCTGGCAGCTGCTATTTTATTTTGTTTCTAGGAATTGGACGACTCCAGGGACCTTGTGTGAGTGGACTGCATGTGACGGGCTTATTTTCCTAGCCTAAGGTCCTCAGCTTCCTCCACGTCGCAGCACGTGTCAGGATTTCACATGTCGGGGTTGCATCTACCTCTCGGCTCTTGTGAGGATGCTGCTACGTCGTGAGCATGCAGTTCTGGGTGGTACTTCCCGCTGTCTGTGTTTTTCTGCTCAGAGTGGACTTGCTGGTCACATGGCAATTCCTGCTTAGCTTTCTGAGGAGTTGCGGTCTACTTTCTGAGTCTACTGTGTGCGCATCTTTATGGACCAACCGCTGCTCTTTAGAGGACCAGAGGGCTTCATGAGGCTTCAAGGGGTCCCTCCACCTGTCGTGGCCATTGCTGATCCAGAGCCCTGCTGGTGCAGACTGGGCTCCTTCCGCATCTCTTCATTGTTCTCTATGACTTTTCTGGAGCATGAGGTACCGAGAATCCCTGCGAGAGCCTGCACAGAGAGATGATGTGACATGTGACAGGAGACAACGAGGCTGGCATGCCCAGGTCCGATGTCAGCTCCTTCCCTCCTGGGATGGGCCTCCATGGTAAGGCACAGACCAGAGACCAGGACACCATCCCTAAGTGACAGAGATCAGCAACTGGAGACCAGGTGCTCACAGAGCGCCAGGTGTGGAGTCCCATCATCAGTCCTGCACTAGTCCGTGGTGAGCTGGAATTTGCATCGCTATTCTCTGGTTCTGAAATTGCCTCTTCTACCACAATCTTCTACCGCTGGCTGGACTCAGTTTCCTTATCTGTAAAATGGAGTTCTAACCACCCTCCTCCCAGACCAGGCTCAAGGAGCAAATGGGGTGGTTGGTGTGAGGCACACACCTTTCCCCAGCATGGGCGAGCTCTTGTGATGTGCTGGGCTGTGTTGACATTTTCTTATGCTCTATGTCTCCTCCCTTTCAGGAGCCTTGCAGGAGCCACGAGGAGCCTCGGAGAGGGGTGCCATCCATGGAGTAGGAACTGATGACCACAGGGCTCCAAAGCCAGGCCCCCAGGGCTGGTCTGTTCTCCTCTTAGATTTCCATGGACCAGTCTGCGGAACCCTCGTGCTGGGTGGTTTCTGGGTGATCTGAAGACATACTATCCCACCTCCACTCCAGGCCCCTGGCACACGACCGGAGGGGTGGGCAGCGTTTGGCAGGGGGAGGCAGGCGGAGGCTGGCTGCCTTGTGCCTTGTCTCGGGGCTGACGCCGCTGCCGGCCGCCGCTGTCTCTGCCCAGTTTCCTGAGTCTGGACGGGTCTGAGGTTGAGAGTGGTTTCCTGTTTCTCGGCATCTCAGGACTGGTCTAATTGGAAAGACATGTCAGACCCATGTGTCCAGCATGCTGGCGATGAGGAGGAGGAGGAGGACAAGGGGAGGAGGAAGAGGGGGAGGAGGAGGAGGAGCAGCAGGAGGAGGGAGGATCCAGTTTGCCCAGTCCACGCCTATAGAGGACCTGGAGGCAGATCCTGGGGAGGACTGGAGACCACAGACCCCATGGGGGTGAGCAGGCAGGGGATTCTCTAGGGGCTTCCATGGACCCCATAAGCCAGGCCATTTGGACGGAGCCGTCTGGAGCAGGATGCATCTGCTCAGCCGCTCTCCTGCTCGCTGAGCCTCTTTCCTCTCCGTTGGTGGGTGCGGTTCTGCTCCCCGAGACATGGCCCAGGATGGCCCTGGGCTCTGTAGATGCCCAAATTCAAGGCAGTGTTCCTGTCTCTGGAAAGCTGGGGACCAATATCTGCAGAGGGACAGATACACAACATTTTTAGAACCCCCTGTTTGTCGCTTAGAGAAGCATAGCAGAGCACAAGGTGGGGCTCACTAGGTCCCCTCAATGTGGCCACAGAAGGGAGCTCCAGAAAACCACGCATCCTGGCACCAGAGGAAGAGATAGGGTGGGGCTCCTCGGTCCCCCTCAGTGCTCACTGAGTATCTGGATTTGGCCAAAAAATCTCCAGACTTGAGTGTTGGTTTCTTGCTCCCAAATTGAACATCGAGGGTGGAATAGAAGCACTTTGTTCCATCCCCAGCTGTCTCAAGCATCTCAGTTTCCTCATCTGCAAAAAATGACCACGGAGGCACCGTCTAGAGGCTAGCAGGAGGATCATCAGATTGCGGAGCTGGCTGGGGCCCGGCACGTGCTCCATCACAACCTAATGCTCTGAATTCTGGTCCTCGCCTCCCCAGTAAGGTCACCATGCCTCCAGAGTCATGGCTTCTGTCCTCAATCTCCAATGCTCTTGTCCAGCAGGCCCCCCTCCACTCCTGCCACGGGACACATGGCAAGAAGGGCAGGCATGGGAGGCTCGACTTCGTGTTGTGGAGCGGCTCCCACATGCCTGGGAAACCATGGCCGCCACAAGCAGCATTCCATCCCATGGTCCGTGGCAGCTGGCCAGGGGACATACACTTGGCTGGACACGTGTTGGCACATGGCTGTCTCCCTGCTGGGCTCTGGGAGGAGGGATCAGTGCTCTCCTTACATCGCCCTCTACCTGACTGAAGTCCCAGGGTCCCCGTTCCTGCAAACTAGAGGCCTGGGGCGCTGTGCGTGCCCATCACCCAGTTCTTCTTTTCTGACTTGACTGGTGTAGTGCCCCCGTCAGGCCGGCCAGCTCCCAGGGACCCTCACTCCAGGGCCAGCGGGGCCAAGCAGGGGTCTACCAGCAGGCTGTCGGCACAATGGCAAAATGGATGGTCCTTCACTGGACACCTGATGGGGTCCAGCTGTGTGGTCCTGATTGTTTCTCTTCTGTACAAATGAAGATAGGCCTGCTGCGTGTGTGCACATGACACATGTGTGAACGTAGGTAGATGCACATGAGGATTTCAGAGAGGAAGCCGGAGACAGCGTCGGGCACATGTAGCTCCCAGGAACTGGAGCCAGCTCCCCTCCCCTCTCCAGGCTGCGATCACATGCCCCACAGCCACTTTTCAGTCTTAGGGTGCTGAGCCCTAGCGTGAGCCAGGCGCCATGCTTAGCCATGAAATGTGACTGAGGTAACTTGGACATGGCCAGAGATGATCTTTCAACCTTCTGAGGAAGGACACCATGCAGACAGTCCTCCCTGGCATGGCACGCACCATGGCAGGGGCCGTGTGGGGACCTTGGAGTGTGGGAAGCATATCTGTTCCTTTTAATTGTTCCATAAATGTTCACTAGAAGCCTCTAGAGTGCCATGCCATCTGCCCGGCACTAGGTGAACTGAGCGGATGACCCTTGGTCTGGGCTCTGAAGGGGCTTGTGGTCCTTGGAGGCAAATGGTTATGTAAAGAGACTGTTCCAGGCCTGGGGATCAAGATCCCTCTGTAACATGGTGCAGAAATACAGCTTTAAGGCAGCAAACCACAGGGAGTTCTCACCTCCCCCCACCCTGGCCATCATAGCCTCGACTATCAGGTGGCCCAGGTGTGGACTTTGACTCTACTAGAGTTACAAGTGTCAGTGTCCACCTTGGTTTCCCCATTTGCTAAGGATCTAACATCTGTGGGGATTAGTCTACCCTGGGCTGGAATTTGTTCCAGCCATAAGGTCTGGATAGGTAGGCCAGATTCACTTCACATAAGGCTAAGGCCACCCACCAGTGTGTAGTGGGACAGGTTTCAAATCTAGGCGTTGCGTTAAAAAAAAACCATGTATTTTACTGTTGGCCTTGGGCTTTGCCTCCCTGGATGGCACTAATTAATATCCAGTGTCCTGACTTTCACCTAGACCTTAGCACAAGGTAAAATACCACGGATTTTCATATATGTCCCCCAGTGGCCGCTCCATTGGAGAATGGCGCCTCGGAACCCGACACTGTTTAATTATAGGGCTCGGAGCATCAGCTCTCAAGTAGAAGGTGCCAGAATTGCCAGATCCCACGGAGGTTATTTTCCTGCCCATATTTGGAGGAAACCCATTGCTCTCTATTTATCTAATTGATCCCAGGGCTGGGCAGTGGCGAGCCAGCGGGAGGCATTTGCTGACTGTGTGCTGTTCTATTTTTTGAGTTGAGATTCACAGGAAAGTGAAGCCACATTTTTTGCAGCCAAGGGGTAGGGGGTGGGGCCAGGCATTTGAACAATGGGTTGTCTCCTTGGCCACCAGACTGGGCACAGTCATATTTGGTTATATGTTGGGCAGGAAATAATTATTTATCGGTACATTTATTTTCAGGACTCTGGGTGACAGGCAATTGAATCCAAATATGGTCTGAAGAAAGCTTTGATTCCATTATATACTGTCTTCTTCTCCTGGCCCTGATTCCACTAGCTGTTGCAATTGGCCTTCAAACAATCCAAACTATGTTTTCCAATGAGTTGGCCGCATTAAACACATAGAGACATATACACGCCTTTATGCATGCTACTTTTCTTTTCAAGAGAATGTTCTACAGGAAACTTGACATGGATTGAGCACAGTCCAGGGAGTGGCCTCTTAGAGTCCAAGGACTCTGGAGTCAGAGCTGAGTTGGGACACCAGCTTCATCAATTACAAGGTCTGGGATATTGTTCAAAAAGGTACTGGACCTCCCTCATTCTCAGTGTTGTCATTTGTAAAATGGGCACAAGTATTCCTACCCAACAGGGATGCCCCAAGGGTAAAATGAGCTGATAACTTTGAAGCATCAGGATGCACAGGAGGTGTCTATGCAGGGTTGGATAGTGTCCTTCTAAACTCAAGACCTTTTTAGAACTGCAGACTGTGACCTTGTTCAGAAATAAGATCAATGCAGATGTGATTACTTCAATTTGAGGTTACGTTGGATGGTGGAGGCAGGGCCTGAAGGCAGAGCAGTGGTAAGAGGAGGAGACACAGGTGCTGCCGAGGGGTGCAGCCATGGAGGACAGAGTGGAGTTTGGAGTCGTGCAGAAACAGGCCCAGGAACACAAAGGTCAAAGACCACTGTCAGAAACCAAGATGGAGCCAGGAAGGATGTGCCTGAGCCTCAGCACAAGTGCCGTCTGGCTAATGGCCTGATTCCCGGTGCCTCTAGCTCGGAGGGAATTTGTTTCTGTAGTTTAAAGCCACTCAAGCTGTGGTGGCTTTGTTGTGGTAGCTGTTGGGAACTCCCCGACTTCTGGATAGATATTTTTATGAGGAGCCCCGCACAGATCCTGGCCCCAAGCTCCGCTGTGCATTACTTTCCTACACACAGTGTCTGCAGATGCCAGGATGGGAGGACCCATTCTAGTTTGAGTGTCTGACCTCGAATGGCCCAGACCAGTAATTGCCAATTCCCTTTCCTCTCCCATCTTCTGTTCTCCGCTTAGTTCTCTGCAAACAGCATGGTAGGAGACTCTTATTTTACTTTACATGTGTTCCTATAACACGTAAATCCAGGGTACTTGTCTGTTTCACCGTAAGACCACATAAAAATTCTACTTGCACCCATAGCTCTTTATAAGGCACCCTATCTCCTGTAAATAGCCTGTATGAAGTTTGCAGAGATGATCTGAGGTGCCACGCCCTTCCCAGGAGGTGTCTTGCCATCAAACAGCGCAGGGACAAATGGAATTTGTGCAGGCATATATCATGCTTCTAAAAGACAGTGCCAATTCTGCAGGCCCCTGTGCACACTTAGGGCTGACAGTGCCTAAATAAACGGGTTTATTTACTGCACTAGTTACCTGTTTAAGACTAGCCGTTATGTTAAGTAACACCGAGTGCCCAGACCAATAAATTTATGGCTTGCCTGTTTGTTTTACTGAAGAATTTATTGCAGTAGTAATAACTGTCAGGGGAAGGCAGGCAAAAGGGCTGGAGCCGCACACGGGATCCATCACACTATCCACATCCTGACAGTCACATGGGCAGTTCTTTTGTCACTGACTCAAGCACTGGAAACAAGACCTTGAAAAGGAACCAGCTTCTTTGGAACAGGCCATCTCTTCTACGTGACCCAGGTGGTCGTGAATGACAAGCTTCCTAGGCTGGGGGTGACTTACTGCAAACACCCCGGAGATGACTTTTGCAGATTTGAAGGGTGCTTCATGCCAACCAGAAAAGGAGAATACCTCACTCCCACCATGGCCAACTAGATGGTGACCCCGGGGGAGCACCAGGCATCTTATGTGGAGTCTTACACCTGTGTCCTTAATCCAATTTGGCCTTTTGTTTTAAGACTAGCCAGAGACTTGAGGATGGAAGACGAGTTTAGATCAGAGGTGTAGGACAGTGGAGTGGAGCTGTTTGAAGCACAGGCTTTGGAGACATGGAGAGTAAGTTCTAACCTCAGAATCGTCAATTAAAGCAGGGCGCTTGTATTCCCAGCGGCTTGGGAGGCTGAGGCAGGAGGATGATGAGTTCAAAGCCAGCCTCAGCAACTCAGTGAGACCCTGTTTCTAAATAAAATACAGAAAACCGCTGGGGAGGTGGCTCAGTGGTTGAGTGCCCCTGAGTTCAATCTCTGGTAACGGAAAAAAAAAATGGCCACTTAAAATTGTGTCCACATACTTTATATATAAACAGATATGAAAAATTGTCATGCAAAAAAGAAAACAAAGCACATGTATAAAGGCATGAATTGGCATGAACATACTCTATCTACAAAGATATGAAAGGTTGTTCTCTATATGTGTAATAAGATTGTAATGTATTCTGCTGTTGTGTATTTAAAAAAATAAAATAAATAAAACTAAAACAACAACAACAACAACAAAATGATGTGACACTAAGTTCCATTCTCTAAGCCACTCATTGCTCCTCTGAAACACTGGGGTAATCCTCCATCCTTCAAGGCTGTGAGGTCAGAGGGCAACCATTCCAAGAACAGGTGACCAGCGGGTGCTGGACAAGTTCTGGCTTCCATTGCTATTGTGGTTGACTATTTATAGACCCTCAGATCCAGAGAAGAGGGAAGATAAGAAAGATGTTATCTGGTCTGATCCTTCTCTCCCTATTTAGCAGAAGGATAAATTGCACACACGGGAGAGAACCGTCATTGTCCAAGGTCATGTTGCAAATTAGTGGCAAAGTCTTGGTAAAAAAAAAAACAGGTCTTCTGAGACCCAATCCTGATTCCAAGTTATTTATTATTTCCAGAAATGATTGTGAAGCACCTTCTGTGAGCTTGACAGAGATGGAAGACTTGTCCGTCCTCCAGATGGACCCTTGGGCTTTTCTGGATCCCAAGTGTCAATCATAGAACCTGGAATGGAGTAGAAAAGCAAAGAGGTTTGTGAAATGACTCAAGCAAAAGATTGAGAGAGCTTAGAGGAGGGTCAGTGATCATCTGGGGATGGAGAGGCACTCTGGATCAGGAAATAGCCTCTTTGCTTTGTCCTGGTGGTCCTGGGCAGCCAGCCAGGTGGAGAGAAGGGTGACATTCCAGAGGAGATAATGCCAAGAAGGCCAGGTGAAGTTGCTTGGGACTACCAAAGTACAGGTAGAATGTGGGACGCTCTGTGCACTGAACAGGCCATGTCTTGAAGGACCTCCTCACCCGCACTCTGCCTTCTCAGCTGTGAGCCTAAGAGACACTGGTCAGCAGCCAGGGCTTGTCATCATCCTGCTCAGGAAGTTGAGGCCCAAGTGAATATCCTGAGATCACAGAGATAACGTTCCTGCTCATCCCACACTCAACCAAATACATCATCTGTGAGCACAATGAAGATAGGGATCTCATTTTCCAGAATCACTAAGAATTCCAAGATAGTGACAGAGAAACATAAACGCAAGAGCAGGACCCTTCTGAACTTGGGACCAGGAATGCCAGTGCAGGTCCCATGCCCACGAAGCCAGCCTGGTTCCACAGTGCTTACTGGGTCTTCCTGCACAGCAGGAGGAGTTTTAGGCTCAGGGATGTAGCAGAGAATGAGCTGGAGGGGCTCCTTCCTCTCCTGTGGTGTGGTGGGAAGCTCCTGACAAATAGGTAAAGGGGATAAATGAGCATGGTGCTTCCAGGTGACGGTGAGCACTGAAGAGTCAGGGTCTCAGGTGGGGTGGAGGAGGCATCAGGCACTGCTGATGTGCAGCTGACCTCTGGACAATGAAATGTTGTGAAGATCTGGGGGAGCAGTACCCTGAGCAAAGGAAAAGCAAAGTTCAGTAGCTCCCTCTGCTCCCTGTATCCATGGCTTTACTTTCTGTGCTTTTAGTCACTCACAGTCAAGCACGGTCTGGAAATATTAAATAGAAGATCCCAGAAATGAACAATTCATAAGTTTTAAATTGCACATCATTCTGAGCAGCATAATGAGATCTCCATTTACCCTGCTCCATCATGCCTGGTACATGAGTCAGCTTCTTGTCCAGTGTATCTTGTCCAGTGTATAGATGTATTTGCCCATGAATCTCTTAGTAGCCACCTTGGTTTTCAGATGGGTTATCACAATACCAAAGCTCTTGTGTCAATTAACCCTTAAGTAGTAGCCTGATGCTATGTCACATGCCCATGTCATTCACCTCACTTTATCTCATCACACAGGCATCAAATCATCTCACATCATCATCATAAGAAGGCGAGTAGAATACAGTAGGATATTGAGGAAGAGAGGAAAGTGAGCACATTCTGTAACTCATAGTATATTGTTACAATTATTCTATTTTATTATCAGTATCGTTAATTTCTCACTATGCCCAATTTATAAATTAAATTCTGTCATGGGTGTGCATATATAAGGAGATAAAACAGTATTTATAGGGTTTGGTGCTACCCACAGTTTCAGCATCCACGGGGGTTCTTGGAATGTATCCCTCATGAATGAGGGGGACTGACATATCTAAATCAGGAACAAGCAGAAATGCTGGAGTGGCTCAGGAGCAAAGGTTCTTGTGTCTAGATCTTGGGGTCCCTGAGGACACGGTGAAGACTGGATGAAAAGAAGTGTATTCTCTTGAGAAGGGTGCTCTCACAACGCAAGAAGTCCTCCAAATGGTGCTCCATTGACCCCTCCTGTCAGTAGTCTGAGGAATGGATGTTTCTAGTAGTACATCCCATAATGAATGATGTGGGAGGAATGTTTTCGACCCACGAATGCTAAATGCAGCATCAGGTGACCACTTTGTAGTTCTCATGTAACTCATGTCCACAAAACCATGAGAAAAGGGAGATGGCAGTGGGTTCTATGGATGAACAATTTTCCTTTTATTAAAAAACCCTGAAAATTATTAAAAATGTTAGCATTTAAGAGAAATTTAACAAAAAACCTCATTTTAAATCATTCAGAAATAACAATTGTCAAATTTTGGTAGTCATTATTCTGAGCACCTTTATGACTATAATGGGAAACAAATTAACATGTAGCTAGAAATAATATGTACTTGTAGAAAAAAAATTATAACTCCAAATTTCAATAAAAATTAAATGCATGTTTTTACTTCACTTCAATAGTGGGGACAAGATCCTGAAGGATAACGTGATCTTCAGACAAATCTTTCCTCATTGAAAAATGAAACAAAAGTTATGGAAAGGAGTTGAAGGTGTTTTAGAAAAATGCCTTAACTAAAGATTCTTTTGGATTTTACTATGGAAAAAAATGGGAAAAAATTAGCATTTCTATTCTTCTCTCCCCTTCTTTCTTCAGTCCCTGACTTTTCTCTGGTTATATTATTTTTACATTTATTACATTTAGTTGCTTCTCTAATTCTTTAGATGACTTTATGATTTTTTTCTCCCTCTTTGAGGATCAATCATTTCACTGGAATTTCATGTTAATATGTTATTATTTTTCCCCTGAGATGTAATGTGTTGTTTTCTCTATAGATTTTAATCTTCATCTCAGAACATTTAATTTTAGGATGTCACTGAGTATTTTTTTTCTTTCCCTTTCAGGAGCACCAATTATACATATATTGGTTCTTTTTATGAATTATACCAAATATAATCATTTTTTCTTGCTTTTATTTTCCATTTTATTTTATGTGATTTTTATGTTTACTCTCTTTTTTTTTTAGTTTTTTCAATTGTTGTGTTTTTATTACTTTTAAAATGACTTTCATCTTTAGTATCATTTTATTTTCCATTTTTTAATTTTCTAGATTACCAGCTTTTTATGTCTTATGGTCTCTTCTTTGACCACTGCACAACCTTTTTGAATTCATATATAGAGAGAAGAACTCCTCAAGGTGATGTATGCTTAATTTTATGACCTCTTTTCTCATCGACACAAATAATCATTCTTGCAACCTCCATATATGTGGATGTCTCAATGTCTCTTTTCTACTCTTTTCTTTGGTGCAATTTATTTATTTTTTCATGACTAACTCCTCCCCCCACTTTCTTCCAGGTCAAGGTATAGAAAAAGACAGGGGTAAAGTGACTGGGACACATAGAGCCTCACTCTGGACAAACCAAATCTTCCACCCTCCTTACAGGTCTTATCCCTTCTTTGACCTGTGGGACATCTTGCTGAAGTTCTTAATACGTGAGATGTTGCTGTGGCCAATGGCAAGACACTGGTGCTTGGTCCTATGATCTTAAACATTCCCTTTCCTTTCCCTCCTGGAACCCACCTGAGCTGCACCAGGGACAATGACGTGATCAGCCTGCAGTCCTTGTGTCTTCAGAGCATCCAGGTTCTTGGGTGGGATTTCTGAAAGGGCTTTGCTTTGCTTTCCTATATTTTGTACAGAACCCTAGAATCTTCATCTGGAATCAGAACCAACAATTGTAATTGGTTACACTATTAAAAGAGTGAATGTTTCAGGGACCATATACACAGTTTGAGCCCCAAGGTGGGGTCGTGTTGGCTCAGTACCCACCACCTAGGTGTGCACCAGGTGTGTTTGGCAGGGGAGAGGTATATTTTGTGGTTTGAGGAGGTGGGACATCCATGTACCATCTTCCCTCTTATTTTCTCTTTTTACAATTACCATTTTGGGTATGGATCAAGAGTGGTAAGTAGAGCAAAATACATTTTCTGTGCCACCTGCAAGTGAAAAATTCCTGACTTTCAGATTGAGAGTGACTCAGGGCCTCTGATTCTCCATTCTTTTCTTTATTTTTTTAGTAGTGATATTTTTATTTCTCAAATGATTGGGATTTTACTAACTGACAAAACAGATAACAGTTCAGCTTGAGAATTTAGACTAAAATCCAAAGGATTAGAGAATCAGTATTTCTTTGTGGTGCAGATAACTTTTGTCTGGGGGACATTCACACAATGACAACATGCACTAGAGCTGATGAAACATCTACTTGGCCCAGGGCCTTGGCCAGAACTTTGTCTGATCCCGTTTTGATCTAAACAATAATCCCTTCAGATGAGGCTGGTTAACCCCACTAATTAACCATAGAGGAAAGAAGGATCAGAAAGGCCAGGGGTAGGATGGTGCATTCTGAGTTTGCCCTCAGCCTCTGGAGAAGCTTACTGCCCGTCTCTTCCCTTTCCTCTGTATGCTCCATGTTAGGTATAAAGCAAAATTTGGAGTTAGAATTTTCAGGAAACCCTAGTAGTGCTTTTACGCCCATTTCATTTTCATCCCCAGAATCTGTCTGAATGACACCTGGTGTCCCACCCTCTTTGATACCAAGTCTCTCTGGCTACTGTCCCCCTGGGTTGCTTGCTACCAGCATCTGTTCACTAATCCATTTCCAGTGGGAGTGATTAAGGTGGTCTTGGGTAAGAAAGAGGCCATGGCTTGTCTTTGTTTATTTCTTTGCTTGCTGCACATTGACAGCTGCTATTAACTGGTGCAAAGATTTGGTCGATACCCAGTCAGCATTTTCTATGTCAGGTGGAAGAGAACCAACTTCAAAAACCTCGTGTGGTCGGCCACAGCATCCTTCAACTCACATAGCGATTGTGGCTAACACGAGGAGGGCCCTGCTGAAATCCATACACTTCCAGAGCTTCAAACTCTCCTCCTTCCCCGCCCCTGCCCATCTTCCTGCTGCATCTGGCCACCTATCCCCTGGCCCTCCTGTGATGACTCTCCATGCTTCACCAGATCAGCAAGTATTGTTGCATAGTCCTTTAATCTTTTGCTTCACCAGATTTTTAAACGCTTTTATTCATTGCTTTGGAGAGACCAGAATGACTCTTCCCACACGATCATCAGAACTGTTCTCGGTCATGGAAACCACTAAGACCCTGTTGAGGCCCTCGGCTGAAATGCAGCCCGGCAAGTTGTGTTTGACCACTTTGAAATACTTGGTTTCCTTTTTCTTCCACCAGAGAGAGCTACCCTCCCCCACTCTGCAATGGGGTTTCAACTTGACCTCCCCTGGAACTCCGTGGGTGCCTCGATCTCTGCAGGACCACATCACACTGCAATCGTGTGTGGGTTCTTCTCTCAGAGGGAGTTTCCGAGTTGCCATCTTCTCTGCAGTGCTTCTTGCCACCTCAGCATCCAGGTCAGAGGCTGACGGGCGGAAACCGAGCTGCCCAGAGACTGTTTCCTGCAGAAAACACGAAAAGCTGCTGTTTACAGAACACTAAATCATGAAATCATTCTAAACCAGGAAAAGCTGATGTTTATAGAATGCTCTTTGAAGATTAGCCTCATGATTAAAGAGTGGTGGAGAGGGGACCTGGCTGCTTGGGGATCCCTAAGCCGGGCTGAGGCAGCTGTGCACAGCTCCACCATAGCTCTCAGGGTTCCTCCCGAGGAGCAGTGTCTGAGAAGCCAAGTTCATGACCAGGCACCAAGAGGGCTTTGCCACATCCCAGCCTTGACTCAAACTTCCAGCAATCAAAAAATCCAGCAACCTGTCACCCACGACCTAAAGACCTGAGCCTTCACGGTGCCCTCCTCACACAGGATTCCTGGGGGCAAAGAGGCTCCACAGTCCAGGTGAGGCCCTGCCTGCACACCCACGTCCTGTCCCATGCCTACCTCATCTTTCAGCTTCTTCACTGGCCTAATAGAAACATTAAATAAAAATCTGTGCCATCAAAATCATATCATGCACCATTTAATGCACTTATATCTTTGTTTTAAACAATTTTTTTTAAAAAGACATTATAACAACATTTCCATAACATTCTACATTTTCAGACAACACCTTTAGATCCTGTAAATCATCTGTGGCTAAGTGTGGTCCTTTGTGTGACCTGGTGTATTTAGGGGTAGGGGAAAAATCTCACTAAGAAACAACAAGGTGTCATCGAACCCTTCTTTGCCTCCTATATGGAAAATATATTGAAAGACGAAAGAAAGCTGGAGGATCCCCATAGTGGGAGCAAACCTGGACTCCCTGCTCTTGGGACCTTTCTGTCAGGTCCTGGGAGCCTTTATTCTGAGGCCCTGGAGAGGAGGGGGCTGCAGCTCTGAGGGTCTGGAAGGGTGTCTAAGGAGCAAAAGGTTATAAGAGACTAACCAGGACCATGGGAAGAAGGGGGTCTCTCCAAAGCCCCTGGGCCAGATGGCATCAATGTGAACGTGAAAACTCGACTGCCCTGTCCCAGCTGGCTCCCCACCCCAACCAGGAGACCATCCACCCTGGCCTGAGTGGGAGACGCTGGAAGACCCTGGAGCAGTGGGACTGGGGCCAGCTCCCCTGGCTATTGTTTGTGCCCTGGTTTGTGTCACTATGTATCTCTTTGCTGTAAGACCCATGCGGGTTTAGCTTTGACCAAAGGTTCTGGGAGCCCCTGTGACAGAGTTGACTTAGTCCCTGGCCCCTCTAGGACTGAGCTGTACTTGATCCATTTCTGAGGACGCTGCTGTCATCAGGGAAGGGGACCAACTAAAACAGGCTGAAACCAAATTCCAGGAGGCTCATTGCATCCCCAGCTGGAAAGCCGAGGGCACCCCTGGGCTTGTGGTGGTGGCCCAGCTGTGGTGACACAGCCCAGCTCCTTCTTTCTCCATCTCGGCTCCGGGCTGGCTTTTCTTCAGGAGATCTCTGTCCCTGAGGTGGCCTGCTAAGCCACCCCTGATGCCATGATTTCATGGAGATGCTGAAACCAGCTCAGCGGTGTCATCAGAGAGAAAGAGTCCTTTCCCTGACGATTCTAATGCTTTCTCTGTTGGACCCAAGTGAAGACCACCCAGTCCCAGGTGTGGGGGTGGGGAAAGCAGCTGAGAGTGGAACAGTAGACCTTTCTAAAGGAAACCGGGCACTTAGTGTCAGAAAAATAGGAGACGTAGTCTGAGTGGGCAAGCAGATGTGCAGATGTCTCCCTGCCCTCCGTCTTCCCAGTTTGGAGTCCTATCTGTGGCCACCCTTGGCTTGGAAGCCAGCCCTGAGACCCGCTGACCGACTTCCCCAAAGCGGACTGCTCTGAACCTTGGCCAGGCCTTTGGTCCTTCAGATCAGAGTTTGCCATCCTCCCCTCCTGGAGATGGCTCACCCGGACCTCAACCCGTTGCTGACCTGTGACTCTGAACCCTGAATGATGGACAGGTGCTCTCCCTGCACGCAATGCTGGGATCTGTCTTATGGCAGAGACTGACCCCCTGTCCCATTCCCTCCCTACAAACCTTAGCCTGTCTCTGGGAGTGGGGACAGGTCCAGTTGGAGTCCAATGGCAACAA
The DNA here is from genome assembly GCF_045843805.1 of Urocitellus parryii. NCBI lineage: Eukaryota > Metazoa > Chordata > Mammalia > Rodentia > Sciuridae > Urocitellus > Urocitellus parryii. Next base: position 7,458,452 of record NC_135536.1, read on the forward strand.
AGGTCCCATGGCCAGTTGATGGCTCATTGGGGACTTGAAGCCGGTGCCCTTGACACTATTTCAAGGAGCCGGCGCCTTAGGAAATCCAACAAAGGAACTAATACAAAGAGGTCCCCAGTGTGACTCTACCAGCCGGTCTACAATCAGAAGAGAGGAGGCTGCTGTCGGAGTTGGCGTCATCCAGGGGCGCCAACCTACTGCCACCCTGGGAGCAAATTCTTTGACATGTGGGGGAAGCACCGACTTCATTAGCTTGTGTGGGAGTGAGGGGGAGACGTCCCTGGGAATTTCTGGCAGCCTTGCAGGGAAAGGATGGTGGCGGTGTGCTTCATATTGAACTTGGCATACATGGGAGTGATGGCCGTGTTCATAGGAGATCAGGTGGCACTTCGAGTTTGTCTGCAAGAGCCTAATTACTGACCTGACACCCATCGCTTCAGATGGGCCCGGGAAGCAGCTAACTGGAGTCTGGAAGCATCTGGTAATGCAATTACCCTGCCAGCTCTTTACCCACTTGTAGCCCTGTCATTAGACACTTTTTTTCCCCTTGATATTCTTAAAATGTAGAGTTACCAACCAGAGCCATTTAAAATGATATATAGTTATTTTTGACTCCTCTCCTGTCGAGGGAGAACTTCATAAATGATGTCACAATAAACGGAATGTGAGAGAAACCTCAGAAATGGAATTTGTAAGGGCAGAGACTGCAGGAGGAAGAGAAGGATCATCGCCGGGCCTCCCAGGTGCTAATGAATTAACGGGGAAGCCGAGCTAATGAGTTCCAAGGAGGAGTTGTTGTCAGAGGGTCGAGGTAATAGTGAGGAGTTATGGAGCCAGGAGGCAGAGCCAGACGTTCCAAGTGGCCCCCACGCTCCAGGAGGGGAAGGAAGAAAAGTAGGGGGAGTGGTCCCCAAACTCGGTCAAGATTTGGGAACACCAAGAGGATGGCAGAGAAAGATGGGAGCCCCGGAGCTCCAGCGAGATGGTAAAGCTGATGATAGAGAGCCCCCAGGAAGCTCATGAGCCTGATTTTTCTTGAAATGGAGAGAAAGGAAGGGAATTAGGGAGGATGAAGGCTTTCAAGCCTGCTCCCAAATTAATAGGAAGAGTCTCAGAGATGGAGAGAAGGTGACTGAAGAATGGAGGAAGGACAAAGGCCCGGTTACTAGGTTGGGGTTGGGGTCGGGGTCGGGTACCAGGCGATTTGCAACTGTGTTTTGAACTCATGTATTGTTTCTGCCTTTGACAGAGGAAGGATTTAAAACTCAGAGATGTTTAATATTTTTTTGCCCAAGGCTTACCCACACGGCTTCAAGGTGGTATAATTCTGATCGAACCAAGCTTTCTGGAATTTACTATAAAAAAAACGTAGATGCTGTTCTGGGATCAGAGAGCTCACAGCACAGAGTTGGGGAGGCTGATCCACGTGCCCCAGCCACAATATCTTGGAAGAGCCCGAGTAGAATTGCCCCAGACTTATCTCCCGCACTGTCCCAAAGGCTGATACCTCCTCTGCCAGGTGCTTGTGGACGTCAACTAAGATCGGGGTGTGAAATGGTCTCATAAACTCTGGAGGTCTCTAGAGAACTTACAAGAATCTCCCATGTGCTTCTTGGGAGCTTTGGAGGAATCCTTAGATGAAATCATCAGCAGGTCATCTTGATTGTATAATCAGTACCAATAAAATAATAATAATAATAATAATACCCATAAAACCTGCCACGTCTCCACCTTGCTCTGGTGTTCCCCAGTAGCATTGAAAAGTCAGAAATGGTGTCAAGGAGCTCAGTGGGGCGGGGGGGGGGGCGCGGGAAGGGACACTTGGCAGTAACCCCTCCCATGGAGATGAGTCACGTGCAATCCTTCTGACCTGGGATCCTGCCTGACCCTCATCTTCTTCACGAAGGTCTCTCTTTTAAAGCCTGTGTCATCCACGGGAAAGTCCTCAGCTACACAAAGTCCAGAGACTCGTCTAACCCGGGGGTCATCCCAGGTGGAAGCATTCCTCGTTCCCTGGTGGCTTCACTGCCTACTTGTCACATCCAGTGGCTTCTACATACCTAGTGGGCAGGGGAGTTTGAACCAGCCTTAAGGACTCAGCACCAATCCGGTGGGCAAGCACACACAGGGCTGGCGAGATGTTTGTTGATGAATCAGTCAGTGAATCGCGATGTGTTCCTGTAGATCCCTTCTCCAAATCCCGTCTAAAATCAGCCTGAGTGAAGCCTGACTTCCCATAAATCCTAGGCAGTAGTTATTTCATGAGCCCCCAAATTGCAGACTTGATAACAGTTCTCTTATTCTGTGGCCTCTAGGAAGCTCAGAGTCCACCTTAAGCAAAATATAGAAACGGAAGGCTTGCATTTCTAGACAGTTGCCTAAGTAATAGCTTTTATAAAAAAATATTTTATTTTACAATTGTAGTTGGACACAATATCTTTATTTTATTTATTTATTTTTATGTGGTGCTGAGGATAGAACCCAGGGCCTTGCACATACTAGGCAAGTGCTCTACCACTGAGCCAATCCAGCCCAATTTCTTTTTTTTTTAATCCTTCTTATTTTAGGATCATACTGATGATGTATTTATGCAGCCATGTCAACTCGGTTTTTACGAAAGGTGTGCCATAAACTTTTGATGGGATCTCCTCCTTAAACTGTTGGGTCATGGGCTGTAGATTCACTGCATGCTCCTAAATGATAACCTGCCCTCCCTCCTTCTCCCTGAGGGTCTCTTAGACAAAATACGGTATTGCACACAAGCACATTTAGATGAAAAATCCTATCGTTGGAGATAACTTCCCACGATAGAATCTTAATAAACTTTCTGTGTTTGATTGGCTGGGATAACGAGAGATACATATCATATGTGATCGCTGTACCACAGAAGATAAGCTGGTCATCATTTTCAGATAAAGATGCCCATCCATCCACAGATTGCAATCAGGGGCTGCCATGGAGTTCGTGGTCTGTTCCAGTTAATTAAATGCTAAATGAAATTCAGAGCTCTGGCTCCTAGAGATCCAACAATCTGTCGCCATGAGCTGTAGTCAGTGATACAGTCTGAGAGGTTTGATGGGGGTCTAGTAGTTGCTCAGGAAATACTTAGTGGTATTATGATTTTATTGGTTTCCTTACCAGCTCCCTGAATTGAGAACTCCAGTGGAAAGCCGAATGGCTGGTGTTTGAGCTCCCCTCTTCCTCTGATAGCTGAGGGTCCCTGCTGTTTGCCCGTGGGGTATGACTTAGGAAGACCTCTGTAGCAACCCACGCTAATTGCTGTGGGCCTGACACTTCTTAACCCAAACCATGAAACACATTCAGATGGAAATGACAGAAATAGATCTTTTGTAACAACTCTCTGCAGGGGGAGCGCTGTCCTGACTACCTTCCCCACTGGGTCTTGTTTCCTCTTTGGAACTATATCTAGAGGTTTTTTTTTTTTTGAACTTTACAAAAATGGGTACTGGCCACCATTCCTGAGTGCCTAGGGAGGCCAAATGCTGAGCTCAATGCCGCACCCTCAGTTTCATCCTTCAATAGCCCTTCAAGGGAAGTGTGACTGCCCACATGCTCTTGGGGCTCAGAGAAGGTCAATCATGTGCCAAGGGTGACGCAGCCAGCGAGTGGCCAAGCTAGGATTCAGATGTGTGTCCATTTCACCACACAATTTTTATATACTGAATAGTGACCAAACCCATCATTGTAATTATTTGTCCAACAAAGACACAACGGCCAATCCCCCCAGCCCCCCAGGACTCTGTGCTAAGGTGGGTGTGACAGCTGTGGCTTTGGCTGATGCCTCTGTCTTAGCATCTACGATGGCTACCAAGTCTTCCCTTCCCCCCACCAAGGTCATGCGCCTGGGGTCATGGGGTCATGGGTCATGGGGTCATGGGTCATGGGGGATGGGGAGGCCTCTTACTGTTTGGGCTGTCTTCATTATCGTCCAGGAAGGGGAGATTTTCTCGTCTGCACTGTTTGTTGGCCACTAAGGTTCTAAGATTGTCTCAAATCCAAGACTCTGTTTCCTTCAAGAAGCTTTGAGAAGTGCTCACTGTCAGCACCCCAGGTGCTGGGAGGGCCTGGGAGGGGTGCCACTCTTCTCCCCGCTTTTACTGCGCGCTCTGCTCAGCAGCATCTCACTCGACCGTCGTCAATGGCCTCTCACTGGGCAGGCATCTTGGTCCACTGGAGCTGCCAGTGCAGAATACCTTAGACAGGAAGTTCATGAACATCGGAAATGTGTTTCTCACCCTTCTGTGGGCTGCCGAGGCTCAGACCAAGGCACCGGTAGATCTGTGTCTGGTGAGACCCCTGTTTTATAGACGGTGCTTCCTGGCTACGTCCTTACACGGTGGACAGGGCAGGCAAGCTCCCAGGACCCGCTTGGTGGGGACATTGCTTTTATTCCCAAGGGGGGAGTCTCCATGACCTCATTGCCCCCCAGAGCCCCCGTCTCTTGATACTACTGCAGTGGGTATGGGGCTTCCTCACACAAAGGTGTCCGGGTGGTGGGCACCAATGTTTAGGCTATAGCAGTGACCGCAGATGACAGGAGGACAGCTCCCATCTCCTTTGGGGACTTCTAGGTCACCAGAAGAATAAACCCTGTTCTTCATGCTTTTGCATGCTGTCACTAAATATCAAAAATAAACCAGCATTAAAAAGAAAGAGATGGAGATCCACACACACAGCCCAGGAAGAAATCAGAGGGAGTTGAGGGGCAGTGGCCTGCAGGCTTGGAGTTCTTTGAAACAATGTTGCAATCATAAGACAAGAAAAGAAAGGCCCAGTCAAAGAAAGGACAAAAGAAAAATTTTGAAAACTCAATGTTCAACTGACTAAAGGACATAGTTGACCCAAATGGTAGGAGACAGAGTCAGCAAAGCTCTACTCCTAAACAAGAGAGTCCAAGAAAATACAGGGTTGCAGGAGTCAGTCCCAAAGGTTCAAAGTACAAAGTGCCTATTGCTTGTGTAACAAGTTAGACACACTTAGTGGCTTAAAACTATCTTATAGTTCTGTAGATTAGAGGTCCAACACCAGTCTCACTATGCTAAAAATGAGGTACTGGCAGGGCTGTGGTGCTTGCTGGGAGTTCTAGGGACAATGCTTCCTTGCTTTTTCTACTCTTGAGAGGTCACCCACATTGATTGGCTATGGCTCCCGTCTTTCATCTTCAAATCCCACAACAGAAGGCTTCGACCATCTCATGTTTCATGTCTGTGACCTCCTCTTCTTCCTCCCACTCTCATGCTTCAGTAATCCTGAGATTCACTGGGTTCACTTGCATAAGGTAGGATGATTTTCCTGCACCAAGCTCAACTGATTAGCAACCTTAATTTCATCTCAACTTTAATTTTCTTTTGCCCTGCAACCTAACCTATTCTTAGGGTCTAGGAATTCAAACACAAATATCCTTGGGGGAATTTAGTAAGTCTGCTTTCTGTGGCTATAACAAAGAAACTGGAGATGAGTAACTTTATAAAGGAAAGAGGTTTTTAAACTCATATCTGTGGAGGCTGAAGGGATGATGCTGGGATTGTTTGGCTCTGGGGAGCACCCTATGGGTAATGGTGTGTGGAGCAGGAAGAGATCCCATCTTGAGATCAGAAGTCAGAGAGCAATCCAGCAGCCCAGTACACTCTTGAGAGAACTCTCTCATGGGTTCATGGGAGCTACCTTGGTCCCCTCTGAGTATAGTGTCCCCAGTGACGTAAAGACCTCTTTCTAGGCCCCGCTTCTTCCACACCACCACACTGAAGGCTGAGCCCCCGACACTTTAGGTGCACGGCTGCCCTGCTCCCTGTCCAGTCTAGGAACCCACCAGGCTCGGTGCTGCTGACTCCCCTCCCCCTTCATCTTGCAGCCAGGTCTTTCCCTTTTCACCTGAATTTACCTGCTGTGGCGTTTCCACCCACTACCTTAAATCTGGCTGAACAGGATGAAAATCGCCTTGGTTTGCACCCACCCCCTCCTCGTTTATAGCTTCACGCCTTGCACACATTCGGTGCCCAACAAGAGCATTCAGATCACGCCCAATGTGACTGGATTGTCACCCAGCCAAGCACATCTAATGGGGTTTTCCTGATTGCTCCAATCCCATTGTCCACCCACGGCAAAGGGAGTCAAGGACTGCCCAGGTTTGACAGCAATGTATCTAAGATTCTAGAATATAAGATTGGAGTGACATGGAGCAGCTCAAGGACAAGATAGCGGCTGCTCACAAAGAGATTGCTCTCCTGACGTGCTCCGAACCTGTCTGTCACGGTCTGATTATAAGCAACCGCAGAACGGCAGAGCGGGTCTTGATGGTTTCCACCTGGGACTTTCTTGGGAACGTTCAGCTCGGGGACTGTTGGAGCTCACATCCTTCTCCTTCAGAGTCACCTGGGTTTTCTCCTTTGCATGTCACATGTATTTATTAAACACCCACTAAATGCAAAACTTTGCTGGGTGCACCGAGATGCAGTCAGAGGGGTGCCAGCCCTCGGAGACTCAGCATGGTTGTGCAAAAGATGTCAGATGCATCTTCGGAAATGCACAGCAAGTCACACTTGGGAACAGAGCGTGGGCTCTGTGGACAGTGAGGAGACCTGCGTGGGTGGGTTTGAGGGTGCTGGGAAGGGTGCTGTCCGAAGGGAAGCAATGGGCAAGATGGTGCTGGGGCCAGCTGCCACACCAGCTCTGGGTGGCTTTGGGGCTCTGTGCTGCTGGAGCAGGGGCAGAGTGTGGAGGACCCCGTGGCGTTATCATTGATGTTGCTGCACACAGTAGTGACAGTTCACACCAGGGCAGAGGCAGCGAGGGGAAGGGGGAAGTGTCCCAAGCCTGTTATGGCTGTGGAACCCAGGACTTGGTGACAAGTTTTATGAAAGGTGGTTGGGTTGGGAGTCAAGGCTGCCCACAGGTATATAGGGTGAGCGGGTGGGTGCAGGTGGTGCCAGAACTATGAGATCCAAAGGAATGGAACAGAGCGGCCAGAGCTCCTTGCACACTCAAACCGAAGCCCACTTCATCCTCCCCAAAATGCTGAGATCGGAGCTGGCATTGTCCCCACGAGAAAACGAGGAGACGGAGGCATGGAGTGGAGAAGTCACTTTGGTTGCAAAGCCAGGATCTTCACCTTGATATTCCAACACGGGTGTCCACATTCTTAATACTACTGCCCTGTGGGAAGCCGGGCACATCAATGGAAGGTGACAGCACAGCAAGTTCATGCTGAGTCACGACACGACCTGAGTCTCTCCTTCAAGAGTGGTCACTCCAGGGTTTCTGCCCCAACTCCCCGAGTGAGCTCCTCACACACGAGATTTGTCAAATAGTTCTCGTGACACAAATTCACACTCACACACATGCACACCAACACTTACACACACCTGCCCTCACACACGCGAGCACACGTGCCTACATACAGACACGCACACGTGCACAAGCCTTCGAGGAAGCAATCTGTGGCATGCTGGATGGTACATGAGTGACAGGTCCCACTGTGTGGCTGGGAGTGACAGCAGCTGCCTGTGCCCAGTCAGTGCCTCTAAATGCAGGCAGCCCAGCCAGCCCTCCCCAGCAGCCCCCAGAGGGGACACTCTGGACCAGGCACCCTGGAGGTGCTTCCGGGCTCTTCTCACGTCCAGTCCTGCTGGGCGTTGAGTTGGCTCAGGGCCAATCTCATGCTTGCCCTTGCTGTTTGGGCCAGGGACGGGCATTTCCATGTGGCAACAATTAGGCCAAGCCCTTTGTACGCACGTGATCGTGAGCGGCCAGCCTGTAGACATGGAGCAGATGCCACTTTGTAGGGAAGAAACTGGTCCAGGGAGGCTGTCATCGGAGGGAGGCCAGGTGCTCCTGGAGGACGAAGGCTCAGGTGACTCACTCCATCTTTCATTCACAGCCTTCAGGTGACTCTGTTTCTCTGGCCTGACACATCCCCTGTCCTCAGAGCCCTGGCCCCACACCCAGCCTGCTGTCCCTGAGCTGCCACCTGGGACCCTTTGGCGTGGGCTAGGGGAGATCCTCAGGTGATCACACTCCTGGCTTCCACGTGCAAATGGCCGTGGGAAACCTTGGCCTCTTAAACCTCTCATTTCCCATAGATTTCTGGGGCCTTAAAGGAGTTTTTTTTTTCCTGATCTCCCCCAAATGGAGTTTTTATACTGTGTAAAGGAGCAGAGATTAACAAAGGTGATTTGTTACTGCCATGTGGGATTAAAAATGTAATGTCAAAAGAAAACTCCAACTCTCTCCTCTTATATTTATTAAAGAAAAAAGTCTGGATGATTACAACTTGTTAGATCTGCTGCTTCTCCAGTTCCATTTAGGAAAAAAAAAATGTGGCTTTATATTCCCACCCACTGGTTTCCAACTAAAACAGAACTTAGTTGCCTGCTGATCCCGCTGGCTTTTTAAATGAAAAACTTATTCTTTTTAAACTACTGGAAAATTATATTTAAAAATCAGCATAATTCCATTGCCTATTCTTTCTGGGTTCCTTGAATAATACAGGACTGGTTACCGGGACAACTCTGCCTAATCGGAGGTACAGCTTGGGCCGAGGTGCACGTTCACTGGTGACCTGCGTGTTGCTAAAGTGTAGCATCCATTTCTATGTGCTCATTATTAAATCTGACTTGAGATTCTTTTTTTTATAAACTTATCACTTCTAAAGGTAAGCCTTTGGTAGATTTTGGATATTATAAGAATATTATATATGTCCTATAATTTTATATATATATGTATTCTGGATACATTCCACATGTATATTCCAAATTTTTGACCCATAAAACCCTGAGTTGTAGTAACAATGAATTGTTGTTTTAAGCCTATGACTGTCAGAGTGGTTTGTTACGACGAAGGTGAGTAACGTGAGTGGCGTGTGTCCAGCCGGACTCTGTTCCACATCACACCCCCTTTCCCCAGTAACTGGCTATAAATGATCTATGACAAATCACTTCCCACAGTTTCTCTGCACTTGCCCTCACTTGGAGAACTCACAAGCCATGCCATGCTCTGCCCAGTGGCCTCCTTATGTACCTGAAGGGCATAGTCAGAGTCCTCACCCAGTGTGAAGGTCTATTCGTGGGTGCACCCAGGTGATAGATAGCCCACTGCCTGCTGTGAGCTCTTGGGGGCTGGACTGCTTCAGATATATGATGGCCTTGTGGATTAGAACAGGGTGAGACCAAAGTCACAGCTTCTGAAGACCATTCGGCAAGCTGTGACCTGTACGTATGATGCTGGAACACTGTCTTACTGAAGACATAAACACACATATGCAGAAATGAAAGGTAAAAATGGTGCCCATAAGGATAACCAGTGTCTCAGCACTCATTTAACAGGCATGCATGGTGCTAGGCTTTCCTGTATTTGTACATCTTGCTCCTACAGCATTTTTATCCTGTTGATACTTTAAATGTTCTCTCTTCACAAAGGTGGAGACCGAGAGGTGAAAGCTTACTTGCCCAAGGTTACCCAGGATGATAGTGAGAGCACCTTCATTCGAATCAGAGTGACTGAAGTCCAAAGTCCATGGTCCCCAACATCCGGCCAACCTGCCTTGGAGGTGCAATGGCAGGCAATACTGGCAGCTGGTCTCATGCAGAGATGTCCCTCCTGTCTCATCAATGGCACCATGTCTCGTCTGCAATCCTGCTCATAAAGAATCAGCACAGTTCTCTTTTGAAAAACAGTGACAGTCAGAAAAGTTGCAGGAATGTGATGCACGGGTGTCACACAGCATGGAGAGGACTCCTAGAATAACATGCTTCTTCTCCTGGGAAACCTGTACCATTCATTGGACAGAACTCAAGGAGATGGAACCCTGTGTAAGGCCCAGCACTCCAGAAGGACACAGACAGTGGTCCCAGCCGACCAAGTGGATGCACCAAGAGGAGGGCAGGCCCAGGAACCTGCTCATGTGTGTGGACACACTGCATCCTGGAGTGAAAGGACCTGGGGGGACAGGGCCATGGGTGACCATGGAAGGTGGTACAGGGAGAATGGTGTGTTCCAGGCAAGAGGGAACTGGGGAAGGCTAGGAGGGTGTTTCCCGGAAGGGTCAGTGCACTCGGGTGTGGAGGGGGTGGCATAGGGCTCATCTGGGAAACTCAGGGTAAGTCTGATGCTGTCACTAGAAACTAACACCATCCCAACAATACAGAAGCCCATTGGTCCAGCGGGCAGGGAGGTCAAAGACAGGGATTGTACTTCTCACTGATCACTCCATCAACAGTGGCTCAGGTGTCCCCCGAGAAGCACCCGGGGTGGGAGGGGGCATCCGTGAGTGTGGGTGAGCGAGGCTCGGCTTGATGAAATTTGAACAGCATTTGTTTTGAACAATTCTATCTTCATTGTTATCTCATCAAAAACAAACAATTGCACAGTCAGCTCTGGAAAGACAGGTAATAATATGCAATTCCTTCACTGTCCTCTGTAACCTTTTCTATTTTCTCACATGTCCTTAAAAAGACAGATAGAGCTACAGATGATTATCAGGTAAGGAGAGAAAAAGATAAGCAAACACAAAGTAATAATATAGCTCTCTGAAATCATTGGTTGTTCCCCTGCCGCGGATGTGCCCTCCAATAAGCCATTACTTAACGTCTTCTTCTGCTTCTTAATAAAAATCCCACGAAGGCAGTGTGTTTCTCATTCTCACCCCGCCTCCCTCTGCGAGCAGGCTCGGGGAAGCAGAAGATTTCTCTGCCTTTCCTCCCTGCTGGTCCCTGCTTCTCTTCACCTCCAAGGTCCACCCCAGTGGACATGCGGGAGCCCAGAGCTTCAGGGCCCCAACCAGGCTGTACTCCCCTCCTGCCCTCCCTTCAGACCAGCCCGACTTGCTCCTTATGCCCTGGATCACAGCACGCATTTCTACCTCTGCACCTTTGTCTGAGAAATGGGCCCAGCTCAATGAGCTTCCTCCTTCTCACTTTCCTGGTACCATTTTGAGGACATTGGGGAGGAGGCCAAGCAGGGTAGAGAAAGGCTGGCCGGTCTGAGCTGAGCAGTCATGAGGGGGAGTCCTACCTGACCGACTGTCCCACCGTGGGGCCTGAGCAGGACATTTGAGGCAGCTCTTGAAGTTGGCTCAACATCTGAAGAGGGATGGTTGTGCCATCAACCCACGTCTAAGTCTTAGCAATTCAAGCTCCAGCCCAGTTCTGCAAGGCAGATAGAAGGAAATGGGCAGGCACCCTCTACTACCTCCCCACTACCACATGGACCTTGTGCTCTACAGGCTGGGACAGAGGACTGGCCCCAGAGTTCAGCTCATGGCTGCCTTCCTAGAACTGTGGTCACTGGCCTGACCTCTGACTTTTATAGACACTGGACATGTTGGGCTGTGTGAGGCTAAGGTTTGAGTCCTGCTCACTGGAAGTCCTGCAGAAATTCAGAGATTGGACAGGTGCAATTTCCTTTCCTCCTTGTTCCCTTGGTCACATCCTGCTCATCCATCAATACTTGGCTTACGTGTGACCAGGAGACCTTCTCTGAGGTCTGAGGTTGGTCAGATTGCAGATAAAATACAGAGCAACCTTTGCAATTTGAATCGCAAATAAACAACAAATGCTTTATTTGGTGCGTGACGCAGGACGGCATGACACATATTTATGATAACAAATTCTTGTTTATCTGAAAGTCAGATCTAACTAGGATTCACATTTTTATCTGCTGAATCTGGCCACCCCAGCCAGGTGCCCTCTGTCGGTGTGTCCCTCAGGCCACTGCACATCAACAGCAATGTGTCAGGCATTCTGTCCTTGCTCTCACTATGCACCAGCAAACCCCGCTGCTTCTTTCCAGCATCCCAGCCAGACAGAGCAGCCTCACCCTTGGGCCATTGTTACTGTCTCCCACTTCTATTTCTTGCATAGAGAGATTTACCTAAAACGGAAATCACATGAGGCCACAACTCAGCTCAGAGACCTCACAACAAAACCCACACAATCCAGCAGGCATGAGGATGTTTCTCCCTTCATCCACTCCTCATCTCTGACTTCCCCTCCTGTTGTTCTTCCTTTGGCTTCTCCCCAGGTCCTCCTGAAGGTGTGCTGAGCTCCCACCTACTGCTCGGCTTCCAGGTTCCCTGCACCTTCACCTGAAAGTGCGTGTCCTCCTGTCCCTCTCGGTACATGCACACCGTCTTGAGAGAGGTACCCTGATGCTCCATCTAAAATCCTGCTTTTAACTGCCACTCCGTCCCTCCAACCTGCTGCCCATTCTTCATACGATTTATTGGCACTTGACATGTCACTCATTCTCATAGTGTTTGTTCAGGGACGGACCATCTTCTCCATTCCTGTTTCCCGAGAGGCAGGAGTTTGGGCTGCTTCGTGTCCTCCTCTATGCCTGCTGCCCAGTGTCATGGCTGGCATGGAGTGGGGACTTAAATACTAACTCAGTGAAGGAAGGGAGAAGTAGAGGTTTCTGTGTTCTTTCTTCTCCATCAGGTGGGAACTTAGCTCTGTCGATCCAGGGTCCTTTCAATCCCTGGTCACAAGCCCGAGACTGGAGACGTGGCAGTACCTTCCAGGTCCCCGTGCTAACCCAGGCAGGTGCCCAGGGCCGTAATGCACATTGCTTGTATCACTCTGTTGAATGTGTCTGTGGCTCTTGGTCATGCAGCTGAAGGTCTGGATGAGTTCGCTCCTGGAAATCCAGCCAGAGTACTACAGGGTTTGAAAACTGCTATAGGAAACATAAAATATAATTAAAGAAAATAAAATCACTTTGCTCCGAGGGTCACACACATCCTTCATGGGTTCTGTCTTCAGGCTCCCTCTCCAGGGGATCCAAGTTCAGAGCTGCTAAATGGTCAAAGCTATTTGTTGAGAAAAGAATCCACATGGACAAAGAAGCCAAGAGAGTTTCCAAGTTAAGAGTAGAAGAGGCAAGGCGAGGCAGCAGGCGCTGGAGTGACGCAGGGAGCACATGGCTGAGATGCAAGTGCTCGGCCTGATCCCCGCAGTGATTTCAACGAACGCCCACTTCCCAGCAGGCCCCGAGCGTCCCTGGGAGGCCCAGGCTGGCCTCGGGGACCCATGGCTGAGTGTACAAAGTGCTCCTCTCTGCTAATTACTGGAGCTGACCCTCTCCTCTCATCAAAAATTATAATAAATGTGTGAGAAGATCTTTGCCCTCACAGAAGTTCTATTTTTAGTCAGCACCTCCCAAGAGCGCTCGCGGCAGAGATGTCCTCTCTGTGATCTCTGAGTGTCACTGGGGGCCGCATGGAGCTCTTGAGAAGTGACACAGTGAATACCACCCAGAAACTCAATCTTAAAATGTCTTTAATTGTCATGAATGGTCATGTAAATAGCCATATGGCGCTAGTGGCGCTGGATAGCATAAGGAAACAGAACTGAGATGGACACAGAGATGGTGGATGGTGGTGCAGTGGGTGAGCTCCCTCCGGGCCCTGGGGTGGGGGTCTGAATTCCACATCAGCTCCAAACTGCTTCTCCCAGTCATGGAGTCAGCCTCTCTCTGTGCCTTTGGTGTTCTTAGCTCTGAGGTAGGGATGGGGGCAGCTGTCCAGGAGGGCTGCCTAGTAGTCCAGTGAGCCCCTGTGGGTATGGCGGGTGGGGTGGTACCAGGGGCGCAGCGAGCCCTGCAGGGTGCCTACCGCACACGACTGGAGTGAGTGTTCATGGAGGTGGGAGCCCAAGGAGCCGGCTGTTCATTGACCAGCTCCACAGCTCGATGCAGTTAGATCCTGAGACGTCTGTCCATCCTGGTTCTCATCGGTCAGCACATTTTGTGGACGCCCCGCTATGTACACCAGCTGGCAGGAGTCCCCCTGTGCACGTGGTGCTGTTTGTGTCCCGAAGGTCGTCACAGTCTAGCAGCAGGGACCCGACACAGACCACAATGGTGTGAGTTGCTCCTTCGTTCACCCGGAGCTTACTGGAGACCTGCCGCACGCCAGCCCTGTCTTCGTCTACGGGAATTGATTGGAGAATCAGACAAGTCCAGGACCTCGCTCTTTGGGTGCTTAAATTCTAAAGCGGCTCCATCAATCAATCCTGGGCAATGACAGACGGTCAGTTGTTACGCGGGAAACATTAAAAGGAAATGTTGAGGAGGCTGAGTGGTCTGTGAAAAGCTCCTTAGGAAGCCGAGATGATGTGGAAAATCAGTGACGAAGACTCTCCCATGAACAATTCCAAGGGAAGGTCCCAGCAGCTGATGCTAATCCACGGTGCAGGTGGAGGCAGGCAGACAGGTGGCATGGACCAGGTGGTCATCAGGAGCCAAGAAGGTGGGAGAACTTATTCTAGATCCGTCTGGGGGTGGATTCAGCTGAACTTGCCTACAGTTCATATGTGAGCAGAGAGGGAAAGAGACATAATTATATCAGTGTCTGTAGTTTTGGTAGGAGCTTTGAGGATGGTGCTGTTCATGGACATAGAAAGACTTGGGAGAGGAGCACTGGATGGGAAGAACTGGACATCTATTTGGATTCTTTGGTGAAGTTCAATGGCTTAGTAGACTTCCATAGGGGGACAGAGTGGTCTCATTTCAGAAACAGGTTTTAGTTGGTCAAAAAGTAGGAGAAATATTTCAAGTAGGAGAAAAAGTACATGCTGCATTCAATCATTGGGCAACAGGAGCCAGAAGAGGTGAGGAGATCTGGATCCTTGTGAGTGGGAGCAAGGAACCAGAAAATCCTTCTTAACTGAGAGGTAATTATGAGTTCCACTGGCCAGAAAGTCTGGTGAGTATAGTCAAAAGGTAATGCAATGACCTCTGAGAGTTTTCCAGGCCTTTTCTAATGCTCTGTGTACGAAATTACTAACTGAAGAACATGGAGGGCGGTAGATTTTGAAGATTTACTGCATGCTTGATACTGTCCAGGCACCTGGCCTTTTCTTCCCCTTAGCTTGATATCAATCCATTTTCTGTTGCTATAACAAAATATTTGATGTTGGGTCCTTTATGAAGAAAAAAGGTGGATTTAGCTCACAGTTTTGAAGGTCCAAGAACATGGTGCTGGTATCTTTCCAGCTCTGGAAGGCCCTCTTGACTGCATGACATCATGGTTGATGGTACCATGGTAGAAGTGTGTGTGAGGGGGACCCATCACGTGATGAGACAGGAAGCCGGAGGATGGGGTGGGGAAAACCTCACTCTTCTAAGACCACTTGTAGGAACTCACCAGGTTCCCACAAGAACGGCTTTAACCCCTTGTGAGGGCAGCACCCAGAATGACCTAACCATCTCCTGTGAGGCCCCGCCTGTTAAAGGTTCCACCATCTCCATACCACCACCCCAATGGCCACGCCTCCCACCCAGGGATCCAGGGGACAAACCACACCCAAAGCACCTCGGCTTCTGTGAACAAGAAGGTTTCCTGAGAGTTCTTTGTGCAAAAAATATGAGCTTTCTTACAAGAGCCTCTGCATACCTACTAAAAAATAAAAACAAGAACAAGAACAAAACACAGCAGATTGCAATTTGTGTATAAAGTGGAAGGATGAATCTGGTGGGTTCTTCTCCTCGTGATTGACCTGCTATTTTGCTGCTGTGTCAACAACCATTTCTTGCCCAGAGGGACGGATGTGACTCAACAATACGGAAAACAGGAAGATCCTTCTCATGTTCGATGGCCCCCTTTCCACTGAACGTCTATCTATCACACCCGGTGCTCTGTGTGGCCATGTTGGATCGAGATTCTCCACAATTTTATGCTTCCTGAGGCTGAAGTTCTTAATTTCCTATATTTACATGAAAGAGTACTTATCTGAAAATTACACTTCCACTTACATTAAAGTTGTTTCTATTTTAGTTTATTTTCCTTGATTATAGAATCATTATCTAATCTTCGTAGGAAATTTAGAATGCAAAGTCCAAAGGGAACAACCTCTCACCCATAATCCCTCACTCTTATGTCATTATAGTTCACTGATTTTTCTTTTTGGTCTGTCATATGAGATTTTATAATGTTTTAAAGTTATTTTTGAAAAGTCATTGTATAAACATATTTTAAAAGCTAAGACAGTACATGGAGAAAACTAGATTTTGAGTCTTTATCTAAGATTTCAACTTGGTCACTTATCAATTGTTCATCAATTGATTTCCAAGTGTCCCTGTACTCTCAAGGGCATAGCTTGTACTGCCCATACATATCCTGATTTTATTATTATTATTTTTATTTGTGTATATTTGGGTGCACTTTTTTATTTCTTTTTGGTAACTGGGATTAAACCCACAGTACCCTTTTTGTGTATTTTCTGTCTTGCTCTCTCTCCCCCTTTAATATCGGAGGGCATTATGAATAGTACCTACTGATTATTTGATTGTTCCACTGTTAAATGGCTAGATTATTTCAATGCATAGAAATGCTATAGTGTAGCTAGTCCTCTTTCAAGAAGTGACCATGATGAGCAAATTACCTCAATTTTCGACTTTGGTTGTTTCTCTGAATTTCATCTGCCTCCTTTCTCCATATGCCTTTGATGTTTTCTTTCGGTCCACAATATTCTGCCATTTCTCTATGGTGTGTTCACAGGTGGACTGCTGTTTACACTGAACTCAGTCCACACTTCCTACCTGGGGACTCATTTATTGGTCTGTGTTGGAGAATTCTCCTCTGTCATGCCTTTCAATGTCCCTCCTCTTCTGACCTCCTATTACACGTGTGTTGGAGCTTCTCAGGCGTCCTCTGAGTATTTAAATTCCTCTTTCATGTTTTCCATCTCTTCCTCTCTGTGCTCCATTCCAGTAATTCCTCACTTATATCCTATTTCAGAAATCCAATCACTGATTGTGTCCATAGACATTTTGAGCACTGAGTTTTTTCATAAACATTCTGCATTTTATAATTGTTAGGTTTCTGGTGTTCCATAGCTATCTGTTCATAATTGACATCTGTTTTTTTTTAAAGTGTCATTTCTTGCTTTATGCATGTGATTCACGCTTATGTCACTTTAAGGCCTTTATTCTCGTATTTTGAGTCTTTTCCCAATTGCAGGGTTCTTTCCATTTTCTTAGAAAAGTGCGCCCTGTCTTAGTTGTATTTAGATAACATTTATGATGTCAGTCTTCCTGATGTGCCTTGAAATGTTAATCTGCGCCCTCTTGTTGAGTGGAGATTTTAAACCTCTCTCTGAGTCATGGTTTTAGGGTGTCTTCCCCACCTTTCTGGAGCCTCTGAGCATGAAACAGCGTGCTTCTTGGGCTCCCCGGTGGCTCCCGTCCGAGGCTGAGGAGGAAGACCCGGTCTGGGCCATGGACGGGGACTCTGGGCCCTATGCACTAGATTTGGGGCTGTTTCCCAGGACTCTGATTCCTTATTTTTCTTTCATTCCCAATGCTTTTCTGTCTTTCCTTTTTAAATTTTATTTGTGGATTTATCTGCAAAGAAAGTCAAACGGGTGTTTGGTGGCCACAGAGGCCGAGGGAGCTGAACCCTGGTGGCTTTTGACCACGTCCTTCCCTGGCTGGCCGCTGGGTGGTCTCCCAGCCTCCCTGCAGGTGCCTGGAACCCTGGGGTGGAGCAGGGTCATGGAACATGGCAGAGAGAGGTGCCACTGCAAGAGCTGGCCCAGGCTCTTGGCACTGCCGACCTTCCTCTCTACCCTCCTCGCCCACAGACGTTGATCTCCGGACCAGCTCAGGGGTCACTGTTGAAGGTGCAGAGCCCCCGATGGGCCGGCCCCAGGTTCGGGGACAGCCCTGGTGTGATTGAGAAACCAACTTCCTTAGTGTTGAGTCACGGTGACAGGGAGGCTTAGCTGTACAGCAATAAAACTAATGCCTGCTCTCTTTGTCCTTGTGGGCTTATTCCCTGAGAAAAATTACCTCACTGTCCCTGGAGTGGCTCCTCAGGAAGGGACATGTGCCAGCCACCACGTTGAAGAGCGTTTCTCTGGTTTTCTCTCTCTCCCTGCTCCGGTGTTTCGAGTGTGCCCCTTTTTATTTCTGAGTGTGTGAATTTATTTGTTTGTTTTTAAAATAGCTTTACTCTGGTTTCCAGGGATTGGGTGCGGGAGGGGAAGGTGCATCTGTGCTCTGCCATCTCCAAACTGCTTTAATGTGCTGCTGGACTCTGTTTGCTAATATTTTATTTAGGAATTTTCATCCATATTCATAGATGAGATGGGTCTGTTGTTTTATTACACCCTGTCCATCAGGTCTTTAAACCAAGGCTAGGCTGGCTTCACCAAGGGATTTAGAAGACTCGACTCTCCCCTGTGTCCCCAAAGATGCAAAGAATTCAGGGAGAACTGGTTTCTTAAAGACAGGGACGGCTGTTCCCACGAAGCCACCTTAGTCGGGGTTTCACAGAAGCACAACTTTTATAAAGTCTGCTTCTGCCACTATTTCCATTTGAGTCCCCAATTGAGATGAATTTGTTCATTAATAGTTTCTGGAAAATTCTCCCATTTCACCAAGAATTACATTCAAATTTATTTGCATTGCATCAACCAAATTATTACCTTACTTTTAATTTCCATAATTTTTTTCTGTCTTTTCTTTTTAAATTTTATTTGTTGATGCTCATATTTAGGTATTTGTTCAAAGACTTCTATCCTCGGCTAACTTATCTAAGTTTTTTTTCTTTTTAATTCTTTGTTTTTGCTGGATGTGTTTTTCTACCATTTTCTGTTTTCAAATTCATGATTTTCTCTTTTTATCACTTGCTTTGCTTTACCTACTTCTGCTTCTTGTAGGTTTCTTGCCTTGATCTTTCTCTTGCTCCCCAATTGAGTATGCATTATATCTTTATTCATTCATCCCCAGTAATATAAACATATTAAATTATTTTAACACATTTTCTTCTGAGAGTAGCTTTAGCAATAGAGTATGAATTAGGTGCTTAGTGTTTGTATAATTGTAATTTTACATTATAAATATATTCCACACTTGGCAGCTGGGACTGGGGACTCTGGGTTGGGCTCCTCTCAGAAGATCCACCCAGTGGTGCCTCTGCTTGGAAGACAGCATCCTTCAAACCAGAAAGTGTCCCTGGACGACAGATGTAAACTCAGCCTCTGAGAGGTTTGTGGTGAACGGGTGACAGCGTTGTGAGCAGGAGGCAAGGGGCTTCTCAGCTAGTGGGACTGGAAGTGGCAAGAAGGGAATCCCCTCATCAGGACACCTTATACTCACTGCTTTGAGGGCCTGTCCTGACAAATGTCACCACACAGTCCTCAGCCTTGCTCACAGGTTGGGCTCCTCAGAGTCTCCTTTCTGTGCCTCCACAGCCAGAGGCGACTCCTGTCATGACTTTGAACCCTGTCTGTCCCATGAGCACACAGTGCCCTTCCAGGTGCTTTATGTAAAAGCACTAAGTGGCCCTGAGGCAGTATGTGAGGGTCGTGAGGTCGCCACCATCTGACTTCTGGTTGTCGTCGCTTCATAAGCCCTTTTATGATGAGGTCACTGTAGAAGCATTTTGTTTTACTCTATTTCATTAAAGTTCTCACTCTCATGGACTAAAGAGGATGTGTTGAAATCTTCCACTACTTCCTTTCATTTTTTTTTGTTCTGTTTTGTCTTATATTTACTGTATCTCTGTTCATTAATTCTGCTGTGGTTTTAATTTTTGCAGCCCTGAAACACTCTGTGGTGGGTTTTGTAGCTTCTTTGCTCATTAACATGGTCCTACATGATCTCTTTGAAGACTCTGCCTTGAGTGTACGCAGGTCTGACATTTTAAGGTTAGAGTCTGCTCCGGTGTGTGTGTGTGTGTGTGTGTGTGTGTGTGTGTGTAATGTGTTATCTTCTAATCACATGTAAGGTCTATTGTGTGCTTTCACTTCTAGGGATTACACTTGTAGCTGTGGATTGATACACTATACACCATCTTTCTCTCCAGACAGTTCCACCCTGACATGCAGACACTACAGTGCTCTGACCCCCTCCACCTGCTTTCTGCTCCCTTTATGCTACAGCACCAGATTTGGTTAGTGAACAGTATTGTCTTTATTTCTTCAAGTGAATTTTTTAGACTTTCAATATAATTTAGTGAAAGTAATAATTTTTTCTTTTTTGTGAGATTTTAATATTATGAATTATATATTACATGATATACATAGTATGTTATGTATATTGTTATTATATTTAATAGGTATTGATTTAAACTTCAGATTAAAAAATGTGAGATCAGCATACATGTAATCTCTCCCTTTCTTTCTTCCTCTTCCAGTTTTTGACAGTTTCAATGTCATGGTTGAGAGAGCATATATTCTATGTGATGAAAAAATTTCCCCACAATTGTGTAATGTTAACTTAATTCAAACAAATTAACACAACAGCTCTCAATTCCTTTACAGTGCCTGTTTTGTTGGTTCCTGGATTGGCCACAGTGTGACTTTTAATAGTTCCCTTAAGAAGAGCTCATGGCGAGCTGGAGATGTAGCTCAATGGTAGAGCACTGTTTAGTATGGATGAAGATCTGGGTTCCATCCCAGGTGCTGAAAAATAAAACAACGAGAAGAAGATGAGAATCTAATCTAATCTTATCTAAATTATTGATATTGAAAAGCAATTAGTTTTTGTTTTATTCTGAAAGGACATTTTGGTTGGGTATAAAATTATTGCCTTATATTTTCCTGAGGGTTCTGAGATAACTTTCCTTTAATTTCTAGCAGTGAATGTTTCAGAGAGAAAATTAAGGCAAGTGGATCTTCTTTCCTTGAAAATGAGTTTAATTTTCTCCTCTAGAAATAGATTTTTCCTTTATTTTTGATGTGGACTATTAAAATGTAACTCTCTGCTCATGGATCTGCCTCGACTTGCCTAGAAATTATTGGTTCTTTCAAAATGTAGATTAAAATATTTTTTCAAAACCATATTTCTTTAAATAATTTTGATGTTCTATTTGTTTTGATAATTAATTTTAATCATGAAATTTGCACATTTTGGATTTCCTTTATCTTTTTTTTTCATCTCTTATATTTTATTCTATACTTTTAAATTTGTTAGATTTCCTATTCTATTTTTTTCAGTTTTCTTAAGTCTTTTCTTCATGTTTTTCATGTCCTTCATGATTATTGTTGTGACAATACAAGTAAATTATACAAGTAAATTACCTTTACTTGTATAATGAACTTATTTTTCTTTTTAATTTGTTTTGATCTTTGACAATTAAAAAAGTATTCTGTTTTCTCCCTTCCATATTTGGGTCCTTGAATTTCTGCTTTGACATTTGGTTTCACAGGGACAATTCTTCCTTTTATGGAGACAAAGGTAGGGTCCATGATGGTCTTGCTGAATTCCAAAGTTCTTGTGAATGGTACTCTTTGAATGGTTGAGTTTCCTTCTGGTTGAATTATTGCTACATAGAAGAGTCCAGAGATGAAGGTGAATTAGTGGGCACCCTGGATGGTAGGTGGGGAGTTTGAATGTCCACCTGTCTGTGAATCCTCTCTTGCATCATCTTGCTTTTTGAAGAATATATGATCTTCAGGTCTTCCTGTAGTGGAAAATCCTGTCTCGACATCTTTATGAGTGCTAACCCAATCTTCTCTACAAAATATCTTTCCCAGTGTTATGGAAAATACAATTTTCCCCTTCTCATTCTTCCTGTTTAGTTGGTTTTAGAAATCATATGGATCAGAAGCACATTAATTACATACTTTTAAATTTGACAGTTCTCCATCCATGTTTGATCATTCTTCTGACACTTTATTTTGATTCAAAATTTTACTTGAGTTAATTCTGCATTGAATCTAAGGGAAGAATATTTTATCTACATACATGGTTATTTTGGGGGGCAAAGTTCTATGAATGAAATCAATTTATTTAAGTTTTTTAAATAGGAAGGATGATTCATCTTTGTTGTTAAAATAATGTTACTTTCTTTGAAATCTATTTTTCCTTATGGTGTACTTTTCTTTAGGATTTGTATTTTCTATGTATGGAAATGATCTTTAAATATGTGGTGATTTCTTCTTTGTTTTTAAACTTAGGAATCTCTTCTCTATTTAGAGACTGTATAAATGTTCGCTGATTTATTTTAGCTTTTTGTTTGATTTAAAAGAATAATTCTCAGTTGCACACAGGCCTTCATTGTCTATTTAATTTGTGCTGTATATTCACTTATATTACATTACTCATGCAACCTTGTTACTAAAGACATTAGCATACAACTTATTTTTAAACAATATTCTATTGGGGAATATATCATAATCTATTTGACCCTACAGTTGGCTATCAAGATGGATTCTAATGTTTTGATTATTTTAGAGTACACGGTATTGATATCCATCTTCCAAAAAAGCATTTAATAATAATATTTTACATGATTGTATTCCCATAAAGTATATGAACTTTAGAGTCAAAATTATAAATCTAATTAAATATTTTGATACAGGTGACTTACTAAATGGGTTTTCCCCCACTCTGTAATCTGATCAGGACACGGTTGGGAAAACCTCACTCCACTAGAGGAGCTCCCTCAGGTGACCAGACAGCTGAGCTGGTCTGTTACCCAGTAACCTCAACGGGGCACAATTTCTTTAACAATTTCTAGTATGTAAACCTCATTTCCATTTTGGCAACCATTTATTTTCTCATCATCTATAGAGGAAACATGGAGGTCAAGGAGTGCTCAACACCACTTCCCACGTTGACAGAGCCGGGAAGCGGGCCAGCCGGGATTCCTGATTTGCTGCCCAATATCCTCTCCCTGCCTCGCTGTCTCTCAACAGTGAGCACAAGCTCATTGTCCAAGAGCCCAAAGTGGGAGGTGACTTCAAAGTTAACACAGAGTTTAAGTGCCTGTCAACATTCGAGAGAGTGTTGACCACCATCCGGGGCTTTCGCAGAAGCATTTGGAAAATTCTACGAGAAGGAAGCTGCCTTTTGCTGTCTCCCAAAGTAGGATGATATTCATGGAATCTTTTGAGCAGTTGCTTCTGAAATTTTGTGAGGCAAAAACCCAGGAATTTGGCCTGGCTTTAATCAAATATTTATGACACCCTCATTAATCTCCGGTCCAAGAGGTAGTACAGGTTCTCATTTGAATTTCCGAGCAGCGCGGGGGTTTTGAAAGGCGATGTCATATTATATGCACTGTTTATACAGATCAAATATGCATGTGTTGGTTTTGCAGACTGGTGTCAGTGCTGCCGTTATTGACTGGGACAGGGATAATGAGGTGCAGCAGGAACCCTGTTGGGGATCCTGGGAACATCTGGGCTGGGCTGGGCCTGGGGAGGCTACTTCATGGCCCTCACTGCCTCCATGCCACCACAGGGAGGTGAGGTGTCCCTGCCACTGTGTCACCGGCAAGCCTGAGTGATGTGTAATAATGAGGTGATATGTAACCCCAGCCTGGCAAAGGGACCGGGGAAGAATATTCAGACAAAGAAAGCAAGATGGGCTTTCATAAGGGCAGGTGTGGCTTGGCTGAGGCATGAGTGTGGGGGCCCATGGATGGGCTGGGAGGGGCTGGGGTGGCAGTGACCTTGAAGGCACTGTTAGGGAATCTAGACACATCCTTGGGGCAAAGGGAGGGTTTTTTTTGTGGGTTTTAAGCTAGCAAGTGACATCATCTGGTTTGTGTTTTAAGAAGATTACTCGGGCTGCTGTGTGGAGACGGATTAGCAGGAGATGAGGCCCAGACAGAAAGTGAGGAGGGTGACTCAGAAATCCTGGAGCTAAATGGTGGGGACCTGGTGGCCGTGGGGAGGCCCAGGAGGGGATACGCACCTGGGTTCCTGGGTCAGCATGATGTGGGGGCTGTTCGAAAGTGTGGGGTGAGGGCTGGACAGGGAGATGGCGGGAAAAGGGTGGAGGGGAGGATCGGGGTCTGCGGTGCCTGGGCCATCCCTGCAGAGGCTCTGAGCAGACACTTGGCGTGCGGATCTGGGGCTCAGGAGGGAGCCTGGAGGCTTGTCCAGGCTGGAGGGCTTCACACCTTGTGATTTCTATTTCCTCTGAGAGGAGTACATCGGCTGTTGATCCCAAGCCTGGAGTATAGGGGGCATGTGGGGGACGTCCCCATGGAGGACGGAGAACTGAAAGACTGGCAGCCCCTGCAGTGAGGAGCTGGCAGTTAGCTGGGGGTTCAGGTCAGAGCACCACGGGAAGGGTAAGAGAGGGCTAGGGAGGGCACCTGGCCCAGCTGGGGCAAGAGGGGACAAGGAAAGGGAAAGATTCTAAAACAAATTAGCAAAAATAGCCAACCAGACAACCAAACAAAAACTGAAACCCCAAACCCTAATACTTGGATTGAGGCTCACAGGTGGCCTTGGCGTGGACAGTCCACGTGGATGGACCGCAGCACAAGAGCCTGGAATGGAAACGCCCGGTTGTCTTAGAGACAGAGCACCCGTGTCAGAGTCCAGGAGACAAGGGCTGCTACTGAAAAACAGGAAGGGAAGAGAGAGGGAGGGCAGAAGGAAGGAAGGAAGGAGGAGAGCAGGGGAGGGGAGGGGGAGGAAACTGGACTAGGCTCTTAGGCAGGAGGCAGGCGCTGAGCTGGGAGGCCTGCAGGTCACGGCCGGGCAGACCCAGGGCAGCCCAGCTAGGGCCGGGGCTTGTGGGTGACCCGGTTCCCTGCACAGGCACTTGCTCCTGCTGTGCAGAAGGGCTGAGCCTCCTTAGACAACCTCGTGAGGAGGTAAGTGTTTGAGTTTTGTTACCACTGTTTCCAGGCCTCGCTTACTGCCAGCTCAGCAAAACCAGGCTTCTGAGGGAGTTGAAGTCTGTGGCAGCTGTCACCCAGGAGGCCACAGGGCTGCAGGTGGAGGCAGCAGGGCTCCCCCGCGGGCAGCCCCGGCTGCTCCACACCCATCTTTCCCAGAACCCCTCCCACCCTGGCAAGAGGGGAATGTCACAGAAATGGGAAAACAGGGTGCAGAGTGGGCCTCTGGGGCAGAGGGTCAGAATAATGGGTGGATTAGCCGCGGAATGAGGCGGTGCCCTTCCCCGGCTCTGCTGGCTGGTGGGGGCTGGGGGCGCTGGGGAGGGAGGAGCGGCCTGTTCTAAAACGGCTCTCCTCCCCTTTACCTGGCTCTTCAGGAACCCACAGCGAGCCACGTGGTTTTCCAGGGCTGCCTTTCCCCGGGAGGCCCCACACCAGCCAGGGAACAGGCCTCGTACAGAGGCAGCCCTGGTCGGGACCCAGCTCCCCTGGCTCTGACCAGTGTGTGACATAGGGTGGCTTATTTCAAGGTTTTGGGCCTTTTGAAAAAAATGGGGGGGGGTGTTTCTTAAAGAAAATCTATTTTTCAATCCCAGCAGGAGCACAAAGCTGTGGTGTGTAGCACTTAGTGGGTGTTCAGTCAGAACCAATTCTTATCCTCTCTCATCTTGGGAGCACTTTGTTATCTTGGGATCCAGGAAGATTCTAGAAGGAGGACCAGGAAGGCAGAGGCTTTCAGAAAGGGAGCAGATAAGGAAAGTGGATCCATCTTTCCCCTGGTTAGTTGCATGGGAAAAGTGGAGACAGGTGAAGAAGGCCCGGGAGGCACACGGAGGGCAGAAGAAATGTCACCAACAGAAGGGAGGATACCCCCTTGTGGAGGTCCCTGCACAGCCTCACGTGTGCAGAGATGGTCCTGTGCGGACGCCCCAGGTGACTTGTCCTGCTTGCACAAAAGGCTGCTGTCAAGGGGCATGTGAGGGGGTCAGACTCATGGCTGATGTGAGAAGGCCCCACCTGGCCCAGTGCTGTGGAGGAGGATCACTCATGATCAGCTCAGGAAGGTGGGATCTTAGAGGCCTGCTTCCTCTGCGGGCACCTGTCTCGTGGGGAGGGACTCACCTGTGAAGCCTTCTGCTGGTTTGGGGCTAAGACATCCAGAATATGACCCCCGTGTTGCCCTGCAGAATTATGAATAACGGGTGGATCAGCTCCAGAATGAGGAGGGTCCCTTCTCCTCACTAGCTGCACTCAATCAATGCAACCTACCAGTGCTCAGGGTCTTTTCCAGGGTCTAGACCCAGGATGGGAAGAATCAGCAAAATAAAAACAAACAGGGAAAGGCCAGCCTTGGCCCAGCGCTGTCCTGTAGGTGGGAGATGCTCATGGAATATTTGTTGCATGAACAATAAAATGGTCAACTGTCCGGGGTAAAATCAAGCCCATGCATCTTCAGGTCATGGCCCTATACCTTCCACCTTCCTTCAGAAGCCACAGGCTCAGGCCTTCATCCTTCATGGACCTCCACACCACACCCATTTATCTTCCCTCTCAACTGCAGTGGAGCAGGTGCCTGTTTGCACACTCACTGAGGCTGGGTTTTCATCTCTGGGTTCCTCAGGCCTGGCTCAGACCTGGCAGGAGTTAAGAGTCCACAGGTCTCTGGGGAGCAGAGGACCCTGTTTGGATGAATCAGGTACAAAGTCAAGTCACCCCCTGGATCTTTGCTTTCTGTGGATTTTGAAGATAAGATCACTGTACTCTCCTGTCTTTAGAATAATTTTTTTTTCCTTCTTTTGCTTTTCCTTGTAATTTCTGTAGTTCTTAAATTTAGTGATAGAAATTTTCATCTCTAATTTCCTTGTGCTTAGTGGCATTTCATTGAAACATTTCAAAAGTTCTGCCCAATCTAATTCACTATAGAAATTTTTAAATCGATTTGGATAAAAATATTACTCATATTCTACTAAGGGGCTAAAACAGTTATATTTTGACAATTCAAAAAAATTTCTGTGACCAAACCTGAATAGTTATCTACAAATCAAGAATACATCTTTCAGTATGTTTAAAAGACTGAAGTCGTGGTTTATGCAGTTTCATTTCTTACATACTTTCTACTAAGCATTATGTCATGAGCAAGTGCTTCTAATATTTTTTTAAAAGAAACTTGAAGTTTCATTGTATGGCCATATCATTCATTCATTCATTCATTGATTCATTCTTGTTTTGTTAAACAGTTTCAGGCTATATTTACCTTTTTAATATTATTGTCAAAAGAGAAATAAATACACTGCTGCCTAAATTTTTGAGGATGATTTTGGTTATTTACAGACTATGAAGTTTCAGACTGGACTAAGCAGATCAGTGCACATAGGGATTTTTAAGGCTTGTGATGTAAATTGCCAAGTAGTTTTTTTCTGAAAAACCATTTACATGATTTTCAGCAGTTGGAGTGTCTGTGTTATATATCACAGATGTCTGTGACCAAAATTCATATCAGTTTGGACCTATAGTCTAGATTTTGCCACCATAGATGCACATTTCCAGTTCCTAAATGTCATCATTCAGCTCCTAATGATGACTGATCTCCATGGCTTTGAAATGCATATTCAATCAAATCTTCAGAGAAAGTTTTATATGGATATACACACACCCTGACCTATACGACCTCTTGTCTGGCTGGCCCTGGAAGGCTTTGTTTCATTCACACAAGACATTTTTGCTGGGTATCACACTCTGGGGCCACAAACCTTGCTCTCCAAATCTATAGATGTTGCTTCCTGATCTCTTGTCATTTTCTGTCTGAAATGGTAGAATTCATCTTGAGTTTTCTTCCTTCCAAAGTGATCTTCATTATATTGCTACTTGCAAAATGCTTTTTCTTATTTATTCTTATAATTCATCATTTTTTTAGTATCTGCTTCTCTTTTCTTTGACCCCCCCCCCCCCACAATAGGATCAGCCTTTCTAACTGAATTGGCCTGGTTTCTTCCAGACCCTCTTGGCACTTCTGTGCTAGTTGTCCTAACTTCGTACACACAATCAACTCTTAAAGATGTTTGGCATGACAGGAAAAATTCAAAATAATCCAAAGTAATTATTTTTAATTCTTTTTCCTTTCATCTGAATTTTAAAAGATCTTGTTCTCCACATGAACATTTTTTACAGTGTTTATTCTGATCCTTAAGGTCTCCCTTGTGATCTTAGACATCTTCAGGGCTCACACAGTCCTTCCTGGTCAAATGTCTCTCCTTCTTCTTCTCATTTTGTTGTTGTTTGACTTTGACTTTGTTATACTTCATCATTTCTGGCTGCTTTTTGAAGAAGATGCCAAATAATGCCAATTTTGCTGTTTTTTTTTTTTTTTAATTCAGAACCAAATTGTTCTCTGTGTGCTGTGCTTTCACTGATTACTGAAACTAAAGATCACCCGCACCACCTTCTGCATGTCATTGCAATTTCCATCAGCCTCTCTGTTGACTTACCTTCAGATGAGGAATGAGCTCTCTAGACCCCAGGTGGACCAAAGACCCGATGTGCCTGCATGCTCCTGTGTGCTGTGCCACTCTTTGCCAAGATAAAGATCACATGCATTTGAGCTCCTCAGTTCTGAGTGTCATCTGTACCAATGATAAGAGTAAACACAGCAGAAATAGCCACCTTGCCTGCTGTTGACCATGACTCAGGGTGCTGAGTGCTTTCTGAGCATAAACTTGGTTTATTTCTCCAACCCCTCTACCAGGTAAAAATGGTCTATTGCAGTGAATCTTGCAGATGAGGACATAGAGGGCCAGGAAAGTGCTAGACCGAGGCTAATCAGCTAGCAAAGACCACAGAATCTGGCCTTTTGTCCCACCACATCATCTGGGGCTCTCCAGGGACATCATTGAGGGAAACACTGCACCCAGATTTCCCTTTTCAGAGTCCCATGTTGGGCGCAACCTGACAGCACAAGACTGTGCGGGGATGCTCACTCTGCCATGCTGTCTCCACCAGGCTCTCCAGCCTACGTCCCTGCTCACTGTGCTCCCTGTGCCTAAAGCGTGGAGACCAAATCTTCTCAGACTTGTCGTGTGACTGCTGTGTGCCTTGACTTTTGGCTCATGTGTTTTCTGCAAGTTACAGGCTCTTTGAAGCTGGAAAATAGCTAGACAAACATTAGCAATGGGCATAGCTGACCTCTTGAGTCTCTGACGGGCTGTGTCCTGCAGGAAGTACTTGACCTCTATCGATCCTAGTGTTTTACTCAGTCTTTTCATCACTGTGACCAAAAGACCTGACAAGAACAATTAGAGGAGGAAAAAAATAAACCTTTGACTCAGGGTGTCCAAGGTCTTAGTCCACAAACAGCCATCTCTGTCGCTCTGGGCCCAAGGTGAGATGGAACAACCTGGTGGAGGGGTGTGGAGGAGGAAAGCAGCTCAGGACGTGGCAACGAGGACTCAGAGAGAGCTCTGCTCACCAAGGACAAAATATAAACCCCAAAGTCACACGCTACCTGCTGAAGTTCATCCATATAGTGGATTGATCCAGTGGTGAGGTTAAGCCAATCATTTCCCCTCTGCACATTCTTGCCTTGTTTCACACATGAGCTTTTGGGAGGCACCTAATATGTAAACCATAACACCTACAAATGGGCATTATATCGTCAAGGGAAGGGGTTTGTGTTCCCGTTTTACAACTAAAATTGCTGAGTCAGAGCCTGCCGTCTCGACACCTCCTTCTCCTTGGAGTGCAGGGACCCCTGATGGAGGAGGGGCAGGAAGCGGAAAGCAGACTGCAGCCCAAAGCTCTGCTCTTACTAAGATGAGTGCCGATGCCTAACTTTGAGTGGGTCTCATGTTTCTGTCCCTGGAGGTCCCAGGGGAGTGGTGCTGAGTCTTTCCCCTGCCCTGAGGTAGGGGTCTCCCTGGGTCAGCCGTGGTGGAGTGGGGCAGGCCGTGGAAGGACGGACGTCTTCCGTCTGTCCTGAGATGTGTACCCAGGCCCGGAACTCTGGTGAGATTCCGTAACATGGCTGAACATGAGTCCATGTTACAAGTGATAGTTTGTTGGTCTTCTTGATCTCTCTGAACCTCTGATTTCTTCTCGGTAAACAGGTGACCTTAGTAGCAGCTCCTGTAGGGCTGTCGAAAGCATCAAATAAAAATTAAGCCAGGCCTTGATCAACAATATCCAGCCTCAGAAAGGTGTCGCCTGGCTTTCTGTGTTCCCGTGTTTGCAGTCCCAGGTTGAAAGAAATTTCATCAGAGACTGCTAGTTTTGTCCTTTTAAAAGCCAACACTATGCAGGCTGATTTTAAAATGTCTGTAGCTGGTGTTCCGTTCACAGTGACTGCAGATGGGTGCTTATTACCAGGAGAATCAGATGGCGTGCAAAATAGCAGGGGCAGCCAGTGTCAGAGCCCTCGCTGCCCCAGGCCCCAGGCCCCAGGCCCTCTTTGCTAACTGTCTTCCTTTCATGGTCCCTGTAATTACCTTACTGTCCTCACTTATCATAGGTTTCACCTTTGCCAAGATCATCCCTTGAGACCTGAGAACATTAGCCACTCTGGCCCGTATGTCTCACGGCAGGAAGCTCATCCATCCATCCATCCATCTGCGAGACATTTACTGAGCCACTCCTGTGCACCAGGCCTTGTGCCCAGTGCTGAGGACACAGGGATTATTGAGGTACCAGTCCCGCCACCTTGGTACCCGTGATCCCAGAGTTCTGATGTGGGCATGCCAGTGCATAGAAGAGGGATGACACATTTCAGGTGACTTCCAAAATGGTTGGTGCCACCATCTGTTCCCGTGAAGCATCCTTCTTAGCACTTTTTTCCTGAAAGCCAATAACGGGACAGGCGGAAGCACCATTGTCTCCAAGTTCAGGAAATCACAGCCTTGGTCTTGCTGGTCTCTATGGAGGGTCGGTCTGGGCTGTGATGAGGGCCGTGTCCAAGGCCGTGTTCCTGGACGACTCTTCTTCTATGGCCTGTGCTGGTTGGTGCTGGTGGTAGCTGTCTTTGAAAGAGAGAGCTGGACGTGACAAGCTCTTTCAGAGGGAAGATGTTTTTAAAGATTGTCAGGATCCTGCCAGCAGCTCTTATTGCTCAGTACTTCAAGGCTTTTCACGGGAACAAAGTTGGGTGCAAATATCTTTCTCATGTGCAGTCGCCCTGACGGAGAGTGCGTTGCCTCTGCTACGGGAGGTTAACTTCCCGCTGAGTTTTCAAGTTGAGTCATTACTTTTTGTATGACTTATATTTATTTTTCAGCACCTGTGAGAAAATACATTGATATTTCAATACCCGCCATCATCGACTGCCTGTTGCGTGTAAGCCCTAGTGCTCCTTGGAGGCAATACATTTAAAAAAAAAAATAAAAAGCTATTTAAAAGTTTATAATCAAAAGCGAGTTTATATTAGTCCTTTTAGCATCTGACTTAAGCCAAACAAATTTCTTTTAAGAGAAACAAACCTTCATCACAATTGAGAATTTGGATTTCAATAGTTCAAAAATGTTATTTTGAATTTAAGTTTAAAAAGATACAGGCTGGGTTATACAGATTTGGAAGAAATTCACCCCCAAATAGATCTCACCTAGTGGGTCCCAGCTTTGTTTTCTAAGCTCCTGCTGAATATCTCTCACTTAGAAGTTCCACAGACCAGGCAAGCTCAGCATGGGAAAAGAAAATGAATTCTCTTTCTCCCCATTCTGCCTCTCCTCCTGTGCCACCTTAGACGGGTTGAGCATCTGTAATCTGAAAGTCCAACATCTGAAATGCTCCAAAACAATGCAGTTTCTTTTTTTTTTTTTCCATACCAGGCATTGAACCCAGGGGCCCATAACCACTGAACCACATCCCCAGCCCTTCTTATCTTGAGACAGGGTATCACTAAGTTGTGAGTTTGGCTTTGCACTTGCCATCCTCAAGTTCCTTGCAATCCTGAACTGCCTCAGCCTCCTGAGCTACTGGGATTACAGGTGGGGGCCCCCATTCTTGGCAAACCAGGGAAATTTTTGAGTGCCAACCTGATACCCCACGTGGAGAGTTTCACCCCGGATCTCATGGCATGGGTTGCAGTCAAACCACAGGGGGGCTCAAGGTACCATAAAAATCACCCCCGTAATGCATTTTGTATTTAGACTTGGGTTCCTTTCTTGAGATATTTCATTATGTGAATGAAAATATTCCAAAACCTGTAAAAATTCAAAACCCTTCTGGCCCTAGCATTTCTGATAAGGGGTGCCCAATCTCCATGAGCAGGCGTCCTGGGTCCAGGGTCCTGCATTCGCTAGCAAGCTGTCCCTCCTTTACCACTTCCCCTTCTTCACCACGAAGCCCTCCTCTCTGTGTCTCCAGAGCCTGTGACTCACCGGGGACCTTGATAAGAGGCAGGTGGCCTTGCCTCACCTGGAGATGTGCAGCAGGGTCTGGCGATTGAGTTTCCAGCACACTTCCAAGGTCCTTCTGCACCCGGGAGTGTGCAGTCTCTCAATCCTCCCTCTCATGAACCTGGGCCCAGGACTGGTTGACTCCATTCCTGTTTGTCTGGCAGTCCCCTGGCCTCCTTCCTCCCCGCCTCCACTTGTCCATTCCTTCTGACTTCTTCTATGTTCTTCTGCTGACCGGAAAGCCAGTGGGACTCCACTCCTGCAGGATGACCTGTGACCGTCAGTGTGGCATCCTTGAAGCGCTGGTGCTGATTCTACGGTCACCTCACATTTCCTCAACACGCTCATGTATGGAGCACGTGACATTTGCAAGAACACCAAGCTGAGGTCGGGGTACAGGAGGCAAGGGCAGTATCCAGGACAGGGAGGGAACTGTGGGGCTGAGGAAGTCTCATCTACATCATTGCATGATGACGGTGTTTCAGATGAGGTGTGGCCAACTGCATGCGGTCAGTTGGAGCATCTTGGAGGCCTGATTGACAGTTGGCGTGATCATCTCTGGGAGCAGCCAGTGTGGTCGAAGCTTAAGGAAGACAGAGAGCGGTCCTCAAATACGTGAAGCAGGATCAGAAGGAGGGCTTCGGTTCTTAGGGACAAAGCCAAGCCCACCAGGGAGAAACCTAAGGACACTGTGCTGTGGTTTGGGTGAGTGTCCCCCTCATGTCCATATGTGAAGACCTGGTCCCCAGGGCACAGGCTTGGGAGGTTGAGGACCTCCAGAGGAGGGGCATATGGGGAGTCCTTAGGGGGTTGGGAGCACGACCCTGAAGGGGACTGTGGACCCTGGCTGCTGCCTCTCTGCTTCCTGACTACGATGTGAGTGGCTGGCTCCACCCAGGACCTTCCTGCCCTTGTCACCCAGTTCCCTCCCCAGGGGCCTCCCAACCTGGAACTAGAAACCGCAGAACTGTAAGCTAAATACATCTTCCTCTCATGAGTTAATCAATGTTTTTATTTCAATGTCCAGCTGGGTTCTCCAGAGTTGAGATGGACTTAGCCAGGAGGTGGTGACCTCCCTGAGGGTGGAGATCTGCAAGCTGAGATTCAGGACCCTGTCCCAGGTCACAGAAGACCCAGGGAGCACTTACATGGGGCTTGGCACATGGGGGTGTTCCACTAGCATCTCCATCAACCCAACTCAGGAGTATGCAGTCGTGTGACATTGGAGATCCCCTCTGACACCGGGGCTTGTCATGGAGAGAGGTGGGCACAGCTGGTGACAGTGGCCATTCCAAAGTTCCCTGGAAGGTCTTTAAACCAGTGCTGTGGCCACCTGGAGCTGCTCTCTCTTTCAGACCGGCTTTTTTTCATCACCGCAACAGCTTTTACATAATCCTTCCCCGTTGTTTCATTCCACAGATTTATCCCTCACCTGCATTACCTTGGTTTCTGAGATATTTGTGATCAGCCTTCGCAGCGGCAGGACCAAATTCCACTTTGAAGCAAAGTAATGAGAAAGATTCAGAGGAAGGCACTGCCCTGCATTGTGACCGTGGTCAACCTGGGGACTTCCCAGGCCATTTCCCAGTTTGATGCCATCTTCTAAATTATGACTACATCCTTAATAAACCTGAACTGGGCCTTTTTGGTTGCACTACTGTACACCAAGGTCTTCCATTTTCTTCCCAACTTGCATTTTTACATGCTAGCAGATAGTGACTGTGTATCGAAGGCACAACTAACTTGTTGTGGAGTTACAAAGATGACTTGAGTGAATGCTGTTGGAGTTTTCATTTTCTCTTTTTTTCTCAATGTGTTTAGAACTTAAAAGAGCTTTGGGTATAATTATTTAAGAATAGTGTTATAAACGAGAAAATATTGCCATAGGGATGATCCTCTTGGAATTCTTCCTAGACAACAATATACATATGTACATGGATGCTCACATTTTTTTTTGTTTGTTTTTTGTACCGGGGATTGAATTCAGGGCCACTGAACCACTGAGCCACATCCCCAGCCCTATTTGGTATTTTATTTAGAGACAGGGTCTCACTGAGTTGCTTAGTGTCTTGCTGTTGCTGAGGCTGGCTTTGAACTCTGGATCCTCCTGCCTCAGCCTCCTGAGACACAGGGATTACAGGTGTTGAGAGCCACAGCCAAAGGGGCCCCAGCAAACTTCCAGCTGCCAGCAAACTTCCAGCTGCCGGCTGATGATTGGCTCACAGCGGCCCCAGCAACAGCTAGCTGATTGGCTCCTCTGCGGTGATGTTCATTGGGCTGTTTCCCTGCCTTTCAGACCACGGCGCTGCTCATTGGGGGACTTCTTTGGCTCCGCCCACACAACCCAGCCAATCGGCCTCAAGAGCAGGAGGATTGTGGGAGGTGGAGAGGCTGGGGTGTGGGTGAGAGGCTTGTGGGAAGCCGGTGGTGGCAGTTGGGCTCTGAGGGTTTTTCCTGAGGAGCTGTTTTGTTTGGCGTGTGTGGTTCTAAAAATAAAGTTAGTTTCTTTTGACAAGTGGCTCCTGAATTGTGCCCAGCCAGACTGCGGCATTTGGTGGGCCGCAGGGGGAACGACTGAGGGTAAGTGATAAGGTAAACTGCTCGCCCCTGAGGGCAGGGCGAGAGGATGGGTAGCCATTCTAAGATTCCTCTTTTGTTTTGTTTCGCTTTTGTTTTAAGTTGCCTGTCCCTGGAGATGAGTGAGACGGAAGGAAAACCGCTCCCATCTGAGGAACAGATAGGGAGAAAGGACGGATGGACATGTCAGGAGGATAGAAAGGCTATAATGATTTTGTGTTGTTCCAACTTTATTTCATTCTGTCTAGGTTTGGTTTGGTGTTCTCTTGCTGGGTTGTATTATAGTAGAAATATGGGATCAGAAATTAGTAAAAATCAAACCGAAAGAGTGTTAAGTAAATTGTTAGAGGAAGGAGGCTTCCCAGTAAAATCAAGAGCAGTCAGGGCATACGTTGATACAATACAAAAATGTAGCCCATGGCTTTTAGAGGAGGAATTGTTAAATATATCACAATGGAACCATCATGGTGAAGATTTAAAAAGAATAGAAAAGAAAAGCCCAGGGACTCTGCCAGTTGGCACATTGCCATTGTGGACATTCGTATCTGGTTTGCTTAGTCCAAAGCCTTCAGTTCAGACAATGGTAGAGGAAGGAGAAGACATATTGATCCAAGTAAAAGAGAAGGTCTCTAGAGCTAGTCAGACAGAGGAAGAAAGCTTAGAGCAGAAAAAGCCATCAGGGGGAAAGTTACAACAGGAGATGCTACTAACACCTTTCTATCACCAGAGGGTAAAAGTGTCCAACCAACAGCGCCACCTCCATATGCTGGGTGGCCCCCAACCCCCACAGTTGATAGATGGGATCCTGAGAAAGGACCTCATAGGTTACCATGCCCTGTATTTGAGCAGGCAGGAGGGCAGCAAATTCACTGTGCTCTAGATTTCAAAATAGTGAAGCAGCTAAAAGAGGCTGTAACAACCTATGGTCCTCAAGCACCCTTCACTGTAACCATGGTCAAATCCATTACCAACTTGAACATGACGCCAGCAGATTGGGCTAGTATGTGTAAAGCTGTGCTAAATGGAGGGCAATATTTGTTATGGAAGGTTGCCAATGAGGAATTTTGCAAGGAGACGGCTAGGCGAAATGCAGCAGCTGGTTATCCTCAGAGAAATCTAGATATGTTGTTAGGAAAGGGACCTTATGAGGATCAGCAGCAACAAATTGCATATGATCCTGGCGTATACTCACAAATTGCTGCAGAGGCGATTAGGGCATGGAAGACTTTACAAGGATATAGAGGTTTACAAGGTCAATTATCTAAGGTAATACAAGGAGCTAATGAACCTTACGCTGAATTTGTAGATAGGCTTATTCAAACAGCTACCAGAATTTTTGGGAATACAGAAAAAGCAATGCCATTAATGAAACAACTGGCTTATGACCAAGCGAATCGTTGGTGCAGAGATATCATTAGACCATGGAAACAGGAAGATTTAAACACATATATTAAATTATGTAGAGACATTAATGAACAAGAGCAAGTCATGGCAGCTGCAGTAAAACAGGCTTTAGATGCCAGAGACATTAATGAACAAGGGCAAATTGTGGCAGCTGCAGTAAAACAGGCTTTATATGCCAGGCCAAGAACATGCTACAATTGTCAACAAACAGGACATTTTAAAAGGAATTGCCCCATAGGAGGAGGGTTTAACAAAACTAGGTATCAAAGGAGTAGAATACCATGTGACCTTTTTACCACAAGTTAATCTTGGTGTCAATCCTAGAGGACTGATATCTAACCATATTTGGCAGATGGACATTACACACTTGCCAGAATTTGGAAAATTAAAATATTTGCATGTTACAGTTGATACTTCTTCTGGATTTTTGATGGGCTCCCTTCATGCCAGAGAAAAAACTAAAGACATTATAGCTTATTGCTTACAAAATTTTGCCACTGTGGGCATTCCTAAACAGTTAAAAACAGATAATGGTCCTGGTTATACTTCTACCTCTTTTAAACAATTTTGCTCATCATTTGGCATTACTCATATAACAGGAATCCCATACAATCCACAGGGACAAGGCATAGTTGAAAGAGCTCATCAAACTATTAAAATGTACTTATTAAAGCAAAAAGAGGGAATTGGGAAGGGGTATATATTCCTCAAAGATAAACTTAAAATAACCCTTTTTATTCTAAACTTTTAAAATTTGGATTCATCAGGACTTAGTGCTGCAGAAAGGCATATGTGTCCAAAAAATGTACATAAGCCCAAGGTACTTTGGAAAGATATTCTAACAGGACAATGGAAAGGTCCTGACCCAGTAATTGTCTGGAATCGGGGGTCTTTTTGTGTGTTTCCACAGGAAGAACAGCAGCCAATTTGGATTCCGGAGAGATTAACTAAAGCAATTTCTACAGACCAAAAAGAAGATGATTTGGCTCAAATCCATAACAGCTGATATCCAAAACTCCAATTTGGCTATCCTTACATCTGCGACAGAACCAGGATGATTTTTTAAATATCTATTTTAGTATTGCCCTTTCCCATATCATGAAGTTCTATTTTGTTTTTTGAGCTCATACAGACCTAGGTTAATGTTTTGCTGATCAGTTCTTTTTTTTTTTTTTTTTTTTTGACTATAGAGTTTTTAAACATTGAAATGGAGATTTCACCTGTAAAAAGTTATAAGGCCTTTACTATTATGTTATGTGTTGTATGTATTATATTATGTGTGCACACTCGTGTTTTGTGTTATATGTTTGAATGTATGTATGTCCATATATCATATATGATGAGTGCTCATGAAAAAATGGATCCAAATATTTTTTTTTATTCACGTGATTTAAATGGTTTAATTTAAATTGGGTAAATAACTGTTAAGAATTGTTTTAATATGTAAACAAAAAGGAGGTTAACAGATCTGTTTGTTTACTTTCACTTTTCCTTTTCATTATATTTAATAATTCTCTTCAAGATAATGTAAATTGTTAAGAAAATTGTTTTCTTTTAGTGCCTTCTGGAATGTTACACAATTTTTTCTTTAGCCAATATTGCCAGAATTCCTATCTTCATCCCAGTGCCGGTGAAGACAAAGATAAAACTAATCTACAGTTTCTGCAATAGCCATCACTGAACTGCTTGCAGAACTTGCCTAAACTATGTGTCACTTGTATGCATTGTGAACTCATTTGTATTCATTGTGAACTATCTGTTGGTGCAGCGACTTATGGTAGTGTTGGGGTATTTTTGCTGATGATGTCATCGGTGGTACAATTTTTCCAACAAGAGCCGTCAATTGGCTTGGTGTATCTTCCTCCCTTCTGCTTGTCATGACAAAGACCTCTCCACAGGTGTGGCTGTATACTGGACCAGTAGTCAGTGATGGGTAAGATCCAATTACAATGGTACCAACCTAAGACAGGAGGTTGACGCCCTGAGGTCAGCTCATCCGAAGACAGGTAAGGACCATATGTAGTATTGGACAACCTAAGGCAGGCACGGTCCCTAAGCCACATGCTTGTTGTTTAAACAGAGAGGGGGAGATGTTGAGAGCCACAGCCAAAGGGGCCCCAGCAAACTTCCAGCTGCCAGCAAACTTCCAGCTGCCGGCTGATGATTGGCTCACAGAGGCCCCAGCAACATCTAGCTGATTGGCTCCTCTGAGGTGATGCTCATTGGGCTGTTTCCCCACCCTTCAGATTGCCAGCTGATGATTGGCTCACAGCGGCCCCAGCAACATCTAGCTGATTGGCTCCTCTGCGGCGATGTTCATTGGGCTGTTTCCCTGCCCTTTCAGACCACGGCGCTGCTCATTGGGGGGCTTCTTTGGCTCCGCCCACGCGACCCAGCCAATCGGCCTCAAGAGCAGGAGGATTGTGGGAGGTGGACAGGCTTGTGTGGGTGAGAGGCTTGTGGGATGCCGGTGGTGGCAGTTGGGCTCTGAGGGTTTTTTCCTGAGGAGCTGTTTTGCTTGGCGTTTGTAGTTCTAAAAATAAAGTTAGTTTCTTTTGACAAGTGGCTCCTGAATTGTGCCCAGCCAGACTGCAGCAACAGGTGTGAGCCATGGCACCTGGCTAACTCAAATTTTTAAAATGGTGAACTATCCCCAGCTTCTGGAATTCTGCCTTCCTGTCTGTTCATCCGTCCATCATCATCTCCCTGGTATACATAGAAATATACAAG
Organism: Urocitellus parryii; assembly: GCF_045843805.1. Lineage (NCBI taxonomy): Eukaryota > Metazoa > Chordata > Mammalia > Rodentia > Sciuridae > Urocitellus > Urocitellus parryii. Next base: position 7,497,143 of record NC_135536.1, read on the forward strand.
TTGAGGTTGCCTTTTTCTCCTGAATGGCTTTTTGTTCCCTCCTTTCTCACAGTTACTAATAATCAGTCATTTTCTGGGACTCCTTCTAGCCCAGGCTTTCCTGTGTCCCTGCATGTCAGTCCCCGGGTAGCATATCTTTATAATAAACAGTTAACCTCACTGTCATCTGCCATATTTTGAAGAACACTGTGGTTCCATTTATCTCACACCTGGTTTTATACACCAGAACTGTCTGGGAGCTCGACCTGCCCAACTTAGTATCTTTTCCCAGTTTGTAATACCCGCTGTATGAATGCACTCCATCTCACCTCTCCCTTTCACATTTGTGATTTTCAGTTTTTAGCGGTCATGGAGAGCTGGGAAGGACATCCTCGGGCGTGTCTTCCGGTATCATCCGGGAGAGTCTCTGAAGGGCAGGGATACAGAACACCGGGGCTCGGGACCTGAAAGGGAAACTGATCGATTTTTGTTTTCACTAATCTTTGCCTGAGACGCGGCATTTTCTCGGGCTCGGGACGCAGGCAGCAAGCTCCGTGGCACGCGCAGCACTGTGGCATTGAGAGCAGTGGGAATCGCAGCTTCAAATCACATTACAGTTGTTGAAGGTATCTCAAAATATCGTTTACGAGCATCAGCACTTCAAAATTACAGTAATTATGAGAACGTTACTAGATTTCTATTTTAATGGGTTAGGAAAGAACACATATATTGCAATATGAAAGATTTGTTTTTTAAACATTTATAGCTGTTTTCAATATAATTGGCTTGCTTTGCAATCCTGCGTACTTTATTGTATATTTATATTTATTTATATTTATGCACACACATACATACACATCCGTACATTCACCCAGACACAGATTTATCAGCATCGCAGACAGCTGTGACGAAACCAATTGAGCAACCCTTCTCTGAGGTGTCTTGTCAGGGCACGAGGTGTCACAATTCCGGCTGTACTAGAAATGGACAATGACTCTCATAAAAGATGTTATCCTTCGTCCGACACACCCTCCAGCATGATCTGGGGATCCCTACTTCCTGCCTCCTTGACATTGCTTTGGAAGACGTTTTGTATTTTCCATTTCCATACTTGAGAAAGAACTCTCTTGTTTTGTATTTCCCCAAATTCTAATGAGGTTGAAGTTTGTTTCAAAGGCTCACTGGGCAATACCTTCACTAATATGACCCTCCTAAGAGACTTGCAAAAGCATGAAATTTTGGAAGGCATTCTTTTCTCCTGTGAAATTGCATTGATAAATTATCTTGAGACCCACATATTATACTCACAATCTTCAAAGAGGGGTGATTGCTCATAGGAGAACCCCAAATGGTAGACCGTGGTGAGGAAAAGCACTAGAGCTTCGAGTTGTATTTATTTTTATCTGAAACTTTATTAAAACTTCATAGCCATAGTGGTGTCTACAAGTATCATTCATAGATTTAATATGTGCAGATAATCAGGAGAGTGTGCTTTGTATTTCCCCACAATGTTTTGATACCATTATTTGAGACAGTATTCATGATCAAAATAGCAACATCTGTTGGTCCCTGCAATGCGCAGTCACTTCACCAGTATGAAGCCATTGAATTCATGATAGCCCTGTAGCATGGACAAGTGCTTGATACCGGTGCCCTCATTTCTAGTTCATCAGGAGCCTGGGAAGGAAGGGCATTGCTTAATTTGCCCTTATGTTGCTTTAAGTGAGTAGCGAATCAGGAATGTATTTGCATTTACATATTTATTTTAACTCCATGGCTCAGTCTCTGCTTAGTGTCCTACTCTCCCTCTGCTGCAATATTAGTTCCGTGAGGGCAGGGTCCCTCGTTCCTTCTCACCACTCCACTCCACACCCCAACACAACGCCTGGCCTGGCAGAGGGAAGCAGTACATTTTTATCCAGTGACTAATTGAAGAAAAGAGAGAAAGGAGTGAGGGGTGGAGAGTGAGGAGAAGTTCGGGGTGAGGGTTGTGTGCCCTCCCGTTATTGTCAGGCTTGAGCTCCAAGATCCTTTCTACATCAGTGGCACCTGAGGTGTCCCTTCCTTTTCTGCAGCCAGCTGGGGGGAAGGTGCAGGGCAAAGGGCATCAGCAGGATGCCGGGGGCCCTCCCTTGGCTGGCAGTGAGCTTCCAGGAGGCTTCTGTGGGCTGCGATGGAGAGAGAAGCCACTGGAGGAAGGACCGGCTGAGGACCGAGTGCTGAAAGGGAACTTTCAACATGGGTGGAGACAAACGATTCCAGATGTTGTGCGGAACGGATTGAGGAGCCTGAACCCAGGGAAAAGCCCGTCAGTGCAGAAAGTGCAGAGGGCATGGGGCAAGAACACGGGGGTCCCGTGAGAGGCAGCAGGGCTTGGACCACACAGGGACATGCTCCCGTCATGGTGTGTCCAGTGGGCAGAACTGGCCATTTGAGCCTATCCTTGGGAATGCCCGGTCCACTCAGGGTTGGTCCATGTCAGTGACCTGCTTGGAGCAGCCCCCTGGACCATGAGCTCATGCAGCCACAAACAGTCCTCTTGCTGGGTTCCAGTGTCCAGCAGAGACCCCAGGGGAGCTCTGACTGATAGGGTTAGACCCAGCCTGAAAATGGCCACTGGAATTTTAATGCCAAGAGTAAACGGGGCTGGTAGCGGATCCGCTGAGGTAACTCCCCGTGGCCTCGAGAACAGGAGGGATGCAGAGGCTGGAGGGGAGCCACTTGGACCTTGAGTACTGTTCCAAGGCACCTTGCGCCTGGGCAGGGGATACCTCTGTGACCCTGGGAGGGGCAGAGGCTGGCACCAGGTGTGGCAAAGACCTTGACTCTGTGTGATCTGACGTGTCCTGGTGCCTGCTGCCTGCCAGTGTGAAGTCTGGGTGCTTGCTTTGTCCTCTTCGCCCCCTGGGATGGGGATCCGCGGAGCTCACTGTGTTTTGGATTGAGAGGAAGGCTAAGAGAGATACGAGCCTCTGTGGGTGAAACTTGCCAAAAACCAGCTGGGGACACAGCTCAGTGGGTAGAGTGCTCGCCTCTCATGCACAAGGCCCTGGGTTCAATCCCCAGCACCACACACACAAACCAAACAAATTTGCCAAAAACCAATTGGCCTCCTGTTCATGAGATGGGATTGGAAAATAGAGCTGCTCTCAGTGGGGAGTGTCTAGGTTGAAAACACCATAGCGCTTGTGTGGTGAGGGCACTGTTTTTTTGTCCTCTGTACTTTTTGATTTATATGCCCCCCCATTTGGTGCTAATTGTACTATATTTGCAAAAATTATTATGACCTGTTATCCCATATATTTGGCTTAAAAGACACCGATGGGGTGGAACTTCAGAGAAAAGAGGCCATGAGAACTGTTCCCTTTTTTTTTTTCCCCCTTAATGTTCACAAAACTGAAAGCAAAATTGTAGTTCCAAACTAGAGAGAGACTTCAGGTAGGACTTTCTTAGGACCTCTGCTGAAAGCAGTCAGCTTTCACTGCTCCTTCTGCTTTTAATTTTTTCTTTTCCTTAAAAGTGCCTAAAGACTCCAAAGCAGTTGCGGTTGGCTATTTTGAGAAAATGCTACTGTTCTCCAGAAGCATCATCAATTTTTTTTTTAAAGTATTCACTTAGCTTTAAAAATGTGGTTTATTTGAAAAGGTTACATTTGTTTCATGCTTTTCTAGGAGTCGGTCAGAGCAAGTAGCAGTTGGGAGAAAGGATGGTCTGTGTCCCTGTGTGGTGTGTGTTCATGATCATATCTCATGACATCAGATTTGGAGATTAAGAAATGCCCTTGATGGGCAGCCACAGGACCCTGCTCTCCTCTTCTCCTGGGTGCCCTCAGGACCACAGTCTCCCACACAGGTCCAGGCTGGGCCTGGCTTACTGGGACCATCCCAGAATAACATGCATCCGGGAGGGTCCCGGAAGACACCCTGCTCCAGAGTGGGTGACGGGCAAGAGGGGACCGGAGACCTGGCAGAGTCAAAGGCCATTGCTGGGGCCTGGTGAGTGCTCTGCTCATCAATCACCACGTGTTCAGGCTGCTGTGGGCAGACTCTGGGTGGGATACTGGAGACAGAGCCCAGGACAGGGTCCTGTCACTGTGGCTCACATTGTTGAGGGGAGACAGACATGGAGACAGACAGCAGACTCATGGCAGCTCTTTGGGCAGGGGGACAGGAGGAGGCCATGGGAGCTCGCGAGTGGCATCTTAGCCAGGCTGGGAGAGGCCACTACTCATTCCAAATATCTTGGGGCACAGGGCATTTACCAGGGTACAAGGGCACAGGGGATGCTACACAGACCTGGATGTTCCCTGGGGTCAAGCACCAACTGTGAGATCCCTCCTGTCTTCCCACTGCCCTCTAAGACACCCAGACATACACGTCTGCACACATGTGTGTGCGCACACAGGCACATTCACAGACACACACACACACACACACACACACACACACACACACACCAACAACAAGAAGTTTCAACACAGAGGAGTGCGTGGGTGTCTGTCAATCTGCAGGCAATCTGCGTTCTCAGGCGGGCTGACACCTGGCCATGGCTGCTTGGTGAAGAGGAGACCGAGACCAGAAATCTCCTTTCCCAGCTGCCATCATGGCCCTGGAGGACCCAGAGTCGGGTGGTGAGTCTGACGCTCAGGGACAAAAGCAGCGGGCAGGGAGCTGGGGTGGGGTAGCCTCAGAACTCCGCAGCCTGGGCTGGGGAGGCTTTGAGTGCCGGGGCCAGGGCACAGCAGGTCCTCACCTCAGAACCACCGTGAGCTGGGCACAGGCTGCCCTCCCTGGGCTGGGCCTCATGGCCCTGCCTCCCTGGGTTTCGTCTTCCCCTGGGGCACCTCTGTTTCCATCCCAGCGCCACAGCTGCTTGGCCCTGGTTAAAAACAAGGCAAATGGGGTAACAAAGGACCCTCCCAAGCAGGGATTGGGGTGCCCTGGGGATTGGTCTGGGATTGGTTCAATACCCTGGATGTGGATCTCATCACCCCAAAGTGTCCAGAAAGATGGCCTGTGGCCTGGGACTAACCTGGAATGGTGATTGGGAGGGTGACGGGGCATGACAAGGCACACAGTCAGCCTCCTCTTCCCTCCCCCGTGACCCCGCCCACCCCCACACACCCCTGCTTCCCTAGCCTAAGCTGCGGCTTCTGACCTCACTGCCCCATGGCTCAGCACCTCAGCCAATGGAGACCCGGGGCTTCTAGAGGTGAGCTGGAAATCAGGAGCCACAGGAGCAGAAGGCAGGAAGGAAAGAGAGGAGGAAAGAGAATCGAAGGGGAAATCTCCCCCTATAGAGTGGAGGTGAGGCAAATCGTGATCACTACAGTCTCAAGCCACACAGTGGCATTCCTGCTAGGGTGACTAACTTGGGACAGTGGTCTGTACAGTGGAGCTGGAAAGTCAGAATAGCCAAACCATCCTGTCACCTAGTGATGTCACAGCACGATGCAGTAACACCAGCATATAGAACAGGACACACAGTTGTGCACAGGGCACGACATTTGGTAGTGAATAGGACAATGTCGATATCTAGGTGTCCCCTGCCATCGTTATTATAGAGTGTGCTCCTATCTATGGAAACCAGTTCCTAGAACAGTATCATGAGCTGCTCTGGCAGCAGCCTCGTACTTCTTACCTGCCACTTCAAGAGGCTTCCCTGTGCCACCAGGCTCCTGTGAGGATCCCACAGTGTCCACTCACAGTGCAACTGGCAAGGCACACCCGTGTGGGGAGCCCGTGGCCGTGCGGGTTATTTGGTGAATTGAGAATGTGGAACAGTCTTTTGATTTGTTCTGGCTGCACGAGAGTCATTGGGATTGTGGCGATCGATAAAGGCTGCCGTTCCTGTTGGCACACACTTGCTCTCTTGGAGGTGGGGGCAGAGGGGACAGTTGGCAAAGCCCGTTTTAAGGTAAGGGAACCGAGGCTTGAAGGCTGAGGGGCAGGCCAGGCTCATTTTGCTGGGAGTGACAGTGCTGGCCTCGGACAATCAGAGGGTGCTACGGAGAATGAGATTCCTGTAGAAGTGGGTCATTCAGATTTGACAGGACGGAATCTTCCAGAAAGGAGAGAACCTGAAAAGGGCCTGGTTTTGTTCTGTCTGCCTGACATCATGGGCAAGGCTGATCTCTCCCGTTTTCCCAGTTCGAAACAAGTTGGTCACCAGATGACTTCTCAGATCCTGGGGACACCCACAGTGGAAGGTGCCTTTGTTCTAAGGGGTTTCCGCCTTTTCATTAGGGGTGTGTGTGACCTAAGGCCCAGGAGACCAGGAGACGGGAGACCGCCTGGGAGAGAAGGCCAAGGGCTTATGGAAGAGGCCCTCTCGGCCTCCGCCTCCTCTTCCTGCTCAGACACACAGCTACTCCTGACTCAACAAAAATTGTTAATTCCTCTTTCATTACCCTGCAAACAATTTTCTGCTCCCAAGTTTAACTCTAGTTAAAAACTACAGACGTTTGGGTGCGACCGTGGGCAGGTTTTTTGGTGGAAGTCAAGTCCATCCATAGTTGTCAATTAAAACAGGAGCCTTAAATCTCGAAGCTGGGGTGGGGGAAAAAGTTAAATCTTTAAATGCACATGTACAAACTTTCCTGTATGGCTGAGATTTTCTGCCTCTCTGTTTTTTATTTATGGATTTCTGCAGTTTACTCTGACGGGGGGATTACTTTTCTCTGCCAACTTTAGCTGATTGATTCAATGTGCCTGCTCACTTTCAGATAGGGCTGGAGAGACTGCAGCGCAAGTTTGTTTCTGTATTTAAAATGGGGAATACGAAATGGGTTTAAACTTGAATATTTCATCCAGACAGTGCATTTTACAAGTAATTTATTTTGGAAATATAGGCTTCTTCCTGGACAGTGTAGATTTTGAGTAATTTGATGCTCAGATTCACTTATGAATATTAATATTATTTAATGGGTTCACTTTGAGAGCTCATATAGCCTTATCATGGCTAGATATTAAACAGCCATGAAAGGGGAAAAGTGAACGCTTTATGTCAGAGTGTTGGCCTTCTATACCATGACTTTGACGTGTGTAACCTAGACAGGAAGACAACTGTGTCGATGGCCGACATCAGAGTGAGACAGACTTTGTTAGGACCATAGAAGTCACGCAAGCACCACGAACACAGTATTTTTCTTTCATCCACAGCCCTCAAAGCAAAAATTTCCTTGACACTTTTTCTAAGATGGAAGCTTCAGAATCAGGTTGAACAAAGAAGTAGCCATTCCCGATTCCATTTCTTCCAGTACATTCTAATTTGGAAGGTCAAGCTCTGTGACTTCTAAAAAAATCTGCAATGGAGAATTGGTGGCTTGGAGAGAGGGCACCGTATCAGATTGGAGAACTGCGATTCTGGGGTTACTTCCTCTCCTGGGATCAGTTTTCCCTTTAATCTTCATTGAAAGCTTTGTAATTTTCAGCCTCAAGATGACTTTGATTTCAAGTGAGGGGAGGGAGCCTGACGTGAGGGGGGAGCGGGGAGGAAGACCAGGATGTGTCTTGGGTTGAGCCCTGATCCCCCAAAAAGATATGTCCAAGTCTCAACCTCTGGTACCTGTGAACATGACCCTGTTTACAATGAGGGTGTCTGCAGACATAGTTAAGAGAAGGTCACACTGAATTGGGTGGGTCCAACCCGATGTGTAGGGAGTCCTTACACAAAGAGGACTTACACGGGGAACAGAGAGCAGGTGGCCTTGTGGAGATGGGGGCAGAGATTGGAGAGACAATGCACAAGTCCAGGGATGGCTGGGGCTGGGAAGCTGGAAGAAGCCAGGGTGGACCCTCCCCTAGACGCTTTGGAGGGAGCATAGTCCTGCGAACATGGTAGCTTCTGACGTTCAGTCTCCAGAACTGTGAGGGTGACATTCTGCCATTCAGCCACCCTGTCTGGGAGACTCATTTAGGTATCAACAGCATCTGACAACAGCTAGGACTCAGAGGCAGAGTGACCAGTAGGCAAGTGTCTTGGGCTCTCGTGGGTTGTGAGACTGGACGAGCTCTTCCCTGTCTTTGAGCTGTGTAAGGTGGGGTAAGAGACTCTTCACTTCACAGTGCACAGGGTAAACAAAGGATGTGAGCCAAGTGTCTTACCCAGGTCAGTCACTGTGTGTGTGTGCCTGTGATCATGTCAAACACCCAACGTGCCGTTGGCCAGGGTTGAAAGCCATGTCTCTGATGGCAAAAGCCCTGTGTGAGGCCAATACAGGCTGGTCTGAATCAATAAAAATCACTTCAATCCCGTTTAAAGAAGGTATTCATCTTCCAAAGCCTCTTGGTGGTAAAAAGGTTTATTAAATTGTAACTTACCAGAAATTATTGGTTGCTGAGAGTACTGCCCAGTAAAAGGTTGACCACATCGAAGGTACTCAACCCAATCAATGTTTCTAAAATTGAACTGAGTGGGTCTAAGTATCACCTCCAACCCAGCATGATGTTTTTTTTAGGCGAGTGGCTCTCTGGACCACAATGGCTGTTTGTTCTGGTGGGAACACTTTTCTCTCCATGGGCTGACGACCTGGCCTGTACCTAGACTTAAGGCAAATGACTGAATGTAAACACACGTTCCTGGTAAGAGGCCTGAGAGAATGAGTTTCCTTGAGCAACTGGAATGCCTGAAAATGGGGGTGAGCTTTCCAAGCCCTTTCAAGAGATCACGTTCTGGATTAGCCTAAAGGGAAGATGGCGGCACCGAGGCTGGGGCGGGGGTGGCGGAGTCACTCTTGCGAAGTTGGGTGAACTGTGGAAGGCTGCCTGCCAGAGCTTTCTCAGAGTAGAAGCATTTCCTGCCCTTCCCCTGGCCTTCCTCCCCACCTGCTCCCTCCCAGGTTGTCCTTCTGAGGACCAGGGATTGGGGCCTTGGGTCTTTGTAAATATTCTTTTCATCACTGCAACCTCCTAGAGATTATGCTTTTTGAGTAAATTAACTGAAGCAGAAACCTCGAAAACTCCAATTATAATGGGCTTGTCCTGATGCTTTGTTCAGGACCAGATCCTCGAGGCAGGGAATCTCTGTGGCAATTGTGAGGGTGTGGGTGGGAGGTGGTACCTCTTTTGTCAGCTCCTGGGTTCTCCAAGTCTGCACTGGCCACAGCAGGCCCTCGGCTCCACCGCCATGGGAGGCTGCCACCCTGTCTAGCTGTGCTCTGGGAGAATGGAAGGGCGACAAGGAGGTAGGATTCTGACCAGGTGGGGCTCCAAGGCTGTCCTGCACCCTTCCCACACCCTGAAATTACCCAGATTGGTAGTTGACAGCGACACACACAGAAGAATCATACCTCCCACTTGAAGCTCACCTACGCATTAGCCGTAAAATTGCTGTGGAAAAGCCATCTCTTACCTGAGGAGCCAAACAATGCACCGGGGCTGGATGGTTATCTCTTAGAAGGTTTTTATTTTCTCTTCATCCAGTGATTTCCCAACATAACCCTGACTTTGGATGCCCCTGGTGGACACCCCACCTGAGACCCAGCTGAAGAGACCATCTTTTCTCTATCTCCCAAGTCCCCCCAAGGACTTTTCTCTCTTTCCAAACCACCTCTGATCATTCCTTTGGAAGCACTGTGCTAAAATTTCATTCCACTGTCATGCACAATGGCACCTAGGATTAGAAATAGGCAAGATGACTCTTAGCGACTCTTGGCTACAGACTCTACATTGTACACAGAGACTCCCTGGCACTAGCCAGTTCCTGACAAGTGGTCTTTGGCCTGGGTCCTCCCTTATGACCTGCACTGCCCCCCCCCCCCCTGCACTGACAGTGGGTCCAGTCCTCTGCTCCACCGCACTCTCTCAGCTCTGAAAGGAGATGCCTTCCCTGATCACGGCCATGGCTGCCACTTCTGCTGGACTTGGCCACTCCTCAGCAGGAACTTTATGAGTCCCAGGGGTCCCAGTTCTTGATCTGTGTAATGAGACTAAGTAGGTCTCCCCTGCACCCCTGCTGCTCTTCTGGGGGGATCACACTGAGCAGGAGCCATGGTGACTTATTCCTCCAATGTGGAACGCAGACTCTTTCTCTGGACTTCTCTGTCCTCAGGTGTGTGCACGAGTCCCCCTCCGCATCAGGCTGCAGGTGTCTGCTCTCCTTATCGAATCCGTCTCGGATATCCAAAACTGCAACATCGACTCCAGCTCCTTGATGTGCTTCCTTGTTCTCTGCCACTCTGCTCACTGCCTGAAGACCTGTGTTGCTCTGTGTCCCAGTGGATCACCTCTCTCCCTCCCTACAATGCCAGTGCTAAACAGGCAGAGTCCCCGATCAGTCACCTCCGTGTCCCGATCACAGCCTGAAATGGAGACAGTGCCAATAAACACTTGTTAAGAGTATGATGGAAGGAATGAGTGGATGTAGCAACCACAGGGGCTCCCCATAAGTGCTGGCTATGGTGTGCACCCTACAGAAATAGGGTCCAATTCACCATAGTAAGTGAAGATTGCATGAAGCCACCAGCTCGTGAAATCCTTCAGAGGCTGCCCGTAGTGACTGTTGGGGTACCTCTCAACAGCCCCATCTCCTGAGTGCTGGAAATCCTGCCATTTCTCTGGTACAACTTCAGAGGCAGAATTGCTCCTGGGCTTCAGATCCACGTGGCCTGAGAGGGGCCTGTCTTTAAATATATGCCTCCTGCCTTTCTGGGGCCTATTTAGTAAAAGGATTCAAAAGTTACACTTCCTGAGTCACAGTGGCATATTCTTGGAGTGGAATAACAGACAGAATTCCCCACACCACTTACACGGTTCATCTTCTCGGTCCGTCCACGCTCCGGGCTTGTAGGGCCATGGACCAGGAGGCTCCTCCTCTGTACACAGTCTCAGCCGTTGGCCTTCACGCATCCCTTTGTTTTGGCCCAGCTGGTGAAGACCTGCTAGGAAGATGGCCCTAGTTCCTCCAGCGACCCCCTGCTGTCCCTTCCTCTCCAGGACTGGGGTGGGGACCATCCCTCATTAGCCCGTGACACCCGACTGGGGTCTTGCTACCCCACCAAAGTGAGTCATCCATTCTCACTGACTTATTTAGAGCTATTTTTTTCTGTATTTTTTTTCCTCCTTCAAATTGCGTCCTCTTCTGAAAAAACCCCCAGGCACAGAGACAATAACATCATTCATTAAAATATTTAAATCAGCTGCAGCAGCAGTAATGACCAAGATAAAACCTTGGAGCACAAATTGTCTGTAACAGAGGCACCTATTTTGCCAAAGGGGCTTGGAACAATCTGGATTTGGGGTGCTGGCAAGGGCTAAGCTCTTGTCATTGGAGAGTATCCTAGATTAGCATGAGGTTCTACATTTGCAGTCTGGATTCCAGTCTCTAAATACTTCCCAAAGTTCACCAAGCTTAGGGTTTAATAAGACTTCTGCTTTTAGTGCCAGAAATGTAGTTCTTGTAATAAGGTAAAAAACTGCTGTTTAAGATAAAAACGATTCTCACTCAATTATCTGACAAAGGCATCACAAATAATAGTTGTTTTTAATTTTTCATAAAAAGATTAATTTTTGCCATACCTCCTGAAAGCAAGTAATTGCCAGTTGATAGAATCTGGGATTAGAACAAAGACCCAGATAAGGTTTTTTTCCCCCCTCTTTTTTTTTTTTTTTTTAAGAAATAAATTCAATTTGAAAAGTAGGAACTGTGTGCAAGCACTTTGGATATTGAACGAACAAAAGAGTGAAGGCTAAATATTGGGGAACAGTTTTACAATGGTCCAAAGCAGTCTCCAAGGAGGGGAGACTCTCCCACATCTTTCAAGGGACTGAAAGCGAATCTTCCCCTGCAAAGCCGAGAGAGGACCTGAGCTGCCCCCCGGGGCCTCATGAGGAATGGATCCACCCTGTCTGCTCTCTCTCACGGGACTGTCCTCTAACATCTGGGTCTCTTGACCACGGGGCACTGCCAGGATTTGGTGTAGATGAGGAGGGCACCAACGTGCCCCTCCCTTATTCTCCAGTGTCATTTCCAACAATGGTTATGTCCCTCTGGGAGTCCAGCTCCCACTGGGGGTGTCCACTGTGGATCCAGCTCCTCTCGCTGGCCTCCAGCTCTGGACTCTGATAACACCATAGAACTCTGTGGTGTTCCTCTCAGCTGGTGTGAAGCCCTGGCCAACTCATTGTTCTCTTACGTGGCTCCTCAGCATTTCTGTTACCTGCATAGCCAACTCCTAGGACTGGACCCCTCCAGTTGAAGCACCTACAGGAGAAGCCTCCCTCCCTCCTTCTCTCCCTCTCTCCCTCTGTCCCTCCTTCTCTCCCTCCCTCCCTCCCTCCTTCTCTCCTTCTCTCCCTCCCTCTCTCCCTCCTTCTCTCCTTTCCTCCCTCCCCTCCCTCCCTCCCTCCTTCTCTCCCTCTCTCCCTCCCTCCCTCCCTCCTTATCTCCCTCTCTCCGTCTCTCCCTCCCTCCCTCCTTATCTCCCTCTCTCCCTCCCTCCCTCCCTCCATCCTTATCTCCCTCTCTCCCTCCCTCCTTCCTTCCCTCCTTCTCTCCCTCTCTCCCTCTCTCCCTCCTTCTCTCCCACTCTCCCTCCCTCCCTCCCTCCTCCTCTCCCTCCCTCCCTCCCTCCCTCCCTCCTCTCCCTCTCTCCCTCCTTCCCTCCCTCCTTCTCTCCCTCTCTCCCTCCCTTCTTCTTTCTTCTGACTTCTTTAGCAGACTGTCTTCTTCTCTGTCCTTAACTTTTGGCATAGAGTGGAAATTAGCTGATTTTTTGGAGTTAATTTGCTAGCTTGCAGGAGGGACAGCAGCGGGTACCCAGATATGAAGAGGGTGCCCGTGGTGGCTGCAAGGTGGCATCCCAGCCTCGGGGTCTCTTGTCTTTCCAATAGAAATTCCTCCTTTGGTTCTGTTAGAGCCAGAGAAAGCTTCAGAGTGATCTGTTTTGCCCCCATTATCCTATTTTAAAAGGCGCTGTATAATTCATAAACTATCTGCCTAAATAAATGTTTATCTGAACACAGAGCAAGAAGCCTGCAGTATCTCCACGGAAAACGAATCGTTTTTTTAACCTTTGATGAATTATTATTTATGGGACTCAAATGACCCAACAGATCCACCCATTTCCTCCCCTTCCTCTCCCCTTCCTTCTCCCTCGAGGAAAAATAAAAACAAATTTCCCTTTGTCCACTCGAGACAGAAACTAACTAATAATATTCCAATTGGGGCAGCTTCAGTGTCCATCCCTAAAATCCTGTGGAGGAGCCAGGCCCAGGCCAAAGCTGGAAGAAGATGTGATTCCCCTTGTGGTCAGTGGTCTCACAAGACTGGGGCTCGGGGGATGCCCAGGAAGCAAGTCCTTACTGCCTGCTTTACATTTCTACCTACTGCCAGCCAAATACAGGTGCCTTATTTTTTTTTTCTTTTTTAACATCAATCTCTTATTTAGAAAAACTAATCAGTATCATGGAGCGTGTATGATCACTGAGCATGGAAAACTTGATCTTCAAGAACAGAGGAAGGAGAGGTTTAGTTATTAAGAAAATAACAGGAAAGGATTCCTCTGGGTAGACACCAAGCCTCCAGGGCTCACGTTGGCATGGAGACCCCTAGGATCCCTGTTCCTCATGCAGGTATGAGCAGACCTAGAGCCAACAGCCTGGTGGTTGTGTCTCAAGGTCAGACCTGGTTGGGAGGCGGGGAGCCTCCCTGGGGCAGGATTGGCCTGCGGTCCTCTTGAGAAATCACAGACGCATTTCACAGGTGAATGAAGATGGCAGCCCAGGTGAGCCCAGGATCTGAGCATGCAGGGAGGGCCGTGTTTCCATCAACCTCAGGAAGGAGAGGAAGGACATCACTGGGCAATTGAGGAGGTGAGAGGAGTGAGCGGGGTGGGAGGGAGATGACAGCACAGCTGGTAGGTTTGCAACGTGCTTTGGTTAAGGCCCCCCTCTTTGGGAATAAAGGGAGGTCTGATGGCAAGTAAAGAGTAGTGAGCTCAGGGTATTAGCTCATGGTGAGCACAAGAAGGCTCCTAGCTTGCTATGTAACTCTGACCAGGAACGGGCATGGAGTTTCCCATTTATATAATGGTGTGGGTGGCACCCATCCTCCTCTACCTTCAAAATCATATAAAGAGACATGATGGAGGATATCCACCAAGGGCCTCTGGGGAGCCTCTGGGGAGCCTCTGGACCCTAGCATCACCTTATAACCTCATCAACTGGAGGGATGAGAAGGAAGACAGCTGGAAGGCTCCTAGGCTCTCTGCTTGGCCACCCCGACCTCTGGCACCACACCCACAGCGTCAGCATATCCACTACATCTGATGACCAGATGACCTGGAGGAGAGCCTGCTCCTCCAACTCTGGGGGCTGCCTCTTTGTCCTCTTTTCCTTCCATTGGGTCCAGCCACGATGCTAAAAATGATTTGCCAGCATTTTCATTGGACCGAAGTAAACTACAATTTCACCACTTAATAAACAGCTTTAAATTTTTTTTTAAAGGTGCAGGCATACTCCTATTGCTTCAGCATTTCCCCTTCACACACACTTGCCTTGGTGAGCTTCCGCCTCTGGGGCCTGGCTGTGTTCATACCCTCATCTCAGCCGTGCTCTGTAGAGGACTAATTCCCTTTGCATGGCGAGGAAAGGCAATTATGTTTTGCAAACATTCCATTTGCTATCAGTGCCTAGAGTATGTTTTGGTTAACCCTACATCCTGAAAGGCTCCTTAATTTGAAGTAATTCAGTGGGCAAGAGGATTATGCTGGGGTCCCCTCTTCCAGGATTCAGGCTGACAGCTGTCAGAGCTTGCCCTCCACACCTCTGCCTAGAGGCAGGCCTGTGTGCCCAGGGTGGTCTGGATTAACTTGAACATCAGCACAGAGCCAGGCCTGGAAGCCTTCCCCTGACAATGGCTGTGTGTTAGCAACGTGCTCCTGCACTCTGCTCTCCAAAATACAAGGAGTGGTTTGGGGCATCAGGAGCTTTCTGAAGTCAGCAGTAACCTATTTAAATCCTTAAGAGATGGACAGGGCTTGGATGGGGAATGGGTAAGGAGACCAGCACGTAAGCCAAAAATCTCTAGTATAAACACCACTAGTCATCCACAATCAACTCTGTTAGGAAACAAGAGGTTTAACTAGATTTGGCATTGGATGGTCCCCCTCCACAGCAGTCTTGTAGGGTGATCCAGGGTAATTCTAGCCAAAATACATAGGCTATTGTCCAGACAGAATCAGGAAGGCATCTGGAGTACCAGTTGATGATTGTGGCTACTCTGCACAGGACCCGGGAGAGGAGCCTGGTCTTAGTCTGGGAAGAATGGTGTCTGGTCCTGATTCTGGCTCCTCCAGCTGGTGCGTGAGACTGTGCTTAATGACACAGCCTCCATATCCCCTGAATCTCCCTGGTGGACCTGCTTGTCCCCAACTTGGCAATCCCACGCTTGGAGGTATGACCAGTGGGTGTCGAGTCTGTCTGAAGACCCAGGGCAGCAGTGGCGGCCCTCAGACCTCTCTGTCTCCTCGGCTGCCTCCACTTCCCTCAGCCTCAAGTGTGTCTCAGGCATGTCTTAGTCTCTTAGTGCTGCTATAACAAAACCCCCAAGCCTGGGTAAGTTATAAAGAACAGAGTTGTCTCTTACAGTTCTGGAGGCTGGGAGGTCCAAGTTTAAGGCACCAGCTGATGAGGACTGACCTCTGCTAACAAGATGATGGCTTGATGGCTGAGTCCCCACCCAGGAGAACGAAGAAGGACAAATGAGGTCAGAAATCCGTGAAGCATTTTTTAAGGGTTCCTAATCCCATGGAGGGAGGGCAGAGCCTTCTGACTCCATCACCTCCCAAAGCCCCACCTTTGCATGGCGGATTCAAATTCAACATGGATTTTGGAGGCAAAGTAACCATTCAGACCCTAATAGGGGCGACACTGAAATACGTTGATTAAAAGAAGCCGAGTCCACCAGGTGATTCCCTGGGTTGCCCACCTATCAGCAAAGGAAACATTTCTGGCCTGATCCTTCTTGAGTCAAGGGACCATGGAAGCCGAGTGTTGCTGGGGAAGGTTGGGGACAGCCCACTGACTCTGGAGTGCCTTTCACCCAGCCCGTGTGCTTTCTCTGGCGCATTACCAACCCCACCCGCGCTTTCGGGAGTCACAGGCAGATCTGATACACCCCGGGGAACACAGAGGCACAGGCTGTCATGCAAATGACATAAAACCGTCATCCTGACCTGATTTCTCCCTCCAGAACACGGTGTGAATGCAAATTCCCCAGCACCCGTCCCCATATGTGAGGCGAACAATGTTGTTTTTTTTTTTTTTTCCCATCTGGAAATTATTCCTTTCTGATTGAGAGGTTCGAGTCCCTTCTGCTTGTAATAATATTATTATTTATAATTTATGTTCTTAATTTTTATAAATAGTGCTCGGTTGCCATGGCGATCGAATCTTCACAAATCATTAAATTAAATAATGAGTAGTCATGATGCTTTGCACTTATGTTCATTTTCTTATTAAAAAAAAAAGAAACTAGATCTCCACGTTCTTTAAAAATACTAATTAATCGGGCCCTTCAACGAGCATTTTCCGAAGGTGGGTAATGAGGTAAATGCCTTTTACCTTTCTGCTGCCTCTCTCCGAGTCAGGAGATGGCAGAGCCCAGGGGGCCTAGGGGTCATCAGGCATGCTATTTATCAAAGTGTGGGCCCCAATTCCTGCTCAGGGTCACCAGGATGACTGCTAACATGGTCTGGGTCCTCAGTCCACACGCCCAGAGCCACAGAGTTCACGTAGGTTGGAGCCGAGCCCTGGAGAGCGTGCACTTTTGGCCAGTATCTGAGCATGACACATGCTCCCAGTGCTGAGCCCTGACCTCCCCGCAGGATCACCGCCTCTGCAGCAGGCCCTCGGCCTCAGCGCTCTGGACATCTGGGGCTGGACAATTCTTGTCGTGGGCGGTTGTCTTGTGCATTGCAGGGTGTGCTGCTGCGTCTGCCTGTAGCACCCCTTTCCCCCACTGTGACAACCAAAGAGGTCTCCAGACACTGACAAAAGTCCCCTGAGGGGAGAAATCATCCTGATGGAGGCTTGGCACTCATTCTAGACTGGGGTGGGTGGGGGGGCACGGCCCTCTTGTTTTGGTTTATCTTATTTTTACTCTGTTTTATTGTATTAGGTTTGTGAGGAAATTCTCCTGGTGTTGAATGAACACCGCGTTTTCTGCAGGTTCTGCCAGAGTCCTCTTGGCCCCCTGGGACCTATTGGCTGCAGCCACTCCCTCTGTCACAGCACGGCCCATCACGAATGATCCTAGGCCCTTTGGTCTACCTCTTCTTTAGGCTGAGCTTTGCTCACTGTTTCCCACTGTCTTTTCTGAGTTGAATTTGAATTCGAGTCACCTGTCTGCATTAGATCCCATTGCCCTGCCCTGCCCATGTCCCCTTTGAGAGCTGGTGCTGACACATGCATATTTCTTGAGTGACATTTATTCTACCTATTATTCGCAAAGTCTACCGATGCCTGGTGATGGGGATACAAAGACAGATGAGGCTTCTGGGGGTTGGCAGAGGTGACTTAAAACTCTAACTCAAAGTCACCGTATTCCTACAAGCAGAGTCTGGACTAAAGGTCACCAAAATAACACAGAGGCGACCCCAGAGATCGTGTTAGAACAGAGCAGTTTAGCAAAAGTGAGAGCTGAAGGAAGCACTCTTTCTGCCTGCTGATGTCCCCGGTGGGGACAGCGAGGAGGAGCAGTGGCAGAGGGTGATCAGGAGGCTCCACAGTGGCCAAGGGTATGTGGATGTGGAACATGTGGAAGGAATAGTAAAGGAAGGTCTGAGAGGAGCCCCGAAGGTGCACGGCCAAGTGAGCACTGGGTGTGTGTCCTGCCTGGGTCCCAGGGAGGTGCTTGTCCCTGAACTTCAGTGTCCCTATAAGAACAGGGGCAGTGATGCCAACCTCCTGGCCATCTGCAGACATCAGGAAACATGCCCAACGTCCTCAGGCTCCTAGGAGGACGGCCAGCGGGGTGGGGTCAGCACAGGGCCTCCATGGGCGTCCTGCTGGGGCCTCCTGCAGGTTCTCCCTCGTGGCCCAGAGGGACCAACCCTGCCCACACTGGGCCAGACTTCTGGCCTCCAGAACTTGGAGAGAACACATTTCTGTTGTTTAAGGCACCCGGCAGGGTTTTGTTCCTGCCATGTCCCCAAAGGAGCAAACCTGAATCTGTAGGATTGTGTGAAAGTAAGGCAGGTCACTTAGGGCCTCATATAGGGCTTGCTGCATGCGTCCACGTTACCAGCAAAGGAAGGAAGATGGTTCTAGGGTCACTGGAGCCCAGTGGGAAGGGGAGGGTGGAAACAAAGAGCGAAACATGGGAAGGCGGAGGAAGAGGTTGAGGGAGGAGCTGCTCAGGGTCCACATGGATGGTGGTCACACAGTGCACTGAGCCATGCCTGTGTCTAAGTGAGCGGGTGACAGAGCTGGGCCAAAGGAGCAGCTCCCCTCTGTAGCACCTGCTCAGCCCCGCGGGCTGTGTTGGTGCCCAGCCTGGTCACAGTCCTTCCAGGTAAATGGCTCTCTCCCGGCCACTGACACAGAAGATTCCCGAAGTTCCCAGGGATATCAGTTACCCACATCCTTCCAGGTGCCAGGGAGTCCCGTAAGATTCGTACCTGGGTCTCCAGAGTCTTGCCGGTTCCTGGGACTGGGCAGAAGCTTGACTCATGCTATTGAGGATGGGTGAAATAAAAAAGGGGAGGGGCTAGGAGTCACACCCAGCACCTTCTCCTGCAGAACCCACACCCTGGCCTCCCCCTGGCCTCCCTGTAGAACAGATGGCTTACTCGGCAGGACAGTGAGGAATGAGAGGCAGCCGTGGACTGTGCTGACCCTCAGCTGTCCATCTGTGACTTAGGAGTAACACGATGCCGCCCAAGGCTCTGTACTCAGGACTCAATGTGCTATTTTAAGTGAATGGGCCTTGCCAACTGCAAACTGCCGTGTAACTGCTGGGCAACGAAACCACAGCTAAACTGTCCACTCAGACGCTGCCCGCGCTCAGGTGCTTTTATTTTGAACATAACCTTCCGCTGCTAATGCATCAATTTACTCCCAGAAAATCCACACTGTGCCCCTGAGCAGCTTCACCCAGAGCCAGCCACTCAATTAATAAGTCCCCATTACCCTGCAAAAAAAAAAAAAAAAATAACCAAACAGACCCAAAGCCATTTTCTAGTACCTAAACAACAAGATTTTCGACTTAAAACACAACGCCAGCCTCATTAACTAATTAGACAACAAAATAAATAATTATCCAGTGTATCAGCGAGAGAAAGAGATGCGTTAAAAGGTTACACAGAGGCATTGTTTCCCCTGGAAAGGGATCGAGAAGGCTGCACCAGGAGCTGGAGAATTTTATTTGTGGGCTTCCGTCAGAGACCCCTCGGAGCTGCCTGCTAATTATACACATCGCCTGTATAGGCAGAGCCCTCCGCTCTCACTTTCTGGGTGATGGACGTGTCTGTCTCTCTTCCTCCCTCTCCCCCTTTCTCCCCGTCCCCCTCCCTCCCCCTCCCTCCCCCTCCCCCTCTCTCCCTCTCCCTCCCCTTCCTCCCCTCCCTCTCCCTCCCCTTTCTCCCCCTCCCCCTCCCCTCCCTCCCCTCCCCTCCCTCCCCTCCCCCTCCCTCCCCCTCCCCCTGAGCTTCACCCCTGCCGCTGTGCAAGCCCATTTCCCAATCCTCCCAAACTTATCAGAGCTGCAGAGCTGCACCCAAGTGCACTCAGAAGGGTTTTGGTCTCCTCCTTTGAAATCCTTAAGCCAAAGGCCTTTATGTCATTGCTCCTGAGCTCCTGGGTACATTTGATCTGGTTGGCAAAAGCCCCATTTTTCTCTAAGATCAGGACTCACCCAAGGCATTCATAGAAACGCAGTGCAATGAGCCCAGCCAGGAGCGGCATCATTTCACAGGGGTCCCTGGCAGACTGGTCCCACTCAGGCCGTCTGGTGCTTCTTTCTAACAGCCCCATGAATGTGCCCAATGGACATGTGTCCAATGGACACTGTCCTCCTCTTCTGGGATGATGGATTGGATGGCTCTAGAAAATTAAATTCAGGTTAGAAGGAAACTGATCTCTCCTTCAGGGGATTACGATTCAAAATCTCAAAAGGGTGGTGGCATTTGGTGGGACGTGAGATGATCCTGGACAGGGGCTCACGGCTGTGAAGGTGGTCACCATCTCAGACAACACAGCTAAATGTCTCTTGGGTGCAGCAGTGAATTGCTGGCCAGAGAAATGCATCTGGACGTAGAAGGACTGCTCCCGACGGTCTTGCACACTCTCCCCCTTTCTCCCTCCACACTCTCCCCCTCTTCTCTCCCTCCATCAGGTTCCCTGCAGGCACCAAGCAGCAGAAGAGACAATGGCACCTTTTCCTTGTGAAAGGTGTGTTCTGGCAGGGAGGTGGACTTTACCCCAGCCGTGCTGTCCTGAGGGTGGTGGAGGCTTTGAAGGGCGAGTCCTGAACTTCACTAGCTGTTATGGTTTGCATGTGGAATGTCCCCCAGAAGCCCATAGGCCAAGTGCTTAGTCCCCAATGCACCAATGTCCAGAGGTGGGGCTTTTGGGAAGTGACTGGATCACAAAGGCTCTAAACTAGTGGCTCTAATCCAGTGGCTCTAACCATTAGTGGATTAATCCACTAATGATTGATTAAAATTGGAAAGAACTATTGGGAGGAGCTGGAAACTATGGGCAGGTGGGCATGGTTGGAGGAAGTAGGAGGGGGGGGTGCTACTGGGGACTCTGTCTTGTCCCTGGTTCCCTCCTGTCTCTCTCTCCCTGTTGTATGGGCCTGCAGTGGATCAGCACGTGCTTCTCCTTCCTGCCACGAGCAGAGCTGATTGTCTCTGCCACCCCCCTGCCACCATGTTCTGCCGCACCCTAGGCCCACAGCAACGGGGCCAGCCCACCATGGGTTGAAACCTCTGAAACCGGAGCCAAATCAACCTTTTCCCCTTTAAATTGTTATTGTTGGGCATTTGGGGGACAGTGATTTTATACATTAGTAAATGACAAGAGGGCCTGTGCTAGTGTATGTGGGGAGACAGTGACCTTGGAACTGAAACAGGAGCAAGAGAAGAGGGGCAGGGAGGGTCAGCTGTAGGGGAGCGCAGCGAGGCCCTTGTTCTAAGTTGGGTAGGGAGCCCTGGAAACAGTCCTGGGTTGCATGACAATGACACTGCCCCCCCATGACCTTGCCTCAGGGGTCATTAAGGCACTCCTTACTGTATATAAAACAGAGCAGTGCCAAGGTCAAACCTCAGGGTCACTCAGGCTGTGGTGGGCAGAATGCATTGGGCATGGTCAAGACGGGACGAGCCGAGATGGGATCCAAAGCTCTGAGGTGACAGGAGAGACAGTGTGGGCCTGGCTGCCAGGGGGACGGTGGCCATGGGGAAGCAGACAAGCATCAGAGACGTCCACCATAAATCCATGGGGCTTGGAGGGTGATCAGTAGGGGTGGAGTGAGGGACAGAGAGCTGTCTAAATCTGGCTCCTAGGATTTAGCTTTTCCCCCTGGGTCAGCGGTGGTGCAAGGTCACGGTTGGTAGAAAACATGGTACAATGTCTTTGAGGGCCTAGCTCTGTGAACTCTGGAGATGATTCAAGGACTGTGTCCTCTGTCCCCTAAGTGGGGACAAACAGCATGGATATGGGGGACACCAGTTATAGTTTGGATGTGAGACAACACAAGAACATTTGGAGGTGAGATGATTGGGTCATGAGAGCCTTAACCCTGATGGGATCAACTAGTGGGGACTGAAGGTGAGTGGGCTGTGGCTGGAGGAAGTGAGCATGGGGAGGGCCTTTGGGGTTTTTATTTGGTGAGCTGAGCTGTCTCTCTGCTGCCTGATCATCATGTGAGTGGCTTCCCTCTGCCGAACTTTTCCACCATGATGTTCAGCCTCACCTCGAGCCCCAAGGAATGGAGCCAGCTGTCTATGGACTGAGACCTCTGAAATTATGAGCCCCCAAGTAAACTTTTCCTCCTTTAATTGTTCTCATCAGGTCTTTAGTCACGCAGTGAAAACGCTGATAACACAATGCCTCACGCTCATCAAGGGCAGAATTGGTCCAAGCTGTCGAGCCTGGGGCAGAAAACCCAAAGCTGCAAACAGTGACGGGCCTTGAGGCTAAGGACCAGGGTGCACAGAGGCCAGGTGGGCTGCAGGAGAAGCTTCAGGTGGCTAGAAACCACTGAGCCCAGGCAGGTGCATAGGCAACTGGACCCGAGCAGCACAGATGCACGCGGAGCCCAGCACGGTGGCCATGTGAGCAGGGGCTCTGTGGGTGCAAATCTCTGATCCACTTACCCTGGAGTGGCTCTGGGCATGCATCTCGCCTTTCTGAGCCTCTGATCTGAGGGATGCAGATGAGGACAGCAGCTACCTCAAGTGAAGGCAGGGTCAGCTGAGGGTTGGAGCTGAGCAGCACATCTGCAGGTGTTCAGTAAGGCTTCGGCTGTGATCCCTGCTGCAGTCCCCAGGAAACTCAGCCCCATCCCAGGCAGAGCCAAAGTCAGGGGCAGCACCCTCTGAACAGCAGGGTCAGAGGTTCAGGAAAAGGAGGGACCAGGCTCCACCCAGGGGCAGGGTTCCTGCCCTTTGCTTTGCTTTCTTAAGCCTTGGTTCCTGAGCCCAAGCCCAAGTTACAGGCCAGCGTCTACCCCAGGGAGCAGTAATTGTTGAAAACACTCCATTTTTCTGACTCCACAGTGATGGTCTAACCTTGGCCAAGGCCAACCTGGCAGCTATTGTCAGGTCTGGCTTGAGGTATCTTTTGTTTGTCTTCTACACTATTTTATTTTTTAAAAAATAGAAATAGACATTGAAGACTTAAATTTGCCACATTATATCAGCTTCTATGCATGTACAGGTGATTGACAACCTTGGGTCCCTGTGTAACACAGCTACAACAGCTTGGACCTATGGAGTGAACATTTCCTTTAAGAATACCCCTGCTCTCCAAGTCCACCAAGTCCTAGGGTGACTCGACTTTTTTTAAAATACCAACATCTAATGTATATTCTAACAACAACCTCTTCTTTCTGACTTCCCTGAAGCCTGTAGTCTTAGGAATTTGAGGAACCTCTATTTAAAAGAATTGTTTTCTGACTCTGTTCCAATCAGGACTGCTATTTTTCTTTTCAATGGATAAGTTGGTTGTATTAGTTTTCCTTAATACAACGAAATACTGGAGGATGGATATTTTATAAAGAAATAAGGTGATTTAGCTCACGATCTGGAGGTTCAAAGGCATGGTGCCAACTTTGACTTGGATGTGGTGAGGACCACATGGTGGGTAGCATCCACCTTTGGGAATACATTGTGAGAGGGGAAGATCATACTGTGAGAATAGGAAGTATTGGTGAGCTGAGCTAGTCTCCAAGGTAGGCATGGACCACCATTAATAGTGACTATTGATGGCCTTTATGAATTGACACAGTTCTGTGCAAGGGCACACTTATGCTGACACTAAGCAGAGCTAATGGATGAGGGTTTTCTTCCCTTTTTCTCCGGTGATGTTCCTTGAAGTCTTAAGCTTGTCTCTACTAGACTCTGGTGTCAGGATCAGATGGAGCTTGCCTTCTGTCTTTGGTTTTCTGCTCTGAAGGCATCCGCATTTCATAGCTCTTCACCAGGTGTTTTGCCACCCGACTGCTTCTGAGACGCAGTTGGCCAAAAGTTCTGGTTCAAAGGAATCGAGACTTTTCTATGCCCCAAGGGAGACGTCTTTTGACAATCCCTCTTCTCGATTTTCCCTTGATGAACTTGTGAGGCGATCAAGAGACACAGATGAAGGATCTGCCTGTTCTGTTAAAGCAAAGCAAAACAGAAAGGGCAATAAAATAGCAGGCAGGGGAGGTATTTCCCCCAGTAGCAAGATCAACTGCTGGCAGAATTTCGTTTACCCTAGGACACTAGGTTTTCTCAAATATTCCACAGTGATTATCTGGCAAAATCTCAAAACATTTTTTTTAAAACACAACTTGTCTTTGGTCAATAAATACTGCAACTGAAATGTCCTGGGGGTGGAGATTTACGATCTAAGCACAATAAAATCATCCGTAAATCAGGTGGAGACAGCTCTCAGGTAGCCTGCCAGGCATGAGTGGAACTCTGCAGAGACCAGGGAAGCTGGTGGGGTCCTGGCAGGGCCAGGCTCCGACCAACCTGTGGGAGGAAGAGTTTCCAAAGTTGCCGTTCATTCAGCCACAAAGGAATGAAGGATTCCACCTTGGCCTGATTGTTTCCAATGTTGCTCCAGACATGGGCCAAGAAAGGCCTGTGGGGAGGGACTGGGGAAGTGGGCTTGCCTCCCAGGCTGCCCAGGTGGTGTGTGAACTTGGACATGTCCCTCAAAGCCACTCACATTTTGTGTCCTAATCCGAAACATTTGGATACTCCTCGCCAGGCAGGGTTTTGTTAGGATTAAATGGTGTCTATGAGATGCTGAGCACCTTGTCTTGCAAATGGAAAGCAGTGGATACAGTTTAAACTTGATGGAGGATATTTAAGGGTGCCTGGCTCCTTGTCTCTACGAATCACCCTTAGCCTGTTCCAGTGTGTGACTGCACGAGATGCTCTGTGAGGAATAACAGCTTGCTCCGGACCCCAAGACTGACGGGATCTTCTGTGGACCGTGTCTTGGTTTGGAGGGGTTCTGATCACTGGGCTTCTCTTGGCCTTTGGCATCGTCTTCTCCGTGAGCCTCAGTCTGCTGACCGTGGGTTCCATCTGCACTTGGCCTCAGGGCCTCCCAGGCTTGCTCCTCCATCTCTAAGTCTCTCAGCCGGGTCCTAGGCCTTCTGTGGATCCCTCCTTCTGTGTCTTTCTGCTCCTTTCCCCACCCTGTTCCTCTGCTCTCCCTTCCCTCCTTTCTTTGCCTTTTATCGGCTAACGCTTCCTAATTGTCAAAAAGGCTTTCATGGTCTCAGCTACTGTCCCCACTACTTACCCTCAGGACCCACCCCAGGGGACACGCAGCTCCTTCCCCTCCCTCTCTCCCGAATTCCAGGACCCGCATCTGATCCTCAGGTCTTCCCCCTGACATTTCCGCTGTGCTGCCCCATCGGGGGTCTGAGACTCCACATCCCCCAGCTCATCTCCAGACCCTCAGTCACCATTCCACTGTTTGTCCAGCTCTCTCCTGGGCTGGGCTCTGTGCAGGAGGCCGGGGAGACAGTGAGAAGCGACGCCGCGGTCCTGACGTGGCCTCGGGGGGCTCACACCCTGCTTGCCCTGGGTGAACGCCGCACGTTCGCAGGTTCAATATCTGCGTTGACCTTGACCCCTTCCTCTCCAGCATATGAGGCCCTGCCATGGCTGGATTTCAGGGACCTTTAGCCCCTCCTTCATGCCCAGTGCTCCTGTCCTATGTACAACACTCGACTGTCCCCTG
Source organism: Urocitellus parryii (assembly GCF_045843805.1). Taxonomy (NCBI): domain Eukaryota; kingdom Metazoa; phylum Chordata; class Mammalia; order Rodentia; family Sciuridae; genus Urocitellus; species Urocitellus parryii. The sequence goes on from NC_135536.1 coordinate 7,522,531, forward strand.
GTGACTACAAGACAGCCTTCCACAGGTGTCCCGTGTGTCACCCAAAGTGTTTCACAGAGAATAACTTAAATACTCAGGTCTGAAACACGTTCTGGTCCCCCTGCTTAGGACTCTTCCACGCTCCCGATGACCTTGGTGTAAAATCCAGCGTCTTTATATGACTTTCAAGGTCCTGCTGCTCAGCCTCCTGCCTCCACCCCCAGTACAACTCCAGCGTCTCCTTCCCTCACTTTCCATATTAAATTTGTTGAAATTCTTTAGGGTTCTCCAATGTACTGTGATGTCCCAGGCTTCCAGACCTTTACTTGGCCATTCCTCTGCCTGGAAAGACCTTCTCTGTCCCTGCGTCTCTAGCTCAGGTCTCAGGGGCCTTCTCAGGGTCACCTCCTTGCCTTCTTACCCTGCATGCATCCCCTTGTTCTGCACCTGCCCTTCCCAGGGTCCTCCTTCTGAGTTCTTTGATTACTAGTGATCGATCCTTGGGTTCCAGGATGCAATGGGTCCCTGGCAATGTCTCTGCACCTTGACCCAAGCCACCTGGGTATCAAGTCTTAGGAAAGCGGAAATTCCCCCCCGCCTCCTGTGTCCTCGAAGTTATCCGTCTTCCTGTCTCAAGATGTGTACAGAAGTCCCCCTTTTCTGCAGTATTGGTGTCTTCAGGTTCAGTTACCTGAGGTCAACCACGTTGGAAAACATTAAGTGGAAAATTCCAGTAAATAGACAAGTGTACGCCCTGTAGATGGCATGCTGTTCTGAGGAGCACGGTGAACTCTTGAACCATCCCACCCAAGGTGCGACTCACTCTTGGCTCAGTGTATCCATGCGGGTGGACACTACCTGCCTTCAGGTCTGCAGGAGGGGGCGTGGGGAGGCTGATGCCCCCAGGATGCCGCAGGTTCTTCTCCCATAGCAGACTTTCTGCTATTTCCAAACAGCTCCGTTTCCAGCTGCCTCACAACCACTCGGCAAAACTTATTTCACAAAAAGTGGAGAATCGTCCCCAACAGTCAGCACAAAGTGGCCCTCTCCTTCCTGTCCCTGGGTCTGCCACATAGGTGACTCTGCTTGGGCACTCTTGGGACACAATGCAGAAGCCCCCCAGACAGCAAAACTCTGCTCTCCGACGTAGTGGGAATGGAAGAGGTGCCGGGAGCAGTCAGGGTTTTTCTGTGTAACCCGATTTCCTCTCAAGGGTCTTTCCACTGGGGACATTTCTGTTGCTGCCCTTCTGCCTGCATCCTGGTATAGCACAAGAAGCAGGGATTGTCAAATCAGACACACTCGGTGATTATGTGACACCGGTGATGTTTTCTCAGTTATCTGAAATCAAGATTTCTTTTAAGTAAAAAGCAAGCCTTGTGCTCACCTGGGTGGGGGATGACATATCTAAGATTTTGGACACAGGGAAGCTTCTTCGGATGTTAACCTCCCTCCCGCTCTCCCTCTTCACAAGTGCTCAAAGTCCTTTGGCATCCAAAAGGGCCAGCTCCTCTGTGACAAGTCACTGTCACCTGTGAACCTGGAAGGAGCCTCCTTACTTTGGTAGAGATCTCAAACAGACATTTAACTCCTTTCATACTAGTTCTGTTTCCATAGCAGGCAGTCTGGAAACTTAGAATCATTATTTTCTCTTTTGCTGGGGGTGGTCCATCAGGATTGGGATCCTGGCCGTCCCTCTTACTAGCTGACCATGGGTAACGGCCCCAATGACACCCCCACAGCCCTGGACCGCATTCCTGGTGCCAGGCACTGGTTGAAGTTGGGCTGAGTCTCCCTCCCCCAGTTCTCAGGGGGAAACCAGGGCTGCTTTCCTGGTCTTCCAGGACTTGTTGCCGGGAAGCGGCCGCAGGACAACACACCAGGCTTGTCACCCACTCCCTACCATGGTGATTCTGTTTTCTAAGCAGCAGTCCCTCACGTGGCCAGGGACAGGGGTGTTGAGACTTGGTCCCCTGTGGGAGCCAGTGGAGAACTAAGTGGGCAGCTTGTGGGAAGCACCCGGCACCTCTCCTGGACCCGGAGGGTCGGGAAGTGTGCTGCCTGTCACCTCCACGTTCCGCTGGTGTCCGAGCTTCCCTCACCACGGTGCCCCATCAGTGGAGAGACCATCAGCTCTGCCCACTGTGGGGCCTGGCGGACCCTCTTGTTCCCCTCAGCCTTGCCACAGGCTCTTTCTGAGGCACAGTCCTATTAGAAGTCGTTTTGTTCCGGTTCCTCCTGAGGGCCACTGCCATCAGCCCACACCTCCATGCCCCGAGGAGAAAGGCGGGGACCAGCCTGGGGCATCAGCCTGCTGCGGTCACATGGAGGGAGCCAGCTCCTCTGGCCGCCCATCCTGCAGTACCTCTCTGTCCAGGCCTGCATCTTGTGGGCTCTCCGGAGCACTGGCTCTTTTTCTGTTTCCTCCACCCCAGCCTAGGCCCCTACCGTTCCTTACCATTTTCAGCCTTCTGAGTGGCTCCCCACACCCAGGCTTTAAAGCAGGGCTCAGCAACCTAGAGCCACTGGTCAAATCCAGTCCTTAGTCTGTTTTCACAGCCTGTAGGCTGAGAAGATGTCTCCATTTCTCAAGGGTTGTGAAAACCAATCCTGCAAACAGCAAAGCCCACGCAGACACACAGCCTAGACTCTTTACTCTCTGGCCCTTCGCCCCTTGCTGGCCCTTGCTTCAGACTGTGTCCACACTGACCTTCCCTCCCAGCCCCAGGGCCCCCCCCCCCATCAAAAACCTTCAGAACACCCGCATGCAAGGAAGGCGCCAGGAGGTGGTCTAAAAAGATCTAGATTCAAATCCCAGCTCCATTATTTGTGAGCGATGTGACCCTCCTGACTTCATTTCCTCATTTGCCAATGGAGAGAGTTCTGGTGACAACCCAAGGGGACACTTGGGGCCCGGTGTGGCATGGAGATGCATTCTGAGCTGCAAAGAGCTGCTCAAGGGGTAGCGCTAGGCACAGCTCTCTTGGCCATGGGGCAGTGTCCCCACACCAGAGCGTGCTTTGCAGGCTGTTCCCGGCTGGGCCCACTTCCTTTTGCAGCCTCCTTGGGCCTCTCCACGGGACCTCCCATCCCGGGCGGCTCCTCTCACCCTGCTCGGGCTGCAGTCTCTCCTAGTGCCCCCGGGCGTTGGAGCCCTACCTGGTCTCCAGGGCTCACACCTGGCCCAGCGACACGCCCCTCTGCTGAGCAGCTCCTTCGGGCTGGGTGGGGACATCTGGTGCTTGAGGGCACCCTCTGAGCACAGAGCCCTGCTCTCCAGGCCCAGGAGGCATTAACCATTTCAATCTGTGGGGCCAGTCTTAAATCTGCTCCTTCTCTTTTTCTTCTTTATCTTTCCAACACTCCAGCATGAAACAAGGCCTGCTGTGCTGTAAAAATATTTTGGCTGTCTCCTTCTCGACAACTTTCTAAAAATACACGGAGGCGTCTACCCCCCCCCCCCCAGGCACACATGGTGGGCTTGACGGTTGCCTTCCAGGTGACGGAAACAAACCCCAAGTGCGTGCCCCTCCCAGGACCGGCGTTGCCAACCAGCCTTCCAGACCAGAGACCAGTGACGAGGCAGCGACATCTGATAGGGAGCAAATGTTCTCTTTCTTTGCTGGTCATCTAAAATATGGCAGAATTCCTATGCAGTAAGGCCCCTGGGAGGAGCAATGTGACGGTGAACTGGGCGCAGTTCAGCCCTTTCCTATGTGGTTCAGGATCTGCACAAGGAAACAAGCGGTCTCCACACTTTGCCTCTTTTAAACCCCGGGTTTCTTTTGCCTGAAGTCTGGCAAACTTTCCCGTCACCCAGAGAGAGGCACTGCCCTGTCCCGCAAAACCATCCCCACGAGCCAGGACTCGAACCTCCAACAAGCCGTGGGTTGTCTTCAGTCTTCAATTTCTTTACCCTTAAAATGAGAAGCTTTAATTAAATGGCCTATAAGACCTTTCCTCGCTTTAAGTCTCTGGGAGCCGTAGCTGGATTTGGAATGTCTGCAAGAGGACCTGGGCCTAGAAGGCAGAACGTCTCATCCATCCACGGTTCTTCCTTCACCGGGTGCCACGCCTGGCTCTCATTGGGTGGGCTCTGCACCCCTGGATGGTGTTGTGGCTGCAGCGAGAGGGAGTGTGTGTTTATTTAGTGGCTAGGAGTTTACAACCTGCCACGGTACCTGGGGTCACTCACTCCCACTTTCCAGAAGCTAAGACTGAGGGTAAGTTGGTGTTTCCATTCGAACTCACATCTATCACATAAGCCTATTCCCCAGTCCCTTGAGGCATCTCCAGGAGACTTCAGCTAATCCTTCAGGTGAGTCCTCAGTGTGAAAGAGGTTCTCCCTGTGGCATGTCGTGGGTGAGGTAAGCCTATGCCGGGTTGCGATTATTTCAATAAGGCGCTTCACAAGATGTTTTAGAACTATCCTGAACTGAATTCCTTGCACGGTGTCTGAGATTAGGAAAGACCCATTTAGGGTAACTTGGCCTTTTTTTGAAAATCAAGATCCCTTGATGAGCCCCCAGTTTGTCATTCTTACTCATCATTACTTGCCCTATGAAAGCAGCTTTCAGGATAAGTGTTTTGGAAATAGGAGATGAATAGAAGGTAGTTCTTTGTTTTTACCGCAGGGCCCCTGCAGCCTGCAATGCACGGGTAGGTATTTGGAATCTCCAACAGGCTGCTACGATTTGCTGCTTTTCCTAAAGTTATTTGACCCCAGAACCCTTCTGTCATGAAGCATCTCAGAGCACTGGTATCCACAGAAATCTGTGTGTTCTCCCCAATTAATCTTAATTTACCTCATGGATGCTGAATGTGTGGGGTTTGCCTACCACGTAAAAAAGAATAATGACTATTTGCTGTATTTTAGACACTTTGTGGTTTCCAAAGCATTTATCTCACTTGGTTTTCAAAGTAATCCAGAGAGATGGATTTGATTACTCTATGTCTTCACAAAGCAATGAGAATCTAGGTTCAATATGGGGCACTGGATAAATGCTGCAACCCCACCTCACTTCTCTGTGCATGTATGAAAGGTGGGGAAAACACTAGTAAAGTCTACTAACCACAGAACCATGTTCTGAAACAAGAAAGGATGATCTCAGATATCAGAAATGGAAATATTTCCTGAAAAGGAGAGCCCATGTGACCATCGGCAGGGCTGAAGCTTCTAGGCCATGCACAAGATGGGGTTGAGGATTTGGGGTTCAGGCAGAGTCTGGGGCCATAACTGGGAGGCCGGGTATGAGTCTCACAGTTCTGCTTGAATCTCCCTGTCTCCCTGTGGCCATGCTGAGACCATCTGAAACTGCTGTGCAGATATTCTAAACACTGGCCAGTGTCATCGAGAAACACCGCCACCCAGAGCCACCAAAAAGAAGAATCCCACCAGCTCTCAGAGCATATAACAAACAGACAGACATTAAAACAGGTTTCCTAAAAACGAATGAAAATCACATGATGTCAGCTTTGTCATCAGCAAGACTGGGTTCATTAAATAACACATTCAGAGAGAAAATAGCTTCCGTGTCATGAATTCTTCCTTGTCATGAATTCTCAAAACCAAGACAAATGAAAGTGTTCAAGAGGGAGCATAATGGAACCATCATATGACTCAGCTGTCCCACTCCTTGGTATCTATCCAAAGAGAACTAAAATCAGCACAACTGTAGCTATAGAGCCACTTGAGGTTTTCAGCAGCACTGTTCACAATAGCCAAATTATGGAACTAACCCAGACGCTTGTCAATAGGGGAGTGGATAAGGAAAATGTGGTGGAGTTTTACTCTCCATAAAGAAGAATAAAATGATGACATTTGCTGATAAATGGACGGCACTGGAAAACATCCTGCTAAGTGAAATAAGCCAAGCAGAAAGTCAGGATGAAATGTTGTCTCTCACAGGTGGAAGCTGGGGCAGGATAGCGCAGGAAGAAGGGTATGCCATGAACATACAGGGGATCCTGGAGTAGAGAAGGTGGGGGGAGGGGAAGAGCTGGGGTTGTGATGGAGCAGATCATCGCCCCGTGCAGGTATGAGTATGTCAAAATGAGCCCCGGTATTCAGCACAACTATAATGACTGATGAAAATGTTTAAGAAAGTGTGAGTGTAAAAGAGACTGAAGAAACTTATAGGCACACTCCAGCCAGTGGTTGACCTCAGACTGTGGAACAAGAAGACTCTCCCGTGGTGGTCAACGGCATGTGGCTCAGTGGTCAAGTGCTCCTGAGTTCAATCCCTGGTACCTCCTTAAAAAAAGAAGTATACACAAAAATAAGTGAACGATATAATCAATAAATGTTTGGAGGAATATAAATACTATCGAATAATAATAAAAAATATTATTTAATAAAATTAAAACATGTAAAAACAAGTCACCACTCAATCTCAGGCCACAGTGTAATGGGGCAGAGGCCATTTGGAATGAGGCAAAAGTCTAAGTGGATTGTCCAGCTTAGGGCGATGGAGGTACTCATGATATTACTGTATTTTGGGAAAAAAGAACCACGTAGTTATACGATTTAACTTTTTTGAGAGGCATTTAAGAATACATAGAATGTGTCATTCCTGAATCCATAAAAGTAAAATAGAAGTTTCAATAAAACCTCATTGACAATGCAGAGGGACAAAGCAGACGCCACTCGTTGGTACCAAGACTGATTTACGGGCTGTGCCAGCAGTTAGCCCTGGCCATGGAGGGAAGTCCAGCGCCCGTCTGGAAGCTCCCCCTCAAGGCTCTCCCTGCAGCACGGAAGATGTCGGTCAGCTGGGCACAGAGCAGCAGGACTGCTGCGTCCAGGCCCCCAGGAGGAGCTGCAGTCCCTGATCTCTGCCCTTCTAACTCCCGGGACAGAGGCTCACCCAGCTGGAATGCCAGGTGCGGGTCCTTGGTAGTCGTCATGAAGATCAGAGCAGTGAGAAGGGTGGCCCGGGGGAGAGGTGGGGACCCAGGGTCCGTCTGCAGACATGCAGCTTCCTGCTCCTGGCCCCTCGGCCTCGTGCCCACACGCTGTGGCACAGGGCACCCTCAGCAGCCCCGAGCCATCCCACCTTTGCCTGAGCTGCATAACGGTTCCGTTGTTGTGCTCATCATTTTCCACCTTTGGGAGCTCCGTTTTAGGTGCTGGAGGGAAACCAGCTGTTTCCTCCTGAAAGTCGGCCTCCACTTCTCCATATTAACAGACCCTCCAGGTTGGGGGGAGCCTGTGGGTTCACCAGGACAGAGTGGCCAAGGCCCTGCTCTCAGGGCCCACGGAGGAGGCTGGACACGGGTGTTCACAGTGTGCCTTTCATGGTCCTTCTTTAACCTGGCCGACAGCCTCATGCCCAGGGACCCCTGATCTCGTATCCCAACACCCCAACCTGGGGCGGCCTCCGGCTGGTCAGGTGGAAGATACCAATTCAGCCAGGACCATGGTAGAAAGTAAGTTTAAAGTTTTTTGCTTGTATTTCCTGGACAGGGAGGGTGTGAGGAGTTGAGAGGAGAGTTCTTCAACCTCGGGTCACGAGAGCAAGAAATATGGAGTTTGTGGCGGGGGAGGGGGGTAACTAGCAGTATAAGTAAGGGAGCCAAGGGGTGGTGGAGAGTTTCCAGGCCAGTGCCTGGCAGTCCGTTCACAGGAAGTGGTGGGGAAGCAGGAGGCGACTGGCAGGTGAGAGTGGCCTCTCTGTTTCTGTCTTGGCCATCTCTGTGGGCCCTGAGCCTGTGTTCTGATGCCAGGCAGCCACCTGTGGAATGGTGCTGTCCCTGTTGCAGGGCTACCTTCCAACCAATGGCTCCCTCCTCCCTCCAACTCAGGGCACAGCCAGCGCTGGTGAGGAGGTGGAGAAACTGGAACCCTCGTGTGCTGCTGACGTGGGCGTGAAGCCATGCAGCCACCCTGGAAAGCAGCGTGGTGATCCCCAAAACAAAAAGTACCACCACATGGCCAGCAGCTCCACTCCAGGGTGCGACCCTAAGGGATGGAAGTAGGAGCTCACACGTGTCTTTGTATGCCTGCTCATGAGAGCATTAATCTTAGAGCCCAAATGTCCAAATCTTAGACCTAATGCCCATGAAGAGATGAGTGGATAAATGAAAACGTGTTGGTTGCATATGATGGGATCTTAGTTAACCTTAAAAGGAAGCAGATGCGACACGGGCCATCAGAGCAGGAACCTTGAGCACATCAGGCTGAATGAAATGAGCCAGTCCCCAAAGGACAGGTACCCTATGTGCCCATTGCTGCGGGGTCCCTGGAACAGGCAAATTCACGGAGGCAGAAGGGAGGGTGGGGGTTCCTAGCAGCCAGGGAGGAGGGAGATGGGGACACTGTGGATCGGGCATGGAGTTTCTTTCTAGAAGGTGGAAAGCCCTGCAGATGGTGGGAAGGTGGCGCAGCCTGGCTATGTGCTTAGTGTCGCTGAGCTGTGTGCTCAGAAATGACTAAAAGGGTAAAGTTTGTGCTGCATATATTTCACCACAGTAAAAAAGTAATGTAAAAACCATATTTACCGATATCTTTGTGGAATAGGTGTAGACTGAACTCATTGGAGGGGCTTAGGGCAGGGCCAGGTCAGCAGGCCATCTGTCCTTCCCGGTTTCCATCTTCTTTCCTGTAGCCTGGGTCCATTCTGGAGGGAGGGCTCCTGGTCCAGGTGGCCCATGTGCTTCCTCTGGTGCCTGCAGCAGGACATCCAGAGTCCAGCCAGGGCTCAGGAGCCTGGGCTCGACCAGGACATGGAGCACGTTGGTTCCAATCTGCTGTCCCTGTGTCAGAGATGCATCTTCGTGTCCCCACTTCATGATGCGATTTTACTGGAATGTCGCAGGAACCCAGCACATGAGAGAATTAATTGCATTCAGCTTTGAGGCCTGGGACTAATTGATAGACAGCTCTCAGCGCAGTGGAGGGCTTCCGTTCCGGCACTGCGGGAGCAGGCAGGGTGGGAAGCCAGGCTCCCTGCCACGTCCACGCCTCCTTCATACCCCCAGCTGCTCTCCCTGACATGAGCTAGTTCTCTCCTTCAAAGCCCTGCTTTCCCAGGGAGGGGCTCTGCAGCCAAGTGTCTGGCAACGAATCTGCTGGCTAATGGAGCTGGGTTCCCAGCATGGCCCTCGGACCTTGAGTGTCTCTTCTTTGTGGCTCTGTTCTGCTCAGCCAGATATGCTCTTCTCGGGGATTCTGTGCCCCCTCCTGCAGGGGCTTCTCAGAAGCTGGTCCTCTTTAGGTGACAAGGGATTGAAAGATGGTGTGACCCCGGTGATGAGCACTTTTCCAACAGGAATTCTCACCTGGGCTCAGATGCTTCCCAACTGTTGTAGCTGTGGGCAGCAGGCTGTCCCCCTGCACATCCCCAAGTCAACGGTCTCCCTAAGATCTGGCCAGCCTCTCCACGGAGGTTCCAGAAACCACCCCAGGGTGCAGTTTCTGGTGTTCCTCAAACAACAAAGTTGTGGGTTCCATTGCCTTGGATGCATCTCCGCCATTATCTGAAATTCCAATGATCTTCATAAATCATGAGATGAGCACTTATGGAAAAAAGACCAAGTTCTGTTCAAAGCAGTGTTCTGTCCACTGGGCATCCTGAGATAAAGACAAAACCTTGGTTCTCATAACCTAGTGGAAAATGTGATGTCTAAACGCACATTGTCAACCCCACTGTGGGGATGGGTGGGTGCGGGTGAGAGAGTAGGAGGCAGGGGCAGGCTTGACCCATGGTCCCTGTTTGGCCAAAGCCAGGTGCCTACGGCAGTATAAGGCCTTCTGCACTGATGTGTGACCCTCGCTGTGCTGAACAGACCTCCACGATCCGCTCACTATGTGAAGGTCAGAGGGATCAACTCTGCTGCTGATGTTTTAGGGTGGCCTGCTAGAGCAGGGCACAGCCAGACGGAATGATGTGACCAAGTTCACCAGGCAGAGGGGGAGGGGACAGAGGAAGCACAGACCCGCCACCCTGGGGAAGCGTGGCATGTTCGCTGCTGGGAGGTTTGGCATTGCTCAAGTTTATAGGAATGTGGGGTGAGTGTGGTTCCCAGAACAAGGGCAGGTGCTGAGGGTAGGACCCCATGGGCCAGGTGAGCCCCTGCAAGCCTTTCTCAGGGCCTGGGGGACACAGATGTGTTCTAAGCAGGGATCAGTAGGGTGCATGGAAGCAGCCTTACGAGCCAGGTGTATAGTAGGTGCTCAGTTCACGTCTGTGAAACGAATCTATTTGCTCAGAAATTATCTCTGAATTCCCCGTTTAGAACGTTCATTAACACAAAGAGCCGAACAGCAGTGAAAGCCCACGATGTGTCTATTACATGCCCATGTCTGTTTTAGGCCGTTCACGGAATAATTATCAGGATGGCTAACAATGGATGATTTATTATAAATATCAGCTTTGCTGCTTGTTAATTCAAAACCAAAATATTTGCCCATTTCCATCCCAAAGGGAAAAATCTAGTTAGTTTGTTCCCCATATTATAACTATGAAATTAAATTAAATGAACTGAATGAATTGCATAGGGGTAAATAAACTATTTAATTTAATTCACGGGACCAAGAATAACACTGAATACATCTATAGTTGACTCAATAAACCAATTAGCTATTTTCTCTTTAGACAGCACAAGCCAATAGCGGAGCTGCAACACAAACAGGGAAGAGACAAAGTGAAAGAACTTGAGTTAATTAAGAGCCACCCCCAAGGTCTCGGCCACTGCCCATGGCCTCGGACTCCCTGGGCCTCTTGGGCATCTTGCAGGTGGGTTCCCAGGAGGGGCTCTCTCTCACCTTCCAGGTTTTAGTCACAGATGGAGAGAAATAAGCCTAAGAGGGTGAGAAGATATTCCTCCCTCCTCCAGCACATTCCAAGAAGATGAGAAAGGCGGGCAGCAGCATCGCAGGGTGGGTGGGATCTGGGTCTGCATGACACCAGCTTAGGCCCTCACACTGGGGGTCATAGGTGAGCTTCACAACCTTTGACCTCAGTTCCCACTCTGGGATTGGGACAGTCACAGGACTCCTTCCCGTGTTGGGTGGGGTAAGGATCAAATAGGACACGGAGCACAATGGCCGAGCCTGGACAGCAGAGCCTGGGACGGGCTCTGATCTGCCTGGACAATGGGACTGCCCTACCGTAGGAGCCAGGATGAATCCTTTCATCCACTGTTTCCTGAGCACCTACTGCACGCTTGGCTTTTGATTCAAGGTGGAGATAGGTGGTGATGGATAAATGGGAGTCCCCTGGGTGACCTCTGGGGCCGTAGAATCAGGAAAGGTCCACAAAGATAAGAGAATTGGAATTTGGTAAGGATGCCCTGGAATGACAGGACAGAGTTGAGCCAGACTTCCACTTAGTGTCTTGGCCTCAAGGAGTCTCTCTGCAAGGGTCTTAGGAAGCTCTGGATCAATCCACTGGCTGCAGTTTGGAGCCCAATAAGTGCAATTTCTGCCTTTTTCAGAGGTCAATTCTTGGTACCAATGAAGCTGACGCAGAGCCAGCAGGGTTGCGTGAGCACAGTCTCAGCCTGGCCCAGTGGCAGTATCACAGACGGGAGGAGGACAGAGAGTGGTGGGGCTGCTGGGACGCATCCTGGACCAGGGTCAGGGACCTGGGCAGGTCCAGGTAGGCACCAGGCAGTCCCCTCTCTGGACCTTAGGTTCCACATTTGCACAGCTCTTGTGCAGAGTGGGACTTGGTAACTCTGCCTCTGCTGGACCTTTGACAACAGCAACAGCTGCATGGACTGAAGCTGGTGCCAGAGCAGAGAGAGACGGAGCCCAGGGCCCTGCGGTCCAAAGGGTCATTTGGAATTCCAGCAGATATTTTATGACAGGGTTGACGAGTGCCAAAGCACGGCCCCAGGGCCAGGGGACGGTAGTCCTGGAGGAAACGGAGCCAGCCCTGCCTGGGGGTGGGGGTCGGAGGCACGTCCTGGGTGAGCTGAGACTCCACAGAGGGCCTCCAGAACAGGAATGAGTGGACACGTGGAAAGCAGGAAACCGCCTGGAGGGTGCTCTTAGTGGGGAACCCGAGCCCTTGGTGCTGCTGGAGTTGAAAGAGATACGGACATAGAGAAGGCATGGCTGAGATCCGGGAGGACTTCCTAAGATTTGCTAAGAAATAAGGTTGGCTCCTCCAAGGTCAGGGTGACCCTAGATGAACCTGAAGGAGAGCCGGGCTGGCAGCAGAACCAGATTTGCACTGAAAGTTCATCTAATGGGGAGGGAGACTTTGAAAGGATCCCTATTGATGAGGAAAGACCTGCAGGGAGGGGGTGAGAGGACTTGGGAGTGGATAAGAGAGCACACAGTATTTTCAGGGGTGCAGAAAAGGGGTGGTTCAAGAGAAATTTAGAAAATGCAGAAAACCCAGGAAGGACCATGATTTCCATCCCAAGCCGCGGGTGCTTGGGTACCATCTACAGACCCAGGTCACAGGGGGCAGAAAATCTCTGGTTGGAGCTGCTGGGTGTGAGGAGCTCTGGTTGTGTGGAGAAGAAAGGAGGTACAACAGCAGGTGCAGAATCAGGGAGGGCCTTCAGGGCCCAGATGCACTTTGGGGAACTGAGCTGGCCCAAGAAAGAGCAGGGAGCCCCACTGGCTTTAAATCTCCATCTTCAGAGAGGAAAACCCAGTCACAGGCTAATGAAACCTGAGAAGCCCCACATGAAACACCCTGTGCATGTCCTGCTTCCTGGTCTGCCTCCCGTCCATGGGGATGCTGTGACAACCTGTCAGATGACCTTCTGGAGGGGCCGGGCTCCTGAGCACCAGAGCAGTGCTCAGGGTGGATTCTGCAGACGGCCCTGAGATCCTGTGCAACTCTTCTGACCTCTGTGACTGGAGGGAAGATAAGGGATTTTAAAGCTGGGGACATTCAAGGAAGGCACAAATGGCATTTCACATGTGGCCCCCTGGAACTCCCATCCTGCTCCAGTACCATTGCTTGGGGGGGGGGGTGGCGGTTGAAGAGATTCTTATTCATTTGCTTTTGTTTTAATCAGGGGATGGAGTGACTGAGTAGCTTCTGACTCAGAAATGCTGGCTCTGAGAGACCCTGATGCAGACCCTTGTCTCCTGTCGACCTTCAAGTCCTGGTAGCGCCCGCGTCTCTGCACCTCTGACTCCACTGGGTTTGCTTAGCCTCGCTTACTCCTTAGCCCTACCAAGCGAGGGGCACCCATGACCTTGGTCCAGGAACTGGGAGGTCAGGGAGGCCTGGATGGCTGTCTCCTTTTCTCTTCTGTCCTTCCCAAGCCTCATGTTGGTCTTGCACATCGCAGGTGCTCAGCAAGAACAAATCTCATCTTGGCTCTGGCCGTGAGCTCCAGATGGGAGTTTTTTATTCAAATGTCTCTCCCTTTGTTGAAATCCGGCTCCTGGGCACTTTCTGTGGGAGCTGTTTCCAGTTCCCCCAGCACTGGAAGCTGTATATATGTATCCCTGTGCACCAGGCCTCCCGTGTGTTTCGAGTAGCAGGCTTCACTGTGTGATCCTATGGAGTCTAAACCATGCTCTCTTGTCCTGGGACCCAGGTGAGTACTCACATGGCTCTTGGGTGCTCCTCAAAGAGTCTCAAGAGACTTTGGGTTCTCTCCCATGCTCTGACCTTGCAAATATCCAATGTCTCCTTGCACACAGGCACTTCTGGGATCCCACGTGTCCAAAAGCCACATGGCTCCTCAGGGAGGTATCATCCTGGGCGAGGGCCTCACCGCATGGCTCTTTCTCTGCCTCATCACATGGTCCCAACTTCTCTTCTTCCTCAGCACCCACCTCGTGTGGGTCTTGCACATGAAAAGTGTTCATGTCCCTCAAGTACCTCTTATTTGACGTACTTCTTTCATTCCGCAGTCACCACTCAGCCTGATACAGGATCCTGAATGACAAGGTCAACCTTTTCCACACAAAGACACTGGTCCCCTACTCAACTGTACAAAATCTCTTCTCTCCAATCTATGCCATTGCCCAGCGGCATATAGTAGGTGCACACGCTGTGTGGGCTCCAGTGAGGCGCTGGGAACCCACGGCACAGCTCACTCTTTCCCTTACCATGAAAGAGCCAGGGCTTTGGGGAGACAGGTGAGCTGCCACCTGCGGCGCGTTTCACCCGGTGGGTTGGCCTGCTTCGTGTTGCAGAAGGCAGGACCCAGGATCTTCTGCCTGTTGAGTTTGACTTTTATTTTATATGCTGTCTCTTCTGTTTGACTTCCACGAACACAGAGAGAACAGGAGGAGACAATGGGTCGGTGGCTTTTATACCTGAGTGACTGTGGGCATGTCACCCCACCTCTTTAACCTGTGGCGCCTCCTTGCAGCTTGCTCCGGAGGATCGTCAGGGTGGACCCGTGGGAGTCACACCAGGAAGCCGCGTCATGACTCAGCCATCCTCAGGCAACTCAAAAGGGCCAACTTTGAGAGTGGCAGTAAGCAGGCCACCTGCATAGGAGACATTGGCGGCAGTCTGTGTGCCCTTACAGCATGGGACTAGAAACCAGGGAAGCCTCTGCCTGGATGGATAGATGGATGGAGGGATGGAGGAATGGATGGATAGAGGGGTGGGTGGATAGAGGGATGAATGGATAGAGGGATGGATGGATGAAGGGATGGGTAGATAAAGGAATGGATGGATGGAGGGATGGAGGGATGGAGGAATGGATGGATAGAGGGGTGGGTGGATAGAGGGATGAATGGATAGAGGGATGGATGGATGAAGGGGTGGGTAGATAAAGGGATGGATGGATGGAGGGATGGAGGAATGGATGGATGGAGGGAGAAGTAAATAGAGGGATGGTTAGATGGGTGGATGGTTTTCTCACTTCCCTCTTTCCTCTAACAGCAAAAGTGCTGGAGTTGTCTTTTACCTCTGAAGCTCTGCTTAGAGTCACATTCAGCCTCTGTGAGTTTTTGTGTCTTTACATGAAAAAGACAGAGCCTTGTTGGGGTCCTTGGGTCCTGGAGGTGACCTTGCTAGCTCATCCAGTCTTACATGCTGCCTCACATGCTGCAGTCAGCCCTCTCCTGGGCCTGCCTAGGGGCCATTTGGCTTCACCTTGAATCCTCCAGAGGACTCACCAACTCCAAAACCAGCACGTGCTGAAACCAAAATGTTGTAAAGGGCTTCTTTACACACATCAGTGCTTTTATTCTTGTCACTTGCACAAATTCATCTTAAGTAGTGAAATTTGGACTCTGAAATCTGGCAGCCCATTTATTCTTCCAAATTATAAGTGTCTTAAGGACAACAATCAGCCTTATCTCTCTTTTTAACACCAGCTGTCAGAAGAGTGGCCTTCACCATTAACATAGCCTGTTAGAGGAGGGATGGATGAATGGATGGATGGAGGGGTGGATGGACAGAGGGATGGGTGAATAGAGAGATGGATAGAGAGAGGGATGGATGGATGGATGGAGGAATAGATGAATGGAGGGGTGGAGGGATGAGGGATGGATGGATAGAGGGATGGATGAATGGATGGATGAATGAATGGATGGAGGAATAGATGGATGACAAATGAATGGATGGAGGGGTATAGGAATGGATGGAAGGAGGGGTGGATGGATAGAGGGATGAATGAGTGGAGGAATGGATGAATGGATGGAGGAATGGATGGATGAGGGTTGGAAAAATAGATGGATGGAGGGGTGGATGGACAGAGAGATGGATGGAGAGATGGATGGATGGTTGGAGGAATGGATGGATGGAGGGGTGGATGGATAGAGGGATGGATAAATGGATGGAGGGATGGTTGGAGGAATGGATGGATGAAGGATTGGATGAATGGAGGGATGTATGGAGGGATGCATGGATGGAGATGGAGAAATACATGGATAGAGGGGTTGATGGACAGAGGGATGGTTGGACAGAGAGATGGTTGGATAGAGGTATGGATGGATGAATGGAGGGATGGAGGGATGGGTAGACAGAGGGATGGATAGATGGATAGATGGCTTGTTTAACTCTGCTGATTTTTTTGCTTTATGACTACATAGAAGTTACATAGGTTCTCTGAGGTTTTGTTTATTTGGAAAATAGTCATTGCTATTGTCATTATTATGTCTGTCCATCCATCTTTCCATCCATCCATCATAATCTCTCTCTGTGGCAGGCTGTGTGCTGCATGTGAGAGTTCAATGATAAAACAAAACACGGCAGGGCTGTTGGGAGGGTTCCACAGGGTCATGAGAGAGGACAGGAGGGTCAGGGACTATGAGCAAAACTCCTAGAATAGCACCTGTCACACATATGCCTGCAAGACATTTGCATTCCCTCTCCTCACTGTCACACATGTCACTTCTCAGATACTTGGAGGCAATGACCAGAGAGGGATCAACCCTGGACTCTTAAATGTCTGTGTCCTGTATGGAGGCAGAATGGCCAGAAGTGACCAGCTGGGATGAGTGTTGGGCACCATCCAAAAAAACTTCAAAGGTTTGGGTGACCATGGCCACTGCTCCTCCAAGAAAAGCATGGGCACAGAGGGCTCCCTGAGGAACTCTCAGAGGCCACCTCTGGGCCTGCCTCTCTCTGTCTTTCCCCTCCCTTATCTTTTTCCTCTGCTTGGTTCTTCTGGAGCTCCAAGGGGAGCCCCATTTCTTGACTTCATACATATCTACGCATCCCCTTGCTTATCCACCCACGTCGTCCACATTTGGCGTCTCTGTGCCCTCCACTGGAACGTGTCTGTCTTGCTGCTCCGGGGCCTGCCCCACAGAAAGCTTTTGTTCACATTTTGTGGGAGGAACAAGAATCCACGTCGTGCACCTACTGTTGAAGGTGCTTCCCCCTCCGCCAGTTCTCCTTTGCACATCCCTTCCTCCAGGTAGCGCCCGCCCCTGCTGCCCAGCACAACCCGGAGACTGTTGTCACACTGTCATTGCATTCTGCGTCCCTCTCCATGTCAGCTCCTGATACGCCAGCTTGCATCCATGCCTGTCTCCCCCACCCTATCCCTGGAGCCTGCTCAGTGCTTGGTTATGTCAACTTACGGATGCTCCTTGCTGAATAGAGCTTAACTCTCCGTCAGTGATTATGAAGGGTTTGTTGAATGAATGAATGAATGAATGAATGAATGAATGAATTCACTTGGTTGGAATTCAACTTTGGCCAAAACTGGACAAAGTCTGAAAAGGCTTGACAGCAGGGTTACGTCTAGAAGGCTGATAGATCTCAGCCTACCTGGCATCTCACCAAGATAATGGAGGGCATTCCAAATTGTGTGGTTTTGTAAAGGCACAGGATTCTAAATAGACCTGGAAAAGCATCCTTTGAGTGGTTTTGCCCTTTGGCCGTCAGTGCTCCAGGTTAACACCCCCCACGTCTTTCATCTTTCATCAAAGATGGATTCATATTTCTCGAGTGACTCTGGAATTGTGACAAGGTACTTTACAAAATTAAAAAATATTAATTCTGTCCACCACTCTGCATGATAGATATTTTATCATCGTACTCTAGGGTTTAAAAAAAAAAGGCACAAAGAACATAAATAATCCCACCAAGATTGCATGGCTGGGGCCTGCTGAGCCGGACTTGCTGTAGCTCAGACGCTGAAGCTCCGTTACTTTTGTTGCACCTCGTACTAGTCGCCAACTCACAGGACGGGGACACTCTCGGAGGCCACTGGCTCTCCCTCTTCAGGCCGACGTGAGGCCCTCTCTCCAGGTTCTCCACAGACTCACAGGCCGTGCTCTGCCCTCCCGCCTCGTTCTCAGCTGGTTACCATCGCCGTCTCCTTCCCTGAGTTCAAGCTTGGTGCAGCCCCAGAGGTTCCTGCCTCTGAGTCAGAGCGGGATGGGAACTGGTCGAGTTGTGCTGGCTCACTGTGCGCTCGGGTTGCTCAACTCCTTGCTTCACAAGATCTGTTTTTGGCCAAGTGTCATCCACAGATGTTTCTTCAATTAGTATTTAAGTGGACCGAGGACCAACGGTCACAGCTTCCCTCTGTGAAGATTGTTTAAGTTCTTTGTGTAGACATTTGCTGACGATGCTCAGTGGGGTCCATTTTTTTTCAGTTATTTTAACCCCTTTCGTCTGAGCCACTCTCAGGTTTAACTCATCCCTGGTGGAATACATGAGGCAAAATAGAAACTCTCCAAGATGAGATTTGGGTTGGGTGGGCCTTCTAGATGGGGTTGCTATGGAAACCGGAGGGTACCAGGAGGTCTGGACAGGAGTGCAGTGGGGAGCAGAGGCTTCTTCAAACCCTGGGAGGGAGAGTGGTGTGTGGACTGGATGGTCACCTAGTGCTAACTCTGCTGCATACTTGCTGTGTGACCTTGACTCTCTCACTCTCCCTCCCTGGTCTTCAGAGAGACCATCTAATGAAACAAAGGATGTGACGTCATGATCATGTTGCTTTTACTTTGCACAACTTCTCTGATACATGGATTCCAAGAGAATGACGAAGCTGGTGGCTCTAAGACAAACCAGACATTGATGGAGAAAGAGATGGAGACCAACCTCTCGAATTAACCCTTCGTCCCATATTGGTGGAAAATAAGAAAAAAGAAACTCACAATGACTCTGCTTACAAGTGTCTTAAATGTGCTTAGAAATAAGATTTCTAATAAGAAGAGAGCGGCACAGCCTCTTTTAGATGCAGAGATGTAGTGCAACTGAGGGATACCATTGACCGGGGCGGCTGCTGGCGAAAGGTCATTGCCGCGTGGACGCAGCCTTCCCAGGGAAGGACGCTGACCTAGCAGGAGCCGTAGCGGTGAGTTCGCTGTGTGGAAAGGAACAGTGGCCCAGGGCGGGAGCCTGCTGGCAGCCTCTCCAGCGTCAGGTGGAGCTTGGTGAATCCATGGTGCCCCTTCCGATCTCGCCTTTGGCTGGACCCTGGCTCATATCTTAAGACAATTTTTTAACCTACAGGGTTCCTAACAAGGTAAGTGCTCATTCCATTAATTTAATCCATACCAAATGATCACAGATAATTTATCAGTTATTCTTCAAAGAAATTACACACCCCACTTTGTTTACATAACGACCCGGTGGGGCTGGGTTGAGTGGAGTGAGACGCAGAGCCCTCTGCAGCAGAGATGATAGATCAACCACCTAGACCTGCGCCCCACACCACCTTCCAGAGCTGGAGGGACAAATGGAGGCATAAATAAAGCCACATAATAAGTTGAACGCACACGTTCTGGGTCATCGTGTGGAGTAGACCTGGCCAGGTGGACTTTGGCACACTGGGTGTGGACCGGCCCATAGGAACCTGGGGGGTTACGATGGATATAACATTCCCCGTGGGGACCCTGATGGCCTTTCCAGAGGGGGGGGCCCAGCTGGCGCAGGTGTGATGAGAGAGGTAATGTGGCAGCTTCTCAGGAAAGAGAGGCCACCGAGGGAGGACCCTGTGGACAGGGAAGGGAGCCCCGGGACACAGCTTTGAACGCCAGGCTCCTGCAGTGGCCGCTCTGTGCTCAGGCGTAGCCTTGGGCCGTGGGCTCAGTGATGGTTAGTAACTCCAGGCATCTCAGGAGGCCCGTGTCCACGGGTGCCAGCGTTCACCTGTATACTTGTCTGCACACATGACATGTGTCTGTGCAGTCCCCGTGTGTGAGGCTGCACACACGCCTGCTCTGTGATGGTAACAATGACACCAGCTTCTCTCAAAGTGACTTTATGTTCAGCTCCGTTTTTCTTAAGACTAAACCAACCCAACTTTCAAATATATTTCAACGACTCTTATTCATACAGTAAAGCACAAGTAGCTGATTATAATAGAGCTATTAAAATGCCAGATGCAGTCACTAAGATAAACAATTAGGGAAAACCAGCCAGCTAAACGCTCACAGTCATCTGTGATGGAGCCGACGTCAGCTCAGGCTGGCTCCGGGTCCAGCTGTGCTAGGCCCTGGCTAGGAGAGCTTGGACAAGTCCTTGGCCCTCTCTGCTCCTTGATCACCTCTCTCTGAAATAGCCATCAACTTAACCCCAGAACCACATGCCCAGGGGCCCAGGAGACAGGAAATGTGAGGTGATGTGATACAGAGCCTGGAACCTTTGGAGGCTGTGCCATGTCGTGATTAAGTGACTGTAGAAAAGAATCGATGAGCTGTGAGGGCCTCGGTTTTCTCATCTGTAGAATCGGGACATTGACAGGCACTCCTGGGTCATGGGGGAAAGTGCTGCGCACAGAGGCAGGTGAGTCCAGAGAGTTGCTACGGCAGGGACTGAGCCACGCAGAACCCGAGCCACGCTTCACCATCGGCCTCCCAGGGCCCCCTGGCCTTCACAGTCCTTTCTCAGGCTTGGACAAGGAGGGCAGCAGAGGACAGGAGGAAGCCAATTGCTCTTTTCCTCCCAGCCCCTTAACAAAGCTTCTGGAAAGGCCGGGCGCTGTGAAGTCCCCGCTCTCTTTCTCGACAGCGCTCCTTCCCTGACAGGTGGACGTCATAACTCTATCAGGACAGCGAAGTTACCGAAGGAAGGAAAAAATTCCACCCTGAAGCCATCCATTTTACCTTTGATCCTTCTCCCTAGGTTGGAGTTCCTTTGCAAAACCACTTAGAACATTTTTTTTTAAATCTTTAAATGGAATTTTTATGTAACAATGTCCCTGATTTGAATTATTTCCTTTCTGAGCCTGGGCAGCGTTTCGGATGCCCACCAGCCAATAGAACACTAAGCAGGGAAATGCTGCTTCAGAGAGCGCCTGCAGACTCCACCATTCCCGGGTCAAGCCCTCGGGGGGACTGAGAGGTTAGAATGGGAAGGAGCCCAGCCAGGGAGATGGCTGCCCCAGGACAGGACAGGCAGCGGGGAGGACGTCATTTGCACCTGGAGCTACACGCTCCTGGTGTGGGAGAGGGACTGAGAGGAAAGGAGCCGGTGCCCAGTCCTCATCCTTAGGAGCTCCGCACGCCCCTCCACGAGCTGGTGTTGCGTAAAGTTGGACAGAGTTCCCGTTCTGTCCTTCGATGCTTTGGGCACATTTAACCTCTGTGACAATTTCCTTGTGGGCCCTGAGGGGGATTTGATGAGCTCAGAATGTGATGCCTTACAAATCTGTGAAGTGGTCTTGGGGCTCCCAGGTTGGAGGTCCACACTGACCACCGGCCCAACCTTCTCTTTAACCCATGCTTATTCAGTGCGTCCCCTCCCGTCTTTCAGGGACATGAGATTTCGTCAACTTCCAAGATCACAGGGATTCTACACTCGGACTCCAGATTGCTGCTGTTTCGGTGAGGTGGGGGAAGACACGCCAGGTGCCAGGTGTGTAGGAGATGCTCACAGCCAGCCAGCTCTCCACCGTTCCTGTCCACTGCAGTCCTGCCTGAGAACTCTTTCCCAGCAGGAAGAGTGCAGCTGGTCACACGAGGGACCTTGGTCGACGATATTCTTGAAAGAAGCCCTTCACCCACAGTGCGCAGCCTGCTGGTGATTCACTTCCCCAGCTCCTCTGTCCCTGGCTTTGGGTGGGTGCTACCCAGGCACAGGGTACATCACCTCCGGAGTTCCTTAGTGACACAGGGCCCGGTTGCTCCCTGAGGCAATCTGTGGGTGGGTGACGTGCCCCTTCTTGCTGACCACCCCTCCTTGTCTCACATCCCAGCTCCTTACCAGTGCTTCCTGGAGTCACCCCCAATAAACTCCCTGCTGGCCAATCCTTGTCTCAAGTTCTGATTCTGTGGAGACTGAAACCAAGCCTGAGTGTTCCAGCCCATCTGATGGATTTTGGGCGTCTGGCGAGGAGGAGGTGGCCAGTGAGTGCTGCTGGGAACAGGCCACAGGGTGAAGCAGGAAGGTGCACCGTGTGGTGGGCTGGGCACCTCCAGCCATGACCCCACACAAGGTACGTGTCCACTCGGAGCCTCAGCGTTGGACAACATTCACGGACAGCTCCTGACATACTTGGGGACGCTGTAGGAGGCGCTGAAGCCACTCCCCGGCCACACTGGCTAGTGGAAGCCCAAGGCAGTGAACGGTCAGTAATGCCCGTCTCACGCTGCACTGAGACAACCCCTCACTCTCCTGAGCTCAGCGGCCCACGCAGAGAGGAGGGTCGGTGGCCGCACGCGGCAGGGTGCCAAGCCCCCAGGGACGTGGTCACCGTCCTTTCAGCTCAGGAAAGGGGCCAGAAGCCCAGCTCAGTGCTAGAGCAAGTCCTTAGCATCCTCGACGCCCGGGCTTGATGCCCAGCGCCAGAAACAACAGGGAAATACTAATAAAAAGAGGAAATTAAAACTAAAAGTGGATGAATGCGCCCTTCCCCAGGGCTGAACCTTCCACTCTGCCACAGGTGACTTGGAGGCCACCAGAAGTCACCTGAGTCTGTGTCTCGGTGTCTGGATGTGGCCGTGACAGGGAGCTAGGGTGGTGCGGACAGGGGTCAGGGGTCCTGGAAGACACACACAGCCAGAGGGGCTTGCTCTTAGGTTTTTACTGATCCCCAATTAAAGTTCACAAGATCCAGAAACTTCCTCCTGCCTGGAATACACGTGGGGCGCCACGGCACCTATGGAGCTCGGTATTAGAAACACCCTGTGTGGGGACACTGGGCGGCGGGACACTTGCCTCACGTGGGTCTGGGGTGCGGGAGGTATCCGGTTTCACACCAGGACTCCGTGAATCCACATATTTCACTGCCGGGTGTCTGAGAAAGGCTACGGGCTGGTGGAGACAGACATTCTGTGGTCTTTCTTGTGAGTCTTTATGGAGAAAAACAACCTGCAGCGGCATCGCAGCCCCAAGGCAGGTCCAGGCCAGGGTGGACCATGGGGGGGCACAGACCTCAGAGCCGCCCGCTTCCTGTGTCTTGGCGGCCTCACCCAGCCCTGGAGAGGGAGTGGAAAGTCACTGTGTTCCCAGAAGATGCCAGGCACAGGGTGACATCTACGCATGATGAGCCCCGTCCCGGGCAGAGGACGTGCTGTCGTTGAGTGTCACACAATGGGAAACCGAGGCTCAGGTGGTCTGAGTCCCTTACACTATGGCAGGACTGTGAAATGCCACCACTTCACACCAGCCCCGTGCCTGACTCTGGACTCCACATCCCTGGTCCCAGCAAGATGTGGCATTTCAGCCAAGGGGCAGAAGGTTTCCTGCCCAAGCAGGCCACCCGCCCAGGTGGAAGCAGACCCACTGCAAACCTTCATCTACGAGGAGGACAGATGACCTGCCGGGTGGAGCCCCCACACCCCCTCCCATCTGAGTGTTAAATGCTGGGCTCGTTCTCCTGCCAGAGACTCTGGTGCTGGTCCTGGAGGCATGCAGGGGACAGCTGCTGTCCACATAGGCTGGGTTTCTGGGTGCACAGGTATCCATGTCCATCTTCAGGGCCACACCACCACCTGCCCTGACCTGGCTGATCCTTGGACCACCCCCCAGTTCTTCAGTCCCTGCAGTGGATGAGGGGGACCCTGCACACCTTGCCCCTCTTTTGGCTTCAGCCCCTCCCCCACACCCACCCCAAGGGTCAATTAGGTGATTATTGACAACCAGTCCCCCATCCCTGTCCTCCGAGAGTTAAAAGGGGGTATTATTTAGAGAGAACTATTTACTAACCTGTGTGTTTGCCCATTATCTCATTCACTGGGGATTATCCGGGCACCAATTTCCTCCTTCTAGGCTTAGTACTGGGCCTCTGGGTGACAGAGGGAGGCATGACGTCACCCTATCTTTGAGAAGACTGTGGTCCAGTGGACGGCTCAGGCTCAGACCTGGAAACCTTTGTGCGGCGTGGAATGTGTCCCAGTGGAGCCCACGAAGCCAGGCAGGCTGCAGGGAGGAGGGGGCTAATTCCACCCAGGCTGGGAGCAGGGCCTCCCCGAGCAGGTGAGCTTGGGTGAAGCTGAGCACGGACTCAGAAGACTTTGACTTTGTCACGTGGACAAAGGAACAGGACCACTGTGGCTGGAGCAGGAGCACAGGCACAGGGAGGACGACCCAGCCCTCCAGCGTCCTGGTCATCCCTGCATGTGTCACTCCTGAGCTGCGTGGTCCAGCAGGGCCTGCCTGGGGGCTGCTGCTATGTCTGCGGGCTGCTCCAGGGCAGGCTTCTAGGACCATGACGCTAGGAACAGCTGGGCGCCAGGTGGCCCAGGATGGCGGGCCCCTGCGTTCCTGGGTAAATGCAGAACAGCTGAGCATCCCTGGCCCTTTCCTAGAGGCTCATTGTCCACCGGGGCCTCCCTTTGGCAGAAAAATCAGCTTTCATTCCTGGGAACTCTGGGGATTTGGAGCAGTTCACAGAGCCTGCCCCTTCCTCTCCTCACATTCATTAATTACTGTTGTCAGAAACTTCTATTTATCAGGCCCCAAGCACAGGTTTTGGGGAGAGATAGACCCTTGTGGAATGTTCTTGATCTGATACGATTGGACTCTTAGAAGAGCTACCAGACCACGGATGTTAGTTAATTAGGAATTTGGAGCCTGCCATTCAGAGATGGTTGATAAACAGCTCTGAGCATTATTATCTCCCCAGCCAACTGAGCAGTTGGTCACCCCTCTGCCAAGCCACCCACCCCCTGGGAGGGGAGTGGCTCTCCTGCACGGTGAGCAGTGTCTGATCTTTCCAGGCAGTCAGCCTGGCCAGCCTGGACGGACAGAGCCCAGTTGCTAGGGCTGAAGACCATCTCTTCAGTCTCCTGCGCTTGCTCAGGCCTCATTCTCCTCACCTGTGAGACGGGGCCACTTCCAGGTCCCCACCTGCAGGGCTGCTGTGTGACAGAGGTCACAGGGTGAAAGACCTCAGGACCATCCCAAACGGTGAGGTGTCAGGAACACGTTTTCTTATTGGGATCATTGTGCCCTTAAATTGCAGGGGGCTCCTGTGAACCACGGAGAGAAAATGACAACCGCTGCTTGTGGGAGGTTCCTTCTGAGAGGACTGGACTGGCAGGGCTCAGCTACGTGGCCATGGGAGTCTCCAAATGCAACCCACGAGGGTTAAAAATATCCAGTCTCCCACCGCCTACCAGCGAATCCCAGGGAGTCCTTGGAGTGAATCTGGGTACTGCCCAGTCTGGCACACACAGGTGTGGGGCCAAGGACATTGAGCAGAGGGTCAGAGAGGTCACGGAGGCCTGGCACACCTGTGACGGCAGAATCGAGGGAAAAAGGAAAATGTGCTCATGGAACTCAGGCTGAGCCAAGAGGGCTCATTTTTGTCTCCTGTCCTCCTTCTAGAAACGTCACCAACACTGAATGCCAAACAGTTCCCAGGAAAGTGAACGAGATGGCCCTGGGACGTTGGCTTTAGGGGTTCCAGGGAGAGGGGGGACAGAGGCTGTTTTATTTGGTCTCCTTCAGAGGTGGATAAATGGGTGAAGTTCTCTCCGGTCCCCAGAAGCCAGAGCCTGTCTTTCTGTCCCTGCCAGGACGCTGTCAGCAGAGGCTGAGACTGAGGCTTGGGGAAAGCAGCTGCCTCCCCTGGGGGGGCACCCCCCCTGCTCAGAGGGAGCCCAGCTTCCTCCCTGCCCCACTGTGAGGTGACAGCTCTCCAAGCGTGCCACCAGGCCCCGTTTGCGTCTGTCCCCTGGCACAGTGTGGACTCACTCCCGTTTCTGGCACCTGGTCACCTTCTAAAGCCCCCAGTGTGCCTTTGCTGATTGAATAAGTGAACAACCCCAGGAATGCCCGGGGTATGTTTGCCCAAGTGCAGGACACTGGGCCACTTTCCACGCCTGTTGTCCTAACTGGACTTTCGTAAGCACCCAGGGAGGCAGGAGGATGGGGCTGATCATCTCCACTTAACAAGGGGAATGACGACAGTGCGGAGAAGTCGTGTGGCTTACCCAAGGGCAAAATGGCAAAATGCTAGTGACCGGCCCAGGTGGCTTGGTCCCCAGACCCACTGTGCGTGTTAGATGATGGAAAGACGGAGGCCCCCATGCTGAAGGTCACCAGCAACTCAGCCAGGGCCCCAGTGGTGCCTGCCTCTCTTCTGCCCAGGAACCGCAGGGGGCTTGGGTCTCATGCGGACACCCAGTTGGGCGATCACTGGTCTCTGTGCCCCTGCCCTCTCCTGCCCTCCCCATGGCTGCTTCCCACCCCCACCAGGCCCCACGCAGGATGCAGCGGCCAGGAGTGCGCCTGGTGCTGCCTTCCTTCCCAGGAACGCCAACACTTGGGCCAAAGGGATCCCCCTGCCACCAGGCTCCGCTCAGGACGCCACAGGGGGTGTTTCCAGGCAGATGTTGCCCCCCCCCACATGGGTGCACCCTGCTGGGCCCCAGCTCATCTGGCCCAGCTGTGTATGAGCTTTAGCACTAATCCACAAAAATGTCCCTTTCAGCTTTGATTGGCTGCTGGTGACATCATAGGAATCTGGGGGAAGCGATTTGGTTGCATGTCCTGTTATATATGTCTTTGATTATTAAACACTGGGCCACCAAGTTGATGATGTCTGTGTGAGTACCGATGCTTTGACCAAATAGTCTGAAAAGATCCAGTCCAGGCAACTGAGACCTGATTAGCGTGGTCCCTGAAGAGGAGTCCTGGGAAGAGCCAGCAGGTAAGACTTTTGTGGAGATTAATATCTAAACCTAAGTTCCTTGTCCAGCCGAGGCCCTTCCCTTAATAATCCACTACCAGGGAAGACCCTCCAGGGAGGTGGGGTGATTTATTTGAAAGCCATAGACCAGGCAGCCTGTCTCCATAGCCCGAAGGTGAAATGGCAGTGTGTGTGTGCAGGGTGTGTGGGCAGAGCTCAGGCAGGCTGCTTAACAAATAATAAAAAGAACATTTGTCAGAACAGAACTCCATGGACCTGAATACAACCAACAACATGATTTAAAAACACATAAAGCAAAAACTTGCAGAGTTATAAAGAGAACTGATCGAATCCATAACAAGAGTGATATATTTTAATGGACCTCTTTCAAAACTGTTATAAAAGAAATATTAAAACAGTAAAATATAGAAAATATGTAAATATATTGAAAGCCTTAAGCTATTTAAATTCCCGAAAAAAAGTCCTCAGAGAATACTCATATCTTAAGAATATCCATGTTCTCTCTGAAACACTGATCAAGTAATAAATCTAAATAAAATTTCAAACAATACCAAGCAATTTATGTCAAATAGAATATGATCTATTTGAGAGAAACGCATTGAAAGAAAATCAGAGCTCAATGAAATGATACTATCTCCCATCATATGTTTAGACATTAAAAAAGAAAAAGGCAAGTTTCAGTCATTTGGAATAAATAAGAAGGCATCATGCAAATAATGAAGTATTTAAAACTGAAGAATGAAATTATCACCCATGAAAGTCTTTCAGGTACAACTGAAGTGGCATTCAGATGGGAATTTTTAACTTTGAGGGCGTATGTTAGGAAATAGGAAGCTTTAAAATTAATAAAATAATCACTTAAATTGATAAATTAGAAGAAGAACAATATAGTCAAACCAAAGGGAGTAAAAGCAAGATATAATTAAAAAGTAAATGTTACAAAAATATTAGAAAGAATCTCTGAAATCAAAACAGAAAAAATTTCTGGTGAGAATAATCGAGGAAACAGTAAAACCCAAAATAAAACTTTTAGGAAGAAAAAAGATTTTCAATAGATATAGAGAGATTATTCCAGTTAATGTGATAATTTAGATGAAATAAATAATGATTGAGAAATATGAATGGCTCGAATCGAGATAATAAGAAAAAAAAAGTTAGTAAACCATTTACCCATAGAAAGTAAATTTATTAGCCAAGCATTGTGGCTCATGTCTGTAATCTCAGTGACATGGGAGGCTGAGGCAGGAGGATCGAAAGTTTGAGGCCAAGCTCAGCAACTTAGTGAGTCCCTAAACAACAGAGCTACAACTTGTCTCAAAATAAAATATAAAAAGGGTTAGGGATGGGGCTCAGTGGTTAAGCATCCCTGGCTCAATTCCTGGTACCAGATAAAAAAACAAGAAAGGGTACATTTACCAATGTAGATATAGATAATATCTTCAGAGGTTATCAGTAGTAACTCCTCCAAGAAAATAACGGGGCCTCCATTGTTTTATGAATATTTTTCCTGGACTATCAGTGCACAAATAAACTGTCTTTCCAACTTGTTTCTGAGAAGAGGAAAATAAAGTTGTCCAACTTTTTTATGATGTTAATGTTAGCCTGATTCCAGAACCAGAGGACACAGCAAGAAGGGAAAGATTGTAGATTGTCTCACTGAGATAAAGGCAAAAGTCACAAAGAAAACATTAGTAAATCAAATTTAGCTGTGTATCAGGACATTTTGTGCTAAATTCACCCCAGAATAAACACCATAAAGGCTATCAAATATATCAGAGCACCCATAAATTAGAGGAGAAAGAAACACACTCTCAATCGATGCAGAAAAACAACGTGGTGATAAAATTCAGCACGTCTTCATCACCACAGAATCCTAACAGCAAAAGATGCCAACCATCAAAATCAGCCATCCAAACTCCTCAATACATTTCAGAGGACAAGATACGCTGTCCAGCAAACCCAAACTCGGTTAGAAATCAACAAACATCCAGAAAATCTCCGAATCCTGGAAAATGGAACAAACTTGTCAACAAGTGTGAGTCACAGAAGCCATCTCAGTGGGGACTCGAGACCCCCCCACACACACACACTGAAGGGGGTGAAATCACGGCACACCAACTATATGGGTGCAGCCGCAGCAGCAGCAGCTCTCAGCGGGGGAGGGTGGGCACCAGGCTGCCACACCCACAGGAGCCTCTCACCAGATCAAGAAACTCATCTTCAAAAACAAACCCGAAGGAGGAAATGCACAAGTCCAGACCGACCACAAGAAGAGAAGGTGAAACGTGAAGACAGAGAAAACCAGAGCTTCTAAAAATGTCACCAAGACACAGGTGATATTTCTTGACAGGCTGGGAAGACAAATGCGGGTCCAGACAAGTCCATGAGCTGGAGAGCGGGAGGGGAGGGTGCAAGCCCTCTAGTGGGACCCCAGGAAGGAGGGGTGCACAGTGACTCTAAAACCAGAGTCAGGACTTGATGAAGATCAGGGCCAATTCACGCCCGCCACAGCCGCAGCTTAGAGGAAATGGACCTAGTCACGGTAAACTGTCCAACCAGCCAGGAAGACGGAGGGAGGATCTTTGTATTTATGATATAAATCAAGTTCATACTTAAACCCTCGCCACCGCCTAAGCTCTCAGCCCAAATGTCTTGCTGGTGATTTTAGCAGGTCTTTAAAGACACCATTTAACCAATTCCAGTAAAATTCTTTCAGAGAGTCCAAGAAGGAGGAGGAACACCTCTCAACTTACTTTTTGAGACTTGCATTATTATGCTGATAAAGCCAACTAGATGACACTCACAGATGGCTAAAGAGCCACGTCCCTCGAGAACTCGGGTGCAAAAATCTGTAAGGGACAGTTTCTGCAGATCGAATCCAACAAAATCCGCACTGCTCTGGGTGGGAAGTCGTTCAGGGAGCCCCAGGAGTTCCTGTGTTGAAAGTCAATCCCCATGTGGGGTATTAAAAGGGTGGGCACTTAATCTGACTCCACTGCCTAGAGTGGGATTTGGGAATGGGTAGGATTAGATCCTAGGTCTGTAGACTACAGCCCAGTATTAAATCCTAGTGGCTGTTTGAGAAGAGGGAGGGAGACTACATACAGATGTGTGCTCTCCAACTCTTCTTGCATGTGATGCTCGGCACCACCTTGGCACCTTATCAGCAAGAAAGTCATCACCAGATGAGGTCCCTAGACCTTTCTCCTCCAGAACCTTGAGTCAAAAGAAGCCTTTTTATCTCTATAAAGTAGCTGGCCTCAGGCACATCATTATAGTAACAAAAAAAGATGAATCAATATATACACAAGAAGTCATAAAGCAGCATAGTCCAAAGAAGTTTATCCCAGAAATACAAGTTTGGTTTAACATTATAAACTCAATCAATGTAATTTATTAGAGTAGCAGGACTAACTTTCAGTAGATGCAGAAATGTATTTGCTAAATTTAACATTCATTAATGATAAAACAACAACAACAAAAACTCTTTGCGAACTTTCAACTGCAGGGAACTTTCTCAACCCGCTGAGGAGACTCTCAAAAAAGCTGAGAGTGAAGCTCAATAGCAAGAACCTGAAACAAAGCTCAAATACGCATGTTCACCATTCTTCTTTAATTCCCACTGGCTGCCCTAGGTTGTGAAATAGTGCAAAAGAACATAAAGACATAAGGCACCTAAATTGGAAAGAAAGTAAAATTGTCTTTATTTGCAGAAACATTGTCTGTGGGAAATTGTATAACAAATAAGTGACTTTACCAAGGCCACAAGGTCATTATTTAAAAATCAAGTGTATTTCCCAGACTAGCAGTGGACAGTTAAAATTTGAAATTGAAATAAACAATATCATTTGCCCAAACATCAAAAACAGGAGATACCTAGGTAAAAATTTAACAGACTCCTTGTAATTCCTGGACACTAAACCTGTAGAACACTACTGGATTAAGTCAGCCTACGTGGATGGAGATAGGGAGTAGCCATTGATTGGAAGGGTACTGTTCTACCCCAAATTCTTAAATTCAACTACAGATTGACTAAAATCCTTACCAAAGTCACAGTAGAATTTTTTTAATTGGCAAGCTGATTCTGAATTTTATATGGACTGTGAAGTACTTTGAAACAACTTTGAGAGAATTGCAGCACCTGAGTCAGAGCTCAGGGTGAGGAAGCCATTGTGTCGTTGGTATAAAGACAGACTCCACTGATAAACCCGAAGAACAGAGAGTGGGAACAGACCTTCGCACACGGCCAATTGCATCTCCACAAAGCCGCCAAAGCAATTCAAAGGGAACAGTCTTTCCAACAAGGGGTCCTTGAACAACTGGGTGTCCCACGGAAGCAAGGAGGCTCAGCCCTCACCTCGCGGGGTGTCAACAATGGCTGTGGATGGATAGAGGCGAGCACCCACCGCAAGAGCAGCTCAGACTGTGAAACTTCCAGCTAAGAGCACAGGAAAACTCTGCTCTGGCCTTGAGGGAGGAAGAAAATGACTAAAGGCACACAAAATAAACACAAAAGGAAAAAAGTCACAAGTGTAACTTGATGAAAATTAAAAACTTCCACGGTTCATGAGACAATAGTTAAGAAAAGGAAAAGAATGGGGTTGCCATTTGAAAAGCAGCGAGCTCACAAAGAGGTAGAATTCAGAATAGATGAGGAGCTCTCACAACTCTGTGTCCAGAGGGATGGGGGGGGATAGACATCATTTGTCTCAAAATCACTAGATTTTAGGGAAAAACAAATTTAAAAACCAGTACATCCACTGGAATAGCTACTCCAAGAATGGAGAAATTGCCAACCTTCTCCAGGGCTGTTAGAGATGCAGAACAGAAGCTGGGTGGAGTGGTGCACCCCTGTAATCCCAGTGGCTTGGGAGGCTGAGGCAGGAGGATCGCGAGTTCAAAGCCAGCCTCAGCAAAGGTGAGGCACCAAGCAACTCAGTGAGACCCTGTCTCTAAATACAAAACAAAATAGGGCTGGGGGTGTGGCTCAGTGGTTGAGTGCCCCCGAGTTCAATCCCCTGTACCTCCCCCAAATCTATCTTATATCAATTTAATTTTCAGACCATCTGGGACTAGGAAAGGATAGAGGTGGGTTTTGTCTCTGTCACAACACATTTTTGAATATTCTTGATAGATTTAGTCATAACTTGGAAAAACTGGATACAACGTGACTATCCGTCACCTGATGAACGGATGAAACATGCTGGTGTATTCACAAGATGGAATACTACCCAACCATGAAAAAAAAACAGGAACAACATGGACGAACCTCAAAGCCCTGAGGCCACTTGAAGAAACACAAACACTATATCCTGCCTGGTTTCACTCTACAGAGATTTTCTTAAAAAATCATACAGACAGGAAAATCAGGAGAGAGGAGAGAGAAGGTCATTAACTCCAAATGAGCATCAGGGAAATTTGGGGAGTGATGGAAATATACTTTGCCATAATTGTGACTATGTAAATTTGTCAAAGTTATCAAATGGTAATTTAAACCTGATGAGTTGTGTTTTATGTAAATGATCTCTCAATAAAGCTGATTTAGAAACAAACACAGCTGAAAGACAAGTCAAGAGTTGAGAGAATAGAAAAGCCACGTGTTTACCTAGCCAGAGTTAGGACCCTGGAGTCCTCTGCTCCCTACACTATAACGAGAAAGGCCCACGCAGAACAGAAGGGAGGCGAGCATGACGAGCAATCCACCATAAAGGAGGAAAATCTTCAGGACAGTGGACACATGTCACCACGGTCCAGGAAACGCCAGGCCAGGCCCACAGATGCCCTGATATTGGAGCAACAATTACAGAGATGGCAACGTGGAGGTCCCAGGGTCCGCTCTGGCTAGCAGGTAGTTTGCCGCTCCCAGCTGCAGTCAGGGAGTTGATAGGTGGACTCTCCTTCTTGTGGCTTCCCTGCAACCACAGAACAGCTGTGACCTGCACCTGATCAGTCCCATGTCCACCAAGGCTCCACCTGGGACTTTGCATCCTGAGCAGGTGTCCTTGGTCCTGGAGATATGGATGCAGATATCAATATATTATTTTGTCATCTGTTCCCTGCAGAGCGTGAGTGCGACGAGGGAGAATGCTTCATCTGACTCCGGCTCTGTTCTTAGGGCAAGGACAGCGCCCCCAGAGGAAGGGCACCCGCAGAGGACTGGGGTGAAGATGGCGGTAGCAACCTCAGCGAGTGCATGACAGGCACGGCTCAGGTCCCCGTGGCTTGCTGGGGCAGGCACAGTCCAGAGGTGAGCCCCCCGGGGAACCCAACCATTTTTTTCTGGAGCTGATGATGTCGGCAACCTGGCTTTCCCCCAGCCGCCCTTTCCTGAGTTTGTTTCTTCCGACTTTCTGTCTGTGTCTCCTGTCAATCCCCAGCATCCTTCTAATTAAATCCTTTTCTGCTTAATTTAATGAGAGTCAGTTTCTGTTGTTTGCAACCAAGACCCCTGACGATTACAGAGGCACAGCTGTTAAAATGAACGAACCGGATCTGTGCGTCTTGACATGGATACATCTTAAAAACAGTCTTGAGTGTGTCTAAGCCAGTTGCAGAGTGATATTCGCAGTCGGGTACCATTTGTGAAGATAGCAAACCTATAACAAGGATACTCTGGTTATTGACATATAAAAAATATACAGGGTCAATGTGAAAAATATGCATCAGAAGGACCTACAGCAACTTCAAAATGTGAATGACTTCTGGGGAAAAAGAGGAGGGGGGGAGAAAGACGAAGGAGAACTGAACTTCCCCTCTGATGGGCTAGTCCCATCAGAAGCACATCCCCTCTGCTGCACTGGTCTTAAGTCTTGAGGGTTCCCAGGGAGTCGTAAACTCATGTGTTAATGCCCTCAGGCCGACCTTATCCCTGCGGTCACTCTGAGCAGAGCTTACACCCTAGGTCCTGCAGATTTTCTGGAGCTGAGTTTCAAATACACTGACCCAGTGAAGGGCCCTGTGCCTTTACTGCCCAGTAACTGAGGATTTCCTAACAATGTGAAATAGGGCTTAGAGATAGGAATAGAAATAAGGACATAGTAAAACAAGTCAATCTTTAATGCGGAGTTTAACAGTTGTTTCACTGAATCAACAGAAAGAAGTCCTTATAAATGTTACTAAATAATGGACAACAATGAATCTTCAGTTTTAATAGTTGTTACATACTTGAAATAAAAAGGACCATCTTTCCATCTTATTTTTTTAATAATTGCATAGCAGAGAACATCTGTCCATCAAGTTCTATCGTTCTGTCTAGCGCCCGACAGCCCGATGTTGTTCTGGGTTTTGTTGTGCTATGGTACAGGAAGATATTCTGACCTCGCCAGAATTTCAATACTATGGGATGTATCTGAGGGCTTCTCTGGAAAGACTGAGGGTGGCGATGATTTTAGAGAAAGCAAAGCCAAGTGTAGGTAATCATCCTTGTCTTTTCAAAATACTACTTTTTGACTTTTTCTCTTTTAAAATTTAGAAGTATTCCAAGTAGGTCTCGAGGTAGAGTATGTCCACAGAAGGAGTGATGAAGTGACCATCCAGTTCCCAGGGAAGCAAGGACCAGAATTCAGCCCTGTGGCTCTTCCTGTTAATAGTACTTCACTTAAGGATGCTTAGCCTAGCTGTCTCCCTGTGACCTCTAGTTTGCTAATATTGCAACTTCATTTAAGGAACATCCTCTATAGGACTCTATTAAGTGCTGGAAAACCCAGTGGTAAAATATGTTTCTCTGCTTATAGCCTAAGGCACAAGACAAACGTAGTAGTAGGGTCGGGTCGGTTCATTTGAATTTTGAAAGGCTTTGTGTGAGATGCAAACACAAGGCATTATGGGAAACTCACCCCTACTGGAGGAACAGAAAATCTGTCCAGGCAAAGGTGATGTGTGGGCTAAGTGATTGCAAATGGATGAGTATCAGACAGGTGCGAAGAGAAGAGAGGACATTAAAGCAGAGAGGACAACATAAACTCAGCTGTGAATCGACATGACATGTGCTTAGATTGACAAGCATCACTGCTAGGGCCAAATATCAGAGGGGGAGGCAGGAGGACTTGGACTGGATTGGGGCTGAAGGAACATAACTTCTGAATCTTCCTGGGGATACCCAGGAAGAGGAAGAGAAAACCAAAAGAAATGGCCTAGAGAAATCTTAGTTAAAGAATGTGAGGAATACCTCAAGAGAGAAACTCATCCTGTTTACAAGTAGGAGACCTGCATATTACAAAGACAGCAATGCACTCCAAGTTGAAGAGTTGATTCAACATAGTTCTGGTAATGGAATTTGAAAGTGATCTTTAAAATATTTGCTACAGAATGAAGACTGAACTTGAAAGTTTATCCCAGACACTTGTGCTTATCTCCTTCACATTGACCAATGGGCTGCAAATAAGAAAACTATCTACATCAGAACAGGATGTGAGATTATGGAGCAGAAAAAGGTCTGCAATCTGTATTTGGGGGGTAAAAATGGGAGTTCATAACCCACTTGAATCTAATGTATGAAATATGATATGTCAAGGGCTTTGTAATGTTTTGAACAACCAATAAAGAAAAAAAAAAAGAAAAAGAGCAATGGGGAAAATGGTTACCCATCTTTAAACATGGAAAATAAAATCCCTACCTCACACCAAATACAAAGTGAATTCTAGATATCCTAAGGTCTCATGTATAAGACCAAACATTAAAACTCATGGTAGGAAACTGACAGAAACATATTTTTCGTCTTAAGAATTTAATCGACCCATAAATATAAAAGTATAAAAGAAGGTAAAAAGTATTTTATTCAAATGAATCAAAATTCATCTTGAAGAAAATAAAAATATGAGTATAAACTAGGAGTAGCTATTTACAATAAACATCTAACAAATAATTGACATAAAAATCAAGCATTTGGGGAAAAAAAGGGTGAAGTGCATATGAATAGTAAGGTCGATGACCTCGTAGGAAGAGGGTTACACTTTGGATCAGAAGTGTCCCTAAAAAAGCTCACGTGTTAAAGCTTGGTCGCCAGCCTGTGGTACTGCTGGGAGGTGAACGGACATTCGGGAGGTTGGGCCTTTTGGAAGGAGGTTAGATGGTTGGGGGTGGGTCCTTGAAGGGATATTGGGCCCAGGCCCTTCCTTGTCTCTGCTTCCTGGGTGCCATGAGGTGAGCATCTTCGCCATGTGCTCCCCGAAATGATGTTCTGCTTTACTACAGACCCAAAGCAGCAGGGTCCAGTGGTCAGGGACAGAAGCCTCTGAAACTTCTGTTCAGAGATATGAGCTCAGGGATATGAGCCAAAATACATAGTTTTCCTTATAGATTAATTTTCTCATGTATTTTGTCATGTGACGGAAGACTAACAAAAGACGTTCAATCATTTAGTGATAAGGAAATTTAACCCAATTCACAAAGTCATATTCCATGTACTTAGGATTGGCAATGATTTAAAATTCTGAAAGTTGTAAGTAATGAATACAGCAGAATCTATGGGATCATTTCTGTATCATTGGTGACAGGGGAAATTTATGCAAATACTTTGAAAACTATTTTGCCATTATCTCCTAAAGCTGGATTTTGGTAAAAAAAAAATTAAAAAGCCTTGGTAATTCTATTTCTAGGAATATTCTTAAAGGAAATTGTTGCTTGTGTATAATGGTAGAGATGCACAGGCATGTCCGAGCTGCATTGCTCACAACTGCAAAAATCCAGGAACACAAATGTTCCCTGTCAGATTAGACACTGGTCAAAATCAATGAAGAGTTACAACTCACTATTAAAGGCTAGGTCTTGGCAATATAATATGACATGGAGAATGTCCAAGTGCATGAGGCAGCACGACAGTCCCTTTATGAAGTCTAAACCCAGCAAAACAAATAGTGCTTCTTAGGAACACAGGCAGATGCCACCCTTCCATGAAAAGGAAAGTGAGTCGGTGGTGAGCTGGGGGTGGAGGCCACCGTGTCTTGAGGAGGCAGGGATGGGAGGTCTGTGGGAACCTCTGGTTAGGTGGGGAGACATGCAGCCCCTGTATTTTGTTTCAAGAGTAGTGTTTATGGTTGAATATGATTTAAAATATCTAAATACCTAATTAGACGCAGGAAAGCATGTCACCAACCAAAGGCCATATTTATTCCTGTTCTGTGCACTGAGGTCAATAAAAAGAGGGGAGGCAGGGAGGCTGGAGGTGGACGGGGAAAGAGGGGCAGACAAGGTGTGCAGAGTCACCCAAGAAGAGACTTCAGAGATGGGCACATGGCAGCCTGCCCAGGTTCTGTTTCTCATGCATTTTTTTAAAAAAAGTGTTATTTCTGTTATTATGTTGCCATATCATGAAAATTATTAAATGCTTAATGTGCTCAGGCTGTGTGCTGAATGCTTTGCATTCTTCATCTCAGTGAGTTCTCCCTATATTACCTATATGAAGTCACTCCTTATATAAAGCCGCCTTGCTATCAGGTGTTTTTCTAGAACCTTCTCCTCTCAGGTCATGTCTGGAGAGGCTTTTGGTAATGGCCTTATCTAAAATAGGCACACAACCCCACTGTCCCTTAGTCCTTCGCCCTGCTTTGTTGTCTTCATGACTGTTCACGGCACTTCCAACCACGGTGTCTGCGCTGATGGGTCTGCTGTTCCTCTCTCCACGGACCCCAGGTCCCATGAAGGCCGGGCTCAATTAGTCACACTCACTGTTCCAGGTCCAGCAACGGAACCGGTGCCCAGGACACTCTGGTTCTGATTAGGAACAAGTGAAAGAGTGGACTCACATAATCTCTACCTGAGAGCTTTTCTGATTATATTAATTTTACAAATGAGAAATGGAAACAGGAGCTTGATTCGGCGATTTTGCAAGATCTACAGCCATAAGCTCAGACCCACGCGGGTTACCTTCAGGTCATAAACTTAGCTACTTGGCCACTCCTCATCTTGGACTGGATAAGGAAGCTCATCCCAAGAGCCCACACAGGGGGCCCGTGCTAGTGGGTAGAGAAGAACCATAGACTACTAAATACGACTTGGTGCCACCAGGACTTGAATGAAATGTTTAGGTGTGCCTTCTTCTGAGAGCTTAGATCAACCAATCTGCCTCAGCAGCCCACATAGAGGAAAGATCATGTGGATAACCTGGATTCTTTCCATATTGCCCAGGTGGCTTTCAATCAATCAGGTTTTAGCAGATGTGTTCTTCCACCACTGACTGAAGGTTTGCTGCAAATGTTACTTATAAAATACTGAAACTGGAGTACAGGGTGCACGTGACCCAGTAAATTTAAGGATAGTGGTCCTTGGTTCCCAGAGCAGGTAACGGAGCTCCTGATGGTCATCCTTTGGGGTGAAAATCAAGCTGAGTGTTTTCACTTCTATTTGTAAAACAAATATTGGTTATTGTGGAAAACTTGGAAACCGCACAAGAGCATCTAGGTGGCCACTGAGGTTCAGAGGCAAGCACCATGGACAGTGTGTGTCGGTGTGTAATGTGATGTGCACACTGAGAGTGCTAATATGTCTTAGTGTCTTAGGCTGACCTTCCAAGTCCCCTTCAAGGACACACTCCAATGACCTAAGGCCTCCCACCAGGCCCCGCCTTTAAAAGGTCCCACCACCTCCCAGTTGTGCCAAGCGAGGGACCAAGCCTTTAGCACATGGGTTCTTTGGGGACATTTCAGATCCGAACTGCAGCAGTTTTGTATATACATACGAGTCCCGATTCTCTCACTTTATGTCACTTATAACTTGTTTTCCTACATGAGCTAATATTCCTCAAATGTACGGTGTTTGGTAGCTGAATAATTCTTTATGATAAAACGTCTCAAATATATTTACCCATTTCTGCAAATGTGACAATTTAGGAAGCTGCCTGTGTGTGTGTGAGTGTGTGTGAGAATAACAGTGCAAGGAGCAGGTGCCTACGCAAGTCTTTCTTGCATCTCTGATTATTTCCTGTAGCTGAAAGGTGATTCCAAGTGACTTAAGGGAGACTTACAGGAATGAAGTCAGAGCTATTTAAAAGTGTGGATCATTGGTGTGAATGCTGTGTCTTCTTTTCACCTCTAGGGAAAAGGTGTTGAGTGTTCTATAAATGTTTGTCTTTAGCTATATACTTTCTAATTTGTCAACAAATTGCTGCTTGGCAGGGATAAAAACATCTAGATCCAGAGTAAAACCATGAGCCCTTGGACTGGCACAACTTCATTCTTAACCCACCATGTGTCCTGTGGTTCATTAACACGGTCCATGAAGTAGGAGTCTTTATGGAAAAAGTTTTCATTGTCCACAATAAAAGGAGAAGTAAGAGGCCAACATAGTTTATGTTCCAAAGAGCAAACCACGTGTCCCTTCGGGAATGAAAAAAACCTTTTGTGAAATCTTACAGGCCTAGGCAGTCCCCAGATCTAGAAACCACTGACTTGTGAGGAACGGGAGGAAAGTAAGTAAATGGGCTTCTGTGCAGCTGCCCCTGCCGGAGACGTCTGAGGTTCTAAAAAGGAGTGTCCTCCCGTGGACCAGGGGTGAACGGTCCGTACCCCACGCCGAGAGGGGCTCCCAGTCTGAAAGGGGTTTCCAGTGGCCCCTTTATCACCACAGCAACCAGAGGATGTTGATGAAACAGGGGCAGGTTCTAGGGGAACTGGCCAGATCAGGCATCAGATAAAAGCCACTTCTAAGTCAGAGAGCTAAACAGCCAGACAGTACTTTGCCAAGCATATTGGAAGGAAGTAGAACAAGTTGAATTTAAATTTAGCTTTGAACATTTGCAGATGTAAAGACTAAAAAACCCAGAAGCTCGGGTCTCAAAATGAGACACCAGTACGAGAGCCCATGACACCCTGCGGGGAGGGTGGTGGTGGGGGTGCAGAGCCCACTGGAGCTGGAACGTGAGCGCAGTCTGGAAAATACAATGAGAGGTGTGTCAGATGAGGGTTCTGGGCAGCTATTCAGGGCCGACAACAGGGAAGGTGGTTCCATGGCTCAGCCCCAGCATCCTGACAGTTGTTGATGTTTATGCTAAAGACAGTTGTGTAGGAAATCAACAGAGCGCTCAGTCTTGAGGTCTACCCATTCTTAAAATTATGTTTAGTAGATTAAGCCTGCCCCGAACTCCGGTAGATGTGCAATCCCCGATCGGCAACAGTAAAATCTGAAAAAGTTCCTCAAACCACATTTTTAAAAGAAAGTTTGTGGAAAACTCACTTGGCAGCAGACCTTGACCTGAACTGAGTGGGGCTATTTATAGCCATCTTCCTGGCCCTCTGTGTGAATATTCATATCTCCTGCAGCAGACGTGTGCCTGCGTTTAATTACAGGTTGCTGCTTCAGATCCTGCTGGGGCCGTTAAGTCAGATCCAGTACATGGATCAGATTACTTTTCAAAAAAAAAAAAATTCTGAAATACAAAACCATCTGCCCCAAAGGTTTCAGGCAAAGGATTATGGATTTATATATTAATATACACATCCTGTGAGTATACCCCATACTCTATCAATTTCTAACAGGCTTTATGAAATGAAATATTATAGTTTAAGTTTCTTCCATATCAGCCCACTGTCCCAGTAGCCCTCCTGTTTCCTCCTTAAAATCTCCATTTTGAAAATCGGTACCTGCTATTTAATTTTTATACTAACTATATACATTTTAATATTCATAAACACTCTGTTAATATGTCATGTGTTAATGTGGACATATATAGGCCTATCTATGCATTTGTATACATTTATGTTACTATAACACTATAAACACACAATACTATAGACTGCATTTCTTATATATTTTTAAATGTTATAAGTAGAACCATTTCACAATTGATTTCTGCAATTAATTTTACTTTTTGTGGATGACAATGACCTTCAGCCTGATTGCACATACCACTGGCCCTTTATACATCTTCCTTGGTGAAGTATCTGTTCAAATGTTTTGCCAATCTTTACTGATTTGCTTGTTTTCTTGTTACTGAGTTGGTAAGAATGCTTTCTGTAATCTCTGCATCAGTTCTTTGTCAGATACGTGGTTTGAAAATAGTTTCTTCCAGTCTATGCAGACTTTTCATTTTCTAAACTGTATCTTTCAGACAGCAAAGGTTTTTAATTTTGACTAAGTCCTTCCTACCATTTTTTGTTTTCTTTCATGGCCTGGGCTTTTGCTCCTGTTTTAGAAATAATTGCTTGATCCTTGTCACAGAGATTTTCTTCCAGACACCGAACAGTTTCAGCTTACATATCTGAGTCTATTTTGTCTCTGGTGTGAGATAAGTGTCCAGTGCTCATTTTTTCATGTGGATAAGCATTGTTCCTATTGTTCAAAGACCATCATTTCCTCACTGAAGGGTCTTAATAGCATCACTGGGCCCTTTATCGCCACAGCAATTAATTAACCACCCAACTGTGGCTATAGGTCGGGACTCTTCAGTGTACTTAATTTACTTACATCCCTACATTTATATCCCGATTCATATACCAATACTATATCATCTTTATTACTTTTTTATTACATGTTGCAATCAGGAAATGTAAATATTTCACCCATGCTGTACTTTTGAAAATTATTTTAGCCTTTCTTGATCCTCTATTTTTTCACATAAATTTTAAAATTAGAATTGGCTTTTTAAAATAAATTAGGCCGAAAGTACTTGCATTAAAAGAACATTGGATATATTTATTTATTTAGGTCAACATTAATTTCACCTTACTAATGAAATTCATTAGATTGGCTTTAATGGCTGTGTATTCTGTCACATTGTGAAGATCACTAATTAATTATTTCTGCTGTTTTGTTTGTTTTGTATATTTCTTAGAATTTCCTGGGTACATGATGTTATCATTTGCAGATGAAGCTTTTATTTGCTTTGCTGTAGTATCTGGGACCTTGCATTGGTTAGCTTTTCACTGTTGTAACCAAAATACCTGACATGGTTTTAGAGGTTCAGTCCATAGTTGTGTGGTTCCAAGGCAGAAGGGCATGGTGGAGGAAACCATTGAGCTCATTACATTTGGGGACCTGAGAAAGAGGAGATAGAAACAAGAAAAGGTCCCCAAGCACATGTTCCTAGTGGCCTGCAGTCTCATGTATGTCTAGTTATATTCACCAATAAGGAAGCTCTCCACATAGTTTTTCTTTTCACAAAAGTTCTTACACTATAATTGCATTTATGTAGGCTATACAAGTTTTCTTTCTGTTGCATGAATGTTGGTTACCTTTGTCCATCAAGAAATTTGCTCATTTAATCTAGCTTCTAAGTTTCATTACCACGATGCTGTCCATCATTTCCTCTTAACGTCTGTAGGATCCATAGTGATGTCTCCTTTCATCCCTAACATTAGGAATTTGTATCTTCTCTTTTTTGTTTTCTTCATTAGTCTATATAGAGTCTTATCTATGTTATTGATCCTTTCAAAAAACAATTTCAGCTTAAATTTTCTATTTTAATTTTTGCTCTTATCATCATGTCCCTTTTGTACTTGTATTTAATTACTTCTTTGTACATTTTTATTAGTGCATTTTAGCTACACATAATAGTGGGGTTCATTTTGATCAATTTGTAAGTGCAATTTTCAATCTTTCTCCTTTCAATCTTCAGTAATTTCCCTTTCCCTCTTTCCCTTTCTCCCTCCGATCCCATTTCTCTACTCTACTGGTCTCTCTTCCATTTATTGATGATTTTTTAAATGGTGCATTTTAGTTAGATATTAAAGTGGAATCCACTTTGATTTGTTCATCCATGCACATAACATAATTTGGTCAGTTTCATTTCACAGCTCCTCCCCTTTCCCATCCCTCCTGCCCCCGCTTTGATTCCTTCTTCTACTCCATTCTTCTTTACATTACTTCTTCATTTCCCCTCCAGTGTGGGAATTCAGATAATTGACTGTAACCTTTTTAAAGTATAAAATATATTGGTATAAAAGTTCCTTTAACTATGACTTCATATGCATCTCACAAATATTTGAGAAATTGTACTTTAATTATCATTCAGCTAAAGTTAGTTTTAAAATGTTGTTTGCAAGTTCTTTTTTGATAATGGATTCTTTAGAAATGTGTTATGTAATTTCCAAGTATTTTCAGTTTCCTTAGTTGTTTTATTGTTATTTTCATCAAAATAGATTTATAATATTTATAATTAAGATACCATATGTGTTGTACATGTTTAAAAAGTAGGATTTGATAAATTTTAAAATATATGTACTCTAGCAAAACTATCACCACAGTCAATATATGCTCACACTCCTTTGAAGTCCCTTTCCCTGCTTCTCTCCTGCATCCTTAAGCCACCACTCATCTGCTTCTGTCACTATTTATGGTTTTGCATTTTCTATATTTTGTAGAAATGGTATTATACTCTATGTGATCTAGAAAAGGTCTTATACTTTATATGATCTTTTTTCTCTCTCCTTTATTAGTCAACATGATTATTTTGAGATTTATCCATGGTGTTGAAGATATCAGAAATTCATGTTTTTCTATTGTTCAGCACTATTTCATAATGTGGAGGTGTGTGTGATAAAAATTAACACTGTCATTCATTTGTTCATTTGTGTGTTGATTTCCAGTATAAATTCTTACTTGTAAGTTGCCATGAACATTCATGCATTAAGCCCTTATATTAACGTATGCTTTTATTTTCTGAATGAATTTTTGGTGAATTCCTTAGGAGCACCGACATATAAATTACATCGCTGGCAACTGGAGATTATTTTACTACTTCTTTTGCATCTGGGTGGTCTTTATTTTCCTTGCCTGGTTTTCTTGGCTAAATCTCGACTCTGGTGCCATGTGGAAATAGCTAGACCTGATGTCTGTCTTGTTCCTGATCTTAGGGGAAGTGTTCAGTTTTGTCCACAAAGTGAGATGTTAGTCGTACATTTCTATGGATGTCCTTTATGAAGTTGCAATTTTCATAAAAATGTATTTGATTTTGTCACATAA
This sequence comes from Urocitellus parryii, assembly GCF_045843805.1. Taxonomy (NCBI): domain Eukaryota; kingdom Metazoa; phylum Chordata; class Mammalia; order Rodentia; family Sciuridae; genus Urocitellus; species Urocitellus parryii. Next base: position 7,565,843 of record NC_135536.1, read on the forward strand.
CATTTATGCCCACTGAGAGGCAGGTGGGGTGTGTCTGGAGGAAGTGGTCATTGTGGCTATGGGGTTGATATTTGGTATCTGGAGAGTGGACTCTCTTTCTCTGCTTTCTGGTTATCATGTGAGCTGCTTCCCTCTGCCACACTCTTCTGCCATGATGTCCTGCCTCCCCTGGAGCCCCCAGGGAATGGAGCTGGCTGTGTATGGACTGAGACCTTAGAAACTCTGAGCCCTTAAATAAACTTTTCCTCCTCTAAAGTCATTATGGTTGGAAATTAGCATAGTCATAGTGGTGAAAAAGCTCATGAAAACAAAGTGTTTGAATTCATTATTAAGAATTAGAAGGAATAAATAAAAATAGATTTTGGGGTTTACACAGATCTATATTATTTATAATGATCTTTATTTCTTGCTGAAGATTTGCTTTTGACTTTGTTTTATTTCCTTCATTGAATGCAATTTCTTCAGCATTTTCTGAACTCTGGACCTGTTGGTGGTGGCTCTCTTACGGATTTGATCCGAAATCATCTTTATTTTGCTTTGACTCTTAAAAATCATTTTTGTTGAATAGTGAATTTTGTTGAATGCTTTTTAAAATGCATTCTATTCCCTATTCTCCTGTGTTGGGTGTTTGGATTGAACCTGACAGAAAAGCATTAAGTGGTAAAGCCTTCTTTCACTTCTCTCTGGTGAACAGAGCAATAAGGTCACAGGAACATGACCCGCAGGTTCTCCTTCCTGGGTCTCTGCTCACCTCACTTGGATGTTTGGGTTTCAGCCAGAATGCTTTCAGTCTGTGCATCTGAGAGGCACAGGTCAGTAGGAGACACAGGTAGTCAGGATTTGGGGGAGTCACCTCTGGCTCTTTTGCTTCTAGAACCCTCCACTCTCTCCAGAAGCCACCATTTTCCACATTTAGTTTCCTGATTCTTCCAGTCAGAAAGATGATGGTTTTCCATGGGTCCCCTGATCTCCTGCAAGCCCTGCTTCTTGCACTGGTCTCTGGCTAACCTTGGCAATGGGGACTCACTCTGTGCCGTCCCTTCCTCTGAGCAGGGGCACCCCCGGGGTCCATCCCCATCTGCTCACTAATCAGTGCCTTAATAGCTGCTGGTTAAATCATGAAATCATGTGCATATTCTATAGCCATTTTCTGTGGGGCTGTCTGTTGATTTCATCTGTCAAATAGAATATGATGCCTTCATAACCAGTAGCAAAGCTGGCTACAAAGTTTTAATGCAAAAAAAAAAATGTTTAGAAAATCACCCATGTTGACCTGTGTAGTGACAGTTCCCTTTCATTTCTGCCTAGTATTCTCATTAAAGAATAGTCACATTTTCAGTCCATTTGTCTCTGGAGGGATACCTGACTTGCTAGTTTTATTTCTTACAGAAAATGCTGAAAGAAACTTTTTGCATTGTTTATGTTTTTGCACATAAGCAAGTCACTCTTTGCTGTCTGCCTAGAAGTGACATTTCTGGGTTGAGGACATTGATAAGTTGAGCTTTCCTAGACTGAATCCATCCTTCTCCAGAACTATTGAACCAGCTTCACATGCTACCAACAGCACACAGAGTTTCTCTGTCCCCAGAGATTCGTACTAACCAGTGTCCTCAGACATTTGTGCATTGAAAAACCTGCAGGTGTAAAAACACATCTCATCCAAGGAATCTCCATACTGCTTTCCATATTGGCTGCACCAATTTGCAGTCCCACCAGCAATGTATGAATGTGCCTTTTCCCCCACATCCTCGCCAACACTTCTTGTTGTTTGTGTTCTTAATAGCTGCCATTCTGACTGGAGTGAGATGAAATCTTACAGTAGTTTTGATTTGCATTTCTCTAATTGCTAGAGACATTGAACATTTTTTCATAGATTTGTTGATTGATTGTATATCTTCTTCTGAGAAGTGACTGTTCAGCTCCTTGGCCCATTTATTGATTGGGTTATCTGTTTTATTGGTGTTAAGGTTTTTGAATTCTTTATATAGCCTAGAGATTAGTGCTCTATCTGATGTTCATGTGGTAAAAATTTGCTCCCAAATTGTAAGCTCTCTATTTACCTGATTTTTTTCTTTTGCTGAGAAAAATCTTTTTAATTTGAATCCATCTATTTATTCATTCTTTATATTAATTCTTGTGCTATAGGAGTCTCATTAAGGAAGTTGGGACCTAATCTGACATGATAGAAATTTGGGCCTACTTTTTCTTCTAATAGATGCAGTGTCTCTGGTTTAAATCCTAGGTCCTTGATTCGCTTTGAGTTGAATTTTATGGAACCACCATTTGATCCAGCTATCCCACTCCTCCGTCTATATCGAAACCTCATACTATAGGGACACAACCACATCAATGTTTATAGCAGCACAATTCACAATAGCTAAACTGTGGAACCAACCTAGATGCCCTTCAGTACATGAATGGATAAAGAAAATGTGATACACACACACACACACACACAATGGAATATTGTTCAGCAATAAAAGAGAATAAAATCATGGCATTTGCAGGTAAATGGATGGAGTTGGAGAATATCATGCTAAGTAAAGTTGGTCAATTCCCAATAACCAAATGTTGAATGTTTCTCTGATATGAGGAGGCTGATTCATAGTGGGGTTGGGAGGGGGAGCATGGGAGGAATAGATGAACTCTAGATAGGGCAGAGGGGTGGGAGGGGAAGAGAGGGGGCAGGGGGGTAGGAAAGACAGTGGAATGAGATGAACATCATTACCCTAAGTACATGTATGAAGACACGAATGCGGTGATTCTACTTTGTGTACAACTAAAGATATGAAAAATTGTGCCCTGTATGTGTAATATGAATTGTAATGCATTCTGCTGTCATATATAACAAATTAAAATTTTAGAAAAACCAAAAAAAAAATCACAGCTCAAAAAAAAATAAAATTTGGAAGAAATTAAAAAAGAAATAAGAAATATGAAAGATATCTTTTCACTGTTTCTATCTGTACATTTCAGATTACTAATAAGGCTGAAAATATTTTTCTATATATTGTTCATTAGAATATCCTCTTGAATGTTTAGTCAATTTCCTGTGAGCTTGCTCTCTTTTATTTATTTATTTATTTTTATTTTTTCTTATTCTATTTTTTTATATATGACAGCAGAATGCATTACAATTCATATTACACATATAGGGCACAATTTTTCATATCTCTGGTTGTACAGACGTATATCCACACCATTAGTGTCTTCATACATGTACTTAGGGTAATGATGTTCATCTCATTCCACTATCTTTTCTACCCCCCTGCCCCCTCTCTTCCCCTCCCTCCCCTCTGCCCTATCTGGAGTTCATCTATTCCTCCCATGCTCCCCCTCCCAACCCCACTATGAATCAGCTTCTCATATCAGAGAAAATATTTGGCATTTGGTTTTTTGGGGATTGGCTAACTTCACTCAGCATGATATTCTCCAACTCCATCTATTTATCTGCAAATGCCATGATTTTATTCTCTTTTAATGCCGAACAATATTTCATTGTGTATATATGCCACATTTTTTTTTATCCATTCATCTACTGAAGGGCATCTAGGTTGATTCCAGTTTAGCTATTGGGAATTGTGCTGCTATAAACCTTGATGTGACTGTGTCCCTGTAATATGCTGTTTTTTTACTTTACCAAAATGTATAAATGGTGTATTCTAGATACATTTCCTGTATCAGATGCAACGCTTCATAAACATCTTCTCTCAATTTTTCATCAATTTTTTTCATCATTAGGATTTCTTTGGTTTGCAGCAATGCTTGCTTACAATGCGATCAAGTTTTCCAATCAGTCTCACTAGATTTAATTTCTTATTATGTAAGGTTTGTGTTTCAGATTTTTTTTTTTAGAAAATTCTTCACTACTTTATGACAAAGATACTTCTTGTATATTCTTTAAGAGTTTAAAGTTTTCCTTTATATCTTTAAGAATTTGTTACAGCGTCTTCTTCGAGGACACTGCTAAGTGGGCCCCTCCAGCACACCATGTTGGCAGCTGTGGCATTGTGCAGCCGGCCTGGGGGATGTCTGGCCACTGCCTGGAGAAGCTGTTTTCCTTTACATTTTATGGGGTGATCCCTTTCCCCTACTACTGCTTGACCTCTCCTCTGTACCTTTTCAGGTTTATGTCAGCGAGGTCCATTTTGTGTCTTGGCTCAGTTTTCTCTCCCCTGTCTCATCTCTGCAGTTTTAATTACCTGGAGATCGTTATGCATCATGATGCTTGAGAACAGGCACCCATCTTATTTCCTTTAACATTGTCTTAATTTTATTGATCTTTGTTCTCTCATGCTAATTTTATGACAACATGGCAAATTCTCAGACAAGCCAAACAGCTGGATTGTAGCTGGATTCAACCTAAATAGCCATTTGGAGGATTGACATTTTTGTGCTGTTGGTTAATATGAAGGAACTGACTGCTTCATTTAGGTCTTCTTTTGAGTACTTCAGTGGCTTTTTGGAAATTATCTTCATAGTCATGGGATATGTCTTTTGCCAAATTTTTATTGTACCTACTCACTACTATTGTGAGTGAATGTTTTTCCATTAGACACTTTGGTAACTGAATGTTACCAAATGTTACATCCTATATTTCAAATAAGGATGGAAATGTCTTGGGTGTTGCTTTTGTATCCAACAGCTTGGCTTGCTCTCTCACTCTCTTGAACAACTTGCTCACAGATTTTAATTCTATGAATTCATTGAAAACTTTGACTGCTTTAAACAAATTAAGCCAAGCTATTCATCCGCCCCCATTAATTTAACTTGCTCACAAAGGTTGCAAAATGCAATGTGTTTGTTTCCAATTCACTCTAAATCTGCATAAATTTAAAAACTTTTAAACTGTGATTCCTCTTTTGGTCCATTATACTTCCATCCATATTCCAGGGAGGGTCACTGACTATTCTTTTCTTGTCAATTATCAGAATGTAATTGCATCTTTCTCAGAAAACAGAGGTGATGTTATATGGATTCTTTGAAATGTATTGCAAATACACTTTATAACCTGAGGTGCTACTGTTCTGTATAACTTGGAAAGGAATGGATGACTTTTCATATACATCTGGGAGTATCTATTTACTTTTGTGCAAGCCCACATGGCCCATATATGCACGTGAACACTCATTTTATCATGCTGAGTTTTCTAATCATTTTCTCTTCTTCTCTTTTTGTCCTCTTGGGATTATTATTGGATTATTATTTTGTGTTAGAGGCCCATAAAATGTTCTGCTATAATTTGGATTGCAGAATGTCTCCAATAATTCTACTGCTGTAGTTCATTCTTCTAGACCTTCACAATTAAGTGTGTTCTGCATAGTTTCCTAGTTTCTGGTCTTCTCACTCATTCATGAATTTGATGTAAACAGATTCCATTCCCTTTAGACTGCCATTTTCTACCAGCTGATTGGCCTGTGGACTTCTCCAGCAGAGCTGTGTGAGCCATCCCTGGGTCTGCCAAGGCAGCAGCTGGTGCACTGACTGATCTCAACCAACTGGAAAGAAACTGCCCTCAAAATACCTGAAAGCAGATTTTCCCTGTGTGCTCTTTGCACCTCCCATTTTATGAATATCAGATTACAAGTTGACAAAATAATAAATATTTCAAGCTTTGTGGGCTGTTTGGTTTGCATCAGAAAAAATAGTGAACTTTGCATGCAGAGGAAAGGAGCCGTGAATGAACAGTCACAACTTTGTCCCCCAAAACTCACGTAAAAGGTGTGGCAGAGTGAGAGCATCAGTTCCTGCTCTGTATCATTAGATTTTCTCCTAAAATACTTTAGGATATTCCATGCTGTAAATATCTAACAATCTGTTAACTGATTCTCTATTGTTGAGCATTTAGACAGCTTTTCATTTTCATTATTGTAGATGACATTGTGAGTTCCCAGATGCAAATGTGTTTGCATGTCAGATTTTTCCCTAAATTGTGATTGACCTGTGATAAATGATCAATATATTTTTATTGAATGAATTCATGAACAAATTTCAATTATGTCATAAAGTCTTCTCTGGGAGGTGAGGATGCAGATTGAAATGAAGGCCAAGTCCATCTGGGGAATTGTACTCTAGGGAGACAGAGTAAATGTGTTGCTTTCGAGCTGTGTGATCTTGGTCAAATCACTCAAATTCTCTGGACCTCATTGTCCACAGTTTAGAAACAGGATATAATGACTTCCTTGGGAATTTACCGTAAAGTTTGAATGATATCCATGGGCTATGCTGGCACTCAGCATTGGGAAGGGGTAGTTTTGTGAAATAGTAGCTTTCCCTAAGTCCTAGGGTCCATACTATGGCACATGGTCCCATTTTCCATTAACATTCATGTCCCCCTTGGCCCTCGCATGGATGCTTTGAGGCTGGAACTAGAGGCCACTGGACATTTACATAAATTTGCATAAGCAGAGCAATACCAGCCATATCACTAAGGTTTAGTTGCTTAGATCTCAGCTTTGCGTGGTATAGAGGAAACCCCACCATTCCAATGAAGAAGGATAGGAAAGCTCACTCCCATTGTGTGTGTTTTCTAGAATTTCACTTTTGTGTACCCTACAGACAGATTATTGACTTTCTTGTCCTTCCTAACAATAACTAAAATGTGTGCTCATTTCCCCAGGAGTTGTGAATTGCAAAAGAGGAAAAATGATATCTCAGAAGAGTATTTAAATAAATATGATAAGTAAATGACAACATCCAGGACAAAAATTTAGGACAGAGTTTGGCATGCAATAGATGCTAAGTTAATTATGTTTGTGATATTGATTGTGATTTATCTTTATTTATGCAATGAGAGCCAAAATAAATTATCAGGTAATTAAAATGTAAGCATCGTGTTATAATCAAAGTAGATATATACTGAGTTCCTAGCCTGGGCTACACATTGTGCTAGGTAACTCTGCCAAAAAAACTTGGTTAATTTTCAAAACAATCCAATGAAATGGTCTCAGTACTAGATGAGGAAGCTGAGGCAAAGTTTCAAGCCAAGAAGTCACTTCTTACTAAGTTACATTGTCTGATGCAAATATTTATTGAATATTGATTATGTCCCAGATACTATTCCAGTTACATAGGATTTGCATGGGAAGAAAGGAGGCCACTTGCATCTGTTAGCTTGTCCTGTGTAATGAATCCTTTCAGAATTTAATAGCTTAAAACAATATACATTTTATGTAATTCAATATTCTGTGAATCAGCTGGGTGGTTCCCAGTCTGGGATGGTTTGCTAATGTTTCTCTTGAATCCCTGGAACCCTGGAAGTTGCTTGCTGAATGGCCCAGGGGAGTCCCCTCCACGTGAGAGTCTGCTGACAGTCAGCGGGACCACCCTGGTCCACCCCAGTGTGGCCTGACCTTTCCAGCAGACCAGCTAGACTTACCCAGGTGGTAGCCTCCGAGTTTCAAGTGGAATAAGCTCCGCCCCATAAGCACGTCTTTAAAAATAGTAATTTTGTCCCCTTGATTTGAGGCAGATAACAGTCATTATAGAAAACAACTAAGCAAGGTTTTGTTTTTCTCTTAAAAACTTATTCTTGCTTTTAAGGAGCACTAACTGTATTTCTAACCTAATGCTACGCATACAGGACACAGAAATGTGTAAGTGCTGTCTTTACACAAAGAGGTCTGCTAGGGTGGGGTGGGTAGAGATGTTTAAACTCTTTTAAGTGTGACAAACACTGTGCTCCAGAAGCTCTTGTAAGGTATTTTTTCAACATTAAACCATAACTAATTTCATCTTCAAAAGGACATCTCTGTGTGTGCCAGTTCTCCAACACAGAGAACAGTTAGGCATCTTCCAGAGGCCCATCAGCTGGAGTAGGATGAGGTCCAGGCTAGCTGCACTCTGCTACCTTCAGGGGGGTCTCGGAACCTGGAAGGATCCCACAAGAGGAGGAAACCCAATATTTCATGAACATGCTGTTGAGGTCAAATAAATAAATCCTCCCACTAGAGGAGAATTTTCAGCTTAGCTGCAACATTGAGGCTCAGCCGTGCACACTGAATCACAGATTTCGGGAACATGTATGGGTAGATACAGTTTCCAGTTGGAGACTTAAAGTATTTCCAAAGACACAGGGTGGGAAACAACATAGCAAAGTTTGAGTCACTGCATGTGTGAATTTCCTTTGGTTAGAGGAAGGTAAACAGCAGGTGACAGATGAGGGACGGCCTATAACATTCACATTTGGTGCTAGAGCTTCCAAATTCTTCCAGTATCAGCAATCATGATGCCGAAAATCCAGCAATCATGCCATTTGGGAAATTTCTGTGTGCATCAAGGAGCCAGTACATCTGGGGTGTGCCATTCCTGATGTGTGGTATAAATACCCTGTGATATGTGAGTGGGGTTGTGGGAAGGTGAAACCCCTGATGTTGATTTTTTTTTTCTACTTAATGGTTCCATAAGTAAGACAAATTTGATCAGAAAATGGGTCAACCCATCAGTGATTGGGATCCAGATGTTTCCCAGTTGGAGAGATGAACATGAAAGAATAACAGATAATTGGTTCAAGTGCACCAGTGTGGCGTGATAGCAGAAGCGCGGCACCTGAACATAATTTTACATATTTTAAGGACTATTGTATTATTTCTACATTTGCAAGCGGCCCCAGGAAAAGTGTGCATGAAAAATCAATGAGGACCTAATGCATCCAGTGGAGAGCTTATGATAATACGGGGTGATCACCTCACAGGGGCAGAGTTAGCATCCCGAGAGAGCTTTGTAGTTTTCTGTCTATCTACCTCTCCATCTATCTATCTGTCCACGTATGTACCTCTACTTAATATTGCCTATACAGATAATGACTTTTGTTGTGGAACATTTCAAGTGTTAGGAGAGCAGAGGGAGGGAGAAGGGCTGTTTTCCTCTAGACAAGGCAACATTAATAACAGGTGTACTAAGTAGGTTCTGAGAGAGAGTCTGAGCATGCTATAATTCTGAGGAAAAGTCCTCCAGCATCTACTTTCCAAGCTAGGGCGAGCAGTGGTTGTAGGAAGAACCTGAATCATCCAGCAGGCCCATCAGAATCCACATGGCCTCCAGCCGCACTCCTCCTCTGTCCTGGTGGTGACCGCAGCAGCCCACTTCTCATTATCATCCAGTTTTGCATCCTCCTGGCCTCGAGGGCCAGTCTCTTTTCTTGTCTATCCTCCAAGCACACTGGACTTGCATTCAATGCCCCTGCCCTCCAACAGTCCCTCTGTCTATAGAACTTACTGGTCATGGAGGGATGGAAAGTGCATTAATAATTATATAATTATACAGAACTATAATTATTTACAGTTCATGGGTTTTGTGTTCACTCTAGGAAATCTTTCACTACTACAAGGTCCTAAAGTGTTTTTTTTTTTCCTAGATTATTTACTACTGCATCTCTCATATTAAGGTGTAAATTGATCTGGAGCTCAACATAGTATGTAAAATGTTTGTTTTCATCTACTTCTTTCCCTTTTGTTGCATGGTATTCTCCTTCATTGAACCAGGATATGTTTTCAGACATCCACCAATATATTCCATTTTTCTACGTGTCTCTTCTCATGTCAATAACATGCCATCTCGATCGCTGTGGCTTTGTAGAAAGTCTAACATCAGGCACAGTCAGTCATCTAATCGTGTTCTTTGTGAGATAAGTTGGCAATTCTGGGTCCTTTGCATTTCCACGTGAATTTTAGAAGTAGCTTGTCAATCTCTACAAATTAGCCTTCTGAGAATTTTTCGGGGATTGTGAATCATCTGTAAGTCAATTTGGAGAGAATTGACATTGTCACAAACATATTATAGGCTTCTGATTGTGGTATCTGCTTTATTTTCACAGTAGTACTATATTGTTCTGGGTGTACAGATCTTGCATGTGGATTGTTAAATCAATCTCAAGTTATTTCATGTGTAAGACTGCCATTATTTTATTTAAATTTTCAATTATTTATTGCTAATATATAGAAAAATAAGGGTTTTTTTGTACATAAACCTTGGTGGACTTCTTCACTAATTCTATATATGTATTTTTTTGTAGGTATCAGAAATTCAAGTATAAGAACATGCCATGAACATCAATGGTTAAATATGATCGACAACAGTTTAAAATGTTTTATTGGTGGATTACAGTCGAGCATCATGGGATTCATTGTGACACAGTGACACAAGCATGATGTCTAATTTTCTCCATTTCAGTCCCCAGTTTCACCTTGTTCCCACTTCTTTTCTCTTTTCCTCTTCCCCTTCCTCTACTTTACGTCTTTCTCCTTTTTATTTTATTTCATTTTTTAAATTGGTGCTTTATAGACGTACCTAAAGGTGGAATTCACTGAGGTATGTTCATATTTGTCCATGGAGTACCTTGGTCAATTTCTTTCCACTGTCCTTCTTTTCTCATTTCTCTTCCTTCTCCCTCAGACACAGCCCTCTTCTCAATGCCTCTGCTCAATGATCTGCTTTCTATTTTCTGGGAATTCCCCGACCCTGCCCTTTTTCCTCATCATCAGCCATAAAGAGGGATGAAATCGTGGCATTTGCTGATCAATGGATGGAACTGGAGAACATCATGCTCAGTGAGATAAGTCAGACCCAGAAAGCCAAAGGTCAAATTTTCTCTAATTATCCTTTAGGGTTTCCCATGAACACTATGATGTTGTCTGCCAATGAAGACAGAAAAGATACTTTCCCACTTGTGTGCCTTTTATTTCTTTTTTGTGCCTCATTGCACTAGCCACTACGGCATCTCACACACTATTAAATAAAAGTGCACAGAGTAGGTATTTTTGTCTTGTTTCCTACCACACATTAGTCTTTCATGATTGTGTATGATTTTAGCTTTAGCTTTGCATTTAGTTGAAAATGCTTCTGAGTTTGCTGAGTTTTATCCCAAATTGGTTTTGAATGTTGATAAATATTCTTTCTGAATTTAAGAAGATAATTACACGGTTTTAAAATTTTTTAGTCAGTTAATACAGGGAATTTTACTTTTGATTTTAATGTTAAACCAGCATTGCATTTCTTGATTTATTGAATTTCACCATGCTTACATATGCTATATATCTATGTGTGTATATGTTATGCATCATTATATGTAGGTATATATCTATCTGTCTATGTAGGAACCCATTTATCTATGTGTTTATATATTTACATGTGTGAACCAACTTGTTCATGTTTTGTTAAGGAGTATTTTTTCATCTGCAATCAAGAGGGATATTTTGCCTGTAACTTTTATTTTGTTGTAATATCTTTGTTTTTGTTTGTGTCAACATAATTAACTTGGCTTTACTAGATTAATTTGACAACTCTTTTTTTTTACAAATTTTTTACAAATTCAAGTATGATTGGTACCCTTTCTTCCTGAGAATTAACTAGCAAGGTCACTGACCACAAATTGTATATGTACAAAAGCTTCTAAATAAAAATTTAATATTTAAAAAATAGACATAGAACTGCTTGTATTTTCTGTTTCTTCTTGGGTCAGTTTTAGTCATTTGCATCCAAGAAATTTGTCTATTTAAGAGGTCAAAGCTTTTAACAGACTATTTTTCATAATATTAATTAATGATATTTTAAGATCTGTTGGATGTAAAATACTCCCCCTTTTCAGTTTTGCTTTTCCTTTCTTTCTGATCAAACTAGGTGGAGTTTTATGGATTTTTATTGATATTTTTAAAAAGAAAATTTGGTTTTGCCAATACATTTTATTCTTTGTTCACATTCCACTTCATTGATTTTTGTTCTTTTATTACTATCTCTTCTCTATATTATTATTCTTTCTTTCCTAAAACAATGCTTCTTTTCTACCTTCCCAGTGCAGAAACTTTCAACACTGGTTTGGAGCTTTTCTCTTTTTCTATTTGAGACATTTTATGGTGTATAATTTGCTCTGAGAACTTTTTCAGTTGTGTCTTCAGACTTTTGATGTTGTATTTTCATTTTCAGTTATTATTTTAAAATTAAAACAACTCTAATAACTATTATGCTTGCTTTTTTAACCCATATTTTATCTAGAAATATTTTGTTCAATTTTAAATTATTTGAGTTATTTTGACATATGACATTTCTAATTTAATTCCATTGTTCCTAGGAAGCATGTTCTAAATCTAGGGAGACCTGTTTTATGGCTCAGGGTATGGTCCATCTTAGCTGTCATCCATGTCCACTGGAAAGAAAAAAGAATATTCTATGGCTGTTGAGTGGAATGTTTCATAATTGTTAATATATTCAAGTTGGTTCTTCCATATGCTTGCCAATTTTTTTTTGTTTACTTATTTTGTTTACTACTGAGATTCCAACCATGATTGTGGATTTATCTATTTTTGCTTTCAATTCTGTGTGAAATTTTGATTGGTGTGTTTTGAAGTTGTGTTACCAGGTGCACATGCAATATTAAGGAAATAAAACATCATGTATTTTAATCAGAATTAAACCTAAGAAAAAACTCATGATCTGTGTAAGGGTGCTTTGGTCACAAGAGTTGTCCCATAGGCTGTACCACCCCCATGATAGTATTGCTCTATTAGTTGGTGTAGGTACACTCTGCTATGTTGGGATGATGATAAAATTGACAGTGATTTATTTCTTAGAACTCATGCCCACAGTTAAGCAACTCACAATGGAATGTTCAAGAAATTTAGCAGATAACTGAGTTATTTGAAATCCCAATACATAAATATTCAAAGGACACAATGTCTATCCACCAAAGAGGAAATTTAATTGGTAGAGAAACATAAGGATAAATGCTAACTCTTTCCACTAATCAAGAAACATAAAATAACTATGAACTTTTTTGTCTACTAATTGAGTAATGTATTTTTAAAATTGCAATAATCAATGCTGGGAAAGGCACAGTGTAATTATGCACTCAAACAATAATAATGATATTAGAGATTTTAATAATGTATAAATAAATGCTTTTTTGACCCATAGTTTATCTAGAAATATTTTGTTATTTTGAAAATAACTGAGCTATATTCATTAAGAACAAGAAAAATTCTCATGCATTCACTCAGCATATTTTTAGAATCTGTCACATTTTGGGCACTGTGGTAGGTGCTGGGGACAAAACTCTTAGCAGAGAAAGAATTTCTATTCTCATGAAACTTAGTCATACTTTTGGTATATATGGAAACAGATATTGTTTAGAAAAAAATAATATTATTTGAAAATAATACCAAGTGGCTCATGTTATATGAGTGAACACATTTATCATATCACCTATAACTACTAAATTCATTAGAAACCCCTCCACTACTCATTAACTAAATGGACTATAGTACATTAACATTGTGAAAATATTGTCTATACACTAAAACAATTTTCACTCATTTGTCAACTAAACAGATGTTTATAACTCAGTACATGCCCCCTGTTGTACCAGACCTTATGGATATAATGACACTCAAGAAAGAGTCCTTGCCCTCTTGGAGTTAATATTCTAAGGCAAAAATGCCACACTATATGATCTAACATTATTTAGAAAGAAGTCTATAAAGTAGATTCTGTCATTATGATTCTAATTTTCACATAAAAATAATTGGAACAAGAATACTCAAATGTATTAATTTTTTCCTTGTGGTGCAAGATTACCATAGACTTGGTGACTTAAAGCATCATACACAGGGCTGGGAAGGTAGCTCAGTGGTAGAACACTTGCCCAGAATGTGTGAGGTCCTGGGTTCAGTCCCCAGGATGGCTGAAAACAGAACTAGAGCAAAGAACTTCAGTCCCATTTCTTACCCTGCATGGTCTGTGGCTCAGGAGTCCAAGTATGGCTTCCCTTGGTCCTTGGAAGACAGCAATCAGGGAGTCCAGGTCTTCATTCTCTGGAGGCTCCCAGGGAGACGTGTTGCTTCCATGCTCACTTGGATTGGTGCAGAATTCCTTTTCTCCCTGCTGGAGGACTCACAAGAGCTTGCACTTCCAAAGCCAAAGCCAGCAAGGAGGGTAGGAGCTGAAGCTGGTCCATCTGCACCAGAGTCCCCTGTGGAAGGCAGCTGTGGGAACCAAGGCTCATGGCCTTGGCCAGGCATATACCACGGTCATGAATGGTATTCCATTGCCCTTGCCATGGTCTAGTGGCCAGAGGCAAGTGAAAAGTCCTTCCCACACCCAGCAATGGGAGGAACTGTACAAGACATGAGCCAGAGGGCAGGGCTCACGGGGCCACCTTAAAGCCTGTTCACCACACCAAATAACCATGATTCTATGAGGGTGGGAGTGTTCTAGCCTCCACTTGCTTATATTTATTGTAAAGGTGCTCTGCCTTTTATAATTGGACATACTTTAATTTCAAATGCAATGGTCAGCTCTCTGCTCTCCAATTTACCTATTCGTATACACATATCATCTTAAAGGTGCCGTGATTTCTTTTCAAACAGCCATTGATCCTTAAATCCATTACTTTTTCATTATGTCTTTTTAACTAATATAGCAGTAGTTCTCTTTTCTGCTTTTTATACTGGAAAAGTACATTTTCTCAGCTAGAGTTCATTCTCGGAATTTCCTGAGCTAGCCTTGGAACACGACCACTTTTAGCAATTTATATCCTAAGCTTATTGACTCTCTGGCGATTATTTAGAAGTAGGTGTATGCAGCCTGCTACACGCTTTGGCAACCTAAATACAGCCAGCCAGGGATGGATGGCAGAGGCAGAAGTCTCACCTGGGCAAGCCTTCCTCAGGTAACTGGAAGCAGAGGACCTGTGTCCCAGGACCCAGTGGGGCGGTGATTCTGGAAGCAGTGGCTGCCGGTGAACTCACACCATCCTTCACCTTTCTCCTTTGGAGAGATCCCTGGAGCGAGTGGGGGATGGGCCTATCTAAATCCTGATTATTAACTTACACTCGGTAGACCTTGAGGGTGTGGTAATTGTTGTCATTTTTATAATATTGTGATATCAATCTTAGGGAATATTGAATCTCCAAATAGCCCATGACATAAAGAGACCTTTATGGCTCCGAAGGCGCTGTTATACTTTATTATCTCACGAATCTTCAGATTTAAAGAGTCCTCAATGAGACCTTGACATAATTAAGCCTAATGAGTCCAAAGGAGTTACAATGGTCTATTGTGTCAATAATTTAGACATGACAGGTCTTTGTTGGAAGCAGGCTTTGGTATCCAGTGGAGCCGGTGAGTTGTGTAAGACTGACAGCTGAGCTAGATGATAAACTGTACTTGTCCAAAAAGGCACTTTTTATACCAAACATGGAGCTTAAAATTGCAAATAAAGGTATTTTACTCCAGTGAGCCTTGCCTTCAATGGCAGCTTGGGCCTCAATCCATGCATTCGCCATGCATGAGTTTGTACGTCTGCCTTCTCCCCATCTGCAATGCGAGGTGCAGAAATACAGACACAAGGAAAAGAGGCCCTGCCCAAGGAGTCCAGAGTCTAAAGGTCTTAAGGACTCACAGATTGGAGCAATGGTTTTTAAGACAGTGACCCACAGGGTGACTGTCAGGTTGGGGAGTAAGTCATTTTGGAACCCAGCCACGCACATACATTTCTGTCTCTTGTGCTGCGGCTCTTGTGCCAGAGCTGCAGAGTACAATAGCTGCAGTGGAGATTGGGGAGCCACATAGCTAGAAATATTCCCCTGTTTGAACCTTTAAGACACACTTGGCCCATCCCCAGTCTATAATTTCAAAGGCCTTGGGGTTACTTCAGTAAATTCCAAATATGCATGAATTAGCATTTTGAGATCACATGGCTTTGCCATTCAGAGAGCATGTTGTACTTTCTGATGATTTTTATATTTATGATATTTTAATACAAGTCAAACGTTAGAGCTAATTCTACAGAATTTTACTCAGTACTTCTCTTGTCAGGTCCAGAGATAATCTCTTTGTCTAATTCCTAGAGTCTTTACAAGAGATACTTAATTAATGTTTGCATGATGTGAATTCTGTCAGTTTACATCATGAAGGAGAATGGGGTGGGTTTGAAGGTGTAGCCTCAAATTATTTGCTCCTCCCCTATGAAATCAATATCTCCCTTCCCTCGTTTGTAAACTAGGTTGTGACTCACTTCTATCAAATGGCACCTTGGATGAGAGGAGATGTCACTTCTGAGATTAAGTTATAAAAAAGACTATGGCCTCTATCTTGGGTTGTCCCTTTAGACATTCTGGGGGAGCCACGTGCCACGGAGGAGGTGTCCGGGAAGGGGAGCCAGCTTCTGTGTTGTGCAGACGTCCAAGCAGCCTATGGAGAAAGCTACCTGGTTAGAAACAGCAGTCTGCCACCAACCACTGAGTGTCCACTTGAAAGCGCATTTTCCGCAGCATGCCAATGGCTAGGTGAGCTCACTTAAGGGGTAGACTGAGATGAGCATGACCCCAACTGAGAGGTCCTCTGCCACCTCACAAGACAAGCTATTCTGGTTTCTGACTCACAGAAAGAGTGTGAAAAGGGATGGTTGTCACTAAGCTTGGAGTAATGAGTTATGCATCAGGAAAGAAGGAATGCAGGTGGGGATCAACCAATAGGGTGTGAGAGGCCGTCATGGCTGCCTCTTGCTCTGAATTCCTTGCAACGTTGCTGCCAGTCTGTTGAGTCTTGGGTCATGGGCCTGAGACTCCAACGCTGTATTATTCCAATACTCCCAGGTGTCAGTATTCTCTCCAGTGCCACGTTGTCCTTATTGAAGGTGGTCTGGGTTAATCTAGACCGAATTTAGGCACACATTACTTTCAGCTCCTGCAACTTCAAGCTTAACGGTGCTGTCTTGGAGACTCCCATGGTTCATTGCTTCCTTCCCTACGAGAGGGAAAGGACTCCTTTTGCTACATTTATAAACCACTTTAGAAGACGGACAAGTCGGATCGCAGCTCACAGGGCTTTCAAGGCTCACATTTGACCTGTTTTCAGTGTTTTTGGATCCATCTTGCGTTGTCCTAAAATCCAAGAGTCAGTCACAGAGCATCATTTGGGATGGAGCCATTCAAGGTAGTAGCCCAACAGGTCTATCCTACTAGCTAAAGACTGGAGCTGCACCTACTTCTAACCTCAGTGCAATCCCCAGGCCCACACGGGTCACGACGTGGATGGCAGACTGTCATGCTCCTTTTCTGACAACCTGGGTCACAGGAACAATGGGCATCTCCAAAGATTAAGTTATAAAAAATGTCCATCTTCCAGAAGATCAACTAGGACCTGGTATTGATAGAGATGCCCCTCTTCAGAGGACAACCATGAGATGGCACCTTCAATGCCAGGATTCCTCATTGGAAAGTGCTGGAACTTTCTGTCTCAAACTCTAAGACACAACGGTCAGTGAGCTGTGCTACAACAGAGCCACAAGCAAAGATCAATGAAAACTCATGGGCAGCTAGGGGCACTGTTGGGTCCAGCATGCGTCCTGCCATCGGGGAGCCTTGGTGGAAAACCCATGACATCCGCATCTGGTCTACAAGCTCAGTGAGCAGTAAGTGCCAACCAGTGCTAGTGTCAATCAATGTCCCATGGTGTCAGTGTAAGGTGTCAGTGGGAGGGGAAACTGGGCGGGGGTCCACTGGTACTGTGTATGGTTTCTGAAACTTTTCTCTCAATCTGTGCACATCCACATCCCGCAGGAGTGGGAGATTTACTCCACAACCAAGTATTGAATATTTCAAGAGATGGAAGAGTTCCTATGAGTCAGGAGAATGTGACAGTCACGTGAGGAGGATGTGGATAACATGATGGACGGAAGGGACAATCTGAAATGTTTGGTAGCGTCCGAGTGCTGGCAGCCTCTGTGATTGGTGGGGAATCCCGAATGACAGAGCATGCCATAGTGTTCATGGGCAGCTACTGGGGGTGACACAGAGGAAAGATTGAATGATCACACAGCAGGCACGGTGGGCACCTTGGAGGCCCGCCACCTGAGCAGGGCTGGGGTTGCCAAGATCAAGTCTTCTACAAGATGCATTTCCAGTGTTCCCGACCCAACATACGTGCACGCCTCACCCACTCGAGCACCCCTCTTGGATGACATGTGACCACGTTTCCCAGAGGAGGTCCCCCATGCTCAGGAAGTCCTCTTCTATACCCCCACAGGCTGGGTTGGGCACCCCATCTTTGCCCTTTCCAAGCATTTACTACCTCTTGCTCAAAAGATGGCACCTTTCCTTTGTCTGTTGTGCCCAGGATGGAGATCTGCCTCAGTCATCTGTCTGGGCATCCACAGGACCATACACAGAGGGGTGCCAGGAATTTTGTTGAAGAAATGATTTAAAGGATCAACCCAGGGGAATAAGGGGGCCAACCAAGAGTCACTGGTGACCCATTTGTGCAGAGAGTGAGGTGACTGCCTGGCTCTCTGTGGGCAGAAATTATTGACTGCAATGGACACAGTAGTGTCCCAGTGGACCTTACAAGGGAAGGGAAACCCTGTGTGCTTGGGAGTTGGGAGAGAGGCAGGAAATAGTCTTGATGCTTTCAGGGAAATGAGGACTGGTAGGGACCTGCATGCCTGGCTGGCCTCCCAGGCGCCTCGGCACAGCATCCAGCCACACAGCTCTGTCCTGTGTACACCCGCTGGCCACTGCCATCCACAGGAGATCAAGGTCTTCAGCATCCCCCAGCCTCTAAGATCTCAGACAGCCCACAAGTCTATAATTCACAAGAATCAGTGTCAGCTCCATCCAACTTTCAGCTCTTTGAAAAGTTTGTCCTAAGAATTGAGACATCACTTTTCTCTTCCCAAAGAAGGTGTATCTTTTTAGGATTCAAAGAGGCTTGAAAAAAATGTCCTCATTTTCCTTGACGGACGACGTGCTGTGTTCTCCAGGTTGCTGGTCGGAAAATGGAAACAGAAGGTTTTTCCTTTTTATCCCTCCTCGTTACCCCAAAGTGGCTTTTTGGTCTTGCTCCCAATGAAGCCTTGGGCGAGACATTGCATGATGAAAGGGACAGTGGTCGCTCTGCCAGTTACTGAGCCCATCAAGGACTTAACCCTTTGATTGATAAGTCTGCTTCGTTAGGGACATGCGTAGGTAAAACCCTGTGAAATTCAGGGCGGAGGTACGTGAAAGGTGCATCTGACATTCCTCCTTCAGGGAAAGAAAGGCCAAGGTCAGGGGCTGCTTTCCGAGATTCTTGAGCATAAATCTAGGTTGATTTTTTTTGACCTTTCAGTGTGCAAGTGGCAGTCCTGGCGCTAGAGAAACAGGGTTTGAAGCTCTTCTTTTTTCCCTCCTCTTTTTAATTCAACAGCCCCCCTTCCCCCTTCCTTTCTGTATCCAGAGTATAAATTCATGCTTCCTTGTTGGGGAAGTGGGGGACAAAGGGAGACTGTTGAAAATTACTGACCTTGGAAACACCGTAAACGGATTACACTAAACCTGAGGATTTCCAGGAACAAAGAAGCCAAGACAGTGGCCGCAGATGAGCAGGGCCTAGAAGCACTGTGGCAAACCTTCCCGACTTTGAGAGCTACTCTCCACTGTGAAGTGTCACTTACATTGTTGGCAGCTCATCCAAAGGGACATTCCTGTTTGCAGACTGTCACCAGGTTGCTGGTGACGTTGAGAGGGCTTCAACCAGTGCAGACCTCAAAACACGTCCTTGGACACGCTGGAATCCACACAGACCAACTCTCCATGTCTGCTAACTTGCTTACCCCCTGTGTGATGCTGGGTGGGTCCTTGGGACTACATAAACCTCAGTTTCTCCTCATCTATAAATTATTTGTTAGCACTCACGGGAGGGTCATGAATGTTGAAGGAGAAAATGTGCTTGTCGTAGTACCAGAAAAATAACAAGCACCCCTTTGATGTTCGTGTCCTCGTCACTGTCTCTAGGAGCCATTTGGAGATGAAGATTGTATTTCACTATGTATTTGGTGGCTCTCTGTGCAAGGTGGCCAGGGCTGTCAACACTTGAATTTCCCCTTGCTCCTTATTAAACTTCTTTGTCATCCTGAACCTCGCCTGCAAGAAAACTCAGCATGGAGCAGGTCTTATTTTTTTTTCTACCTCTTCCTAAAGAGAAGCCAAAACACAGTTTGCCCTTCTATCAATAGATGGTTGTTTGGACAGCCTCGATTCCACGCCAGTTTGGTTTCTATTCTGAACATAACTTTATTTTCCCCCATTGAAGGATGCAGCAAAACCCCTCTTTGTGCAGAGGCCGTTAAGACTGCCCATTCTTAAATTAGCTCAGCAAAAAAGAAGTGCATTTTATAGTCAAGCCAGCAGTAATTGGACACTGTGACTATGAGTGGCCCTTGCGGTGTTTGGATGCGGGCCAAATGTACCTTCTGTCTGTCTCTGACACCGGCAGACAATAGCCGTATTATTTACTGCACTGGCTCCGTGCATTTCCAAAGGCCAGCTGCGAGAACAAAAGAAGCGCTCACACTTTGCCCAGCCCTACCCTCTACCCGAGGCTCTATCCGTGTTTTGTAAATAATTCACCCACCACCCCAAATGTTGGATCATCTATTCTTTACTTCTTTCCCTTTGCACTAACCAGAGCTGCAAAGAAAACGCACATCACTCCTGTGAATCCTTGGAGGGCGATGGAATGGAGGGAGGGGTGGCCAACATCTCTTTGTTTCCATACCTTGGGGTACAGAGTCATGACTACGGACCAGCTAGGAGGAGGCAGCAGCAGCAGGACCTGGGGGAAGTTGGCAAGGCTCAGCCTCTCCTGGACGGCCATGCTTCCCAACAATGCCATTCTGAGTTTTGTCTGCAGAGCTTCCTAAGAACTTGATGTTCACCCAGGAAACACTCCTAGGTTGTCCCAGTTATGACCATATGATCCGCATGTTACAAACAGCCCGGTCTTTATAAGAAGTGAGCAGAGAGTATCACAATGGACCTGGCTTCTGTTCAGAGACAGAATCTGGGGACGTGGACTCCACTGTCTGGGATTGTCTAATTGTCCATACCAATGCGATGCAGCTTCATCGGATATTGGACATGCGGTCTGTGAGAAGGATGGGAGCCCACGGCTCCTGACCCAGGCCTGGGTCTATGAAGCACAGTTTAATCTAAACCATGCCACCATCTTGTAAGCCGTAGGGCCTCTGTGGAAGCTTCTGTCCATAGCCATCTGTGGGCCCTTCTCACCCTCTCCCACACTGGACTACGTTTTCTCACCTACTCCTGGGACATCCAGCTCCTGGCCCTCTGCTCATGTGCATTGGAACCTGCTGCATGCAGTTGCTCTTTCAAGTTGGATGGAGGGGTCCTCCCTCTGCAGCTCAGCCTGTGTGTCTCCCTGCATAACACCTGCCTCCAGATGTGTAGCCAACACCTGGCACAGTGAGATCCAGACCAGGATGCTGCCCAGCCACAAGAACCACCCCTCTATCCCACTGGTTCCAGAAATTCCACCAGGAGCACTTTTCCAGATCGGCCACCCTGGGGGTCTGTAGTGGTTTGTAAACGAATTAGGTGAAGTTTTTCCTCATTCACTTCTCCATCTCCCTGAGACAGGCCAGGCAGGGCACACACATTTTAGAGGTGAGTTTAAGTGAGATTTCAAAGATGTTCAGGTTAAACAGGGAGAGATCAAAGCTAAGGCCTTCAGCTGTGCAAGTCCATCGGCATTTCAACACACGGGAGCCAGGGGCACCTCATCTCGACCCTTGAAGGGTCTGACTCTGGCCTCCACTGAGCTCATGCCCACCCTTGGATTTTTCCTTGTGGCTAGAGGTCCTTGTGCTACAGGTGATGAGTCTAATCAGGCTCCCTGCCTCTCTAGACATTCAGAGCCAGACAGACCTTCGAGGACCCCATTGTTTTTATCCTTATTTCTCTGACTGAACTTGGAGCTCGGGGAAATCACAGCTTTTGCTCAAGATTCCCAGGCCCACCAGCGACAGATAGGCGCTTGAAGCTACGGTGCCGACCCAAGTCTTCTCAGCTTCCAGGACCCTGCTCTAAGCTCATCATCACATGTGCCGTTTTTTTCTTCAGGGTTTGTCCTGGAAGGATTTTGACATTTTGAGTGTGGGGATGAGGGCTGCTGGAATGTCACTGCACCTACTCTGAGTGAAAGCCAATTTCCCCTTAGTTTGGTACTTGCAAATAGCAAAGTTAATTAATCCCCTGTAAATAAACATTTGCAAACTGCAGCTCAATATAACAGCATCCAGGAAGGCTTCCAAATGGGTTTTGAGATTAGATGAGAAAAGGACCAGAGCCCATCACATGACCGTGAATCTGAAAGTTGGGCCCATTAGTGATTCCTAGAGGCTAGAAAGAAGGGGCGGAGGGAGTTGGGTAAGGGGTACCCAAACACAGTCAGATAGCGTTAATAAGCTCCGCTGTTCTTCAGCATGGGGAGGTGACGGCTGTTCACAGCCACCTATTATACATTTTATGAATAAGTGGAGGAGAGGGGCTGGGAGGCTCCACCCATACATGGAGTAACCACATGGAGATGGAACCCTTCAGTGCTCTGATGTGATCAGTTCGAATCACATATGTATATTGAAATGTGACATTGTACCCCAGAAGGATGTGTATAATTATTACATGTTAATTGAAAATTAACATGTTAATTTAATAATTGTCAGGAGGTGGAAATGTTAACTACACTGATTTGATCACTACATACTATATCCGTATATCAAACGATCACACTGTACCTCGTAAGTTTGGATCATTAAAATGATAATGAAAAACACATTGTCTTCGTGGGGCCTAAAGATACCCAGATGGATTCCAGCCCTGCCATTGGATCACTGAGACCTTTGGCAAGTTGACAGATGGTCTCTGAGCCCATGTTTCCATATGAAAAATATGTTGAGGTCACCACTGTGGGCATTCTGCTGGACTTGGAAAGAAGAGATGCCTTCTACGCTTTACCTGCTCCCTGGAGTGCTCCAGGCGGCAGGTCCCTCTCCTCTCCTCTCCACCCACCTTCCTGCCTTCGAGCTTTGCAGAGCCTGAATACAGAGCTGACCTCCAGGGACTCCTCAGCTTCCGGAACCTCTTTGGATAATGATGGTGTTGGGCAGGAGGGTGCAGCCAGACCACGTCCAGCTCCTTCTCAGTCTTGATGGACTCACACGGACCACTGATTTGCATCATCCCCTTCCTGTCTAATGAGCTCGTGTGCTCACAGTTAATGAACTAATTACTTCTGGGCAAAATCAGCATTAAGTTGCAAACCTGCCTTCTGCAGCCTCCATCATCAGACCTGCATTCTTTTGTTCAGTTCGAAAAAGCAGGGCAGTACCCCAGCTCTGCCAGATTCCGACGACAGGTCGTCACCAACCTGGAGACGACCAAATCTGCTGGCACCGTGTGAATTAAAATATCTCTCTGGAGGAGAGACACCAGACATGACAGGTACTTTCTAGAGACGCGGGACGGCTGAACACATGCTCTGACCTGTGGGCCTGATTGCTTTTCCAGTTGGAAATACGGCTCCTTGGCAAGGCTGGAGGATCCCGCCCCCCCCCCACCCAAAATGACTCAATTAATGGCAATTAAATGGAGGTGTGCAAATGGATTGCTTTCGATTCAGATGGTGGTAGGCAGATTGTCTCTGAGCAAACAGGAGGGAGCTTTATCCACAAGAAAACCTGGGAGGAAAATCTACTCTACTTTGAGACCCTCTGTGCCTGGGGAAGGCCTGTAAGTGGTGTGGTCAACGGCGACTTTCCTAAAGACCTTTGTTTGTATTCCTTGTTTACCGAGAGGTCAGAGCACAGACTTCGGAGTTAGCTATTGGGGACGTGAATCCTGGCCGCGTCCCCAGTTGGTGTGGGACCGTGGAGGAACCACTGAATCTCCTCTTGGTTTGCCGAGTTTCCTCTTTGTTGACACCTGGAAGATGACACAGCCCCATCACATTGGGGTCCTTGTGGGATCTAAATGGGTTGGGGTCTAGGTACCGATTCTGTAAACCCTGGCTTAACCCCAGGTGGAGACCACTGATCTTCATCTATGTCCATTTCCCAGCCTCCCTGGAAGTTGGGTTAGGGACATGAATCTGAGTCCTGGCAAATGGGAAGTGAGGCCTCTCCACCTCAGCAATCTGGATGGTCACCTGGTCCAGAAGCTACTGTGGGGCAGAATCTCGTCAGCTGGGCCAGGGGGTGCAGGCGAGAGATATTAGTTTTCTTTTCTTTCTTTTTTTTTTTTTAAGAGAGAGAGAGAGAGAAAATTTTAATATTTATTTTTTTTTTAGTTTTTGGCGGACACAACATCTTTGTTGGTATGTGGTGCTGAGGATCGAACCGGAGCCGCACGCATGCCAGGCGAGCGCGCTACCGCTTGAGCCACATCCCCAGGCGGACATTAGTTTTCTTTACTGAATAAGTTTCCCGGAGCAGCCATAAACTAGCTGCCTGAAAATGAAGCACAAGAAATCTCTCCTCTCATGGTTCTGAGGGCCAGAAACCTGAGCTCAAAGAGCCAGATTGTCCGTGTTCTCTCTGAGCCTCTGTGGAGTCCTTCCCACAGTCTAGGGGGCTGTCGACCTTTGACATTCCAAGCTTCTACCTGTTTGACTCCTCCTGTCATCACAGGTACCCTCCTCCTCTTAGAAGAACGCCGGCCATGTCGGATCAGGGCCCACCCATGTTAACTGCATCCCACTGGCAAAACTTTCCTTCCAAATAAAGTCCTATTCCCAGGCACTGGGGAGTAGGATTTCTGACCTATCTTTGGGGATCAACACACAACACCTGTAACACCTACTGGTTCACTGGTTCGTGTAGGAAATATAATATGCGGGAGGTAGGGGTCTCTATGAAGTGAAGTCAGAGATTTGGGTGTTTGTAACCAAAGTCCCCTCGTGGGGCAAAATCAGCTCTAAGTTGCAAACCTGCAGGTCCTGGAGGACTTCAGCCCCATGCCAGGTGGGCAGAGAATACCCACGGAGCTTGCCGTCCAGCTCAGCCCTGGCAAACAGGAAGTGTTGAATAAACGGGGACTATCACAGGTGTCATTTCAGAGTGTGGCCACTCTGGGGATGAAGATGAATAAAACATTATCCTCTTGGAAACCCTGGGGAGTGGTTGGGGAGACAGAAAATGAAACAGATTAATAATATAAAGGTGCCCGACGGAGAGCACTGTTGTTATTTTTGGCCCAGAGGAGCCAGTCCTCAACTCTCCCAGGCATGGAATGTCGGGTGTGAGGGTGTGGAAGGGTGGGCAGCGGAAGGAGACCACACCACAGAGGCCACCGCGTGCCAAGCTACAAGTGGAATGCAGGGACCTTTGAATGTACAGAGGTGTGGATAGCTTTGTCCTTGGAAGGAGTGAGAAGCTGCACTTCTCTGACAAAGCCCAACACAACAGCCACGATTGCACCATCACCTCTGCTGCGGGCGCCTGGGCACTGCCCGGCCCTGGTCTCTGTCCACAGTGACGGCCTGTGGCCTGCCCGTTAGCAGGGAAACCCCCTTGACACCTCCACTTTGCCTCCCCCTTTCCCATGGTTCCATTCCAACACCCGGCCCCAGGGATCTTCTCTGGGGTTTAGCATCTCCCGAGTACATCCTGTCTTAGGTAACTATCTGCACACGTAACTGTACCTGTTAAATGGAATAATTCAGCCCACTCTGAATGTCTGTCATGAGCCAAACCCTGAGCAGTCAAAACAATCCAGGTTTTCAAAATGCACCACCTCCTTGGGCATTCATCCCTCCCAGTGACCTAATGACTACCCCCCACCTGCCTTCCTTGGCCACCTTTCCTGTCCTTCAGTTTTCTCCTTGCCTCCTCCAGGAAGCCCTCCTTATTACCCCAGGACATGACCGGATCTCATGGTGGACTCTGCAGTCTTCATTTCTTATTGACACTGTCAGAAATCACCAATGACTTGAGGGCTTTGGTCAATCCAAACTTTTTCTTAGTTCTAGAGGTCTGAAGTCTAAAATGAGACTCCTGGAGCCAAAATCAGGGCCCTGGAGTCTGCCTCTCTTCTGGATATTCTGGGAGAGGACCTGGTCTGGCCCTTTCCTGAAGCCTCCTGAGTCTTCCTGAAGCCTCTGCTCACAGCCCCACCACCCCGACTCTGTGTCTGCTGCCACTTCTCTGCTCGGCTCTGGGCTTCCTGGGAGCCTTTTTTAAAGATTATCTTGGGCCACCAGATAATCAAGAGAGTCTGCCCACCTTAAGATTTTCACCCGGTCACCTCTGCAAAGTGTCTCTTCCCCTGGGAAGTCCCAGAGTCACGGGTTCCAGGAGTTAGGATGTGGACATCTTTGATGGGTTAGCACACTGGGTTGTGGTTTTGCAGCCTTCCTACCTGTGCACTCTGAAGATGGAAGCTGCGTGCTTCAGCACCGTATCTCTAGCATCCCTCCAGGTTCTCATGGTCCATGGGTCCCCATGAAGGTTTGATGAATGAATCAAATCACAGCCTGCAGCTTCTGCTCAGGAAGACCACATGGGCCTGCCAGTCGGGGGGGGACATGGCAGGGCAAAAAGCTTCGACAGGGGTCCTGAGGCAGAAGTCCTCATGCATGGTGGGGACTACAAGAGCCAGAGCCATAGAGCTCCCGAGAACCCAGCAGGGGAGCATCTCCACGTTGACGCTGGTAGGATCCATGCTCTCGTTCACCAAACCCTGTGGTGACTGGACTGGTTCTGCACATTTTATTTGCTCTTCATTTTCCAAGTAGGACCCAAACATGGACAGAACACATTCCACAAAGGAAAGAGTGAAGAAGTGCTCTCCCAACACGCATCTGGTTTAAGTGACTGAGCACATTGTAAATCAAATCTTCCTTCCAGAAACTACTGTATATGCAAAGGTATCATTGCCTCCTAGGAGATTCAAAATAAATTCCTGGCCTTTATTTGTAATGAACCAGTTGTTCTTATTTTCACTGTTATTCTCATCATCCTCAAAATGATGGAGCAAATGGTCTTATGATCATATTGGACCATAATTGCTGCCAGAAAGAAAACAGGCACATTCACATCTGAAAGTGTTGGATGGGAGGAGGGAAGAGGGTATCTGACATATGTGGACTACCTGGCACTGGCTGGTTCTATGTAGAGTTAGTCTCATTGTATCAGTTAGCCCTTTCCACAATTACGCTGCATCACCAGGAAATCCATGGGTCTTCATCACATGGTTTTCACCCTTTTAGACTAACAGCCTTGTTGGACATTGTTTGGGTCCGGGGAGGGCAAAGGAACAAGAGACTCAGTGGAAACAGCAAGATAAGATCCTTTGTCGACTTGACCAAAGCCAGTCACATAACCAGGCCCAACGTCGAAGGTTGGGGGTGCAGGTAAAGATGAGCAGTGGAAGCCAATGGTCCAATTTACCACACTCCTAGAAACAGAGTGCATCTATTAGGTGGTTGAGGAAGCTGGGTTGGAAGAGAGTGAACAGACTTGCCCCCCACACAAAAAAGGCCAGAAAATGGTGGAAAGTGGGCTCGAGTCTGGGTTTGTCTAACTCAGTGATCTTCAGAAATTTTCACCCCCAGGGAACACTGGACTCTATCTGAGGCCATTTTTGTGTGTCAAACTGGTGGGACAGGGTGGAGGAGTGGTTGCTATAGGTGCCTAGTAACCGAGGTCAGGAATGCTCCTAGATTCTTACAAGGAAAGAGACAATTCCCAAGACAAAGAATTTCCCAATGTCCAGGTGGAGAAACCAGGGTCCCAGGTGTGACCTCCTTCCTTCGACTCAAATCCCTTCGAGAGACCTCACCGAGTCCAACTGGGGGCAGAGCATGACCCGGTCACAGGTGAGTTTGATACCCTTTGTTTGGGCTTGCCATGTTTAATTTATGACTGATGTCACTTATTCCTTCAGTGTGCATCCCAAGGCCCCGGGACACCCCACTTTCCCATTGATACCAAGATGTCTGCAAGTGCTGGTCTCTGACTATCTTTATGCCTCTCTCTGTGCTGGACACACATTTGCAGTTGAATCTCACCATCATGGCTCAACTGGCCCCTTGCTGGGCACGTGGGCAGCTCCTGCTCTGGGCCATGCATCAGGACCGTAACCTCACTGAAGAAGGCGCCACTGCTCGCCAGCCTCTCCCAACGGCACCCTACCCCCAACACCCCACACCCCGTCATGTCACCTGCTTCCTTTATGTACTGTCTAATTATCCTTCACAGAGGCAACACTCCTGACTAAATAAAATATTCAGACAACTCCTCTGATGGGGGCAGCATATTCTAAAGTCATATTGAGAATACCCTTTGTTTTTCCCTTAAGCTGGGCAGGACCAGGGTTGGAGCCCTGGAGATTACCACCACAGGACAGGCCTCTGACATCCCTCCTCTCTTCAGCCAGTCTGGAGCGGCCTCGCTTTCTCCCTGTTTACGTTGGTGAAATACATTCGTCTTTGGTTTCACTGACCTGAATGCGTCCATCTGTAGGGCTCTGCATCAGCCCCACTGATTTCATATTTTTATTTTATCACTGCCTTTTTTTTTTCCCTGATACTGTCATCTCATTAAAATGTCTTTTAGCTTTTAGACATGAAGGCAGAAAAAGGACTAATTAAAATCTGCTTGGTTCTCTGATGTGCAAAATGGAGAAATACCGGGTACACAAGGAACCAGGTATAAACAGAAAAGAGGGAACCCACAGAGCTACACCAGCCCCGAAGAAAAGGGAATAATTGGAACCACGGAGTTGGGCCAATCCCCCAGGCTGCTCTCCGGTCCCCGCTGAGGTCAGAGGTCAGCGGAGGGACTTCACAAGACTTTTGCCGATAGCAGACTCTGGATTTCGGAAGCAGCTCCACAGCGACTTCATCAAGCTATCCAGTGGAATAAACCTTGATGAAAATCATGGTTTCGTTCAGAGCTCCGGGTCCTTTTGTTTGTTTGTTTGTTTCTCTGTATCCAATCAGCATCTTAGCCTAGAAAAGATCGAACTTCTCCAGTGTGTGCTGGGTCCCAGGCCAGGCCAGGACTCCTTTTCATTCCTTGATGGTACAAAAAAGTAGGGCATTCAAGAGGATTTTCATTTGTGTGTGTGTGTTTTTAAGTTGGTGTATGATTATGTGCAGGGAAATGCACAGATCTCTCGTGTAAAGTCCCACGGGTTCCGACACATTGACACTCCCGTGTAACACACCACCCCTGAAATTCTGAACATCCCTCTCATCACCAGAGCTGCCTCTCCACCTTGGCAGGCAAATTCCGCCAACCTCCTCCACCCTGGCAGACTGTTCTGATTTTTCTCACCGTTGATCATCTTTCCCTGATGGAGACTCTCAGTGAGCAAGAGGCCTGGCTGCATGTGCTCCTCCTGTCTGGACCCCTGCCCTCAGGGTCACGGGCGGTGCCCATTCTGCTGGCAGTAGCGAGCTGAGTGTGGCGTGACTTGGGCATCTCTTCTGCTGGTGGACCTTTCCCAAGTCCCCTGCTTTGGGAACAGTTTGGGGGTATTATGGATGAAGGGGAATGCACATCACTTTGTAAGTTTCTCTTGGGCAAATACCCAGGAGGGGGCTCTTGGGTGGTGCTGTGGCTTGAATTTCTGTGTCTCGGGACATCCATCGACTGAAGCTCTAATCCTCAGGGTGGTGGTATTTGGAGGTGGGGGTAATTAGGTCAGGAGGGTGGTAGGAGTAGTGGTTTCAGAAGAAAAGACCCCAAGAAAAGATGGTCCCTTTCCTCCCTCTACCTGAGGACACAGCAAGAAGGTGGCCATCTGCCAACCAGGAAGCAGAATCTGCGCACATCTGGATCTGGGAGGTCCCAACTTCCGGGACCGGGAGGGCTCATAAGTGTCTCTAGGCCAGCTGGGCCATGAGAGTTTGTCACGCTGGCTGACCTGACTGAGACAGGGACTGCATGACGAAGTTGTCAGAAACCAATAAGCTTTTCAAAATCCCGTGCCATTTTACACTTCCACCCACCACACACGGGTCTTCTGAGGGGTCCACGTCCCCTTCGATGTGTGGTGGCATCGGTTTTGAGACCTCCTTATTCTAATGGGCAGGCAGTGGTGCCTCATCATGAGTTTAGTGGCACTTCTCTGCTGACTGGTGACACCAACTCTTTTCCATGGGCCTCTCAGCCATTTATGTATCTTTTTTTTGTGTGTATGAAATGTGTATATTCCAGTCTTTCCCCCATTTTCTATCCTGAGTTGGAGGATCTCTTGATACCTGTCTAGTCTGAATGCACCTTTCTTCTCAGATAAGTTGGGGAAGATGCCTGGACCATGGGTCCCTTTCTCCAGGCCACGGTGTCTTCAATGAGCAGTTTTTAAATAGGTTGATGTCCAAGTTCTCCATTTTTTAAAGCTTCATTTTGGCTGACCTATAATAACGGTGCAAAGTCATAATGCAGGGCCTTACTCAAACGCGGACTCTGAAGAGGTTGTTCTCATAGAAGTTGAGAGTAGAAGAGGTTTCCTGGAGGCAGGGGAGGGTGGGCCAAGGGGAATGAGAAGACCTTGGTCCATGGGTGACTACTTTCTGTAGTTAAGAAACCATTGCCTATCCCAAAGCCCTAATTTCCCGTTTTCTTCTCGAAGCTCTGAAATTTTAGCTTTTCTGCATGTTCTTGCCTATGAATCCTCCCGACTGATCTCCATGTGTGAGAGGAGGAGTCATGTCCCAGAGTGGCTGAGGTTCATTCTTATTTTTGATGGAGAGGCATCAGTTACTTGGAGACCATCATTAAAATTCCTTTGGAGTCGTCACTATATACGTTGTCAACATTTTCCCCTTCTTTTAAATAGCTAAGGATGCTGAGGCACAAACTAGTGCTACAGTTTTTCTAAGATCAGGCAGGAGCAGGTGACAAAGCCTGGATGAGGAGAGTTGAGCTCCGCCTCACATTGATCCCTCCATCGTACCCTGACGGAGAGAGGCCAGCATGCCTCGCCGGGGGCCGTGTTCACAGGGATCTGACGACTCAGAGACTTCGATGAAGAACACTGGTCAGCTGGCCAGTCGGGGTCAGGGGTTTCCCAGCCTGAGGGCCCTGGTGTGATTTTTTTTTTTTTTTTTGGTTTGAGCTGATGGAATCAATTTATATATTTGAGGGAACATGCGAACTCACTGTTAAGTAAGCCTTGTTATAAAAACAGACGATGACTCACTCAGACCCACCTCTGTCATTGTTCTGTCCCCCGTGAGTTGTATGAAGAAGGATGATAATTGTGTGGGGGTGAGAGGCTGGCTGAGAAGCCTGATCTGCTCTTGCCACAGTGAGTGCCTGTATTGAGACTTCACTTTGTTCTCCATACATATACACGATTCTGATTTGTCAATCAAAACTAAAACCAAAATTAAAAAGAAGCTGATGCAAACTTATTAAGCACCTATTGTATGCAGAGAACTGGGTAAGTGTGAAGCAGAGAAAGATGGACCGTCCTCAGGGACTCCTGTGGTCAGGGCACACCTGTCCTCTGTCAGGGGGCAAAGGAAGAGTCTGGAAGGTGAAATATGTGCCTGAGTGAGCAGGTGACTGACGGAATCCCAGGAAACCTGCTGGGGACAGGGAAGCTCCAGTGAACCAGGAGACTCCATGTCATTTTATCTGTGAACCTTTGTTGAAGGAATGTGATTCGGTCACAAGGGCATTTTGCATTTTTGCTGATCAATTCTCAACTAAAGCTATTTTCACCAAGGGGTGACGCACGCCCCGGGCCACATCCCACAAGAGAAGCTTCCTGGGCTCTGTGGCTCTTCTGTTCTGGGTCCAGGCACGGGCTCCTCTGTCTTCACACAGCTCGGGAGCAAAGGGTAGCCTGTGGCTGTGAAGGGCTGTGGACCCGAGTGGGTCCATCGGGACAACTCCCGATGGGCAGTAGGTGTGGTCTTTCCAGGGTGCTGTTTCTCTCTGTGGTGCTGTGAGCCTCAGAGAGACCCAGGTAGTGTCCCCTGACCAGTGGCATCACAGCAAAACTCTCACTGTGCCACCATCAACCGACAAGGATTGGGTGATGAGGAGGCAGATCCCCGAGAGGGTGCATGGCCAGACCTGACCTGTCCTGGAGGGACTCAGGAGGTGGCCAGTTGCAGCAGTCCGGCTACAGCAAACTAACCGGGGTGGGGGGGGTGACGAACAACTTGTGTACCTTGATACAGCAGGAGTGGGGGCCGTTTATTGTAGGACAGGAGGGGTATATATACATTCCACACAGCTTATCTAATTAACATAAACTAGATACAGCAGTCAACCAATCAGGAATCTCCACACTTAATGGCTGGCTGGCGTGACTTCACAAACCACTCCCCCTGGCAAAATGCCAGGCGCCATCCTGACTTGTTTACAGACCCTAACAGCCAGTGTGGCGTCAACTCTGGGCTCTGAAGAGGAATTGTGGGGAGAGTCTGCTGCCCCTCGCCAAGCCTGTGGCCAGCCAGGGGACTCGGGCACCGCGGTTTCTTTGCCACGCGTCCGGGGATTCTCGGGCATGATGCTTCCTTCCAGCCTGCGCCTCTGACTCAGAAGGTCGCGCTGAACCTCACCCCTGAACCCACCGCTCGCCAACGTTTCTGCAGAGCACGTTTTCCACGCAGCAGGGGGCCAGGCCAGGGGGCACCTTGGAGGTCAGCCCACAAGGACCTCGGAGACTCCACCCTGCGGGCTGCTCTCACTCTTTGGTCTCAGGCTGGACTCCTGCAGTGGCTCACGTGACCCTCAGGCACACTCTGTCCCTTTTGGCAAGTCCAGGGGGACCCTAGTGAGTCCCACGCCACGTGGACACTTGCTCCCTGGCCCTTTCACCCCCCTGGCCCTGGCCCACAGCTGGGTTATAAGGAGCCACTCCAGGCCAGGGTGCCGCTCTTGCCCAGGCCACAGGGTCCTGGGCTCTGTCCCCAGCATTGCCACCCACAACACAGCACAGCAGGGTGGCCTTCCAAATGCAGCTCCTCCTGATGAGCCGCTGCCTGTCACAGACCCTGAGGTCTCCCCTTCCCTCTCCCTTTCTCACTTTGATGGATTCTTTTCAAAGCATCCTTGGCCTGTTCACAAATAATCTTCAGTTTGGAAAAACCCAGTAACTCAGGTGAACCTGTCCTACCGACATCCAAGAAATGAGCTTCCTAGAGCAGGGAGAGAAGGTGGCAGAGTACACACTGCCCGGGCCTCGGCTCTGGTCCCCTGACCTGCTGTGGGATCCTGCTGAACCTCAGCCCGTTTCCTCAGGTGAGAAGCAGAGAGGACCCTGTGTCCACTTTACAGGATTGCTGGGAAGGGAGAGGCAGTTTACAGCTCTTGGAAGGATTCCTGGCACCGGATGAGTCTTCAGTAAATGAGATTTCTTGTGAGTAATCTTGTGCCTATAAAGCATAAACATTTATAAATAAAAATACGAATTTTCACATCAATTGGGTTATCTTCTCATTATTATATCTTTTTAAAAAAATATTTTTTAGTTGTAGATGGACACAATACCCTTATATTTTGTACTTATATTTTTACATGGTGCTGAGAATTGAACCCAGTGCCCCCCACATACCAGGTAAGTACTATACCACTGAGCCACAACCCTAGCCCCATGATTACTTTATCTTTTCCCCACTTATCTTCAAATCTCTCCACAGGGCTATCTATCTCATCATTTTTACCAACTGTATAATATTCCATGTGAACATACCATTATCCATTTATACCTTGTCTCAGTGGACATTTCATCTTAAAAATGTGTTTTGCTTGCTATTATTTGACAAAAAGCAGTAAACTATAGCAACAGAAAAATGGACAAAGGATATAGATAAGACAATAGAAAACCTACCACTGTCCACAAAGATATGAAAACATGTAATCAACTTACAAGTAATAAGGAAAATAAAAATAGAAATCCTAATGAACGGTGGTTTTCTCCTCACAATAAGTGATGTTAAAGAAATATTGATGGTGTTCATTGTTGAAAAGGAGGTGATCAAGTAATTTCTGTTCTACTCCATTGGTAGGAATGTGAATTTTAACATGTAGCCTCTCTGCATGCAAAAAGATATTTTTCTTATTGGTTTGTAGACACCTTTACTTATTATGAATATGGATAATTTTCTATTTGTGTTGCAATTATTTATCTTATACTTAGATTTGTAAATGCTGAGTCTTACTTTAAATAAAACTTGATTTCAATGCAGTTATATGTGCCAACGTTTATATTAAGGCCTCCAACTTGGGGGTCTTATTTAAGAAGTTTCTTCACATCTTAAGGTTGCAAAACCATTATTTATTTCCTGCTAACATTTTGATAGCTCATTTGTGTACAGTGGCCTTGTAATCCATTAATTATTTCCTGTATAAGTGAGACTGGTAGTGATCTAATCATGTTTATCCAAAGCCGAGTGTCACTAAGACCTTTAGTAACTATTCCATCATTTCCTTCGTGGCCAGAAATACCAGTTTCCTCACAGAGGCCACTCTTTCCACAAGCCTTAAAGATCACCTTAAAGATTCACGTTCAGATTCCCCAGGGGTATTGGTCTGCCGTTGGTGTGATGCTGTGTGCAGCTACCTGCCTGTTGGATTTGGAAGCAGCCATCTGTGTTGGGCTCCTGGAGTGAGTTGGGACGTTTCCATGTTGTTTATTGTTTTGGCACAGTGAATAAAACATCGGGATTCTCCCTTCACCAACTTGATGGAGGTGAAACTTAACTACAGTAAAATGAACCCATTCGAACGTGTTCATTTGATAAGTCTTGAAATACACTTGCACTCATTTGAACACCAGTAAACCAAAATAAAAAAGAAAACTTCATTTTGCCCCAAAATGTCTTTATAAACATATCCCTTTTGTAGTTAATTCCTTGGGGCTTGGCTCTTCATTTACCATTCTGCTTTTATTTACTATAGCTTAATTTTGCATTTCAAAGAACATCACATAAATGAAATCATAATAGGCATAGTCTTCTGTGTCTGCCCTTTTTAACTCAGTATGACTTTTTTTTTTAAATTAATTGATGCTGTGGCTTACACAAGAAGTATGCTTATTTTCATTGCTGAATATTATTTCACTGCATGGATGTATCACAATTTGCTTATTTACCTGTTGATGGGCATTTGGATCAATGCCAGGTTCAGGTTATTATAAATAAAGGAACCATAAATATTTGCATTCAAGTTGTATGTGCACATATGTTTTCATTTCTTTTGGGCAAATACCCAAGAATCAGATTTCTAGGTCACGTGGTAAGTGAACGCTTACCTTTATTGGAAATCACAAAATTATTTTCCGAAGTTTTCTACATTTTGCTTTTCCAACCTGAGTGCACGTGGGTTTCAGTGGCTCCACGTTCTTGCTGACTGCTGATGGTGTCAATCTTTCTAACCTCAGCCACGGGGAAGGCCTGTAGGAGTATGACATTTGGGTCTTCATTTGCATTTCCTTGATGACTAATGGTGTTGAGCACTTTTCACCTGGTTTGGGGCCCTCAGAAGGTGTTTTGTTGAGTGTCTCTTTCAACCTTTGTTTTCTTCCTTTCTTGTGCCGTTGGTCTTCCTAATATTTGGTGGTAAGAATTCTTCATGTATTTTGCATGAGTCACTTGTCATGGGTGTTAAGACATTTTCTCCCAGTCTGCTGTGGATCTTTCCATTCCCATAACTGCTTCTTCCAAAGAGCAAAACATTATAACTTTGATGAAGGACATGAACTTTGTGAGAGACGACTTTTGGACTATTTTTTAAATTCTTGTGATTATCTTTTACATTGCCCTAATTAATTTCGCCATTTATATTAGTCTTGTTAATCATTCATTACTTTCAGTTTTTCAAATTTATTAGCAATAAAAGTATAATGTCATTTAAAAACCTCTTTCCATCCCGTCCTTATTATCTAAGCTCTTTACTCCTGATTGGAGCTTTTCTTCTTTGTCTTCTTTTATTTTTTTTCTTCATTTTGGATTTCTTGACAAGTCAAGATGAATTCTTCTGCTCTAATTTATTTAATTAATTTCTCTTGTAATATTTAGATTTTTTATGATACTTTTAGAATTTTAAGTTAAAATCTCCATTTACCCTTTTCTAGTCTCTATTTTAGCATAAATACAGTTTTGGCTGGAAGTTGTTTCTTAAATTATCTCCATCCAAATTTTAAGGATTTATTAAGTATTGTTTTCATTTTATTTATATCTAAAATGTTTTGATTTTCTGTTTTAATATCTTCTTAAACTAAAGAGATAGCTTTTCAATTCAAAGTGAAAACTTTGTTTTCCTAATTCTCTTATACTTTAAATTTAATGTATACTCTAATTCTTCCTATTTTCTGCTTTTGTGAATATATTAATATTTGATTTGACCCATCCTACATGGTGAATTTCATTTTCTTTATCAGAGGAATTTGAAAAGGCTGGCATTTTCTGTTTGGCACTGCATGTTAATGGTGTGTTCAGTTTTTTTTTTTTCTGTATTTTTACTTATTTTTGTTTACTTGATGTGACATTTGATCTCAGAGGAATGTGTTAAAATCTTCTATTATGATTGTGGATTTATTGGTTTTTCTTTGCATCTCCAACAGGTTTTGTTTTATGTAGTTGGGAGTTTTGTTACTGGATGTGTGAATGTTCCTTTTGATGGAGTGTAATATTTAATAATATTGAGATCCCTTTTTGTCCTATTTAATATTTTTGACTTGGAGTCTATGTTGTCTGATATATATTTTTCTTCACCTCTTTTATTTAAGCATTTGCTGGCTTCTCTTCTTCCATCTGTCTGTTTTTAGGCTCCCCCTGTCATTTTGTTTTAGGGGCATGCCTTATAAACATATCGTAGCAGGATTTTTCTTTTTTTAATACCCAGTCAGAAAATTGTTATCTTTTCGTAGGGGTATTTGACCCATTCACATTTATTGTAATCGTTGGTATTGTTCAATTTAACAATGCTCTTAATTTCCATCTACTTTGCTTTCTCTTCCTTTTCAGTATCTTTCAGGTAAGTTGAGTGCTCTTCAGTCTTCTGATCTCCTCTAGGGTATTAAAAGGTTGGTTTTCATAATATAAAATTCACAGTTTTGAATTCACAATAGAAAAAAACTAAGAATGGTTTGAGGGACCATCCGTGATCATGATAATTGAAGGATGGAATTTTAAGGACAAAGAATTCTTGTGGCCACTGGGGTCACAGTCAGCTGGTAAGAAAGCCACAGCAGCTTTTCCCTGGCTGGTTCCTGGGAAGGCACTTGCTAGGTCTCTAGAGTAGGCCATGGCACCTCTGGGAGTTGGGAGGTGAGAGGCTGCAGTGAGAGCCTTGGAAACCCTCCAGGTACGTATGTGCTGCCATGGGAGAAGCGGGTGCCAACGTGCTCTGATATCTGAGTGAGTCTGAGTCAGACGTGGGCTGCAGGGACCCCAGGAGGAGGTGGAGAGTGAGGAGGTGACTCACAGAGATGCAGGGTGGTTGTGGGGCTGGAGACTCTCCTGTGAGCACTGAGCGGGTGGAGCAGGGTGGCAGGGCGTGCTGAGGGGAGAGCCTGCAGGCCTTGGGCTGGCGCAGGAGCAGGCCCATCACAGGGCCCTGAGGAGTCCCTGAGGGGTCCAATGTACAGAGGGGTGAAGGTCAGTGAACCAAGAAGGGACTTTGGGGGCCTGAGAGCATTTAACTCAGTGTCTGACCTGCCCTGTGGTGGGAGCCAGTAGGAATGTGGAGCTTTTGTGATAGTTGCGCTGGTCGTTATTAACAGGGAAGGCAGCCAGAGGGAACCCAGGATTTTTTGGAAACTTCTGTATCACCAACACTGTCCGTGGCACGGACTCCCTGCCTCCTGGGTGGCCCTCCCCCTGCAGGACAGATTAGGAGGTGGAGATTCAGAAAGCTGGAGCAGCTGGCTCAGCCGCCCAAGGCTGGGAATGATCCTGCAGCTCAGAGAACCTGGTGGAGCATGGCGATGTGGAGGGGAAGCTCTGGGTACCTGAGAAACACGTGCCAAACTCCCTCCAGGGCTGAGTCACCTCGGCACCACCGCCCTGCAAGGCTTGCCGTGGATGGGTGGGCTTTCCAGAGCAGGGCCCTGGGGGAAGGTCAGGAGCAGCATAGGTCAGGAAGGGCTTCAGCCCTCCACCAGGCCACAGAAGCTCAGTGACAAGGTCCGTGCCAGCCTGGGTGTGCAGCCCACTGAGAAGCCCCAGCAGATGAGGGACAGGCTGCCTGCCGGCCACAGGACAATGGGCCTTGCCCACGAGGCCCCTATTCCAAGAGCTCCCTGCCCCACCTCCGTGTAGCCTGAACAGCCAACCAGCAGAGGTCAGTTTTGACTTTCCCATTTCCATGCGGCTCATTTGGATGTCCCCACAATCCAGACAGCTCCTTGTCACAGGAGGAGGGTTCCCTGCCCCAGTTCCTTACTCTGGGCTCCCCTTGCGTGGAAGCTGGGTCACCACCACTTGACGGTAGCCTGGACTTCAGCAGGCACCCCATGTACATCTGGAGTCCGTGAGAACCCAGGTCACTGAGATCCTAAGAAGTGAGCAGAGAATTTGCACCGCCCCTGGGCTTGTGCCTGCATGTGGCCAGGACTCCCTGTGGCCCTCCCCCAGCAACCGCTCTCCACCCGCTCCCTCTGCAGGCCCTGGTCCCAGTGGTGGGGCTCCGGGCCCACCAAGCGTCTCTACTCCTGTGATAGCAGAGGACTTCTGGAGCCTGTACAGGAGAAGCAGCCTGATTTGAGGTATGTAATCGAGGGGACAGAAATTCCTGGAAGCACTAGCTTCCATTTGGCCTGTGTGGCCCCCAAGAGGAGACACCCAGGACCACTATCAATTAGACAATGTGTCTCTTTATAATGGAACTTTGCCTATTAAGATGGAGATTTTCAACTCATGTTCTGGGAGAGATCCGCTGCTTCTAATGGCCATAAGTTTTAATGCTTTACGATTCGGCATGAGAATGTTAAGTAACACCCGCAGAACCATTATGGAATTTAATGTGCGCTCATATTCTCCGCCGTGTAAATCTGCTTGAGTTCCAATTACTAAAGGGATATATTTACCAGAGGATCTCAAAGCACCTTATAATTACTAGAATATTATTTTGTTCTCAATTATGGGAACCATCAAAAACATCTTTCAAAGGGAAATTGCAGCTAGACAGATTATGAATGAATAATAATAATAATACTAATAATAGCAATAATAAATAAAAAGGGTTAGTGATATGTCCCTACAAACAACAGCCGTCTCTTTCTGTTCCATCCTTCTACTTGATTCACACGACAACCCCAGGAGCGAAGGAATATTGTTCCCATTTTGAAAATGAAATTAAAGTACTTAGAGAAATTATAGATAAAGGAGAGCTCAGTCTGGGAAAAATGCTCGGCTCTGACTCTAGGCCGAGGGAAGAACCACGTCACCCACAAGAATATTCCCAAATGTTGGCGATCCGTAGCCAACACTGACTGCCCCCCCAATACCCACCACTGAATGCTGTGACTGTCTGGATGACAGTGCACTGCGGTCTCCAGGGACTTGTGGGGACGATCAGGGACCTTCACGTTCATCCACCAGCCCTGCGTGCTATAACCCCCTCTTGACAGCAGGAGGCTCAGGACTCTCCTCCCACGGTCCCCAGCTTCTTTGGCAATGCTGACGGGTATCCGTAAAGCTACCTTTATTTTTAATGTTTTTTATTTGTTCTAACTAGTTATACAGGACAGTAGAATGCACTTTGACACATCATACATAGATGGAGTATAACTTCTCATTCTTGTGGTGAACATGATGTAGAATTGCACCTGTCATGTAATCCTGTATGCACAGAGGGTGATGATGTCCAATTCATTCCAACCTTCATCCTGTCTCCATGCCCTCTCCCCTCTCCTCTTTCCCCTCTACTTAATCCAAAGTACCTCTATTTTTTCCTAGCCTCCCCCCCATTATTGTGAATTAGCATTCTCATATCACAGAAAACATTTGGCCTACGATTTTGGGGGGATTAGCTTATTTCACTTAGCATGATATTCTCCAACTTCATTCATTTACCTGGAAATGTCATAATTTCATTTTTCTTTAAGGCTGAGTCATATTCCATTGTGTATATGTACCACATTTTCTTTATTCATCCATCTGTTGAATGGCATCTAGGTTGGTCCCATAGTTTAGCTATTGTGAATTGAGCTTCTATAAACATTGATGTGGCTGCGTCACTGTAGTAGGCTGATTTTAAGTCTTTTGGGAGTGGGATAGCTGGGTCAAATAGTGGATCCGATTCAAGTTTTCTGAGGTATCTCTTTACTGCTTTCCAGAGTGGTTGCACCAATTTGTAGTCCCATCAGAAATGTATGAGTGTGCCTTTCCCCCGACATCCTCACTAACATTAATTGTTGCTTGTCTTCTTGATGATTGCCATTCTGACTGGAGTGAGATGAGTAGTTTTGATCTGCATTTCTCTAATTGCTAGAGATGAACATTTTTTTTCATATATTTGTTGATGGATTGTATTTTTTTTTCTGTGAAGTGTCTGTTCAGTTCCTTAGTCCGTTTATTGATTAGGTTATTTGATTTTTTGGTATTGAGTTTTTTTATATATCCTGGAGATATAGTGCTCTATCTGAGGTGCATATGTTAAAGATTTCTTCTCAATAGGTAGGCTCTCTATTCACATTATCGATTGTTTCCTTTGCTAAGAAGAAGCTTTTTAGTTTTAACCCATCCCATTTTACTTCTTGTTCTTTAGGAGTCTTGTTAAGGAAGTCAGGTCCTAAGACGACACGGTGAAGAATTGGGTCTACTTTTGCTTCTGTTAGGTGTAGGGTCTCTGTTCTAGTACTTAAGTCTTTGTTTCACTTTTGTTAGGGTCTGTAAACAAGTCGGGATGGCGCCTGGCATTTTGTCAGGGGGAGTGGTTTGTGAAGTAACGCCAGCGAGCCATTAAGTGTGGAGATTCCTGATTGGTTGACTGCTGTATCTAGTTTATGTTAATTAGATAAGCTGTGTGGAATGTATATATACCCCTCCTGTCCTACAATAAACGGCTCCCACTCCTGCTGTATCAGTCTTCACAAGTTGCTCCCCACCCCCCGCCCCGGGCTATTTTGCTGCAGCCGGACTGCGGCACACTTTGAGTTGATTTTTGATTTTTGTGCAGGGTGAGAGATAGAGGTTTAATTTCATTTTGTTACATATGGATTTCCAGTTTTCTTGGCACCATTTATGGAAGAGGCTATCTTTTTCTCCAATGACTGTTTTGGGAGTTTTTGTTTAGCATGAGATAACTGTAATAATGTGGGTTTGTTTCTGTGTCTTCTATTTTGTACCATTGGTCTGCATATTTGTTTTGGTGCTAATACCGTGCTGTTTTTTGTTATTATTGTTCTGTTGTATAGCTTGAGGTCTGGAATTGTGATGCTACCTGCTTCCCCTTTCTTGCTTTAACTATTCTGGTTTTCCAGATGGATTTCATGATTGCTTTTTCTAGTTCTACGAAGAATGTCATTGGGATTTTAATTGAAATTGTATTAAATCTGTATAATGCTTTTGGTAGTATGGCCATTTTGACAATGTTAATTCTGCCTTTTTAGGAGCATGGGAGATCTTTCCATCTTCTAAGGTCCTCTTCAATTTCTTTTTTTAGTATTCTGTACTTTCATTGTAGAGGTCTTTCACCTCTTTTGTTAGGTTGATTCCCAAGTATTTTATTTTATTTTTTGAGTCTATTGTGAATGGGGTAATTTTTCTAATTTTTCTTTCAGTGGATTCATCACTGATGTATAGGAACACATTTAATTTATGGGTATTAATTTTATATCTTGCTACTTTGGATTCAGAAGTTTTCTGGTGGATTTTTTTTTAGAAACATGTCATTGGCAAATAGTAATAGTTTGAGTTCTTTCCTATTTGTATCCCTTTAATTTATTTTATCTGTCTAGTTGCTCTGGCTAGAGTTTCCAGGACTATGTTGAATAGAAGATTTTTAGAGAGAATGCTTTCAATTTCCTCCATTTAGAATGATGTTGGCCCTGGGGCTGGGGTTGTGGCTCAGTGGTAGAGCTCTTGCCTAGCATGTGTGAGGCCCTGGGTTCAATCCTAAGCACCACATAAAAATAATAAATAAAGTAAAAGGTATTATGTCCAACTACAATTAAAAAATATTTATTAAAAAAAGAAAGAATGATGTTGGCCTTGGGTTTAGCATATATAACTTTTATAGTGTTGAGGTATATTCCTACCATCCCTAGTTTTTTTAGTCTTTTGAACTTGAAGGTGGGCTGTATTTTGTCAAATCTTTTTCTGAATCTATTGAAATGATCATGTGATTCTTATCTTTAAGTCTTTTGATGTGATGAATTATGTTTATTGATATCCATACAATGAACCAATCCTGCATCCCTGGGATGAACCCTATTTGATTGTGGTGCAATATCTTTTTAATATGTTTTTGCATGTGATTTGCCAGGATTTTATGGAGAATTTTTGCATTATCCACTAAGGATCAGCCAAGCCTGGCTCTGCTCAGACAAACTACCTGTAGCATTGGAGAAGGAAGTGGTTATGTACATGGAGTTTCAGGGTGTCTGTGACACAGCCAGAGTCAACTGGTTCTGCCTCTTTTCCAGCTACCTTCCTTGGGCCTCCATGTCCTTTCCTGCAAACTGACCTCAGGGGCCCTCCTCCAATGCCAGGGGTAGCAAGCCCAGCCCTGTCCCCAGGTATGTCCCCTGGAGTCAGCCCACACTGCTTCCTGGATGTTCAAGCAGGCCTCTCTGTCCCTGCCTTGTGCCTCCCCATCCCTCCTCTGTCCCTTCCTGTAGGGTGAACCCTTACTCTGAACTCTCTCTGCAATGGTTTTGCTCCACGCTCACCTTCTTGGTCAGATTGGGCCCATTTTAGGAAAAGGGCTGAGCTTCAGGCATCTCAACCCCACAGCACTGGAGCACACTGTGGGATGTGCAGATGGACCTGTGGCTAGTGGGGCTGGCCTTGGCTGAGGCCCACCGTGGACTGCACACCCTTCATCCTATTGGATGCTCAGCCAGGGGCCTCGCGGGCAGGAACCATTCCCAATTTACAGATGAATGACAGAGGAGCACAGTGGCCACCAAATTGCCTGCACAAGGTGATGGAGCTGGTATTTGAAGCCTGCTAGCTGGGCTCCAGAGCCAGTCTGTCTCACAGGACAGGAGAGGATCAGGAGGGAGTTCAGGGTAGAACCAACGGGGTGCTGGGGAAGCCACGCTGCTTGAGGTGGGAGTGGGTATGTGTGCAGGAGTGAATGAATGAGTGAAGTTGACGGCCACTCACTGAGGGAAGGGGCACTGGTGTGTGGATGCACTAACGGACGAGAGTGTACATACCTGGGTCCACACACAGATGGCCGGATGAATCCTGAGCCCCAGCAGGGAGATTGTGCTGCTGGGCTGGGTACAAGGACAGCCGGTGGGGCCTCTGGCCACCAGGCCCAGCCATGCTTCACTGTTGCCACTGCACATGATGCAGGTCTCCTTACCAAGCTGCAAATTCGATTTCTCAAAATAGCTTCCGATAATGCACGGCACAGCGATGGCAGGCGGGGCAGCCCACTCCAGATGCAGCGAGGAGCACTTCAGAGGCTCATTATAATCAGCAGACGGATCTTGGCTCAGGCTGTTGTCTCCTCTTCCAGCTCCTGACTTTCAACAGGCCCTTGGCTTCCCCTTCCCTGGGTCTCCACCTCTGCAGGAGGCTTAGCTGGAGGAGACAGCATGCGCTCAGATGGCCTGCTGAGATCGGCTGCCTTAGCCCCTGCTGCACCCAGGTGACTTCCCAGCTCTTCAGGGGATCCTGCGCCTAGAACATGAGCTCTGAGCCCTTAGCTGGGCTCCAAGTCCTTCGCCTCCGACAGTCCCTACTGCTCCAGGATCAGTTTGCCTCCCTCCCCACTGCCAGACTGGACCTTCCTCTGGTCCCACAGTGCATCTCCTGGAATCTCCTGGAATCTGCGACTCGTCCCTCACCCGCACAGGTCATCCCAAGGGACGCCCATCCCCCTTACAGCCCTGGGGTGATGGGAACAGGCTCTGTGCTTTGTGCCTTGCAGCTATTTATTACCATGCCCTGCCTTGCACACTGAGCTGGGAGCTCCTTAAAGGCTTATTTATATTTGTATTCTAGTTCATTGATTGCTGTTGAATATGTACATTACAAGCTACAATTACTGATCATTTTATGACAATTATTGTCTGTTTTTTTTTTTTTCCCATGGAACAACTAGTCCTGAACTGACGGGCATGGCCTCTGAGCTTTCGCATCAGCTCAGCTAAACCCTGTTTTACATCTTGCTTCCGCCACCACCCCTGTGAGCATAACCTCAGCCCACGTTGCATCCCAGTTGAGCCATAGCACAGGCGAATGGCCGAACCCTCTGCACCTGGGTTTTCTCCCTTGGGAAGTGGGGACCCTGCTGTTTATCATGTGGTACTGATGTGAAAATTTACATTAAAGTAAGTCAAGTACTTGACAAAATGTTTGATTTGTACTGATGTTGGGATTGGTTTGTTTGTGTTTGTGTTTTAGTCCTGGGCATCAGGCCCAGGCCTGGGACATGCCAGTCACACCCTCTACCAC
Source organism: Urocitellus parryii (assembly GCF_045843805.1). Taxonomy (NCBI): domain Eukaryota; kingdom Metazoa; phylum Chordata; class Mammalia; order Rodentia; family Sciuridae; genus Urocitellus; species Urocitellus parryii. The sequence continues at coordinate 7,610,210 of NC_135536.1, forward strand.
CGGGCCACATCCCATTCCCCTAGAATGGTTATTATCTTGAAAATGACACCCCGGCTTAAGTGTGTGGCTATGTTGGCTTCTTATTAAGTGCGAGCCCTGGGCTGGCTCTGGTGTTATCATCCTTAACACCCAGGTCTACAGGAAGGCCACGGCTATTCCCAGAACCCTAATTGGTGCATGTGGAAACCCAGCCTCAGAGCTGCAAGCCAAGGTCACCCAGCACCCGGGGGCATTAGACCATCCCTCACAGAAGAGGCTGCCATTAGGGAGGTTTGGGCCAATGCAATCCCACATCAGAGCTGAGCTCCCTGCAGGTGCCTGGATGTCTGTGGGGTCTCCAGACGCTTCCTTGTGCCTTGCATGAGCACAGTCTCATTCCCAGAACCTGGGATGCCTCCCTTACATGCTTCTGGGGGTTGTAAAGCATCCATCTTGGCCCCGCACTCATATCAGTAACCCTCCTTGTGCTGAGGCTTAGATGTCCCTGTGTAGCAATTTTTTTTTTCCAAAGTTGTTCACAGTTTGTTAAAAGGTGACATTCTTTTGTGATAATTGACTTTGAAGGTCCTTAGAACCTCAGGCTTTTCACAGGAAGGAGCCAAAGAGGTGACATTCACACACCCGCAGGTAGGTTGTAGGTTCATTTATTCATGCCACAGAAACGCACTGAGACCTTAGACACTGGGAGGATCTGCAAGTGGGAGAAGGACGCCTGTCAGGGAGCATCGAGGCCTGAAGAGGGGACAAAACAGAGGGAACAGGCTCCCCTGAAAGCCATCTCCCACGTACCTCCTCCAACCCTCCAGGCAAGCCCTGGTCCTGGGTTAGCCACACGCTCTCAGCCCTGACTGCCATGCAGAGAAAGTGAGTTTGCTTGCCCAGGTACTTACTTGGTGCCTACTGTGGGCCAGGCCTTTTGCTGGGTGCTTGTGGGGAAGACCCCATGAAGCCATCTGCAAGGTGCTGTGTCCTGCAGGGCATGGATGACCAGTGAGTTGGTCAGCTGGGCGGAGTAATGTGGGCTCTGCCAGGGGAAAGGACAGGAGGTGGGGTGCACGTGATACTGCCGGTTACCAGTGACCGGTCCTGCTCCCTCCCATGGTGAAGTGAGACATTAGAGAAGCGCACAGAGGCAAGCATATAAAGCAGGGTTTATTTAAAGAGGGGTAACAGACTTCTCCTGGGAGGGAGGGGGGCCATAGCTGGTGTCCTGGAATCCCAAGAAGTGAGCGAGTTCTGCCTTTTTATATGTCCTAGGCTTCTTTCCTTCTCTTCTCCTTAGCTCTCTCTCTTTCCTGAGCAACTAGGCCCAGGAGATGCTCAGGTGGGATGGCCAAAAGGTGAGTCGAAGATGGGCTGCAGGGACCAAGGTGGAGTGATCTGGGCAGGAAGGGGGCGTAATTAACAGCTCCCTGTAGGGAGGGACAATCCCTGAGGCAGTTACCTTAGCAACAGGGGCAAGTTATCTTGATAAGTGGAGGAAGGGCTCTAGCATTTCAGTCCCTCCCCAACTTCCCAGACCCAAATTGGCCTCCTTGATCTGACCTGACCTGATTTCCCTTTCTAGACGGATTGCCTCGTTCACTTCTGGCTTCACCCTAGGATACCCAAGAGGCTCCCCACAGGAGGGCCTCAGGGTGCAGGACTGAGGCCAGATAGACTGAGCGCAGGGATGGAGAGGGTCCAGGGCACACAGGCGTCCCGAGCCCAGTTGCTGGGGAGACAGAAGGAGAGCTGCCATCCGGCCCATCTCTCCTCTCCCTGGAGGTCCCAGAGGGTCCTGCTCTCTGCAGACCCAGCCCCTTTTGAAAGCCGGGCATGAGAACATTCGTGTTATACACATCGTAATTTCCACCAAGGCACTCTAATAACCAGGATGTTCTCAACTAGCACTTTCTGAACGTGTGCAGTGACCTATGGTCCTGACGCCGGTGTGTGGCTGGTGGCATGGAAGACCCGCCACCATGAGTGTAGGGGCCTTCAATGGAATGCTCTGGAAGCAGCAGCTTCATCATTGGACAAGGTTTTCTGGTGGGGCCACTCTGTCCTCCCAGGAGCCTGAGCTGTGGGCTGGCCAGAAGTTCACTTTGCCTGACCACATTCTGCTCCGTCTCCCGGGAACAGTCTCTCGTGCATCCTGAGATGTGGAACTTCCCCGAGTTTCTGCATCAGCTTCATGACGGTTACATGGCTAGTTTTGTTTTGATTTCTGATTCTAAAATTAATGCTTGGGTGTTGAGGACAAATTGAGAAACACAACATTTCAAGAATGAAAATCTCCTGGACACTCACAACCCTGAGGAAACCAGCACTGGTTGGCTGTGGCCATTGATCTGACCTCGGAGGAGCGCCTCATGCCCTCAAAACCACCATGCACTGGGCACCCCTGAGGACGCAGAGGTGTTTCCTGACCTTGTCCAATAATGAGCCCTCAGCAAGTGCCTCATGCTGCAACTTTTTTTTAAATTCTTTTTAGGGTTAAAGAAAGCTCCATTCCATTCAGGCCCACAGCAGAGGAAAGGATGGCCCACCAGCTGTCAGCAGGCCTGTGTCTCCCGAGCACCCGGGACCTGCTGGTTATAATGAAAGGGAGAAAGAGGAAGAAGAAAGGAAGGAAGGTATGAGTCGGGGAGAGGAAGGCAGGCAGGCAGGCGCAGGCTGCAGCTCACGTGGGTGCTGAAGACGCCCAGCTCTGGGCTGGACCGAGTGGGGTCTGAACCCCAGGTGACTCTGAAGTGGCCAAGGGAACCTGACCTGTGACCTAATCCCTATGAGTTCCGGAGCCCTCTCTGTAAAGGGGAAAAGGGACACTTACCTTTCAGAGCTGCTGAGGGAATGAGATGGGAGAACACAGATTCAGAACTCAGCCAAGAGCCTGGGGCATCGGCCAGTTCTCCAAGATCGCAGCTGTCCCTACGGGGACTGTGGCAGTGTGGAAGTCAGGGAGGACTGGCCTCTCTGCCCTCTGCTTCCACCTAACCCCCTTCCTGCTCTCAGGGCCAGGTGCCCGAGGCCTGCAGGGGCAAGGGGACATCCAGGGCCCCTGACTCCACTCTGTGTCCAAGCCAGGCAGCCCTGTGGGAGGGTGGGAGGTCTCCCGAGCTTCCTGAGCCTCGATTCCCTGCTGTCTAAAATGGACATGAGGTGATTTGGGCACTGGATCCACAAACCACTTTGGGGGCTGCAGACTCGCAAAGCTTTTGTGGCAGTTGTGAACTTGGTGCAAATAGAAGTCAGCTACAGTGGACAGAATGGACATCTGGCCTCCTGCCTGCTGGACTCTGGACAGGAAATCCCCTTTCTTTCAGGGTGCATTAGTTCCCAGCAGGGGAGAGTGATCAGAATCACAGGGCTTCCATGGCCAGGTCCTAGGCAGGAGGGCCAGAGGAGTGACATCCCAGCAGGTGCAGAGGTGGAACTTTGGTCTCTGGGTGGGAATTGCCCATTAAGCAGTGGGCTGCAGGACCCAGGTGGCACACTGGTGACTTTGCTCCTCTCTTCTGGGGGTGAGTGGGCCTGGGGCCAGGTGATGTTCCTTATAGAGGAAAAGAGGACTCTCATAGCAGGTGGTCGGCTCCAGGGACAGCTTGGCCTTGTCCTGCTGCAGAGGCAGATTCCTGCAGGCTTAGCCAGGCCAAGTGGTAAACCCTGGGGGTTGGTGGTGGCTGGGGTTGGGGGACAGCCATTGTTCATTAGGAAGGTTCAGAGTGCTGCATGCTTCAGCATATTTTTAAACAACCTAGTCCTCCAAAAATATTGTGAAGTACACCCAGACCCCACTTTACCAGTGGAGAAGCCTTTCCTCAGAAGCGGTTAGTAACTCCCTTGGGAATGACCAGCAAGTCACGGGTGGAGTCAGGATTCAGATCCAGAGCTCCAGGGCCAGTGCCCACAGACAGATGTTGGATTTCCCTGAAAGATCAGTGAGAAGATCTTGCTGTTCCCTACAGAGCCACCTGCCTGCCCATTAGGGCCACCTGTCTGAACCGCACATGACGGCTTCTGCTAGTACCCAGGGAGCTTCCTGTCCCAGCTCGGCCCCTTGCTGGGTGCCTGACCGTTGGGGTCCCTTGGGGCTCCCTCCTTAGTCACAGGATCCAAAGCTGCTGCCTGGTTCTGGGGCTTTTGGGTAAAATCCCTGAGGCAGGGTATAGCGAGAGCTCAGCCAGACAGGGAACCTGCGATCCAGCTGCCAAGGTAGCTCTCCAGGGAACAGGAAGACGGTGGTCAGTGCGCAGAGGTTCAGTGGGAACCCCAGGATGCCTGTGGAAATGATACTGGACAGAGGGAGGTGTCCAGTGGAGGTGGTGCCCGGCACAGCCTCACTCTGGAGCCAGGATGGCCCTTGAGGTTGTCCTGCCCTGGCTCTCCTAGTGACCAGCCACTGGGGTTTGGGTGAGTCAACCAACCCCATAATGCTGTGCCCTCGGGCGATTCCAGCAGGACCACAGCACTCCCAGAAGTTGGCTCCAGGAGAGGTTCATGGAAAAAGCATCTGGACAGAGTGCTCCTGGACCTCCACACCCCTCACTGGGCCCCTCCCCATAGCTCTCCTGTAGGCCTCTGGTTTCCTCCTCTGGCCTGGGTTTGTCCCCACACTTGGGTGACCTCAGAGTATTGCCTAGTTCTTTCCCCTCCTCCACCTCCTTGAACACTCTGTTTGCTGGGTTCTAAGTGGAAGTGGACAGATCCCAGGAATCCAAGACCTGTCCTGTTTCTCCTTCCCTCTACCCAGTGGGATCTGGCCTGGAGTCCCCGAGCCTCTCGGTGTCTTCCAATATATTGCAATGTCCCTGAGCCTTCCCCTGCAGCCCACAGCCTGGCCAGCATGCTGGGCTCAGGCCTCTCCACCCTCCCCCTGTACCCCCAGAGCCCCCGTGTGCCCTGCTTGCTGAAGGGTGCTGTCCCCGTTGGGCTGAAGGGTCACATTGGAAGGTGAGGCTTTAGCTCTAGCAATGGCTCACTCACCCACAGTGACCTCTTGTCCTGCTCTTCCCAGGGCCGTGTGCTTCAGCTAAGTCACCTCCTCCCATCCATACTGCCTTTGAAAATGTGTGTAATTGGAAAGAACCTCCGCTAAGCAGAGACACAGACGCTAATGTTACCTGAAATGAAGAGCATTTAGGGTAAGACTTCCTCAACTATGCCTCAGAGCAAGACGCCACTGATGGGGCAAATGAGACCCAGCAGGGGGCGGGGGGGGGCTCTTTGGCAAGACTCCCGTAGGTAGGAAACAAAACTTCCTTTGTGAACAGTGGGCCACGGCTGCTGGAACTCTGAACAGCCCTGGAGGACCTCTGAACAAATTGTCAGAGCACCTGGGCTGAAGGGCTCTGTCTTGTCCACTCACTGACCTGGTCATGTCTTCCTGGCCTGGTTCAAGCAGGCTCAGCTCTATGTGGACTCAGACGGTGGGCTATTGTGTTGGGTCCCTCGGGCCAAATCTGCCTGCTACCTGCACAGGGCCTCACCAGCCCAGCCTCCAAGACCCTGCCTCTGGGTGGTATATTTTCTGGCCCCATGTCCGGGTATCAGATGGACTGAGCCAGGTGTCCCCTATTCTAAATGACTCAGGAGACTCCCCAGGAGCTCTCCACTGCCTTCCCCCCTTTCCTGATGATTTCCCTGGCTTTAGGGCTTTCCCTCTTCTTATCTTTATCTAAGATGGAGATTTTGACTCTCAAGTCCCAGTGAATAGAGCTTGGGATAGAGAAAGAAGGAAATGATCAAAATCATCAAGTGTCTTGTTGGGACCTTGTGGCTTTATCTGTATGATGTTCCCAACTTCCTTCCAGCCCTCACATTCTGTGACTCTGTTCTTATGACTGATTCAGAAGTACCATGCCATTGACATTGAGCATTCAGACTGGGATGGGATTGGAAGGTAGGGTACCATTTAAATCTGCCACAGTCTTCGAAAATGATTTTGATGTGCTAACAGCTCCTAACCCAAATGGAGGACATTGATTACACTAATAAGCTATTAAATGGAGTAAGATTAATCATGTCAGCTTAAATTTAGCCTATTTTCTAGGATTGTAGCACATTAACCACAGCCCCACACTTGCATTTGTCTGTGTGCATTCTGTCGGTGGCAAAAAATCTATAAAACTAATCCAACTGGCATAGAAAGTTTTGTGCTAATAAGGTTGCTAATGGAGCTAAGGACTAGGGTTTAAATAACTAACATTGAATGCAGAAAAGAAACATTTTAATTATTTAATAGGGCATGAAAAGGAATTCCAAAGTATTTCTACAGAAGCAATCCCAGTGGGTATAATTTTGGTCCCCAAATTTTATCCTTATTCTTTGAAGATGATGGCCTGAACTTCTGATTTCATTGGATTAAAGGAGTTGAAATTCTCAGGGGGAGGTGGTAGGAGAAAGTGCTCATTTAGAGACCAGCAGGGGAGGCTGTGTCCCAGCAAAGAGAGACATTTAGGGGGAGATGAGGTGTCCCGAAGAAGAAGAGATGGAAGAATTGAGATGAGGAAAAACACATCTTGGGACAACCCTTGGGTCCTTATGAATAATCATGATGCTCAGCCTCTTGGTAGCGTTCTATAATTTATGGGGCACTTTCCTACGTTCCTTCTCATCTGTTTCTCATTAAAACTCTTCCCGGAAGTTTTTGTTCTTGTTTCACAGACAAGGAAACCGAGGCTCAGAAAAATGATGGGCTGCCCACGTGGTCAGCCATGTGCTCTATTCCACCCTACTCTGGGGTGTGGCGGGTTCCTGTGTCCCGAGAGTTCTAGCCATGGGTGCCCTTTGTTCCAGAAGGTCATCCAGGAAACAGGGTGGGTATGGGAGGGAAGGTAGTCATCAGGAAGCTCCTGGTCTTAGGGATTGTGTTTTGGATCTTAGCATTGTGATATTTCTCTAGGTCGTTCCAGAAGTCGGCTCATGAATGCTGAGGATGGACATTCCCCCTAAGCTGACCAGAACCTTGGTCTACCTCCAGGAGCAGGAATCGCTCAGTGCACAGGAGAAAGTGCTAACAGGGCACACGAGACCTCTCCATTTCTGGGTACCTCTAACAGGCATCCTCATCCCACCAGGACTTGGGCTGTTCCAGGGCCTGACCTTGGTCAAGTTCTTACCTATACACATTTGCTGCCCAGACCCTTAATTCAGGTGCCCCTCCCAGGTGACCAAGTACAGGTTGAACATCCCTAATCTGAAAGTCTGAAATCTAGTATCCTCCAAAATTAAAAAAAAAAAAATTCTGAGCACCAACAAGATGCCACAAGTGGAAAATTCTACACCCTGAAACTTTGTTCCATGCACATGATTATTAAAAATATTGTATAAAATTACCTGCAGGCTATGTGCATAAGGTAAATATGAAGCATAGATACATCTCATGTTGAGACTTGGGTCCCATCCCCAAGAGATCTCATTATGCTTTTTCAAATATTCCAAAATATGAAAGAATCCCCAAATCTGAAACATTTCTGGTCCCAGACATTTTGGATAAGGGACACTCAATCCATATTTGCATCCTCTGAAACCATCTCAGAAGAACTTTATGGACACCAGGGACAGCCCATGACCTTCCCCTCCGAGAAGCCTGGTGGAGAGGCATATAACTATAAGCCTCACCTACACTCCCATGGCTTACACTTGAGAGACAAAGCTTTCTTTCTGGTATATTCTATTTGGCCAAATAGTTCTTTGGGAAAGTTATCTTGTGAGTCTTATAGACATTACATAGTTCTTCAGAATCGTGTTGGTACTTTCAATTAAATGTCTTGTTGGATGGAATGTTCTAGAATATGTGCTGACTTTATTGAAGGTTGCAGTACTTGAAGCATTTTTGTTCCTTTTGAATCTTGGACGTCAGAATCATATATGTGAGGCTTCTTCTCCAGGCACATCTAATGCCCCTACTTCTCTCTATGGTGAAGACAGGAGCTGGCGGAGTGTTCCAGCATGTGTGGCCACCATGTCATGCTGCCACCGCATGTGATCTCCGTGGAGCAGGTAGCATTGAGGAGAAAGAACAGCAAATGTATTTGTGAATATAAAAGAATATTGGAGACGATTTCTCTCTCGTTTCTCCCAATTAGGTTCTAGAATCCCCCTATAGAGGCAATTTAGGAATTCACTCACAAAATGTCTGGAGCTGGAAAATCAAACACAAAAAAGTTTAGCAGCTTGGAGATATGAAGATGGTGTAATTTTATCTGAAATCATCCTTTAAAAATTCATCTCAATGTGAGAATTATTTTGTGGCCTGGTTGTGTTTATGTACAGGACGATGATGTTCACAGGGAATTTAGTAATGTCCGTAACCCGAGTCACAGTCCACAGCACTTCAGAGATGTGGAATCTCCAGGGTCAGCTCTCTGTCTTGAGGTGCATGGAGAGTGCCTGTGCCTTCAGGGCGTGGAGGCTGCCCATCCACAGCTCTGGCCTTTGGTCTCCTGTTATCGTTGCCATCCTTCTGCAAGCTCTTCAGGTACTGGTGATTATTTGGTGGCAGCGCATTGCTGGCATGGGATGGCAACCGGGTGGTCTACCCATTAAATCCCTCTGGACTGTCCTAAAAAGAGGGCCAAATCCTTTCATCCAAAGCTGGCTGCATCTGCTCTGTTTTTGGAGCTGTCTTTGACTTTGGCCTTTGCTCCCGACCTGCGTCCGCATGGAGCCCCTTGGTGGCCTGGAGCCTCTCTGCACTCTGAGGTGGCTGTCTTTGCTCTAACTGCTCAGGCCCTCCCTTCTGCCTGTGCTCCGTTTCCTTCTTTGCAGCTGAAGATCTAGTTGGGTCCACTCCTTCCAGGTCTTGGAAGATCCCACGCAGGGCAAGACAGGTTGGGCCAGCACTTGGCTGGAGTGGCACCCGAGGGCTACACCTGGGAAGAGGTAACGGTGGCACATGCACAGCAGGGTGCAAGAGGAGGGGTAATTTGGTCCATTTTGCCCAGTAAGAGCTTTTCATTGGTGACTTCCCCTGCTCCGTGGGGCACAGGTTTGGGGCCCTGGCGTTGGAAACGTGTCTCTGGGGAACTGTGTCTTCAGCGAGTGGTGTCTGACCTCCGTGGGTGTTTTTAAGGCAGAGTTCGCCTCTCACCCTTCCACTTGTTCATTCACTCACAGGTTCAACAAAGGTGTGCCGGATGTGGTCGCCAGGCGGTGGGGAAGAGGCAGATGGAGCTTCCTCCTCCTGGAGATCACTGTCCTGTGGTTGATGGTGACAGAAGGCAGGACAGAGCTCCTGGGAGAGAGATGAGGACCTCTAATCACCCTGGGGAGGCTGGGCCCGGGGAAGGCTTCCAGAAGAGATGACATTTAAGCTGAATCTTCAAGCTTGGGCAGGGCGGGGGCCACAAGGAGGAGTCATGGGAGGAGGTCACTGCCGGCCAGGGAGGTGCTGTGGCTCTGTCTGCTGGGCTTGGAGCTGCCTCCGTAGGGATAGCAACAGCAGGAGGCAGGATGGAGGCCCAGCCAGGGGAGCCAGGATGGAGATTTTAAGGCCAGGTGGAGGGAGGGACTTAGTTTTGTCCGGCATATCTGGGAGACCAAGGAAAGTACCTGAGCAGGGCGTGGGGTGAGGGGAGGGTTTGAGGAAGGCTCTCTGGGCAGGAGGTCTGCAGATGGATCAGTAGCTCTGCTCATGCCAGGGGCTTCACAAGGCAGCTCCTGAAGTGGATGGCCCCGGAGAGCAGGGACCCACGGGCTCACAAAGGACTCACATACAGGATGGTCTGCACCTGGGTGGCACACACCTGCCCCAGGGCAAGACAGGGCGTGGGTTAGGAATTTCCAAGGAGTTTGAAGCAGACACTACCAGCTCCTGGCGGGTATTTCCCAAGGGGAGCATGGCTTTGGGGCTTATCTGAGACACTGTGCCTTTGTGTTGCTGTCAGTGTGGGGAAGTCATTCCAACCAAGGCCTCTTCTTCAGTTCCTCCTACCTCCCAAGAGCTCCTGACTCCCGGTACCACTGACTCATGACTGGAGGGGGCTATGGGCATGGAACACCCAGGGGCAGGGGACCTGTTACCTCTGCAGAACGGGGAGCTGTCCTATAGATGGAGCTGGGTGGAAAGGGTGACTTCTACCCTTGGAAGTCTTGCAGGGGACTCTGCGAGATGAATAGTGCCACCGAATTCGCAGGTGTGAGAAGCACAGAGACCATCTCTGGGATGAATGGAGATTTTTAAAAACTGTCTTAAAGTTAAAAACTTATGCTTTATTACAAAAGTGGAAAAAAAAATAGAGAAACGTACAGAATAAAAAGCCCTACATTATTGACTTTTTCTATCCTATCCCACTGTGTCCTCTCACCCACTCCACAATTCTAAACTTTTCCATGGAGACCAACCTGGAAAACAATCTGATATATAAATTAGCATATATTTAGTATGAACAAATAAGCACATACTTATACATGCTTTAGTTGCATGGTTGTATATATGCATTTTAATAAAATATGTATATATATCTATATCTATATCTATATCTATATCTATATCTATATCTATATATATATAAATTTGTGATTGCATACATATGTAAAATATAGCTGCCCTATAGCTGGTGTGTGTATCTGTGTGTGTATCTATCTGTATACATGCCAATGGATATGAATGCATTGCACAGTATTATATGTACTTAATACTCAATTTTCCTTTCAGTTGCATTTCTCAGGTGTACATGTTTTCCTTTGTGTTAATTTCTTCACTTAATAATGTAACATGGACATCTTTCTGGTCCAGTGACCATGACACATACTTTTTAATGGCAGCAGATGATTCCATGGTTTAGATTCAGGTAATCAATCTCTACTTTCTTGTTTTTGCTGTTTTACAAACATTGCAAAAACGATCATCGATATGCTAGTTGTACCATTGTATGACAAATGGCATACTGTTTTATGTGTGCTTTTTAAATGTGAAAATTCAGTGTCCTGGTGAAAGGCATATGCACATTTCTAAGTTATCATAGAAGAGCCAAAGCCAAAGGGCCCTTTTAAAACAATATCAGTTTTCATTCTGATAAACTTTGTTTGAAGATGCCTATTTCCCAACAATTTTAACAATTATATTTTTTAAAAAACATGGTTTGCCAATCAGGGATGAAAATTGTATCACAACTTTTACATTTTCATTTCCCTGGTTACTGGCAAGCCTGTGTATCATTTTATCAATCTATTGGTTATTTGTGTATTTTTCTTGGATTGGCTGGGTATAATTATTGAACACTCTTTCTTTTCTTTGTCTTTTAAATTCCATATGTGTATAAAGAGTGTTATAAGATATGAGATGCTCATGTAGCGAAATAATCTATTTAGAACATAACACTTTTATTTCTCTAATCCATATATAGTTGCTCCTCTAAGAAATGACAGGTATTTCCCCCAGATGCGCCCCTTCCCACCCCTCCCTACACCCACCCGGCAGGGTGCCAGTTTTGCTCTCAGCACCAGGGCTCTCCTTAATCCTATGGCTGGGAGTATTCTGTGTGTTCCAGGCCCGGGGAGGGGAACATGCCAGGTGGCGGGCGCCCTCCCTAAACAGGTCTTTGATTTCCACGCCTGGGCCCACTGAGGCAATTAAGCTGGATTTGTCTGATGGGGCAGGGGATCAAAGGTTTGATGTTTTGATAACTGAAGAGGAGAAAAGCTCAACTTGAGAAGGGCAAGGAAAAATCCCCCAGGACAGAAGTCACAGGCCCCTCCGTGGTGGGAACCTGAGCCGGAGAGAAAACAGCCTCCCTGACGCGGGCAGACCTCGGGTGGACGTTGGGGCCTGGGAGGACAGAGCCCTCCATGCGGCCATCGGGGAGCCCGTGCCATGCTTGGCTCAACAGGAGTGAGTCGCAATCACCTGTCCTCACACCGGGCCACACGGGCCGGAGCCAGGGATGGTCTGCAGCTTCTGCCCTGCTTGGAGACAGTGGGGCCCCTTTCCCAGGACAGTTCATGAATGGCCAACTGCATGGAGAAGACGGGTGCTGGTGGACCCTTGGCAGGGGAGCCCTCTACCTGTTTTGAATTAAACATGAAGAGAGGCCGAGCCGAGCAGAGAACTCAGGGGGGACGAGGATGCATCCTGGGGCTGGTGGCTCCTGGTTCCTCTGCTGTCCACGGGATCTTGTGCCATTCCCCTTCCTGCCTCTGGTTTTCCATCTGTGCATGTGGGGTCGGTGATACGCTGGTCTCACAGCACTGTGCGCAGTTAGCTTTTGCAAAGCACCTATCGAAGGCTCTGTGTTTGCTAATGACACTGTGATTGTTCATTAAGATGTGTGCAAAGGTGTTCCCCGTTTTGAAATTCCAGTAGGTGGCTGCCGCCATTTAACAGTGTACCAGGAGTAGCAGTTGTGGTGTCACTGGGGATGTCCTCTATTAGCCTGTCGGTGCTGCTATAGCAAAGTAGCAGAGACTAGGCAATTTACAAAGAGCAGGAATTGACTTCTCCCACTTCTAGTGCCTGGGGAAGCCAGGATCAAGTGCCAGCAGCTTCTCCTCCGATGAGGGCTCTGTCTCATCTTCCAAGATGGCTCATTGAATACTAGGTCCTCCTGAGGGGGCCAGTCATGTCCTCACAGGGTGGAAGGTGGGAGGGCAGAAGGGCCCAACTCTGCCTGGAGCCTCTTTTGTAAGGGTCTCAGCCCCATCAGGAAGGAGCAGCCCCTGTGGCCCAACCATTCCTTCAGGACCCCACCTTTGACACACTGGCAGTTACATGTCAGCCCTTGAGTTTGGCATCACCCCCCCCCCCCACACTGGTGCAAAGGCCTCTCCACAGGTGTGGCTGTATGCTGGACCGGTAGTCAGTGACGGGTAAGATCCAATTGCAATGGTACCAACCTAAGACAGGAGGCTGACGCCCTGAGGTCAGCTCATCCGATGATGGGTAAGGACCATATGTAGTATTGGACAACCTAACAGGCACGGTCCCTAAGCCACATTGCTTGTTGTTTAATTAAACAGAAGGGGGGAGATGTTGAGGTCCACAGCCAGTCAGGATGACGCATGGCATTTTTGCCAGAACCCAGTGGTTGAGAGGTGATGCCAGCAAGCCATTGAGATGATGATGGTTATGTTAAGATGTGTATTCAATTGTATATTAGACCCCTGCTGTCTGACTTGGCCTGCTACTTTGGAGTTCCAGCACAACTTTAGAGTTCTTGCGGGAATTCCTGGGGAGTTCTCCTTGGTTGGGGAAGTGCCGGAGGAGGGATTTCCGGTTGGTGTGTGGTGTCCCGGGAGAAAGCCACATGCGTGGAGTTCCTATTTTGAACCTGTGGCCGCTGGGTTATTTTGTGCTCAGCCAGACTGCGGCACCAGGACACACCGTGCTTTCTTCTATCTTTGGCACTCCACTTGCCTTCTGCCCAAGATTCCACCCTACACTTCAGTATCATGGTCCTCTGAGCCACGCATTAGTGAAGTTTACATCTTCTTTGTCACACACCAGGTTGGATTCCTTCCCAGTCCCAGCAGCTGCGATCACAACAACATCTTTACTTTCCCTCTTGTCCAGCTCCCCAGGTAAGGACCAGGAATCCAGGCTGTGTCTGCTTCATTGTCCACTTTGTGGCCAAGAAGAGCCCAGCAGGGCCTTGGCGAAATCATGTCCAGGAAATATTTCGAAACGAGTGAACCATCCCATCTAGAATGTATTTGGAGACATGTTTCGCAGAAAGCATTTGATTATTTTCCCCAAACAAATGACCAAACAGGGTGTCCTTCTTTGATAAGGTGTCTTTCCTCCATTGATGTGAAATCACTCTTGGGACCAATTGGGAACTCTCTTTAGTTTCTGTGCTCCGCGGCTCCTGGGTTAATGCAGCACTTCTAGAAATATAGGCTCTTCATAGCCAAGTTTACTGCATTTGCAGACAAGTTACCCCTCCTATTACTATTCCCTTATATTTTATTCTTTGTCTGTTTATGTACATTTTCTTCTGTGATGGATATTAGTGAAAATCTTGTTGCTTTCCACCTAATATTAAATTAGGGCTTTAGATTGAGGTTGTATTACTTTTGTAGATTAAATTGCAGGAGACCCTCGACTTGACACTATTCATTCTTCTCATGTGCATCTCTATTTAATTCATGTCTCTTCTTTAGACTGTCTAAAATCTCTAGTATTTTACATTTAAGTCTTGGGCATTTCACGTTGATTTTTATCTCTAAATTTTTAAATGCACTTTTTGATGGTGTGAAGAAGAATTTTTCCCCATGACATTATTTTCCAGTCTAGGGAAACTCACGGCCATTTTAATTTTTCACCCTCAACTTTTTGTGAGGCTGTGACTCCGTGACTGGGATAATAGAAATACTAATGATAAATCACAATAACAATCCTTAATCAAATGCGTACTTGGCCTCGTGTGCGGTGGCAGAGAGATGTCACACATACCAGGGTGGTGAGGCTCGTGGAGTCCAACCTTGCTGCCTGGGACTCCTTGCAGGGTCTCCTGTGGGCTCGTGCAGCGGCTGCAGATGTACCTGCAGTCACAGTGAGCTCTCCACCCACCAAATCGTCAGCGATCCCTGGCTGTCAGAACATCCCTCCTTGGGTTGAGAGAACCTGGCTCCCTCCGATCCCCACGCCCTGGACCTTCTCTGCAGAGCTGGCTTTTGTTCTGTGGAATCTTTCTCTGTCGGTGTTCAGCTAAATGAGGACAAGAACTGTGTTCCAGCCTAGCAAATTCTCAGCTGGATAAGTGGATGAACTTCCCCAGAGCCAACCCATCCTGCCTCCTCATGGTGCTTTCTCTGAGTCTTGAGATAATTTGTTATTAGCCTCTTTTGAGCTGGTGGACCAGCCTGATCTGTCAGTGAACTCTTCTGGTGGGTCCTGGAGAAGACCCTTCCCTTGTGAAGTTCCTCTGGGTGTGGTTCAGTTCACCAATGTCCCTCTCTGAGGGTGGTGTCCTGGATCACCTGTTTCTCTGGCTGTCAACTGGGTGGACCTGGGAGAGCAGGGCCCCGTCCCTCCAGCACAGCCTCACCGGAGCTCCTCAGAGCTCCCCACTCTGCACCCACAGCCCCCGGCCCTTCACTTTATAAACACACCAAACCCTGTATCCCCAGAGCCAGGGCGAGTGGGTCTCCTTCTCCAGTGCAGAGATGCACCCCTCCAGAAGTTCTAGACTGAACCTAATGCAATACAATACAATACCTCATGCCCAGAAATGTTCCAAACACGTGTTCTTCGTGAGATTCTCCAGCCATTTCTCCAGGACCACGGTATTTCTTAAAAGAATAATAATGAGAACGAGGGTTTTACACCTCCTGATTGGGGGCCCTGTCCTCCCTGGGCAGTGACGGCTGCCTGGAGCCGCTGGGCCGGGCCTCCTGGAGGGGCCAGGCCTCCTGGAGGGGCTGGCCTCCCAGACACAACAGAACAATGTGGGCTTGGGGAGGGCGAGCCAGGGCCCCGGGGAACACTTGTGCCCTGTCTGTGTTTGGCTGTGAACCCTCAGGACAAAGCAAACATTGTGCAGAGGGCAGGCGGCTGCCATGAAAGGGCCGGCCTGGTGCAGTGGGAAAGAGCCCCGGGGAGGGAACGCAGGTGGGGGGCCAGCCAGAGTGACCAAGAGGCGGGACTGACAGCCTGAAGGGAGGCGGGAGGCACAGACAGGCCCTGAGAAAACAGGCCAGGCAGAGAGGCCCAGGGCAGGGCCAGGGAGGAGGGGGAGTGGGCCAGGGCGAGGGTGGGGGGCAGGCAGGGAACGCAGACCACAGAGCCCTGGGATTGCAGGAAGGGAGGGAGTGAGCAGCTCTGACAGAGAGGAGAGGGAGGGTGGCACTGCAGGAGAGCAGGGCGACACTGACGGCACCCCATGGCCCTGGGAGCACCCTAGACCTGCACTGAGTTTCCAGCCCTGGGCTTCTACATTGGGCCCTGATATCGGGGCCAGGGCATTGGGGAGTGAGGCCCAGACCCTGGGTGGGGACACAGGTCAGGAGGACCAAACTGCTTCCCTGGCCCTCAGGTGGTAGCTGGGCAAAGATGTGGGAGGCAAGAAGTCACCCGGACGTGGGGGTCTGTGTGAAGTCTGTGGGGTGGGGGGTGAGCCGAGCTCATTGCAGCGTCACTGAGGGCGCAGGAGAGCAGCGGCCGGGCCCTGCAGGAGGCCTATGCACACCGTGTGTCACCCCAGCCTGGGGAGCCTGGGCGGGGGCTTGTTCCCCACACTCTGTGCTTGGCCGCGGGAAACATGGAGTGGACAGCCCTGCCTTCAGACCAGGGAGGCACCCTGCCTATTTAGCGTTTTCCATGAGACCTCTTCAATGCTCTGTGGCAGGTATTAGCCTCTCCATTAAAAAGAGGAAGGAAGGAAGGAAGGAAGGAAGGAAGGAAGGAAGGAAGGAAGGAAGGAAGGAAGGAAGGAAGGAAACAGGTGCATTTGGTTGATCCAGACACTGAGGAATTAGGTGCATGTCCAGAGTGCCCACTGATGACCTGGTGGGCGTGGGTAAGATGCTATGATCCGGGCAGCAGGCCTGGATTCAATTTTCCTTGTGACCTTGCTGAGATGTTTAGTGTGCACTCAGCCCAGCTTCATCAGCTTACCCTGAGGGTGCTGTTCTGGGTACCCCAGAGCTCAGTCAGGGATGGCAGGGGTGACCCGGCATAGCCAGGAGCACTCTGTCCCTCAGGGAGGCTTCCACGTTTGCCAGGGCTCTCCTATTTGCTGCTACAGACCTTCCTGGGCTCCAGGAGTGTCCCACGTAGGACCTAAGTTTTAATTACCAAGAAAACTTTGAATGATGTATTTGAGGGCATCTTGTGTAGGAGGCACCGTAGACTCAGTGACGCATCTGCTACTTGGTACTGGGTGGCCCTGGGTGATACATAGCAACTCTTGGATCTCTTTCCTTTTCTGTTCAAATGGGGCAGTGTGCAATTTTGAGTCTCATTTCTGGATGTGAAGGTGAATGTTCTTAGACTGGGGAAATGGAGGGGCAGCGGGGAGGGAGACCCCCTTCTCTGGAGAGCCTCCTGGAGAGGCTTCCTAGTGCCTGCTGGAGGAATGAGGATATACCTCCAAGGTCCAGGAGCCCTCCCCTCCAAGTCTCCTGGGCGGTGGGGCAGTCTCTGGCCACCTGGCTCTCCCAGGAGGGCCTGGTAGGTCAATGGCATCTGTCACATAACCCAGGAAGACTGGCCAGGTTTAAAGGGAGCAGCTGACGAAGGGACCCCACAACTTGTATCTGGATATGGCTTATGGCTGCCTGCGGAGGCAGTAGAAACCAGCGCCCAGCCAAGTCCTGGCGAATCTCAGGACACAGAGCCAGAACCCTGCTACCCTCCCGTGCCCAGAGGTGCTGGAGAGAGGCCCAGCCCAGCTTGGAGACCAGTCATGAGCTGAGGTTAGCACTCCTCTGCTCGGGCTCTGCCAGGGCAGCTCACAGGCACCTGGAAAGAGGAGAGGCCTAGGGATGCTGCTGGAGTGTGCTCGACATCAACCCGCAGCTGGTAGCAGTTACAGCAAAATGAGAAAACACTGAAGCAAAATTGTAATTTTTAAAGGATGAACCTCTTCAAATTCAAGGTTGTGAGCAGTTGCGAAAGGTGGGGTGGAAAGAAAGGAGGAAACCGGGACCTTGACCTTCCAGGCAGTCTGTGCCCTCGGGGGCCAACTCCCCCTCCACCTAGGTACCTCCAAGCACCCCTGCCCCAGTCTTGTCCCCCAGAGGGTATAGTGGAGATGATGCCTGGGGACACTCCAGTTCACAAAATTGTAATAAATGACCCAAATCAACTTCACTGAGGGTGAAACTATTTACCAGTCCTTCATTCTTCTAAGTGACTTATATTTAATTAAAATTTTCATCGAGAGAATTCTAGGTATCAAAGGTCTTGAGAAGCAAGGCCAAGGAAGCAGGTAAGGACTTGATCTACTTTCCCTCTGAAGCAACCTTTCAAAAAACCCTGTCATCTCAAAGCAGCAGCACGCTGGCACTCATACAATCAATTGGGTCAAAGTTCCCCATTGGACTTGCACACATTCTTACGTGTTTAGTTCTATAAGTTTCCAGCCTGTGTGTACACTCTCATCCACCCCGACAGTCAGCCTGCAGAAGAAGCCTTTCTCGCAGGCGCCCACCTTCCTCTGCCCCATCTCCCAGGGCACTCATCCCAGGAAATCACCAATCCGATTTCCATCTCTATAATTTTGCTACTTGCAGAATATTCTATAAATAACCTCATACAGTCCTCCACCTTCAGGAGCCGTTCGCGGTAGGAATGTGTCAGAGTTTGTTTAACCATTCACCTGTTGAAGGACAGCTGGATTGCTTCAAGTTTTTGGCAATTATGAATGAAGTTGCAATGAATATTCATGATGAGGCTTTTGTCTGAACAGACGTCTCACTCCTCATTATTTTTACCACAAGGTCTGGGGTTGCGTTTGGTGGGGAGGAATTGAGTCAGGAATGTGGGTCAAGCTCTGCTGTTGACCAGCGCAGCGGTCAAAGGCAAGTTTGCAAAGCTTGTAAAAAAACCGAGCAGTCTCCCATCTAAATTCTTGGGTGGATGGGATCGGAGATTGTATTTTAAAATGTTCTCTTTTAGAATCCTAAAAAAATGTACACTTGCAGCCCAGTGCATTTCTAAATATCCAGTGTAGCTTTCTTTTGACCAGAGAGAAAGTAGTGCCAATGAAATATATCCTCACATAAGGTCCTATCTAAGTGAGCAAGCAGGAAAGTGTCTAAATAAGCTCAGGTATTTTCATCTACAACAGATGACTGCACATGGATAGAACTGTTGTTGGAAAGCAGTTGGTTTCAGAACAAGCAGGCTCCAGAAAGCCTGACCAATTAAGAGCTGGGTGATGTTGGTACATGGCCAACCTCTCTGAGCCTTAGTATCTCTACCTATAACATAAGCATGATGATATTGTCCCCCCAGGGGGCCCATGTACTGATTAAATGAGATAATGTAGATAAATCCTTAGCATGGTTGTGGCAGCACAGGGTGAATTTTTAGCACATACTTTAAAGTATGATTTAAGAGCCTTAAAATAATTGTTATTTTTTTTGCTTCTGAAAACTGTAAGACTGAAAATCTGCTTTCAGCCAAATTATCCAAAACTAAGAGAATGTTTTATTTTTTTAAAAAACAATTGAAATACTCATGCATATGTTGGATTAAGTAATTATTATTGATGATTAAAAATGAAACAATACTTCTTGAAATACTGGACATTTCTCAGCACACTGTTTGGGCAAAAAAAAAAATTGGATTCACAGTTTATCTATATATAGCATGATATTAACTGAGTCCAATAACAGCCTTCAGAGAAGGAAAGAAAATTGCAATACAAAAATTAAAAATTAAAAAACTCAATTGACTAGGTATGGAAATAACAGGACGTCAGAATTTTCATTATTACCTCCATAGCCCCCTGATTTTACATACTCTCCACCATAGTGAGTGTGACCTTCACACTCAAAAGAACAATTTGGCACAAAACACCCTGCAGCAAAATCTGATTTCAGATACGTGGAATCATACCCCTGGAGATGGTGAGGGCGACGGTCACTTCCGAGGAACCAGCAGGCAGCCTTAGGACACCCAGCCCCTGCCGAGACACGGCACCCAGTTCTGGGTGTGTGAAGGGCTCTCTGCAGCAGGAGCAAGGGGGGCAGGTACAAGGACACATCCTGATGCCCTCTTTAGACTCAGGGGCAGGTAGGGTAACTGAGGAGGTTGCCGTCCCTTCCCTGAATGATGGTGACAACATTCGCTACGATGAAGTTTGCATTGAAGAATAAACATGAAGAGACAAGAGAAGTGCCCCCGCACAGAAGCATGTGCTGTAGATAGACCAGCAGGAAATTGAGGAGGAATAGTCTGGTAGGACCCACGCATGCAGAATTAACCTCTGAGAGAGGGAGGAAAAGCCCAGGATCGCTGTTGTCCTTGTGTCCTGAGGACACGGAGGAGGAACAACTCTAAATGAAAGAGGACGCCGAGCCACATGCTTCTGTTTCCCGCCCTCCATCCTGGCCCTGCCTCTGGCCTGGCTTCCTCCTTTGTGGCCTGGTCCCTCGGTTGGTGGTGGCAACTCCTCCTCATGTTCTGACCTGGGATCTCTGGGGTGAGGGAGTGTCCACCCCACTGTTCCAAAGCCCCGTGGCCTGGAGCCAGCCTCATCTCTTTCCTTGGTTTCTTCATTTGCAAAATGAGGATGAACATTAGCAGCCAGTGAATACTTATTTGTCATGAGGAATGAAATACATTTAATCCACAGAAAGTACTTAGCATCAGGCCCAGGAAAAGTGTGCAAAAAAACACGATCCATTTCTGTTACCAGTCAGCTGTGCAGATCAGTTACGTTGACTGATGTCTGCATTCTGTGGAGTCCTAGGACGCGGTGGTAGATGATTCCTCCCCAAGGTCTGTATGGATGTCCACCGTGTGCAGGGAACAGGGTGAGGACCCAAGAAGACAAACCCCTGCTCCAAGGCCTCTCATGCCCAGTGGACGCATAAACAGACACGCACACAGGCCACTGGGGAGAAAGAGCTGGAATGACGGGTGCAGCCTGGGGAGAGTTTTGGAAAGAAAACTTCTCTAGAGCTTTGAGGGAGGCCATCACACCATGAGAGCCACCCACATGACCTTTCTAAACCCAAGGAATCCCCAAGTCTAACACCCAGGGGTTTAAGTAAGGATCTGGGGGCTGTGGAGAACCTTCCAGAATCAGGAAAGCTCCTTCAGCTGTTCCCACGTGGGACATCTCATTCAAGACCGTGGGCACCCACCAGTGACCGGGGAGTGGTGGTAGAAGACGTCAGAGAGAAGGTGGAGGCTCAGGAACCATCATCGTTTTTCCCGAGATTGCTTAAATACGGAAGGACTGAGTCGGGTCCCGATGCCAGTCCAGGTCTCTGGTTCACCCACGTCTTCTTTCCACTAGGTGATGTGATTCCAGAATCTTCTCTCAGAGGGGACCCACAGGAACACTCAAGCCCATGGCTCCCCTGTGCCCCCTTTGGATTTCAAGCTTGGGCTAGAAGGGGGAGTGGCCAATGGGTCCCTTAGAAGCCCTCAGACTCAAACAGAGCAGCTTTCATGATTTCCCTTGGACAAAAGGAGTCAGGGTCAGTATTAAATATAATTACCGTGCATGGGGCTAATAAATGGCATTTTTATCCTGTGGGGCTGGGGAGGCCCTGCCACAGCCCCTCAGGTCACCTAATCCTCCTCTGCTTTTATCCTCTGAGTGCGTCTGAGCAGATGGAGGCCAGGGATCTCAAGTTACCTTCCTTTCCCTTTCACTCGAACACTTTCTCTGATGGATGTGGCTCTTTCTCTTGTGCTCCCAGGTCCTGCCCTCCTCATTCTGTCCTCGCCTCCTTACTTCCCACCCCAGGCCTGGCCTTTCTGTATTTGGACATCCTAATGGTTTCAAGTGCAAATCTGTGGTCCTCCTGATTTCTCCCTTTCTAAACTCGGATTCTGCTTCACCAAATCCCCCAGCCTGTAACACTAGGGGTGGGATAGACTTTTCCAAATCCTGCTATACCCCTCACACCAGCAGGGCTCTGGGACACTGATGGGTGCTTTTCACAGTCTTCCCTCTGATCGTAAGTGCAATACCTGGCTCTGGGTGGAGAGGTAGGTGCTGCGCCCTGCAGAGAATGGGCAGGTTTGAATCTCTGTGTGTGCTGTCCTTCCTCATCTGTTCTGTTGGAGATCCCTATAGCCCCTCATAGGACTCTGCCAGTCGAGTGACAGACACCCTTCTGAACCAGGCCAGCCCTGCCTACTGGGTGTCCCAGCCCAGGATATAGTCTGTTGTGTACACTGTAAGACGTTTAGGAGGTGTGCACTGGATGACTGGATAGTACTTGACAGAGTCCAGGGACGCTCATAGACCTAGGCCTCCATCCCCTTGGATGGCAGGAAGACTTGAGTTTCTGACCAGCACTAAGAACACCTGACTCAGGTTGGTCTCTGCTCCTCCCCAGAGGCAGCCTTCCCCCTAGGGCTTGGCCTTACGTGTCTAAGGAGTAAATGAGGTCATTAGATTTGTGAACTCCAAAGCCCCCTCCACAGCATGACTCTGAGATCTAACGACATATAATCAAGTTATTTGTGCCCTCAAATGAGTTCATTGGGGACAAGGGGCCTCCGCCTCACTTTTCACTACCACAGAAGGCAGTAATCCTTTAATCTCTGGTTTTCCAGAGAGATTAATTAGGTTTTCATCTGGGTATGCTGAAAGGAAGTACGATTGGCCCTGCTTCCAACACACCTCCAGACCCTCACCGCTCCTCCATCATGGCCCCGTGAAATCCCTTTTCCTGGCTACCATCTTGTCTCACTTGGATGTTGCTTTGGCCTCTCAACCAGCCATCTGCTCTCACTCTTGCCAGGACCTTCTCCTCATAGCCCCTAAAGTTATCCTCTGATGTCCAACTGTGCCATATCCCTGAGGCTTCCATCCTCCCAGGCCTTCCCAGGGCCAGCCAACTGCACCCCAGCTCTTTCCTTGGCTTATGATGCTGGACTTGTCTGGTCCCAGTTTCTTCCTCAACTCCTTCACTGATCTCACCTCACCTCTTACCATCCGGCCACGTGGTTCTGTCTGCTGTACACGAGGCTTTTGGGGCTCTTTGGCCTTTCTGGCTGAAAAAAAAAGAGAGAGATCTTACATAAAGACTATGTATGGAAAGACAGTGGCTTCAGAAGGACCAATTTGGGAGACCATATTCCTTCTGCAACTGGGAAAAAAAACAAAACAACAACAACAAAAATCTTTGACCTGAACAAAATGGAGCAATGTTTGGGGAGCATTTGAAATTCAGAGAATGTGTCCATATGTATTGTCTGATCATCAGCAAACTTCTCACCACTGTGTCATCATCAGCCCTATGACACAGATAAAGAGTTGAGGCTGAGGGACTCAAGCAAGGTGAGGCAGGGGGTTCTGGGTCTTCCCCTGGTGTAGCCGAGCAGGTGAGCCCTACGCAGTCGGCACAGTCCTGCTGGAAGACGAGCAGCCTGCACCATGGCCCTGACTTCTGTCTTTGCTTTGAATTTCTCGATAACAGCAGCATGGGGGCTGTCCTGGGCCTGCTCGGTGGGTGGGTGCCTCTGATCAAACTCTCTCCCATGGGGGGACGTTCTCTTAGTATGGAGATGGGAGTTCAGGTTGGGCTCTACCTCTGGAGGCCTTCTTTGAGGTCAAGCTGCTATTTCCCTGTGAGATCTTAACAATGTCTAGTTTAAAAAAAATTAAAAATAAAAAAGAATGTCTAATTAGAATTTTCTATGAATTCAGCAAAAAACAAGCTACAAGCTACCTGATGAATGATGGAAAGCTTCTGAAGCTTGGAAGACCAAGGTCTGGATCTGGCCTTGAGTGATCCGAACAGCCTCGGCTGTCATCAAATTCATCCGCCGTCTCTGGGCTCTGGTTTGCCCATCTCTAAAGCGAGAGAAATGCGGGTGCTCTCCTGTGGGGAGGCTGGGGGGGGGGTTGCATGGCCTGGCACAGAGCATGGTGCCCAACCAGAGCTGGAGGGAGCTCGGTGAGTCCTATCCCTGGTTCTCCATCTCTACCTGCGCAGTTGGCAGCTGGACACAGCACTGAGCAGCAAGGTCTTGTGCAGGCCACGTGCAGGAAGAGCCCCTGCGTCCTTGCTGCCTGATGCTCCACTCACCCATTGCCTGATCTGTAAGAGGGAGTGCGTGCAGGTCTCCAGCCTCATGTCCTGGCTGCGAAGCCTCTGTGAGCTCAGCAGGACCTCACAGTGAGGACATCACCAACCTTAACAAATGACAGAACATGATGGAGCCTTGCCCTGCGAGAGTCCACTGTCAGTGTGGGCAACAGACACATGGAAGGCAAAACCACAAACACCCTCTGGCAGGGCAGAAGAAGCCGAGATGTGGTATGAAGGCCACTGAACGGATTTGGGCAGAGACAGAAGAGGAAGGGTGGGTTTGCCATGGAGGACTCAGAGAAGGCTTCCAGGGGAGCACAAGAGAAAAGTCGGGCCTTGAATAAAGAGCAGGACTTTCCTCGAGAAGAGGCCGAAAAGACATGCCTAGAAAAGAGTAGAGGACCACGTTCTTGGAGGGGTGTTGTTCCATCCCTCGTGTTCACAGCCCAAGGCTGAAATCACAGTATTTGGAGGCAGAAAAGTGCCAAGTAATTGACAAGAGGGACCAAATTCAAGGGGAAGGTTGCACTTCAGCCAGAGGAAGGGCAAGACGTGGGAAGCAGTAGTGGCAGAGGTGCAGCCTCTGCGGGGAGGAAGCAGGAGGGCCCGAGTCCCAGGAGGATGCAGGAGATCCTCAGTCAGGAGAAGATCAGAAAGTGAGGCCACTCGGAGAGTCAGGAGTCCCCGAGAGCCAGGCGGAGGCATGTGCCCTTCCCCGGGGAACTGGTGCAAGACTGGGGGACAATAGAACTCAAGGACGCGCGGCCACGGAAGGACGCGCCCGGTCGCCATTTCAACCTTGCCTTTCATGTTTTTTAATTTTCTGATTCACTTTCTCAACTTTTAATCCAAATCTCGGCTGGAGAAGCTGCTGTTTTCAATTTGTATTATCTTTTTTTCACATTTTAATCCTCTTAGATCCCATTTCTGCTGGGTTAGTGAACCCACTAATCAGGTAAGCAGCGAGCAGCAGCCGGGCCAATTAGGGAGAAGAATGAGACGGCAGAGACGGGTCAGGGCATCCGGGGGTTTCATTCGTGCTGCCACGGAAACCGCTCCAGGTCACGTGGGTCCCCATCACAGAAACATGGAACCCCCCCTGGGGTGGCAGCTGGGGACTGCTGTTCACCTGGGGAGAGTCCCTCTGCCTCCTCACCTGGCTCAGTTTCCTTGCAATCTCTGCCACTTCACAGGTGGCAGCCTGACAAAGTCCCATTTGTTCCTCAAGTCTCAATGCAAATGCCACCTCCTCTTGGTCTTTTGGAAGAGCACCAGGCTGAGTTGAAAAGACTGACACTTGGGGTGGGAGGTTGAGTTCCAGCTTGGCCACACGCAGCCTCCAGGACCTGGAGTGAGGCTGGGTTTCCTCTTCTTTCCTGGATGCCCAGAGCTTTATAAGGATGGAGGAGAGAAGGCTCTGGTAGAGCAGAGGTGAAGTGTTGAGTGTGTTCATGGTTGAACTGTTTCACCAAGTCCCCAACTGTGGCAACTGCTGTTCCCTCTGAGTTCTCGTAGCGACCTTTCCTTCAGGTGACATAGCTCACTGACTTTGACCACCCGTCTGACTACCAGTTCCTGGATGGCAGAGCTTAAGTCCCCTTTGTCTTTGTAACCTGCAGACCTAGGAGAGTCCCCACAACACACCTCACTACATAATCATTGAGTCAATAGATGAATAAATAAAGTAGGGAGCAAGGTGCTCTGCGGGCTTGAGAGTTTTTAAGGAATGAAAAAGGTTTCTATCATTTAAACACTGGTTGCACAAATTAACAAAATATTGAGTTAATAGATAGGGGAGAAATCAAGTCCACATTCTGCTGTAGGACAAGCAGGGAGAAGAAACCTAGAACTCATGGCCAATGAGGATGAAGGAAAAGAGGGCACCGAGGGCATCACCTGCCTCTGTGGCAAGCCCTCCTGGTGTGCCTCGTGGGGCCCTGGTGCTGAGCCCAAGGTCCTTCAGGGTGCTGGCAGGCAAGGGCACATCCCCCCTTCCCTAGACTTAACTGCACCTCTGACCAGCTGCTCTCTTCCTCCTCTAACTTGCCTTGAGTCACTTGTGACTTCTGGTGTTGCCCACAGAGAGGCCATGCAATGCTCCTGGTTATGTTGACATATCTGTACTTCATTGCTTATTTCAAAGTCTGAGTGTAGACATACAGCTAACCCACTCCGTGACTAACCACTGTTCCTCAAATGGTCAGCGTGTCTGACCTGGCTGTTTGAATACAACTGCACACATTCCGTGGTGTCCGCCATACAAGCAGATTCCTGTCCCGGGGGCATCCTGCCTTTGATAAGAGGAGTCCCATGGCCCCGGAGTGAAGGGTCTTCTGTCACTACTGAACTGTTGTCTACTCTTTTCTAGAGGAGCACTTTGAATCTGGAGCTGTAGAAGCTGAAGTCAGGGGACTGGAATGTTCAGAGGCTGGGGTTGATATGCTACTGTCCATGGTGCTGAAAACCCCGGGTTGCTTCTCCTAACGGTGGGACCCTGGGGGACTCCAGTTGAATTGCTTGCAGGAAAGCATCCCGTTGTTCTATTATGTTATGATTTTTTTCTCTTTTTAATACTTTGCAATATGTTGAAATTATTTAATCTCCTGGAAAAGTAGCTTGCACTACACAATGTTTATGTGTATGGATAACAACTTTTTTTCATAATTCCAACAACCATTTTTTGCTCTTGGGGTTTAGTGAGCATATGGGCACTCATACCCTGCTCTCTAATGCTTCCTATGTAATGCTGTGGGTGAGTGGGTTAGCATCAGAATAGGTGAGTTTATGTTAGCTCTTTGAATTTGGGCTCTTTTGTGATATTTTTAAGGGAATGGAAAACAAATTTGGAGGCTTGCAGGAAAGGAAAGTCCTTTCCATGTTTTATAGCCAGCATGTCAATGCTGGAGTTCAGCTTAACAAATTTATTGAATATGTGCTTTTAATATGTATTTTAAGGCAAATTTATAGTCTCTTCTAAGAAGCTAATAATATACCAGTGAGAATACATACATGCAAACCATTAAGTTGAGTTGGTATGATGTTTGAGTAATAGAAATATATCTGAGGCATAGATGAAATCCATAAAAGTGATTGGCTATCTTCAGGAAGGTAAGAAATTTCAGAGAAGATGATTCAGAGGAGGCTCTGGCCAGGTGAGAAGCTGTGGGTAAGGTCTTTACAGGTGAAATAGCAGCACTCATCCATGTGAGGAGGCAGATAATGACTCCAAACAGCTCTCAGAAGTAAAGGCAGGAAGATCCAGATGCAGTGGTCCCTGAATCACACTGGGCCCAAATAGTACAGCAGGTGCTTGAAGAGGGGACAGGTGACATTCAGGTGAAACCTTAGTGGAGTCAGCCCAGCATAGGTGTTTGACAAGTGCCCACTGAGTACATAGAGACATGATTTATGATCATAAATTTCTTCAGACTTAATGAATCAACTAGGGCATTGGTGAGGTGCAGGAATCTTGAATTCACCCAATATTTGTAACATTTAAAAAATGACTTCTGTAGTCAAACTCAGAAGTATGATTTCCAAAATCACAGTATCTCATGAATTGAAATTTCAAGGATATAGGCTGTTTTGGGATAAAACACAATATCTATCTTATATAGCCCATACTGAAAATATTGTTATAGAATTTAACCATAAAGGACATTATGGAATATTTCCATCCATCTTATTTAAAGAAGCATCACTTTTCTTTTAGAATTTATTTCATGGCCTCATAATATTATTATCTAAGTTTATTTTTAGTCTTGGGATGACTCTTTAATGTCTTTAGAGGCACTGAGCCTTTCACAAGCTCATGACAGATCCGTATTCTCACATATACACTGTCAGTTTTCAAGGGTCACAGGAACACTCTGTAACTCGCCAGCCCAAGACCTAGTAGCTTGATACGATAGGCACTGGCTGAGCTCTTGGTCTGCAGTTTTTCAACTCATTCTGGAGACAGTAATTCCATTTCTAGTTGTGCTCCTCGTGGTTGGGGGCAATTCTGGTGTGTCTCGGGGTTATGGCCCTGGGCTGATCATGAGTCCCTGCCTACATAAGCTGGCACACCTCTGCTGCAGCTTCCCATCTCCTCTCAGTCTGGTTGGGCTGTTCGCACCACAGAGGCAGGGGAGCAGAGAGGTGCAGGAAAGCAGGACACTTTTAGATCTTTGCTTGTGTCACAAATGCTGACATCTTTTCACATGGCTGAAAAATCCTGGCTGTTCTCAATAGCAGCTCAGGAATCACATAGTGGAGGGCGTGGATACAGGGGGCAGCTGGAACTGGGGCCATTACATGCAAATGCTCTCTCCAGTCCATTCATGGAATTGGATTCTAATAGTACCAGCAGAGACCAGGTTTCTTCCCTGATTTCCTGTGAAAAAATTGTTAAATGAGGGCATCAAATATATGTGCACAAAATAGTATAGCAACAAATAATTGCTTGAAGATGAATGTAAAAATTCATATATAGAAAAAAATCACAAAAAGACAAGAAATAGTGACCAAAAAGAAACAACAAAGTATAATTCAAATGAATGAAAGAACAAAATCAGAGTAGTAAGTCCACATATCTCTATAATTATAATAAATATGAATGGGTTAAATTTGTCTTCAGAAAGAGAATGATACGGGATGAAATAAAATTAGCAAGGAGATACAAAAGGAGAGCTAAAACAAAAGAACATAAGCATTTCAGAAAAAAAGCATGGAAAAATATCCTAGATAAAGGGTATTTGCATAAAAATATTAATAGAGGCCAAAATTCAAGAAGGAAGTTGAAAGGACCAGGTGTGATGCTTCATACTGATAAGACACAATATGTCAAGAAGGTATGATATGCCTAAATCTTCATGCAGCTAACAACGGAGGCTCAAGAAATACCAAATAAAACTAGTAGGACAGCAAGAGGAAGATCGACAAATATATAATCATGGTAGACAAGGGTAATGCTTTTAAGAAACATAAATAGAAGCTGTGTGCTTGGGAGGCCAAGGCAGGAGGATCGTGAGTTCAAAGCCAACCTCAGAAAAACCGAGGTGCTAAGCAACTCAGTGAGACCCTGTCTCCAAATAAAATTCAAAGTAGGGATGGGGATGGGGCTCAGTGATTGAGTGCCCCTGAGTTCAATTCCCGGTACTCCCCGCCCAAAAGAGATAGAAATAGAAATATGGAAACAGAAAACTTGATTAAGATATTTGAGATGCTGCATCAAACACACGTATGTATCTCTCGTACACATGCAGAGATATGTGTCTATATATGTATATATTTAACAGATCAAAATAAATTCTTTCATAGTCATTAAATCTCAATATTTTAATATGCAAAAAGGGCTAAATTTTTTATAAAAAATAAATTGCAGATTTTATTCATTGTCCATAATGTTCAATGCAATAATGCATAGCCATTTTCTTTCCAATTCAATTTCCTTGCATTCCCAACAAATTTTAGATTTATGTTGCTAAAGAACATTTTATAACTCTGTATTCCTTGACTTCTTTTTTTTTTATCAAAACAGTGATGCGATTCTGAGATATTCAAGAAATTCCTCATTAAAATGTTTGAGTGTATGAATTCATGCTGTTGGGATTTGTTTGTGTTTTCATACAGCATGGCCATATAGAGTTAAGATGTTTCAGGTCCTGTCCTAAAGGATTTTTTTTTTTAATGAAGTTCAAGTGTTTAAGCTCTGGTGTTTGGGTCCTATGACATTTAGTTTTAACTTGCCTAGATTATAATATTCTGTTACTTAATCAAAAGTGAACCTAGGGGTCACTGTGGAGATACCGCCGTAGGAGCACTATGAAGATGTGGTTAACATGTAGATTCAGTTCACTTAAATAAAGATGTTACCTTTGATGCTGAAGGTGGGCCTCAGCCAATCAGTTGACAGCCTCGAGAACAAAAACTGAGATGTCCAAGTAGTGTCTAAGCTTCTAGACTTCCAGTCTGCCCTGAAATCCCCACCATTGCATGAGCCAATTTCCTCACATAAACAAAAAGTGTGAGTGTGTGTGTGTGTGTGTGTGTGTGTGTGTGAGAGAGAGAGAGAGAGAGAGAGAGAGAGAGAGAGAGAGAGAGAGAGAGAGACTGGTTTTGCGGTTTTGCTGCACTGAGGACATTTGACTGAAATTCTGACTCCAGCCCTCTATACTATGTCTCCTTCCCAAGCATCGACTGGGCCCAACTCACTGGTGGAGAAACAGCCTAGTCTTTGGAGTCCTCTTGTCCTGGGCTTAAGTTCTGACCACATTATCAACAAAACAAACCACAAGGCAATGCATTTACACTTCCTGAGATTCAGTTTTTACATGAGTAAAATGGAAATCAGAATATCTTTTCCATCATGTTTTAAGATAAATATAAGCAATTACCATAATGTGTACAAAAGTAGTTGGTACTGCATTTGGGGTCCAGGAACTCTTTGTTTTCTAATCTAGCCTTTGAATCTGCTCTGAAGTTGAATTCAATATGTAAAAATCTCTGTATTTGGGTGGTTGGAAAGTTAGGGCACAAGATAAAAAGGCCACCCCGTGGGAGGCCCAGTGCTTTATACTCAAGTCATGCAAACCCTGAATCTGGACGGTCACCACCCCATGATAGGGTAGGATTCGTTTCCTGCATATGGAATTAGAAGAAAGCATGTGTCACGGCGACTTTCCTTCAGAATTCTCAAAAACGTTCCTCATACGATGGAGTGAATTTGTTCTTAAGAAGCCGCTGCCACTTATGGAGTAATTAATATGCATATTAAGCATTCTAAATATATATTTCATCAAATGGCAACATAAATCGCCTGGAGCAGTGTGTGCCTGTGCGCTCGCCAGGCGGAGATGGCTGCAGACACCGCACAGGCCAGAATCTGCTCTGAAATGTGTGGAAAAGGCAGCTGAGCCTGTGCCACGCAGGTGAGCCAACTAAAACCGTCTCTTCTGGGTTCCTGGGGCTGGGGCGGCTTGATCTGTACAAAGCACAGGGAGAAGAGAGCAGAGAGGCAGATGGAAGTCCATAGTTTTCCTGGGTTTTACCTCATTTCTGAGAGTAGAGATGTCTCTGAGGGGAGAAGAAGCAGGCAATAACCAAGGAGCAGCAAAATGGGGGCACCCGGCCAGCCAAGGCCGCTGCAGAAGCCCCAGCTCAAAGCCCCTCACAAAGGCATCCCTGAGTCCCAGGAAAGGCCATCGTCATCAAACCCATACAGGTGGCCTGTGTCAAGTCACTTGAAAATGGTGTGAGATGGGTGATGTTTTCTGGAGTGTAGACATGGACCTGCATTCGGGTCCTGCTCTGAGCCCCGCCCAGAGCCAGGCCACAACAAGCATCTGCATCCAGGGGTCCCAGTGGTCCTTGGGGGCTATTGGAGAGCACAAGGGTGGCACTTTCTGGGCAAATATACCCATCCTAGAGGTATTACTGGTTGGAAGGTAGACACAAAACTGTGGGCTGCGTGTGGACAGACCTGAGCAGGAGGTGAGGTGGGCCGCCTGCCCCGAGGCCTGGCAGGTGGACAGTGTCTAGAGCCCAGGAGTGGCCTCATCTTGTGCTTGAGAGGAGAAGACAGCTGGCAGAGCTGGTGAGGCTGAGGTGGGAGGGAGGGCGGAGGCTGCAGACATGGGGGACCTTTGCCATCCTTGTGAGCATGGGGCCGGGAAGGAGCCATGAGAACCACATTCAGATGCCACAGGAGAGGGTGGCACTGGTGGCGACAGGCAGCAAAACCAGCTTGGCTGGTGGGGTGAATGAGGAGGTGTCAAAGACCCCTTGCTGGTGGCTCTGGGAGCAGGCACAGTGGCTGGAAGGGCAAGGGTCCCTCTCTGTCCTGGAGGAGGGAGCACCCTGACCCCACATCACACTGCCCCTCACTCAGCGTAGATAAAGTCTCTCAAGACCCAGACACCTTGCACATCTCATTTCATGCTGAAAAGCAGGTGCCATTTTTAGAACATCCACCAGAAAATTAATTATTATCCCAGTTTTAAAAATTAACAGTATTTTATTCCTCCCTGGGCAGCTTTTCTTTCTTTTTTTTGCACCTGAGTTTGAACCTGGGTTCTTACCCACTGAGCCACATCCCCAGCTCTTTTATTTGTTTGTTTGTTTATTATTTTGAAGGAGGGTCTTGCTATGTTCCTTAGGGCATTGCTACATTGCTGAGGCTGGCCTTGAATCTGCGATCCTCTTGCCTCAACCTCCTGAGCCTCTGGGATTACAGGTGAGTGCCACCGTGTCGGCTCTTGGGCAGCCTTAAATGACTCTATCTTGCTGCACCTCAGATTCTCCTTCTGTAAAATTAAAGTGTTGGGGGAAAAGTCACTTCTTTGAAATCAGGAGTTGAGGGAGTGAGGTGGAGATCTGTGGCCAGCCACCCCTCTCCTTCAGTCTTGTTTGCCACTCGGAGCTCAGTGGCATGAAGTGAGACTCACTCTTGTTCCCAGCTGAATGGGGCAGCTGGGTAGCTCTTCCCGGGCTCACCTGAGCACGGCCTGGGCTGCAGGTTCAGGTCAGCCAGTTGTCAGTGGTTTACAATGGCCTCAGCCAGGACCACGGGGCTCCTTGGCTTGCCCATGCCCCCTGGCAGCTGGGTGGCCGTGATCTCAGGCAACTGCAGAGGAGCAGGGTGCAAGCAAAAGTGGGCATTTGAAAACTTGGCTTGCTTCAAATTTGCTCACATCACATTTTTCAAAATAAGGCCCCAGTGATTCCTAAAGCTGTTTACTGAGGTCGGGGGCAGAGGGTCCCAGCCAGACCCTGTACGGCAGTCCTCCTGGATTCTCGAGGCAAAGAAGGGCTGCAGCAACTGATCCATCACAGTCACGTGGAGGGTCCCATTCTCTAGCCCGTCCTCACGGCCAAGCCCTTGCTGCCCTCCGGGAAATGCACACCTGGAAGAAGCCTCAGAGACTTTTAAAGCATTGCCGTTTTACTGGATATTCTTGCTATAAAACACAGTTGTTTCCCTCTTCCTTCTCTTACTCCTGATCTTCTGGCTTAAGAGGCAGAGTTCAAATTGGAGTCATATTTGCTAAAATCTCCTCAAAAGCAGCTCAGAGAGGAACGTGGAAGATCCCACGGGCTGGCATGGCAGGGCCAAGGCTCTGGGCAGCAGCGGGTGTGGCTCTGAGCTTGTCCAGGCTCGAGTCCCTGCCCCCGTGCGTGTGCATGTGTGATTGTCATATGCCACACGTCACTGACGTCTTTTATCTCCCCCTTTATGTGAGTGGATATAATTCAATGGTCGTTGCAGTGCAGCTGTCAGCACCACGTTGGATGAACAAAGCCATAGTTTGCGGCTACGGCATGATGTAACCAGGATGCTATATTTGTTTATGTACACACCCCCACCCTTCTTTTGACCATAACAGCTAGGCACTATTTACAAAATTAAAAGCATGAATTGCATGAGCATCTATAGTGAGTTGCATTTAATAAGTCCCCAGCTCGTGCCAGAAATGTCGTAACTGACTAATAATAATGAGTAGAGCAGCTCCCAACTACCACTCTGAGCAGCTGCAGAGTTCGCAATTTCTGTCTCACAAACATCCACCAGCCTCAACAGGGTTGGGGGTCCTGAGGGTCAACCCAGGGATGGGGGCTCAGCCTGGATCCTCAGAACCTCCTGCAGGAATGGTGTGCTCATGGAATACGAAAGGACTTGGACCGTGACAGCAGGGTCAGGTCTCAGCACTCCGCAGCTCCGTCATCCTGGGCCTTTGGGAGCATCGGGTATTGTTTAAATCAGCTTTTTTTTTTTTTTCCACTGTGACTAAAAGACTTGACCAGAACAATTTAAGGGGAGGAAAAGTTTATTTGGGGTCTTGCAGTTTCAGGGGTCTCAGTCCATAGGCAGCAGGCTTCACTCTTCAGGGCTTGAGCAGAACATCATGGTGAAGAGCATGGCCGGGGGGAGCAGCTCACATGTGATCAGGAGCAGAGACTCCATTCACAGACTCAAAGCACGCACCCCAGTGCCTCGTCTGCAGGCCCCAGCTCCCCGCCACCCTCCACCTGCCTGCCTTCCTCTCAGCTGATCCATCAGGGGATTCACTCACTGGTTGGTGAAGGCTCTCACAACCCAGTCATTTCTCCCCTAAACCTCTTGCCTTGTCTCACACGTGAGCTTTTGGGGGACCCCTCACATCCTACTCCTCTCCTCCCCCTGCCTCTGCTCCCCCTGCTTCTCTTGCTCCCTCTGCTCCCCCTCCTCTCCCTGCTCCCCCTCCTCTCCCTGCTCCCCCTCCTCTTGCTCCCTCTGCTCCCCCTCCTCTCCCTGCTCCCCCTCCTCTCCCATTTCCTCCCCTCTGCTCCCCTCCCTCGCCTGCTCCTTCTGCTCCTCTGCTCCGCCTCCTCCCCCTGACCCCCACTCCCCCTCCTCCCCACGTTTCTCCTGTTCCTCTGCTCCCCCTGCTCCCCTTGATCCTCTGTTCCACCTGCTTCCCCCTGCTCCTCCTCCCTGCTCCTCCTGCTCCTCTGCTCTCCCTCCTCCCCCTGCTCCTCCTGCTCCCCCTCCTCCCCCCCTCCTCCACACCATAGCTGGTGTCAAAGGAGGGTGGGGAATCATACCCAATATCTGACATGAAGAGGATCACCGTCCTCTGCACCAGTGTGCAGTCAGGTCTTCACTTACAGACTCAACACATTTGCCGAGGACCATGTCTACTTCACATTTCTTCCCAAGACCTTTTGTCATCTGCCCCCAACTATAGAGGCTCAGAACATGAATGTCATTTTTTCCAGCCTTCTTGAAACCATGAAGCAACAAGCCTAGGCAAGGAAAGCCACCCTGCTGAACATAGTAGAGATGAGGGATAGAACGTGCAGGTTCCTGGTGACACCCCTGAGCTGATGAACCAATGTTAGGGCAGCCCACCTTCAAGTTTTCTGATAAAAGAGTACATTTCATTTTCTTAAACTATTATTTGTTGCTTGAAGACAAGGGCATTATTAACCCACATGATCTCATGCTAGGGAATTAGATTACTATTGAAATCTAATGCCAGGACATTGCTACCCAACCTAACTTATTTACTAGGCGTATGGCAGAAGCAATGATTCACAAAGTCCGGCCTGGTGGCAGCTCCAGGCCTGCCAGGGATGGTCATGCTAAGGACAATGGGGACAACTTGATGATAGGCAGGGTCTGGTGGTCTCTAGCAATTATTTTTCACTTTTTCTCTAATGACACAGAAACACACTGGGTTAGATATGTTTTAAGCAGACCAGTAGCCTGAGTTAATTTTCTACAGAAAGTCAGATGGCTTTTCACAGAACACATTGTGGCATTGGGACTCCAGGCAGAAAATGAGAGGACCCCCTCCCTGTGACCACAGTGCCTGAAAAGACAAGATGGTCTTGGAGGACCAGGTCTGTGAGGCACCAGAGACAGAGCCATAGCAGCAGGACCTCATGGCCAGGGGGTGCGAGTCCACAACTGCACATGGACAGAGGCTAGGGTGCCAGCACCATCGCTGACCAGCACTGTCTCAGCTGGGGAGCCCCGTCACATCAGCAGGGCCAAGTGACATTGGGAATATGCAGATCCAGCATGCTCATGCCCTCGAAGGGTGGCAATGAGAAGGGCACACTCTCTCTGTGATTGGTCCAACAAGACCACACCCCATCTCATGGTGACAAGCAATCAGGTAGCACCCACTCAGATGGCACTGTCCAAAATCTTTGACCAGTCCTCTTCTTAGCTGTCAAAGTCATCAGAACCAAAGATAGGCCAAAAACTGTCATGGCACGCACTGCTTAAAGATACCTGGTGGCTAAGTATGAGTGGCATCCTTGATGAGGTCTTGGATCATAAAGAGGGTGGTAAAAAATGAGGACATAGAATAAAGTGTGAACTTGATCTCACAATAATGTATCAATACTGGATTGTTGTTTAGGACAAATTCACTTTGCTAATGTGAGATATAAGGACAACTAGGTATGGGGTGTATTGGAACCCTCTGTCCTGCGGTAACTGTGTAAATTCAAATCTTTAAAAATAATGAGTATATTCTAAAAACATTGTAAATGAAAGACACATTACACATAAAATAATACATTTAAAAATAATCATGAAGTTCTTGATAAAATTATGCAAACAGAAGACACTGGAAGACACACTTAAATGCTAAGAAAAATAAATCAACCCCAAATCCTCAAGCCATAGAAAATGATTTTTAAAACTGAAGGTGAAATAAAGATATGAGGACAGACATTCAGATCAATGGAAATGAACCCATGTGAATATTGTCAATTGATTTTCAACAAAAACTCCAACAGGGAAAGGATGGTCTTTTTAACAAATAGTGCTGAAATCGCCTAGGAAGTTGGAGAGGGAGTAGAGAACTGAGTGCTTATTTCACTCTGCAAACGGAAAGGAAATTGCAGTAGATGGCAGGAGTCAGTGTGAACGGCAAAACCATACGCTTCTAGAGAAGCACAGAAAAAGGATGTGCAGACAAGGCGAAGATGTCACTGGTCATATCCAAAAGGCACACACCATGCATTTTAAAAGAGTGGTAACTGGAAAACATCTGTTGCTTTGAGAGAAATATTTAAGAAAATGAAAAGGAAACATAATCTGGGAAAAATCATCTTTCTATCTCTCTACCTACCTGCTTACCTACTTATCCATCTATCTCTATCATCTATCTATATCTATCTATGTATTATCTATCTCTCTATGTCATCTATCTATCCTTACCCATTTCCTCTCTCTCTACCTCTATCTCTGTCTCTAAGTACATGAATTTGACATAGGACTACCTTTACTACATGGCTTAAAGAACTCCTAGCAGTAAATTATGATAAAACAAGCAAAATTTGCTTAAAAACGACTACAAAATATGAACAGATATGTCACAAAAAGAAAATATAGAGATCCAGCATACTCACGAAAAGGGGATGAATTTTACTTAAGTACCAAAAAATACAAATTAAACCACCGTCTGATATTCCACTTGGACTGGCCTGGCATGGCTTTAGGCTCTAGGATGGCTAAGATGTAAAGGTGAACGTTGTCAAGTGCTGGTGAGGATATGGAAGAGGCTGAGGTATATGGAAGCATCTGACAACCTTCTTACAGTGAAACCTCCACTTAACGGCAAATCCTGCTTGACTATTATCAGAGATAAATGAAAACATTTGTCCAGGTAAAGAAAGAAAACATCTACTAAATTAATTACTCACTTTTTATCAGATTAATAGTCTACAAAACTGCTTGCTGTTAAGAGTGGAAAGTAATACAAACTCTAGAAAAGTGATTTGAAAATATGCAGCAAAATTTAAATATATATTCACCATGATTCAGGAAATAATTCCACAAAGATAAGTGCCAAGTGATTAAAACTATGTAGTATGTGGGTAATCCTCGTTTCATTGTTTATAGGAGCAAACTATTGCAAATAATCATAATGTCCACAAAGGAGTCTGGTTAACTAAACAGCTTTAAGTTTTGTATTTTAACTTTTTGAATAAAGATGTTCACTCCAGTTAAAAAAATGTTCACTACATTTAAAGCAGTTTTGGTTCTTAAATGATCAAAATCCAGCAATAATCCATGTGTCCATTAATTCACGAATGTGTAGATGAGTTGCAATAAACCACACAGTAGAAAATTACTCAGTAATAAAAAGTAGCAAAGTACTACTTTATTTCCGAATACATGAAGCCAGAAGGTAACCTGGGAGACGTTATGTAAGTAAAGGGGCAAGAGGTAGGATGGGGCTGGGGATGTGGCTCAAGTGGTAGCGCACTCGCCTGGCATGCGTGCGGCCCGGGTTCGATCCTCAGCACCACATACCAACAAAGATGTTGTTTCCGCTGAAAACTGAAAAATAAATATTGAAATTCTCTCTCTCTCTCTCTCTCTCTCTCTCTCTCTCTCTCTCTCTCTCTTTTTTTAAAAAAAAGACGTAGAGTACATGCTGTAGTCTCTGTTATCGGGAATTCTGTGAGAGGCTAAGCTGCTTCTGGATGGTAGAAACTGGGGCAGTGGTTGCCTAGGGCAGGGTGAAGCTATCAAAAAGATGCATGAGAGGATTGTGGGGGATGAAAATGTTCTTAGTGTTGTGCTGGGAGTGACAAGGGTCTATCCTTTACTCAAACCTCACTCAAAGTGTGCTTGAGGTAGACATATTTTTTAATATAAAAATTTCCCCAAGAAAGGAATGCAAAATTATATTGGACCCCTATTGTGAGTAGCCTTCCACGCCAGGACAGACCCTCCCTGGTCACGGAGTAGTTGGGCTTACTGTCACTTGCTCATAGCCCAGAGCAGCGTCTGCTGCCTGCAGCTGCACAGGAGGCCTGGCCACAATTCTGTTCTGTGCGTAGATTAGCTGGCATTGCTGAAAGAATGTCCATGCAGGGACTTTGATCTTTGCAGAAAAACTTTTTTTTTTCTTTCTGGTTTTGCAGAATGACATCCTCGGATTGTGTTTGCAATGTGGGGCGGAGGTGGCTGTGTGGCAGGTGGGTGTCACACACTGGGAATAGTGAAGGCCTGTCAGTGGAATCGATGAGCAAACACAGGGCGGTCGCACTCCTGTGGCACCACGTTGTTTTCTTGTTGCACGAGTCTACTGGAAATATGGGTGTTTAACCCAATGGAGGGAAAGAGGAGGGTGTTGCCAGGTGTCCTGCCAGGATGCTTTCTAAACTTAAATGAGAGACGAGAGGATGTCAGCATGGGAAGGAAGGGGATGGAAACGTGCGCCTTCACATTTTAAATGAACTGTTAACACCATCTTCTCCTGCAGCATGGGTCTTGAGTAATGTGGTCAGGAGCGTGATGACTCAGGCAGAAATATGACCCGAGAGGAGGAAGCCTTTCTCTCTTTGTCTCTCTGTCTCTGTCCCTGTCTCTGTCTTGGACTGATGAGCCTGAACAATGTCATTACAACTTTCCTGCTGATGCAAATTCAAAACTTTGCGCATCTCAGCTTCGCCTTTAAGAGAAGCCACGTTATTGCCTTCATAACGGGAGCAGCAAATCAGGAATTAGAAGGAAGGCACACTGACAATGATTGATACCCAAGGCTTTCTCCTGATTCGCTGATTAAACTCATCAATCTATATGCAGATGCGTCCCAGGCAAATGGAGGCACCCAGGCTTAACGGATCTGGTTGTCAGGACCAAGGGGGAGAGGAGCTCCCGGCTTGGTGCACAGAACACGGGGAAGAGAAAGGTGTGCTAGGAGAATGTTTACCTCCGAAGTGTGGGAAGCCCTAGGGAGGAGGGCGTCCCCGGGAGAGGCCTGTGAAGGCTCTCCTTGAACGGGTGGGAGTGAGGAACGACTGCTCTCCAGGGTCCAAAAGACGGGCACATTTCTCCTTGGGAGACTGGCAGCTCTCTAGGGGACTTAGGGCCAGGGAGAGACCCTTGCTTCCTTGCCTGCTGATTAACTCTTGCTCAGCCTGTTAGATGCAGACCCGGACCTGTCTTTGTGTGGCTTGGCTGCTGTCCTTTCCCTGGGTCCTGACACTCCCCCCGCCCCATCCCGAGAAGCTGGGTGAGCAGAGCCCTGTCTACGCTGGCACTGGGCTCTGGACCTGAGCTGCCCACAGCCCTGTCCTCCATGTGTTGGGGTTTCGTGTTCTTTGGTTTGGTTACCATTAGACGCGGGCCTCTTAGAGGAGCAGGACTTGGTGTGGCAGACCCCTCCACGGGGAGTGGCTGGTGCATGACCAGGCATGGCGTGGGTGCTGCTGCCTGCTAGTGAGGGAGCTGACCCTTGGCTGGCTCTCAGTACTCTGTCAGCGGCCCTCGCGAGGGATTGTTCCTGAACATTTCTCCGTCCTGTGCCGCCCCTCCCCCATGTCAGATTGCTAAGTTTGCTCTAACATTTGAACACAAACCGAGAGGCTTAAATCAATAAATATTTGTTGTTTCACAGCTCTGGAGACTGGGTGTCCCAAACCAGAATGCCACCAGTGCTGTGGAGACGCCTCCCTTTTCCTTCCATTTATTGGTGGCTCGAGGTTTTCCTTGGCTGGTGGCTCTGGCTTCTGCCCCAGTCTTCAGCTGACCTCCCTTCTCTGCGTTCCTGGATTCTCTTAGAATTCTCTTATAATGACAGTTTGCCACTGGACCTGGGGCTACCTTAAGCCGACATGACGTGACCTCTTGATGCTTCCCTCAGTCACATTTGCAATGGCCCTTGCTCCACCCAGGATCTCATTCTGAGGTTCTGGGCAGACTTACTTTGGGGGAAGCCCACTGTTCAGCCATGAGACACCCCTCTCCCCTGCCTAAGATTGCCACATCTTTCTGAGCCATGAGAGCTTAAGTTTCACTTTCAGTTCTTGTGGTGGCTTGCAGGAGCTTCAGACAACCAGCATTTCCCATCCCGTGGCCCCAGTAATCAGTCCAGACCAGAGCGGGGACACTAAACTGCTCCGGCCAAGGTTTGGAAAGGACTGGAACAAAAGTAACTTTGGGTCCTCAGAACCCTTCTGTCAGAAGACAAATGAATGATCCACACAGAGAAGAGAAAGGGAAGCTGTGTGTCCACCCGCACACACCCACACCCACATACTCACGGCCACACTTGGAGAAGATTGACTCAGTAGTGCTGGAGGCAAGTGGGAGAGAGAAGAGGTGGAAAGATAAAGAAAGAGGCCTACTGCTTTAACCTAGGTCCTTGAACTTGATAAATCAGCTCTGCCATCTGAAATCAGTGGAGTAGTCAGCTTGGGCCCTGGAAAGCCCTTCTGCCAGTGGGTGGCCTTAGGCAGGCCAGTAGGTCAGAGAAATGTTGAGATGCCCACCTGCCCTGGCACCAGTGTAAGTCGGGGGGTTGACTCCAGGACCGGAGAGGGAGAGAGGCCCAGCGACGCTCCGTTGGTTTGCTAGTGAATGCCCTAAGCCAGTTACTGATGGCTTTAGTCCCAGAACATGCCCCTCTGTGTCACCGTGGGGATGCTTTCCAAGCTTGTGGCACTGAGTGAAAGCTGGCCCTTTGCAAGCTGACAGATCCAGCGAGCTTCTGTTGGTGTCTTTCTCTTTGACCTTCCAAGTTACCTGTCACTAAACCTCTGTATTCCAGTCAAATAAGTGTAATAGCGGTGCCGACCTTGGGACATTGTTATGGCAATTAAATATAATGTTTATTTCATGCCTAAGACAGAGGAGCTGCTCACACAGGTGTGTGTTTTATAGTCTCCCTATCCTGTCCTCTCGCCAGCTTTATCTCTTTTCATGACGTTGACCGTAATCTTCAAAGACGTCGCCGGCCTTCCCACAGCACAGATGTCAAGACAAAGTGTATACAGACTGTCAGCAAAGAGGGTCCTCTTCACCTTAGCCAGAGTGTCCTAGTCAGAGGGCAGGTAGTTATTTTATTTTACATGTGGAAATTATTAAAAATAACAGAAAGGGCATGAAAGAAATCGTTACCCAAAACAAAGCATCATTGTTATTAATAACTATCATGGGAGTAAGATAGAAATGATAATAAATGCCAGGAGAAGAGGAAGCTGTCCTCGTGTCCTCTGAGCTGTGATGAAAGAAGGGAAGGGACTTCTATAGGCCCAGGGCCTAGTGGAAACGGGCACTGCCCTTCACATGTGGTGTCCACTCTATCCTGCCCCAACCTTCTGGGGACTGGTGACGGGCGAGAGGGTCCCCCAGTGAGCAGTACAGATAATAAAGTAGGAGCCATGGCAGGCCATGCAATTCCCAGGGGTAGGCACTGAAGCAGCCTGAGGGAACAGTTTGCTTATGTTAGGAAGGACAGCGAGGGAAGGTTCTGGAACTTGAGCATCGAGGAAGTCTGTGTCTCTCATCTTTGTGAAAGAAGCCCTTTCTCAGACACCCCCTGTGGCCTCATTCCACCCTTTTAGTTGTGGGGAGAATGACAGGGGGATCCGGCTGCTCTGCTGATGAGTGGCCTATGTAGGAGCCCCCCAGGGCCTGAGGACTGGGCACAGAGGACGAAGAGGGCAGGACACAGGGACATACCTGGGAGAAGACGTGCCAAGGCACCCTCATGATTTTATGTTTGTAAATTATGCATTAAATGGAGTAACTCAGAACAACTTCCTGGAAACAGACACTTCCACCCACAACAACCGTCTAGTTCTAACTCCTCTCTGACTCCTTTTGGGCTGACAGCACCTAGGAAAGGCACCTTAAGGCCCCCTGAGTCACGGACACTAGAAAGGCCACTCTCCCCTTCTGCATCTTCTTACACTAACTCAGAACCTCCTTCTCTTTGGTTTGAACTGGGAAATGTAATTGTGAGTTCCAGAAAGATCCATTTGATGGGAATCTCGTGCTGCCCCAGGCTGCCCTGAAGGCCTTCCACAGAACATCCCTACCACCTCTTCCAGCTCACTTGACTCTCCTCCTGTGAGATAGTACGCTCATAAGAAGGTGTCCCACAATCCATCTCTGCATCAGACTCCTTCTAGAACTCAACCAAATAGAGACATCTCTCATATTTGGCTCTGTAATATTCCAGGTTTACTTAAAAAAAATAGTGTGCAGAAAACTATCAACCGTCCTCCTAAAGAATATACAGATGCCCTCTCCACCAACGTGTGTGAACCATTAGGGGACTTCAAGACTCCTGAAACACAACCGCGGATCCACCACCTGGCCAAGACACCAGGCCTTCAGATTCCCAGGATAAGGATTTCAGGGAACAGGCTGCGCCATACATGTTGAGTCTGCAGCCCGGGTTAATTGTTTATCTCCCTGAGGACTCTGAGCAGGTCTTGCCCCTTGCCTGCTTGCCCCATGAATGATGTACTTTCAGGATCTGAGGCTCTGTTGACCTGTGCTGATACACTGTGTCCTTCATGTGGCCTCTGGGCAACCCTCAGCCCATCAGTGAGCCCCTCTCAGTGCCATTCCTGCACCTGCCAGTAGGGGCAGAGCTGAGTCTAACTCGTACCATGGCTCAGGGAGCACCTGGGATGGTTCATTAAAGACACCCAGCCATGCACGTGCACAGGTAGAAATTCCGTGTTAGCTTCAAGTAATCTCAGGGAAGGCTTTTTCAATGGCTTAAGACCGGAAAATGCTGTCAATGTCTGTGCACCTGATCCGGGAACCAACTCTGAAACAGGTGGAAGAGATATGAGTGCAGATTATTAATAGCATCCCCCCTAGGGTTTGCAGCTCCCTCAAAACTGTTAGTGTTAATTTAAAAAATAATCTCTGTGGCCCATGTTCTGAAAAAAGACAAAGTAAACATGTAGCTATGTCCCACTGTAGGTAACCTTCTGTGATAGTTCTCACCTTAGGCTGACTATTCCCCCAAAGTTGCATGCATTAGGAATCTTCAGTTGCAAATAACAGAATACTCACCTGGATGAGTTGAAAGGAGAGAGAGTCATTGGCTGATCAAACCTGGTAAAAGGGTTAGTTACACCTTGGATGGGGCTTTACCCCCGGTCACAAGGGACGGTGTGACCAGTACTCAGATTCTTCACTCTGCCTCTGTCTCCGCCTGCCCACCTCCATCTACAGCCTCTGCCCACTGGGGCCTCTTCTCTAGGTTCTTTCCTCATGGTCCCAAGAGGGCTGGCAGCAGCTCCCAGGGATTCACATGTTCCTCCATATTTCCAGTGAAAGTTGAAGAATCTAATTCCCCAAAAGGTCTAGGGAATCAAGACTTTCTGGTTTCCCTGTATATTTTGATTCTGTTTCTCAAATGGCCCACCTCTACACATCAATTTGTTTATATTGTTCTGCAAAGTGGTGAGTAGTACCTTCATGGAGTTAGACGCACTTACATCTACTGTATAGATGCACCTTTTCTGGCTCTTACTAAAATAACCTCTTTGTGCATTCATTCATTTGACACGTATTTATTGAGCACTTGATGTGTGCCTGGTCCAGGGACATGAGCAAGCAGCAGCCATGGGGTTTTCGGCATTGATGCAGTCGATGTCCCTGTACCCCAGTGAAAGCAATGACAGACGCTGAATACTTACAGAGGCTAGAACAGCTATTCAACTGTGGCAAGTGCTAAGAATCCGTGCCATGAGTTTCCGATGTCATAGGAGAATCAGGATGTTAAGGAAGTGTCACCCTGGAGGCTGCTTGAGAGTCAGGCCAGCATGTGGTGCGGACGGGAGGGAAAGGGCAGAGCACTACAAACGGGGAGCAACACCTGTGTCAGGAGGGGACCTACCACTTTCAAATCTCTGGCAGGAGACCAGAGTAGCTCTAGGATGCAGAGTAGGGGGGGGGGGGGCTGGAGGGCCAAGCTGCAGCAGCAGCACAGCCTGATAACCAGGAGGATGAGCACATCTGCCTGCTAACAGGGACACGGGAGGGAGTGGGAACAGGTGTGTTAATGCTGATGCTGGAAACACAAGCTCAAACCAAACCCGGGGTGCATGGTCACGCCACTTAAGGCTAAGAGGAACAGCAGGCCACAGAGTCGTTCCAAGTCCTGCAATGCCTGATCTTTACACTAGAAATGTTCACTCTGGTTCCAATGTGTCACCAGATGGGAAGGTAGCAAGAAGACTGTCATTAGGAGAGAGGTGTGTAACCGAGGAGATAGAGAGAAGTAGCCTGGTTCAGGAGACAGTAAAGAGATAGAGAGGAAATGCACACCTTTGGAGTCTCATGGGAAGGGGCCGAGGGAAGCAGGCCACCTGGAGGCCTCCTCGGGAGCTATTGGAAGCAGTGGAAGCAGATGGTCGTGCTGGGGGCTGGCCAGCAGGTTGAGACACG
Organism: Urocitellus parryii; assembly: GCF_045843805.1. Lineage (NCBI taxonomy): Eukaryota > Metazoa > Chordata > Mammalia > Rodentia > Sciuridae > Urocitellus > Urocitellus parryii. The sequence goes on from NC_135536.1 coordinate 7,654,551, forward strand.
GTGCCCGTTTGAGATGTCTGGGATGCTGGGTCCTTGACCTAAGCACCCAGAGCTTCCTGAACTTCCCATTTTCAGGTGAGCCCCACCCTGTGTCTCCAACACCAGATCTATCTCTAGTAGATGCCACAGCTCCAACTGCATTCTTTGTGCATAGTTAAGATTTGCAAGATATTTAAAAATATAAGACATCCTTGAGGAATTCAATAAATGGTACATCTGCTAAATAAAATTTTTTGAACTAGGAAAATCAATATTAAATCAATAAAAGCCCAACTGCCTTTGTCCTCGACAGGGGCTTCAATGGCTTAAGGTGGGCAGAATCGGCATTCTAGCGACAGTCGCTTGAATGACAGAGCCCTGAGCAGAGGACTCCCACAAGACCTTGTAATTTAGAGTTCTGTGTTTTCCTGCATTGTGTTTGGTCCTGGTCTCTAGTTTTCTTTTATTCTGAGGAAGTCATCACGTTTAGTGTCTTTCCTGGCATTGTTCGTGAGATTCCCAGATCCTAGCAAGGCACAGATGCCTGCCGTGCACTATATTTGGGTATTAAATCAATCACAGACGTAGAAGCTGCATATTATTCTAAGCAATTCATTTAATATTTTATCAAGAAAATGTAATTAGGATTTTCTCAAAACAGCTTTCTAGACAATCAGGGGAAACAGCCACAATCAATTTATAAGATTGGTTGTAGCAAAAACTTCTTGTGTAAATGGGCCACGATTCTAAATTTCTGTGCAGTTCTATGAATCTCTTATAGTGGCCAGCACATGGGTGGACATGGTCCCTTGACATAATCAAAGGAGGAACCTCAGATAACCAGTGAACAAAAGTGCGTGCCCTAGTAGGCCACCTCTGATTAATTCAGCTTATAATGTGATCTTATTCGGAGACTTGATATTTGTACGTGGCTGTGCAGAGGCCTGGCTGAAGGTACTGAGGTGATAATGGCTTGCAGCTGTCCCCTTACAGTGCACATTCTCCAGGGAGAGGCAGGGGTAACACAAAACAGAAGGGACAGTGAGAGAATGGATGAGGGGGTCATTGTAACCAGTACAGCTGCGGTGTCAGGTAAGGGACCTGCCCTCAGCCTTCATCTTCAGGTTGTAAAATACAAATACCCACCTGGGTCAGCCCTGCAGGCCTGCATGTGCCTGGGCGTGGTGCGGAGCCCCTTCTATTCCCATCTGCACTCACCACCACGCTTTTCTCAGCGTACAACCCATTCTCAGCTCAGAGTCCTCTTCCCTGCAGTTGGCAACCCCATGACAGGTTCCAGCCAGTAGAATGGGAACAACAATGGCAGCTGTCACTTCCAGGTCCATGAAATCCCTGTTTCTACTAGGAACAAGGTTGAAAAAATATGCGACTCATTATTTTTGTTTTAGCCACACCTCTAAAATGATCCAAAAGTGCAATAATAGGGAAATGGTTAAGTAAAGCATGTTGTATCTAGGGCCCCTTTCCCTCCATGAGCCCCTTCCTCCTAAAATAAATCTTATCTGCCACGATGGCACTGGACAGACATTCCAATATTATTATGTATTAAAACAGATCTTCTACAAAGAAAAGCTCCTTTTCCTTCTGATGTTATAAAACAAACTAGCCATTCTAATGAGACCTTAAATGTATGAAGGCCCTAGGCACCTTGCCTGCTGCATCTCATGAAGAAGGTGGCCCTGGTGTAAAAGAATTGTTTACTATTAAAAAAAAATACTCACGACGAGTAAATATGTCAAATGTTGTATGTTGGACTTTCAACGATGGGACTCTGGGTGAATATACTCTTATGTTTCTTTTTTCTTTACTTACAAAAATCATCTGCTAATGATGTAGGAACAAAAATAAAACAAACAATAGCATGAGTTTTCCAAGATGCCAGGTTGAGTATTGGAGGTTCTCCCTTTTCTCTTCCCCAGATCTCTGCTATAACTATGTTTCTCACATGTTGAGGAAGGTTTTTAAATAACAAAATGCTCAGTGCAGCAGCTAAACATGTAGGTCTCAGAATGATTGCCAAGTCCGACACCATCGAGGTCTTTGGAACGGGGACCCAGGACTCGGCCTGGAACACCTCTTGCTGGTTCTTTCACACAGCCAGAAAATGGGAGAACCTCTAGCCTTTGGGATAGAGCCCCAAATCCGTTTTATTTAAAGTGATTTACTCTGAAAACCCCATCCCCTTTCTTAATAATATATGGTGCCTTCTCCTGGTCCTTGTTTCCTTCCTCCTCTTTTGCACTGGTCTCCTCTTTGCCTCAATAAGCAACAAAGGTGGAAATAATCAAGATTTTGCCCCAAGACAATGCATTATTAAAAGGGAGTGTCAATTTTTAAAACATTGGTTTAAAGAATAAAAAGCCTTGAGTCCTACCTAAAACCTCCTCCTTGAGCCTTATCCCACCACTGCCCCCAGCCTGGCCCCAACCCTCCCCCAGCCCTGCCACGCCCCTCCCCCAGCCTAGATACACTTCCTGCTTTCAACATTCTACCTGGAATGCTGCTCCTCTAGCTTTCCAGACTAGTAAATGCTGATCTTGGGCCACACTCATGCAGACTTTAATCACATCATGATGGCGATAATTTCCTTCTTATTCTGATTCTTTTTACTTGGGCATATTCATTTCAAAAGGAAACACTGGGTGCAAAGACAGTGCAGGAATAAATGCCATGCACAGGAAGTGCAGGGCGGCTCTGAGTGAGCAGGGAGCTGGACCTGCGGAGGCGGTGGGAGGCCAGGCAGCCCTGGCTTTGGCTCAGTGTTGACAGCAGGAAGGCACCAGGAGTGCCATTGTCTCTGGGCTAGTCGGCGCATCCAGAGGTCACCTGTGAGAAATCTCAGGTGGGTAAAGAGGTGGGACCCAACCTCAGCCTTCAGTTAGGACAGTCCCTGGCTTTTGCAGCCCTGTTGACTTTAGTTTATTGACAAATGGAAATCAGGTACCGGCTTTGCCCATCCCCTGGGTTTCCTAAGAGACATGTGATAGGGGTGTTTTAAATGTTTGTTCTACAGAACTCTCAGGGGCTAAACTGGTCATTTTGGAAATAAGAGTTCTGGGTCAACAGTCATAATGTGTGAAGGCAGGGGGCACATGCTTCTGGAAGTGAGCACATGGGTGATGGAGAGGTCAGGCTACCTGCCAGTGAGTTATGGTACTGACCAGCAGACACACATCCTCCTGCCATCAGGACTCTAGTGTCCCCAGAGCTATGTCCAGGTCAGTGCCCAGAACTGAGCTCCATTTTAAGTATCAAAGTCCCCCTCCCTCCATCCCCTCTCTCCCTCCCTCCCTTCCTTCCTCCTTGTCTCTTCTCTCCATATTTCACTAATATTTTATTTTCGGTAAATTTAGACTCACATAGAAGTTGCAAAACATGGTAGAGTTTGTGGAAACCTTTCCCCTGGCTGCCTTTAGTGATGATATTGTAAAGGACCAATGTCCCGTGACCTGAGCTAGGACATTGACACAAGTAACTAAACAACAGAGCTCTTTCATATTGTGGGAGTCTTCACATGCCCTTATTTATTGATTATTTCTTTTGATTTTAGTTCCATGAGATTCAATTCCATCTGTAGATTGTGTATCTCCCATCACAATCAGCCTGAGGACTGAAAAGGGGACTCTCCTGCTATTCATATATATATTTTTAAAACATTCTTTTAGCTCAATTAACATTTGTTGAATGAATAATGATGGATCGGTATGCAGACGAGTGCTCATTTCTTGTACTGTTGAAAGAGATGGCTCAGGGATGCTGCTGCTCAAGCCCTGGTACCTGTGGATGGCACACAACTCTGAGGATGAGCTTAACCCTGCAGTGAAAGTCGGCAGCTGAGTCGGGACAAATTCTCCTTCATACAACATATATTGTTCCAGATGATAAGTTAGGGCCAAATCAATTTAATTAACAATGGTAGTTGTTATGGCAACAATTCTACTAAACTATTTCAGCAAATACTCAGTATGATTGACCTGTTGCTAAGCAACAGCCAATAGATTGGACAGAAGAGAAAAACAAATTTCATCTGAAGCAGAAGTTGTGATCCGGTCATAAATTCCTTCTACGGCCAAGGAGAAGCTTCATTAAGAACATTATCAGGGAGGTATCAAAATAATGCTCCTCAACCCTGTGCTGCATTGCTATCCAGAAACAAGCAAAGTCTAAGCCCATGTTGCTTTATAGGCTGAAAGTCTAGGAAGAAAAGGTATGAGAAAGATTAGGAAAAAACGTGCATTTCTAATATGTCCTACTTAAAATGATTTATATCATTTTATAGGTCTTTTCTATAACTCTGAAAAAAAAACCCTTTATCTTACTTTATAAAAATGAAACATATTTATAAATGTACACCTCTTGTGTGGAAAGTAAATAAATTCAGGCAGAATTGTTGAGATTGAGCAGATGGACCTACTTCCCTGGAAAACTCAGCCTCTGGGAGAGCCCCTCCAACCCCAGGCCCAGGCTTCTCAACTGAAACCTTCCTTTGACTTGGGGTAACCAGGGAATCATTTCCCAGGTCGTTAAGTGAGAGATCTCTCTCTCACTGCCCGCTTCCTTTAAGCATGCGTCTGAACTGTTGCATACAAGGGAGCTTGGAAGGCAGTACAGGTTGCTGTGCCCCGGGTGGGCTCAGTGTGAACAACACTGTCAGGCTCCTCAGAGGGGGGCCTGGATCTCCCTGGGAGTTTTTAATAAAGGGCTCTGGTGGTCTCACCCTAGACCGTGTTTGCAACTCAAAAGTGTTCAGGGTCCAGGCAAATAAAGTACTGGAGTGACATAGCCTTAGGCAGGGCCGTGGGAATCAGGTGTGTGTATGGGACCAGAGAGCATTTTCCCAAAAGACATTGAAGAAGGATTGGTTTTGAAGGGTACCGTGAATCATGACGGCCAAGTCACTGCTCTACCTGGGTTTGTTCTGCATCTGCTACAGAAGGTGGATCCAGGAAGGTCTTCCCAATCCATGGGACTAACTGGGTGGTCCCAGCCAGAAACCTTGGGAGCTGGGCACAGGGCTTTTGTGAAATGGTACAAAGCGTTGCACCCAGCCAGCCCCTTCCCGTTCCCAGCTCTGGCCAGGGAGAGGACCAGGGAGGCGGCTTTGCTAGCGGTGAGCACTGGCTGCGTGCGCTGTCCGCGACAGGGCAAAGCCATCATCATGGTCCCAGCGGTGTGCAAGGCTCAGTCACGTGCGGAGGCTTCAGGAGAGCCATCCTCTGCAGAGCTCTTCCCGGAGGAAATCTGCCGACCTGATTCAGAAAACGAGAAGACCAGGCAACCATCAACCATTGTAATTAAGTAAAAGCAAAAGGAGGAGGAGAAAGTGGAGAAGAAGAAGAGAAAAAAGAAAGGAAGTGAGGGAGAAGAGAAGAAAGGAAGGAAGAGAAGGAAGGAAAGAGGGAGGGGTAGAGAAAGGGAGGGAGAAAAGCGGGGAGAGAGAAGAACAGGAACAGTTGTTGGTTGAGAATAATCCAGACACATTTGAAGCATACATCAAAGTGTCCTTTCCTGTTAATATAGCCTCAGGCTCTTTGCCCACTATTTGGTCATGTGTGTATGATTATATGCATATTTATGTAATCATATATGCATGCATACATACGATATATGATCATGTGTGCATGCATGTATATGTCTATGTAATCATATATGCATGCATGTCTATGTATACATATGATCATACACACACACTTTTTTGTAGCAATTCAATGCCATCAACTAAAAATTATTGCTTAAGGGGAAGCTAATTTGGGAGGAGCAATTTTCTCAGAACTGATTGCAGGAACAGCCATACAATTATCTCAACGGAGCACGATGCACGGAGCTGGGAGGGCTGTGCTTGGAGACTTAGCCCACCTCCTGCCTCACGGCTTCATCTCCCGTGTCCCACCACCATGAATGAGGTGGACCGGAAGCTCACCTCCGGAAGGTGACTATGGACCCAGGATGCCCCAGGGGGGCTGTAACATCCTCTCCGTGTCCCTCTTACCCTCCCCTCTATTGCACACCACTCTCTGAAGTAGGCTCCTGGACTGTGGAAACCTGACATCTCACAGCCTTGGCCATGCTGTAGAACTTTCCTGAGCTCCAGTTATTCGGGGATTCTGATGGAAAATATTTGCCAGCATGTCTTGCAAAATGCTATACAAATATGAGAGGGTGGTGGAAGTCATAGTAGACACCGCCAGATTGATATTTGGACATGCTCTTCCTTGGCTTGAACTTTACAAATAAGGAGAGCTTGCACATTCATGTTCTAGGCATTAGAGTTTAGCGAGATCAAATAATAGCTTTTTTCGTGTGTGTGCTGGCCTGCAAATGCCAGGGTTTGAAGGCCAGCCTGGCCAGTTACTAGCTTCAAGGCCTGGGGCAAGTACTTAATTTCCCTAAATTTCAGCTTGTTATTACGTATACTGGGGAATAAGCAGTGCTTTCCTTCAAGGGTCAAGTCAAGGGTATTCTAGACGGCAGTCTGGGTAAAGGGCCCGGCCATGGTCTCCTTTTGGGAAGTCTTGGCCATTGTTATTGCTAACATCATTAGGCTCTTCTGGCAGTGATCCCACGAGGTTGGCATCCTCCCCATTTTCCCAGATGAGGAAAATGAGGCTCAAAGAGTTGAAATGGCTGGCCTGGTGTCACTCCTCTGATAAGGGACGGTGGGGGCTCACGCCAGGCTGCTCCCAAGCCCACCCTCCATCCATGCAGTTTAATGAGGGATTCAGCTTCACGCTTCTCTCCCCTTGATTAGGTGTTAAATATTTACCATCTTGCCTTTCTTCCTCTCTACCCTCTTTAAAAACGGTTTAATTAAAATCGTTCGTTGAGCTCATGATAAAAATATGTAAATGTGATGATTTTTGTGAAATGAATCTATTGTTTCCCTTTCATTCCCAAAGGACTGTGGATAAGAAGGGATAGATAGCTGGGTCTCCCCATGAATTTGAACAAGCATTTGATAATACGTTGGGTAACCGATTTCAAGGTCTGGTGGCCACGGGATCCAGCAATTTACGTATGTGAGGCACAGCTGGATTCCTAGGTGTGAGTGGGGTGCAGGGGATGGACGGCTTCCCCAGTATTTCTGGAAGGAGTGACTGTGAGGGGCTTGAAGAGGCTGAGCTTCAAGGATGCTCACTTTATCGTCCCCACGTCTGCATCTGTCCTAACTGTTCCTCTTGTCCCTGACTCACTGCCCGAGGCAGCCTGGCCTCTTGCCTTCTTTCTTTCTGAGGCCACAACCCAGATTTCCCTTTGTTCATTGAGTGCTGCTCTGCCCTGTTCTGGGGGTCCTGGTCCTTGGATGTAGCGCACTGAAGTGCAGGGCCAGGCTCTGGGACAAGTGAATGGCCCCTAAGGTGTCAAGAAGTTCCCAAATGGTCATGTCAATCTAAGAACTTCTGGCCTAGAAGGTCAGGGCAAAGACAGCCTCCTAACATCTTTGACCTGGTTGGCCCCCTGCCAACCATAGTAAAACACCCCAGAGTTGACTCCCTGGTCTGTTCTGGCTGTTTTACTGGTCCTCTGTACCTGTGTTATTATGAGTAAGTGATCATAATAGTCAACAGCCACAGTCAATGATGCAGCTCAATGGATTTTGATGTTTACTTCATGGGTGAAGAGTGGCCCTTGGTTAACAATGGTCAACAACAGGACTCTGGTGCCGTTATTCAGGGACCAAGACCTCTCCCACATTGTGGTGCTAGTTCTCTCTAGTGCCCCAGTGAACAAGAATCCTGGGGGGAAGCTTTCATGGACCAGGAGTGGACTCCACATCTCAGGCACGTGGCTGGGTGGGAAGGGTGGCTGGGTGGAGTGTAGCTCTGTGCCCAGGAGGGGTGTGTGGGACATTCGTGAATGCCACTTTTATTTATTTATTTTTTAAATTTCTTACATTGTAAGGTCTTTGGGGACAGAGACTATGTTACCTGACCACACACGTGGTGCACTTTGCTCAGGGTTTGGTTTGGGTGAAGGGTTGGTGAGCGAGTGAACCATCCACAGCCATGACGTAAGGCTGGGAGTGTCAACCATGGACCAACGGAGCCTCTCTTCCGGAGTTGGTTCCTATACGTGCTGACTCTGCCTTGCAGTGTTGGACCAGGCAGGAGGGGGAGTGGAAAACAGCCGTGGTGTCTATACTTCCTGATGTTGGTGCTGGGATTTCTGAGTTTCACAGCGCCCTTCTGGCTCTTTCAGGAAACATTCTCACCAGGCCTCGTTCTCTCCGGCTCTCCTCCACTGGGTCACGGTTTTATTTTCTTCCTTGCCCGTGTCCCTGCCCATTTCTGCTGTTACAACAGAATACCTTGGACTGTACAACTTATAAGCAGAAACGTTGCTCCCCGTTCTGGAGGTTGGGAATCCCAGGGTTGAGGCATTACAGGGTTGGTGTCTGGTGAAGGCTGCTCTCTGCTCCAAATATGGCGCCTTCCAGCTGTGTCCAACCATGGTAGAAGGGCCAACAGCTCCCTTCCACCTCTTTCTCCAGGGCACTAATCCCATTGATGGGCACTCCATCCTCCTGACCTAATCACCTCTCAAAGACTCTGCTTCTTAATACCATTGTTTTTGGATTAGGCCTCAACATATGAATTCTGGGGAGAGGGGACACAACCATTCACACTGTAGAATCCAGTCCCTTGGAAGATGGTCTAAAGTCACATCTGCTCTACTTTTGTACCAAACAGCACTCAGTAAATCCCTTATCTTAAGCCTCTGAATATTATTCTTGATACGGGACAGATTTTACTTTTAAAAGCTTAACAAATCCTTTTCTATCTCAAAAATATTTTTTCCAAGACCATTGTTTTTCTTTAAATGAAAAAAAAGTCTGAGTGGAACATTCAAGATTGAGTCCCTCACTAGTGGCCTCAGCTCTCTCTGAGAATGTGCCGGGGTCAGTTGGTGACCACAGGGCAATGGGGTTTACAAGGAATGAAAAGCACAGATTTGATAACTCAAAATATTATTGCTGTTGTCATGGTTTTATTAAAACAAAGTGTAGAGGAGTAGCTTTATATCTCTCTGTCCTACTGTTCTGCACACTTCACAATCCAGGTCCCAAAGGAATCCCAAAGGAACCCTGAATTTTGTATATCAACATGGTTGGATCATGGTTCCCGGATGTTTGGTCTAACACTATTCTGGATGTTTCCATGAAGGTATTTTAGATGAGATTAACATTGAAATAAGTGAGCTTTTGTGAAAGAGATTGCCCTTAGGGTTATGGTCAGTCTGTGTCCAGTGGGCTGAAGGCCTGAGTGGAACATGATGAACCATCTCTAAGCAGGAGCAGATTCTATCCATGGATACCTTCAGGCTTCTTCCACACCGTCAACCATCCTGAGCCCACCCTGCAGATTCTGAATTTGTTAGTCTCCATAATAACATGAACCAAATCCTTAAAATCAATATCTCCTTATCTGTCTGTCTTTCTCATAGACAGATAGATCAATTGATGCATTGATTGACAGATCAATAGAAAGACATCTCTCTCTACCTCTCTCTGTGTATCTATACACTTCCTATCTGTTCTCTTTCTTTGGATAATCTTAATAGAGACACTGACAGAAAGAGAATGTACCTGGAATTCCCCTTAGAATTATCCATCTTGCGCTTCTTTCTGTGGTCAACCAAGCATGAGGTTTCATCCCATGGGGCTTGAGGTCACAGGACCTAGTAGGACTCTATCAACACATGTGCAGTTTCCATGAGCATTCTTCAAAACCGTTCGCCTCCTATGACTGGCCTCCTATGATGGTTGATTTCAAACACCAGTTAGGCTCAAATGAATTTGGATGATGCTGTGAAGGTATTTTAAGATGGGATTGACCTGTAAGTCAGTAAACATTGAGTAAAACAGAGAACTTTCTAGAAAGTGGATGGGCTATGTCCAATCAGCTGAAGGACTTCAGAGATAACAGACAGGTTCCCTGGAAAAAGAGGGAATTGTATCTCTAGAGTGCCTTTGCTCTTGAATCTGTGACAGGAACCCTTCTCTGGCTCTGCAGCCTGCCTGCCAGACCACCTGCAGAATTTGAACTTGCCACCCCTCATTGTTAGGGAGCCAGTTCCTTAAAATCGATCCCCTGTTTGCCTCTTGCTTCTATGCACACCTTACAAAACAGAGACTCCCAAACCCCCATTGTCTCAAGTGAGATAGTCCTGATGAAAGGTTTTAGTCGACTTGAAAATACAAACTTGAGGAAGGAAGAGAAATAATTAAATGTGTCTATTTCATTAATGTATTTACACATATGTATTTAAAATAGCTGATAAATATAGTGCTTACTTTAATACCATGAATAAAATAAATCTTTAAATAAATTAAATACAGACTACCTAAAATTTACCAATTACTTTATCAATTTGCATGGTGTGTATTTATTTATTTATTTATTTATTTATTGCAGTTTTGATTTGTTTTGAATTTTCCGAAATCAGGAATTTTTAAAAGCTATCACATCAATAGTACTTACTTTAGCAATTTGGCTCCGAAATTATCCCCTTGAGAATTCTTAAGGAAAGTGAATGTTTTCAGAATCTTGTTTCTTGAGAATTCCTCTCTACTCCCCTTAATTTTGAGAGACATAACCTTTTGGATAATGAAAGCAATCATTTAAAAAATGAGAATTCCTGATTTCTACTTATGCCCTCAACATGATTTTCAGAAAGAAAGTCCCAGATGTACCGATTGGGGTTAAAATGCTCCGTCAGCTTTAGGAAATTCATCATTACTTTCAGAGTTCATCGTCCACGTTTTCTACCCTGTGCAAAAAAAAAGTAAAGGAACCCCTTCGGAACAATCAAACCAAATATCTAAAAATGTGTTTAAGCTAATTTTTTCTTTCCGTCTTTCCTCCCACTGAAGTTCCCAAGCTACTAACCCTAATGGGGCGGGAGCAAGGTGGTTGCGATCCTATAGACACCACTTGCCCTGCGCTCAGCACTGCCCAGAGGGAGGCAATGAGCAACTCCTGCAGTTTCCAGTTGACCAGGAGCACTTTCAAAAGGTAAAAGGAAATAGCTGAACGCAATTTTAATAATGCATTGACTCAACACAATGGATCGTCATTATAAGAGGCAGTCAGTAGGAAAAGCAAGCAGGAAACAGGTCCTAGTTATCTTTTTTTCCCAGTAACTCTTTAAAAATCAGGTGTGATTTTACGCTGACTACACTTCTCATTTTGGATCTGCTGCCTTTCAAAGCTCAGCAGGTGTCGGCAATGAAGGCTGGACAGTGTGGCTCTGGATGTAAGATCCAGAGAGAAACTTTTTTTTTTTTTTTTTTCCTGTTGGGAGGAACAGAGGTGCTAAATTTGCAGAGTGATTGAGGTGATATTTTGATGGGGCGAGCAGGGGAAGGGGACATTTTGGGCAGTTCTGTCCCACAGGCTGTGCTAACTTGAAGAGTGAACCCCTGTAGGTTCAGCCTGCACCCTTGACATCTTGTGGCTAGAGTGACGCGTCTCCAGGGCTCCGTTTCCACAACTCAGTTTGTTCTTTTCCTCCTGCCACCCTGAGGTCAAGGTCCAAGGGGTTATGGAGAGCTCGTTGGGGTGGACTCTGTTATGCCACCATCCCCAAAGGCTACAAGTTTTCAGTTTAAAAATATGACAGAATTTATATTTTCACGTCTTAGACATTCACGAGGAGACACTCTGCGCTTGCCATTACTTTCTTAAACAGCCATCAAGAATGAGGTTCCAAGATGCCCTTTATTGGACGCCTGCTCCACCCTTGGCGTTTCCAAGGTACTTTAAAATTGGCCTCTCTTTATTCAGTCCTCACAACACCACCAACTGGGTAAATATCCCTGTTTTATTGATGCTGGATAGAGTCCAAAATGAAGTCCTGTGTTCAAGAGCCAGAACTGGTAAGTGAGAAGGATTTAGGCACAAACTTTTCTCCTAGTTCAGATTCCAATGTCTGATTCCAAAGTTCATGGTTTTGCACGGTTTCTAAAATCCTCTCCAATAGCATTACTGACTTTTCATCTGTCATGAACAACTAGCTTGAAGTGAAAGCAGTCATATTTCAATCCAGACTCTCTTATGGCCACATACTGCATGGCTTTGGGAGAGCCGGTATTTGACTTGTATTTCTTCTGCTTCAACCTGGAATGAGAAAGTCTCCTCACCTGGGAACCCGTGCGGCTTGGGATCCAGGTATGCTCCAGCACTGATGAAAACCAGGAACAGTAAAACTTACTTAACTGCTTATTAATAGTGGGGTAATTTTCATAAAATAAAAATATGCTACATGCTGTGCACGAATGATTAGATATTACTTAGCCATTGAAAGTCAAGTTCTCAATGTCTAGACACTGAAAGTAATGTTAAGTAAATTTAAAAAGCACAGTCTAAGAACAATATATACCCAATGATCCTAATTTGGTAATTCACAGATGCACACATAAACACACAGGGAAAAACAGTCCGGCCGGGAAGCAGCCATTTCAGTTATTATAGGGCCATAAGTTACAAGTGATTTTTTTTTTTAACAGAGTACATTTCTTTAGGTTCCAGAAATCCTATAATGATCACATGTTAGTTTCGCTCCCTTAATAAGAAAAAAAAAATGTACTTTTAAGTGGTTCTCTGGTTCCCAGGAAAAGTTTAGTTTTAATGAAGACCATTTGATTCATCAAATAAAGTTTTCTGCCTCCTCCACTTAATGAACTATTTTAAGTCTCCTCTCTCCTGAGACACCCACTGTTCCTATTAATTCTGATACACTATCAGCTGTCATTGGAACACCCCTGAGGGACTGTGCTTCTCCAACAGGCATAAAGTGAGGTCATGGGGGACATAAGGGAACCGGTGACTTTCCAGTTCCTCTGCCACCAGAGTGGTCTTCCAGAGAGTAGCTCTCCTGGGGAAGGCCAGGGGCGTATCCTGCTCTCCTCCATGAAGCTGGTCATGCGTATCACAGTGATTTCTGGCTTTGGGTAAAAACACCAGTGGATTCTGTCTCCTAAAATTCTCCCCATAAGAGAATGATCCCCAAAGCGTGTTCCTCCGGTGCTCAGAACTGGGACAAGAATCTTGAAACATGGGTTTGATCTCCTTCGCTGATGAGTTCCGAGCTGGTTGCTGAACGCCCTGTCTGTAAAAGGGATCTGTCTGGAGCGTCTCAAGCTCTGCGGGTCCTGGGGCGCAACTGCCCACTCTGTGTTCTTGAGGGTCAATGAGAACCTCTGTCCATCTGTCCCTGCCCCTCCTGTCAACGTGGCTCCCGAGTTCTCCAAGACGTTCAGGGAGCTCTTCCCGAATTCTCCAATCGACACCAATCTGACTTTGCTTAAAAGTCTGAGCTAGGTAGAAAGGGTCCCCCTGCCTGGGGGAAGAGTGGAGTGGGATGCCAGGAAGCCTCCAAGTCAAGAGCAAGGACAGGAAGGGGCAATCGCCAGGGGAGTTGAGGTTCTCGGTGGTTTTTCATAGCCCTTTCTGTGAGTGACTTGTGTGTGTGTGTGTGTGTGTATGTGTGTGTGTCTTTTTGATGAAACAACATAGTTATAAGAGATATTCCTAAAGAGGGTGCTTTATTGTTCCTGCAGGACCGGCCTGCTGAGGAGGCGACCCAGCAGCCTCGCGCTCCATTTCAAGGTAGAGTGATGTGGTTCAAAGTCTGTCTCCCACACAGGCTGGGGACACACGTCAAGTCCCCCAGCTCTTCTCCTTTGGAGAGAAGGGAGACTGTCACCTGTCCCACAGCCTTGTGACGATGACAGACTGAGGGTGGACCTGCCGCATGGGAGCTGTGGGTGGTGACTGCACACTCAGGTGATGAGACCCAGGCACTGACAGACACCGGGAAGAGGACACGTTACCCCAGCGTTCTGTGAACACAGAGTTAAAAAAAAAAAAATGTGCTCTGATGTGTTTTCTCATTTATGGTCATAACTATAAAATATGAAATTGTGGAAGAGATCAAGCTCAAAATCACTGGAGAGTCCCAGGGGCCTGTCACGACATTGCACCTCTCCTCCCTTGGCAGGTGCGGGGGGAAGAGAAACAGCGAGTTCAGACCTGCACCTTCCCTTCAACTTTTTTTTTCTGAGGCACTGGGTCCTCTCTCACAGACGCCTAGAGGAAGATTTACAAAAGAACTGAGAAATTCTTTTCGTGTCTTGGGAAAGTTATTTTTTTTTGGGGGGGGGGACTTTATAGGCCAACATGAAATCCAAAAAAAAAAAAAAAAGAAAGAAACTTTTATGAAAGCTATCCATCAAATGTCAGGGATAATAATCAATTTTCTGTCACAATGAACTGATAAAAGCTTTCAGTAATAATGTCATGGGGGGAAAAATTTGTGTTGGAACTCGAAACGCGGAGCCCTGATATCAAACGAATTCATAAAAGCTCTATGCCTCTGTAGCCCTTGGAGGCATGACAAAATACAATTTCTCATCCACAGGATATGGAATAATTCCCCTTTTTTATTTTTACACTGAGAAAACCAAAAGGAAATCTGAATTTCAAAAAAAAATAATATTACACAATCCCACTTTGGCAGGTGAACATTAGCGATCGTTTTGGCCGCTGATATCAGAAGCCGTTCTGGTGATTTCTCTCCCATCATGCAAATGAGTGCATAATGCCTGCTCTTCTTGGAATGTACAATCAAATCAGCATTCTAATGCTACAAGCCGGTGATGAGCTTGGGAATAAATATGCAGGAGCGCATAAAAAAAATCAAGGCAATCAAGAGGAGCCAGCGTCCTCGCTCGGACTATAAATCTTTGTCTATTTCAATCGTGGGGCTGGCCGAATCAGTGTAAAATTCCAGCGGGGATGTCATCAATTTCTGTTAACCTCTCTATTCCTCCCTGTGTTGCCTCTGGGGTGATGGATTGGTTTTGTCACTCCGGCTCCGTTCACAGTGTGTTAACATGGGAGGGTGCAGGCAGGTTACGAGGAAAGGTGACTGCTGTCCTAGCCTTGACCCTCTATTGCGCTCCTCTGTGGGTCACGGGTACCCTTCTGTCCAGGGAGCATGGGGTCTCCTTCTGGTTCCAGGATGCTCGGCTCCGGGACCAAGGTTGACCGGTCCAGTGTTGAGTCACAGATCACTCTTTTGAAATAAAAACGAGTCTGTGGCTCAGCTTGCTGGGGAACAGCTGACCATGGATCAAGAAACCAGAAGAAAATACTTAACCTGGGCTCTAAAAGGCTCAGAATCTCAGTCACCGACTGGCCCAGCGCACAGTTAGGTTACTTTGTGCTTCACTTTCTAAACCATGACTGGCTTTTCCAGCTGCAATCCTAGAATTCTCTCCAACAATTCTAACAGAGTATTGGACACCTCCACTTCCCCATAACTGTACCCTACAAGACTTACCTGCACAACATGAATGAAGCTGGGCAATGAGAATTAGTTGGTAAGCAGAAGAAGTTATCCTCCACGTACATATAATATGTCAAAATACACTCCACTGGCTTGTGTATCTAAAAAGAGCAAATAAAAAAAAATAATAATAGGGGCAATGAGCCCAGCAGCAAACTCTATATTCTCCTGGGACATACAGGTACTTCTGGATATCTATCCTAAAAAATTAGATCAGGACCCTGGAGCAATCTCAGCACGCCCATGTGTAATGCAGCACTGTTTGCAAGGACCAAGGCATAGAAACAACCTAAATGTCCATCGACGGATGCATGGTAATGAGCATGGGGCACATACACACAGTGGAATGTCATTCAACCTCAAAAGAAGAAGAAAATTCTGCCATACGAGATAAAATGAATGCAACTGAAGGATATTATGCTACGCAAAAGAAATGGTCTCAGAAAAAAAAAAAATATCACCTGTTTCCATTTAAATGAAGCATCTGGAAACAGCCATGTTAGCGGCCAGAAGGTACATGGCGGGGTGCCATGGGCTAGGGAAGGGAGATGGGGCGTGGCTAATCAACAGGCGAAAGTTTCAGTTAAGCAAGTTGAAGAAATTCTACAGTCCCGTGGTATAGCATTGTGTTCAGAGTTACTAATACTCTATCTCACCCTCAAATCTTTGCAAGAGGGTAGATCTCAGGTTAAGGGTTCTTACCACTAAGAAATAAAATTTTTAAAATAAAAAATAAATAAATAAAAACAAAATGAAACAAAAACAAAACAGATGGTAAGATGCAGTTATTTCTGTGGTTGCTGCTTTTGGTGACATATTATTTAGCAAAGTAGCAACTAGCCAACATGAATACAAAAAATTAAATAAAAATTTAAAATTTGGCTCTTCAGTGTCAGTAGCCTTGGCTCAAGGCTATTACATTGGACAGCACAGACACTGAACATTTCCATCATTGTCAAACACTGCACGGATGGAGCTAGTTCAGGTTAGTTCAACGTAGTTACCAAGGGAAGCCATGAACCTAGGCCAACAAGGTTGCCATTGTTGAAACGTGGAGACAGCTACACAGCTGTTAACCAGAGATGGGGCATGCTCATAAGGTGAAGGTTGGCTTGGAGATTGACTCTAAAGGAATTTCGAGAAGTTTCCAACTTGTTTTGAGGGACCACAAAGTTATTGAAATAAGTTTGATAGAAAGAGCCTGTGGGCATTTGCTTCCGACTGACCTAGATTCCAGATAACAAATCTGATACTTCCTGGCACCAAGACCTTGGAAACTTCCTTTAAAGACCTTGAGCCTCCGTTTTCTCAGGCACAACATGAGAAATCATAACATAATTTTTTTTTCCTGAGGTTTAAATGAGATGACGTGGTAGACAAGTCTAGATGGTGCACTGAGCAGAACAGGAGCCTAAAGCACATTTGTTCACAGGACCTCAAGGAAGTTCCACAGACGTAACAGGACCCTCAGGAAGGACACAGGATGTAGTATATATACAAAGTAGAAGTGGGGTGTTTCAAATCCCTGGAACCCCAAGTCAGCTCACACTACTCACCCCTGGGTGGAGAGGTGATTTTCTTCTTTTGGGGTGAGCTAAGGCAGGGGCCCCACCTCTAGGCAGCCCAAGCCTTTCTGGACTTCCAGTCCTCCAGTGGCTTGAGTGGCTCCCCGTGTGGTGGCCACAGTCAGCAGGGCATGGCTGGCCGTCTCCACCCTCAGTGTAAGGAAGCCATGATGCTGCCCTCAGAGGGTCCTTCTCCAAGCCCGGAATCCCCTACAGACACACGGACTGGGTGTCCATAGCTCCCTCCCTAGGGGGGGTTTGCTGCCAATCAGAACTGGGACTCTGAACACAAAGGGCGCGATTTCAAGCAGCACCTCTCCTTTATGAGGATCTGGATCCTACTCTCCTATCTCTGGACTCCGAGCCCCTGCAGCAGCTCTGTGGTCCCTCCTCACTCCTCACCCCAAAGAATCAGGGTATTCCCCTGCTCCCTAAGCTATGGCTGGAGTGAGACGTGAAGCCCAGCCTCGGGCAAAGCTTCACACCAGCAGAACAGGTGACCCTCTGGACAGTCTGGTCAGGTGGTGTGTGTCTCCGTGCACAGGGCTTTGTGTGGTCACCTGGTAGGTCACAGCATCTCTGCAAGATACAATTTTCTCAAAGAAAAATGAGTATTTGAACCTCAATGCCACATCTGATCCAAATGGGCCAGGACCAGGCCAATACCAGTCATTATGAAAAGGTTAATAGGTGGCCTTGACTGAGACCCCAGAAGCACTGTGTGGAACCAAGTTAACAGCAACAACAAAATTGTCTGGTCAAAACTTTTACATGTATCTTCTCTCTCTCTCTCTCTCTCTCTCTCTCTCTCTCTCTCTCTCTCTCACACACACACACACACACACATACACACACATGCACACACAGAGATGCAGTTGAATGGCTTGTGATTTAGAGTAAGTCGACCCTCCCGTGGTGGTGATGGGAAGGTATGAAGGTTTGGGAAAGACCAGGAATGGGATGAAGGCCAGCGAGAGCCATCCAACTGGGTGTCCACTAAATCCCAATTGTCAGGAGAAGAGGGACCCAATTGCTGCATTGGCTACCTCCAAACAAACAAGAACAAAACAAACAAACAAACAAAAACTCCAGATAAAATACCTGGTGTGACTAATAAATAGAAGAATAAAAGAAAGACAGATGAAGAAATGCACAGAACCAGGAAACCACCTCAGCCGGTCCAGCGGTTCTCAACAGAACTGTGATAGAACCTCTCAGGGGGATCCTGACCAGCTGCCATGCCTGAGCCCATCACAGGCCAGTAGAATCAGAGTCTCCAGGATGGGGCTGCAGCAGGACCCTCTGTAAGAGTTGCTGTGTGAGTCTAACGTTCAGCCTGGACTGAGGACCTCGGGGCTGGTATCACCCTTAAATATAGCATTTGGGAAGCAGGCACTCTACCAATTGAGCTATACCCCCCCCCCAAATATAGCATTTGGAAAACCTGCTGCCCCAAGAGGAAAAATAACTTGCATAGGCATCCTGAGCAAATTGCTGGTGCTTCTGAAGAAGGGCTTTTGGTTTGAGCCTGTGTGTGTGTGTGTGTTTGTGTGTGTGTGTATGAGAGACAGAGAGAGAGAGAGAGAGAGAGAGAGAGAGAGAGAGAGAGAGAGAGAGAGAGAGAGAAATGTGTACTATGATTTCTTGTGCTATTGTGTATTTACACATGCACATGAATCTTCTGTTCTCAGGAGCCTTTATTCTATTCTTCTTCTTCTCCTATCAACCTCTCTTGCAGGGTTTTTAGAAGCCCCCAGTGGCCTTTTGCATCCACAGGCTGAGGAACATCTCTCTACTGTGTGCTCCCACGGTCATCTGGGTTTCCCAAAGTGCGTGGTTGCACCCCGATGTGCTCATGGAGTCTTGCATCTGTGTCTTCCACTATAGTGTGAGTTTATCCAGGGCGGAGAGAATGCCCCTTTTAGCTACCTTTCTCCAGGACTTGATACTATCAGTGAATATCAGAGTGAATACAAGTAGGTCAGTTGCTTTACATATATAAATGTGCTGTGTTTATACATAGATGTGTGGGTGGATGTCATCTGTGTAGGTATCATCCGAGGATATAGTTTGAATGTGCATATGACTTTAATGAGATAATTTGACAGGACCTGTTGCACACTTATTCTATCTAACCATTTTGTAAAAAACAGGAGGTTAGTGATAACAGGGACACTTCCTCCCTGGGCTCATGGGCTTATGGGTCAGGCTTTCCAACTGTAACACTGAATTCTTTAGAGCGAATTGACTGTGAGGACAGACCCACCAGTAAAGCTCGGAGGCAGCAAAAGCAAGCTGGAAACTCTTGGGGGAAGTAACACAGGAATCTAGTGCTTCTGGAATTTTCTATGGAATTATAGTTCTCTTTCAGATCTCCATGAAAGCTTTGGATACTCTTCCCAGATATTGTGTACAAGAATATCATTTTGCAGACCCATTGAGGATTATTAATGAAACACTTGGCTACCCACAGATATCAGGCACCAGGGCTGGCCCTGGTCATTACCTCAGTGTGGTGCAAGCCCACCCCAGTCTTGAGTTTGATGAGCAAGATGCATTCTCTTGACGGGCTGTGGCTTGACTCATGATTTGAAGAAGAAGACCCTGGGGTATTGCTGGCCAGGTCAAAGTTCAGCCACCACCCACGCTGGCCATTGGAAGGAATAATGCTCCCACACTTTTGATGGGTAGGATCCCTTTCTGACTAGGGCTTGGCCTGCCAATAGCTCTCCATTGAGCCAAAACAAGAACCCATCACTCCAAGTATCACATTCCCCCTCCCTTGGCTGCACCAACTCAAGGGACATTTCTGTTTAGGTGCTTTATCCACGACATTATTTAATGCAGTGGTTTTCAAACTTTGGGATCTCTCTTTACACTCTAAAATATCATTGAGAACTCAGAAAGCTTGGTTTATGTGGCTTATAGCTATCAATACTAACCATATAAAAATTAAAACAAATGTTGAGAATACTTCTTAAGTAATTCCTTTGAAAACAATAATGACAAATCCATTTCTGAAAATGAAAGATATCTGTAATGAAAAAAATAGTCTATTTTCCCTTTAAAACATCGCCGAGGAGAGATATTGTTCTACATTTCTGTGAATCTCCTAAATGTTTAACCTAGTAAAGGACAGCTAAGTTCTCATGTATTTTCCTTCATTTTTACATGTTGTTATAGGGTGTTTTGATGGAGCTATGTGAAGAAAATCCAGAGCACATAGTATATTATCTGAAATGGGAGGAGTGTTATAATTTATTTTTCATGTTCTTGGGGATATTCTTTGTTGATATTACACCAAAACTCAGCAAGAGGTAGTTTCTTAAAGGTTAGTTGTAATATGGATCTTGTAACTACCTGTCTTTAATGTAATAAGTAATAAACTCATGTGATTTTTGTAGCATATATATTTGTCACTGGAAAAACATTGGCTCACTGAGTTATTCAGATCTTCCAAATACTGACCCATTTCTCTAGGCCTTACCAAAAAAATTAGCTTTATTAATATTAGTATGGATCCCACTGCAAACATCTTTAAGTATCAGGAAGTGGTCTTATTCATAGAGTAGATACAATTGTCCAAAGTCCTCTTTTTACATTTGAAGAGCTTAATTTTATTATTGACTACAAATATATTTAGTTGTTTTGTTCACTTGTTCATGCAGAAGAAGGGTGTGTTATCCCCAAGATCTGAATAATCATAATTTTTTGCTAAGCTGTCTCTTCAAGAGAAAATGATATTCCCCCTGGAAGTTGCTAGTTTATCTCATAACTCAAAAGTCGCACGTGTGCCTTCCTTGGAGACGTTAATCAAACTTCAGGATGTAGCCAAAGGGAATTCCATTTTGTCAGGAAGAATATGATAAACAATTTGTGCTCGGTAGACTAATGGTCATCAGAGATGTCCACAGCCTCATCCCCAGAACCCATGAATGTCACTTACATGGAAAACGGAACTTTACAGGTATGATTAGAGTCTTAGG
Source organism: Urocitellus parryii (assembly GCF_045843805.1). Taxonomy (NCBI): domain Eukaryota; kingdom Metazoa; phylum Chordata; class Mammalia; order Rodentia; family Sciuridae; genus Urocitellus; species Urocitellus parryii. The sequence continues at coordinate 7,675,450 of NC_135536.1, forward strand.
TAGATTTTTTTTTTTTTGGATTATGTGGGAGTCAGTCTAATCATACTGGTTCTTATAAATGGAAAATTTTTGTGATTATATTCAGACCAGAGGGAGAGATTAGAATATGGAGGAAAGACACACAGATCTGAAATGGTGCTGGCTTTGAAGAAGGAAGGAGGCCAGGAGCCAAGGAGTGAGGGCAGCCTCTAAAGCTGGAAATGGATCCTCATCCATTGCCTCTGGGATGTACCTCTGATGACATCTTTAATAAAAACACAGGGTGAGACCTAGTGAGATCTCTGCCCTATAGAACTGCAAGATGAGTAAACATGTTTTAAGCCACTGGAGTAATTTTCAAGATTGTGGAAATGACTATGGATGTACTAATATGGATGTACCCCTGGTCAAAATATAGCAATGTTTTTGGTTTTGTTTCATCAAGAACATCCTTAAATAAATTTGGCAGTCTACTGCAAGTAGGGCTTGTTGACACCACCTGGGCTGGTGCCCAGAGTCCAGTAGCTTCACCGACCAAGGTTCTGCATTCTCCAGGCAAGGGTCAACACAGTGCAAAGGCAGGTGACATATCGTAGGATTATTCACATAGTTTTGAATTCACATATCTCCTGAAAGTGTCTCGAGAACCTCCGGGGACTGTGGACCACACTTCAGAAGCACTGATCTTCACTGAGCAAACATTTTTAAAAGGCTCTGAGAAATTTTTATCTGCTTCCTGCCTTGTCCCTTCTGCCTCGCCACCATGCTCAATTTTTGAAATAATTCCACGAATTAAACTAACTCCACAGTTATGGCAACCGACTGGCAAGGGGAGGTGGGAACTCCAGGATCTTAGGTTTTTACTTTTAGACATCTCCTTCCATAATATGTAGATAAATGCAATTTTGTTCCTTGGAAATTTTCACTGCAACTTTGCATTTTTAACACATCAATAACTTTCTGTACATAAGCATTTTCAGTGATTTAATTTTGGTTTCTGTGTATCTAATATATCCTAGTATTTATTGATTTGAGTAAAATGAAGATGTAAATGCATACGTCCTTCCATTTCAATACACGTTTCCATCCATTTCAATCAAATTATTCACTTGCTTCCCTCCCAGAGAATAAAAACAATGAAATCGATGAAGTTTTCCCGTGGGGGCAAACTTCTTTGGGAAGCAGATTCAAATCATCTAAACTGGAATATGTGAAGCTAAAAATGTACAGTGTGGGCTTCCCGAACCTGAAGGGTATGCACTTAAAACATTTTTAAGTGTTCTCAGGAAGAGACATGCTCTTTTTGATTGATTGATTGATGTTAAAAAAAAAATTACCAGTGAACTCATTCAGCAATAGCTGAGAGTTAACAGCAATAAAAATGGTTGGACTTTCTCTGGGAAGAGATCCAAGAGGGCGCACGACTTCCTACCCATGCAACTCTATAATGTTGAACTAGCAGAACAAATAGTCCCTTTATTTTTTATTTCCAAAGCAAGGACTGAATGATTTCATTGAAAAAAAAATAAAATAATTTAGTTTGATATTGCACAGATTATTTATTACCTTGGTCCACATGCCAAATCTCTCTAATTGACGTTTCTCAATATGCATATAACTTTTAATAAAAACTTGATGTCTTGCAAAGTGGGTGTCTCATGAATACTGCAAGCTGCTCATTTCCTAAGAGCTTGCAGGAAGGTGTGAGTATAGCCACATCAAGACAGAGGCAGAGTTTCCACCATAAAGAGTGTGCCAGTGGAGAAGCCCAAGGAGTGGACACAAGGAAAAAGAGCTTGTTAGAGTAGAAGCTGGGCGCCAGGTGGGCAGGAAAGAGGCTGGCAGTTAGATGGCAGAAAATAGGAGATGTTGGCAAATATACATGTTTGGTGGGATTTTTTAAAAAAGTTTGTTATTGGGTATGAAAGCGTCAGAAAAATATGTACAAAAAATGTACAGTTCTTATTAATGCCATTGGTGCAAATGGATTCATTCTGGAGAACAAGATTTTTGATTTCTGCTTCAAAATTGGCATGTGTAGCCAAGAAGAGCTGAGGTCTGGGTGGCACGTTGCGTATAGGCTACAGACAATCTGTATGAAACAGAGTGAGGTGGGTGCATGGTGTGTGTTTGCTGTCTTGCAATCAATAAAGCTTATTTGAACACAAGGAAGTAACTTCAATACTTGAATAGAGGCAAGCGTTGGGTTCAGAAGTAAGTGGGTTTTGTGCCTACCTGTGGGTAGGGCAAACAGCTCAGGCTCGGCAAGTCAGAGTTCCATAATGGCTCTATCCCCAACTCCATCAGCAAGGGGAAATGGAAATTTTGTTCTTTTGGTGTATGAATACAATTTGGTATATGAATAAAACTGTTTCATGCTTATTGTCCACCAGCTCCATCCAGATCCATTGCAACCTTCTCTCTGAGAGCAATCTTGTTTTACGTATGGGGAAAACAAATAAATAAATAAAAATCCAAGAGTATGGAATTTGCTCAAGATCCTTGGCCAGTGATTGCTTCTAATAGATATTTCTCCTACAATTTCTGATCTGTGACAACCTCACGAAATCCTCCTGACCTGGAGAACTGAGGTGCGGAACAGGTGGGAACAGGGATGCTGGAGGTTCCTGGCCTGACTGGTGTGGAAGTTCCCCTCCGTCCATGTCACTATTCTCTGTCCAAAGAGCACGGTGTGTCAGAAGTGGCGCATGACAGAGCTCATGATTCAGGATCTGGATGTGGGGTTCAGGTACTGGTTTTCATAGACCTGACTGCGTTCCTGCTGGTCACAAACACCCCTTTCTCTTCTTTCCAAGCAATGGGTGCACAACATTCCCCAACCTCCCTCATAATTATGGGTGACAGCATGACTGCATTTTGGTCAATTCAACGTGAGCTGAAGTACAGAGTGTCACCTCCACTTCTAGGACTGGCCCTCAAAAACCTCCTCTGTGAGAATCACCCCAGACAATCCTGGAAGCCCCACACGGATCTGCGGATTCCTGAGTGACTGCAGGGCGCGAATTCCTTCCTGCGTGGGCCCTGCTGCTGGCTGCACTTTATGTGAGGGGGAAGGGATTTATCTTATTTTAAGCGATAGAGAATTTGTGATCTAATCCATGATATAACCAGTTATCTTAGTAAATTTAGAATATGTGAATATTTTCTGCTATTGCTCTTCTTAGGGATGACTACTAGTTACGGTGGAGAGGATGCTTCTTATCTACAAATGAAGAAAAACCGAGTCTCCCACCAGAAAAGGGGATCTCAGGGGCGCATAGGAGCTAGATGGAAGGACCTGGATTAGGAGCCGAGCCTTCAATCCAACTGAAGTTCACGCCCTGCATAGAGATGCTCTCCTACCGCTTGTGGGACCCACTCTGCTCCTTCCTCCATGTCTGCACAGAGCCAAAGAGCTTTGATTCCATCTGGGAATATTTCTTGATTCAGTGGAAAGCAAGTGCTGAGTTAGTCTTGAAAACTTACAGTGCGCCCCATGTCTGCTCTCCAATGCCTTCAGGGGGTCTAGGGAGCCCTTATGGAGCCTGCTGGCAGGATGTCTCTAAGGTGGTGCCCACCACCCAGACCAGCGGGAAATGATAGGGTAGTGTCCCTACGGCTCTGCCATGCTGAACACGTCTCTCTGTGGTCTACACTGAGTCTCTTTCCAGTGAGTGTTCCTGGCCACCTAGCAGGCTAGCTTAAGAATAAAGAAAGGTCTATCCCATGGCGCATCGAGGATGGAAATATGCAAGGGTGGGAAGGACAGTCCTGCTCTTGGTGTGGACAGTCCCCCCCCACCTTCTTCAGGTCCAATTTACACCACTGGGTCCAGGATTTCCTTAGTGCCATCCCCCTCCTAAACCTTCAGCTCCTAGCATCTGAGAACATATCACTGAGGCCTCAGTTCCCCAGGGCATTCTTGAGGAAGGAGGTGGGCTAGGAGAAAGGGAGAAGGGGAGATTCTTCAGAAGCAACATGAGGAAACCAGGGGGTTGGGTTGCTTCTGAGATGACAGTCTCTCAGTTTAGCTGTACTGTAGGAAATAGGTATGGTCTGTACAGGATGCCGGGGGGTGGCTGTCTCAGGGCTCAGGCACGTAGACACTGGGTGAACAAGTAGCTGTCCAGAATGACTCCTGCCCTCCTCCAGCAGCCCTGGTGCTCTCCTGGGTCACCCAACTGAAGGACAACCCCAGGGCAATCCAGATCTTTGCTCTTACCCAGAGGCCAGAGGCTGATCTAGCTGGTCAGGCTCCACTGACACTACCTCTGCTCCCTGCAAGGTGAGTGACCTGGTGATTCACATTCTTTTTTATGTGTATATTCTGAAATAGCTTAGGTGTAGGTTGGAGCAAGTGCCCACGGAGTGGAAAGTGAGTGTTCATATCTTTGGAAGGAGGACATGGATGATGAGTCTCAATTTTAAATGAGCATGACAGCCACTGAACAGAGAGCTGTGTGCGTGGCACGCAGGGAGGTGAGGTGTGCACAGGCACAATGGGGCGTGTGCTGTTCATGATGGACAGACATCTTTGGGTGTAGTCAGCCCCATCGCAGGAACCATCCTCTGATCCTCTTCTTCCATCAGGGCATGAAGACTTTGCTTGGCTGTGGTGAGTTCCTCCTGGTAGAAGTCCTTCCATCTGTAGCTACACACCTGCCACTCACTCAAAGATGCTTTTGAGATTCTGGGGTGGCCCAGCTCCTTCCAGCACACAGTATGACCTTGGGGGCTCTGAATGGACTGGGTAGCATGAGACTTGACCTCCACCCTCATGAAGTGGCCATCTCCATGAGGTCTGCTGGTGTGTACCCAGCAACACTTAGCCAACACGAAGGGGTAGGTGTGGGTGGGATACTCTTGGGATCGGATGCCTCAGGGTGTGCTTATGAAAGAAGGACATGTTCAGGCTGGACTTCTATGAAGTCCACTATAAAAGACTAAGTGTTTAGTTAACTGTTGAAAATACACTGAAATTTTCCAAACCAGTTTGTGCATGGAATTTGTGCATTGAATTCCTTTGGTCTCATGGTTGGTGACCAACAAAGCAGCCAAGTGTATACCCACCCTGCAAGAGGCATGGAGTTCTTGTCTTTGTCTTCAACCCTTGCATTTCCCACCACGAGGGCCCTTGGTTTCCTCTTTTTTGTTAGTAGAATTCACTTTCTCTGCCTTTGATCCTTGCTACCTTGTAGCAAAGGAAATGTCCTTTGCTAATCCTTGACAGTCTCCATTTCCAGCTGAATTTGGGTAAGAGTATTTCTAGCCAGAAGCTCCAGGACCCCTGTCCTCAGGTCAACCCACGTGGGTCACAGAGAGAGAGAAAGGGAAAGACCATGCAGGCCAGCTGTGATACCTATTCTTGTGTCTGTCTCTCCTGAAGCCATGTCTCTACCTCTAGAACAATCCCCACATGCTGTGCGCCCAGAGTGTGGAGGGAAAGAATGGAAAATAGTGTGGAGGTGGCGTCAGTTTACCAGGAACTGAAACAAAGGACAAGTTCATGAGCAGTTGCTCAGTACAGTTCTTAGGTTGACAACTTGGTAACAGCGTGAAAACAAATTAAGCCAAAGAAATACCTCCCCTGAGATGCTTCATTACCTTCCCCGTCTAGGTGCGGGCGCCATTAAGGCAAATTATTGCCTCTCAAATATTTTTAGCTCGATGCCCATTTCCGTCTGCATTTGCCTTAGAGGTACATGTTTTCAACTGAGTAATGGGACATACAAATTAAATGCAATTTCAAATTTAAACCTGTACAAGTGTCACTTACCAAGTCCCCCCTGATAGTCCCAGGGGGATGCCCACAGCACTGTTGGAAAGTATATTACTGTACTTGGTTCCTATTATTTAGTCCAAGAGATTCTTATTAAAATAAAAGCCAGCGATAAGGTTAACATTTTATATTCTGTGCAACCACAGTGCATGCTTGGGTCCTAACAAATAGATTTATTTTTTTATATCTTTCTTCTCGTCTGTTATTTTTTATTTCACAATGCGCATATTGGCATATACATATAAACATCCACCTAGGACCTTTCAAAATTAAAAGGTAGCTTGTGTTATAATTTTTTTTAAAAAACTGAAAATGATTACATAAAGAGGTTGACATACTCGAGTTCAGAATTCTGGCTGGATGTTAAGCCCTAAAAGCTGGCACTCAGCCTTCAACTCAGCCGCGGCAGCAGCCAGGGAGACCAGGCGGACTTTTGTGGGGGATGCTGGTCAGGTGACACTGTCACTGTGACTCTATTTCTTGTCTTGCTTCTCCGCCAGTCCTGGCCACCCTGGAGTCTGGCTCACTCTCTGCCGTGGTTATTCCAGACCCCAGCGTCCCCACCCCGTCACTTAGCACAGCTGAAGCAGAGCTGACTCACTGGACCTCCCACACCGTGTGGCCAGGCTGTGCCGTCTCGGTCTCTGTTTTCCTGACAACCAACGGTCTCACGGCCAGCACAGAGAGGGTGCTTCCAACCTGCTGAGACCCTCTTGGAGCTTCCTTGCCCACCTGGACCCTGGCTTTTCCATCATCGGATTCTTCATGTGCCAGCGAGTCCCAGCCCTGAGTGTGGCCCTGGTGCCATCTGTGCCTTCTGCTAGGTCCTACTTCTACCCTCTGCTACCTGACTGCTGAGAAAACCTCACTTAAATTCTTTTAAAAACAAACATGGCAAGAAGACGTTGAGCCTTTCAAAAGTGCGGATGTGACCGCCCACAGCTCAAGGTGCTGCTTCAGGTCCCTCACTTTGCTCTTCAGTCTGTAGATCCACTGGAGGAAGAAGGACCTGGATGAGACACCAGCTCTGTGTCCTCCACATCCTCGCGGCTTCCTTTCTAGTTCACAAGAATCGGCTATGGACACTGTGAATGCAAATGAAATTCCATAATGATCTTTATACAGTTCCCGTCAGACGTCGGCCGTTACACAGCGTAATACTCCTGTCCAGTGTTTGGGTGAAGATCCTCAAGATCATTAAATGATTTCCCTGAAGAGGGATGTTTTCCGATTGGAGAGACCATGCCATGCTATAAGGCCAAGCATGTGCTCGCGGAACCAGGAGGCTCAGAATACATCTACAGGAAAACCAGGAAGCCACTGGACTCTGAGACTACCAGGCCACGTAGCAAGAGCCTAAGGATTCAAGAGGACAAATGGCAAGGAACTCGACTCCTTCAAAGATGGTCATTGCAACTCCGCTCTGTGCTGTGTCGTCAAGCTCAGCCCAGAACACTGAAGACAGAAAGAATACAAAGAATAAAAAACGTGGAAGCTCAAGGCTGCCACCAGGAACTGGTGTGTGTGTATGTGTGTGTGTGTAGGGTGTTCTAGAAACTTGGTATTTTTATGCACGCGCCTTTCTATACAGTTTAAAAGATGGTGGACCCACAATTAAGCCGTTGCTTTGCTCATCCTAGGTTACTAACATAAGCACTTTCCATGTTGTAGCGCAGTGCTGATAGTTATCATTCTACTCAGCCAGAATTTAATTATTCTTTGCTCTGTGATTGATTGTTAAGGTTTTCCATATTCCCTTTGTTTTATTACAAAGAACACTTCAATGAAAATCTCTGTGAACAGAAATTCTATTTGTTTTTAGATTATTTCCTTTGAGTAAATCTCCCCAAATACTAAACTGTTGGAGTCGTATTTTCTCTCTAACTACTTATCGGTTTTAGGCAATATTGATGAACTCTTCTCCATAGAAGACAAAATTGGTTATCTCAGGCAACGCTGCCTCTTCTTATCCCTTCATAAACCATGTTAGGTACACTGTACTTGGTCAAAGTTCCGGTGACATCCCTGCTGTCCTGTATCATGATTCCTTCAGATGATGGGCGGGGACTTTATGTAAATGGACGCAGTTTCTCCTTTCCCAAGTGTAATTTTTGGATTCCTTTCTCTCTCTGGGTTTCATCATTGAGTTTTTCCAGAGGCACACCCACTCTGATCTTATGATTGAGAAACATCCCGACGTTTCTCAGGTCTGAAAATATCTTGTATGTTACGCTGTGCATATGGCTAATAGTAGCTAGTAGGATTCTAGCTCATAAATTTCCATCATAGGATACAACAAAGGAAATTGTGTATGGCATCATGATGCAGATCCCAGACCCTGTAGGCAAGGATGTTTGCTCTTGATCTGGGCCATGCCATTTAACTGACTGTGTGACCTTGGGGACATATTCTAACCTGCACAGGCCTCAGAGTCCTCCACTGGAATATGGGGCTGGTAAAGAAAGCTGCTTTGTTAGGGGGCCATGAAGTTCAGGTGTCACGAGGTGAATGGGGGCCTCTGGTTCTGGGCACCCAGCAAACAATTAATAGTAATAGCTGTGACTCAGCATTTCTAAATGCACTTTGTTTAACCATTTACCCGGGATGAGTAGTTTAGCGTTGTTATTATTACTGTCATCCAATTTCAAGAGCAACCTTTGGTGCACATCTCCATCTCTTTCGCCTCCCACTCAGCAGAACATTCCTAGAGGCCAGAGCTTTCCCCTCCTCTCCTTGTGGACCCCAGGGTTTGCAGAGGGCATCAATACATGTTTTACACTTTGTGAGTGAAGAAATGAACCAATGAAAATCAAATTTTAACCCCTATTGAGGTGTTCTTCTTCATTGGAGGTGTGCCTTTTTGGTTCTGAGGGAGGCTACAAATTGCAGTTTTGCTCAGTTCTACCTTCAGTGTTGAGCTGCTAAACCTTTGTCTACAGTCAACCCCATCCCACAGATCAGGTCTCATCCCCCAGTGAGTGCAGACGGTGTCCAATTAGCAAACTTAAAAATGTATTTCTAAGGGGTCAGAGATCTTAGGTACACAGATATATATAGATATCAAGATTCTGCTTATCATCTTAGGGTCTCTGTGACCTTCTCCACAGCCAATCTCTTGCCTTTAAGTGCTGTCCTTGAAACGAAGGCACAATCCAGGACCTTGATAAACCCCAATGCCTCGCTGATCTAAATAAAAGCGAGTCTGTGCGTGTCAGGTTGACATCCAGGAGGGGAGGACCCCATCCATAGAGAGCCAGGTCACAGGCTTCTTTCTCCTTCATTTTAGGTGGCTGGGGGAGCTAAAATATGTGTGTGGGTGAGGGAGAAGTTATTTCTTGATGATTTTCTCTCTCTCTGTCTCTTTTTATTTTAACCCAAGGACCAGGGTCAGGAAGAATCCACCCCAAGGGTAGTTGGAGGGAAGAAAAATAACAAGGCTCGGTGGCGTCTGGGGACCACAGCACTGTTGGCATCCGCTGTAATCATCAGTGCATGGCTGGGCTGTCTGGGTGATTTACATAACACCCTCCTGACACCTTCCCTTCAGTTATCCATCACCATGCGTGGCGTTTCCTTCCCTGGCGCGTGGCTCACTCTCTCCCTCCGTCCGTCCGTCTTCCCCTCTCTCCAATCCCTCATTTTTGACTTCTTCCTCCCACTGGCCATCTTGTTTTTCTGATTTTTTTTTTTCTTCCTTTCTTCATTTACACTTATGTGTAGAGAGCCAAGAAAAAAAGAAAAAGAGGTGGATTTCAACATCCTTTCTCTCCTTCTTGCTCAACTCGCATGTATTCCGTAAGTGACGGAGAACCAAGTCAACGGAGATGGCGGAGGAAGAGAGCTCCCTCTTATGTAATATACAGGATCACTGGGGACGGGGAGCAGTGTTGCTTCCATAAATGTACGCATGAGCACACTGGGGAAGGAGGACTTCAGTGCACACATTGTAGCAAACATAAATCAGTGTATACTTTGCATTGAACATAAATTTGCAAATATTGAAAAATTGGACACTGAGTAGTCAATTCATCTTTTAGTATAACCCCAAGAGCCCATGAATACATAAATCCAAGGATCCCACATACCTAGGAACATAACCAAGGCACGGTGCTGAGAGTTTTCTGAGACTGTTTCAATTGATTATGTTTTCATTGTTAGATCCCAAGCAAATAGTCAAATAATCAACGGGATCAATAGTTTTCTCCCTTCATGGAACATTGTAGGGAAAAATGAATGGCTTGGAAAATTAGGTAAAAATACCTAGAAAACCTGTTGCGCAGAGTACATACTTTGTGGTCTTATTAATATAAGTGAACATCATTATGAGATGTTTGACAAAGACCGAGGAAAGCCAAGGCCACTGGGGATAGAATGTTAGGAAATGGCAATTTATGTGCATCTGAGTTTTAAAGAGAGAAATTATTTAATTGAATTGGCTCTAATGCTTTTTCATAAACTTAATTCTTTCTTTCTTAATGCCTGTTGTACCCCACAGTTCTCCCTTGATTTTTTTCTCTTTTGTTTTATTCTAAAATAGACAGCCTAGATAAACGGACCCGTGGATAAGTAGTACATGCTTCCAACAATTGCTTCTTGAAAGGCAGGGCCACTGTTTTAGCTCTGCTTGTAGAGCATTTTAAAAAGAAATACTGATGCTTAGACCTCCACATACTAAATTGGAGTTTTCAAATGAAGAGTGGCCACGAGGTTCCTACATGTTTAAATGTTTACCATTTAGTGTTTTGCCCATGCACTTCTGGAACCTTCTAGCATCGTTCCTGTTGATAATGTGATGCCATTAAGGGAATATCCAGTAGCTTTTTTTTTTTTTTTGTAATGTGTAAAACATTCATCATTCACAGTGACATATTCTCATCATGCTACTTTTGGGTCCTGAATCCCAGGCCGGTGTTATGAATTTCATTTCCATTATCACCCATATCCTGATCACAATGTTACATGGTGGGGACTGTGATTCTCTCCATTACATAGATAAATAAGGGAAGGCCCTCAGAGAGCAGTGAGCTGCCCAAGACCACTCGCCAGGAAGACGCAGAGCGAGGACTGTAAGCAGGATATAGCTTTACGAGGCCCACTGTGGGCAGCAATGAATGACAGCAGTGTCCCCTTGACTTATGATTGACACACTGATGATATAAAAATAAAAGTGGGAAATCTAGAGGAGTAAAATTACTTTATGGCAAGTGGGTGAACTAGCCTGGGACTTCTAGATGTCAAAGGGTTGGGTTGCTTGCCTTCATGTGTCCTCAGTGTCTTAGTTGGGGATGGATGACGTCGCTGGACCTCAGCAGATGCCTGTGGAAGTGACTACCTTTTCAATGCCAAAGATTCTGCCTGACCGTCCGGCTGTGCTTGGAGAGGTGAGGTGTGTACCTCCTGTGGTGATAATCAGGAGGTACCCTGCTCACGGGCTCTGTTGACAGAGAGACTCACTACTTTCGTATCTCTGTGCACAAATTGTCCTCATTTTTTTCCAGTTGCTATTTTCTATAATGATGGGAAAGAACTCAACAGGTTCTGAATCACGCTCAGAGGAAGCATTTACAAATGTTTGGCCACTTGGCCACTTGTCTTAGCAGGAGTCACATCAGGGATTATGGGAAAAATTGAAGTTATCTTGAGATTGAATGCTAATGCCTCTTTCTCCATCACTAGCAGAGCACCCTGCAAACAGGGACACTGTGTTTTGTCTGAGCAGCATTTCCGTACTGAGAAGAGTCCATGTGAATGTCTGGAACCATACTGGCGGAAGAAGCAAGGAGGCCACCTGCTTTCAGACCAGAGCTTGGCATCTGGGAGGAGCAGACCACTGCCTGTGCAGTCAGCGGACACAGGAGGAGACCTCTCCAGCAGAATTCCCACTGGACAGGTCTCTTACAAGCTCCTGAATGGATGGATCCCTGAAGAAAGATGCTGTCTCTACCCCTTATCCCTTACCTTCTCAGAGGGTAGAGTTTCACATTTCTGCTTGGGAACCCAGATGTCAGACTTCTCAAACAGAACCCAGAGTTCATAATACACAGAGTGGAAGGTAAGGGTCAGAAAAGGCTAGAAGAAGCACCACTTGGCTTCAAGGGACTCTTCTCTGGAAGTTCCATACCAACTCAATCAGATTCCACTAGTGCTCCACGAATACTTTCCTCCTTCCCCAGACCCTTCCCAACGCTCTGATGCCAATACACGTTATTCCAATCGCTCAGAGCATTCTATCTATCTATCTATCTATCTATCTATCTATCTATCTATCTATCTATCTTTTCGTCTTTCTTCTGGACTTGATTTTGTATACATAATTTATTTACTTTCATTTATTCATTCAACAAGTGCTTGATTACAAGATTGGGGGCTGTTTGCTGTTAGAGTTTGCTCACTGCCTTGGTTCTGCATGGAATGCAAAGTCTCTGAGCTCAGGGATCATGTCTCTGACTGCACCCTCCCACTAGGTACTGCACCCAGGTCCATGAGCACACTGCTAAATGAACACAGAATGAGTGCAGGAATGATCCAGGCCCTGCGGCAGACGCTGAGAGTATGAAAGTCATTCAGAAATGGCTTCTTCCTTGCCTCGAGTGGCTCATGCTTTGTGGAATATCACTTCTACCCAAAGAAGAGCACCCGTGAGTGAGCCTGCAGCCACACGACCAGTGTCAGCAGAGAGACACCCTCCATATATAACTGGTGACTTGGTGGAGCGTCCTCTACCAAGTCATGAACCATGAACCTGTAGAAGTAGGTGTCATGTCAGAATGAACTCGACCTTCCTTGGGATGCTGGCCCAGCAGGTGCTCTGTCAGTGCTGCTGCATCTGACACTCGAAAGGAGCCTCCCCAGCCCACTCCATGTGGGGAACCCCAGGGCTCAACGTGGCAATGTGGACCAAAGGTAGCAGCAAGAGAACAGGAAGAGTAGAGCTGCCCTTCACCGAGTCCTCAGCACCTCCAGGAGCAAGCTAAACACTGGATCGACGTATCACTTAATCCGCACAGTGACCCAGGGAGCTGATGCGCATGTCTGTGTCCTGTAGGTCCGGACACTTGCCAGGGTAAGCTGTGATTGCAGTAGTACCTGCTGTGCCATGGAAGGCCCCTATCCCACCCAAACCAGTCTCTCTCCAGAGTGTGTGCCTTCCACCCATGAAGACACTGGTCTTCTGCACAAACCTGGGCATGGGGACACAGGACTCTACCTGGAGATGAGCCGCTGCTGCCCAATCCCTCCCTTTTCCTATTTGGTGCAAATCCAGTCTCAGTACTGGTAAGAGTTTCAAAATTTCTGTTTTTTAAAAACCAAAATAATAATAATAATAATAATAATAATAATAATAATAATAATAATAATTTGTTCTGGGGACTGAACCCAGGGTCATTTTTACCACTAAGCTACTCCACCAGCCCTTTAAAATTTTTTATTTGGATACAAGGTCTTGCTAAGGGACTAAGTTTCTTGCTAAATTGTTCACATTGACCTTGAACTGGTGATCCTTCTGCCCTAGGCTCCCTGGTGCCTGGGGTCTAGGTGTGGTTTCTAAGCTTCTCCTACATCTTCATCTGTGCACATTATCCACATAACACTTTAAAAATACTTCTATTTTTAATTTATACACATATTTGTACATATTTGTGCAGCATGATAATTGGATACATGTACACACAGTGATTCTTTAATGCCTTTATGTTCACAATTGTCTGGCATTTGCCATGAAACTCCTAGCTCCTTCCAAGAATGCTCATGACCTAATTGTGCACTGAATATGTTATTTTTCTCTTAATAAATCTACAAAGCTGGGCAGAATCCTCCTGGAATTTTGATGCAGAGAGGAATTCTCATCAAACAAGTAATATCGAGCTTCTATTGGATACAGTTGCACTAGATTCTACCAGTCCTTGATGAAACTGCATCCACAAAAATATTCCCCTACCCCATACACACCAAAAAAATTTAAAAAAAGGACAGGAAGAAGGAGAGAAGTCCAAAAAGTAATTGCACCTGTGTAGCGGGTCCCGTCTTTCCACAGGCTGGGCTTGGGTGCAGTTTTCACACCCCCCACCTGCAAATCCAGAAAATCCGGAGCCCTCCAGACTTCCTCCAGAGCTGTTTTGCCGTTGTTATATCTAACGTTATGGAAGTTACTTTATTAAGATTGGAGTTTATGCTATAAATCGAATTAAGCCGCAAATGCATATACAGTTCATTCTGTCTTTTAGCAAGGTCCCACTCTCACTTTCTCTCTTGATAAAGAAAACCATTAGCTCCTGTCAGAACCGCAAGGAGGGAGATCATTTTTATTGAAATAAGAAGGAAATGATAATGTCAGGCACTGAGTCCGAGAGATAAAATATTACATCTAATAAACATGCTACATATGGGATTCGACAAGGGGTCCTTGAATTACGGAACAACAGAAGCTTCAGAAAAACAATAACATTAATATTGAAAAATAATGACTAGCATTTCCATCATGGAAAAAAAAAAATCCCTGCATTTTAATAAACAGGAGGGAAATTCAGGAAACTCCAAGAAAACAGCTAATGACATCCCTTGCCTTAGAAGGATTATCAAGGTGAACCAGCAGAATGGCGGGCACCATGCCTGGGAAAGTCCAGAATTCAGAAAAACAAGGAGACTTTACTGAAAAGTAAAAGATATTTTAAAAAACTGTAGAAAAGTAAATTCGAGGATGGAGACAGGGCCATGATTTATGAGATGTGGGGGTGTGTCCTGTAATGGCTGTGGGGAGACTGTGGACCTACGACTCTATTTGCTGTCAGTGGTCAAGTCAGCACCTCTCGTCCCTTACTCCCCACCTCAGGGACACAGGGCCATGTCTATTGGCACATCTTGGGGTTGTTGGGGGTACTACAAGCATTTAGTGGGCAGTGGTCACACATCCCCTTACAACATCAAAGAACCACCTGGCCTCAAATGTCAAGAATTCCATGCTTGAGAATCCAGGGTTTAAACCTATTTTTCTCATTTTCTTGTCAAAGGAGTCCACCTGTTTGTAACCGACGCCACACTCCTTCTCTCGGGGTCCACACCGGGCTCTCAGGTCATGATTTGCGTTTTGACAGGCTCTGGCTCATCGGCATCTTCTAAATAGAATTTGAGCATTATTATTGAGGACATCAAAACTACATCCGTCAATGAGCAGTCACAATAGAGGTTGCTTGTCAAGGAGCCACTATCTCTGATTTAGCAGACACACCCGGGAGGAGGTCATCGCATCTCAGATATGGAGAGAGGAGCTGGGAGAAAGGTGTGCAGGCTGCTAATTCAGGATGCTGCTCAGTTCTGTCTTAGCCCACAGAGGCTTGGTCTGTTTGGGCAAGTACCGGGCTTTTACAACATCAGTACTAATGACACATGAGGCTTGGTAACTTCTTCCTGGGGGTGGTGATAGGGCTGTCCAAGTGTTGCAGGATGTCAGCATCATCGCTGTCCACTACCCCCTAGATGCCAGTGGTCCTCCCTGCCACCACCCTCATCATGACAATCCAAAAGGTCTCTGGCCATTGCCAACCTTCTCCTGGAGAGTGAAATTGCCCCCTTGGAGAACTGTTAGCTTGGACAGTGCCTGCTTTGGAATTTTAGCCCTGAAATACTCTGAGGACTGCAGAGATGGAAAACAAATGGGTTGGAATAAGAAGAGACCAATCCCTCACCATCTTGCCTTCCTCCACCCTTAGAAATGCATCTGCTTTATCTGCACTATGAGTGACTTTGAGTCTTCCTGCCAGTAATTACTAGTGTCCAAGAGAGTATACCAAGGGAATCCCATAGGTGTCACACTCAGGCCTCTGCCCCACTCGGCCTGAGTGACAATCACCTGTCTCCCTTCTGGGCTTTGATTACTGTAGGAGACTCCCCGTCCCCTGTGAACATGGTAATCATGGCAGAGACGCACCAGTTCCTGAACATGGGCCACCTGGCTCTCAACTCCTTCTTGGTTTTGGACAGGACTGTGCTGGGAGTGGACTTGGACTCTGATGTTGAGGAATGAGAAGTGAACTCTCTTTCTCTCTAATTAAAAAAAGAAAAAAAAATAGATAAAATTTCAATCACTGTTGAAATTAAGTGATGAATGATGAGTGAGAATTTTTATACTTTCCTCTCTATTTGTGTGTATGTTTAAGAGTTACCCTAATAATTTTTTTTAAAAAGTTCTCCTGCCCACCTTTCTGTAGAAAACAAAACTGCTCATCTCCTGCTTGAGTCTAGTCTGAGTTCCTAAGTACAGCTTTCTGGGGACCTGGCATTTACTGTGACTCTTAACTTCCAAGCTTCCCTTTCTTTGGTAGAGGAGCTGGTGGCTCTGGGTGGCTCTGGGTGGCTCTGGGCTTGGGAGGCACAGTGAGCCACCAGCTTCCCTGAGTCTTTGCTATGCAAGACCATCTTCTTCCTGCCTCTGTGGCCCTGTCCCTCTCCCTTCTCCCGCCCTGTGGCCTCTGTAGCAGCTAGGGGCCCCTGCTGCCCAGTCCTGTCTTCCTTGGGCTCAGTGACCGAGTCAGCTGCAGCAGAGTGCAGACAGCAAGGTAAGACAAGGCGGGGTTTGGCACCAGACTCCGGGACAGGTTCTTTCTCCTTTTCTTCCTCATTATTCAAACTCTGAGTAATAGAGTGACGTGGGGAGTGGGGAGACATCAGCTGCTGAATATTTCACAAAGATGTTTCTGTCCTGAAGCTCAGTTTAGAGTCAGCTTTGGAGAAAAGGGAAGGGAACAAGCAGTTTGGTTTCCTTGGGTAAGATGCCCTCGACATTTTCCCATTTTTTCCTATCAGGAAGAAGGCAGCAGCATAGGTTTTTGTGCATCAGTTTAAAGTTTTGCTATTAATCACATGAGCATAACCTTCACTTCACCAGTGTGCCAAAAATAGACTTTTGGAACACAAACCGCATCCTTCTAACCTGACAGCTGCTTGGGTGATCAGGAAGCATGGTGGGCCTCAAGCTGCCTTGGGAAGACAGATCCTGCCTCCCTTGCCTTCTCTCTCTCTTTCTACCCCTCCTCCCTACATGAGGATTCAGCCTGTCTACAGGGACTTGGCCTGTGCTCCTTGTGAGGGGAACTGCAGGCCTTGCGCAGGGTATCCTAGCAGGTTCTCTGCAAGGAGCGAAGCCGGAGCCTCTCATCACAGCCTTGAGGTTCCTGGACTAGGGCATATTCTTGGTGAATTCTCCTTTTCATTTCTTATTCAAAAATCATCCATCAGTTCAACCATGTATCCAAGACGGTGCTAAGCACCATGAGGTTGTAAAGGGGGAGCACTTCCAGCTACTGAGGTGACTATGGATGATGGCCACACACAAGTCTGACTCTCAGTGGGGCCCCATGGGGTGGCATGGGACCAGTCAGGGGCTGGAAGGAGGAAGACAGAGGTATGGGTATGTGCCACTCTGTGAAGAGCGTGGCATGGGGAAGAGGACCTGGGATTGTTCTGTGAGGGAACGAGGAGCTGGGTGTGCAGGTGAGTAGGGTGGAGGGGTGATGGCAGAGCAAGGAGAAGCCCAAGAGGGAGCCACAAAGAAGGGTGGAATGAGAGCGGTAACAGCTTGCAGGACCCGCTGTGTGACTGAGCTTCAGACAGGGATGTCATGGAGAGACGGAGCAGCCCATGAGCTCACTCGGTGCCAGGAAGCCTCCAACAGACCAGACCTAGGGCCATGTTGTCTTCTAAACAAATTTATTGATCTTTAATTGACATGCAATTAAACTGCCCATTTTCAGGTGCACACTTCAGTTAAGTTTTCACATCTTTCCTGAAACCGTCACTACAATCAGAATAACGGTCCTAGCTGTAATTCCCCAAAGTTTTCCCACAAGCTCTCCACGTCTCTCCTTCCTCGCCAGCTCCAGCTCCAGCCACCGCTGATGTATTTCCCGTCACAGTTAGATTAGTTTGCTCCTTTGTGTCTCTCTGCCTGCACTTGGCATCTTTAATTCGAGGTCCTTCCATGCCGATGAGTGGGCCAGCAATCGAGTCCTTCTAACAGCTGAGGGTGGTATTCTGCCGTGTGGACAGATGGCAATGTGTCTCTCCAATCACCTAGGGGAGGTGACGGCTGCTGGGGGGTGTTTTCCTCTATGACAGTCAAGCTGTTGTGAACGTGGGGTCTGAGTTTTAACGTACACCCATGCTTTCCTTCCCCCTGAGTGAAGCCTTCATCCTGGGGAGCACGTGAGAGGCAAGTGCTGGGCTGAGGACGGTTGGCCCCTCCAAACTCACGCTGAGATCTCACTCCTATTATAAAGTATGAGCAAGTGGGACCAATAGGACCTTTGAAAGGTGATTAGGACTCTGCTGTCATGAATGGATAATCCGGTCACCCGTTTAATGAGCTAGTGGGTTAGTTTAAGATGGGTCTAGTATACGTCACTTTGAGGGCTGGGGTGCAGTTCAGGGCAAAATACTTGCCTAGCACATGTGAGTGAGACTCGGGTTGAATCCCTAGACTATAAAATTAAAAACAGAAGAGGCCACATGGCTAGGTCTCTTGAGTGCTCAGGGTCTCTCACCATGGGCTGCCTGTGCTGCCTGTGCCGCCTTAGGACTCCTCCAGCCAGAAGGTCACCACCAGGTGCCCCCCCTTGGCCTCAGACCAGAACCCTGGGCTGAAATTAACCTCTTTCCTTTATATTGTACCCATTCATTGGTATTGTGTCTTAGCAATAGAGTTGATTAAGATGGCATGCATCCAACTGTGTAAGAAACTGTCAGACTTTTGCATTTCCCAGTTCCATCAGCTATGTATGGGAGGTTATTTCACGTTTTCTACAATACTTGATATTATCAGCCTTTTAAATTTTAGCCATGCTAGTAGCATGGAATGGAATACCTTGGTTGCTTTTAAGATTTTTTTTTCTTTATAACTGGTTCATGGTTCATGGGGGCTTTCATGAGAACTATAAAGCCACTGACCCAAAAACCACATTTATTGTGCTTGGGTTTCACTGAGCTTTCTCCATCAGTGGATTTATAGTTTTCATCAAATATGAACCTTTCTCAGCTATTTTTCTTCAACTCTTTTTTTTTTCTTTTGTCTCCTTGTAATAGAAGCTTCTGACATGGTCTCCATGATCTCTGCCTCTTGTTGTTTATACCCTATTGTCTTTTCTCACCTTCCATCATGCTAAGTTCACGTGACAAATAAAATATGGCAGGTGTGATGACATGTCGACACCAACTTCAATTCATAAAATAATGTTGTGGTTTTCACTTTGTTTTCTCTCTCCTCTTTCCTCATGGCTCTGGGAGGAGCCATGTTGTGAGGATGCTCAAGTAGCTTGAGGAAAGGCCCCCATGGAGAGGGCTGAGGCTAGCTGACAACTACACAACTGAGCTTCAGGCAAATTCTCCCAAGATGGAGCTTTAAGAAGTGTACGGCCTGTACCACCAGCTTGAATGCAACCTCGAAGCTGCATGAATGAGTCCAAATTAGTGATGAAGCACAAGATTTCTTACTCTCAGAACCTGTAGGAGACCATGATGATTGCTTTAGGCTGCTAAGCTTGGCAGTTTTGCTCCTGAAGTGACAGAGAACCAGTGTGACCGCTCTTCCTTTTTTCCACTCCACTCCAGTCAGTATGTTGGGCTGACTAAATTTCACACCTCACAGGTGCTGGGTTCTCTTTTTTACCTATCTACTCATTCTCTTTTATTTTGAAAACTATCTTTTACTTTGAGTTCAAATTTAGTACCAGTGCCTTCTGCAATAACTAGTATTTCACGTATACCATTCCCTGCATTTTTCAGTTTAGACATTGTAGTTTTCATCTCTAGAAGTTTGAGTTGGCCCCTTTGTACTATCTTCTATTTCTCTACTTAACTTGTGTCTGCTAATTCTGTTGTGTTTGTAATTTCCACGTCAGTCCATGGATTGTGCTTCCTGTTCCATTTTCCTGTTTATTTGGATGCCTGATGATTTTTACTGGGGGCCTGACCTTGTGAGGTGACACTCATTGAATGCTAGATATTTTTGTATTTGAAGAACCATTCTTGAAGCTTCTTCTAGGACCTGTTTGAGTTGCAAGAAAACACTCTTGAGTTTTTGGAGCCTTGCTCTCAGGCTCTGTGAGAGGGAGGGGAAGCACTGTTTGATCTAGAGCCAACTTTCCCCTACTATAGGGGATCATTGCTCTCAGTATTCTCCTGAGGCTCTGTGAATGATGGGCTCTCCATTCTGCTGAGGCTCCGGGAAGGACTCCTGGAGAGCTCAGGACTCCCCTCTCTTCCTTTCAGGGCACAGTCCTGGGTGATTCCTGGTGTGGATGCAGTGAGCAGCCCATTGGGAGGCCTTCTCTCTGTGGTCCTTTCCTCTCTGCTTCTTTGCCCTGCAGACTCTACAACTCCTTCCTCCCTCACCACCCAGCTTCATGACCTCAGGGAACCCACAGGGCCTTACCTCAGTTCCTCCAATTCCGAGAACTCTAGGCAAGACGCTGGGGAAATTGTGAGGTTTGTTTTATGCCTGTTTCAGGGATTCCTGCTTTTGTGACTCATGTCAATGTGTTCCAGGCTATTTTATATCTATAATGCCTTTCTTCCCTCCAGTTGTTTCAGGTAAAGGATGAATGTGGTCCCTGGTAACTCCAAGTTGATGAGGTGGAAGTCTTTCTGGGATCCTGAAGAACACCTGGTTAGGGCTACCAGAGGAAGGGAATGGTCAGGCTGGAAGCCAGATGTCCTGGTACTGGGACAAGCACTCATGGCATGGGAGGATTTTCCTTGGAGCTGGGACAGCAGGAAGAAGGATCCGGAGGCACTGAGGGGTGAAGGGCAAGCAAGAAGCAGCAGGTTTGACCCCGTTTCCTACCTTGGGTAACCTGGGAAATCACCCCCAGTTTTGCAGGATTCCCAAGGAACTCTCGCCTGGCATGAGTCACAGATTTCCTATTCCCTCTCCACAAGAATCACGGTACTTCACCATCACACCATGGAGCATGAAGGGAAGTGTCAGAAAAGAATGTGTGACACAGTGTGTGAAAGACACCGAAGGCCCGAGAAGAACACGAGAATCGGTGAAGATTATCTAAAGTGGGAAAAAATGCAGCCTCAACAATGGACCGATCAGTGCCGTGGAACCTGTCTAGTTGGCCACTTCATCCCGACCACTGTTTCTTTCATGATACGATCCATGTTCTTCTGCTATTATTCTTTCCAAAGACTTAAACTTATTTAAATTTTAAAAACCCCACACACCTTATTAACTGAAACATCAGAGGAGAACAATTGATAACTCACACTAGAGGAAGAAAACATCTCGTCTACAAATACGTCTCCTCTGGGTTCCTTAGGTGTTGGGTATTTAAGCATTGGGCAACCACACTATGTTCTAAACCAAGACGCAATTAATAATCACCATTTACAGAGTCCGTGCAGAGTATAGGAAGCTCTGCTTTAATCCACTGTTTAATTTCATTTTTTTAACCACCCCAAGAAGTGGATGGAAAGGCTGGGTGAGTCATTCTTAACGTTAAGAGGAGGAACCGGGGCTGCAAGCCTAGTGTCACACAGTGGGTGACTTTCAGAATCTGACTCCAAATTTAACCATTTTACCATTCTGTAAGGCTTCGGGCTTTTCTTGCAACTGAAGAGTGAAAAACTTTAGTTTTGCAAGTGGAATCCAGCTCTTGATGCCATGCCACACTGTTGAAACAGGTGGGCAGAGTCACCACCAACGGGAAGGTGAGGGAAGGCAAGGTGCTGCTCCATTTTGGTCCTCTGAATGACATCTTGATGGCACTATCAATCCAACTTCAAAACCAAAGACAGAAGAGTGACACCCTGCCATCTCACCAGCTACTTGGAGTCATGCAAGGCAAGTGAGAAATCTCAGCAGTTCTTAGTATGAAATAATTTTTCCATAGAGTCATCAGTCAATCTGGTTTGAGTTGATAAAAATAACTTAAATAGTTTTACCTGAAATAGTGGGGTAATGTGTTTTCTTTCCTTCAAGCCCTATGTCCATTTTGCTGTTTAGCAAGATGACCCAGAAGTCTCCAAAGTAAGAACCAGTCTGGAGGAATGATCATAGCCTCGGAGCCCATCTGAAGCTTGATTTCCTCTGATGCGATCTTTCCATTTGTATAAGCCACGGAGAGCTCTTTCTGCTCTGGACCACCTGAAGCCGAATCTGTAGATGCTGGACATAAGCTCCATCTTGGTTTTTCTCCAGGAAATTTCCATGGAGTTGGAAACCTGACCTTTGATTTTTTTTCTCTGTCAGAGATGTTGTGTAGTAAGATGACCAGAGTATGGATCTGGAGTCTGATAAAGTTGGTGCTTAATTCTGAAATTGACAGTTACCACGTGGATGATGTTAGGAGTCTCAGTCATGTCATTTTATCATTAAAATGAGTTCAATAACCGTAGAGTGCCCTAGTCCTTTTGGGCTGTTATAATCAAATACCTGGGATTGAATGGCTTACAAACAGCAGAAATTTACTTCTCACCGTTCTGGAAGGATCTGGAAGACCCAGGTCAAGGACATGGCAGACTTGGTGTCTGGTGAAGGCCTATTTCCTGGTTCATAGGCGGCACTTTCTTGCTGTGTCCTCACATGGTGGAAAGGCAGGGCAGCTCTCTGGAGCCTCTTTTAGAAGGACACTGATTCCGTCCAAGAGAGCCCCCCACCTCATGTCTTCATCATTTCCAAAGGCCCACATCCTAACACTATCACTTTGTTGATTAAGTTTCAACACCAATTTAAGGTCACACATTCAGGCCATAACTATTAGATATGGTGTGCACAACCAGAAACTCCCAGGATTTCATGGTATGTTCTTGACATGGCTGCATTCAAACACACACATGCCAGCAACTAAAATATAGCTGAAAGCACTTCCCTTTTTATTTATCTTCTTAAAAATATCAAATAAATCTGAAGATTACATACTTAATACATATCAAGTATCCACAATTCTAATTTTCCCATCATAGTTGCACTTAAAATTCCCCAATAGCTAATTCTCAACATTTTTACTCCTCTGCTTGCAATTCCAAACCCAGCCCACATAGCTTGCTTCTCTCTCTCTCCCTCTGCCGACTCTCTCTGCTCTGTATTATATGGATCATTTGTCTTTCTAGAATTTTCTGTATTTTTCTCTTTCTTGTCTGATTTACAAGCTCTTTACCTCAGAGGAGAACACTTGATCTGACTTAACATGCAGGCATCTTTCTCCTCTAGAAGTCAGGGCAGTGGGTAAGACTGAGTTATCTGCTCATCAACAGTCTGGTTAAAGATACACTAATTTTTGCTCATGTTCCAAGAGACAAGTGCTTACACTGCACTCACACAGAGTTGGTGCTCAGTACTGTGTGCTCCATTCTTTGAACCTGATCTTGTGAAGATGGACAATTATGGGTTTTAGCTTGAGGATCCCCATTTCCCTGAGTTGACAGCAAGCCTCTGGAAGCTTATAACTATATCTGGTAGCTTATTAAATTCTCCAAACCTAGAACCACTCTTTAATGAGCATAGGCTGTTCACTGAAAACAAAATACTCATATGTTCCAAACAACACCATGACCCTCCTATATGGCAAATACTGGCCTAAGTCTCAGAATTTAATTTGAAAAAGATGCATTCACTAGCTCCAAGAGTGTAACAGGCTACTAGAAGGGACCCACATAAAAGAAAGGCACACACACATACATACTCCTACAAATAATGGAAACACAGTTTGCACTGGTCCCCGGATCACTTCTACCCAACTGGTGTAGCCATCTCTCAGCTGTCACTAGGCGCTGGCTGCCGATGGCTCACAGCTTCATACTTCTACAGGACACAGATGGAGCTGCCTAGCCCCATGACACCCAGGAAGTTGCATTCCCCCCACCTGTGAGCCAAGGACTTTGTGACAGGGAGCATAAAAGCCAGGGCTCTGATTTCCTGGCAGGACAGCCCCTGCTTCAGGACTCCCACAGGGCCAGGTAAGGACTGGACTTTGGCTGGAATCTCATCTCTTCCTACACTATCTTGCTGGTCACTTTCCTCACAGGTTTCACTTGAGAGCTCTCCCACCATGAGCCCTCCTCAGGCTCTGCAGCTAGGAACGCTGACATAGGAGTCACTGGGAGGGCGGCTCCTCCAGGCATCGGGGCTTTGCTGAGTGGGTTGCTGCATTTCCCTTTAAGGGATGCCTGGGCGCGGGGTTGGAGGAAGAAGGATGTAGAGGTAGAGACCTATGAAGCCCGCAGTGCACAATAGCTGCCCAAGAAACCGCAATGTGCGACCTTCCTTTCCCAGTATGGGCAAAGCCACCCCAGTGAGAGGAGGTCATTCCAGAGAATGCGGGACAGTTCCACTCCTGGAGCCCATGGAAGCTGGTGGAGAGTCAGGTCCCTGAAGGACCCAGGCATCCGCTTCCTGGGTACAGTGGAGAACCAGCAGTCCACGTTGGGGCTGTGCCGAGAACACCCCTCTGGCAGCAGAGAGAGCGGGTGGTGCCGTGCAGCAGGTCAGGCTCGGTGACAGCCAGGAACGGAGGAACTCGAGACAGAGCCAATGACTTGCAAGGCTGAGGATTGACAGTGGAAAACACATTGAAGCAATTTTTAGAAGAGGATTCTTCATCATGAAGTGACCAATTTAGAGGGACCAAAGAGCTATGATCATGAAGAGCAGCCATATTCTAGCGCGTTGACAGAATAAAATATTAAACCTGAAAGAGGGTGAGTCCATTAACTATATAGGCAAAAAGACCATTTTAATGAACAGTGCCACCCCAGTGAAGCATACATTATCCTCCTATTTGAAACCTCCCTGTAATTTGAGACATCACCATTGTATTTAAAAGAATGCCAACTCCAAGAGCCGTGGAGGGTCAATGCTCATTAGCAACCCTGCAATAATAGCCAACAAGTGTGAACAGTGAGCCTGGGATTGAGGAAAGCAATTTCAGGTAGAAAATAGACTCTCATTTCTCTCTCTCTCTCTCAGGTTATTATAGCAACAAGAAAATGAAAACACTTTTATTCTTCAAATTTATGAAAACACCTTCGCTGCTTCTTGTCACTCTGGGCAGGAAAACATCTTAAGTCAATGTGGCCTTCTTTTCTCTGCATTTAAATAAAGACAAATATCTATGGAGTAACAGAAAGGGAGATTCTGATGATTCCTTTATAAAATGCAAATGAAAAGCAGTTGTTAGAGAAGATTTAATATTTAATACAGAAATCAGATTACATTCATCTTCATGCTGGTGGTGTGTGTGTGTGTGTGTGTGTGTGTGTGTGTGTGTGTGTGTTTCTCTGAGGTTGCTGGAGGTGTGTGGTCATTCAGAGTCAACATATGCTTTTCTACATGGAGCAGTTAATGATACCTTCATACTTTGTTGATTCTTTGTAAGAACCCTGTTGGATAAGCATTAGAAATCCATTTTAAAGAAGAGAAAACTAAGCCTTGGAAGTATTGGGTGATTGATTCAAGTTTGCTGAACTTGAAGAAAAAAGTGGAGCTGGGGCAGTCTAGGAGGTGGACTTAGGTGCCCTTGGAAGTGCAGTGTGGTAAGGGGCAGAGCTAGCATGCAAAATGAGATCTGCTGTCCCCAAAGTCTCATAGCTCCCTACCACCTAATGAGCTTGTGCCCGCTCACTGGGGCAGAGGCAGGCTTTTTAGGATGGCACCACAGTTCCCCAACTTGTGTGCACATTGGGATCACCAGGAGAGCTTCTGGACATGCTGGTACCTGCAGCCAGCCCCAGAGATGATGAATTAGCTGCTCTGGGCTGCCACTGTGGCTTTGGAAGTTCCCAAACATTCCTAGGTAAGTGTGGTACAGTCGTGAAGAACACCTTCTATGAAGACACATGGACCTGGGTTCAAATCCCAGATTAATACTCACTAGTCTAGCCACGTGGCTTTGGGCAGCTCACCTCCTGTCCCAGGCTCCCGGAGTACCTGCTCTGTAGGTGCTGTGAAGATTGATAGAGTGAATAGATAGGAAGTGCCTAGACATGTTTCCCATTATTGTTTTATAAAAATAGTTATAAATAAGAAAACCAAAAGATGGGCCCCTCGTTTCCATCCTGGGGATCTAGGAGGAAGAATATTAAAAAAAAAAAGACCACCTGGATAAGGCCATAAGGGAAAATTCAATCGAATCTTAGGGCTTCAGAGTTGGACACATAACTTCCACAGTGGGGTCCCTCTGCACCCTACCAGGGCATGTTCACACTGTAATAGCACAGGGGTCCAGAGAGGCTAAAGGGCTGTTGCAAAGTCACATAGCTATCAGAGGACTGTTGAGTTAGGACCTGAGACTCCTCCATCGCTCCCTGGAGCAACCTCTGCTCTGTAGTGGCTGTTCTCGGAGACCCCTAGGGGTTGGGTGAGGCTCACAAGGCTGGGGGAGCGTGCAGGCTCCTGTGTACCCCTTTGACTTGCAGTGACCCTGACTCACGCCCTCTTGAGGGACAGGCCTCAATTGACCAGCTGGGCTGGTGTTTGTCACATGTTCTCTGTGTGCTTCTTCAACATGCCCTGGCTGGAAGAAAAATTCTCTTTAAAAAGTCTCTGAATTGGAATCATACCAAGAGGATTTGATCTGCCTTTCAGCGTTTTAGACTTTTGCTTGTGTACCTAAGCAGTCAGCTCCGACCCTTTGTCTGTGAGCGGTCTCCTGCGCCGCGTAGGGTGCGCTGCAGTCACCACACAGCATCTGAGCTGTTCTTTCTGCCTGTGTATTTTGAAAGGCCATTTAACCATTTAACACTTCTTTTCCAACAAAATCCTTGAGAAAATGTCAACCTTTGCATGGGCATAAGGTAGAGGGAAAAGGTGCTCTTTGGAGTTAAGCAGATAGCGTTGTATGCAGACACAGGGTGCAAAACACTCAGTTTTTCTATCTTTAAAATGGGGACCATGCCCACCTTGTAGTGAAGCTGTTGGGTCACATGAGATAACATGCATCTCGAAAAGTGTGCACTAAGATTCTTGCCTGGTGGGTGGTGAGGAAGAGGAACGGCCTCTGCTCTGCCAGTTCACATGGAGGAACGAGGTCGATTCCTCAGCGTGCGTGAGGACAGATCTCCCTGGCTCAGTTTCCTGGGCAGCACTGCGTGGGCTGTGCAAGCCACTCCAGCACCACTGTGGCCCCCAAGGAGCTTCCAGCCAAATCAGAGGCAGGAAATGAATGTGTGGACTGGGAAGGTAGGCCAGCTGAGGAGGGCTATTAGGGCAGCTGTCAGTGTGGCACTAGAGGCCACAGGCAGAAATTTCTGACTCACATCAGGCTCGTGGGCAAATTTTTTTTAGCTCTTTCTTGTCTATCTATCTATCTATGAAATCAAATTTGAATTAGTTGCCAAGATACTCAGCTCAGGTTTCACTTACAGGATTTTATCGCCTGATTTTCTTTAAAAGGAGGAAGATACAGAAATCAGAGAAAACCACCCGCTGTTGCTGTGTCCTCCCCATAGAGCATGCTCTTTCAGATTGCCCCAGTCCCCACCACCCCACGCTGTCTCGCCAACTCTGAGGGTCCTTGCAACCTTACCTGCACTGGCCACCCACGGCAGAGTTTAGAGGAAAGTGAAATAAGCCAGGAACCAGGGAAGATTCAAGGAAAATACCAGAGAGCACACGGGGGTGTACAAGGAAAGACTGCCTTACACGAACAATACGTGAAGCCACAGAGGTTGACGTCAAGTAAAGACGAAATCTAAGCTCCTTGGAGGCCAGTGGTGCTGGAGTGATTTGCACAACCTGTTCAATGCCGCCCAGGAAACCGAGCCAGGGAGATCTATCCTCACGCACGCTGAGGAGTCGACCTCGTTCCTCCATGTAAACTGGCAGAGCAGAGGCTGTTCCTCTTCCTCTCCACCCACCAGGCAGGAATGTTAGTGCTCACTTTTGGAAATGCGTGTTAACTGATGTGATCGGACAGCTTCACTACAAGGTGGGCATGGTCCCCATTTGAAAGATAGGAAAGTTGTGTGGGTTTTGCGCCCTGTGTCTGCAAGAAGTACCACGGGTTTATGGGAAAACTCACAAAGAAAATCATAACTGGAAAATGGTGGCACGGTCCCTCCTGGCCTCATTTGTTGGTTGCCATCGGTGCCCTGGCCACTGTGCCTCTTGCCTGCTCCTTGGTTTAAGAAGGTCAGCGTGGAATTGAAGCCTTACTTGGCCACAATCATGCTGCGTGATACGAATCTTTTTAAGACTTGCTGTTCCTTTGCAAATGGGAATGATGGCACTGACCTCCTAGGTCCTGGGGGAGGAGTCGATGAAACAGGCCTTGGAGAAGCACGTGGTTGACAGTCAAAACACGCTCCATGAATGTGAATGTGAATGGGCAGCGAAGGAATTCTGAGGCCTTGGGAGAGGCCACTGAGAAAGGAGGGCATCAGGGGACTTTCCAAAGGAAGCACCCCCTGGACGGCCCAGGTTAGAATGGCAGAGCCCTTGGTGGGCTGGGCTGGGGCTGGGGGCATGCGGGATGCTGAGCTTCGTCACTCTTCTGGGCTGAGGGTCCACGGTGATGAGGTGGTTCTTCCCATGTAGCTGCTCTGAGTCAGGTCTCCAGAGGCCTGGCCACGGGGCCCCTCAGCTTCTTACCTTTTCTGTCGGGGTCCGATTCACTATCACTTACGGATCTCTTTGTGCCAATTGTTGGCTGGTCCTGGCAGCAGAGATGTGGAGACCTAATTCTGATTCTATTCTGCAGACCTCTGACCACAGTTCTGACATTTTAAACTGTGCTGCCCTGGGGACCTCCCTGTAGCTCCTCCTCCTCAGTTTGCCCATCTGAAACACGGAAACCACAACAGTGGCCACCTTAACCAGGGGTTGTCCTGCATGACACCAGGGCTTCTGGGGAAGTGCTGGCTTCTGCATGGGTTCCTACTGCAGGTAGCGTGACTGGATGGGTCCTGTGACTCAGGGCTTACTGGAGAAAATGAGGTGGGGCCGGGCAGGGCCTGAAGGGCTAGAGAGAAGGATCAGAGGAGAGTGCAGGGGTGGGGGCATGCCCAGGGGCCCAGAGAGGCAGGCAGACCAGCGATCGGGAGCAGGGAGCAGGCAGTGGACAGGTAGACCTGGAATCCCAGGGCAAGGCTGGGGGAAGAAGGGCCTGGGATGAGCTTTGAAGAGTTTCTAGTGTTTCCTAAGGGTGATCAGGCGCCTCTGTGTGGCTTACACAGAGCGCAATGAGCTGTTGAGGTCTGAGGTGTCACTTTTAAGCATTGGCTCTGTAGGGAGGTCGGGACTCAGAAAGAGTGGACCAGCGACCCCCTGTGAGAGGACCCAGTAGATGGCACAAAGTGGGGTTTTTCCCTTGAGAGGCCTCAGACTCGACCTTGGGGGTTGCTAGGTGTGTTCCGTATCTTTTATGCCTTTGACATGCACATGTTGCAAGACACTGCCTTTCAGCGTGACTCAAGGTTTTATGAGGAGATGACAGCTGTAGCTTCAACTAAGATTGGTCAAGGAGTTTCTGCCTGCCGTCCATCCTGTCCTGTGGAAACCCGTGGCTCTTTATGCAATACCCAGCAGTGTGGGCTCAGGGGCTTGGATCAGACATTCCCTAGAGATGAAAGCTGGGAGCAGGTGCAAGGCAGGTCTGGGAAGCACCATCCAGACTGAGGGACCCCCAAGGCCAGGGTACTGTGGGCACTTGGTAGGTGTCCATAGATGACGAAATGAATGAAGGCGGGGGTGGGGGGCATGAAAACAACTGTACGCCAGGTTGTTCTTAAACTCTACCAAAAGCTAAGGTTGACAAGACCCATGTCAATGCCTTCCTGATGTAAAGAAAGCACAGACAGGGACAGTCTTCTTTGATGACCTCCCCCCCAAGGCCGCTTCCTTCTGGCTCTGCTGTCCAGCCGTTTAGACCTGTGTCTCCATGTTCACACATGCGTGGCCGAGACCTTTGCACTGGCTGCATTTGCAGGCGAAGCTCCAGGAACTTCCAGGAGATGAAAGGGAGATTTTTTATTTCTTCACTTAAGTGATGGAAAACTGAAGCTCCCAGAAGCGCAACGCAGAGTCCAGAGTCAGCCAGCCCCAGGAGGCTCTTTATGCTTATGAGTTAAAATAAAATAAAATTAGAAACCTGGTTCTCCTGTTGCACTGGCCCCGTGGCAAGAGCTTGGTCGCCACAGGTGGCTGCCAGATTGGACGGTGCAGATGCCGCCACTTCCATCCTGGCCGAGAGTTTAATTGACCAGAGCCGCGGGGGCTACACTGGTACCTGAGGGTGGGCGTGATAATATCATGCAGGGAAGAGATTTGCTTAGCCTTCCTCCTTTTTACACACTGATATTGTACTAAGGGTCCCTTCTTCTGTTCCCTGCGTGCTTAATTTCAGTCTTTCTGAGAGTTTTTGTTTGTTTGTTTGCTTCTTTTCACATTCTCTGGGGCAGAAGCATTTCACATCCAACCTTATTCAAGGTCAAACCAATGTAGACCACCAGGGGCTTGGGGGCATGTCCCCCATGGAGGGCCTTTGATGCCCTTGTTCTAACCTCTGCCTGGCTTAGGATGGCAGGAAAGGGCTTACCTGGAGGAATTGCAGGGGGAGGCTATCAATTCCACTTACAGCTCTTGCATCTTTTTATGAGGCCAGCTTGGAGAAAATTATTTTAGACTTGAACTCTTTGGAGTGACTTGTTATATACTTTTCCTCCCTAGATCCTATAACAGACTGTTTCTTGCTTCATTTTCCCTGCTGGGAAGCTCAGATCTAAATTTTTGACTCAACTTGAACATCAATGAAGAGCTGTCTAACGCACATTGCTGTGATCTTGTTTTCCTCTATTTTATTAATCTCTGTCTCCTCTCACGTTGTGGGTTTTTTATCCTGTGCTCATCACACAATTTCTCTCGGCCTTTCTTTCCACCTCGAGATGGAACAGAAACGCAATGGGCCTTGGGCTGTGGGCGATGGCCCAGCTGAGCACCTGAGCTTTGGAAGGTCGCACCACATGGAAGGCACCATTTGAGAATCAGGTGGCCTCTGCCCCCAAGTCAGCCTTGACATGGGAGCGGGCCTCTGCAGGGAAGGGAGGGCCGGAGACCTGTCTGAGCGTGTTCAGGCTCTGGGCTGACTTAGGATGGCCCCACCTGTCCCCTTCTGATTACAATCGGTGACATCTCAGCTGAGTCACGTAAACCTCTGGCCTCTCTCCTTGCAGGGAGTGGCTTTCCCAGAACCATGTCCCACCAGCCTTACCTCCTGGGTCAGTTCTCTGCCTTCCCACGGCAGGATGGATCTGCTCCTGGTACAAATTATCCATTTTCCTCGGAGCAGCTCTTAGGAGACCTTGGTCAGTAGCAAGGAGTGGCTGAGGGTGTGACCTGCCTGCGGCAGAGCCAGGCAGAGCCAGGCAGCCCCAGGAAAGCAGCAAGTCCCTGCCAAGTAGAGATAGTGCCTCCACTTGGCGATGGAAGCACCCTAAATGTGCTTCCTTCTTGCCTCCTATTAGGATTTGATTTAATTCTTACCTGATGACTCACCTATTACAATGAGACATAAAAAGGGAATTTGCAGCTGCCTGCTTATCAGAAAAGATCAAGTGTTTCTGTAATTAATATGGAAGATAACAATTTAAAATAATGAAACACCCATAATATGCTTAGGGGAAGCAGCTTGTTGCTATAATTAGAACGAGAATCAAATTGTTCTCATGGCAAACACATCATTTATTGAACTGAAGCTACTCTATGAATGGAAGTAAATAGCACAGTAGGAAAAAAAGAGTAAAAGACATTTCATAAAAGTCTGGGTCTGAGGAAGATCTCAGAAGCATGCAGGGAGGGGGAGTAACCCAACTGGACGCTCCTGTGCTGCCATGAGGTACCATGCACACACGGGCACAGTGTTTGATAGGTGTCCTTGGAGGCGCTTGAGATTTTTCATAAGTACATCTCTGCTGATGTCACAGCTCTGCTTCAACCTCCTCTACAATATTAAGTACAATAAGGTTTCCACCTCTAAGAATATGAACACTCGCATCCTCTGATAGCCATGTAGAAAGTTCCAGAACGTTACATAGGAAACAGTGGTTTCTTCTTTAAGTCAAGTTTATCTGGGAGATGGAAACTGAAGATGCACTTAAAAATGTCACAAGTATATATTATTTTATAGTCAAAAAGTTGTCCTTTTATTTCCCTCGACTCTGACGTTCTTGAGATATTTGAGTGCCAGTTCCCTGGGTGGTGTTGACTGTCAATCATGTCTGACTGTCCTCCTGCACAGGTTCCAGCCCTTGGGCTGCAGTCTTCTGGGCAGCTCGGATCCCCGGCCTCCCTGGGTCTTCAGGCCTTTGTCCCTGCTAACCTTGTGGCTTCCAACCTTCTCCCCACCTTCCTTGCTTGGAAGGCTCCTAGTCCAGCGAAGGCCGGATGGAAAGGTCCCCTCCTCTTGGCAGCCCTTCTCAGACCCACCCTTTGCCCTGGGTCTGAGATTCATTCTCTCCCTTCTCCTCTGAGGCCTGGTGGCCTGTCACACAAACGCAGCTCAGGACCCTGTTCTCGGCATGTACGTGCTTCCTCGTCCCAGCTTTTGTGTGTCTGTGTGAGCGCGCCTGGCACGTAGAAGGTAAAGATGTTTGCTAAAACGGTGTTAGATTGATGTGGGTGAACAAGGACACATTTTGGGTTCATTAGACATGTTAAGATATTTTTAAAGTTTTGTGGTTTGAGTAAAATTTGAAATGCGTTTTGCCAAGTGTGTTTTTCTCTATTTTGTAAAACCCATATGTCAATTAAGGAGGAGAAGCCATATGGTTCTGATTTCTTTACTCATAGATCAGCATTTCATTTCTGGGGATATCTGATGTTCAAGATGCTGCCTGTACTGTGTGTATTAATCCCCCTCCACCTTTTGGAATATGCTTTTCTTTGAACTGAGGAGATTGACTTCCCCCCAAATAGAAACTCCCCTCTCAGGGCAGTAACTCTCCGCACCCCGAGATTCCATCCTCAAACTTGAGGCTTGAGAGATGGGTCTCAGATGAAAACTCTTTCTTCCTTTTTCTTGCAAAGAAAAAGGTAGTCGCCCTTCAACAGGCTGAGGGAGAGAGCAGGTGGCAATTCAAGTCGGGACACGATGGCTTATTTTCAGTGCCACTAAAGGTAACCCATCGCCTTGGGGAGATGGCAATCCAATGGAGCAGGAGTCATAGATGAATGGAAGCGGCCAGGAGAGGCATGACGTCATCCCCGCCAATGTTGAAATTAGAAATCCTGCCTCTGGTTACAATGGCTCTTACAATTTCATGTGTGCCTTAGTGACTGAACATCGTCCATCTCTTGCCTGCGTATGGTCCCCTCATGAAAAGATGGGCTGAACGATGTCTCCATCTTCAAGTTTGAATGAAGATTTAATGGAGATTTGTTTGCATGAGGTTTGCAAAACTTTAGTCATTTATCTAAAGGTCTTTGTGACCTTACCACTTCCTTAATCTTTTTTTTTTTTTTTTGTAAATCCAAACTGATTTTTTAAAATTTGATAACGTACCTGAACAATGATATTAGCAAAGGAAACACGACTGTGGTCAATGGAGAACTGACGCTCCTTGCTGCAGAGGGGCTCCTTACTGTGGAAAATAACAAGATACTCATTTATTCTTTTCTGATGGAATGTGTCTGCCACCTCTGGTCATCTTGGTCCTCTTCAGAAGAGCCCAAGCTTGCCTTTGGAAAGCCTCCAGGTGGAATGCCTTGGGATCACCCTGCAACCTGTGTGACTGCTGCTGCTGTCACTGATGGGGTTAACACTGGGGCTGTCAGGAACTGTGGCTCCTACCCTGGGCGCGTCATCCTAACTAATGAGAGACTGCAGAGAAGTAGCCGAACTTTCCTCAGCAGCCCTGCCCACGCCTAAGAGCAGGAGGAGGAGAGCAGCTCTGCAGGGTGGAGCAACGTTTTCTGATCATTTGCATCTTTTCTTCCTACTCCTGCTGGACGCCACACACCTGAGTGGAAAATGGAGTCTGTTCCGTCAAGGTGACCCCCGTGGTCTAGCCCTCTGCGACTGCCACCGTGGACTTTCTCTAACGGTAACTCATCAGATGGTCGTGATGCATCTGAGGCCCATAGGGCTACGTCAGGATTCCTGTTTTACAAATGAGGGCATCTAGGCTTCAGGAGGGGACATGCTGTTCCCAGGGCCTTGAGGCTCACGAAGCCTGAGCCCAGTTCTAGAAGGAGCTGGAGCCTTCCAGCAGCTGCTTGCTTCTGAGCCACAGAAGAGACAACCCCTGAGTCGCAGCAGCAGGAAGCCTGAGAGGTGAGGCTGTGCACGCAGGGTTGGGCGAGGAAAATACTCCCAAGATTTCCTGCTTCTGTCTTCCCTTGTGTTTGAACAGGGCACTGAAGGGACAGAGCCGGAATGCCCTGTTAGTGGCCCGACAGGTCACTCTTTGAACTGGGGAAGTTCAAACGCCGAATGGAAATAGAAGGTGTCAGGTCCTAGGACAGTGGCTGGAGAAACAGAAATGATTCAATTCCACATCTTCTTGATGGAGCTGGGGAGACCAACTCATGGGAAAGTACACTGAAAACCCCAAACAAGAGAAAACATCAACGACATCAGGGCACGGCTAGGATCAAGCCATGCACGAGGTACTCTGGGAGAAGAGAGAGGCAGACATCATTTGCATTAAAAATATGAATGTGAGATATTCTGAATGTAGGTTAATGGAACCTAAGCCCCAGACTCTTTTGTTTGGCCTTTAAAAGGGGTCATTTATTAAGAAATCTTTTTCCCTCTCATTGATAATGGACTAACCATTTTCTAATCAAAATCTCCTCCAGTAGATTTCTAAAACTCTCAGAGTTCTTATTTTAACATCTATATCAGAATGCAACTTGCCCTCAAAGAATGCAGGCTACAAGTTTCAGAAGGCCCCAAGCATTTTCCAGCAGATATTGGAAAAGTCTCAGCAATCGGAGCTACTGTGAAACAGAATCTTAAACTTGGCAATGAGAAGCAGAGGGATTCATTTTTAGATTTTAAAAATAAAAATGTCCATCTTCAAGTCAACACATTTCCATGTTTTGGCATCTAGAACCATCTTTAAAAAAAATAGGACAAAAATTTTCAGCTTACCTTTGTATTTATAAAAGACTTGTTTTTTTTGTTTTTTTTTTTTTTGTAAAAATTCCATGTTACTGAGTCCTTGCATGACTTGCTCTAGGAAACACACCCAGGACTTCTGCATGCAGACTTCTGGATGTGCCAGCCACGGAGGTTGACCAGCCAGGACAGGGTGAGAGGCCAACCCAAGCTAAGTGCTTTATATAATTGTCCTAGGCCCTGGGAACCCACCAACGTTTGGCCAGTGGCTGAGAATTTCTCCAACCAAGCGGAAATGACCATTTAAAAAGTAGCTTCAAGTTTTTAATAAGTAAAACTTGGTCTGGATGCAGAAGTTCCATGGGGCCTTATCTTATTTGGCTTGCTCTGATTTTATTTCCCAAGCACTGGTTGATGCTTGCAGGTCGGTTACAGAGCTCTGACTGATGAGTTCTACTGCCCCAAACTGTGAGGGATTTCTCTGAACCCTGTGCCCAGTTTATTCATCTGCAAAGCAGGGATGGGAAGGGCATCTTTCCTGGAGCCACAAAAGAAATATTTGCATGAAAGGTACTTAAAGTGGTGTCTGGCACTTGGTAAGAACTAAAAAATGGGTTATTCATTATTACAGGTGAATAATGATAACAGCTAGCTATTCCTGCAAATCCTCACCGAAAACTTGTACTAAGTGCATTTGATTGTATCCACTTTGCAGATGAAAATAACTGAAGTGAAAAAGCTGAGCTAGTCTTTTCTATGGCATCTCAAGAAAGATTTCAGGATTTTAAATGGAAAGAAGATCTATTGGCTTTGAGGTCCAGGTGGACCCATCTCCCACTCAACCTATGCAGAGTTGGAGGTGCGCCTAGACTATTTGCAAAACTTTAGACAGAAAAGTGAAAAACTCAGTCTTTCACCCTGTTTCCTTACCTGAACAAAGCCATACATATCAGGGTTTTTTGTTTGCTTTTAATTTTGTGCCATGGATTTGACCAAATACCACAGGTAACAATGACCATTTGTAGAAGAAACACTGTGACGGCATCTTATACTCACCTGCCCCCCACAGCAAGGTGAGCAGCAGGTGTTGGTGTGGCAGCCTCACTGCCAAGTCTGATTGTGAGGTGGTGGAAGCAGAAATGAAGTCCTGGCCTGTTCGATTTTAAAAGCTCAGGTACTTTTTAAAGAAAAAAAAAGATCTTTTTACAGTTTGTTTAAAGTCTTGAAGCAATGGATCCAGAAATTCTCTTCTATCCCAGGGGACCATGTGGATTCTCTGGAATCAGCATTGGTGACATGAAGAAGGACCTTCTAGAATGTTCCCTGTGCCTCCTGGGTGGTTAGAGATTTGTCTGTGCTGCCTCTGCCCAGAAGCCAATTCCATTATTAAACTCCAGAACACCTTCATTCCCTGTTTCCCACTCTTTGAGTGTCATTATTGTTGATATTCCCCATATACTATGTCCTCTTTTGAGGAACAAAGAGATGCATCTCCATTAAAATATGGCTAATGAAAGGCAAACTAATTTCAACGGCTCTTGAAAATAAAACATAGAGAAATGCATTTGGGAAACTTAAAAAAAACCTGCAAAAATAACTTGATAACATTGCATAGAGTTCTGCTAAAGAGAGGGCATAAAGATAAAAATGATCATACAGTGTTTCAAATTCTGAAGTAGCAAATCCTGGGGGTTAGCTGTGAGGTGCTTTAGTGTCTAAGAATTCATTTTATTGTTTAAAATATTTGCATGTAGAAAATTTTTAAAAGTGTGAAGAAAGATGTGTGCAATGGTGTATACCCTGCAATCCCAGCTGTTTGGGAGGCTGAAACAGGAGGATAGTGAATTCAAAGCCAACCTTAGCATCAGTGAGGGACTAAGCAACTTAGTGAGACCCTGTCTCTAAATAAAACAGTGCTGGAGATGTGGCTCGGTGGTTGAGTGCCCCTGAGTTCAATCCCTGGTCCAAAAAAAAAAAAAAAAACAAGCGAAAAAGCAGGAAGAAGACAGTCCCCAATAATTCTATCAATCAGAGAAGAACATTTTTACATTTTGTTTATTTTCTTCTAAGATTTGTTCTATGCTTTAAAAAAACTAGTGAGATTACAGTAGATACAATTATTTGTAGTTTGAATTTAATTATTTGAAGAATTTAGAAAAAGAGAGATTCTAGTTATGTAGTATTTGTTTATTCCAAAAATTTCTCTTGCTCATGTACCATTCTTGGGCGGGCTCACTTTCCTAAGTCATGTCTGTCAGGCAAGCAGTAGTCATCCCCCTGCACATGTGCAAATAGAGTGCTCCTGAAACCCTCATGCAGCTTGAAAGGACATTTCTCCACTGAAACTTTATGTGCTCCCTTGTAGGTATATAAAATAACTGGAATTACCATGCAAATTAATAAATAATTATGATAATAATCATCATCATCTACCGAAGGTCTTTGTTTTAGGTCAGTTTCAGCTCACATTTATACCCCATATCTAGTGGGCTCCCCTCCCCCTTCCTTCCTTTCCTCCCTCTTTCCATCCTTCCACCATGATTTTTAGCATCCACTGTGTACTAGATTCAGTGCTAAATCCCAGTGACGTGTAGATGCGGAGTTCTTGCTGCCTGTCTTCCAGTCACTCTCCACGTCTCATACAAATGCTGTATAGGGTGAGAAAACCAGGATGAGATTGTTCCTGTAAAATAAAAGCAAAAGTCCTGCAGAGATCTTCATTAGATATTTTCTTATGTTTCAAGGGCCAGATCCGGGTCATCCAGCAGACTTTAGCTTCAAGGGAGGCTGGGAAATTTAAGGTTTATATTTTTCAACTTTTATAACAAAGGCAGGTAATCAAAAGGAAAGTGGGTCTTGGGCATGTGGCACACAGGGGGCATGCAGAGAATAATTTTGTCATTAATTTTTATAGGCATGCCTGAGTACTTCAGGAGTGCACTCTGGGATCTTCTGCATTAGGGTTCACCAGTTCATGGCAGTGCGTATTCTAGTGACACCAAGACTGGCATCTTCATCAGAACCTTTGGCATCATCTTCATCGTCAACCTCCAGCATCTGGAGCAGTGGTGGGAGCAGGTATACAGTCGGTGCTCAACACATGCTGAATTAATGATACCAGGCAGCCTGAACACATCCTGTTGTCAGAGCTGCCCATCATTTAGTGCTTCCTTTAGGCCAGACTATGCAACGAGTCATTTCATACCCATGATTTACTATAATCTCAGAGCAGCCTTTTCTGAGTAGCAGAAACTGAGACTTAGAATTACTTTGCTTAATAAAGATCAAATAGCCAATAAGTTTGAGAGCCAAGGTGTAAACCCAATGAATGCTGGATTTGTAATCTCCACTGGCGTTCGCTCCATCCTGTGGATGCCATATGCATAGGAATTATTAGCACTTTGTTGCCATGTCTCTTAAGAAATCCATTTCTTTAAAAGAAATATTTAAAAAGATGAATTCTTTGAGCACCGCAAACAATGCAATTTTAGGAAATATAATATTTATAGGACTCTGCAATTAATTTACAAATTTTTTACATCAAAATTCGCCCTGATGATCTTATTCTTTGGGGACAACAATTGTCTCCTCCGTGATGTTTTCCTACACTAAAGGCAATTATTGTTGCTTCTAGCTGTAATAAAAAAATAACCGAAACAGATAGAAGTGTCTTCATCGAAATTGAGCTGAAACTCCCACTGTGGAAATAATCAGAAAATTAAAAGCTCTGCAATCTTGCAAATAACATTGCAACTTAATATTATTGGAACATAACATTATTATCTCTTTTTATAGGGAAAACAAACATAAATATATTTTCAAATGACACCATGATATTAGTTTTATTTTATTGGATGGGGTGGGAGTGGAGAAAACACAATAACTTTTTAGGGTTGAGCAAATGAAACAATGGGAATTTATGAAAAATGATCAGCCGCACAGGGTATGTATGCTAGGACTCTCAATTTCAGGCAAATCATCCCAGTACAATGTGGCCCTACCCCAGCTCCTTCTGTGTGGTTTTTATTTTGGAGGTGGTGTCATCTATAAGCCTCCATGGGGGCAACCAGACACAGGGTCTGCTACCAGCTGAGTGTCAATCAAGGTGAGTTAAATGAGCTTTTGATTATTATTGAAAGAGATCGAAGTCAAGTCCTTCCTTTGTCCATGCCCTTCTCCCTATCCTCCCCTTCCTCGCTTCTTCTTTTACCCTTCCTTAGTTTCTGCCTGCTTGCCTTCTTCTCCATGTGTTGGAGGTGGAGAAGTCCAAGTTTACATAAGGTGCGTGGGCATGCAGACATTCCACATGAGCTGTCCTGGAGCAGGTGAGACGCAGAGAAAGCTAGGGTGGACGTTCCCAGGGTTTCCCTTAATGACAGTGGAA
Source organism: Urocitellus parryii (assembly GCF_045843805.1). Classification (NCBI taxonomy): domain Eukaryota; kingdom Metazoa; phylum Chordata; class Mammalia; order Rodentia; family Sciuridae; genus Urocitellus; species Urocitellus parryii. Next base: position 7,714,640 of record NC_135536.1, read on the forward strand.
ATCATCAATTGGTCAGCCATTATTTTCTTAAATAGCAGAGAGTGAAGGTGAACTCCCTTTTTCTCACATTCCTTGAAATGTTGGAAGTGCTCTTCCATCTTCTGGGTGGGTGACCAGGGACAGGAGAGTGAAACTCAGGACATCTGCCTGCTGAGATGCTGGTGGGAGGCCACACACTCTTCCCAATAGGCTCAGCATGAAACCCCATCTCTGTCAGCTTCTATGGGAGAACTACCTGGAATGGTATTGGGCTATGATTTGGGGGTGGTACCACACCACTTTTATTTTTTAGGGAAAGTACAGGAATCGGATAGAACACACGCTTGGGATCAGATTCCAGATCTGAAACTTCCTGGCTCTACATGTAAATGAACTTGGGGTCAGGTCAATGCCACACATCAGATAGTACCTGGCATAGCTTCATTAGGGAATGGCTACCCAAATGATATAAGTTCTCTGTACTATATATTTGGATCCAGGTTCAGAGATTAATCAAGTGGCACTTTTTTTTCCCTTAATTAGAATCCTTTGTGCATATTTCTTTCTCTGCAGGAACTGGCTGTCAAATATTCCTAGGTCCTCAGCCAAATCCTTGTATCACCCTCTTTTCAATAGAATGCATAGGTGATTTTGCCAATTTATAGCTTGATTTGGCCAGTCCACCAATCTCTTGATTTACTAATTTAGAATTTGTAGTTTATCTCCTCCTTCTGGGGGTTTGGATGGCATGAGGACCTGGTGAGGATGTGGCCGTAGGACTTTCTTCTAGTTTTCCTTCCTGACTTGGTATCTGTCCAGTGTTGAAATGAATTCAGCTGGAAATGGAAGTCATATGCAGTACTGGCAGCTTTGTTTAAAGGGCCCTTTTATGATCAGATAAGTGCTGTTAGATATATGCATATACATAATATATATGAGGGGTTTGAATATGATTTAGATCTGAACTTCCTGCAGAGTGAAAAAGAGTGGCTTCTCTTTTATCCAAAGTGCTTGATGTTAAAATTTTAAGTTAAAGATAAACTCACATTTGACGGGCCCAATCAGTGTATCTTTCTTCAATTTAATTCAGTCCAACACACTCCAAATAAATCCACACTTATTGATTACCCACTGTGCATGCTGTATCATGCAAAGCCCTGGACGCACACATATAAATAAGACTTGCTAACCCAGAGCTTCCAAATGGGCTCCGACCTTGTCCACTTCTCTGTCTTCCCCGCTGTTTCCAGCTCAGCCTAGTCATTAACTTGGCCATGGAAAAAGCCATTCCAATGCTCTCTCAGCACTGGGTGGTCCTGCCCTTATTCTACCCAGCCAATCCAATGATCTTTCTGAAACATACTTTGGATTGTAATGTTTTCCTGCCTTAAAATCTCCCATGGCTTCCAGTGCAATTAGAAGGATATTCAAACTCCTCTTTGCTTTCTGATCTCTCTGCTCTTCTCCACCCTCACCCTCCAAACTCCTGTTCAGTTGATGCTTCTCTTACCCACCAGGCCTCGGACCGTGGCTTTCTTCTCCACCCTGATGCAGTTCATACCTCGGTCCTCTTCATGGCTACTTGTAGCTCCCTTCTGGTCTGTGGCCCCTTCCTCTTACATGGTTGAGGTCATCTCCTTAGAGAAGTCCTCCCTGCTCAGCTGGTCTAGCCTCCCTCAGTAGCAAGGGCCTCTCTTGGACATTGCTTGGGCTTCTCTACCTGTTCATCATCTGTGTCTCCAGCCCACCATCCCACAGAAAGAGTGTTGCATCTGACTACTGTGGCTTTTTGCCTAGAACCTAGAGGGGTACTGGACCCCTCAGAGGTGCTTGATGGACACTTGTCAAAGTAATGGACGACTCCCTTCAGTGGAGGAGGTTACCACCTAAGTGATACAAGGCAGAACAAGGCTCATGGCAGGTTCATCCATGCAGTGTCAGGACCATTGGTGAAGGCCAGTGGATGGGCAGGCAGGTCCTTACACAGGACACTATTCTTTGGGAAAGGGCCCATGTGTTAGGGTCTGTAGACAAGTCAGGATGGCGCCTGGACTGTGGCACCCATGTGATGTCCACACAGATCTTATTTATAAGCATGGCAACACTCTGTCTTTCAGAAATAAACTTGCCTATAAAAATGGCCCCTAAGTCTAGGCAGAACCACATCAAGTCTATGTGAGGTGTGTGGCCACTGATGAATGGGATTCAAGAAGAAAGGAGTCCCGGGACCAGCACGTTTTCAATCCCAAGGAAGCTGTGTGGGAGCTCATTCATCCTCAGAAAGTTGCTTTAGTGATCTTCCAGTGACATCACAGGGGTTAGTAACTGGACTGCAGTTTTGATGGCACCACCAAGTCAAAAATTGGGCAAATATCCAGTGAGTGAGTGAGTGGCATGTAAAGGTATAAAGGCGGAAAGATAAATAGCTCAGGCCCCAGACTGTAGGCAAGAGAGAGGCTGAGAGCCCCCAACCAACTACAAGATGCAGCCCTGAGTGCCCCCTCCAGTGTGGATCCGCCCATCCTACTGAGCTCAACTGGAAAGCTTCTCTTCTGTGCAACTGAACATGTGTGTGATTAGACAATCAGTCAAAGAAATTTCAAATTTGAAGCTTGAGTTCTGCAACACCCATAAGCTTGAGTTCAGCCCACCTGGGGAGAAGGGAGTCTTTCATGGCACGGTTTTCTGGCAGTGCACGGGACTAGGGCAGCTGCAGTGTTTTTGAGCCAGTCCACCTGAGTACCAAGGGTCCAGGGCTGCGACCTGAGGAAACCAAGGTTATCCTTCTCTGAGCAACAGGCTTGGGCTGTTAGCAACACACACTGGCTAGGCTCTGAGAAGGGGATGCATTCTTCTCATTGCCACCATTTCCTTGACATGATCTCTCTTGATTTAGGACAGGACTTTCTCATGAGGCCAACTCTGTCCCTATAGCTACAAAACTCAAACTTGCACTAAGCTTGTCCCTCTCTTTTCCTTCACACATCTCTGCAGCAATCAACACAGGATGCCCAGGGATAGGTCACTGACTGCCGGTTTCTCTAATTCTCCCCGACCCACTTCCAACTCAGGACCCACCTGGAAAAGTCAAAGATGGCCCTCAGAACATGATAGAAGGCACCCTCTCCTAGGACTTTGTTTCCAGCTTCCTGTGCTGGCAGCCTGCAATCAGGGCACCCCTGAACTCATCCCTCCTGATGCTCTGGACCTCCTCCCCTGCCCACCTCTGTCTCTGCCAACACAAGTGGTGGCTCCAGGTGTAAGTGCTCAGTCAGAAGCCTCCATGTTCTTACACTTGGACTCTTTATTCACAACCACACTCCCAAGACCTGAAGGACAGACACGATTCTTATTTTACTTATGTGGAACCTGAGGTTAACTATGAGCCGGTTCCCACCACTCTGATTGCAAGTGCTATTGCTCTCTGTTTTGCAGGGATCTCTGTAAGCACCTACTATGTGCTCATAGGTGGAAAGGCCTGGGTTATATTTCTTTTTGTATCCCCAGCATCCTGCATGGGATCAGCATGTAGGGAATGCTCACCAAAATCATTCAGAGCTTGGGTTATTGCTCGCACTCCTAGGACATGATTCTAGATGGTTCCTAATTAGTCCTTACTTCTTAAGGCAGACAATGGCAGTAAGTTCTGGTGAGCCTTTCTGTTCTCCGAATAAATGTGAACTGTTATTTATTGCAAAAAATACCAAGACTCATTTTTTAATATACTGCTTAACATAATAATTCCTGGAAACGGTTCCCCTGTGGAGAAATAATGAAAAGTAAGTGAAAAGAGCTGCAAATGTCGCTTCTGAGCAAAAGATTAGTTTAAAGTACTCCTCTCCTTGGGTTTGCTCCACATGTTTGAATAATAGAATTTGTTGCTTGGCCTCACATTATAAATTACAAACCCAACCACTGTGTGCTCCAGACTGAGTGCCCCAGGCTGCGAGGCTTCCATGTGTGCTGGCCGCTGGACCAGGGCAGGGCGCTCCTGGGAGAAGCCACTCCACAGCCTCCACTCTGCCAGGAACCCAGGTCCCTGCCTCCTTCATGAGGCTGTTTATTGCACATTTTAAATTTTTCCTTTCCATGGAAATTTAGTAGTTCTGGGAGATTTTAAAGAAGGAAGCTTCCATCTTGGAAAATGTGCACATTGGCAGCTGTTCTTGGACCACGCTTTGCAAAGTTTGCTTAGGTGATAATTACACCGGGTGCTTTTGAAAAATGGATTTTCTGAGTGCAGCCCCAGAGCAGCAATCGGAACAGTCTGGGATCCTGTGTGGACAAGCTATTCCTGGAAAGAGGTTCTCTCAGTTTTCAGTAGCCTCAGTGAGATCTGGCCTATAAAGTAGGTATCTGGGCTGTCTGCGGTAGTTTGAGTGCTAAAGGAATGTGAAAGTACTTTGTAAAAATTCTAAAAAGCCATTCAGATCTCATCACCCCTCTCACCAATTTAGTATTGTAAGTCATCAACACGATGGCTTGCTTTCTGTGGAATATCTTGAAAAGATTAGATCTCTGTCTCGGGGAGGCAAAAGATGTCATTATTAGTTGAATAACATGCAGTTCCTTCCATTTGCACCCAGAATCTTAGACTTGTTAGTGTTTGTCAAGCACTAAAATATCAGAAAATGTTTTCACTCACCCTCTTTATCTTGAAGCCCAGAGAGGACTTGACCAAAGTTATAGACCATGGTCCCAGGAGAAGACAAAGTGGGAAGGCCTTGAGGGGATGGGCCGATAGCTAAAGAGGAGTCTGAAAGTGACGTGTGTGCTTCAGTGTCTTTTATGGACATGAAATTCCGTGAGGCCACCATTCATGACGCCAGGAAAACAAGATGGCGGCCACGTTGGGTGGTAGGTGAGGGAAGTCAACAGAGGACACAGATATGGTCCCCCCTGTGATGTCAGCTCTTTGAAGTGCAGTTTCTTCACACAGACTGGCTAGTTGTCTGTTTTATCAACTTACCCCAGAGGCCACTGGTGTCTTGGCATTCGGACGCGTCTGTGACCTAACATCATTTAGAGAATTCTGGTATGTCTCAAAGACATGAAAGGCACCAAGGCAAGAGGGTGTATATGGTCCAACGAGATTTCCTCCTGATAGGGCAGAGTCTTGTCCCTAGAAAGGCTGCTGTCCAGAGTGGTGTAGGAACTGCAGGGACAGGACTGTGGCTTCTTGTGACTCAGCAGCCAGTTGCTTCATCACCATGTAGGATCTTCTTTCAGCTTTGCCTTCCTTCCTTAACCACAGAGTCCTGGGCTGTGTTTGAACGAGGGTTTGGGAGGAGGGTTGGGCCCACCGCTCTCAGTTAACTTCGCAGGGGCCAATTCTGAGCCACCTGGCACACATAATAACCTGTCCTTTGACTGGCCGATGGGGCCCTCTGATAAGGGCCACCTGATACACACTAATGGCTGTGCACCTCCTCTGAGGGCCATGTACATTCCTCAGCTGTCTGGCTCCAACCTGACAGCCTTTTGAACTTCTTATGTTCTAAAAGCCCATTACTTGACTTCATAATTTGGGGGAGATTTGAAAGCTTGTTCTTGCCAAGGTCTTTCAGACGTTTGTCTGAAGGGGAACTTGTAGTTTGTAAGAAAGGATTTTTGAAGATTATCTCCATGGAGGATCAAGACGCTCAGGTCTCCCCTTGACCCTGTGACCTGCCCACCCCCTCCTCCAGCATTCTTGCCTCCAAAGAAGGATTCTAACTAGTTATCTCCCCTTTTTTTATACCCCGATGACTTATCAAATATCTAACCCCATGTTTCCCTCTTAGTCTCGCAAAACTGGTTTCTAGGAGCCCCGTGGGCTGGATGATAGTCCCGCTGACTGGCTTCTGCCCTTCTCTTGCCCTTTCTACTGAACTTGACCCTGATAATCAAATTGACTTTCTCAGAATGCTGTCAAAAGCTTCCATTCTCTCCTAATGCTCCGATTCTCTTATGATTTCTCTCACAGGTCAGGGTCTTCAGGATTGATGCTAAAGTAAATTCCAGAGTGCTCCTTGGAGATCAAGACCTGCAAAAGGAGGGGGAGGAGGAGAAGCAGATGGACAGAAGAAGAAGGTGAACTTCCAAGGGACAACAGCATTTCAGGTCATCCCTGAGCTCTCAGGAGGTAATATAGGGAATATGCCTACCAGAGAGTCACAGGTCCAGGAGAAAGGAGCAGGCCATTGTGTCCATCTGGCTTGACCATGAAATAAAGTGGCCTTGGGAAGAATGTGACTTCAGGCAGAGGGATTTTCGTGCTGGTTGTGAACTATACTCTCTGCAGGGGGTGGCCCTCTGGGCTTAAAGGGGTTCTTGCATGACAAAAGCTCTCTTTCCAGAAGGAAAATGCAAATATGCCCACTGGTAAATATGTTGCGGACAATTTTGTAGGGTTCATGAATGCTCTCAGATCCTCCAAGGCTCTTATCATAGATAATCCAAATTACATTTTATCTGCAATGAATTTCATTGTTTTCTATTCAAATTTGCAACCCACTGTATTCCATGAAAAGTCAAGATTAAATGATTCTGGGGACTTCTCCTCTATTATTTCATTTGACCCTGACCACCCACCTTTGAGCTGGGTTTTGCTGATCCTACTGACATATTGGAAACTGAAGTCCAGAGAGGATAGTGATTTGCCCAAGATCATACTAGAACGAAGTGGCTGAGCCTGGTGGTAACAACAGGTCATTTACATTTACAGCTCCTGCCTCCTTCCCTTCCTGGAAGAGGGTTGCAGCTCTTCAGGAGCTTGCCAATTGGAAGCATGTACACAAATAAACTTGGCGCAAAGACAGTGAAATATCTGCTATCATTTAGACAAGAGCAAAATTTGTATAAGAAAATATCCATTAGGTTCATCACATGTGAGAATTTTTTTCATCAGAGTCCATGTGAGAATAAAATCTGGATTAGTTTTATCAGTCGGCAGAGATAATTAAGTGGTCTTTGCCATCCACCGTTCACATTGTCATGGCGGACATTTCTAGACATACGTTGGAGATTTTCAAAGAGATTTTATTTAGCCATCCATTCAGTCTTGGTGGCATCAAGAATTATCTACATTTCACCTGTCTGCACATTTGAATCTTCCAAGAACTTAGTGATTCAAGAGGGAATGGGAATGAAGCATACTCTGTTTGCAGGGCTGCAGAGAAGCAGTAATGGTTGTAACAGGGAGGGGACCTGGTGTCTGTCCTCACCTCTTACACTTTCTATGGGCTCATTTAAGGTGGCGTTAGTTATAAGTTTGTCTTATGTAGGTAACACGTGTGTCTGTTCTATACAGTAGAATATGCAGAGTTTTATGTTCTTTATGGGAGTTGACATTTATTAAATCTGTGCAGGAAAGCCCCTACTCTCTGGCCTGAGACTGACAGCAGGCCTGGGCCCATAAGAGGTACCCAATGAATAATCTATGTGAATTAGTCAATAATTTAGCTTAGGAAAGAGTGGACAGATTCTACATAGCCAGACCCTCAGGCCTTCTCTAAGATCTCCTCACACTGGTTTCCCTACCGCTGTTACAATTGTAGAAAAGTGACCAGATCTGTCTAGCTGCCTCTTCTTTCATTCTGAATTTGGTGCTCCCAACATGATGGACGGTGGGGATCCCTGGCATGGCCACCGAGCCCCTGAAACCAACATCTGCACAGCTATGCTTGGTAGCAGCCATGACAGGGGGCTAAGGGTGTGGCTTTGAAAACCCAAGTTTGAATCCTGGTTTCTTCTACTTCCCCTTGTGGGGCTCTGGTCAAATCATGGACCCCCTAAGGTGCTGGGGTGCAGCAGCAAGGTACACGCAGAAAGCAACCAGCCCTCGGAAAGTTCAGCAAATGTCAGCTCGCATCATCAGTCAATTCAGCTTTTTTTACTAAGGTTCGTCAGATCTGTGTGTCCCTTCTGTACCCATCTGCACCTACTGTCTCTGATTCACCACCTCCTTCCATCCCCACATTGAGAAAGCAGCCCTCAGAAACTTCTCTCAGTGCCTCCCTGACATCTCCTTCCCCACCACCTGTTTTCTGGTTTGGGCTTCCTCACCTGGAGCCTTGACCTTCGAAATGTCCAAATCCCTGGCCTCTAAGTAGTGGGGGAAGGAGAGATGCTTCCCTCAAGCCTATGCCACATTTTATGTTTATTTTTTAAATTTTATTTATTTTTTTCAAAATATATTTTTAGTTGACAGATAACATCTGTACTTTATTGACTATAGACTTATAATTTAGAATACATAGACTGTACAATGGCCAGATCCGGGTGACCAGCATTTCCATATCCTAAAATATTATCCTTTCCACTTGGTGGGAACCTTCACGGTCTTCTTCCTGTAGACTGTGGTCCCCTCACTCTGCTGTGGAACATTGGAGTGACTCTCTCCCACTGACCACACACTGCATTCAAAACCTGTGGATTCAGTGACGCCAGTGTCCTTGCTCAAAAGTCCCCCGTGGCTTTGCCACTCTCAGATTCAGTTGAGACACCTTTGCATCCTGCATCTGATGTCCTTGTGCCTGGTGCCTCTGCTCTCCCCAGACGCCTCTTTCTGATTTCCTTCTCCTGGTTCATCAACTGCCAGCCCTTCCAGAGCTTCGAATTTCCCAGATGTGTCTGTGTCTTTCTTTTTTAAGCCGTGGCCTGTGCATCCTCCCATCCTCTCTGGCCTAACCTGCAGAAGCCCCTGCGTGAGGCCAGTGTTCCTGGATGCCGTCCCTAACTCCCCAAAGGTTGACTGGGGGATGCGATGCCTTCTCCTTGCACTGTGAAAGGCGTCTGAAGACCTGGCCTGAGGCAGGGGGAGCAGAGGCTGGAGTCTGGCCCCTTCCCTGGAGGACAGAGGGAGAAGCATGCACAGGTGATTGGGCTTCCCAGAGCACCTGAGCAGCTCACCTGGCCTTCACCTGCCAGAGGCCACCTCCTCTGGGTTCCTGAAGCCGCATGCACTACAGCCTCTGGTGGGGAAGGGTCTCTTGGTTCCTCCTCTTTCCAAGATGCCCCAGAATAGAGTCCAGGGTTCTATAAAGTTGGAGGAATCATCATTTCTAACTGGACCCTCTGGAGAAGGGCCCTGGGAGAGGGAACAGGTCGAGTGTTCAACCCCAGTTGCTCACACAGAAGTCTCCTGGGCCCCGCTCCTGACCCCAAATCCACAGATGCTTGAACCCCTTATATAAAATGGCATAGTGTTTGCATATAATCTAGACACATCCTCCTGTATCCTCCCACATCTCTGGAGTTCTTAAAAATACCTACACTGTACCCGCTACAGTGGCTTCACTCTGTTATTTATTGAATGACGACAAGAGAAAAACATCTACGTTCAGTTCAGACACAATTTTGAAGGAGGAAAGAGTTTTGATTTGTAGTTGGTTGCATTCACAAATGCAAAACACACAAGACCCGACGTGTGTGTGTGTGTGTGTGTGTGTGTGTGTGTGTGTGTAAAAACATAGAGGAAATGGGATCTGTATTCATCAGAGCAGGTGGCTGTGGGCCCAGGATCCTACACATGGCCCTGCACAGCAGGGGAAGACCTTTGGCTAACTCGTGGCCCCAATGGTCAGATCTCTTGGGTTCACCTTCCTAGGTTGGGGGCCCCCATAACTTAGCTTCTTGGTGTCTGAGCTTCCCTGTCTACATGGTGGGTGGGCAGCAGGGTTGGTCTTCTCTAACTGCAGTTAGATAGCAGGCATGGAGTTCAAAATAACACTGGCACAGAAATGGCCATGTGCTGGAGTTGCCCTTAGCCACAGAGGACTCCATGCAGACATGTTGCTATGCACATCATTTGGGCACCTTGGGGCAGTCAGCCTTCTGTTTGAAGTCTGCTCCTGTGATGGGAAGCATGTGGTCCAGCCTCAGCCTCGTTCCTCTGAAGATGGACAACATGGCAGGAGGGGTGGGAAGGTTTCACTCACCCACCAGGAACCACCATGCCTGGGCGTGGGAGCCTTTTGCTCTGTGGGTTCCTGTAAGGACTGAGTGGAGCTCTGTGACAGCGAGCACTTTCCCTTAGAGGAACTAAGAGGTTGGAACTGAGTCAATGGCCCAACATAAGAGAGTACAGCTAGGTCAAGGGAGGAATTACAGACCCTGCCAGAGACTTCCACAGGGAAATCAGAGGGCACAGAGAAGGGACCTTCTAGGACCACCCCCACCATGCACAGGGAGCAGGGACCTGGCTGCTCCTGCAGCAGGAACAAAGAGGAGGACCAGGACTCAGGGAACTGACCAAGCCTGTGGTGGCCAGGAGTCTTCCTGGTGGACTCAGGAGGGTGCAGGAGCCCCCTCCCCCACCAGAAGCATGAGTCTGGCCTGCGGCTGGCAGGAGTGGGCAGGGGTGGGCAGGGGTGGCAGGAGTCGGTGCCTGCAACTTCTCTATACCAGGAGGCACTCCCAGCCAAGCAAGAGTGGATTAGGAGGATTTAGAGTACAGAAAGTAAAACAAGCTGTTTTTTTTCCCCCAGACAATCATTCTCAAAGACAGTGAGTGGAATTTGTGTCACTTTAAATAAGGGATGTGTCAGCAGGAAAAATGAAGAGGAGGAGAAAGGTCCTCCGACTCTCTTCATGGTGCAGCCAGACAGGGAGCCCGTCCGGGTGCCAGAGAGGCCACACCCAGCCCTCTGTGGGCCATGCATATTCGCTGTGACTCACCCTCATCCTCACACAACCCAGGGCGGATTATTCTAGACCTTGGGAGGACCTGCCTTTTCTTTCTCCTTTAGAGGAAGTCGTGGTGCCCCTGCCAATGAATCCTCTCAGTTGTCACAAATGTGGGTGATTCCCGGCAAAGTTCATGATGTATGTGCTTCATCATGGGGTTAGAAATGATGGGGGAATGTGATGGACATCATTATCCAAAGGACATGTATGAAGACATGAATTGGTGTGAATGTATTTTGTATACAACCAGAGAGATGAAAATTTGTGCTGTATACATATAATAAGAATTGTAATGCATTCTGCTGTCATATATAAATAAAAAATGAATTTAAAAAAAGAGGAAGACACAAAAGTCAGGACACAAGCAAATAGTTGGCTTTCTTCTGGGGAAAGTTTCCTTTTAGATTGGAAAAGGTCTTTGCACATAAAAATAGCTAGGCACGTTAGTAAAAGGTACCTCTTGAGCATCACCGCCTGCAAAGCTTCACATAAAGGGGAGAGAGCGCCCATGTGCCCACTGAAGAGCAGGGAACAACTTTAGAGAAGTAATGGGAACTACCCAAGCCACACGGCTTTTCAATGATGGAGTCAGTGACAGTTGGCCTGTGGTCACAAGGTGACAGGTGACAGTCATCTCCAGGGACCTCTTCCCTATCCACACGGCCATCCCATGAGCAGAGTCTCTTGGCTGTAGTTTTACACTGTGGTCCTGCTCTGTGGCCATGCTCTAGGTCCCAGGTGTGCACAGCTGGACTGTCTCAGGGACGTGGAAGGCATCCAGAGTACAGAGGAGGAACACCAACGGGTCTGCTGTCCTTACCCTCAGCCACTAAGTTCCCGTTGCTAAGCACGTCAATAACACCCTTCTCCTCCCAGCCAAGGCAGAGACTGAATTCCACCCACTCTGTCCATCTCCCAGTGACCATCTAATGTTCTGGTTTCAACTCATTTCATGCACAAATGATTAGCAATAATAAAATAATGATTGTTATATGAAATCAGTTCTGAGTCAGCATTTCCAACACCTGTGATCAACTAATTTACTCTTTCTTGTTTCTTGATCCACACTTCTTTCTTCTGGCTTAATTTCCTTTCTTCCTGGAGTTTTTCTGTTAATGAGTCTCTCATTGAAGATCTGTGGAGGGAATTCTCCTTGCCTTTCAATACCTGAAGATCTGCTTTTTGAATTTGTTAAAAGTTACGTCAATCATGAATAATAGAGTGTCCCTCAAAACAGTGGATTAAATCATTGTGTTTTATTTTTCTCATTCGATAGCAAAATCAGAATCAGACAAACATGGCTCCTGTGATATGGCACCACACACAAGGGACCTGTTTCCTTTTCAATGGCTTCTAAGCTTCTTCATGTTGGCAATTTGTTGGCTGGAGCTCCAGCCTTCTAAGTTCCATGCAGAATCAATAGGAAAGGTCAGAAGCAAAACTGGCTTTTTCAGTTTTATTTGTATCTATGGGCTATTGGGTTTCCTTTTTACATCACAGCTGTAGACACTTCAAAAATCACTTTTCTACAATTCCGTGTTCTTTCCTGCTTGATTTTCTCATAGAGAAATTTGAATGCTTAGACTTTTAAAATCTTTTATATTTTCCATCTCTTCATCCTCCTGAAAAAAAAAATGTACTTTAGCATTCCTCCCTTTCCAAATTTGCTCTTGTTTTCTGTGTGAAGCCTTCTGTTTTACTCAGTTATTGATATTCAAAATAATATTTTTCCAAGATTGCATTTTTAAATCTAGGTGCCTTCACTGGCCATTTTCCTTTGCTATTTGCTTGATGGTGACATGCCTTTACCTCTCTGCAAGTGTTGGACATCCTTACTGGATGTGGCTTTCAAGCTCCCCTGCTTTGTGGGGTCCCGTGGGTCTCAGTCTTCCCATCCTCTGCTCGTGGCTCCTGTTTGACAGCCTCATGCTCACAGCCCTCTCCGACGGGCGTTACCTTAGTGGGCACCCTCTTCCCAGCGTGTTCTCAAGCAGGGAGCTCTCCTCTGGGGAAGGTTGAGTTTTCCTCCATCTAGGCTGGGCAGAGTCTGCTACTATGGATCCCTGTGGGGGACTTAGAAGGAGGATTCTGCTTTTCTTGGTGGTTCTGTTTGAATTAATCCATTCCCTGTGGCTGTGGGTAGGCATCAAGCTTCTGGAAGATGGGGTAAGGTATTCTAGTCTCAGTTCACAGAGGGCAACACGCAGCCGACTCTTCAACTCATACCTGTTACACTTGTGTTCCTCCTGCTGTCCCTGGGCTTGTGTCCTACGTTCTGATACCAAGAGGTGGTGCAGTGGGTTCCCCGGCAGCCTGGTCTGGCTCACATACCCTCATTGCAACCAAACACTGGGAACCCTGGGTTTCCTCTTCAGTACTGGCTCCTGCATAGTTTCTTGCTTTGGAGTCAGTTCAATGTCATTTGATGATTTATATATATCATCTAGTATTTCCAGGTGTTTGGAGGAGAGAGAAGGCATCAGCAAGTGCTTCCTAAGCCATCCTGCCCTGAAATGGGAGGTTTTAATCTGGCAGGGAGAGTTTTTAAGAGGAGTTGAGAGACACTGTTTTGTTCCTGGCTGGTACCTGATTTAGGAAGATGTACTTAGAGGTATCACAGCCTGTGTGCCCTATGTTTGTCTGTAGATTCACTGCAGAGATGGGGGTGAATGGAGCCTATTTTCTGAGTGGGGACCTGTAGGAAGAGACCCTGCTGGGCTCCCAGCAGCTTGCCAACTTCTCTTTCCAGTCCCTTATATGGCTCTGTTGCACCTTCTTCCTGACTCCTTGCTTTCATCCGTTATCCTCCATGTTTGGGTGTGTGCAGAGGTTCATGGAAGTTGATCCCTACACTGGCATCAGAGGAGTGTTCACCAAAATGTGCAATTCAAATGAGACTATCCAGAAGCCCAACTCAGACCTTCTCCTTCTTCTTCCCTGGCAATGTCGAGGGTGGACGCCAGGCCATGCAGATGCTAGGAAAATGCTCTACCAGAGTGGCTGAGTCAGCCTGAGCCTGTTAGTGGAACTTTCGAGTCCCCAGATTGGTGATTTGATAATATTTAGGCTATTTGAAAGGTTAAATGCAAAGAAACCTCTAAAGAAATGTGGATCCACCCATCCTTCTATCCTGTAATGTTCAGGTGCCTAAGGAAGGAAGAACTATTGTTGCCAGGGAGGAAACTCCCCTAGAAGAAAGAGCTGGTGCCATGTTTGTGCAGGGGATCCAGTGGGCAATGGCCTCCTTGGAGGAATATCCATGCTCAGTCTTCAGCTGTTCTTAAAAGAGCCCTCTATGGCTTGGGTTGGGGGATGAAAGCCAACTCTGTTAGATTGGTGTCAGGAGCAGTAAATTGATACCACATGTTTTTCTTCTTTGAGTTCAAATGCCTTGAAGGAAGCCAGTTCACGTGTGGGGGCTCCCTAGGTCTCCACTGATTGTTCCCATTTTCATTCCCCAATTCACCCCATAGTCCACTAGCTGGTGTTCAGGTCCAGAGTGGCAGGAATACCCATCATCACATGGCCGTGACTCAAATGGGGCAGAAGGAGATGGCTGTGCCCTGGTCCTCAAGGGAAATACTTGATAATTTTAGAATTTTCTAGTTTTATTATACTTATTCAGATTTGAATTTTTTTTTTTTTTTTTTGCCAAGAAGGACTGAGCATGTAGTTTGAAGCTGAGAGGAGCTGGCTGAGCTTACATGCTGCTTGTCCTCCCAGATGACAGGATTGTCTCCTCCAGGCAACTGAGTGTAGGGAGGTATCTCTTCCCATGGGCTGCAGGGATGCCACCACATCCAAGTGGGGTTGTTTCCTCACATGTGAGATAATCACCGTGAGGTGAGGAGCCGGCATCTTCCAAAAAAAATATCTAAACATGCATACGTGTGCATTCATAGGTGTGCATGTGGCTGAGAAGGAGTAGATAAAAGGCACTCTTTGAATGCAGGACTGATGGTGCATCTCTGGGACCACGAATCTTTATAAAAGGCAACTGGGAGCAAGTCTCCCTTGAGCTGCTGCTCAGTCCTGGGACAGGTGCTGGTCTGCAATCAAAGAATTGGCGACCCCCACCCATAGCCAGCATGACTCCTTCCCTTTCTTATGGAAAAACACTTTGATAATGCAAAACAAGTTCAGTTGGTTAGTGATCCTGAGACTCCTGAAGGACAGTAGGGAAGTGAGCTTGAGTGTGCTCACAAGCAGCCCACCCTGGGGCAGCAGGGCAGGTGTTGATTGGTGAAGGGCGGTTCCACATGGGTTGAGTGTCATTCCATGGGCTTTCCCTGGTCCTTCTGGCCTGCTGCTACAGGACCAACATGGGCTCTGACGGCCAGAGGAGACCTTAGCCAAAGAAGGTAGGTGGCGACAGAGGAGCAAGGCAGGCGTGCGCTGGCATGCTGTAGACCAGAGATCCACGAGGACTCCACCCCTGTCACTCTTCCTCACCTGCAGCAAGTGTGGGACATAAACCTGCAGAGTGTGTGAGTCACGGAAACACCATGCTCCTACCTTCGCCCTTTCCCAGGTCCTTCCCTCGTTATTCCCACGTATCCCAGCCTTCCAGGGGACCTGCCACTCTGGCCTGCATTCAGCAAAGTCATTGGATGGGCTTTATTGACTGAATAACTTTCCCACACACACCATGGGGACGACTGTGGACTCCCTCTGGAACACTGCCCAGGATATTGGTCCTCCTTGAGGTTACGGCCTAGGGTTAGGAGGACGGGAGCCAGGCAATGGCGCTGTATTGCATTGGAGTGATGTACGGATACTAAGAGCCAGTGCAGTGCTCCCAGTGGAAGTGACGCTTAAGCTGTGACTCATTGGATGAGTTGGATGAGGGGAGGGGGCAGGATGGAAGGCCATGAGTGATGGAGTCAAGGTCACTGGCAGGTGATCTGCCAAGTTCTTGAATCCAGATGGTTAATGTGATTTCACACATACACACACACACACACACACACACAACCGTACACACAAACACAAATTATCCCTAAAATAGGCAACTTTAGCAGGGGGCATTTTCCTGAGCTGAACCTGAATGGCATGTTTCTCCCTGTAAGGGATTTAAGCATGCATGAACAGTCAGTGCCATGTCCTTGTCCTCCCTGAGGCCACCTGAGGCCAGGGGTGTCACTCAACATCCCTCTTCCATAGACCTTTTCCATAGAAACATCTTGGAAGAGCATGGCTGGTTACTTTAGCTGTAGTCAAAGTCTCCCATGGATGATATTCTCCAATATGGACTCACCTTAGAGAGAGGAGAAAAATTGTGATAGTTTCCTTGTTATATTTCCCTTTCTTCCTTCCCTCCTCCCTTCCTCCCTCCTTCCTTCTCTCTCTGTCTCTCTCCCTCTCCTTCTGTCCCCTTCCTCCCTCCCTCCTTTTCTTCTCTTCTCGGGCGCCAGGGACAGGGTCACTCTTTTCCCTTCTGAACTTCATTCCAAAGTTTACAAAAATAAACATGCCCCCTAAGACTGTCAGTGACATAACTGCTGGTGTCTTTAGTGAGCACATGAGTACCTGTGTACCTGTCCATCTACATATCCATCACCCTTCAGTGCTGCCATTTGGAGATGCCACAGATTCTTGAAATATTCTGCCTTCTCAGGTTTTGTTGGTTGGTTGGAATAGCAGTGCCACAGTCTGGCTGGGCACAATCAGGAGCCACTTGTCAAAAGAAACTAACTTTATTTTTAGAACCACACACCACACACGCCAAACAAAACAGCTCCTCAGGAAAAACCCTCAGAGCCCAACTGCCACCACCGGCTTCCCACAAGCCCCTCTCACAACCACCAGCCTCTTCACCTCCCACAATCCACCTGCTCTTGAGGCCGATTGGCTGGGTCGCGTGGGCGGAGCCAAAAAAGTCCCCCAATAAGCAGCTCCGTGGTCTGAAAGGGCGGGGAAACAGCCCAATGAGCATCACCGCAGAGGAGCCAATCAGCTAGATGTTGCTGGGGCTGCTGTGAGCCAATCATCAGCTGGCAGTCTGAAAGTTTGCTGGGGCCCCTTCTGCTGTGGCTCTCAACATCTCCCCCTCTCTGTTTAAACAGCAAGCATGTGGCTTAGGGACCGTGCCTGCCTTAGGTTGTCCAATACTACATATGGTCCTTACCCGTTATCGGATGAGCTGACCTCAAGACGTCAGCCTCCTGTCTTAGGTTGGTACCATTGCAATTGGATCTTACCCGTCACTGACTACAGGTCTTTAGCCACACCTGTGGATAGGTCTTTGTACCAGTGGGGAGTGAGGTTCTTTGCCTCACCTCTGTTGGCCCCCAAATTTTAGCTGAATGACCATGACAAGCAGAAGGGAGGAAGATTCACCAAGCCAATTGACGGCTCCTTTTGGAAAAATTGTACCATCAATGACATCATCAGCAAAAACACCCCAACACTACCACAAGTCGCTGCACCAACAGATAGTTCACAATGCATATAAGTGATACATAGTTTAGGCAAGTTCTGCAAGCAGTTCAGTGATGGCTATTGAAGAAGCTGTAGATTGGTTTTATCTTTGTCTTCACCAGCACTGGGATGAAGATAGAAATTCTGGCAATAATGGCTAAAGAAAAAATTATGTAACATTCCAGAAGGCACTAAAAGAAAACAATTTTCTTAACAATTTACATTATCTTGAAGAGAATTATTAAATATAATGAAAAGGAAAGGTGAAAGTAAACAAACAGATCTGTTAACCTCCTTTTTTGTTCACATATTAAAACAATCCTCAACAGCTGTTTACCCAATTTAAATTAGACCATTTAAATCACGTGGAAAAAAATTGGATCCATTTTTTCATGAGCACTCATCATATATGATATATGGACATACGTACATTCAAACATATGACACAAAACACAACTGTGCACACATAATATAATACATACAACACATAACATAATAGTAAAGGCCTTATAACTTTTTACAGGTAAAATCTCCATTGCAATGTTTAAAAACTCTATAGTCAAAAAATAGAACTGATCAGCAAAACATTAACCTAGGTCTGTATGAGCTCAAAAAACAAAATAGAACTTCATGATGTGGGAAAGGGCAATAATAAAATAGATATTGAAAAAAGCATCCTGGTTCTGTCGCAGATGTAAGAATAGCCAAACTGGAGTTCTGGATATCAGCTGTTATGGATTTGAGCCAAATCATCTTCTTTTTGGTCTGTAGAAATCGCTTTAGTTAATCTCTCTGGAATCCAAATCGGCTGCTGTTCTCCCTGTGGAAACACATAAACAGACCCCCGACTCCAGGCAATCACTGGGTCAGGACCTTAGTTAATCTCTCTAGAATCCAAATCGGCTGCTGTTCTCCCTGTGGAAACACACAAACAGACTCCCGACTCCAGACAATTACTGGGTCAGGACCTTTCCATTGTCCTGTTAGAATATCCTTCCAAAGTACCTTGGGCTTATGTACATTTTTTGGACACATATGCCTTTCCACAGCACTAAGCCCTGATGAATCCAAATTTTAAAAGTTTAGAGTAAAAAAGGTTATTTTAAGTTTATCTTTGGGGAATATATATATACCCCTTCCCAATTCCCTCTTTTTGCTTTAATAAGTACATTTTAATAGTTTGATGAGCTCTTTCAACTATGCCTTGTCCCTGTGGATTGTATGGGATTCCTGTTATATGAGTAATGCCAAATGATGAGCAAAATTGTTTAAAAGAGGTAGAAGTATAGCCAGGGGCATTATCTGTTTTTAACTGTTTTGGAACGCCCATAGTGGCAAAATTTTGTAAGCAATGAGCTATAAAATCTTTAGTTTTTTTCTCCAGCATGAAGAGAGCCCATCAAAAATCTGGAAGAAGTATCAACTGTAACATGCAAATATTTCAATTTTCCAAATTCTGGCAAGTGTGTGACATCCATGTGCCAAATATGGTTAGGTATCAGTCCTCTAGGATTGACTCCAAGATTAACTTGTTGTAAAAAGGTCACACAATTTTGACATTGTTTTATTATTTGTCTAGCTTGTTCCTTAGTTATTTTAAAACGCTTTTGTAAAGTATTAGCATTGACATGGAACTTTTTATGAAAATTTGTAGCTTCTTCTAGTGTAGAGAAAATATGTATGTCATGTGTAGTTTTATCTGCTAAATCATTGCCCAAACTAAGGCTCCAGGCAATCCTGTATGTGCCCTGATATGTCCTATAAAGAATGGATCTTTTCTGTCCCAGATTAGACTTTGTATAGTGGAAATCAAAGAGAAAACAGTAGAGGAAGGGGAAATCCTACCAGTATCTTCAAGGGATACTATAGCATTAACTATATACTGACTATCGGAAAATAAATTAAATACAGAATCTTTAAACATCACAAAAGCTTGTAATACTGCATTAAGCTCTACCTTTTGAGCTGATTGTTTGGGTATTAAAATGTAAACGTTTGATCAGGTATAACAATTGCTGCTGTACCATTATTTGACCCATCAGTGAATATATTTGGAGCATTCATAATAGGTGTTTTTCTTGTCATTTTTGGAAAAATTACAGGATGCGATGACCAAAAAGACAATACAGGATTAGATGGTAAGTGGTTATCAAATGAAACATTAGATTTGCACATGATTATTGCCCAAGTATTTAACTCATTAGCTAACTCATCAATCAATTTGATTCATAGTATATGAAGTAATAATTTTATTGGGAGAAATTCCAAACACCCCCTTTGCTGCTTTTATTCCTTTGAGTATTAATTGTCCTACAGCCTCAGGATACCTAGTAAGAATAGTGTTGGGAGAATAAGATAAATGTATCCACAATAATGGACCTTCTGGCCAAAATACTCCTGTAGGAATATTTTTTGTTGGTAGTACAATAAATAATAAAGGCAAACTTATATCAATTCTATCCAAATGCATATTTTCCATATATGTTTCAATGATTTTTAATGCCTTTCTTGCTTCAGGAGTTAACATTCAGGGTGAATTTGGATCTGATGGACCTTTTAGGATATCAAATAAAGGTCCCAACTCTCCTGTTGGTATGCCTAGATAAGGCCTTATCCAATTTATGTCTCCTAATAACTTTTGAAAGTTGTTAAGTGATTTGAGTTGATCTACTCGTATTTGAATTTTGGGTGGATGGACCATGGTTGAAGATAATAGAACTCCTAAATAATTAATTGGAAAATTTAATTGTACTTTATCTATTGCTATCTCTAGATTATAATTTTTTAATAAGTTTGTAAGTGTGGCATAACATTCTAGCAATGTGTTTTTAGCTTTGTGCGCTAATAATATGTCATCCATATAGTGAAATATTTGTAGTTCAGGATTTTGATTTCTAAGTGGCTGGATAACTTTGTTAACATAAATTTGACACATAGTTGGGCTGTTAGCCATCCCTTGAGGGAGTACTTTCCATTCATATCTCTGATCAGGACCTTCATGATTCAGTGCAGGGATAGTAAATGCAAAACGTGGACTATCCTCAGGATGAATTGGAATTGAAAATAAACAATCTTTAATATCTATAACTAAAACATACCAAGTTTTTGGCAAAGCAGACAATTGAGGAATCCCCGATTGAGCAGGTTCCATAATAACCATCTCATTATTAATGGCTCTTAAATCTTGCAATAATCTCCATTTACCAGATTTCTTTTTGATGACAAAAATGGGAGTATTATGGGGAGATACAGAAGCTTGTATATGTCCTTCCTCTAATGGTTGTTTGACCAGATCATGGGCTGCTTGTATCTTTTCTTTAGTCAGGGGCCACTGAGGAACCCATACTGGTCTTTCTGATTTCCAAGTAATTTTTATTGTCTCAGTGGCCCTTTCTGAAAATCCAACCCATGTCTGTCTGTTCCTTGATCTATTTGTATTGGTGCTGCTATACCTTGTCCTTGTTTTTCTAATCTTTTTCCTTTCCTAAAACCTAGTCTGGCCATAATAGTGGGTGCATTTTGATTGATGTTATTTGTTAATGTCAAACCTAATTGATCTAGGACATCTCATCCCCATAAATTTACGGGAAGATGATCCAATATATATGGCTGTATAGTTCCTTCACATCCTTCAGGATCCTTCCAATCTAATACCATTGCACTTCTATGGGGATTAGATGCCACTCCTAGGCCTCAAAGCGTTTGAGTGGCTTATTGTAATGGCCAATGTTTTGGACATTCTTGATGAGAGATGATGCTAAGGTCTGCACCTGTATCCAGTAGCCCATTAAATTCATGTCCTTGAATATTTAGTTTTAGCATGGGGCGAGAATCTAAATTTAAAGAAAGCATAGCCCAATCTACACCTGTGGAGCCTAATCCCTTGGAACCTCTTTCTACAGTACGACTGGAAAATTTATCATGTAGGCTGGGTATTATTAGTAACTGTGCTATTCTATCTCCTGGTGAAATTACTGATATACCCTTTGGAGAACTGGCTATAATGTTTATTTCACCTTCATAATCAGGATCAATTACCCCAGGACTTATCATAAGTCCTTTTAGAGTAGAAGAGCTGCGTCCCAATAATAAGCCTACTGTTCCTTTGGGAAGAGGTCCTTTTACCCCTGTGGGAATGATTTGAACTCCCATCTCTGGAGTTAGTACTGCTCTGGCGGAGGCGCAGATGTCCAACCCTGCGCTCCCTCTGGTTTGTCTGATGAGGGATCTGATGGACAATGTATCCTGGGCACTACCTTGATGGGGTTGCTGGGTTCCTCCAGTGCTCTGTATATTTGTGGTTAAAGCTGGAGCCTCAGAAGGCTTGAGACCAATGTCACAGCCCTGGTCTGGGACTGAAGGCCTGGAAACTACATGGAGAATTTCTGGCTAGAGTTTGCTTAGGAACAATGAAAGTGCTGGAGTCTGATGTCCTCAGGTGACTGCAGCCACAATCCAAGCACCTGCTCAGGAATAATGGAGCTTGCATCTGTTACAGCTTCCTCCTCCTTCTTCTCCTTTTATCCATTCCAGCCGTTAGACTATAGGATGGTGCCACCCATGTTCAGCCACATTCAGGGCACTCAGTTTGCTGTCCCACATGCCCATCATTTCTGGAAACACCCCACTGACACACCCATCCTCTCGCCCTGCCCTCAGGGGCGAGCAGTTTACCTTATCACTTATCCTCAGTCGCTCCCCGTGCAAGCCACCAAATGCCACAGTCTGGTTGGGCACAATCAGGAGCCACTTGTCAAAAGAAACTAACTTTATTTTTAGAACCACACAGGCCAAACAAAACAGCTCCTCAGGAAAAACCCTCAGAGCCCAACTGCCACCACCGGCCTCCCACAAGCCTCTCTCACAACCACCAGCCTCTCCACCTCCCACAATCCACCTGCTCTTGAGGCCGATTGGCTGGGTCGCGTGGGCAGAGCCAAAAAAGTCCCCCAATAAGCAGCTCCGTGGTCTGAAAGGGCGGGGAAACAGCCCAATGAGCATCACCGCAGAGGAGCCAATCAGCTAGACGTTGCTGGGGCTGCTGTGAGCCAATCATCAGCTGGCAGTCTGAAAGTTTGCTGGCAGCTGGAAGTTTGCTGGGGCCCCTTCGGCTGTGGCTCTCAACAAGCAGAGTGGCAAACTAGGAATTTTTGAACCAAAGCTTTGGGTTTGCGGTTTGTCACCAGGAACACTGAGACCCACCAAGCCAGGCAGTTGCCTGATGGAGTCACCATTTCCATCTGTTAAAATAAAAGACATGGGGCTGGGGTTGTGGCTCAGTGGTGGAGCACTTGCCTTGTACATGTGAGGCACTGGGTTGGATCCTTAGTACTACATTTAAAAAGTATACAAGTAAACAAAGGTATTGTGTCTACCTACAACTAAAAAGATAATAATAATAATAATAATAATAATAATAATAATAATAAAGAATAGACGTCATCTGCTGATCAGAGAAGGCGTGCGGATGAAAGATACAGCATGGACAATGCCTGTTATTGGCATTCAGTAAATGCCTAGGTGGAGTTGGATGCAAGGTCAGATGCTGTGTGGGGATCACCAAGTAGTTTCAAAACTTCAGTTTTTTTTTTTTTTAAATGCAAGAACTGTCACTTAACACAAAAGTGCAGAGAGAGAAGGGTCATGCAAAACAACTCAGACAAGCAGCTCTGCTGTGGCAGGGTGGCCAAGGCTCAGTCTCTTTGGACCACACATCCCCTCAGGACAGACTCTCCCTCTCATTAAGGAACTAATAGCTCAAAGGAGGGCATCAACCCTGTCTGGGTTCCAACCTCCAGGGCACCTGAAGAGCCCCAGTCCGACTCATGACTAGGGAAAGGAATTCAGGTTTTGCCACCAAGCATCATGAATGCCAGACCCTGTCACCATCCATGTGGAATGAACCCACAAGCTGACTGTGGGTGCCACTTGCAATCCCCATGCTTCTGCAATTTCCAAACCAAGCTTGCAATGGCCACCACATACCTCACTTTGATGAACTATAACAAGGAACCAAATATCTGTGCCTGTGTGTGGTGTATTCCATGATGTCCTCCATTTCTTCTAACATAACTCAGAGGAGATGTCCTCCTGCTTGAAAGACCTCTAAATCCCTTCTTCTAAAGAGTCAGTCTGTCCTCTTCAGTCTCTCTCCTCCAGTGGACATCATGCTCCTTGGGACCAAGAACCTGCTTGAGTTCGTCTCAGGCTGGCCTCTCCCCTGGTGTGGTACGCAGAGGCTCACAGATGACACGTTGAAACAAATGGTCTCGGCCTCAGGGCTGCAGCCAAGCTTTTCAGGTGTTACTGCTGCTTCTCAGGGAGCAGAAATCAGCTTCTACCCTATCTCTTCCAGGGACTCTCTGCCCAAGAACTAGTGTGATTAGCCAAGACATGGAAAGGATGAGAAGTGCTGGCTCCCTGGGTCCAGGGAAGGCCACATGTGCTCCGTGACATCAGTTAAGGGTTGGTGATTACTCACGCAGCTTCCGTGGGTATGAACCCATGGTCTGTGGGGAAATGGGGCTGTCGGGGTGAGGCCCCCAGCTCTGCCTAACTCAAAAGAAAGTTACCCTTAAGGTCTAGTGTGGGAACCACAGACAACCAGGACACTTGTCCTTGTAATGGGTCCATGCAATGGGGCAGGGTAGGGGGGGTGAAGTGGGGTATGGCTCATGACCCCTGCTCCACCTTGTAGCCCTGCCACTGGACTTACCCTGGGGATGCCAGGCTTCCATGGCCAGTGGTCGTCATTTGGGGAGGCACCCAACATGTGGATGATGGTTTCCAGGAGGTAGTTTGGCAGAACCAAATCAAAGTAAGACTCCTGAGGCTCTTTTCAGCTCTAGTATTTCGTAGGACTTTGGATTAAATCTGAGGTTGTTTATTTCTCCTTCTGGAGTCGCTGCTCCTAGAGACCTTCCTGGAGGCCTAGACAGTAGCTATGGCCCCTGGGGGGCAGAGCTTGTTAACTCTGGTGCCTGTGCAGCCTCAGCCTCAAGGGCGAATGCAAAGGCCGCCCCACCAGGATGTGAGCCCCACCAGGGCGGGCGCTGCTGGCTGCCGTCCTGGGTGCTCACACGTAGATACCAAGCCCATGGATGAGGAAACACGTGTTGGACCACAGTCCTAGCCCTGGCTTGTCTCTGAGCTCGGTTTTCCTCCCTGTAGACTGAGGATGATGGTACCTTCCCCAGGGGATTTGTTAGGAGGATTTCCAGATGACACATCTACAAAACTTCTGGCTCACGGTAGACTGACAACAAAGAGAGCTGTCATCATCCTGATGGCACACTAGTCATCCGGACACACCAGTCGGGTCCAGTTTAATAAGCCATGAGCTTAGGAGCAGGTAGGAAGGAACTACCCTGGGTCCAGCCTACACAGAGTAGGCTGAGGAAGGCTGGACTGGGGAACAGCCAGAGCTTCTGGAAAGGAAGGGAGGCATCCAGAGTGGAGATATCCACTTTGGCCAGGTTTGCTTGCCCTGCCATCGCCATTACGGGAGACACCCAATGTGTGCTGCAAGGTGCTTCACACGTTTTTCTCATGGAGCCTCCCAATGCTTGTAAAGGACCTGATTTGCCTCTGTGCTCCAGAAAAGAAAACAGCCAGCAGATGAGGGCCCTGTGCATATGGAGGAAGGTGCACACCTTGGAGCACAGCCTTTGAGCTGGGTGCTGGTCATGGTGCCAGTACTGTCCCTGTGGGCGGACTCACCCTGCTTCCCTGGCTGCTGTGGAGCAAGAGACTCACTGAGCTGCTCTGGGTGTGAAACACAGCACTGATTAGACTCCGTCTCAGAGGATGCTGAATAGACCCACATCCCTCCCATCCTTGGACCCCCCTTCTTCTCTGGTCTTGCTGGAATGGGAACCATTTGCTCCTGTGAGTTGTGATGAGAACATAGTTTCTTTGCCTGGATA
This sequence comes from Urocitellus parryii, assembly GCF_045843805.1. Lineage (NCBI taxonomy): Eukaryota > Metazoa > Chordata > Mammalia > Rodentia > Sciuridae > Urocitellus > Urocitellus parryii. The sequence continues at coordinate 7,739,632 of NC_135536.1, forward strand.
CGTGTCAATCGTTGGTAAAGAACAGCACCATGTGGAACACACATCCACACATGGAAACAGGACGGACTCTCCATTCCCGCCCATGCCATTCAACAGAGGTGCAGTAGTGGGTGGTGCATGATTTGGTCCTGTAAGCCACAGGGCACAGTCACCAAGCCATGCTCAGGGCACGCTAAATAGTGGTTTATGTTTTCCCAATCACCATTTTCAAATCACCCTTCACAGCCTGATGAACATGTCTTTTAATCCACACAGGATGCTGCAGGGAAGACACAATGCTTAAGTCTCTGCATGCAGACGAGGAAACTGTGGCTTTGAGGAGGGGTGGGATACAGCATGTGCAGGGAGAAAAGGCTGGTACCAGTGAGGCCAGGACTTGCCCCAGCAACAAACAGATGGTCCAGAGTTCCAAAGTCCTTGCATTCAGAGGTCCTTCCTCTCACTGGACCATAATCTCAGGGGACACTATTCCCCTTGAAACTCACTTTCTACTTCATGATGAGGTTGGAGGTGCATGATGCAGGAGAAAGCATAGCAAGGTTCTATTTATATATAATATGCAAAAAGAGGCAAACTTGAAACAGAGCATTAAGACAATGTTCTCCTTTAAACTGGAAAATGATGCTTAATTTAGGAGTTTCCAATGCTAAAGCTGGGGCTTATTTTGCTACCTCCACATATCAAGGAAACAGTATCTGGGAAAATTTGCCCTGATAGCTTTTATTGTATATACATGTAACAAGAGGTCATTTTCTTTGGGTAGACCAATTCAGAATGGGGGGAGGGGTTCCGGCTAATTGTGTGTATTTGAATTATATTTGTATTCCGAGCTTTAAATCACCCATGGAGTCTCTGAGATCTAATAGCAGTTATTTTGAGCATGTTTGACGTGTGTCTGTTCAAAGCACACTTCATACAGGGTTTCATATCAATTCAGCATTTAGGAAGAGAAAACATGTGAACATCATGGTGTCATAACCCTCCCTGAATTTTTTCTCTTAAAATATTTTCAACTTTTTGTTTTGTTTTGTTTTGTGTTTTGTTTTTCCTTTCACAGTTTGGTTTGGGGCTTCAGGGAAATGGAGGTTGAGCTACTTTTTTTTCCCTCCAAATGCCATGCCTTCTAACCCAAGGATACTGGACAAGAAAAAATAACCACATCCTTGGGTCTCCCTGACCACAGGTTTGCAGAGACAGCACCAGGGAGAGGACCACACAGAGGAATCCGGTTTGGGTCAAGCCAGCAGTGGTGCTCCTTGAATACTGCGTGACGTCCAGCACATGGTGCGCTCATCTACCAGCTCCCAGCTCCAGTGCGTGCATGTGCTCCTGGGAGAGCTCCCCTTCTGCAAAACCTCATGCTAGAAATAACAGGTCTCATGGCAGAAGTAGCACCATGAGTTAGCAGCTCAAGGGGATAGTCAGCTCTGCCAACTGACCCCTCAAGAAGACCAACAAAGAGGCTAGTGCCGTTTGAAAGAGTCTGTTAAACGTTAATGGATAAAAATCTGCTACAATAACTACTATTCTTTACCAGTTACATACGAGACAGTTTTTGATGGAAGGGCATATAAGGAGAGGTTAAGGCTGCTGGGGTGATTTCAGGGCAAGATGCGTCAAAGTCAGGGAGGGCCAGAAAATAAACACTTCCAAGGAAGAGCATGTGGGGAAACTGAGTCAAGACAAAGACCCATGGCATCTATGCAGGACTGTTCACCCCAGCTCACTGGGACCCCCTGGGCCAGTGTACTTTTGCTTACTAGATTATGCAAAATATAATTTATAGGGGAAACAAAGTCACATATGGACGGGCCCCCTCCTGTGTGTTACGCAGCCAGCTTCCCTGCTTCCTGGTGAGCTCAAGCCATTCCTGCCTCAGGAATAGGCTTCACAGCAGAACGGCAGTTCTATAATCCCGATGAGGTAGTTTTGGTGCCTAGAGGTAAAAATGTAAAGGGTGTGACACTTAGTGGGGTCTTTATGATCGCTGGCTGTCACTCATGCTCCATCCTTATTAGTTTTAGAAGTGGTGAATGCAGATTTACAGTAATGAGCGTCTGAAGGCTAGCTCACTCATTTCCCAGGCACATTGATCCTCTTAATTTTTTAAAAAACTATCAACCTGCACAGAGAGGGCAGGAAAAGTAACCTGCTGGGCCCTTGGGGAAGCTTGGGGAAGCTGGTGTGCCTATAGAGGGTGGTCCAGAGAGAGAGAGAGGATGAGTCAGGAAGGCAGCCTGCAGATTCAAACTTTCAAATGTACCTCTCATTCAAATAGCATCTTTTCGACAAGTGAACTTATGTCCTGTTGATTGATTCCCTGGTATTTCGCAAGATCATAAATAGAGCCTCCATTAGGCATGCCCAGAGGCTGAACACAATGTAAATAAAATATTAAACCTAATGAAAGAGGATCTTTTCCATCTTGATGAGCCTTGTGAGGCCTGGTGCAAAAATGTAAAGAAATACACCCAAATAGTCATCCTGAGTGGTCGTCACTGAGACCCATGCTCCACAGACTATGTGAATATAGAGGGCTGTCCCCTGCAGAAACAACCAACGGAGGGGTAGAGATTTGAAATCCCATCACAGGAGGATCAGTGGAAGGTGAGGCCTCATTTAGCCCCGAGAAGGTAAACTCTGGGGCACATACATGTTCAACCATCTTATTTGTCTTGTAAGTCCCTGAAGGTTAACTTGGAGCCACAAAAGAGAGGTACAGGAAGGATGTATAACTTAGACTATCAAAACACTCTCTAATGGTGGAATCTGCTTCAGAAGGCTGCATTGATGGAAGCGAGGGTGCCTTCTCTGGAGGCATTTAAACAGAAAGGACAAGGTCACTTTGTGCAAAACTTACTTTGCTCTGTCATGTGTCCCTCTGAGACTCGTGTATGCAGTGTGCCCTCAAGCTGTTGAAGGTACCCAGTGTAGATGCATTTTGTACTGGACGAGAGGAAAAACAGTTTCTCTCATCCCTTTAGAGTTCTTAGTTGGGACAGACCCCTGCAACAAATAAGAGAGAAATAAACAGAAGTATAAAACCATGGACACCCCTGTATACATGCTCAGTAAGCCAGAGAAAAAGTAAATACAGAGTAGTTTCAAAACAACATCTAAAACCTGAGGCTGGAGTCACATAGTTCTCTGAAACCAAGAAAGAAGGGGTGGGTTCAATGAGGATGAGCCGGCCCAGAAGAGACCATAAAACCAAGGCCAAGTTGGTTTAGCAGAGTTAAGCTGGGCCTGCTCTTTTGGGAAGAGACTCTGGTGGTTCTGGCCCCCTCTCTTCCTACAGAAGAAATGACATGAACCATTTATGGATCTAGAGGTGTCCTACAAAAGGGAGACTTTCAGAGCTACCTCTGGGTCTGCAGTTTCTCAATCTAAGCATATAGTGGGAGTCTGGGGTCCTCGAGTTATTTTTTGGTGACATGTCCTAGATCTATAGTCTAGGACATAGGGGATCTATAGTCTGAGTGTGAGAGTAGCTTGCTGTGGCTACCATTACTGGTGTCACGGACCTAGGTGTTCGTACAACAAAAACGATTGTTATGTTTTATATGTTTCAGACATTCCCCAGAGACTCCATCCAGTGTGTCAGCAGGTTGGCTCCTCCCACGGCCCCTTCCTTAGAAGGCAGATGGCTGTTTTTTCTCTGTCTTCACCTGGAAGTCTCCCTCCATGTTTGTCTGTGATGAAATTTCCTCCTCATTTGGGGATCCCAGTCATATGGGATTAGGGCTCACCCTGATGACCTCATTTTAACTTGACGACCTCTTAAAAAGCCTTATCTCCCACTAAAGGCAGATTCTGAGGTATTTGGGGATAGGGCTTCAAAATATGAGTTTGGGGGTGAAGCACAAATCAGCCCATAACAGGTGTTACTTTTCCCATTTCAGGAACAAGGAAACTGGAGCACAGTAAGTGTCCTAAGGTCTCACCCTGAAGCAGTGCTGAGCTGGGATACAAACCTGGATCTACCCAGGGCCAAAAGCCACCCTCACCCCGCACCTTCCAAAATGAACTGACCAATCTGAACAAGGCAAAATGAGGGCGGCCACCGGACTTGCATCTTCGAAGATAAAGCTGAGAAGGGACAAGATAAGTGCCTGAGAGTTGGGACCTGGCAGGGGTTGTGTGGAAGAAGCCACCAGGACAGGCACCTGCCTTGAGCAGGTGGATCTCCAAATGCGGCTCTGGATGCCTCTGGCCTTTGGAGACCAGCTGGTGCACAGTGCAGGCCGAGTCAGGTTTCCCCGCATCCCAAGTGCAGCAGACCTCAATGAAAGCTGCACCTCCTGCATTCCGGTGAGAGAAACCTGCTTCCTGGCGGGAAAGGCGAGGGGTTCCGTGCAGAGCGCCTGCACGCGCCATCCCTGTTCCTTCTCCACATCACAGATCCTGCGCTAATACGAACAATGGGAGGTCGGCCCGCCGCTAATTGTTCTGGGAGAAGAAACAGTGATCATCACACGAGTGTGCAGGCCCACCAGAGACATAATAAACACAGTCTAAAATATCACCCGCTCCTGTGCAGGCTGATTTGCAATTGTAAATCCATTAGTGGCGTGCATGAATACTAAGAGCTCAGGAATGCCAGGCTGTGAACTTGCCAAGGAAGTTGATGTGCTTTTCTGCAAAGAAGCACATACCCTGTGGAAAATTATTTTTTTTTCCCTGTGCAATTAGGTCTGTCTCTCCATTTAAATCATGTTTAATAATCTCCTGATCAGTAGTATATTTTTAAGTGTGAATAATAAAACCCTTATGTTTATATTAAACATGAACCTTTAGAAAAAAAAAAAAAACAACAACCTGCCTTTGTAAACTTGAAACACACACACACACACCCACCCCGTAAAGAGTGGCTTCAAACACACCAGTCCATGCCTGCCGGCAATCCAATAGGGCTCCTGTCTTCCAAGAAGTTCAGCCCTAAGAGCAGGGTTCTATAAAAAACAGCCCCAGGGCCAAGTCTGCCCATTGCCTTTATAAATAAAGTTTTACTGGACAGAGCTGAATCCACTCAGTTGGGTGCTGTCTACAGCTTCTGTCACTGTGTAGCAATGGCATTTGGTAGCAATGACAGATCCAGTGTGGCCCACGGAGGTTGGGTGTTCGAGCTGGCTCTAGGAAAGTTTTGGAGCCCTGGCCCTGGAGTCTCAAGTCAGCAGAGCTCCTTCTCCATCACAGGTGACTCCTCCCGAGACACAGAGGCTGTATTTGGGCTCTCTCCTGTGTGGTGCTGGTGCTGAAGCTCAGAGCCACCAGGAATTGACAAGGCGAGTGGCTGCTGAAGCTGACTCGGGCCGGTGAATTCTGCTGGGGTATTGACAGTGGTTTGCAACTTAGACAAGCCAGGAGAACTTCCACAGGAGAAGACAGGGTGCATCACAAGCACACCCAGGGGGCTGGGGCCAGATTCGCTGCTCACTCTGGCCTCACGGAGCTCTGGGTCCTGGATGGCAGGACATTGAGGCCAACCTGCAATTCCCTCCTGTCTGCTGGCCTCCTCCCTGAGAGATCAGGAACAGAGAAAGGGAGGCAGGTGGACGGGAGACCCCCCGGTTGGTCTCCTGCTCTCCCCCTCCATCTCAGGCAGCAGCTTTGAGTACAGGTGCACCTTGATTTACATCAAGGCTACGTCCATAGAAGCCCATGGTAAGCTGAATATCTGAGCTGGAAGTGCGTTTCATCTGCTAACCCACAGAACGCCAACGCTCAGCAACACGGTGAACTTTAGAGTGCTGGTGGCTTCCTTTTGTGATCTGGGAGCTGAGGCTCACTGCCTCCATGTGGAGTGTAGTAGTAGCTCAGGAAAAGATGCAAAAATTAAAAATTGGCGTAAGGTTCCTGCGGAATGCATACGGCTTTCGTACCATTGTAAAATTCAAAAATCTTTAATGGAACCATTCTAAATCAGGGGCCATCTGTACTTCAAATAGATTAAGGCTTTATTTCTAGGAATAACAGAGCCAGGAGTCAAACTTTGCCTTCATGGTTCCAAGGGCCCTGCTCTGGGACACACCTGGCTTTCTCTCAGTAAGTACCTTCAGATTGCATCCCCCCCACAAGCACCTGAGCAAGATGGGGTGAGCAGAGTCCTCTGGTAAAATGGCCATGGAATGAATGGAGCGAGTAAGCTAGTGCAGCGTGCAGTTTGGGAAAGAGTGGAGGTCAAGGTAGTCAGAGAAACTTCTGGAACACGGCCAGCCCGGGATCGGCACTCAGGCCCACGTGTTGCCACCTGCTCCACCTTTGCTGTAGTCTTCTTGCCACAATTTTCTTAAATGAATGGAGTCTTGGGAGGGGATAGTTTTGCCCCCTTTCGGGGAATATATGACCGTGTCTGGGGACATTTTTGGTTGTCACTTTGAGTGGGAGTGTGCTACTGGCATTCGTCAGTGAAGGCCAGGGGCTCACACACATCGTTGAATGCAGTGGCCTTTATAGCAAGGGGCCCTGGCACATCTGGGTCCCCAATGTCAATTGTGCTGAGATTGAGAAACCTTCCAATTAAGCATATTTAATTGACAACATAGGGTAACTGTGGCCTTTCGAGATTAATAAGAGGAAGCGTCCTGGCAGATCCAAGGAAATACATCACCATGGAAGAGATCTTTCCTCTGTAGTTTACATCGGCTGCTGGAGTCCTCCCTCTGACACACATAAATTACTTGAATCCCCTTTTTTTTTGGGATAACTTCATGTGGCTAACCACGTTTCACTGCAATTTCAATACCAGTTTACCTAGGAAAATGTATTCCAGACGCATCAAAAGGAGCTGAATAAGAAATATCACGTGTACCCTTTTTTTACTTTTAAAGTCAGATTGCAATGTATTAGAAATAGATATAACACTTTAGACTTCTCTTTTTTGGTCAAATCATGTTTGATTTGGTTAATCTCAGTTGAACAGGAGTTTAACACCAGGTCTTTTAAGTGAGATCATTCCTATATTAATGAGATCCAGACTGATTCAAGTAAAAAAAAAAAATGATTAAAAAAGTAAAATGTCCCCTTGCTGTTATTCAAATGAATGGAAGCAAAGAGGTGGTATTTTTGAAGCTCGTTCTCTCTCTCTCCCTCCCCCTTTTCTTTTCCAGCCTAATTGACTTGGATCTGGCTCATCCTGAGTGGGTTGTGTTTTCTTATTGTAACAGCCTTTCCCCGGAAAAATCATTCCCCTCGCTAATGAGCTCCATCCTCCTATGATGGGGACCAAGTTTTAAAAACACCCACTGTTCTCGCCCGTTCATTTGAATAGCACCAAAGGGGCACCTTTCCCTTCGCTCCTATCGGAGGGATGGGGCTGAGCTCATTAATAGAGCTGTTGTTACTCCAAAGCTCCCGCAGCATTGAGCCTTAACCTAGATTGGGGCTTTGCAGAGGTCGAGCCCCTGCCCCTTCCTCCTCCTGAGCTGTGGCTGCACCCAGTGCGGGGTCACCAAGGCCCCATCCAGCAAGACCCTGGTCAGTAGGAGCCACCTGTGCCCCCAGGTCCCAGGACTACAAACCCTCCACGATGAAACACTTTTTCTGAAAGATTTATCACCTTTAAACAGCCCCATGTTCCAGGTGGTCATTGCAGACTAGACCCTGAAGACACAAGGCCCTCCCACCAATTATGCTGAGTCTTGGGGACAAGGATACCTGCTGAGGGACTTGCCCAGCTGTGCCCTCACACCCAGTCTCTGCTTTCCTCCTTTTGGAGCTCAATTTCAGTTTCTTCACCCTCCAGCTCATTCAGAGATTCCCTTCTCCAACCTGCTGTCTGAAGCAGGCCCTCTGTCCTGTAGGTAATAAGTGCCGGTGTAGACACAGGGCCCAGGACACCCAAGCGCTGACACTCATGGTTGGTGTTTCTCCACTCCCTGCGTCTTCCAGATGTGCTGATACCCTGGAGGAAGCAGGGCCTATGGCTCGGGTGTGGGCGCTAACATGCCAGGATTCAATTCCAAGTCTTAGCGCCTGTGGCTTTGGGTGAGTGCCTTAGGTGGGGAGGGAATTCTCCACAAGTCTCCAGGTGTCGGCACTGCTCGTGAGCCAGGGGCTGACTGCCCTTTGTTCCAGGCTGTCTGTCTAAGGATGTGCACAGCCTTGGGAGGCAGAGACAGGCTCTCCCTCCAGATGAAGGGCTAGCAGGCCCAGGGCCTATTAGTACAGATCTGGCTTCTCTTAGCTTAGGGCTCCTGTCTTATAATACAACCTTCTCCTCATGCAAGTGCCACCAGGCCCTCTTAGTGTCACCCTGTGAGTTCAGCAAGGATTGCCGATGCTCTGGCTCTGGCTGAACTGTGATTCAGACTTGTCCTTTATCTCTGACCCAGGAAGCTTGTGACTCCCGCCAGCTTCCATGAAGCTGTGTCGGGTCACCTGTTCACCTGTAGGGAACACAAAGCCTCAGGTGCTGCCCAGTTCTTGACAACCTTGATGCCTTGGTCAGTTTTCTTACAGACTAAGTCGGAGAATAATAAAAGTCCTGGTGTAAACTGAAGGCTATAATCTGCTGGAAAATCCTGTGCTGAAATGCTAACCCCTCGCGTGATGACATGGGAGGTGGGGCTCACGGGAGGAGAGTTGTCCTGGGGGTGGAGCCCTCCCGATGGAACTGGTGCCTGAGAGCTCCTGCACCCTTCTGCCAGGTGAGGACCCAGCTAGAAGGTACCATCTCCAGTAAGGAAATGAGCCCTGGCCAGACATGGAACCTGCCAGCACCTGATCTCGGACTTGCCAGCCACTAGAACAGTGAGAAACAGATTTCTGTTGGTGGTGCTCTTCTGTTAGAGCAACCTGAACCGAAACCAACAAGTATCTCTCTTACAGGGTAGTTGTAAAGATTCAACATGATTTTCAGAGCTAGTGATGATCAAGAGCGACTAAATAATAGTGGGTATTCAATCCATATTGGCTGCTCCCCTCACGTCACCTCTCTCTCTCACCTCAGTGTCACTGTGAACTGATCTCAGGGGTTTAAAGACCATTATCACCACTGACCCTAGGAGAATAACCTTTCTGCTGTCAGCTATGATGATAATAGAAATAATGAGAGAAAAATAGAAAAAAAAATCTAACTGAATCACTAATTGGAAAGATATTGGTAAGTTTTCTTCTCATTGGAGTCACCATCTATAACTGCAGTGAATTTTGTCCTATTTTATCATAGTCCCTTGTGTTGGGGGGGGTAGTTACTCAGTGCATCCTTATTGATAAGGTAGGACAGGAGTCTGAATTTAATTTGTCTGATGACACCTCATAGAAACATGTGCCCCCCTGCCACTTTCTGCAGGCACACTGAATGTCCCCAGCTACGGCCCCAGGTCATTCACACCTGCCACCTGCTCTGCTTAGAGTATTCTAGACTGTGCCTTTTGAAACTCCTCTCTGCATTCTTCGGTCATCTGTTTATACCTCTAATTCTTGACTTGTTACTTTTGGCATTATGTATTGGTAATAACTTCATTCTCAACAAAATTTTAGTGTGCTTTTTAATTTTATGACAATTTTATGATAATTTTAGACTTACAAAAGTTGAGATGTTAACAGCTCCTACATGCTCCGCCCTCAGTTTCCCCTATTGTTAATCTCTTGTACTAGCACGTTTCAGTTAGTCTTGTTAACGAGCCTTCCTGAGGCCCAACAATTAACTCAAGTCCAGGCTTCGCTCAGATTTCCTTGGTTTCTCCTCATGCCCTTTTCCTACTCTAGAACCGCATCCAGGACATCTCCTCACCACCATCAGTGGCCTGCCCTGTTGCAGTCCCCCTGGCTGTGACAGTTTCTGTGCCTTCTTGTTCTCGATGACCCCCACCGTTTTGGTATTGGCCAGGTATTTTGTTGTGTGTCCCTCACTGGGATTAGTCTGATGTTCTCTTGTGGAGTGACTGGCTTGTGAGATTGGGAGGAAGCTAGGAAAAGGAAGTGCCATTTCCCCACATGGCAGAAGGGGGCCTTGCGCCTACGCGGGCCTGGTGCTGATGTTGCCCTCCATGGTGCTGATGCTGGTGTGTGGGGGTGCCCACCCCGCCTTCCAGGGCAAAGTCGCCCCTTTCCCTGTTGGTCAACTGTGCTGGCTGGAAGGAGAGTCTCCCTGAACAGTTATGGTCCTCCCACGTGCAGGCAGAGTTTCATGTAACTGACTTGGAATTCACCTGTGTGGGATATTTGTGATCTCTGCTACCCCATCCATTCATTGACCTAATCAGTTATTTTTTATGAATATAATGCACTAATACTTATTTGGTTGCTCAGATTATTCCAGATTTGGCCACTGAGAGAACTAAGACTTGGCCCCCTGTGTCCTTCCACATTCTGCATCATCATTTTTTTTTTAAAGTACATTTTCTGGCAAAACAAGATATTTCAGGTTCATCTTGTGCATTTCTTGTACCAGTCCCATATTTCCAGGGAACAGGTCAATTTTTAATACAATGTTAAATAGGTCTCCTGCAACTTCAACTGTCCTTGATAGTATTCAAATGACTATAATGCCCTAATTATTTTTTTGGAAATGAATAATTCATTTGTTGACATTTGAATAAGATCTTTAACCAAAAATTGACATAAAATTGCACAAAAAATGAAAGAAATAAACAATTTGACTCATCAAATTTGGTGAACCAATATTAAACAAAGGGAGGCAAACACATTCTAGTAGCATATTGTGGAGTGTTTACTCCAGGAATGCAAAGATCTTTTGTTATTAGAAAATGCATCACCTTCGTAGATCTAAGAGACACACATTAAATGGTCATCTCGCATTTTGAAGGGGAGTTGAAAAATTTCAAGTATGTCTTATTAAAAACTGTCAACAAACTTAATAATGAGAAGACTAACAACTCAATTAAAAACACACAAAACGTCTGACCGAACACTTCACCAAAGAAGATGTATGAGTGTCAAATACACATTGGAGAAAATTGCAGCATTATAAATCACCAGGGAGAAGCAAAATGACGTCATTGAGATAACGTTGAAATAAGGTTAAAATCAGACTGACATACCACATGTCCGGGAGGCTGTGGAGAAATTGCGACTCTTACCTTTTGCAGATGTGGATATAAAGTAGCTCAGTCACTTTGGTAAACAGTTTGGTAGTTCCATAAAGCATGAATCACACACCCACCATGTGAGCCAGTCATTATACTCAGAGGCATTTCACTAGGAGAAATGAACACCTACGTCGACACCAAGATGTGTGCAAAAATGTTCTTAGTGACTTCATTTGCATAACCCCAAACTGGAAACAACCTGTCTGTCAAGAGGTGGAGGATAAACAAGTTGTGATATAGACTCCAATGGAAAGCTACTCCGCAATAAAAACGAATGGACTACTGATGTCCCCACACAGCTACCTGGGCTGACCTCAGACTTACTCTGCTGACCAAATGAAGCAGGACTGTCTCTCCTAGCCAGAAAGGAGTACATGATTCTAGTCACATGAGATTCTGTAAGGTGTAAATTACTCGACAGTGACAGGAAGAAGTGACTGGCTGGGGAAGAGGTAGGGAAGGAAATACTCCAAAAGAGCTTGAGAAAGTATTTGGTAATGAGGGATGTTTATTGTTTTATTGTAGTAACTCGTCTGTAATATACACACATGCCTAAATTCAGAGAACTATATACTTTAAATATGTACATTTTTATATACCAATTAGGTCTCCATTAAACTATAAAATTTAAAACCCTCAATAATATTATAATAGATCCTCTGTCATTATGATTATACTCACATAGATATTATCCATAGATAATTATAGATGATACAGGTATATAGATAATCTGTTTACATATATCTTTACATATAAGATAAAGATGTGGATCTTCAGATGTGGATACAGATATAAAAATAAACATATAGGGAAGTATAGATATTGTGGAAACAAATGCATACATTTTAGTAGATACAGATTTAGATGAAAATAACTGCCCACATTTTTCCACCCAAGGACCCAGCACCAGCTAGATGCAGAGGCACCAGAGACACAACACCAGATTCTTGAATCATACAGGATGTCCTCCAACGCCACCATTGTTAGACGATGACAATGACAATAACAAATGTTTAACATGGCATTGAGTAATAATTACAAGCCTAGGGAAAAAAAATGAAAGGGAAGAAAATCCTTCTGTTTCAGCAGTCTGGGTATATGATGGATTATTAGAAAATCTAAGAAATCCAGGTTAAAATAAATAATCATTTGAAGAAATTATAGTCCGGTAGTAAGCTTTGGACTTCATAAACTTAAATCAATATGTATGGCAATGAATATTCAGAATGGATAATGGAAGAAACACTTTCCTTCAATAGCAGTACCCCCCAAAAAAAGATGAAATGACAGAATGAATTTAATAAGAAAGATGCAAAATCTTTAATGATGGAAGAACACAAACAAGTACTAAAGAAGTGATGTTTAAGAAATGCAGCTTGGTTGGAAGGAAAGCTCTGGATGACAAAGGCACCGAGTCTCCTTTATTCTGCTGGCATGTTTATCAGGGCTCCAGGTGAAGAATCATTTTGTTTGTTTTTCTTTGGGAATGAGACAAAGCTGATTCAAAAATTCTTATAAAAATAAATGGGAAAAATGTTTCTCAGAAAGGAAAAAATGAATAATCTTGGCCCCACTGAACATAAAACTATAGTTTAAAGAAAATCAGAATGTATGTTATTGATGCTTCAATGGATAAACTGACTAATGGAAGAGACTAGTAGGTCCAGAAGCAGGCACAGAAGAGCTCAGGACTTTAGCATACGATGGAGTTGTAATTCAAGCAAAGGAGCCAGGTATGGCTACTTCAGGAAATGGTGTTGGAACTTCTTTCTGTACAGTGATCCTGGAAAAAAAAGAAAAGTTGAATCCATACCTCACTCCATCTACCAGAAAAATCCAAACGCACTCAAGATTTCAAAAGTATAAATGTAGGAGTATAACGATGAACATCAGCCCCACTTTTCTGCAAACCAGAGCTACATTTGTCTAGGGTCACTACTGGAGACAAAGAGACAAGACTCCATTCCAAAGGATGGGAGTGCGGCTCAGGGACAGAGAGTGGGCCACTAGCATTCAGCCCACTGAATCCAGGGGAGGCATTTCACAGATGTATGGGAAGAGCCACAAACACCCAGAACTCCAGAACAGAAACCAGAAGACCCCGGAGAAGCCGGGAGTCCTGTGAGATGGCAGGAACTGCTCTACTGAAGAGAAGGGGATGAAAACGAGACCCTTGGGGACGTTCGAAAGCTATCGTCACATACCGCATCTCATGACGAGTCTGACTTCCTTGTGGGCCATGACAGATTTGGTGGTTATTTTCCTAATAAGAATTTTCCCCCATCAGAAGTAGCATGCACGGGCACAGCATCCATTCCTGAGGAGCCCAAGACCCAGGCTGGGTGTCCAGCTTCAGCCGGGGGCCACGGCTCCACACTAGCCCAAGGTCACCCTGCGCTGCCCTCATCAGAACCACTGAGGCTCCCAAAAGAGACACTTCCTCTATCCACGGAGGGGAGAATGTTGCAAGCCCCGGAACTGCCAGAGGAGGCACGGGTTGCCTCTAGAAGCGAGAGGCTCTGTATCCCTGGAGGGTTTTAACTGGAAGCCAGTGGAATTGTCTTAGAAAGTGCTCTGAAAGGTTCATGAAGAAGGTAGATTAGACCAAATCATTGTAATACCCCTCCTAACCCAGATCTCTTAACCTAAGGTCAGATCCTCTGTCCCTCCCCTGCCCTTCATTCAACCCTAAATCATGGAGGAGAGTGGAGGACCAGGTCCTGGGGAGATGGAGGACCATGGAGAATGGTGGTCTTGGCTTCTTAATTCACCTTTCCCACATTCCCCCTGCTTCCCAGGGACTTTCCCTACCAAAGCACCAGAAGGGATTTGAACACACTTTACACAATAAGGTGTCCGTTGATCTCTTGAGCTCAGTTATGAGACCTCAAATTGCAGGAGCCTCCTCCATTGCATCTGGGATCCACAGCTGTCCATGTGGAGGGCCGAGGAAGCCCCTCTAAGTAAATGCCTGTAGAGCTGGACCGAGCTAGTTGGCTCCGCTGACCATGTGTAAGCAAGTTCTGCCTCTTTTTAACATGTGTTTGCTTTCTTAGCCCATGTTCCTCTGAGTCAGCTTCTCATAGCATGGCTTATTCTATTCTTTGGTAAACAATGTTTGTTTATTATTTTATTTTATTTTAACAAATCCCTGTTGCTTCCTTTCTCCAAAGAGAAAATGACAAGAGAATCTGTACTAATTCCCCTGGGAGAATCCTTTCAACTTGAAGTCAGTAACCAATCGGTATTATTCATTTAGCAGAGGCAAATTACAGATCATGTTTCTTAGGTATTGATAAAAAATAGTGATTAGCAATTGCTTGCTTAATAGAGAAGAAAAAGGTCTGGCCTGGGCCTAATGGGAGTTGACAGGGTTGTTTTATTAATGTTCCTAATTGATTCTTGATTTAAGTGGCAGCCATCTTAGTTTAAAATACGGCCCCTAACAGGAATGGACCACCAGTAATGAAGACCTTTCAATTACCATGGCAGGTCCTTTCATGTACAGATCCGTCCTTGTTCAGGAAAAATTTTTTTCAAGCTACAGTATCGATTGGAGCAGATCTGCTTAAGACAGTCTGAAAAGGAGAAAGAACAAAGCGATGGTCCCCCTTCTAGCATCCCATTCCCATCTCTCCACGATGATTCTCACCTTCTTGCCCCCACGGTACCCTTGGTGTGTTGTCCACGTCACGTCACTTCAACATTCTGTGTTTTAAAGAAGACTTCACCTGGGTAGCGAAAGACTTGACTCCAACCTCTAGACATACCTACAGCTCGAATTCATTGAACATGCACACAATGTGAGCTATGTAAGTGCTTTACAAATGTTAGCTGAATTAATGCTCTTAACACAGCCGTGGTGTGAGTATATTTATCTAATCTCAGTTGTAGATTAGATAGCTGGGGCTCAGAGAGGTTAGATAACTTGCCTAAGGTCACACAACCAGAAAGCAACTGCTCTGGGATTCCTTCTCAGGAATTCTGGCTCTGGAAACGACACTTCTTACCATTGCCTTATTCTGCATCTTCTCTTTCACAATTGCTTTCCCATGGTGTCCTTGGAGGATAAGCCTCACCATCGTTCTACTTCACAGATGAGCAAAATGGTTTGAGGATCTTCCCGACTGGACAGGAACTGATATAGTTATCGACTCTTGAGACTTGAGTGTGGCTAATCAGCATTCAAATTAATGGTACCTTTTGTATTCCAATCCCCAAACATAGCTTGTATTATTTTCTTTTGTTAATTTCTGATTATAAAGTGAATATCTATTTAGGTCAAAAATCAAATGTCTGAAAAAAAAAACTCAATTCAACTGATAGTCTACGAACCAAAGATGACCTTAACACTCCGAATATATTTTAATTCTAAACATACTTTTTGACATGCATGTTCATGTAAGTGAAATCATTCTATATTTTCAAAAGCAGTTTTATGACCAGTCATGTTCCTTGGCAAGGAGTCATTAGAGAATTCTATCTGCCATTTCCATGACTGCATGTAAGACCATTGAATACATACACAACGACTTATTTAATCAAAACCTTCCAACAAACATTTATGTAATCACCTTATTTCCAATGATAGACGCAGTCCCCGAGGGCTTGTGATTTTTAAAGCTTCAGGGAATTTACATTGTGTACATGGACACCTTTTTGGGAAAATCCCCAGTGAGAAGAGCCCTACTAACACTGTAGGGGTGAAGGAACAGAGATACGTCTTCCAACAAGGTCTTCAGAGGACAAACAGTGATTCAGCTGTGCCTGAAGATGACATTGGACCTTCCTGTTGGCTAGAAGTTTGACCACTGGGCCTCGCAATGGGCGTAAGTGAGAATTATTAACAAAAGGAGTTGGGGGCTGAAGCAAGATGTAACCAAGGCCACTCGGGCCCCCCGCCAGACCTCTTTTACCTGTTTCCATACCATCAATCCCTGCCACTTGTGACTTGACGCAGCTCTGAGGACAGAACAATTCCCTTCACTTCAGCAAAGACTACATTTGAACCCTGGTCCCAAGACCAGGGGAAGCTGTACTCCATCCCTGCCAGCTAACAAAAATTGTCAAGATAACCTCCTCGAGGGAGCACGTGACCGTTATTGCTGCTCAGGCCAGGAAACAGTGTAGCCAGCATCTTAAATAAAATGCTAGGCGATTATTATGCTAGGCCCAATCTTTTTATTAAAGGATCACAGAAACACTGTCTTCTAATGAAGTCTGTGCACCTGTAGACCTTTAATATACCAAAAGAAAATCAGGTGAGGAAATTGGGGTAGATATATTTTTTTTCAGTAGAAAATGAAGAGAGAGATTTCCTATTTTGAATGCATCTTAAAATGTAGATTCTGAATCTATGTGTCTTTTTCATTTTATCTTTGTTTGCACCCGTCTACTTAAATTATGCATTGTATGTATGTACATGTATGTGTGTGAGTGTGTGTGTGTGTGAGTGTATAAATGTAGAGAGTTATTATTGAGAGAGAGAAAGTGTTAGTATATGCTTACTGGAAGTGTGTATTAACAATGTTAATGTTATGTGTTTAAAATATCAGAAGGAGCAGATCAGGTACTTGGGATGCTATTGTGGATACTCAGTCTTTGATCAAGTGTAAGTTCTGAATTGACCACCTCTTAAAATAACAATAGAAATTTTTCTTAGCTGAGCAGAGCTTCTGTAGGTTTTCATGAGAGGATGAATAAATAAAACAGGAAAACTGCAATTGGTTCACTGAAACAAATTGAACGGCAGCTTAAAGAGGAACTTGGGAATGCATGCACTGCTGGGAAAGCCTCAAAGGTGCACAAAGAAGTTATGAGAAAGAAAGATGCTCAGAAGTCTACTCTCCTGCCCGCCCTAGGAAATAGCCCATTACCAGGTCTCAGCAGTGGCCAAAGCTGAGCAGTTGGCAAAGCGTCCAGCTACCCAATCCAGAGCTAAAACAAGAGGGTCTGGAGCTGCTCCACACCCGATGGCCACATTTGTAAAATATCATGAACATGAGCAGAGAGGGGTGGAGCGCCTGAGATGGAGATTCAGACCCTAACCAGGCAATTTCATGTTTCATGTAAATCTTGAGGAAGGAGAATATAAGCATGGCTTTCTTAAAAATCGTCAGTTCTTAACAGTTCTTTTTATTGAAAAAGCAAAAAGAATAAAAATATGCACACAACTATAATTATGCTACATGTTCACATGCATATACACATAAATACATATGCACACACATAAGTATGTGTTCCTCTTGCATGTATGTATTTTTGTCAGGAGAAGGCTAGGTGGATGGATGCACACATGTACATATTCTCCACACTTAGGTAGCCATCTCTACGTGTGACCCCAGACAGTTCATAGCAACAAACTAAAGTTGCATAGGATAACCCAAGAAGTAAGATGAACATTTTTAAAATTTTTTTTTCTTTTTATTTCTTCCTAACATTAGGATTGTACATAACATTAGAATTCATTTTCACATAATGGTTCACTGAAACCAATATTTTGTTTTAATTTAGTCCCCAGTACTTCCCCTCTTTCTCTCCTCCCCCCTCTCCTATTCCCTCCCTCTACTCTACTGATTTTTCTGCTATTTGCTTGTACTTTTGTTTTTGAAGTTAGTGTCCTGTGGATGTACATGGTAATGAGCTTCACTGTGGTATATTCATATGTGTCAATAGGAGAGTCAGGTCCAATTCATTCAACTGTTCTTTCCTTATCCCATCCCTCTGCCCTGCCTTTCATTCCCCCTTGTCCACTCCACTGATCTTTCTTCTACTTTTTATCCCCCCAGTCTTATTTTGGATTAGCTACTCCATACAAAGAACTTGAAAAACTTAACACACACACACAAAAAAAAAATAACCCAGTCAATAAATAGACAAAAAAAACTAAACAGACACTTCCCCAAAGCAGAAATATGAATGGTCAACAAACATAAGAAAAAAATGTTCAACATCCCTAGCAATTAGGGAAATGGAAATTAAAACTACATTAAGATTCTATCTCACTCCAGTCAGAATGGCAATTATCAAGAATACAAATAAAAATAAATGTTGTTGAGTATGTGGGGAAACGCATACACTCATACATTGTTGGTGGGACTGCAAATTAGTGCAATCACTCTGTGAAGCAGTATTGAGATTCCTCAAAAAACAAGGAATGGAAGCAACATATGACCCAGATATCCCACTCCTGGGTGTAACACAAAGATTTAAAATCTATCAGCCTACTACAGTGACCCAGCCACATCTTGTTTATAGGAGCACAATTCGCATTAGCCAATCTCTGGAGCCAACCTAAGTGTCCTTCAACAGATGAATGGATAAAGAAAATGTGTTAAGTATAAACAATGGGGATCAAGAAGAATGGCATTGTGGCATTTGCCAGAAAATGAATTGACCTAGAGATTATTATACTAAGCTAAATAAGCCAGTGCCAAAGAGTCAAATGTCAAATTTCTTAATCGATTACACAGAACACGAACATTTTGAAACACTACAGTATTGACATGCGTCCTTGGCTTTGTGTAACAAGAATATTTAATAGTTACTGTTTTTAAAAACTGTTAAGTTCTTTGCTACCTACAGTGTGAGTCATTAGGATTCTTTTTGTTCTGTTTATTAATGTCTTTCCTGACCAAAGATGTGGAGTCGATACATGTAGAGGTCTTGTTAGCAAATTCTGTCTTAACCGGTCAGATTAAAAATATACATCTCTTCTTCATTTCTTTCATGAAAATGAAGAAAGTGAGAGTAAAAATAATATCAAAAACATAAAGTTGAAGGATAGAGGGAATCAGAAATTCCACCCCAGGGAGGGTGTTGGAGTGGGGGAGCAGGGACCAGCATTGCAGGAGAGAGAGGGAGGAGGAACCTGGCTTTCCTCCAGCAGGACAGTCATGTGCAAGCTCATTCTCACTTCAACAAAAGCAGAAATGCAAAGGCTCCTGAGAGGCCAGTTGTCTTTGAAGGCCAGACTGTGAAGTGGGTTGGAAAATTGGAAGGAGGTTGGAACAGCAAACATTTGTAAAGTGCCTCCAGCTCCTTTGTCTATCTGCACTGCTAGACCACTGTCCCCACTCATCCTCGGAGAGGACAAGTTCATCCTTCAGAGTAGCCTGGGATTGCGGTCGTTCATGCACTGAATCAAGTACCTTGAAGAGGAAAGGATCAGAGTAGATAAGCGAGAGCCCGCCTGCCATGCTGCCAGACCCCAGCAACATCTCTCCCTCACTAGCTGACCAGTGAGAACCGGGCATCTACACCTGGGTAGGAAATTAGAGGATTAACCTCAGGAAAACTGAGCGGCCCTGGAGAACAGAGCTACCATGAATGACATCTGAGGACTTCCCTATGCCCCACAGTGAAAGCCCAGAGTGCGCAGCTTTGCTTATGCACACAAAAATTTCCATCAACTCTTCAGTGCTCTGTTATAAGTACAAGTGAACAATCAAAGATCTGGATTATTTTTTTAAATTTTTTTTTTGTTAAAGACAGGAAAAAATATGAAGAAAAGGGGTACAGAGGAAACAGCAAACACCAGGGAGTGAGCTCAAGAATCCTTAACAAAACTATAAATAAAGTAAAATTCTACTTAAATTTCTAAGAGAAACTTTTGTCTCTCTAAAAATTTTCAGAAGTACAAAATCCTTAAAAATTACAATTAATGCAAAACACCAATAAGTCAACAGAAGATTTGGAAGGACAAAGTTTAATAATCTTTCAGAAAATAAACAAATTTCTCCAAAGACGACATTTAAATAGCCCAATAAATATATGGGAAAATGCTCAATATCATTAGTCATGTAAAAAAGCAATTAAAAATCACAATGACATGCTGCTTTACATCAACTTAGCTGATTAAAATTTCTTAAAAGATAGACCACAAAAGATGTTTGTGAGAATGTGGAGCAATTGAGGACTACTTAGTCTACCGATGAGGCTGTAAAATGGTCAGCTACTTTGGAAACTGTTTGGAAGTTCCTCAAATGTGAAACATTTGGTTGTCATGTGACCTGTCAATTAAACTCATATACCTCCTAAAATTGAAAAAAATTAGTTATTCTTACAAACATCTGTGCATCAATACTCATAGCATTACTCAAAATTGCAAAAATATAAAAATGACCATGTCCATGTGCTGATGAGTAGATAAATGAAATTTGATACACCCACAAACTGGAGTTTTATTTAGTTGTAAAAGGAAAGGAAGTACTATCAGAAGAACCTCAGAAGCATATGCTACATCATACATATTTAAGTCATAGGACACATATTTCATGAATCCATTTATATGAAAAGTCCAAAACAGGCAAACCTATAAAAATAGAAAATAAGCCAGGTGCAGGGGCACACCTGTAATCCCAGCAGCTCAAGAGGCTGAGATAGAAGGATTGTGAGTTCAAAGCCAGCCTCAGCAATGGAGCAGCAATGAGCAACTCAGAGAGACCCTGTCTCTAAATAAAATACAAAATAGGGCTGGGGATGTGGCTTGATGGTTGACAGCCCCTGAATTCAACCCCTGATTCCCTTCCCAAAAAGAAAAAAAAAAACAAAACCCAGAATATAAAGTAATCTTTGCCAAGAACTTGGGAAGAAGGGAATGGGAAGGATATCTATCTATTAGGTAAAAATAGAATTTCTTTTTCAGGTGATAAAAAGATTTTGAATTTAGAATGTGGAGGAATTGGAGCACAACTCTGAATATGTATTTTAAAAGGGTGAATTTTATGGTATGATAATTATATCTCAATAAAGCAGTCATTAAAAAGGATGTCTTGAGAAAGTAAATCAAACAAACTGACAAAGATGATAATCATGGACAAAGAATTTAAAAAAATAGAGAATCAATTCAGAGGGTCAAATGTGCAGTTAATAAATATTTTAAAAGAAAGAACAAAGGTGATAAAAAAGATAATCAAATATTTAATACAACATATCTTAACATGGGAAGGCATAAGCTTTTAGGTGTAAATACAGAGAAATAAATAAATAAATAAAGAGAAATGTATGAGAAAAGAACCAAGTGAGAAACCAAATTTCTAAATCTCCAGAGTTTTTTTTTTTTTTTAAAGTATTCTAAAGGACTTTTGATGAGAAAAAGCTCGTGTTACAAACAAAAGTTGGGGAAACAAAATGCTATTGGAATTCTTAACAGAAGTATTTGGACTATAAAAGAATGAAGAAATAATTTCAAAATTCTGATGGAAAACAATTATTAATTTAGAATTCTATACCCAGATGAACTATCAAATAAATGCTTGTAGTGTTAATACAGGCACCTTTCAGAGGAAGCTTTTGGAGGATTTGCTCTACTCTAAAGATAAAGAAGAAAAGATAAATATGTGGAATCCAGGGTTGTGAGACGTAATACAAGATGCAGGTAAAGAAATTTCCCAGAATGTGAGGGAAGGGGATCCCAGGTGGCCAGATGTGATGGCAGTTTTTGAGATCAATCAATCTAGATTGTAGAAGGAGTGCCTCCAAAAATAAAAAAATAGTATTGTCTATTTTATTATATATTTGACCATGTGGAGAGGAGTTTCATAGTTCTGGCAAAAATCTTGCAATTGAATTATTGCAATTGAATTAATTACAAACTAAACAGAAAAGCATGTGAAGCAATTATTACCCTCAACAAGAGGCTGTACAAGACACATAATGACAGGAGTGCTGGTGGCTGGTTTGTGAACATTATTATTCTTAGTCACAATAGACACAGCAAATATTGAGTTATCCCACTTACGTTATAACATATCAAAAATCAGGGCATTTTTCTGGTAAATGGATGGATGTGGATACTCTCATACTAAGTGAAATAAGCCAATTCCCCAAATCTGAAGGTCAAATGTTCTCTCTGATATGCGGATCTAACTCCCAACAGGGTGGAAGAGGGGAAAAATAGGAGTTCAGTGGATTAGACCCAGGGAAATGGGAGCAAGGGTGGGGGATGGGAATAGGAGTGACGTGGAGTGAATCTGGCCTAACCTTCCTATGTAGGTACATGACTCCCCCACAGTGAATCTCCACACCGTGCACATCCGCAAGACTGGAATCCTATTTAGAATAAGATATATTTCATGTTTGTATCAATATGTCAAAATATACTTTACCGTCACGTATGTCTAAAAAGAACAAATATAAAAAAACTAAACTACAAAAAAAATGTAGAGATCAACAGTGTGTGTAAAAAGGCTGGTGTAGGAGAGAGATAATGTCAAAGGATTGAAAAGCATCTTAAGACATGACTGCAATGTAAGCATGCTATTTTAAAATATGGAGGTCTAAACCCCTGCAAGGCCAGGTAGAAAATTTGAAAGCAGATGTTCTGAGCTGATTATGAAACAGGAAAATGTGGTGAAAAGGAGGCTTTATTGTTGTCACTAAGTTAGAGCATAATTTAACATTTAAAAAGCATATATACACATGGTGTGTACTAGTGTGTGTGTATGTATGTATGTATGTGTGTGTGTGTATGTGTGTGTGTGTGTGTGTGTGTGTGTGTGTGTTTCAACCACAGTTCATGGTTCATCACTCCTTTCCTAAGGCGGTTCATGGAAATTCCAATCTCTCACTTAGAATCCGGTCCTGGAGATGGCTGTGAAGGGATCCCCTGGCCTTCCCTGTCTAGTGGGTCATAAGCCCCTCCTCCTTCCCGAGGGGTCCAGCCCATGCCCTGCAGGAAGGAATGCTCCCAGGAGGCCAAGGAACATTCAGGCCCTGTTAGCCTATGCAGTAGAGTCTCTGTAGAAACCCAAAACTCCAATGGCAAGGTCTGCTGAGCTTCTGGTGCATGGAACACGGGGCATCTCTGGGGTGGTGCACCTGAGCCTCAGAGGTTCCTTGCTCCCCTTCCCACACCTTCTCACCAGTTCCACTGTAATATTCTTCATAATCAGCCAGTGAACGCAAGTAAGCATCTCAATCAAGTAAAATAGTTGAGGCCTAAGAGAGGGTGGCAGAAGCCCTGGCAAAACTACCTGGGGCTGGTCACTGGCACTGGGAGCTGGGAAGGGCAGCTTGGGACTGAGCCATCTACCCATGAGGATCTGAGCTACCTCTACCTGGATCATATCAGAACTGAGTTGGGTTAGCGCACCAGGCAGATGCCTG
This sequence comes from Urocitellus parryii, assembly GCF_045843805.1. NCBI lineage: Eukaryota > Metazoa > Chordata > Mammalia > Rodentia > Sciuridae > Urocitellus > Urocitellus parryii. Next base: position 7,762,794 of record NC_135536.1, read on the forward strand.
CCATTGCACCATGCTCACATGCTGTGGGGCGCCATCCCCACGGTCTGGTGTCAGAAGTCCTTGGAATTGATTGGGGGTGAGTAGAGAAAAAGCTGGAGCTTATTTTCTTTATTTTTTCCTAACACAAACACAATGTTCAAATAAGTGAGTTGTGCAGTCACTGGTCGCCCCGGTGGGGAAGGCAGTCCTCAGGGACAGGGCTCAGTGGGAAAGGCACACTGACCGGCACACTCTGCAGCCTGCAGAAACTGCACCAGACGCTCGTGGCGCAGGCACAGAGCTAACAGTAGCTGCTGCATCTTACCTCGAGCGGATCTTCCATCTTGCCGCAGTCTGGCTGGGCAAAATAACCTGGGGGTTGACAAGCAACTTGTGAAGATTGAAACAGCAGGAGGAGCCGCTTTATTACGGGACAGCAGAGGTATATATACCCAACTAACTACACACAGCTTAACTTAATTAACATCATCTAGATACAGCACTCAGTCATTAAGGAATCCCTATCATCTTCATGGCTCACTGGTTACTTCACAAACCATTTCTCCTGGCAAACTGCCAGGCGCCATCTTGACTTGGTTGTGGCCCTCAACACCGTCTGTCCTTGCCGAGCTCATCTCAAATAGTCCCACATTCAGTAAGCACATTTCCAACAGTGTCACCAACTGTGAAGGACAGAGTGGCACCAGGGAAGGTTTCCATGGGAACGTGGTGTTTGTCCTGAGGGTGGCAACTGGAAACCACACAGGTCCCCTGGGTCTCAGAGGTGACAGCAGGTGTGGTGGCCTTTGCTGTGGCCACTGTGAGCCAAGGTTGGCTGGGGCTCCTTGTCACACATGCTCATGGGTGCACCAGCAGTGCACGGAAGGGTGTCGGGAACCCCTCATGGTCTTGCTTCAGAATGGGAGGAGGGGAACCAGAGTTGCTCTGAGGGCGGAAATACACACCCGAGTTTCCCCAGGCCATGGTGGCCATCCCAAATGGGAGTGTTTTGGTCAGCTTTTTAAAATTGAGTCTAAAAGACCTGGCAAGAACAATTTTAGAGGAGGAAACGAATTTGTGGGCTCGTGGTTTCAGAGGTCTCAGTCCATAGACAGCAGACTCCATTTCTCAGGGCTGGAGGTGAGGCTCAACTGTTGAGAGCCACAGCCAAAGGGGCCCCAGCAAACTTCCAGCTGCCAGCAAACTTCTAGCTGCCAGCAAACTTCCAGCTGCCGGCTGATGATTGGCTCACAGTGGCCCCAGCAACATCTAGCTGATTGGCTCCTCTGCGGTCATGTTCATTGGGCTGTTTCCCTGCCCTTCAGACTACGGAACTGCTCATTGGGGGACTTCTTTGGCTCCGCCCACGTGACCTAGCCAATTACAAACTTTTGTGATGTTTAAAGATTCTGTATTTAATTTATTTTCTGATAGTCAGTATATAGTTAATGCTATAGTATCCCTTGAAGATGCTGGTAGGATTTCCCCTTCTTCTACTGTTTTCTCTTTGTTTTCCACTATACAAAGTTTAATCTGGGACAGAAAAGATCCATTCTTTATAGGACATATCAGGGCACATACAGGATTGCCTGGAGCCCTTAGTTTGGGCAATGATTTAGCAGATAAAACTACACATGACGTACATATTTTCTCTATACTAGAAGAAGCTATAAATTTTCATAAAAGGTTCCATGTCAACGCTAATACTTTACAAAAGCATTTTAAAATAACTAAGGAGCAAGCTAGACAAATAATAAAACAATGTCAAAATTGTGTGACCTTTTTACCACAAGTTAATCTTGGAGTCAATCCTAGAGCATTGATACCTAACCATATTTGGCAGATGGACGTCACACACTTGCCAGAATTTGGAAAATTAAAATATTTGCATGTTACAGTTGATACTTCTTCTGGATTTTTGATGGGCTCCCTTCATGCCGGAGAAAAAACTAAAGATGTTATAGCTCATTGCTTACAAAATTTTGCCACTGTGGGCATTCCAAAACAGTTAAAAACAGATAATGCCCCTGGTTATACATCTACTTCTTTTAAACAATTTTGTTCATCATTTGGCATTACTCATATAACAGGAATCCCATACAATCCACAGGGACAAGGCATAGTTGAAAGAGCTCATCAAACTATTAAAATGTACTTATTAAAGCAAAAAGACGGAATTGGGAAGGGGTATATATTCCCCAAAGATAAACTTAAAATAACCCTTTTTACTCTAAACTTTTTAAATTTGGATTCATCAGGACTTAGTGCTGCAGAAAGGCATATGTGTCCAAAAAATGTACATAAGCCCAAGGTACTTTGGAAAGATATTCTAACAGGACAATGGAAAGGTCCTGACCCAGTAATTTTCTGGAGTCGAGGGTCTGTTTGTGTGTTTCCACAGGAAGAACAGCAGCCGATTTGGATTCCAGAGAGATTAACCAAGGTCCTGACCCAGTGATTGTCTGGAGTCGGGGGCCTGTTTATATGTTTCCACAGGAAGAACAGCATCCGATTTGGATTCCGGAGAGATTAACTAAAATCCTGACCCAGTGATTGTCTGGAGTCGGGGGTCTGTTTGTGTGTTTCCACAGGGAGAACAGCAGCCAATTTGGATTCCAGAGAGATTAACTAAAGCGAATTCTACAGACCAAAAAGAAGATGATTTGGCTCAAATCAATAATAGCTGATATCCAAAACTCCAATTTGGCTATCCTTACATCTGCGACAGAACCAGGATGCTTTTTTCAATATCTGTTTTATTATTGCCCTTTCCCATATCATGAAGTTCTATTTTGTTTTTTGAGCTCATACAGACCTAGGTTAATGTTTTGCTGATCAGTTCTATTTGTTTTCCTTTTTTGACTATTGAGTTTTTAAACATTGCAATGGAGATTTCACCTATAAAAAGTTATAAGGCCTTTACTATTATGTTATGTGTTGTATGTATTATATTATGTGTGCACACTTGTGTTTTGTGTTATATGTTTGAATGTACATATGTCCATATATCATATATGATTGAGCGCTCATAAAAAAAAAATGGATCCAAAAATTTGTTTTTATTCACGTGATTTAAATGGTTTAATTTAAATTGGGTAAATAACTGTTAAGAAGGTTAACAGATCTGTTTGTTTACTTTCACCTATTCTTTTCATTATATTTAATAATTCTTTTCAAAATAATGTAAATTGTTAAGAAAATTGTTTTCTTTTAGTGCCTTCTAGAATGTTACACAATTATTAATATTAACCATTATTGCCAAAATTCCTATCTTCATCCCAGTGCCAGTGAAGATAATGTAAATTGTTAAGAAAATTGTTTTCTTTTAGTGCCTTCTGGAATGTTACACAATGTTTTCTTTAGCCATTATTGCCAGAATTTCTATCTTCATCCCAGTGCCAGTGAAGAATTGTTAAGAAAATTGTTTTCTTTTAGTACCTTCTAGAATGTTATATAATTTTTTCTTTAGCCATTATTGCCAGAATTCCTATCTTCATCCCTGTGCCGGTGAAGACAAAGATAAAACTAATCTACAGTTTCTGCAATAGCCATCACTGAACCGCTTACAGAACTTGCCTAAACTATGTGTCACTTGTATGCATTGTAAACTCACTTGTATGCATTGTGAACTATCTGTTGGTGCAGCGACTTGTGGTAGTGTTGGAGTATTGATTTGGTATATCTTCCTCCCTTCTGCTTGTAATGATCGTTCAGCTATTTGGGGGCCAACAGAGGTGAGGCAAAGAACCTCACCCCCCCGCTGGTACCTCTCCACAGGTGTGGCTGTATACTGGACCGGTAGTCAATGACGGGTAAGATCCAATTACAATGGTACCAACCTAAGACAGGAGGCTGACGCCCTGAGGTCAGCTCATCCGAAGACGGGTAAGGACCATATGTAGTATTGGACAACCTAAGGCAGGCACGGTCCCTAAGCCACATGCTTGTTGTTTAAACAGAGAGGGGGAGATGTTGAGAACCACAGCCAAAGGGGCCCCAGCAAACTTCCAGCTGCCAGCAAACTTCCAGCTGCCGGCTGATGATTGGCTCACAGTGGCCCCAGCAACATCTAGCTGATTGGCTCCTCTGCGGTCATGTTCATTGGGCTGTTTCCCTGCCCTTCAGACTGCCAGCTGATGATTGGCTCACAGTGGCCCCAGCAACATCTAGCTGATTGGCTCCTCTGCAGTCATGTTCATTGGGCTGTTTCCCTGCCCTTCAGACTGCCAGCTGATGATTGGCTCACAGTGGCCCCAGCAACATCTAGCTGATTGGCTCCTCTGCAGTCATGTTCATTGGGCTGTTTCCCTGCCCTTCAGACTATGGAACTGTTCATTGGGGGACTTCTTTGGCTCCTCCCACGCGACCTAGCCAATCGGCCTCAAGAGCAGGAGGATTGTGGGAGGTGGTGGTTGGTGTGTGGGAGAGGCGTGTGGAAGCCGGTGGTGGCAGTTGGGCTCTGAGGGTTTTTCCTGAGGAGCTGTTTTGTTTGGCGTTTGTAGTTTTAAAAATAAAGTTTGTTTCTTTTGACAAGTGGCTCCTGAATTGTGCCCAGCCAGACTGCGGCACTCAACATCGTGGAGGAAGAGTGTGGTGGAGGGAAGTGACTCACATGATGACCAGGAAGCAGAGAGAAACTCCATAGATACAAATATACACCCCAACACCAGGCCCCCAATGTCCAACCTCCTCCAGCCTCGCCCCACCTGCCTTCACTTGGTTAATCTCATCAGGATTACTGATGTGCTGATTGGGTCAGTGGTCTCCTAACCCACCACTTCACCTCGGAATGGCCTTGCATTGTCTCACTCATGAGCTTTGGGATATTTAAGATCTAAACCATAACAGGGAGGGCGAGCTGCTGACCTGGTGCAGGCTGGAGGGGATTCATTGGTTACCTTTCCAGACCCTATTAAATAGTGTCCATGTTCTGAACTCCTAGAACCTACAAATGTGACCCTATTTGGGAAAAAGATCTCTGCAACCATGAGTAAGTTAAGGATTTGAGGATCAGAAGATAACCATGGGGACTTCTTCAGTCAATGAGAAATGTCCGCAAGAGAGAAGAAGGCAGGAGAACTGAGACCGAAGAGGACAGGCGTCTGACCACAGAGGCAGATCTTGGAGCTTGTGCCAAGGTCAAGGTCTGCAGGAGCCACCAGAACTGGAAGGAGCAAGGAGGGGGCTCCCTCCTAGAGCCTCTGGGGGGGCCTAGCCTGTCCTCACCAGGCTTTCTGACTTTGGCCTCCAGAACTTTGAGAGTCTAAATTTCTGTTTTATTAAACCACCTATTCATGGTAGGTACAGTCTCCTTGGGAAACACAGCAGGAGTGACTTTTTAATAGTCATGGGAAACTGGACTCACCAGGTATTGTAATAATGAGAGTTATCATGCCTTAACTGTGCTGTGCTTATTTTTCAATTGCACTCCAGGACGGAAAGGTAAGTGAATCATGCCCTGTGATGTGTTTATGAAACGTCATTGACACTGGTCATCCATTCATCCACCTTTATCCCAATGTTCCTTTCAAGTTTCTCTCCATCAGTCTTCAGTGTGTATGCAAGAAGTTCTTGCAAAATGGATAGCATTCTCTATTCATGTATTTTAATTTACATAAATGTCACATTTTAAGTTATATTCTACTTTTTTTAACTGTTTTCACTGATGTTCTGTGTGTACATCTGGTCTGTTGGCTTCAGTTGCTGCCTGGTCTTCCAGAGCTCTCCTTAGTCTGTCCACTTTACCAGTAATGGGCCCCAGGCTGCCTCTAAAGTCCTGTGCTGAGTGTCCACAGGCCCCTCCTCCTCCAGGTACAAGGGGTCCATTTGGCTGAAATATGTCAGTCCATCCAGCATTCATTAAGCACTTATTGCATGCTGGCCCGCGTAAAGCATTGCACACAGCTTTTAAGCACTTATTTTTCTAATTTCACTTGACAAGTAGATAGTTAAGAGGTAGATCAGGATAAAACACTCTTAGAAATAAAACTAAGATTCAAACAAGAGGTGTCTGATCAGAAAACAAACAGTATTCTTTTGGACTTCTGCATGTTAAACAGGTTCTCTGAACTGAGTCATTGAAACTCTTATCTAGTGGTGTGCTCGTCAGTGACTGGATAATGTCAGTTTTTTAAATTTATACATGATATATGGTATATAATATCTCGTTCAATCTTCTCAGTGGAAGAGAAAACCGGGAAGAAGGGTTAAGTGATACTGAGAGACACAAGGCTGACAGCAGGATTGAAATACAAGGTCAAGTCCTCCAACCGGTAATTCTGCACTGCAGATGGAAGCGGAAGGCAGGCTCACCTTTAGAGACAATGTTGACTTTTGCATCATGAAGAGTTAGTAGCATTGTCTGTGATTGACATGAGCATTGCACCTTTGATGATCAGACTGCTGAGAGACACACACTCTCTCTCTCTCTGTGCATCCCAGGCCAATGGCCCCTTGCTCAACCTCTGCTGTCCACTGGGATTAACTCCTCCCCAGGCAGTGTCCTCTTTCTGCACCTTGTGCTGAGTTCCAGACTAAGTGGGACCCCATCTCCCTGCGCATCTCTTCTATGACCTGGGAGTAAGGACGTGGGAGGAGAGTGAAGCAATGGCTACATAAACAAATTAGTTGTATCAACACATTTCCAGGGAAATATTCAAGCTCCTTAAGAGCACGCACTGCTCTCGAGCATCCTCAAGCACTTCCCAAGCACCCTTCGCCATACAAACAAATGATGGACTAATTACAAGCCATTCTTATCTATTCATTAATCCCCGTCCTCCGAGGGCCGCTACTTAGCTGTAGGCTGGCCTACTTCTGGTTAGCGTCTGTCCTTGAAGGAAATAAAATTAGATTTCTTTAAAAATATTTTCTAGATCCAATTTCTCATCATTCACACAGAAGGCCCTCCAGATAATTAGCGTGATTTAGAGGGGTTTTGTGGTCACCGTATACCTTAGCGTCTTACTCATGTTGTCCAGAGCTTACAAGTTGGAGAAATGAGAGTCCACCGGGCCGTTTTCCCAAACTCCCCATGGCTCACGGATTATTGGGAAGAACTTAAATTGTAGCCTTGGTTGAGGTTTTATTTGAAAGTTGGTGTAACAGGGAAAAAGCAAGAGATAGCCAAAAACCAAGAAAGGAAAATGTAGAGGAGGAATCTAAGTTTTAGACAGTTTGGGGATTCTCTCGGCTTGGTGGCTGGCCTGTTAACCAAGGCTACTCCACCCATGTCTTATGCACAGCCAGGAACACCCACAAGAGCCAGAACTCACTGCAGTGCAGGGGCTCCATGGCCTGGCCCTCCAGTCCCTGCCTGAGGAGTCTGGCCAGCATGACCTCAGTGCAGCTGTCATCCTTATCTTGTGACCTAGGACCTGAACTGGGCCTGCCCCCTTCCTCTTGCCCTTCCTTCATTCCTGGCATTAGGAGATCCGATCTTCGAGGTTATGGCAAAGGCTCAGCTGGACAATACCCAGGGTCCCCTGCAAGGGGGGAGCTCACTCCTGCTTAAGACTCAAGGTTACAGCCTAGTTGGCAGAGGTGATCCTCTCTCAGCAAGGCAGGTTCTTGGAGAGTGTGTTAGTTCCTAAGGCAGCCATACTTGATGGCTTAAGATACCAGCTATTTATTCTTTCCTAGTCTCTGAAGTCAAGGTGTAGGTGGGGCTGTGTTCTTTCTGAAGTCTCTAGAGAAGGATCTTTTTAAACCTCTTTGTTGCTTTTCTGGTTGCTGATAATCCTTGGTGTTTCTTGTTTCAAATTTCAGCCTTTATCTTCACATGGTAATCTCCCTGTGTGTGTCTCATCTTATTTATGTCTACACCTAAGTGGAGTATGACCTAGCTTTAACTCAGTTATCTCTGCAAAAACCCTATTTCCAAATAAGATTGCATTGAGATGTTGTAGGAAGACATGAATTTTGGGGAGACGTTACTCAACTCCAAACAGAGAGATATGAAAATTTTATCAAATCGGATTATCATTGTGAGAGTTTGAAATGTACATAGGATAAAAACAGATAAAAGATTTTGTTTACCCATTCATCAGTCCAAATCATCCATTATCCATCTGTCCATCCATTCATGTATCCAATGAATATTTGCTAAGCAATAATTACAGACCAAGTAGAATGTGAAGACAAGAAAATCAGCAAGACTTGGACCTTTCTCGCAATGAATCTACCACTCAGAACTAGTTAAGAAATGAAAACAAACCCATGTCCTTTAAGAGGAAATGGACACAAATCAGGTACAAAGAGAATTCAGAGAAGGAAAAACTATATCCTGCAAAAGGAATTAGACTAAAACTCATGGAAGGGATGGTTTTGAATAGAATCTTGAGGTTGAAAAGCATGTGGAAAAAAGGCTTAAGAGAAATGAATTTCTGTTTCAGGGGTCTATGCAATCTCAGGCTGAATATGCCCCACAATCTCATGTGAACAAAGTTTATTTCTTAAAGGAACCCTGTGTGCAATTGCTCTTTTACTTTTCCCTTCTCTCTTCAGTATGTTGAGGAGAGCAAATGTGCCCGGCCAACACCTGTGTTGTCAGTCTATGGATTATGAAGGGCCCCATGACTGCTATTGTAAATTCCTTAGGACGGAAGATCCATCGGGATATTTGCCAGGGGCAAAGTTCACCACTGAGAATAACTTAGGCAGCAAGTGACTTCCTCCCCTACAATCAATTATTAAGATGATTATACCATGTCTTGAGAGTACACTACTAAATGAGAGAGTTTTGCAGAGATCCCGATTTTTCCGTAAAACTCTGAAAATCCAATACACAGAAAGCCTATCCATTAGAAAATAGCAGTACAGCCTGGTCACTGAGTAATTAGAAACAGCAGTCTTTATACAAGGCTCAAAGATATTCAGATAGCTCAAATAGAGCTTGCTTAAGTACGCATACACACACAGAGAGGAAGCCTTTGGATCCATGCCAGACCTGGTGGAAAATACCCACCCCTTCCCAAGCAGAATGCTCAGGCAGGGAGTTAAAGACCTCGCTGTTGGGAGGGCCTTAGATGGATTATCTATGTGCTTACAGCTTAAGTTCTACTCCCTAGTCTTCTAAACAAATAAATAATTGAAGCCCATTACCACTTTCCCGGCCCTCTTCACATGCTTCTTGGGCTCCCATCAAAGCCAAGCTCCGTGTCAAAGGCAGCAGCCACATTGAGCAGGATCTCAGGGAGACTACTGATTAATTGCTTTTGCATTTTGGAAGTGCATCCAAAGATGTTGTAAAATAGTGTTTGTTTTTGCTGTTGCCAAACCTTGTTTAGGAGGGCCCTGGAGGGTGACACTGATGTGCTCAAGATGGTAGAGAGGCGAGAGTGATCAGCCCAGGTGTGCCTGCCAACCTGCTCCCTGCCCAGCTTCAAAAGACAGGTACAGGGAGGGACGGGGTGGTGCAGAGGGACTGCGGTCCCCCCCTGCTGGAATGGCCTCAGCCCCTCCACTCCTTTCCTCGGAGACTTACCGTCAACGCAGACAGCCAATTGGAGTTCTGAAAAATCCCCGATTTGCTGGCAATCAGGAGACAGAAATAGAAAACCGAGGGGAGGCTTGCCCTCCGACGCAGGGTGGGTGCCAAAGACCTCACTGAAATTTGGTACTGGATGTCGAGGGGCACGCACGCATTTCACTGTGGCCAATTCTGTCAGCATCGGCAGGCCTCACACTGCGACCTGCCTTTCTGCCCCTCGCCTATCAACTCCACATGTTGCCCCTGTGGCCGTCTTTGTACTTAATAGAACTTGTCAAAACATATCTATCAGCCATACAGAGAGCAGACCTGGGTGGTCAGGGAGTGCTGGCCGGGGCACACTGCCATTCCTGGCAGCTGCACAGACTCCCCTGCCCGGCTCTCCCCCAAATGAAGGGCAGATCACACAAGCTGTTGAGTCACTGAGTTTTAAATAATTCTCACACCAGCAGCTGGATTGACAGCACACTGGTGTTTATTTGAAGTCCCCGATCTATGCTTTCATGTGGAGTTTTGGGGGCTCTCAAAACACAAGATGTGTTTCCTCTTGCTGGGAGATGCTTTTCACACCTTGAATGTGTAGGTTTACAGATGCACAGAGCAACGTATAGAGACACATGGACACACATTATTTTATAAATTTGCATGTGCGTTAAGAGGATGTATGTGCTGTAGATTTATGTACACATGCACACACAATGCAGCAGTGTTTTAGATACAAACTGATATGGACGTAATTACACATATGCACACGTGTTCATCTACAGATATATGATGGTTCTTAGGGGCCAAGTGGATTGTGTGTGAACGTTGCACACACATGCATAAATATATAACCATTTCTGTCCCTGGAATCACAACACAGCATGTCCTTCCAAGAAATCGCTCTGTGTGGTTCCCAGTGACATCTCCCTGCCAGGCGTCCGACTTTCCCTGAGCCACGTCCAAGGCCACTGGAATTCTTTGCGGATGGCGTCCAGCTGGGGCTCACCCATCCATTACTGGCTCAGGACTGCAAGGAAGGAGGCTCTGGAGTGGCTCTAAATAATCATAGGACAAATGGGAAGCCAGCCACCCCCACCTCAGAGCCTGGCCCTGGTACCACGGGGAGTTAGTTCCAGGTAGATCCCCAGAGGAGGTAGCAAAGTCTATCCTGATGGCCCCTTCACCAGGTCACCTGCAGTATGCAGGCCATGCATGTGTGGGCAGCCAGTTCCCTGAGCTCCCAGTGGACGGCTCCTCAGGCCAGGGCTTTGCAGCCCCAGATGCAAATTCTAGCAAATCAGTTTGGTTGCTGGCAAAACAAGGCTGGTGACACTACACTATCCAGCAAAATCACATCAGCTGCGGGAACACACAGCTCCAGCATTTCCGTGGCTTCTCACACGTGTCATGCCTTGCTCTTGTCACACCCCGACCAGGATGGCTGGTGGAGGTCCTGCCCTGAGGAGCAGCTCTGTGACCTGGGCTCCATCCTTCCTGGGCCTCTTTGATCAGGAGCAAAGCCAGTGCACAGAATCCCAATACTGGTTTTAGAGTCCAACGGCCAGAGATTAGTCTTAGGGCCCAAACTTTCTGCCATTTGATCTGAGAAGTGTAGTTTAGTTGAGTGCCCAGAAGACAAGGGGGTTTGGAGTCACATCTACCTGGCAGGGCCGTGAGCATCAGGAGTCCCTGTATTCAAAGCCTTCAGTGAGGTGCTGGACTCTTAGCGGGTCCACAAGTCATCGTGCATACATTCACTGTTATTATTATTTGTTATTGTTTGGTTGTGAGATATCCCCCCAAAGCTCATGTGTGAGTCAGTTCAGAGGAGAAATGATGGGGTTGTGAAAGCCTGAACCCCATCAGTGAGTTAATTCCCTGATAGGGATTAACTGTGTGGTAGCCAAAGGCCGATAGGGTGCGGCTGGAGGAGGTGGGGCACTGGGAGTGTGGCTTTGGGGTATGTATTTTGTTATCTGGGTGTGGGGGGGTCTCTCTCTGCTTTCTGATCATCAGGTGAGCTGCTTCCCTCTGCCACACTCTTCCTCCAGGATGTTCAGCCTCCCCTTGAGCCCTGAGGAATGGAGCCTGCTGTCTATGGACTGAGACCTCTGAAACCTTGAGTCACCAAATCAAAAATCAACTTTTCTTCCCCTGTAATTGTTCTGGTCAGGTCATTTAGTCAAATCAGTGAAAAAGCTAACTAAAACATTGTTGTTCATCAGCTAGAGAAGCAATCTTTTGCAACACTTTTTTTAAACATCACATTTTAAGCCAGTTGCAGGGGTTCACACTCTAATCCAGGATTTGGGAGTTAGAGGCGGAAGGATCACAAGTTCAAGGTAAGCCTGGGCAACTTAGTAACACCCTGTCTGAAATTAAATGATAAGAAGGGTTTGGGATGTAGGTTTAATCCACAGAACCACAAAAAAAAAAAAAAGAAAGAAAGAATCACATTTTAAGCTGATATTTACCTACACATACAAACAGTACATCATATTTACTACACTATATTTTATTATAAGCAGGAAATACTGAGTATTTTATATTCTGAGAATATACTAGAACCCAAAATACAATATTTTCTCTCTAAACTAATCTAAATTATAGATATAGAGGCATATTACATAAGTTAGACTTTAAAATATTGTATTTTCTATCCCTAAGTTAGATATTGATATTGCATACAAATGCAGACACACACACACACACTCTCCCAGGAAGTCCTGTGGCATTAACTCTTGCTTACTATACAGTCTCTATGATCCTGCAGTCTGCAAGCCTCCGGGGGAGGGCCCCTGCATCAGCCAGCAAGGTCATGTGATCTGTGCATGGGGAGGTCCTTCCTGGTGTCTGAATCACATGAGCACAGCTGGTGGGGATCCTGTGCCCCATGTCCTTGTAACTGGGACAGAGCACTGAGAGTTGAGAAAACCACCAAAAACACTGAGCCATGTCCTGTGCTGTTCCCAGACCTGGATTAGATTTCTGACTCAAGTTCACTGGTCATGTGATGTTAGGCAAACCACTTTCCTTTTCTAACTGAGTTTTTCCATCTGTAAAATGTGAAAAAAAGAGAACCAACCTTTAGGAGAGTAATCTTGAGGATACCGTAATGAGATAATGTAAATAAAATCCTTAGCATGAGACAGAGTTCATAAACAGTGACTTGATTTAAAATATCTGTGATGCTTAGTGAGCACATCTGGCTTTAAGGCAGAGCTGGGAACGCACAGACCTACATAGCAACTCTGAGACACTCATTTTCCATCTCCATGTTCAACTGATTCTAACAACGAGGACAGAGGTCAGTGTGTGGGCTGACCCCCCCCAACTCTTTTCCAGGGTGTAGTCTGTTGCCATACGATGGACCTTATGCCCAATCCACAGACACCAGGATCTTGTAATTCAAGAGAGACAGCATTTTGCTATTGGAACTAAATAGTCTCAGGACTATTTGGTCAACATTCCAATATCTCTAACTTTCCAGCACGGTGTCCCCATTACTGAGAATATAAGCTGATTGAGTAGCTTCAATTTTTTTTCTCTCTTGGAAAATGGATTCCGACCATGCTATTTTGTACTATGTGAATATGAACTTGAAGCTGCCTGTTCATTTTTCAGCCTCCTACACTAAAGTACTCGTAGGTCCCTGTATACTCCACTGTGCATAGAAAGGTGCTCCAAGGGAAGAGGTGAACTTTTTTATCGTTAAAGACAGGAAAGCATGAAAATCAGCACTGTAAGATCATTTCTCTAGAAAGTCTTCTTCTGGGATTATGGAAATTGGGTAAGTTTTTTACATGGCACTATCTAAATATGTATTTGTTCTAAAAAGTATACCTCCCACCCCCAAATCCGCCTGATTAAGAAAGGAGAGCATTTTTTTAGTGCAAGGGAGTGTGTTCAGAACCATGGATGTGCCAGTAAGCACAACCTGAACTTGGCCAATTTGCAGAGAGCCTGGACCTCAGTTTTCTCATTTGTGCAACGAGGAAGCTTGATCTCAGCCTTTGAGGCTATGTCTTTGGAAGTGTGCTCTGATGACCACTAGAGATCAGGTCCTGGGCTCGCCTCAAAAGTTCTGAATAAGCAGCTTCATTTTTAGCCAGCACCCAAAGTGATTCCCATGCATGCTCTTTCCTAAAGTTCTCCTCGTAGAAATATTATAGGATGACAGTCCTGCTGAGTGTCTGTCTTGCAGAGGGATTATGTGTGGAAGCGTGACTAGCTTACCACCTCACACTGCAGTAGGACTGTTTTCAATTTTCCCTTTTAAAAACGCTGTCAATGATTTATGGTTTGGGTTTGGAATGACCTCCCCCGCAAGTTCTTATGCTGAAAACATGGTCCCCAGTGCACAAGGTTTGGAGGTGAGGCTTTTAGGAAATGATGGGGTTGTGAGGGCTGTAACCTCCTAAGTGGATTGATCAATCCACTAATAATGTGAATGGCTTTAGTGGGAGGTGGAGAAAATGACTGGAAGGTGGGCCATGGCAGGAGGAGGTAGGTTATGGAGGGTGTGGCCATGAGGAATATCTGTGTTTGGTTCCTTTGCTTCTAGGCTTGCATAGACAGCTTTCTACCAGTGTGCCCTTGAGCCATGATGCTCTTCCTCATCTGAGGCCTAGAGCAAAGGAGTCGACAGGCCAGGAACTGAGACTTCTGAAACCATGAGAATAAACTTTTTCTTCTCTAAGTTGTGCCTGTCAGGTATTTGGTCACAGTGATGCATCTAATCCATCTTCACAGATTCCCCTCGACCACCACTTGTCACAGAAAATCTTGCCATACTCTTTCTTTCCCTTACATCATCCATCCCTGTAATATTCCGCTGGCCTGACTTGAAGGACTCAGCTTTGTATTCCGATGTCTATTCGCAGGTTTACCTTCAGCTTAGTGGTCACTCTGTCTGGGTGGTTCTCCAGCATCCCCAGGACAGGGTGTGCATCTGCCTCCTGTGCAGTCCCAGAAGGTCACTCATTCTTTGCACTCTTCCTTTCCGCTGCTTGCCTCTGTCTTCCTCAGTAAATAATTTGTTGAACAAGCAAATTATAGAATCCCTGTTACAACCATTCAAGGTAATCTCACTCAACTAGCTGTTTTCAGCTTTCGTTCTAGAAAGCGATAGCCCTATCTCATAACCGGCATGGCACGTGACATTGATTGGTTCTGTCCTCCAGTGTGCTTGCTCATCCATCCTAGGCTCCCAACAGTGGTCTGCACCTTGCTAAGTGGCAAGGACACCCCAGGAACAAGGACAGCATCTTGTCTTTGTCTTCTGTGAGCTCTGGCTCCCGAGGAAGTTGGCAGCATCAGTGGGAAAAGTGAAATGCATGGGTAGTGGGTCTGACGTGCTGGGGGCGCAGAGGAGGTAGGCCCTGCACCCTGTTTTGGGGTCTTCCAGGGCTACCCAGATAGGGTGAAATCTAAGCTGAAGATAAAGAACAGGAAAAGCGAGGCAGAGACAAAGTGGTAGAGTGTAGCCGCATCTGCACCTTGACCTTGGGCATGGTAATCATTTGTCCTTGACTTTCTCCCAAGTGCTTTCACACATGGAAGTTTTGCTTCCTGGCCTGAATGGCGAAGCCACCACAGATGTCTGCTTCCTCTTTTGTGATCCTCAGTGGACCCCGCCCAAGCTCCAGCATCCACTGCTGTTTGGCTCATACTGAATACCCAGCAGGCGCATGTGCAGGTGCAGACCTCAGGGTGAGCTCCTAGACACTTGCTCGCTGTGCCTTTCGCCTTCCTCTCTCTCTTGCATTTTCCTTCTACGTGAAGACTCACCAATCCATCGCCTCCCCTGAGCAGGATAGTGATAGTAAGTGCCATGTCTGGGAGGGGTTGTGACAGTGGGAGTGGCAGGGCCAGGAGCATCTAGACAGCACACACCCTGCTAAAGGAATTCAAGTTCATTGCTCTGTTCTTTCAAAACACTGAGCCAACCAAACAGACCTCTCCAATGGGAGGGAACCTCTGGCCACGCCTCTGCCTCTGCCCTCCTCTGTGAGGTCCCCCGGGCGTGCTCCTGGGTTATTTATTTTTCCATCCCCGGAGTTTGGTACGGAGTAGGTGTTCAGGATCTGTCTGTGGTCGAAGGAAACGAACTTTCCCAGCAGAGCTTTGGAAACCACCGGCTGCGCCAGTTCTCTTCTCATCCACTCTGAGAGATTACTGGCTCAGAGTGAGGTGAGTCGGAGCACTGAAAAGAAAGACTCTGAAGTGACAGCAGCTTGGCCCACGTCAATCACTCAGCACAAGACCCAGTGGAGATTCACGGGTAGCAATGCCTGCCGGATGCCGTGGCGTTCCATGTCATGTAAGCACAAATCAAAACTGAACTAATGATTTGTTTCTCTAGTTGATCCAAGTATTCATTGAAGGCCATTCTTGTCATGTCATTCTTGTGCTCAAAACTCTTGTCATTGGTCTGAGTGCAAAGACTAGGGCATCCTGTGTGCCCCAGACCCTTGAAGGACCCTGCAGGACACAGAGCTCCCCAGCCCCTCCCTGGGCTCCAGCCACACCCACCTCCCAGCCTTGGGTTTTCCTCCTTTCTCCACAGCAGCTGCATTGGCAGGTCCTCTGCCGCAGACTCCTCCCAGTCCAGCCCTCTGCTCAGTCCTCCTTCAGCTCTTAGCTGTTGAGGTTCTTCTTCAAGATACCATCTCCTGACACCGCAGGCCAGGCACAGTCCCTCAGCCACGCTGCCGTCACGCTGCCGTCACGCTGCACACCATCCCTTCAGAGAGCAAATGCTGGCCGTGATGACACAGCTGTCATGAACCCCGGGGACCATTGCTTGAACTGGCAGGAGCAATGTTGGTGTTGAACCAACACCTACGGCCGAGTTTGACACAGAACCAGTGATCAATAAATATTTGTGGAGTGGAGGACTGGGGGAAGTGGGAGGTGCCATTGGGTGTTGGCCAGGCCACAGGGCTGTTACTCAATGGCCCTGCAGTGGCTCTGCTCCTAAAGGGTGGGACAGGGGTGGAGATGAGGACTCTGATCCTGGAAGACTCTTTCTGGGCTCTGAATCTGGGCGGCCTCCAGCCAGACGTCCAGAGGACATTCATGGGGTTTGTGCTGCTTTCGCGGCAGTCTGAGACCTGTACAAAGTAGGTCAGGTACCATAATATAATTCGACAAGTCGCTCACGAGAGACCCGGCTGTCCCAAACAATTCAAGTCAGAGAACCAGGCCACGGCTGAATAATCAGAGGACGGGGACGCTGATTAAGGTGATAGGGCATAATGAACCCAGGGCAACAGAGATGTCTGACTCCCTGTGAGATCAGTGATCAAGGCTGCGCCCGTGTCCTCTCTTCACGGCATGAGGGACGCTAGCCTGTGACACGTTAGGTCAACCCAGGCATGCAGTCACGGTTCCTGTAAAAACAGGCACTAGGATCCCATATCAAGTTTAATTCAGAGCTTGGATTTATAGGGGACCTCCATGGTGACCTCATAGAGCCTCTCATGACAAGGTCACTCTCAGACACCCCTCCCTTGTCTTTTTTTTTAAAAAAAAAAAAACAAAAAAATAAACATCCCTGGACTCTTTCAATCCTTCCTATTTTGTGGCAAAGCAGCTTCAAAATCTATCAAAGAAACCAACAGGAGTTAAAAATGAGATAATTGTTATATAACAAAAAAAAATTCAGTTTCACCAAAGAAGATTTTAGCGATCAAGACAAGAAGGACCTTGGGGTTTGGGGCTGCTCCGAAGGAAATTGAGGAGGATGGTCCTCCTGAGCAGTCTTCTGCTGGACTCCAGCCAACAGATAAACACCCCGACTTCTGGCGGACGCTCCACACCTTTCTCAATCGGCCTCAGCCTGCCTCGGTTTCCCCTGACGACTGTCCAGCCCACAGGGGTTCTTGCTCCTCCCCAGAATCTCACAGCCAACACCCAGGCGCACATCACAGCCCGCATTAGTCGCTCACCCCGCGGTAGGTCTGGCCTCCTGCAAGGCTGTGTCCTTGTCAAGGAAGGAGCTTTAGTCCGTCTCTTCTCATATAAGCCTCTGTGCCCACTATAGTTTCTGGCAAGCAGGTGACATCACTCACGTGTTGGCTGAGCTCATCTGGGGGAGAGGGGACGTGTCAAGGATGTGGAGCTGAAAGGTGCACGCCATAAACATGGGGACTTTTCTCCAAGGCCAGGTGAAGACACTGGTGGCTTATAGGAGAGTGTGGCTGACAGCTTTGGGCTTAAGACCAGTCTGGACATGGGGAGCGGGGAAGAGCCCACCCCCCCCCCAAAAAAAAAACACTTGCAGGAGTGTGGGGGCCCCGGGGGAGCAGGGGAGGGGACACTCACAGCCTGGAAAGAGTAAGGAAAGGAGCTCTCAGGACAAGCAAGCCTTGTGGGCACTGGGCTGAGGGTGCGGAGGAGGTTCCAGAACTCTGCCATGAACAAACGGGTACATGGATATGCCATTCAGCGAGATGGGGCGCTGTTCTGGATGGGGTACTGACCTCTCTGGGCCTCAGTCTGTATTTGTATAACCTACAAACAGAAATGCAGGTGTTATACGATGGATGTAAACCCCAAGGCTCAGCACACCCCAAAAGTTGTAAGAATCAATTCTTATCCCTGCATTTCTGTGTTGTCAAAGTCTCTAGTATTAATGTTGAGTATTCAAAATCAGAAATAAGTATTTTTTTTAAAAAAATACATATTTTGACTCTTCAGAATGATTATTGACATATTCATTCAGTTCCATCATCATATAAATAAATTTTCCCTTGGCTTGTGTGGTTTTGGTGATAAAAGGCATATGAGTTATGTGCCTCTACAGGACTTGGCTGTGAGTTTCTGTTTTTTTTTTTTTGGGGGGGGGTTAATTACTCAGTTTTTCGTAATCTGAAGTTCTTGGTTGTTTTTGTTGGAGGGTGGCACCAGGGATTCAACTCAGGGGCACTCAACAACTAAGCCACATCCCAGCCCTATTTGTTTGTGGTTTTGATTAGGTTGAGGGCTATTTTTGTTCTGAGACCTTGCCTGTCTGACAATGTATTTGTTTCACACATGAAATAAAGTTGACTACATGAAATTCTTTGGGCAAAATACTTTGGTATCAGGATCTCATGAAGCCTGCAAACTTTGGAATGCAAAGAAAAACTCTTTAAGTCTTTCCAGCCACATTAGTGCACACTAGAATTGGAAGGTATGCCATTCAAATCAATAAACAAATATGTAAACTTACCTACATTGATCCACATCCACGGGTCAGGCTTGGTGAGGGCTTGGGGGGTTCTGTATCTGTGGGAGAGTCTGTGAAGTTCATAACATCTTTCCTCTGTGGGAGACTCTAAGGCCGTCTCCACCCCGGGATGGAAGAATGTCACACCAAACAGCAGCCCATCACTTTTGCCTGGCCATTCAGTCAAAATGGGAAAATCAATCTGAGCAGTTGTCAGTTTATGGAAAGTAATAGATGCCATTTTTTAAATGTGAAATATTTCCTCTTTATTAGGCATTTCTTTATTATGTGTTGTATTTTCATTAAATTTTATAAACATTTCATCATCAAATACTGCATCATCTGAGAAACAGAGAAAAGATGAGTTTATAGCTTATCAATCCATAAACTTTAACTACATATGTGCACACCAAAAAAAAAAAAAAACAAAAAACACCCTGTTCATTAAATCCCAGAGCCTTCTATCATCAAGTACTTAATTCTTGGCTCAAACTGGAAGATGTTTATCGTTCTCAGTCTTCTTCTTGATACTGGGGACACAGAGATGCAGGCAGCCCAGCTACCTGCCCTGAGGGACCTCAGTCTTGGTCACAGACAGCCGTGCCGAATGGGAACCGTGGAGCTGGACAAGCGCAGCAGAGGAGAGAGAAGTTTCCACAGTGCTGGGGATGATTTATGTTCCTCTGAGTGGTTGAAATGAGGTATGAGAGAGACTTCTAGAAAGAGGTGGTTTCTGAACTGAAATGTCACAGGGACATGGAATTTTAAGATGTGCTCATAAAACTGTAAGCAGCCCCTTATTCCTGGATCCTAGCACTCGGGAGGGAGGGGAGGGGGTGAGGCTGGATGAGAAGCATCCGTGAGCCATGCTAAGTCTTTAGGATATGTTTTGAGAGGTCCGGAGGGACCATCCATTGTCGGAGGCAGGGCAGGGAAACGGCGAAATCCAGCCTGGCTCCTGGAGGGGTCTTTCCTACCTCCCACGTCTTTTTTGGTTCAGAGTCCCAGGATCACACATAAATGGCGCTGGGGTAGCATTTTGGAGCCTATTTTACTTTGAACAAAAGGAAGGTCTTCTGGTGCCCTGTGAAGTTGCGGGAGGAGAAGAGGTGACTTCAACATTCACTGGCCAGGGACTGCGGGTCAACTCTAGGGTGAGGTGGCCCCTCACTGGGGCACGCCCCTCCCCCCAGCTGAGCGGACACTTGCACAGGTGTGCCAGCGCCCTGCCCAGCCCCGGATTTTTCTTTTGGCATAAACAACATGATTTTAAGAGAGTCGCCCAGGAACTGAGGACGCCGCATGTCTTTTCAGGCTGTGGCCCTGAGCACCTGGCCTTCACAATGGCTTGGCTGATAGCAACAGGCTGTAGAAGAAGACTTATTGTGCTCTCTGGATTCTGCATTGTGTACTTTTTCTTCTCTGTGAAAAGAAAAGGGATCATTCTTCCCAGAATCCGGCACATTAGTCTCCTTGGCAGAGTCGCTCAGCAACCTTGAAGTTGGAGGCAGCCATAAAAACAGCTCTGCCTCCTCGCTCTGCCCTCCCGAGGACAAGGCGTGCTGTCTCGGGGACAGCGGGTTGAAACTCCCCCGGCAATCAATTCTTTCTGTTAAAAGTCACAATGAATAAATGCCTTTTTCATGAACATCTTTTTATTTGCAGACTCCTAAGCCAGTTTGTCTTTCTATTCGATTAAAAATGTCTAACTTTTTTTCAAAATGATGTAGACCAGAAATTACAAAGACAGTCCTCAATTCCCGTGTGTCGCCCACCTTTCCCAGGTGTGGGCGACTGCAGGCCGAGGCAGTGCTGGACCTCGAAGACCGCCCTGCATGCCTCCTGGTCCCCCACAGCTGTGACTCTTCTGTCTTCTCTTTCAAGACCTGACTCCGGACCACAAGCTGCCTTTAATTGGGAGAACCCCTTCCTTCCTTTTCTCCTTTCATCTGGAGCGGTCCCTCAGCCTGTCCCTGTTCTCACAACGTGACACTTTTTAAAGACACTTCTGTGGGTAATCTTATAGGGAACCTCTCAATCTGGGTTTGTCTGATGCTGCCCCGTATGAAGTTCAAGCGATGTGTTGCTCACAGGGACGCCACAGAAGAGATCTGCGTCCTTCTCGGTTTCCAGCGTCAGCACGTCTCATTGCTACTGATGCTCAGTCCGGTGGCGATGCCCTGGTGTCTCCACTACAGTTAGTATCTCTTCCTTAATGTCAAGCAGGGTCCTATGTCCCCAGGTTGAGACTGGAAACATCTGCTTCTCCTCACTCTTGCACACACCACCCTCACGTTAGCATGTATGGATGACTCTCTACCGGAACAAGCTAGAAAAGTCTTGCAGCTGCATTTATTATGCCCCTGAAGCCTGTGTTGTCAGCTTTTGGAATCTCACCTTGGACCCTGATGCAGACTTTGATTTGCCCACAAGTCCTCCTCTTTTTTGGCGAGTCCTGTTCCCTGATCTAGTGCTCTATTCCCGCAGAGGAGCGTATTTGATATAACATCCAGCTGGTCCATGTCAAGCTCTGGATCCCACTCACAGCCAAGGAATGGATCAGCTGTGGAGCTGTGTGCTCAGTGCATAGCTTCTCTGCCAGAATTTAAAATATAAGAGAATAGGAACCATGGCAGCACTTTAAGAAGCATATAATAGTTACTTAGCTAACACATTTTGACTGGACCCTAAGGAGGCTGAATGACTCTGGGCAAGTCTCCACACCTCTTCTGCATTGAGGTGTGCCCTGTTGGGCAGAGCCCCCAGGGGAACACCCTGTCTGCACCCCACATGAACGACAGTGAGATCAGATACTCACAGTAACCGTACTTGTAAATGGAGTGGCCATTTGTAATGACAGTCGACCCTTCTGATCCTGGGTTTCTATATCTGTGGGTTCAACCAACTGGGGACAGAAAGTATTGTGTTTGGAAAAACTGCCATGGCTAGTCTAAACACACAGACTTCCTTCTTTAATTTGTCTCTAAGCGATTCAGGAGAATGGTATTTTCATGGCCAGTGCATTGCATCAGTATATTTTAGGTGATCTGGAGATGATCTAAAGGACACAGAGGGATGGACATGCAAACACCAGGCCATTCTATGTAAGGGACTTGAGCACCTTTGGATTTGAGCATCTCTGAGATTCCTGGCATCTTAAGGGATGCCAAGGGAGGTCTAATTAGGAGGCCAGGGGCTGTGGACAGGGTGGGATTAGGGAATGCTGTGGCCAGCAGGTGATTGTGTGTGTTCAGCGTGTGAGCTCAGCTGGGCTGTGCACTGGAGCCGGGTAGAGGGGCTCATGTTAGCACTGTTCACCACCAGGAAGAGAGGGTGAGGGCCTGTGGAAATGGAGGGTGGGCACCGAGAAGCTGCCCTGAAGAGGAAGCAACCACACCGCTAGGTCAGGGTCTGTCCTAACCAGGGGGACAGAGGGGAGAGACCTCCTGTTGTTCTGCCTCCTGAGGGGTTACATGCATGGGTTCTGGGAGAAGGACCTTGTGCCATCCAGACTCGGAGGAAGTACTGCTCCTCTCTCATCTCTTCTCAATAAAAGAAAAGTTTCTCCTCCATCCTCCACAGGAACTCCCCTCTGCTCTTCATTGCTTATTGTTTAAATTGCTTAATTGTGTTAATCCTATTTCCCCAAGGGGCTTCAGGAGTGGACAGACTCTTCATTCACAGGGACCTACATGGTCTGCTGTAGGAACACCTGACGAGGGCCTTGGTCTCCTGGTCCCTCCTATGCAGACCGTCTGGAGATGAGCAGGGCTTCAAGAGCAGCCTAGTCCAGGGGCCTTTGTGGGAGGCTGGAGGGCAACACTAAGAGCCGTGCTCCAGCACGGCCTGGTTCTTGCCAATGCCTCTTACCCACAGCCCTCCACTGCTCTCCAAGACCTGGACTTCACACCCCTAGCACTAAGGGGAATGGGCTGCAGGCAGAGGAGACTCCCAGCCCCCTATAGTGTGGCTTCCCAACACCCGAGAGCCCCCCCACCAGCCTCAAGGCAGCAGCCTGAGATAAGTTGGTGACACCCCAGGAGATGGAGTTCAGCCAGTAGCCAGCCACAGCAGAACCTTCCAACTGAGCTTTCCTTAGGTTGGTGACCATACACCTCCCAGCCGAGTCCCTGCTCTGGTTACTGCCTAGATGTGTCTTGGAGCACGGAATGATTCAGATCTATAAGGAGGAGACCGTGTCATTTTGTTTATGACCATGTCCTCCCCAGAGCTGCCCTCAATGAACATCTAGGGGGTGAAGGCGTTATCCCTAAAGCTACCGCATGGAAGTGCACCCCAGATATGATGGGGGAGGGGAGGGGAATTTTGGACCAGAGTCAGGACGATGGTTTCATAGCTATTTTGTAGAGGGAATCTCTGCCCTGGACCTGGTGGCCCTTGTAGCTCTGAGACGTCAGGAGTCAAGGATACAGCAATGGCCTCGTGGTCAGGCATAGGGCTCTGGTTGCCTACAATGGAGCTTGTGAATTGCAATTTCATTCTATTCCTCACATTATCGTTTTCCGGTTTCATGGCTGAAACGGGACACCTGCCACTGGGATTTGAATATGAGGAATGCCTCCAAAGATCTGAGCCATATCACAACATTCAGATGCCATTATGAGAGTCCACTGTGATCTGAACGAACTAAGAGGGTGGCGACTGTAGCAGGTGAGGGGTACCGGAGGAAGGAGGTCACCGGGGGCATGCCTTTGGGTTTATATTTTTTCCCCTGGCACCACATTCCTCCTGGACACCCTTCTGCCATGATGCTCTCCCTCTCCTCAGGCCCAGAGCGATGGAGCTGGATTTGCATGGACTGAATCTCTGAAGCTGCAAGCTCAAGTTAACCTTTCCCTCCTCTAAGTTGCTCTTGTTGGGTATTTCAGTCACAGTGACTAAAAGCTGACTGAGACACCTGTGCTCTCTGGGCCTGCACTGCCTCCGAGACTCAGTGGTGCCTGACAAGCCTAACACAGAGGTGGTGAGACTTACAGAGACTGTGGGTATAAAGTGTGCAGGGGGAAGGCCACACAAGGTCATCTCGTCACGGTCACCCTCCTCTTTTTCTCCTACGTGTTGGGAGGACAAGCAATGCCTGGAGGGTCACATTTGCTCAGGTTCTACTCTGTACTTTGCATTTAGAGAATTCCCCAAACTTTCATTTTACACACACACACACACCACACACACACACACTTTATTTTGCTCATCTGGATTTTTAAAACAATCTGAAAATCTGTCATTCTTACTCTTCTCCTTACAGGGGAGGCTCAGAGGAGTCACTCCCTAGGGTCCAGGGAGGCAACGGGATTCCCTGCCAACTCGTCCTGTGATCTGGGATCAGTTGGCCCCCAACCCCAATTGAGAACGAAGCCAAGGTGGGCCTCTGCCCAGGCGCAGGGAGTGCTTGTGAGCATTGAGGATAGATGTGTGGGTTCTGCTGAAGGTACCAGAGACTGGCACGGCTGTTCTTGGGTGTCTGAGGCCGGAGGCTCTAAGTGGGACTTTTTGATGGTGGATTTAGTGTTTGAACGCTTAAAAATTTCAAAGGAGAAAAACCTGGCTCTTAACTTTTCCCCTCTGCACCTTCTCTAGTCTTGACTCTACCTTGCTGGGAGACACATTTACACCAGCAAAGCAGATATGATTATTGAGAGGCCTGAGGTCAGACAGCATAAAGTAATGCCACACAGGATCACAGGGCCGAGGCAACCTGGATGGATTGGGGGGCTCCTTCACTCCAAGGGCTTCATGTTTGCTTAGTTCAGCTGCAGGACTCTGGGCACCCTGAAGCCCGGTGCTGATCCATCTCTGCCCCGGATCATGTCATGAGTTACTTAATGACAGGGAAACATCTGAGAAATGCTTCATCAGGCAGTCCTGTCAATATGCGGTCATCATAGAGGTCACCTACACAAACCAAGGACACAGGGAGGTAGATCTCCTGTATTGCAGGACACCATCTTCTCTGTGTTTGCGGCAACAGGCCTCTGATCTTTATAGAGACACACACACACACACACACACACACACACACATACACGCAACAGGTACAGCAGAGCATGGGATTCCAGAAAGAGACTCTTCAAAGCCACCTAAACGTTTTGTGCTCTGACATCTCAGCTGAACAATATTAAGTACAAATGTGTGTTAACCTGTTATAACGATTTTCGTGTAGAAAAAAAAAATGATTTTTTTTCAAACCAGGCCTCTGAGGCTACAGAAAAGTAAAGATTTTGTAGACTAATGCTTGGTTCTAGATAAAAATTAATTTCCACAATAAATTTTGAACACCTTGCATGTGCCAGGCATGGTTTAAATCACTTCTCATGCTCTCTAGTTATCTCAAAAGGGATAATTGAAGGTCGTGGGGCTGAATAATATGCTTAGGAAAAAAATTAAAATAAAACCAAATAAGGATCCCAACGATGTGCTCCAAACTCCAAATTTCATGTTCTTAGTCATTTAGCTGTCACAAAATCTCTCTCTCTCTCTCTCTCTCTCTCTCTCTCTCTCTCTCTCTCACACACACACACACACACACACACACACACACACACACACACACTTTGACATTTTTCTGTTGCAATCAAACTTGACTTGGGGACAGTCATACCAGGTAGAGCCTGAACATCACCCCAGGGGAGAGTCAGGTGACTGAGCCACCCTGGAGTCCTCTCAGATCTGAACAGAGGAGGCTAGGCCACCCACGGCACTTCAGGAGCCATGCCACAGAATCACAAGGATGGCACGGTAGTGACAGCTGAAATACACTCCAGAGTTCCCTTGTGGGGCCAAAGAGGGGACACAAAGTTTGAATAAAGAGAGATCTGGGTAAAAACACATTTTGATCTTTGGTGTGGTGTCTGACTTTGGAAAAGCCAACCGATGACATTGGCTCATCGCCATCTCGTCACACCCACCTGTCAAGCATTGGCAAGGGTCATTGCAAGGGTCAATATATGATCGGATACACACCCACATGTGGACACCAAGAGAGAGGGGCACCTGGGGACCCCAGAGCCTGGTGTCCACATGTGGGTGCCAGGTCCCGTCCTCACTGTCTTTATTCAAGAAATATCCTACAGGTTGCCCACAGCACCCAAGGCTGGTGCGACACCCAGGGCGCAGTCTCACCAGCGCGGCCCTGGAGCTACCCTGTGGAGTTGCTCTGAGGTCTTTATTGAAGGACAATATGAAGCTATTACAAAAGTCAAGCCAATTAGCACACCCATCGTCTCCTCCTCACCTTCCCCACCCAGGCTCTCAGTCTTCTCTTTGCCTTCTTGTGGGAAGAGCCCCTAAAATCCTGTGCTTTTTGCAAATGCCCAGTGTACAGTGTAATATTATTAACTCAAGTCCTCACTTGGAACACTAGAGCTCTCTACTGATTCTCCCTGGGCATCCACACATCTGGGCCATCTCTCCTCCCTTCTCCCCAGCCCCCATCTGCCCTATTCTGTTTCTATGTTTTAATTTCTTTCTTTCTTTCTTTCTTTCTTTCTTTCTTTCTTTCTTTCTTTCTTTCTTTCTTTCTTTCTTTCTTTCTTTCTTTCCTTCTTTCTTTCTTTCTTTCTTTCTTTCTTTCTTTCTTTCTTTCCTTCCTTCCTTCTTTCTTTCCTTCTTTCTTTCTTTCCTTCTTTCTTTCTCCCACATATAAATAGAATCACACAGTATTTGTCTTTTTTCACTTTGCACAGTATCCTCCAAGTCATCCATGTTGTGGACAAGATGGGATCTTTTCTTTTGTAAGGCAGAATGATATTCTGGTCAATGGTCACTTCAGTTATTTCCAAACCTTGACATCAGGAATAATGCTGCAATAAACACAAGAGTGCAGACCTTTTCCTGAAGTCGTGATCCCATTTCTTTGGGGTATATATGCAGAGAAGGGATTGATGGAGTTTTCTTTTTGATTTCTTTAGAAACCTCCACACTATTTTCCACAGTGGCTGCAATTCACACTTCCATCAGGTATGGAAGGCTACCCTTTTTCCATATCCTTTCCAACTCTGGCATCTCCCGTCTTTTGGACAATAGCCACCCTAACAGGTGGGAGGTGATAGCTCTTTGTGGTTTTAATTCACCCTGCCCTGATGATCAATGGTGCTGATCACTTTTTCATGTACTTATTAGTCATTTGAAGTTTTCTTTGGAGAAATGTCTCCTGAAGTTCTTTACTCATTTTTTAATAGTTATTTAATTTCTCTTCCTGTTATTGATTTGGGTGCATTCCTTACGTATTTTACTTATTAACTCCTTATCAGATAGAAATTTCACATGTGCTTTCAATCCACAGATGCGCCCATCACTTTCTTAATCATTTCCTTTGCTGATCTGAAGCTTTTTATGATGTCCTCGTGTTTGCTGATTCTTGCTTTCCATTCTGCATTGGCTGAGCTGGTGCTCAAGTTGTTCTTCTGTGATCTTTCTTGTACTTTGAAAAATAAATATTTCTCTCTCTCTCTCTCTCTCTCTCTCTCTCTCTCTCTCTCTCTAGGTTTCCCATAGAAAACTTTGTTCACTTTTTAAAAACTTTTTAATCAGTGCATTATAATTATGTACATAATAATGAGACTCATTGTTAAGTATTTCCACCTGCACACAATATAACAATATAATTTGGTCAATTTTGCTCCCTAACCACTCCCTTTTCCCTCCCCCGCCCCCCAATTTTCTTTCCCAACTGATTTTCCCCTATATTCCTGACATGGGACCCCCCACTTTTCTTTAATTGCTCTAGCTTCCACATATGAGAGAAAGCATAACTTTCTGGGTTTGGCTCATTTCATTTACATAATGCTCTCAAGTTCCATTCATTGAAAAGTGAATTGTAAACATCTCCTGCTAAAGTGCCTTGAGTCTTAGAGCCACTTCCGCATAGAGAGATCTCACAGTCCCCACTTATGTGATTGACAGGGTCCCGACAGTTACTATCTTCATCTAATCATAAGGGAACAGAGCTGTGCAGGCCCAAAGCAATGGCCCTGAGGTCACAGGGATACTGAGAAGAGCACTGTTGGGCTGGGGCTGGGGCTCAGTGGCAGAGCACTGGCCGAGCACCTGTGAGTCCCTGGGTTTGGTCCTCGGCACCATATAAAGATAAATGAATAAAGGTATTGAGTCCATCTACAACTGAAAAATATTAGAAAAAAAAGAAAGAAATGCATGGCCATCCCCTGAAGCCCAAGCCTGCTGACCTCCAGTCCACCAGGACTTCCTGCGCTCCACGGCTAGACAAGAACCTACCAAGAAATCAGCACATTACTGATGCTTTGGTTCTGGACAGACTCTAGCTGTGGGACAGACCTGTTGTTAATGTGTTTCTCTATAACAATAGAGAAGTTGTGCTCAACCCAAGTTAGCCCATAGGTCACGGTAAGTGCATGATTATTTTAACAGGCAAGTCCAGGGGCCTCAGAGGACCTCAGCCAAGGCCGGTGGAAGCTGATGGCTTAAACAGCTCCCTTGCAATTTTTAGCCATGTAAATCAGGTCAGGAAAAACTCACCACCTTTGTGGGCCAGTTCTGTGTTCAGTAAATCAGCTGAAGTTCCTTATTTATCTCCCTTTCTTCTGGCCTCATGAGTTTTCAAAAATAGCAGTCACACATTTTATCTTTCAACAGACGGGGCTCCAACCCCATTCAAAGTGGGGCTTTGGTTGGAAAAGTTGGAATCTCCAGGTTCAATGAGAGCAAAAATATATTTGCCCAAAGGGTTTCAAATAGGGCCTTTTGACCTTGGGAAAGTGACTAAACTCTAAGTTCAGTTAATGTTTCTCACTTAATCTTGAGGGAGGAACCTGAAATTTGGACCAAAGGTTCTACTTAGTAAATCTTAATGGATTCTCAAGGTTATACTGCCCCACTGGGAGGAAAAGGAGAAGTGGTGCTCCACCCAGAGGACCTTTGCTCAAGATGGTGCGACAAATGAAGGACAGAGTCACAGGAACCAAAGTACTCGACACACAAGGATGAGGACTGTTTCCTCCCATCAAGTTATGCAAGTTAACCTTCTCAAGTACAGAGACCAGTAAGTCAATCTGACTCATGTTTCAAAACTATTCTCCAGAGTCATGTAAGATTGTGTTGATGACCCACTTTGCAATTTAAATAAAGAAAGGACATTTCTTCTGTGGTATGGTAGAGGTTGCAATTTGCATTGGAGACGGAAATAATCTCGAGCATGGAACCCAGGGCCCATGCATGCTAGACAAGTGCTCTACCACGGAGCACACCCAGCTATCGCCAGTTCACGCCCCTCTTCTCTGTGGGAATGTTTCGAGTCTGATATGGTTTTAATGTGTCCCCCAGAAGTTCACTGAATGATGGGTCCTATTTCTTTGAGTTTCTTTCTAATTCTAGAAAGAATGAAGTGGGTTATAAAAGGGCTTAAGTTTGGAGAGTCTGGGGAGAAATCACCATTATCACAAGGATCCCCAAATCCATACGTTGATGGTGTTCGCAGATGGGGCCTTTGGAAGGTAACTGTGATTAGACGAAGTTATGAAGGTGGACCCCTATGATGGCCTTTGTGGCTTCTGAGAAGCAAAGAGACCTGAGCTAGCAGCTGGCTGTGTCTCACTGGTGAGTGACGCAGCCATAAGCTGAGCAGATGTGGAGAAGAAGCTCTTGGACTTCCCAGCCTCCAGAACCATGAGCCAAACAAACCCCTATTCTTTATAAATCATCACCCATTTCCTTATAGCAACAGAAAATGGACTAAGACAGTGTTTCAACAATGTTGGGCCAGAGGGCCTTAAGAATTATGACCTGTTTTTAATAAATAATCCATTTAGTTGTAGTTTTAACTAGAAATGGGAGACAGGTGATAAAATCCTCAACTGCCAATCATTTAATCATTTTCTTTTTAATGGGCATATCTTTGCAACAATATAAATGTTGATTAAACTCATACATCTATTCTTGCCATCTTAATACCAATTTTCACTTTTCTGTTGTTTGTTTTATTTTTTACATTTACTCCACAAATATTTATTAAGCACTGTGTGGTTTTAATGTGTCCCCTACCTGCTCCCCCCAAAAAAGCATGTGTTGGAAACTTAATACCCAATGCAGCAGTGTCGGCGTGGGGCCTACTGGGCAGTGTCTAGCTCATGAGGCCTCCCAATGAAGGGTGGAATTGCATTCATACCCATTTTTAAAGGGTTAAAATCTGCAAGTGTGATCTCTGCTCTGCCCCATGTGATGTCTCCTGTCACCTTAGGAAGCTGCAAGAAGACCTTCACCAAATGCAGCCCCTCAATCTTGGGCTTCTCAGCTTCCAAAATCTGTGAATCAAATGAACTTTTGTTCATCAAAATTTACTAATCTGTGGCATTCTGTTACAGCAGCATAACACAGACTATGACAGGCGTCTGCAAGAACAGAGCTCGAATGCCCTTGGACTAGGCATTTGGTTTTAATCCACATAGGTAAGTATTTCAAGGACAGGTGCTGATGTCCTGATGAACCCATCACGGGCTGAAAATATCATAGATCAGCAGTCTTGTAGGTCAAAATGCAGTTGGTACACCTGACCCGCAGAACATCGTCGCTGCATGACCTACCTTCCACATGCTCAGAACAGCTGCACAAAATAATCTAACACCTAGTCAATTCCGTAATCAAGTAATGACTATCTCATGTAGTTTATTGAATTCTATATTGAAAGTGAAACACAGAAAGTGGACTAGGAAATGGCTTTATGGGTCCACTTTTGCACCATCATAAAGTTAAAAAATTCCAAGTCAAGTTGTCACGGCTTGGAAATGTCTGGATCTTTCTATATTTTTATCACTTTAATCACTCGACTTCATTTGTAGAAACGGTACTATATTTCTACAGCTCTCAAATGTTGTGTTTCTAATGTGGCCTGATTTTCACTGGAATATGTCTAAATAACCCTATAGTGAGGTATTTGGCGTGTTCCCTATAATACACAACAAGTGCTGTACTTATTGGATTTGAATATTTCTGAAGATGCAAAAAGGCATCTTTATTTGCTGAGACTTTTAAAGACAACCGTCTCATTCAAGAACATTTCCCAAGGAGCAGCCCTGTGCATACTGGGCTTGGTACGGGGGAGACAGGATGGACCACCTGGCATGGGGTGAGAGGTACAGGTACAGGTACAATCCAAGTTCCAGAGGCACTAGAAGGGACCTATGGTGCCATGGACAGCAAACATGTCCTTGAGAAAGTCAGTCAAGACAAAGTTGTGACACAGAATGTCAGATCCTATTTCTTTGAGTTAATTCTAGAAAGAATAAAGTGGGGGAGGGGGGTCTGGGGGAAACTGCTCACCAGCTATGGTCTCGTCTGGCCCCCGTCGAGCTCTCCTCTTGCCCGTGAGTGTCTGGCATGCATGGTGAAGCTGAATTCCTTGTTAAGGTTTTCACCCTATTATTCCACAGCTAGGGTGCTCCAAAGCACAATTTGGTTGGATATTTTATTGGTTGAGTTAACACAACAAATACCATAAATCCAGTAATTACTAATTGTCTCCTCCATTATCAAGGAAGAAGTGAATCATAAACCTTTTATTACTTTAGCAGTGGACTACAGGAAGGATTAATCTCCCCGAGAGGCATTTTTCATCTTTACCTGGTGCCAGCCCCCGCCCGGCGCTCATGCTACCTTCCCGGTTTCCTGTTTAACGCTCTGCAGTGGCCTCTGTTAGGATCAGGATGTCTTGAACTTATCAGCGAGGTTTGGCAAGTGGTGATAAATCTCTGCAGCCTTCAGTGACTTGGCAATTACTCTCTTTGGAAGTAGATAAAACAGACTCTTGGAGACACAGAGACCGGCCCCACCTGTGCCTGGCCCTCGCAGTGAGCAGGTGGTATTGGCTATTTCTCTGGGCACCCAAGGGCAAGCACGGGCCTTTACAAATGCGACTGCAGCCGGCCGGCCCGCTGCACCTGAAAAGGAGAGCTCTTCGCCGCCGGCTCCGGCTTTG
Source organism: Urocitellus parryii (assembly GCF_045843805.1). Taxonomy (NCBI): domain Eukaryota; kingdom Metazoa; phylum Chordata; class Mammalia; order Rodentia; family Sciuridae; genus Urocitellus; species Urocitellus parryii. The sequence goes on from NC_135536.1 coordinate 7,794,426, forward strand.
ACCTCAGTATTGATTTTCACGTGTGATATCTCAGGTTTATCATCTCCTGCCGGTTAACTAACAGCCAGGTACCAAGAGCCTGTGTGGAGAGAGCCCCTGGTAAAAAGGGAGCAGGCCATCCGCCTCGGAGGCCACCGAGACCTGCTTTGAAAGCATTTCCCCGCCCATGGTGGAGGGAGGTCCCTTGCCACCTCTGCCCTTTGCTGGTCTCTTCCATATCTGCTCACGCCTCAGCCACGCTCAGGACAGCACAGCATGGCATGGCTCGGAAAGTCCTGGGAAGGACTCAAGGTGGACTTGGGCATGTCATGGAATCCTGCTCCTGGTCTGTTTTCTCAACCATAATGTAAGCCCGACTTCAGCGACACTCCCGCAAGGGCACAGGTGCCACTGGTCCTCATCCCACGAGGTTCCTGACGGGCCTAGAACTGTGCACATCCCAGATGCCCCCCACCATGCTCCTGTGAAGTACCTGGTCCAGTCCTGGCTTGATGAGCAGTTATTGTTTGCATGGGTTAAAGCAGCCCATGTTTTGAGCACCTCCTGTATGCCCAGCTCTCGTCATGATCCATGGGAAAGCAGAGGTCTCTGCCCTCAGAGCCAACATGCTAACGGGGAAGTCAGACAAAAAATAATAAATGTAAAGACATATGACACGGGAGAAAGTGAAAAGGGATATGCTTTAAAAAATGAAACAGTATTGAGGGAAGAGGGTGGAAGGGATTTTAATTTTGAGCAGAAAAGGGGAGCAGGCCTCAGGAAGGGCACCTTTGCCTGCTGCTCACCAGGCCGCCGCCAGCGCTGCCCCGCAGCCCCGGCAAGTATATCTGTTTATTCATGTTTTACAGAGGCCGAAACTGAGACTCGAATTAATGAAGTAACTAGCCCAATATAGCTTATGAGTGTCAGGCCAGCACTGGAACCTGTGCTCTCACCCAATATTCTAAGTTGTCACCAAGTAATCTATTCCTTGTCAGCATGTGACAAGGTACTTAGACGCTGGATGGGTGTAATAAGTGGTCACATGGCCTCTGAGAGGTTAAAGTCTCGGTAACTGAAAATGACAATCATCACAAAATAACCTTAGTGCTTATCCATGTTCCGAGATGAGGTTCACGGCAGGGGCAGAAGGTACAAGCAGTTAGAGCTGCATCCAGAAGGGGGCTGATGAGGAGTTACTTGTGGACACTTCTCTGCCCTGAGTCCAAGGGGACGCCATTTTCTCCCAGCAGCTCCATCATTATCTGACACGCAACAAATATCTGTTGGTGGATTTAACCCTGATAATGGACTTGGAAATCCACAGAGAACATTGATATATTAAAGACCCTCCACATGCCAACAGCCTTAACCTTGTTTTAACCAGCAGTTTCCAAATGTCTCCAAGATAGCTCTTTGTCCATTATTTCAAAACCAACATTCTATAGAGTCAAACTTAGGAAAATTCTGCTCTAGAGTAATTAGGGATTTCCACAATCTAGACTTCTAAAAGGAAATGCATTCAAATGCTGATCAACACAGCATTATGTTTTCTCCTGACAAAGTAGTTCTCTTAGCATAAGAAGAATCATAGAACCAGGTCTGAGGTCCCCTCTTGACTTTCCCCCAACATCTCTGTGACCTTGGGCTTGTCACCTGGTTTCTTTGAGATCTACATTTTCTACCAAGAATAATTTGTGGAGAAATTAAACACTACACGGGATAGAGATGCATCTGAGAAGGTGCTCTGCAGGGAGAGGGACCCAATAAATGGGATTTGCATATGAATTTATGATCTTCTTCTAGAAAGGGCTTCTATGACACCTAGGAATATCACTTTTCAATGCTCTGCCTCAAGAGAGCTAGAATTTTTTTTTTAATGCCAGAAGGAATAACTTCTTAAATGCCCCCCCCAAAACTAAAATATTTAGGAACTAGAAGTCTGTGTCCCCACAGTTTTCTTTCCTACAGATTACCCAAGATAACATCTGTTTTCCCCCAAATATGCTAATATTCCCCATGGAAATGGGAAAAGAGGAGAACATGAGATTCTTGAAGACTTGGCAGAATATGGTGTAAGTTAATGACGAACCTGTGTGTGAACGTGGCGGACACCGGCTCTGCTGCAGGCCTCAGCCTTTGGTGTAGCTGGAGGCAGACATTGCCCCTTGACTCCCCTGGTCCAGACCACCAACCAGAGCCCTCTGGGGCCCACATGGACCCTACAGAGAAGTCCTGGGACCCCTGGATCTGCTGAAGAGTGCAGTCACAGATGCACCTTCTTCAAACTCTTGTGCCTGCAGGTGCTGCACTCTGGGCCCAGGTGGGAGTAAAGCCCTGGTGCTCTCTGAATCGCGTTCAGGCTCATCTTCCTTTGATCAGAACAGTAGATCCCATCTTCAGCTGAGAGGAGGTGGCCACACCTTTTAAGTTTCCTCCTGAACAGGCTTTACTGTAACTAAATCTTCCAAATCTTCCAGCTCTGCTTCCCCTTGGATTAACAATTCTCCATTTACATCATGTCTGAATTCTCTTATTTTATTATGAACTGCCAAGAGAGAAGAGGCAGCTTCTTCAAGACTCTGCTTACAGGTGGGTTCATCCGAATGCCCAGTCTCCTCACTCCCAGGCCTGTCTTCCCAGGACACTAGAACATGAACACAACCAGCCAAGATCTTGGCCTGCTGTTGGAGGGTGGTCTTTCATTCATTGTCCTATCGGCCTGATCCTCATTTTCTCTCTCCACAGACTCCTCTTTTCTTTCTGAGCTCTCACCAAAATCACCTCTAAATGTCCATTCTTGGCAAGGGAGGGTTGTACTGGCCTCCACCATTCCAGTGGCTGTAACAAATGGCCAGAGGCCAGTTGGCTCATAAACAACAGCCATTTATCACTTGTGGTTCTAGAGGCTGAGGAGCCCAAGATCAAGACACCAGTAGATTTGGTGTCTGGTGCGGACCCCCTTTCTGGCTCACAGAGGCTTCTGACTGTGTCCTCGTGGGGCAGAATGGGTGAGGGAAGTTTCTGGAGCCTTTTCAAAAAGATGCCAATCACATTCGTGAAGGCTCCACCCTGGTGACCTCATCCCTCCACCCGGCTCCACATCCAAATGCATTGCATTGAGGATTAGTTCCACACAAACATTCAGTCTGTGGCCACCGTGTTGCAACATGCCAGGGCACCTCTCCTGCTCTGAGCTGTCCACAGGGCCAGGGCCGTCTGGGACCCATCTCTGTCCCTCCTCCTTGGAATGCTGTTTGGCACAAAGAGTTACAAGCTCTGGACTCCAAAGATAAAGTCCAAACTCCAAGCACCGGAGTCCACCAGCTCCTGTGCTTTGAGCAAAATATTTAAGTTCTGTATGTCTCGGCTTCCTTAACTTGAACATCCAGAGTAGAGGTGTAGCTTCTGCACACAGTTGTGGGGAGAATTCAGTGTAAATGTTGGAGTGACGGCTTGCCCCACTACGTCCTCAGAAAGGAGGCTTCCTGGTATCAGCCTTAAGAACTTTCCTGCTCATCCAAACAAGGCACCTGCACATTGTGGTCTAGGGATTGGAGTTTTTAGAGAATGCTTCCCACTGAGTGCTCAGAAACAAACACGGGAGGCTCCCTCCACCACGGGGCATCTGCATGTGTGTGGGGAGGGGACCTGACAGCAGAGGCACCCAGCAGCAGGGCAGCAGCTCTTCACCAAACAGTGATAAAGGCGTGAATTAAAGAAGTGAATTAAAGGATATGTTTTTCTTTTTTTTTTTTGCTTTGGAATCAAAGGGACCATGGACAAAGAAATCTGCAGAAATTATCTAAGGCTGCTTTAACCTTAGCATTTATTATTCAGCACCTCACTCATTGCCCTGATTGTAAATATTTAATCACTCAACAACTGTAAGTGGTCGAGTCTTCCAGGAGGGGCTGCGGGAGGGAGGGGGAGGAGCAGAGCTTGGGGGAGCGAGGGAGGGACAGAGCCCCGGCTGTGGGTGGCCAGAGGGGCAGGGTGAAGGGTGGCGCTGAGCTCACCTGTGAACGCAGGCTCCCCAGAACCTGGGGGCCCCTGGTTTTCTCTTTATTCACTGCAGTTCAGAAGCCACCTCAGAGCCCCTGTCAGAGGCTAAAAAGGTTCTCCATAAAAGCAGGATTCCTGGCAGCCAGGGTGCCATCCTCGCCAATGCCTTTGTCTGTCCCCCGTCTCTGTCTCTCAAACACACACACACACACACTCACACTTGGCAAGCCTGAGGCTCTGTCAATGATTCCTGTGTGCATGGCACCCCCACACGCTGGCAGAGGAATTGGGAGCAGGGGTGGTGTCACTTTCCGCCCCTGCAGCGGTGCCCTCTGTGATTGGCTGTGGGGAGGGAACTCCTGAGGTGCAAATGTGTGCTTGTGTTTGCACAGATACTGTAAGTGTCACACTCTCAGGAGCAAAGGGCACTAATAGAGGTGTGTGGATTGAGTGATGTCTCCCCAAAGTCCATTCGTGGGAGTCTGAACCCCCAGTCCCTCAGAATATAATCCTGTGTAGAAGGAGGGTGGCCCCAGGTGTGATCCACTGAGTCACCAGGAGCCTTACTCCTGGAGTAGGAGGGGTCCCGCATCCAGTGTGACTGGGGTCCTTACGAAAAGGGGATATTTGGACACAGAAAGGGCTCAGGGAGCTGGGGTGCAGGCACGAAGGCCAAGACTAGAGGGACAGTCCTGCATGTCCCCGAAGGCCAGAGACGGCAGAAAACCACAGAAGCTGGGGGGCCCGGGCAGGTTGGCCTCTCAGCCTCAGGAGGAGCCGGCCCTGCCCACGCCTCCCCCTCAGACTGCTGAGCTCTAGACGGCGAGACAGTCTGTGTTGTCAAGGCAGGAGCTTTCCCGAGAGTCACCACTACAACCTTGGCCAGGCCACTCGGCTTGTCCCTGACTCCTCCTGCTCACTCCTTCTTTACCTGGAGACTCAGTGAGGCCAACACACAGTGGGGTGCCCGAGTTCTGCAGAGACAGAACTAATACAGGATGTGTGTGTGTGTGTGTGTGTGTGTGTGTGTGTGTGTAGACAGAAAGACAAAGAAAGAATGAGAGAGAGAGAGAGAGAGAGAGAGAGAGAGAGAGAGGTGGAGGGAAGAGAGAGAGAGAAAGAGGGAATGGATTTTCTTAGGAAAAAAAAATTGATTCACATGATTTTGGAGGGAAACAAGCTCCAAGATCTATAGAGTGAGTTGTCAAGTTGGAGAACCGGGGGAGTCCATGGTAGAGTTATCATCTAAAGACTGGCTCCCTGGAGACCCATGAGTAGCCAGTGTTTAATCTGAGCCCAAAGGTGAGGGTGTTTCTGCATGAGGCTGATGTTTGAATCATTAGAAAGAAGAAGCAGGTTCTCCTTCCAGGGTGGCTGGGCCTTACGCAGTCAGGCGAAGACTTGCAGAGGATGCCACGGCGGATTCTGGAAGAAGAAGAGAGGGTCTTTCTGCTGGACTTCCATGGGGCACTCACACTGGACCCAGCAGCATCATTCACAGTAGCCAGAAGGCAGAAGCAGAACAGGTGCCCCAGGATGGATGAATGGATAAAGAGAATGTGGCCTGAGGATCAAGAGCGAGAGTACTCAGTTTGGGAAAGAAAGGGCATCCTGTCTCAAGGACCTGGAGGGACCCTAAGGACATCGTGCTACGTGATGAAGGCCCCTGACAAGGAGGCAGACAGTGTGTGACCACACTGAGATGAGGTCTCTGGGTCTTCAAACTCAAAGATACAGGGAGAGAGGAGGCCTCCAGGGGATGGGGCAGGGGCAGGGAGGGGCGAGGAGCCTGGTGGGGAGTGTCCCTTGGCAAGACGTAAGGAGTGCAGGTGGTGGATGGTGGTGAGGGTGACACAGGGACAGGGAGTGTGCTTAGCTTTACTAAACTACATGCTGAAAAATGGTGACGATGGTGAATTTCATGGCACATGCACGGGACCACAGATTTTCAAAATGCAAACCAGGAGAAAAAAAGCCTCCAGCGTCTCAAGAACTGCTGGTGGCTCTGGTTTCCAGCTGTTTCCAGGTGTTTCCAGCTGTGTCCTGCCCTGGCCTGACGGGACCAGCTCCTGATGCTGGTGCTTGGTGCTGCAGGGTAGCCAGGAAGCCCGTCCTGCGGCACCCACCCACCCCTGCCTTCACCTTGAGGCCACTGGTGCACCACAATCCCAGGTCCTGGAATGCCCAGCTTCTCCAAAAGCCAGGTGTCGGCCAGCAGCCCTGCTGGCATGATGCTGGGGTCGAATGTCCCCCTGGGCATGCCACACTCTTCCTACCTCAGGCTCCCTGGGCAGCCTGGAGGAAATCATTGCAAATCTGAACCTTGGATGTCAGGGATGTGAATTTTCTAGATTTTTTGCCAAGGAAAGATGCTCACAGAGGGCCACACATCTGTTCCAGATAGCAAGAGCATCGTAGAGGCACCAGCTGATGGGAAGAGGGCAGCTGTCCCACACACAAGCCACCCTCCCCGCTCATCATAGCATCATGAGATAGGTAGCCTCCGCCATGCCCAGCAATGTATGAGAGCAATTGTTTTTATTGTTGCGGCACTAATATTATGTTCCTGTTTATTACTGGTGTAATATACTCTATTCTAGTAGATCTTAATGGTTGTTAATAAAATATTAATGCTTTTTATTTATTTTTTTCATATATTTCACTGCAAACACACACTGATTCCTGTCGTGTGTGATGGTTAGTCTGATGGCTGACCTCCCACGGGAGTCACCTTTAGTCTATGATTAAATGTAGGTTTGGGGAGCTACGAGCACAGGCTGGGTAAGGCCCACCACCCGGGCTTGCAGGAGCTCACTGGAGATGCCAAATGGCGTGCGACTTTGGATCGCGAGCAGCACGTTTCACCAGAAGGGAGAGCAGCATGCGTGCTGGGCAGCAGCGTCCCCCTGCGGCACGACACAGGAGCATGGTGCTTCTCTTCCATGTCACAGACTTGCTTAACTGTGCAGTTTGCCTGTTGTGCTTAGCTCTCCTCCTCCTGCCCACCACTTTCCCCTCCCATCCTGTCCCCAGTCAGCCCTTCCCATGGCCTCTGCTCGGCTTGGTGGCACTTCTCCTCTTGGTGCCAGTTATCATGCACAAGACAGCTGTTTCTGCATTTCCAAACTTTTAATATGTAACAAAAGCTGCTTGTCAGATGAGGATCTTGAAAAACACCATCTATTCGTATCCTGTCACCATTGACTTAGGGAATTTGACCAGTCTTTGTGCCACGTGGTCTCAGGTTATCCGTGGACTGATTTGTTGACGTCATGTTGAAATGACACCTGGGTGGTTGGGGAATGGATTCGGAGGGAGCAATAAGGAGGTCCTGCCTTGGCTGGATGAGTGGACACCCTGGCTTTGCAGGAAGCCCACCTCTCCCAGCAGCAGCCCCGCTGCCTCCAGGGCTCTCTGCAGGAGCTCTCTGTCCTCCGTGAGGTGCACTCGCCTGGTTCTGATCTACTCACTGTGATGCCAAGAGTCATTTCTAAGTTGGGGTTCAAACTAGAGAAGGGGTTCCCTGTCTCACTGAGCAGATGTGCATCCTGGGGAACACCATGAAGGAGCCTCCTGCCTGCAGCCACCTGGGCAGGGGGACGGCATCACACACCTGTACTTTTAGGGTCTAATAAGGTCCACGCACCTGGAACAGGTAACTTAGAAAGCAGGACTCCCACTGAAGAATCCTGCTTTTCTCTTCATGTACATCCTGGTGGGGGGAGCCTTTGGAAATTCTGCGGGTTGACATCTTCCTTGTCTATTGTTAAAATGAATCTCTTTTGCAGGAATTCTTTTCTACCAAGAACCATATAAAGCACTCTGCCTATATAAGCATGTTCTGTCTTCACCCCAGTGTGTTGTGAGGTAGGAATGATCATTGTCTGCATTTTACAGTGAAGAAGCTGAAGTAGAGTTGACGAGCATGTTCCTAAGGTCACGGCACAAGTCCAGGTTGGGGCTGGGGTTTGAATACAGCGGTTAGACCCAGTGCACTGGGCTGCCACTCCTAGGCACATAGAGCACCAGAGAAGCAGAGAGCGGGACCCTGCTCAAGGTGTGCATAACAGAGGGTTAGGAGCCTTACCTCAAAGAAGAGGCAATTGAGTGGGACCTTAAAGAAAGGGCGGAGCTGGGAGAAGACATCATGGAGGTGAGAAGAGCTTAATTGCACAGACAGAGGGTGATGCCCCAGCCCCTGGCAGGGACCAGACGGTAGCAATTGACCATGGCTGCAGCAGAAGGAAGGAGTGGTCCTATTTGTGACAATGCTGTCCCAAACATAGGGCTTGAAGGACTTTATCCTCATGTGAAAGAAAGTCGTCTAAAGATGTGAAGAAGAAGGAGCAAGTGGGGGAGGTGGGAGGAAATGGGGGGCAAAGGAAGTCAAACAAAGCCCTGAGGCAGTTGTAGAAAAGGTGAATTGTCTATTGTTATTTTTATACTTAAACAGAGTAGTGTAGGGGCTGGGGTTGTGGCTCAGTGGTTGGGTGCTTGCCTAGAACATGGGAGGCACTGGGTTCGATCCCCAGCACCATATTAAAAAAAAAAAAACTAAACAGAATATCTGTATTTCTCTTCATATTTTATAAGACTCTTAAGATACTATGTTATTTTTCCACTATCAACCCCTGAAGGAGAAATGCATACCTTTAAAAATAAGTAAATAATAGGAGAAAAAGCAGCTGAATGTTACAAAACACGATTCTTTCATGCAAGATGGAAAGGTTCACATCCCCCGCTGGAGTGTGTGAGGAAAATGTGCCAGTCCTATTCCAGTGCACTTAAATTCATTAAAGAAGACACCTTTTCTGAGTCAGGTTTCCATCACTAGAATACACCTACCTGATATATACCAGCCGGGTTCATCCCAGTTGAGACTTCCTGGGGGAAGCCAGTGGGTTCTGAGAACTTCCCTGGGCTACAATGCGGCTTCTCTCACTTATTTACCAACGGGTGTCTCAGTTACCTGTGGTGGGTCCATGTGAGTAATCCAGCCACCCAGCAGGGCTTCCTGGACAAGGTGAGTCGTTTTTCTCTGCCACAACCTGCCACTGTGTATGCTGCCAAGACACAGACCCCAAAGCAATGGGCCAACCAAAACCGAAACCTCCAAAACCATGAGCCAAAACAAATCTGTCACTTTCGGAAGTAGATTTCCTCAGGTATTTAGTGGCAGAAACCTGACTGCCACAAAAGTGTCCTCTTGAGTTAATAGAAGTGGAGCCGCAAATTCAAATGCAGTACCATTTTTCCTGGCCTTTATGTCCACAAGATCCACAGTTATGACCTCCACAATCATGCTTGTATCCTTGCCCACATGGGCACTGGAGGTCCCCTATATGAAATTCATAATGTCATTCCCTATGCCTTCTAGGTGGCATAGAAGAGCAAAATCATCTCCAAAATGAAAATGTTTAATGGAAGCATTACTGAGCAAGATAGCAGCTTACTCCAGGATGTTTTCCAACTTATGAGCTTGATCATGGCTGGACATCTCTTTGACAGTCATACCAGCTCACGAGTTGAGCTATTCTGGAAGAAATACATGCAGCATATATAAAGTGAGTTTGCAAGTCTTGCAAAAGTGCAGGATTTCATAAAGATGACAAGAATGTTGGAGACTTTCTCAGATCGCCTGGGAAGGCCCTAGCCAGTGCTGGGGTGGAAGTTAGTGGACGACCCCTCCTGGCCTTACCCTAACCCACTTTCCCTGCAGCAGTTACCGGCACACATTATGCTAGGTCCGGGTTTGGCTTCTGTGAGAATGCACATTCCGTGGCCACAGAGAGCCTTGGTTTTCTATTCTCTGATGCACTCTTGATACCTAGAAGTGTCCAAAACACAGTAGATATTCATCAAAATCTATTCTCTAATTAAGCGTCTTTTTTTTTTCTTTGTCTAGGATATTAATGAGGACAAGGGCTTGGCCCTTTTATTGTGGGTCTTACTGGTCTTTCACCCCAGACCCAAAAATTGCCTGGGTCACAATGAACATGCAATAGATATCTGTGGAATGAATAAATATTAACACATTTCCAATGAGCAAGGTTGAAATGAAAATAAGATCCAGAGAGAGGCTTGGGGAAACTGATAAGAATCTTGAATATTTTTACAAAAAAAGACCCACTTTCTGAACTTATAAATGTTAAATATCATATTAGACTTATTATAACATGCTACCAATCAATTTTATCCAAAAATTGAAAACCAGATTAAACAGGCTTCACTGGTGGTTCATGGCAAAATTTTACATGAATTTGTAATTATAAGCTATATGTATATCTAAAAATTTATTGAATGCATAAATTCACTTCATAATGATATGTTCATTTTTTAAGATGTATTCCAATTAAACTTATTTTGCACTGCTATTGGTTATTCAACTGTCAACCCTCTTTGCAAATAGGTTGCTTTAAACAGCTTATTTCCAACACTGATCCATCCGGAGATCATCTAGAATTCCTATCATATTTAACTTTCTCTCTTTCCCTTGCGCTTTGAATTATACTTGACTATTACCATCATTTTATTAAGCCTTGGCAATAAAAATTAGCCAAGATATATTTAATTTTGTGGTTAAGAAAGAGTTTCTTAAACTCTTCTCAACTTAAAAAATACATTGTTGCTAACTTTATGCTTTAAATCCAAATACACAAAAGCCTTCTGAGCATAGAGTGCGGCTCCTCCCTCCCCTGCCCACCTTATCTCAGGTGATTTTCTTGAGAGTCAAAGAGCAAATGTATTTAAGACTCTTATGCTTTTTCCAAATTGCTTTCCATAGGGGCAGCACCTAGTATATTGCCTTTGCAAATGTACAGAAACTTTTGTTTCCTTGGACACTGTCATTTTATTCATTGATTTCATAGATTTAAAATAGTTGGCCATTGTTTCAATTTCTTTAGTATCGCTGATGAGATAATTTGATCTTTCTTTCCTCCAGCACTTAGTGGTTGCCCTGTTGCATTTAATCTGCTGTGTGAGGTTCTGTCTACCTAATTTTTCTCCATTTGAGGTAATCAATATTCAAATCCTGGCTTTTGCACTTAATATCAACTTGATGTTAGAAGTCATTTATTTCTCTGATTTTCCATTTTCTCATCTAGTAAATGGAGAAACCCACTTAAAATAGGAAATCTGGGGTGGAGACATCACTGTGGCCGTCTGAGATCGGGACCAAGCTTATTATCCACAGTGGAAGGGTTCAAATTTGATACATTTTTGCATATCATTTATCCAAAATGCTTGGGACCAGAAGTGTATTGGATTTTGAGTTTTGTTGGAGTTTGTGGTATTTGCATATATATAATGTCTTGAGATGGGACCCACATCTAAAAACAAAGTTCATATATGTTTTTTATATACCTTAGACACATAGCCTGAAGGTGATTTTTTACTGCAACCTGTCACAGGAAGCCAAGTGTAGAATTTTCCACTTTTGGTATCATGTTGGTGCTCAAGAAGTTGAGACTTTTGAAACAGGATTTTGAATAGGGACACTCAACCTGTATGAGGTAAAAAGTTCTTTTTCAATTACCTTCCCCTCCCATCCAGAATAATCATCTGAACCCCCTTCCTCGCTGCACCTCACTGATACACTGCTCAAGGGTTTCAGAAGGGGATGGCATTCCCTTTCTGCCTGTCCGTCTTCACAGACGCTGCTCCCTCTGCTGAAGGGCCTGCTGTGCCCTCCAGTCCTTGTCTGGACATCTCATCTTTATCCTTAAAATCCAAGTGAAGATTTCCCTCCTCTTCTAGGCCACAGCCACATCTCCCGTCCTGGGTTAGGGCTCCCTCTGCTCTGTGTCGGCAGGACCCCGTGCAGAGGTCCACATCCCAATTGTCTTTGCACCTGCAAGAATCAATGACTTCTACCACTTGCCACCACCTGGGGAGGGCTTGGGACATGTGGGAAAGAAATAATTTCAGCCTCTTCATCATAGGTCTTGCACAAGGACACATGTCATAGTAAATAAATAGATCAGTGGGCTCTCGTGTGGCCCATTCAGAGACGCTTATAAGATGCACCAGGAAATCCAGTTCTTGGATCCCTGATAAGCAGCAGATGACCACACTGTGGAACCATTGTCACTGAAGGATAAAACCCATCCACCCCCCCTGAGTCGGCTTCCCTCCCAGCTGGCCAGGCCTCTGTGAGCCCCGTCTCTGGGTGCGTCTGTCTAACCTGGGGTAGTGCCACACTGTCATGGGAAGGCGGGCACAGAAGCTGAGCTGCAGCTTGTGCCAACAGAAGTGATCATTCGGCAACATTCTTTGGCAACACCACAAGGAACATCAGGGCCGTCAGAGGTACACGGAGAGGCGCTGCCTACGTGCCTGCCGGGGCGGATGCTCACCCCCTTGGGGTGCCAGGAGGCCCGGCGCTGGCAGGAGGTGCCTTTGCCTTATTCTCCTCATTAAACTCACAACCTGCGCCCAGGCACAAAGAATTCCTCAGGCACATCCCCTCAGCTAGAAAGGAGACCGGGGCCCCAAGGGGAAGTTTCAGGAGCCACCCAGCCACTGTCCCTTCAAGTGAGGCAGATCTCTTATGTCAGGCGGCTCTGGGTCTTTGCCCCGTGATAAATGTACTCTGTTCTCAGGAAGAAAGTCGTTTTAGACACAGCATCCAACTCTCGAGGGCTGGAAATCTGGAGGACAGCCTGCAGAAGGGAGTGGTGTGGTGGGGGCAGGCTCCCTGGCTGACCCCTCCCTGCGAGATAGCAGAGGGCTGGAAGTGAGGGCCTCACAGAGGACTCCAAGTCCCACTCAGGGTCTGCAACTGCCGTGTGTCAGCACAAACCCACTGGCAAACCCCACTCCAGTGCTCTCTCCTGTGCCTACTCAGAGGTAGGAAAGGCCCAGCCACTGAGCTCCAAGCACAGAGAACTCCACCACCTGGCTCCTGTTCTAGTCAGTTGCTTCAGAAGAGCAATCTGAGACCCAGCACGTGACAATCCACCCTTGAATGCCACTCCATTAAGTGCATCCTCGAGCTAGGTTTCCTCTACCTCCAGATGGTCCAAACACTGTCTGTCTGGCTCCACCAAACTTGGGTCAATCTCCAAGTCCTACGAGAATAAAGTCTTATTTTTTTATGGAAAGTTGATAATAAGAACAATAATCATTCAAATTCAATGGGAGAACTTGCTTCACTTTTAAAGCAATTGAGACAACAAAGAAAATGGAACAGAGATGATCTTACACAAGCTAGTGAGCCCATGATACTAAGGAATCCCTGTGACTTTTGTTCACCACGATACTCCTGTGTGTGTGGGAGTGTGTACTTTTCGTACCTGTTGGAAATCTGCACCTCTGCAGTAGGTCAGGTAAAATGGCACCATCTCTGAGATTTGCTTTAGAATATTCAGTAGAAGATAAAAGTGGGCAGAGGATGAATGGCAAATCTTCCCTGACTGTTGAAGCTGGGCAAAGGGCCCACAAGTGCTGTTCTGCACATTTGAAAATTTAATGGTTAAAAAAAAAATGTTAGCAGCACTATCTCTGAGAATTGGGAATCAGGTGACTTTTTCTTCTTGCCTTTAAATTTTCAAATGTGACACACTCAATGTACATTACTTTGATTCCATTAAAAAATACACTTTCCTGTGCCACATTTTTTAGGTAGCTGGGGCTTAATACCAAAATTCCTCTCACCTGTATGCATGGAAAGCTTTCTAAGATATTTATATACTTCCCTGATTTCCTCAAAAAAAAAAAATGGGATGAAAATTGCAAGCTTAGCTTTTGGGGGGACTGTGAGAGATTGCAAAACGGCTCTGATTCCCCACCCGATTTCACGCCTTTGGCATAGTGAGTTTGCATTTCCTCTGTCTCAGAGTGGAGTCTGTCTCTCATTCCCTAGATTCTCAACAGGTCTTTGACTTGCCTGTAGAATGTGGAAGAAATAAAGATATTCCAGTTTTGAGCCTGGGTTTCAGAAGTTCTGAGGACTTCTTGCTTCCAGGAACCCCTATGGTCACCAGGGAGAGCAAACCCAGGCTAGCCTGCTCAAGCAGGAGAAGCCACATGGAATCTAGATGTGCTGTCCTGTGTGAGGCCATCCTGAGCGGCCAGCCCATGACCTGCCCAGCAGATGCATAGAGACTCACTCCTGAGCTGGTTGAGAACAACCAGCCCAGGCCTGGCGCCCAGAGCCCCCCTTACCTGCAGGTGCCTGGAAAACACCCTGTGCCCATTATTGCATGCCACTGGGGTTTGTGGTTATTTGTTACATAGAATCATTAGGGCAACAGATAATGGCTACAGAGTTTCTGAGTCATGTTTTATGAAAATAAACCATGGCACGAGCTGAAGAGAAATAGCAACTCAAGCAGCGCAAGAACATTTGCCTCTGCCCTGAATGACCTAGGTCCAGGGCTTGGGTGCTTTTTGCTTCTTTTTGGCACATTTTTCCAAAGACCAAGCTGCTGTGCCAGGCTGTTCTTAGAGTTCAGATTTGCCTGTCCACGTTCAGGGACCCAGGGTCATTTCATACGTGGCCCTTTGTCACTTAGACAGAATTGGAGGTGGCCTGTCTTGCTTTCTCGATGTGCACTGGGGCCTGACATAACTGTTCACTGTTGGGAAAACTCACACCTATTTTAGAGGCTATTGGACTCTCATCTGAGGACATTTTTCCACAAACAGAGAAATCCCTTACTACATTAAATCCATTAAATGATGCTGGAGATCCGCCTTATTTCCAACAAATCCCTAGAGTTCCAGGCAGGAACTATCTCATGCAATTAAGGAGATAGAATCAAACAAGATATTTACTACAGATTTTTTTTCTTTTTTGCACACACAGTCATAATGAATTAAAAACTCCGAACAATACAAAAACCAGAGCTGCTATCTATAAATCCATTATGGAGAAATAAAAGTACAAGGCATACAATTTAATCCTAAGTGCTTTTTTATTAATGAAATGAAGCATGCTAAAATATTCATGTACATTAAGTTCCTTATGATTAAAATACTGACATATATTTAAAATAACAATATTCCAACAAGGTAGAGCTGTGGTTCCCATTCAGAATGATTGTGCTTTCCTTCCTGGTTCACACCGAGCCACTGATTTGAGAATGAATTGCAGTTTGGGAAAGTATGTACACATAAAGATTTTATGAGTTAGATCAGTTCTGTTGTGATTAGTGCCTGTTTCATGCTGGGGAACACCATACAGGAGAAAATGCTCCATTGCCACCCCAAATTCAAATGGATAGCATCCATACAGTGTAAGGAGCTAACCCATGGCCATAACACCAAGAATCTCCATGAGCCTTAGCAAGAGCCTTAGCCCGGGCCAGGCAAAGGTGGTCACTATTGAGTACTGGTAGAGGGACAGAGAGCATTTCTTTGGGGCATGTTTCTTTAGCACATATCTTAAAAGATGAACCGGACTTGACCAAGTGAAGTCATAGAGGAGAAGGTGGACCTCATAGGAAAGTGTTACCCACATTTCACAGAGCTGCACCGGGTGCGGGTGGCAATGGGCGGATGTCATACATTGCTAGAGGGTTTGCTTGGGAGTTGAACATGGGCATGCCTGCCTCTGAAGTCTGCCATTTTCTGTTTCTGGGCACATGAAGACAGACACGACCCGTTTTTACTTTTTCTCTGTGGTCTAGAACATTCCTTGGCACATAATACGTCTTTAATAAATATTGATTGAATGAGAGAACAAAAGAATGAGGCTTTCACTCTGGGCCAGTCGGGAATGAATGTCTTATTCTTATCCGACTCTTTTCCTACATGGTCCACCCCTGAGGCAGGGGCTGTTTCCAATTCCCGACAACCCATCAATAAAACATTGTCGAGTTGGTGTTGCAATCAAGGACTTAACTTGTGCATTTTGCTCTAATAAAACAGGCTGCCTTTTGGAAGTGGAGATTCCTTTCTTACTTGTCAATAGAATAGACACTCCTTCCAATAATTTTCCTAAAAACTCTTGTCTTACAGGTCCTCGACCCTGTCTCTGGAATGGTTAGGAAGTACTCACACAGCTTTCTATGCATTGCATATTGTTTAAATGTCAGCAGATGTTTGCAATCTATTTCCAACTTCATTTTGGTGACATATGTATATTTGTCTCAATGCCCAGGTGAGAAAAACCGAGCTTCACTGGGTTTCATTTGCTTCTTAGGCAGGGGCATGACTGTGTTTGCAGGTGTCTTGTTGACTTGTTCTAGCGTTAACCCCACGGGGCACAGAGATCATCAGGAACTTAGAGTCACTACCCAGTTTTGATGAGGTGGATGCTGAGCAGGGCACTTGGCACAGAGTACAGCTCCAGTAAATATTTAATAAACAGCTGAGAATGAAGTGGAAAATAACAGCACCACATGGTCAGCTACGATTCCGTAAATCTCTAAAGTGACTCGATGGGGGCAAATCGCTAAGTACAGGGCTTTGATAAAGAACGGACGGTGATACAAGGAATCAAAATGCATTCTGCTGTCACAAATATCTAATTAGAATAAATAAATTAATTAATTAAAATATAAAAATGAACAGAAGGCAAACCATTGGTCATAGCTGCTTAATGGAGGTCATCCAATGAGGTCATTGCACTACTAGATGACATCATGTGTGTGGCTGAACCCTGAAATCATGGTGCTGGACATCCTGGCAGCTTCTGCTCTGCCCTGTTGCATGGGGCTCTGTCAGTTTGGTTTTCTGGGGCGGGGAGAGATGAGAGCAGGGGCCAGCACCCTCTTCATGCCTGGGGTTCCTGTCACAGTAGACACCCGAGAGCTCCTTGCTCCTCCAACTTAGACAGGAAAAATTCCTCGTCCCTTCACGTTGATTCAGTAGTTAAGATATTAGACAGAAGCAGCAAGGAGAGGCAGAGAGCAAGAATGTGTGTTGGGAGAAAAAATGATGGCAGGCCATGTCTAGTAGCTACAGGACGTTCTGGAAGATGAACGCAGACACTGTTTCTGTGTGAAGGGGGAAGGCAGCCATTCCCTCCCCACTTACTAAGTGAGTACCTTTGGGATATATTCTAGGCACTTTAAGTCTGAACAAGTTATTAAAACAGCTCGCCAAAGAATAAGAAAATCAAAGATGAGAGCCGAAATTCACAAGATTTTGCAAAAGGCAAGGTGAACTGAAAGGGACTCACTTGCAATTGGTACTTATTTCTAATGATGATGATGATGATGATGATGATGATTATTATTAATTTTAGGGATTCCAGTTAAAGATCTTAATTTTTGTCCTGTGATAAGATACACCGGTACTTAACAGTGTTACCAAACAAAGTAGCTCAGACTGTGCTGGACTCAAGATCTGGGACCGGAGGTACTCTGGGCACCCTCTAGAAGCAGCACCAAACACTTCTGCATCAGATTTGATTCACAAGTTGCAAGACATCATACAAAAACCCTTTTAACATATATTATTGAAAATCTCTATTATAATCCTCCAACTTAGTGAGTTTGATTAAATCTCTTCGACAGAAAATAAGGCATTGTAACAGGGGCGCTCCTCTCGCGAAGGTCCTATTCAGCGCAGGCACGCTCACCTTATTATGTTAAAAATGAATGGTCCTGGGAAAATAATTTAGTAAGAGATGAACCTAGAGGAACTGAAAGCACTTAGCATTGAGCATATTACCAAGGGAAATTGCTTAGCTGTGAAACTCCGGGCTCATCGTCTGAGACGCAATCTCTGCTCCCCGTGTTTGCTGTAGGAGATCCTGTGTTCAGAGAGAAGTTCTGTGTCCACTGCAGGGATGGGAGGCCGACCCGGCACTATCCTAAGCTGCCCAGAGAGGGGCCAGATTGGGCTCCAGAGGGCAGAGGGTCCAGGCGCACATCTGCAGGGCTCCAGAGATTGGTCCTGGTCTCAGACGGCCACAGTGACGTCTCCACCCCTGGCTGCCCTTTGGCAGAGCCCCCCGTACCTGCAGGTGGGACAAGTGGCCAACGGATATAGCTAATGGCAGAGTGACCCGCACAAGGACCCTCGGTGAAAGCAGTGGGAGCCCGGCTCTTGCAGTGGGCGTCCAGGGCCGCTTTCCACGACCGTGCCCAGCAGAGGCAAGGCTGGGAATAGCCTGTGGCCAGCCACCGGCAGGATGGTGCGTGCTTCCTCTAGGGGCTCAGAGCTTTCCATGTCACTTACGCCAAGGAACTCTCATGCTGAAGAAGTGGATGGACTCACAGAAGTCCCCCATGAGCCAAGAGACAATCAATGGCCTCCATCCAGGCTCAACCTCGTGTGTTTTTAGCAGGGGGGAAGAGATGGGAGAGGACAGCTGAGTCATCCCAGAGAGAACTCAGGGACTTGACCTGGGCTCAGGGCCCCTGACCTGCGACCCAGGCTCTTGCTCTAGAGAGAAACCTCCACGCCCCAACCCAGAGGGCCATGTGCTGATTCTGTTTCCCTTCCAGAGGCAGCCAGAACACACGTGGTGGCCACCAGTTTACAAACAGGGCGATGGAGCCTTGTGCCCGGCTCCAGAAGGCAGAGCAAGGTCCTGATCAAAGTCTTTGGCTTCACACTTAGAGCTAGCCCGTCTTTGAACCCCTGAAATAGACACAACCCCATGGATGGGTATGATTTAAATGAATTTCAGACACCTGTGGCACCTCCTACCTGAAGCTGCCTCCAGATGTGATGTGTCATGTCTGTTGGCTCTTGTGGCATGGGACAACATTAGCAAGGTCACAAGACAAGTGGCTTTGATCAGCCGGATGGCCAGGACGGCAGATGCGGTTCTCCAGGTTGAGCCCCTCCTTTGAACATTTGGAGGGATCAGTGGCTCTCTCTGACCTGGGGTTGGCGAGGAGACCTGGTGGCATGAGCTGCTGCAGGTTCAGGGGGCTGAATCCAGGCCACAGGAGAGCTGCACTTCACATTCGGTCAAGAGACCACCGAGGGCTTTGTAACTTGAGGGGGCGATAAGGCAGGCCACACACAGCCCTCCTGGGGCTCCATTGCCTCTTCCTGGCTTTTCTGGAGGCCCCCAAGGCTGGGGTGGGGACCCCACCCTTCAGAGCTCCCACAGGACCTGGCATTTCCCACCTGGGTGCTCACAGGCTGGCTGTGGTCTTGTCCATCTTCCCTAGCTGATGTGTTTAGGGTCTGGCTCTCCAGGGACAAGACCCGGGCCTCTGCCTGTGTTTGTTGAGGGAAGGAGAAGAAACAGGACACCTCACCATTTTCTTCCCAGTCAATATTGACAGACTCACTTCTCTGCCCGCAGCCTGTGTCACTGAGTCTGCTGTCGAAGTGTGTGCGAGGCTGGCAAAGCTTCACTCGCTGCTATTGTGCACAGTGTGTGTGTGTGTGTGTGTGTGTGTGTGTGCGTGTGTGTGTGCACGCGTTTCCCTCTTTAGCTGTATAAAAAGCAGGCGCCTCCATAAATCTCCATAATGATCATGTGAAAAAAAAAATCAACTCCTGTCCAAATTCTGAAGGGAGCATGTGCAAAGTGCTGTGGTGTGGACTGGGTGGACAGAGAGCCAGGCCAGCCTGCTGCACGGAGAGGGAGGGAGAGGCCGGGGTCAGGGCCCGAGGGACCCCCCCCCCACGGCTAATAGCAAGCCCAGCTTTCTCCAGGCGCCCAGTGTCCCTTATGCTCGCCTATTACCCACACCCTGGGAACCCTCAACCTCACGGATTTAATTTGTCACTGAGATGTCATACTTAGGATGGGACGGGAAAACCAAACTCGCCGTGTCCACAGCAAGGGAGAGCAATCAGCCAGTTCACAGGTCGTGCAGGTTCTTATCCTCTACTCCCAGGGCCCATTGTTACTTTAAGTGAAGCCATCGTGGGACAGGTAGGTGCCAGGGACTTTTCCCAAATCCGACGGGGAAGACCGAGAGCCTTTTCCTGCAGTCCTTCCAGGCAAACCAGGATGAAGGGAAAGCAGAGTTCCTCCTCATTCTCCTCCCCTTCCCTAGCTGATGTGTTTAAATAGGGTGGAAAATGCACCCTGCAGATGTCTTATTCCCATTAAGTTCTGTTTTCCCACCAGGGTATTGACACAGTGTTGTGGGATGAGTTGTATATCCCAGAAACACACGCACAGAGACACCTTGGAACCTGCCCATGTGACCTTGTGGGTGGATGGGTCTTACAGAGGTGACTAAGTTAAAGATCGTGAGTTCAAATCACCTTGGTCTCAGAGCGGGCCACAGACCCCATGATGATTGCCCAAATAAGAGGAGGGAGAGGGAGGCTTCAGACGGAGGCTTAGAGGAGAAGGCCAGGTGAGGAGGGAGGCAGAGCCTGGGTGGCAGATCCACAGATCAAAAAAGGCCCGTGACTGCCTGGGTCACCAGCAGGGAGGAAGGATGCTGGTAGGGGGGTGTGTGGTCAGGGCTGGTCCCTTGGGAGGGCTGGAGGGAGAATCCGTTTCAGGCCTTTCTCCTAGCTTCTGGTGGCCTCCCTGGTCCCTCACCTTGTCTTACTCCCGATGACGTCCCTCTCTGTTCTCAACTTAGTCTTTTTATGAGGACACAGTCATTTGGGATCAGGGTTAACCCAATGTCCCACTTCAACGGAGTCACCTCATTTCCCAACAGGTCGCATTCATAAGACCTGGAGTCAGGACTTGCGCGTCTTTTGAGATAACAGAATTCACCCACAAGAAGAGGCACGGGGCAGGTTGTCCTCCAGGGGCCTTCAGAAGAAGCCCACCTTGATCATGACTTGATTTTTGGAATTCTGGCTTCCAGAGCAGTACAAGAATGAATCTCTGCTGTTGGAAACTACTTTGTTAATTTCTTTACAAAGGTCTCAGGAAACATGACTCAACAAAGCTAGACTAGCTATTCTTTGCACGTCTATGTTTCCTTTTCCTGAATAATCTTTTTCTGCATAATCATCTCCTTGATAAGTCAGAATTCCATCTTTGAGTCGATCTTATTCATTTTAGTGAAACGTATATTTCATTTTGTTACACGATGGTTATTCATAGATATCGCAGAGCAAAGCTTCTTGGTAGAGTGTTAGCTTTGCTATTACCTGAATAACTAGAAACATAATGATTGTCCTTCTCTATCAAGACAATACTCTCAGAATTTAGCATTTCCATGGCATTGCCATTCTGAGCTGGCTTGACTCTCTCCTCTTGGTCACAAGATGGCTGCAGGATCAGTGCATCATATCCTCACACACTATTTAAAATCAAGAGCAAAGGTTGACACAGACATGGAGTTTCTCCTTATGAGCCCTTTTTTCTGATAAGTTTCCTAACCTTCCTGGTGGATCTCTGCCAACTGTTTATTGGTAAAAACTCAATATCATGGCTATCCCTTGCTGTGCCATTAGAAAAGCAAATGCCTCGCTTTCTAAGTCTCTGTGTTTGGTGACAGGCAAGGGTAAGTAGTTAGCTGTCAGCACCTGCTATGTCCTGCTGGGCCAGGGAGGGCTATGGGCATCTGGTCATCTGATTGCCATGAACGAGATACATGACCCTCGAGGCTCAGCGTGAATCAGAATCACCCACAGAGCTGGTGACAACATGGGTACCTAAACTCTGCACCAGGACATGGGCTGTGGGTGAGGCCGAGGCTGCTGGCCCACAGACACACTCAAGGCAGCCCTGGGCAGCATCGTGGCTGGTACCATCGACATCACTGTTTCTCAGGGGAACTCAGAAAAGCAGGAACAGCCAAGCCTGCTACTCTCACCACCTCCACTACTAGGAACTACAGAAGAGGTCAGAAAAAGAGGATCCCAGCTCTCTTCCTTCTCTTCAAACCCCACTGGTCCCGGGGTTTGAACGATGAGCTCTGGGGTGCCTTTTGGTGTGACATGGCTGCCCCCTGGGGTCTAGTGTCCGTCTGCGGAGTGGGCGTGCTAAGCTGGACTAATTACGACTCCCTTTTCTGCTTTCTCTGCCATGATTCATCGTTTTGTTCACTTAGCAAAACTCAGTCTTTCCTTTAACAGATACCTTTTGAGCAAGTTTCCAGGGTCAAGTTATCCGCCAGAGGATCCAGTTTCCCTGTGAATAGGATTTTGAATTCTTCATTTTGCAGATGTTGGAATCAAGGCTAAATGATCAGTCTATGTGTGCTTAATGCTGGAAAAAACCATTGAATAGAGCCGTGCGGACAATGAACGCTCCTCTTGCCTTGAAAACCGATTAGCTCACCCTTCAACTTGATGTACCTTGAAGGACCTGAACGGAAAGACTCCGTGTTCCTGAACTCGGATGCAAGAAAAGACACGCTCCCCTCGCTCAGAAAGTGTTTGTTGTCTTTTGCAAATCAAAGTATGAATTGTTTCATGGATCTGGCTTTTCGGCTTTAGTGTCTTAAGAGAAAGAGAGGCGGGAAGTAAAAGCATCGCAAGCCATTTGGCTCGGTCGCAGTCCAGCTGTCCACCCATCGTCTCCCACATACACAAAAGACATTTCAGCACCTAGCACCTCGTCCAGTTAGATTTCAGGTCCAGCCCCCAGGAACAAGCTTTTCACCGATGGACCTTGGCCTTTCTTTGCATCTCTAGGTAGGAGTGTGTCTTGTGCAAAAAAAAAAAAAAAAAAAAAAAGAAAAGAAGAGGTTGATTTGCGTGGACTTCCAGTTCCGTGTCTGTGCCAACTCTCCACATTCCAGAAGAATTAAATAATTACGGGAGTGGAGGCACCACTGTCACAAACAATTTTGAATGCCCTGTGCATTAGAAAGCAGAGGTCTCTTAATGACATCAGATCAGTGCGCCAGAGGCTCTTTCTGAACCCGACATACTGGGCAGCCGGAGTGGGGACACACAGACACCGACTACCACAAAAGCCACAACAGGGAGGGCCCCTCTGTTAGGCACTTGCTGGCTGTTGTTAGGGCTGGAGGCCAGGCGCCCTGGGAACCCCGACGTCTCTGCTGATCCTAGGGTTGTCCCTCCTTTCGTTTCCCTCTCGTTGTCTTTCAGGTTTGCAGGTTTGCACTTGAGTGGGGATTAATGAGATTGTCAGCATGAGCCGAGTCGGAGAGGCAGACGGAGAGCCCTGGGTCAGGGTCACCATGGAGGCCTGAGGTCTCCTGGACCAGGCCTTGAGGGTACAGCAGTGCCCCCCGGGACCCTCCGCCCATGGCCTCATTCATTCATCAGGTCTGGAGGCCTTTGCGGCCTGGAACCCACCAGCCTCCCCTCCACTTTCCCCCTTGTCCTGCCCTTGGACTTCATGTCACGTGCACTGATGTGTGTTGCTGAGAATGGTTGGCTAATCTAGGAACACTATCTTTTTTTTTTTTTTTTTTTTTAGAGAGAGAGAAAGAATTTTTTAATATTTATTTTCCAGTTTTTGGTGGACACAACATCTTTATTTTTTTATTTGTATGTGGTGCTGAGGATCGAACCCAGCGCCCCGCGCATGCCAGGCGAGCGTGCTACAGCTTGAGCCACATCCCCAGCCCCATCACTATCGTTTTTTAAAAATCTGTTTTTGTTTGCATAATGGAAACTTAGTAAACTCCTTCAAATTTTTACTTCTTTACAACTGTATGTCAATCTGATTGTCCCACAATGTCGTTCAGAGATAAAAAAGACATAGTTCAAGGACGCTGTGAGGGCCCTGAGCTGTCACCTGAACGAGTCCTGCCCTGACTGTGGCCCCTGCTCCTGTCACCAGGGCCTTTGCTGCTGCTGCTGCTGCTGCTCTGCTGTGACGGTCTCTACTGCTTCACCGCTGCTGCTGTGGCTGCCTGTGGCGGCCACTTCCTCCAGCACCCCCAGGAGGACAGCAGTGAGCCTCACCGTGGCTCCGGGACACGTGATTGACATCCACGGCCTTGCTCACCATGGCAACAACCCCTTCTGCAGATGAGGGTTTGATGGTTCAATAACTAGTAGTTTAGCTAGTTATGGTGAAAAGGGGACTTTCAACAAGTTATGCAGGTCAAGTGTCCTCCATTCAAAAATACAAAATCTGAAATGCTATAATATCAGAAAGGAGTCCCACACCACCCTAATGCCACAATTGGAAAATTCCACACCTGCTTGACCTCGTGTGGCAGGTCATGGTCAAGTACAGGTACACTAACAGGATTGTACAACAATGCATTCAGGCTAAGGTGTATGACACACAAATGAATTTTGTGTTTAGACTTGTGTCCCATCTCCAAGGTAGTCGATTGTTTATGCAGATATTCCTAAATAAAAAATTCAAGATCCAAAACAATAGTGGTCCCAAACATTTCATACACAAGACAATTAACCTGTATTTGATGTCAAAAGTCATTTTCTAAAGACTCCACTGTACTGCCGTTTAATGATTTTGCTATGTTGTGATAAGAGAGAAACAGTAAAGAATACAAGGTGTAGCTCAGAAATAGAAGCCACTCACGAGCTCCGTGAAGATTGAAATCACTTGTATATTCACTACAGATAAATATTCATAAATCAGAGTGCCAGGCTTTGGGCTGGGGGCCACAGAGGCCACGAGGTCACCACCCAGAGGCCAAGGTGCTCAGCCCAGAGGGCAGATGGACATGCAGCTGACTCAGTTTTTGTGTCCCCTCAAAATTCCTATGTTGAAGCCTGGAACCCCTCAGTGATGGTCTGAGGAGCTGAGGTTTGGGAAGGTGAGAAGGTTTAATATGGTCATGAGGATGGGGCCCCTGTGAGGGGATTAGTGGCTGATTCTGGTCTTCAGAAGAGACAGGAGAGCGAGCCCTGCCTCTGCGATACAGGTGCAGCCTGAAGGCTGGGGCCAGGATGCCAGCCTCACTGGGCCTGGTGGTCCTGGATAACCAGCCTCCAGAACATAAGGCCTGAGTGTCCGTGGCGTTTTGTTACAGTAGCCTACACAGACTGAGACACACAGCCTCCAGCCAAGGTTGAGACAGGCACTGCCTGGAGGCCAATCAACGTGATGGGGAGGAGAGAAGCAGCATCTGAGCTCACGGGCACACAGGCAGGCAGGCCCGGTGGGGACCATGGTGAGGTGGCCGAGAAGCCAGGGGAAGAGGGCAGGTGAAAACAGGGGGGCCCAGCCAGCAGAGCTGTGGATGCCTCCTCCTGGGGTTCCCTGGTAGAGCAGCATTATCTCTGAGAATCGGGAATCCTGCCCCGTGGGAAAGCTTCTCAACCTTTGATGGGGTGACACCTGGGGATGGCTTCTGGGTCTTCTGCCTCAATCTCTGTTCTGCCTCTGGGTTTTCTCATCCTTTATCTTGGATTTAAGTAGAGTGGATGAGTTGATATCTCCCAGATACAGATCTTCAGCAACTCCCAAGGACTTCTGCACCCCGACAGCTCCAAACTCCCCTGCATGCTGCCTGCTGGTGGTCCACACCTCTGCCCCTGCCAGGCTTCCTGAATCCACCACCACTCCCGGACTTGCCTGTCCATTCTCCTGAGAGCCAGGATAACCCTAGACTCTGTGATTCATTAAAAGATAGAAAGCACCCCAATGGTTCACACTATCTTAAGAGGAAAATCCAAGGTCCTCCACTATGGTGCCCAGGAGCCCAGAGGGCACAGGAGTTGCTCTCTGCTCAGGTGCTTCTGCAGCTCCATCCAGGCCCATGCGCCTCATGGCACCCTGAGCTCTAGACAGCCAGGCGGGTTCTCCCCTGGGTGCTTCTGCAGGGTGCACCTTGCCCTGCAGTTCTCCTCTTACCGAGCCGCTCCCTGGACAGGCATTTTGGTCAAGCAGCCTCCCTGCGGTACATCACCATGACCCGTGGCCGGGTTGCGTCTTCTGCTCCTCCTGCCACCATTCTTCCCATGTGAGTCTCAGGCCCACTAGCATGTAGGTTCCCTGAGGGTGGTGGCATGCTCTAGGGCTGTCCCTCATGCCGGAATAACTGGTGTGCAGCTCTGAGACAGATGCAATCCTAAATAAATAATTTTTTTTGACCAAACAATTCCTTAAAAATATTTTTCCCAAGGACATGTTTACAATCAGCCTGGTCTAATGGTAGTGTCCAGCCTGGGGATTATTAACTCTGTCAACTAAGTAAAAAAAAACACATTTGCTTGTCTAAGACCCTATCTTAAGGAAATATGTTTGGGGAGAAGCAATGCTGTTTTATCCTCTATTTAAATGCCATGGGTATTGAATAAACCTACTTAACTGCCTTGTATGAATTACTTATTCCTCATTAAGAGTTTGATTATTAAATGATAAAGTCTCTTCACCACATGGATAATGTGTTATCCTCTGCTTCCACCACTCAGGTCTGACCAGGAAAGAAGGCTCTGCATCATGGGTGTAGCTACGTCCCGGGTACTTCAGACAGCCTTTTCACGGCTGTGACTGAAAGAGCTGACAGGAACCATTTTAAGAAGGAAAAGTTTATTTGGGGCTCACAGTTTCAGAGGACGTAGTCCTTAGACAGCTGGCTCCACTTCTCGGGGCTCAAGGTGAGGCAGGACATCGGGGCAGAGAGTGTGGTAGGGGGAAGGGGCTCACTTGATGATGAGAAAGCAGAGAGAGTTTCACTCACCAGAATCAAAATATCTACCCCAAAGCCCCTCCCTCCCAGGGCCCACCTCCTCCAGCCACACCCTACCCACTTTTAGCCACCACTTAGTTAATCCCATCAAGGGATTAATGTGCTCATCGGTTAAGACTCTGACAATCCAATCATTTATCCTCTAAGCTTTCTTGCACTGTTTCCCATATGAGCTTTGGGGAGATACCTAATATCCAAGCCATAACACCAGGCAAGAATTTATTCTGATGATTAGCAGATCTCCGATTCTCCCCTGCACACTGTGGGCCCTCCAGGGGTCACTGAATTCAGTGAACAGAGAGCCATTGGACAGTCTCTTGGTAAAGACGCCTGCTGGACCTCCTTGGAGGTCTACTTGGCTTCTTTAAGGGGTAATCACCCTCTGGAATACCATGTGGTCTTTAGCCCTTCCCACATTGATAGACTGGAGCTTATCTGATCTCTGCTCTGTGGACTCCGAGGCCTGACACCTTGCCTGGTTCAGCATGCACACCTGCTGGTGTTGCTCTGGGGACACCCTCACCGTGCTCTTCTCTCCCAGATGATGTTGAACAGAGCTCCAAGACGTCTCCAACCCTGTGCACTCCCATCCAAGGTGGGCAGGTCCCCCAACACTTCGAATCATCAGATTGTTCCAATCTGACACATGATAAATGGAATCTCAGTCCTGTATAATTTACATTTCCTGATTACTACAGAACTTGAGCATCTTTTCATCAATTTATGCCACTGGAATTTCCTCTTCTACTTATAATCTTCACTTGTTTTCTTTTTTATGGCTTGACTTCTCCATATTAATTTGCAGATATGCTTTAGATATTTTGAATCATGATACCATTTTATACATTGTGATTACTTTATCTTCTCTAGTAGGAAGTATACCTTATATTCTGTTCGCTGAGCTTTTTGGCTTAAGATTTCTTTTTAGGAGTTTGATGAAATAAAATCTGTCATTTTTCCCTCTTAAGATTATTATTGTTTTATTCCATCATGCAGTGGTTTTTTAAAAAAAACACTCTCAATTCCAAAATCACAAAACATTTTTCTATAGTACTTTCTTATAATTCTAAGTGTATTTTTAAGTTGCTGGATATTCATTGCTTCTTGAATTTGTTTTTCTCTCTGGTAAGGAGCATAATATTAAGTGATTTGCATTTTTGTCTTTATGGTGGATACTCATTTCCCCTAAGCCACACATTGCATGTCCATTGTTCCCCGGTCTGTTCTTAATTAGGAGTTCAAGGCTAATCTGTGACAATCCTGTTTCCCTTTGACTTATAGTTTGATGATCAGCTTATGTTTCTGGTCAACACCCCTGCTTTGCCAGGAGATAGAGATCTGGCTCCTTCCATTTGGAATCCCACCCTCTTGGACTCCTTCACATCTAATCACACAGGGTAAAGAAAATGTGAAAGATACCTGGGAACATGTTAGTTGTCCGACCTAAAAATGCCACCCATCTCTTCCATCTACATCCCACTGACGGGTCTCTAGACACAAGGAAAAATGGACAGTGAAGCCGCCCTGTGTGCCCAGGAGAAAAAGGGGGTGACCTCGAGGGAGATCACCCAGTTTGGTCTCTCTCATTACCGAGTCTAGCCTGTTCCTTTTATTGCACTCAATATATATTTGAATATATCAATGTCATATTCTTTGCTGGCTTTTGTTTTATTTTGTTCTGTCTTGTTTTCTCTGTCGGTGTCTCTTCTGTGCCTATGTCACTTGTCTTGTCCTTCCTCTGTGGCATGCTGAGCAGCCCTCTTCGTAAGTGTCTGTGTCTGTATGTCTCCTCCTGGTGTAGTCTTACATTCATCACTGACCATGCGATACTCTGCCATTGAAATTTTTTAAAACATATGTTACCTCTTAATGTCTGGTGGGGACAATTCACATATTTTTAAATATTTTGGAATTTGTATTGTTTACTTGGCAAGTTCACTCTTCTTGTCGAACTTGAAATTAATTTGTCATATACCCTGAAAAACACTCCCGGAATTTTAATTGGATTGCATTAAACTATTAGTTTATATATTAAATGAGAGATGATCAACATCTTTTCAATATTGATTCTTCCATGTTCAATATCAGGATTTTGGTGGTGCTCACATGACTGTAGGCATTTTCTCAAAACAATACTTTTAAATGGTGAATTTTATAAAGCTGACCAAAGCAGCTGGTCGAGTTGAACACTCAGCTCATTTATTTTTGTTCTTCCCCCCCCCCCCAGTATGTGTTTTATCTATGAATCTACTTTCAAATTGTTTTAGTCAGCTTTTTCACTGCTGTGACTAACAGACCCCAACCAGAGCAATTGTAGAGGAGGAAGAGTTTATTTGAGGGCTCACGGTTTCAGAGGTCTCAATCCATAGATGGCTGGCTCCATTCCTTGGGACTTGAGGTGAGGCAGGACGTCACAGGGAGGAGTGAGGTGGAGGGAAGCAGCTCACGTGATCATCAGGAAGTACAGAGGTTTCCACCTGCCAAATACAAATAAGACCCCAAAGCTACACCCCCAATGGCCCCCCTCCTCCAGCCCCACCCACCTACCTCCAGTTACCACTCAACTAATCCCCTGATTGGGTTATGGCTCTCATAATCCAACCATCTACCCTCTCAACCTTCTTGCACTGACTCACACATGAGCTTTTGGAGGACACCTCACATCCAAACTACACCCTGAATGTTCACAACGACAGTGGGGTCCCCTCAAGAGTTTTCTCCATGAAAACATTCAGACATACCCAACATAGGTGGCGCTGTAATGGACTCCCCATGTTTACGTTGCCCAGGTTTAACAATTATCAGCATTTTACCACAGTTACTTCATCTAGTCTTCTTTGTTTGCCTTTAGTGAAATAATTGAAAGCAAATCGTTTCACTTTTAAACTAATTCCATAGATGGTTCTCAAAAATATGTACAATTCCTTCTATAACCCAAAGGCCCTATGACACATGTCCTGGGATGGCTAGACTAAATGACGTATCAGATCTTGTCTGACTCTCTCTGTCTTTTACTTTATTTATTTATTTATTTGTACTAGGATTAAACCCAGAGGAGCTTTACCACTGAGCCACATTCC
The DNA here is from genome assembly GCF_045843805.1 of Urocitellus parryii. Taxonomy (NCBI): domain Eukaryota; kingdom Metazoa; phylum Chordata; class Mammalia; order Rodentia; family Sciuridae; genus Urocitellus; species Urocitellus parryii. The sequence goes on from NC_135536.1 coordinate 7,823,917, forward strand.
CTGTCTTTTTCATTTTTTAAATTTTGGGACAGGGTCTCACTAACTTGCTGAGGATGGCCGTGAACTTGTGACCTTCCCGCTCAACCTCTGAAATTGCTGGATGATACGTGTGTGCTGCCATGCCCCACTTGGTTTCTAAATACTGAGCCCAAGTTGCTCCTTTCATTGCACTAATATATATTTGATAGATGTCATATTCCTTGTTGGGCTTACTTTGTCTTTCCTCCTATTAGTTTTCCTCCACTTTTTTTTTCTTAGTCATTTTTCCTTCTTTTGGATAGGCATTTTGTAAATTCCATGGGGCCATCCGTGGATCTTAACACCCATATTGAACTTTTCTTCTGGAAAAATAACTACCTCTCTCTTGCCCTTTCTGTGCACTTAATGACGTAAGATGAAAGCCTCTCGTCTCCTCTTGCCTGTCTTCCAGCTCTCGGGGAATTTTTTCCTGGGACTGGGCTTCAGGTTACTGTGAGATTAAACATTAAGCTGCTATTTAGTACTGCCCCTGCCCTGCATGTCCACGGCTGCTCTCTGTGGCCTGCAGTTAGCTGGCTGGCCACGTCAGCCAGCGGGTTCCATTGCTGGCATCCCCAGTGATTGAGTGGCGTTGCCCTTGCTCCCCTCTGCCAGGCCGCTCCCTCAAAGGGCATCAGAAACCTTAAGCCTCAGTGACCACTTGTCCTCCAAACTGATTGTCCTTGGAGTAAAATGTGTGGTTTAATTAAATATGACACAAATCAACTGAACAGGAGTGCCACAGCAAGGAGAGCTGTTTCCCTGAAGAAAACATGGAATGTTCTGAGAACAGCCTTGGTCACACCATATTGGAAGGTATAATTTTGCTTGAGTTTTGAACGTGGAAGTGAACTCATTTGGACAGAGTCAGAGTTTAACCTACTCTGGCAGCAGTGGGGGATTCTGACCCAAGTGACATCTTTCAGGTTAACGGAAGGAGAAAGAAGCGTTGTTCATCTTAAATAACAATGGGCAATTTGCTTCTTCAGGTAGAATGTATTCTCCATGTCCTCAGGTTTTGCGGTAGAATTATTACATCACAGATCACGAAGACTTCCCTCGGGACACTGTCCCATCAATTTTTTCTTCCTCCAAAATTATCCTTCTGAAAACATCAGCAGCCGTCTGGTTTTCCCTCGCAGAAGAGACCCAAAGAGCTCCGTCCCAAGATGCTGCCAAAGCCTTCCCTCCTTCCGAACCCATAGGCCTTTCCCCACTCAGGGCTCTTTGATTTCCCACCAATGAATAGGCATTTGCCCCTTCCCCACCACCTTGGACAACTTGTCATTGGATGACTTTAATCACTTCAAAACTTCTGATTGCTGTAACCAAATGCTCAAGAGGATGATCCTTAACATCTATGGAGTATGTCCGAGAAGATATGGAATGTTCATTTTGCCCAGCTGTGTCTACAAGTCGAAGATGATATTCTTGTCCATTCACTGTGATCAACTTTGTGAAAGTGATTTCTGTTGGATGGATCATAAGAGTCAACAAATTAGCTTTGGACAAACGGAATCATCCATGGGGACTTCCCTTCCGCAGCTCTTTATTTACCCAGTTCTCCCCCTGTGGTGACTGGACAGCCCAGCCTGCCCAGGCAATGATACCATGGAGGCTCATTGCTCACGGTCTGGAGAAGGAGCCAGGCCAGGGGGGGGGGTGTGCTTATTTAGAGTTAAAAATACACCTCTGCTGGGGCTTGGGGGCCAGAATGGGCACTCTGATTTAACTCTCTTACCTTGAAGACGTTCCAAGTTTTTCTTCTTCTGTGATGGCCTGAAACTTCCCAATATGTTTCTTCATAGGCAAGTTTGCCACTCAGCAAACTTTGTAAACCTTGATTTGTTTGTTTGTGGGTTGTTCTTGTTTGTTTTGTTTTCAATTTAGCAAACCTGACCCATCATTTTTCAAAAATGTTGCTCTTCAGGATTGATGCTGCACACCTCTTCTCTTTCCTTTCTTCTTTTCCATGTCTTTTTACCCATTTAGGTTGCATTTTGGATACTTCTCTCACCTTAGTCTCACAGTAACTATTTCATGCTCTTGTCCAATTCACCCACGGCAGATGCTTCTGCACTAATTATCTGCTCACTTTTAAGATCTCCAGTTGCTTCTCTCCAGTAAATGCACACACTTGCTTCTTTCCCCTCCTTCCCTTCCTCCCTCCCTCCCCCTCCTCCCTCCCTCCCTCTCTTTCTTTCTTTCTTTCTTTCTTTCTTTCTTTCTTTCTTTCTTTCTTTCTTTCTTTCTTTCTTTCTTTCTTTCTTTCTGTCTTTCTTTCTTCAGTGCTTTGGTAAAACCCAGAGCCTCATACTTGATAGACAAGCTCCTACTTTCTTCTTGCCACTGTCTTCTCTTTTTGTAGTTGCTATTCTCCCTTTTCTCTCAGTGAAAATGTACTTGCTAAGTGTGTCTGTCTGATAAAAATCTGTCACCCAAAGATGACTTTTATCCTCTGTGGCTGAAATCATGATGCTCTTGGATCCTACAAATAAGTAAGTTCTGGTGCTTACTGAGTGCCTACCATGTGCCATTCAATGTAAAGTGGTCCAAACGCCTGGCTAGTCAACTGAAGGGTTTCCCAGGACGTGGACCTTCCAGTACTAAAGCAGGAAATGTCCCGCAGGTCCCCCGTGTGAGCTCTGGTTATGTCCGCTATGAATCCTGACTGCCACTTGACTTCCTGTCCTGACCCACAGCTTCTTATCATTCTACCTTAGCCTGTGGTTTTGTTCTCTTGGTTGTCTGTGACTCATCTTGCCCCTTGATTGACAACCCATCTTTGGCATCTTTTCTTGGTATCATCCAGAAACTCCTCTGGGCAGGGTGGTGATGCCTGTTCGAATTGCTCCTGTGATTCTGCAAGGAACACCTTCTCCACCTCATTCCAGGTCCTGTCTTCATTTCCTGATTAGCCTCCTGCTGGGGTGTGGGGGCGGCAGACACAAACTCTGAAGTGCTTGCAAATGTTCTGAATCATTTTTCTAATCAGCGCAGTTAGTAGGCGTACACACTAGGAACTCACAGACAGGACGGGGCATCGAGCTGGAAACGTGGCCTCCGTTCACATCTGACAGAGCCTAGATTTTTCGACCCAAGTGTGCTGGTCAAAGTTGAATATTCACATTCCGTTAATGTCTCTTACAAATTACTTTTCTAATTAAGAGTCTTCTTATTACAGATGCAGTCTGTCACTGCAAGCGTGATGCCCGACCATATTCCTGTCTTTCTTTCACGTTGTCCAGATGTTGTTTACAAAGATGTGTTTCCTTAAGGTTCCATGGGGCCAACCCTCCCTGCAGTCCTCCAGCCACGAGTCCCCAGCCAGTCAGTGGCACTCTGTGAGTTACTGAGTGTAGGGGAGCCTTTGGGGGTGGGGGTCTCAACTTAGCATGATTTATGTCTTTAGACTGAATGAGCCGATTGCTATTAATCTGTAGCTATGGAAGAATTTCTCTTTGCGTCAATTGATCTGTCTTGTTCTCTCTTTGGACAAAGACAGAGGAGAATTGCTACCTGTGAAGTAGAGCCCTCCACCCCTAGGTACAAAAGTCAGGATGCACCATCACTGTTGCTAGAAACCCTCATGTCATGGAGACAAGGGGAACTGCCGTGACTCTTAGTTGGAAAGGGCACACGGAACTCACGGTGGCATCTATGTACAAGAACTCAGATGTGACAAAAAGGATTTCCACTCTATATTCTTTTCTTCTCCAATTAGAGTCCACGGGAACATTCACCAGCGTGCCCCTTGTCTCTCATTCCCACCTTCCTGGCCTGCTGCTGGTACCATGCCAACCCTCTTCAACACACCCCTGTGGGATAGACAATGGAAACATCCAGCTTGCCGTCCCTTGACATGAGGCTCTTTATTTCCTTCCCACTCCTCCAGATCTCTTGGCTCCTATAGATACACTTGTCCTTGACTGGGAAGAATCTTCCTACAGGAAGAAGGAAATGGGTGAGGGGTGCTGCTTGGATTCTTGGGAGGTAGTCGCAGAGTGGCAATGTCTGTGAATATTCCTCTACTAATGCTATGTGTCCTATGAAACAATAGCACCATGCTACTTAATTAACATTTGCTGTGTTTATTATGGCAAGCACTATCATGTTTCCCCTAAATGGTCCCGTGAATCTGACTAGGTCTTACTATGACCATGGTCTTAGTGTGTTCAGGATGCTATGATAAAATACCAGAGACCAGTATCTTCCTAACAGAAATTTGTTCAGAAGGTTCAGGAGGCTGAGAAGCTCAAGATCAAGGGACCTATAGGTTCTGTGACTAGAGGGGGCCCATTTCCTGGTTCATAGATGGTGACATGGGATGTGTCCTCCTGGGTATAAGAAGCAGGGCAGCCCTCTAGAGTCTCTTTTCTATAAGGATATCTGTTCTATTCATGAGCCTTCATCTCATGACTGATCACCTCTCCAGGACCTTGCCTCCAAATATGATTGGAAATTAAGTGTCAACATATGAATTTCGGGACACACAGGCACTCAGACCGGGGCCCACCTTGTCACGTAGGAAGCAGCACCCGTGGAGGTGAACAGCTCTCCCAGGTCCACACAGCTGTTCCTTAGAATCAAAGTTGCACTTCAATTGCTCCTTGAGCCTTCTGAGGGGACAGCACCTATTCAGACTGTGTTCTCCAAAGAACCCTGTGAGCTGAACCCACTCAGGTCCTTGGAAAGCAATGAGGTTGAACGAAGAACAGTCTTTATCCACCTTTTTGTAAATATGTATCCAAAGTCTTCCAAGTTCCAGGCAGCACCCTCATTTGTGAGCAGGGATTGGATGCCAGCGGGATGCTGGCAAGCAGGGAGGTGCTGGGGTCTGGTGGCTGGCGATCCTGGGTTCTCTCTTCCTCTCTTGTTTTGTGACTTTTGGTTCCACCTTATAAGTGCCAAGTAGACCAAACTCGCCTAGGTTGTTACTGAATCAGGACACGGATGGATCCGGCTTAGCCCAGCGCCACAGTAGTTGGGTTCCAGTTGTTCTGTTTCCCTCACCTCTTGTCCCGAGCTGCTTCTCTACCGGGAAGAAAGAAGACTGGCTTTCTGATCACAGGCTGCATTTAATTTCTATAATGGGGTAATGGGTGAAATGTGGCCCCAAGAATATTTGTGACAGAGATGGAGTCCCATGTAACCTTGAACCTGTGCTCTGATAGCAAAACGATGGCAGGAAGTCATCCAGGGCACTTCCTGGAAGCCCCACGGTTTCCTCCTGTCCTCTTGATCCAACAGTCTCTCTTCCTAAGCTGGGACATGACTTGTCTGAGGCCTCCGAGCAGGCTGTGGCAGAGTCAGACCAACACTCTGTTCTGCCGGATGCTTTGTCTCCTTCTCTGATGAGGCTGTCATTGTCCTCGGAGAGCCCAAATGCCGAGGCCAGTGTGTCCGACATCCGCGCAGTGAGTGGAGTTTTCCCAGAGGACGCAGAGGTGCTCACCTGGGACGCTGGGTGTATAGGCAATGGCCAGGTCATAATTACTGAAACAGAAGGAAACAAAGAAATGACCAGTCTTGGGAGGCACCCAGGTCACTCCAGATATCATAGCATAATATAATATTATAATAGATAATACTCCTTACCAGAGTATTTCAATAGCTTCCACCACACCCGGGGGGGGGGGGGAGCAAAGGTTCTTTCCAAATTATCCTCAAGCAGAAAGCGTTGGTGGGTGCAGAGAGATGCGCAGATGTGGGACTTCTGCCTCCGCCCTGCCTGGAGGGGCTGGAGACGGGGTTCACTCATCTTTTGTTCCGACATCACTTTCAAAATGAATTCCTGCAGCAGCCAGGACATTTAAAGAGTGTGACTGAGTGGCTCTTGGGGAGGCAGGTGGCAGCAGATGGGTAAGTGTGAAAATGTGATCTCGCTGGGATGTCACACCAGGCAGTGGGTACCGAGCACCACTGGAATTGCCGCTTCCACGGGGAAAGCACTCGATTTATGGCCAGAAAACTGTGACTAGCATTTGGCCTTTGGAACTGAATGGACAGGATCGAATGTCCAGGATACTGGGGCTGAGTTCTTTCACAAGAGTCCTCCCACCCGGATCGTTTACATTATTTTGAAAAACAGTTGCAGCTGATAAATCTATTCGTACTCCTTGCGAGATTTTATGCACTAAATGGAATTTGCATCGAAAATTCTGGGGAAGTAATGATGTGTTTGCGGGTGCTGCCCCCTGATCCCCCAGTGACATCTTTAATTGATCTGATGAGCCCTCCCGGCCCAAACCAAACCAGATAAGAAGACAGACGAGGAAAAGCAGAGCCAACTTGATTTAATAAATAAAAATGGCCTGTCAGGCGATGTTCTGACCCTGAAGAAAATAGGGAGGAGAGGACAGGTCTTTGCCCAGGAGCCAGAGCTAACAAGGGGAAGGGGAGGGGTTCCCTGGCTTCTTCTAGGTGCCCCGAGACACCCCAGGCTCTGGAACCCTCCAGCCCTAGGTGAGGGGCCTGTGGGCGGCTCTGGCATCTGCCCCCGCCCTGGCTCTGGGGTGGCAAATCCATCTGGCCTAAATAGAAAGAACCCATCCCAGTCAGAGACGGCGGTGTTCGTGGTGGACTTGGAAGGATAGATTGTGGTTCACCAAGTGTGAATACTGAAAGAGTTCCAGGTTGAGGAGCTGGAGTGCACATCTGCCGGGGGGCATCGACAGAGAGGGCGACTCGGGAAGGGGGGGGTGAGGCAGGCAGCTGGGGGGGTGGGTCTAGCCCACTGTTGTCCACTCTCTGGAATGAGGCCTGGGCCTTCACCTTCCATTCCAGGGGCTACACGTGAGCCCCAGAATCCTAGGCCTTGAGTCTCCTGATTTCCACACCCCACGCTGACCTGGAAACTGCAAGGGACATGCTTCAGCTCTCCAGCTTCTCTGGAAGTAACTCAGTTTTTAAACGGAGGCAACAATGCTCCTTGAAGTTTGTCTCCAAGTCATCTGTATTCCAACAGGTCTAGATTTTCATCAAACTCATCCCAAACCCCAGAATCACGCATTAAGTCACAAAATGACCCTGGATTTCTGTATGGTAAAAGTACTTCCAGTATTTTAAATAAAGTTTCCCTTAGGACACCCTCATATCCCAATCATGGCTTATTCAATTTTATAGTTCAGTTTTGTTTTGTTTTCTCAGACCAGAGGTCTGACTTTCACTTTCTCTTTATCCTGATGATAATCCCCATCCCCCAAGGAATGAATGTCAAAGCATGGAAATGGAAGGAGACCCTTATCGTTATACAAAATTACATATGAGAGGAGGTGAAGGGAAAGGGGGGAAAAACAAGGGAGAGAAATGAAGTACAGTATATGGGGTAGAGAGAGAAGAGGGGAGGGGAGGGGAGGGGAGGGGGGATAGTAGAGGATAGGAAGGGCAGCAGAATACAACAGACACTAGTATGGCAGTATGTAAAAACGTGGATGTGTAACCGATGTGGTTCTATAATCTGTATATGGGGGAAAAATGGGAGTTCATAACCCACTTGAATCAAATGTCTGAAATATGATATGTCAAGAGCTATGTAATGTTTTGAACAACTAATAAAAAAAGGATATGATAAAAAAAAATGAAAATGAAATACCTTGTTGGTTCAAGAATGCAGGAGCAAATAGTGGGCACCAGACCTTTACAAATATATTTCAAGAAGGCTTGACATGGGACTGCTTGCCCGGTTTCATAACCAGGAAGAAAAATAGCTGGAATTCTTACCCCAGCCTACTTTCCCGTGGTAGGAAGACGAGCCGGGGGTCAGGGTGGGGGGACGGCTTCTCTGCTGTGATTTGTGGGCATGCAGATGTCATCGATCCCCGTCACAGCCACTTCCATCAGCTCTAGAGTGTGAACTCAGAGCGGAACACAGGGGAACAGGGGACCACAGAAATCGAACTCTCCCAGACCTGGGCTGACGCCGAGTTCCTGAAGCATGAGTCACCCAGGAAAAATTAATAATGGAGATGGCTAATTTATAGCTGGGCTCGTTCAAGGAAAGGGAGTGGAAGGATGGGGTCATTGCAGTTTTGCTCATTAATAATGGAACCAACCTGAGTGATGCACCCGCCACACAAGCGAGTTGTCGACAGGCTCTCCAGAGTGGCCACACTGGACCTGGAGCGCAGGCTGGTGGGCCACCCTCACCTGTCCACCCACCCAGGCCCCCTGCCCATGTCTGTCCACCAGCCTCTTCCTGCCACCTGAATAGAGTCCGTCCTGATGCCAGCCCAGCTCAGTGAGCTCTCTCTTTCCTCCGTATTCTCTTTCTTTTCTCCTTCTCCTTCTCATCTCCTGTCCCCTCCTCTTCTGTTGACATCCTTCTCGGCTTCTCCAGTCTCTGTGACTTGGCTCTGGTTCCCTCATCTGTCCCTCTTCACTGCTTCCCAGCCCCCCTCTTCTCCTTTCTTGTCCTATCTTAGTCCGTTTTGTGCTACTGTAACAGGATGCCTGAGTCTGGGTGATGGACGAAGAGCAGAAACTCGCTCTCACAGTTCTGGAGGCTGGGAGCCGGAGGTCCAGGCACTGGCATCACTGGCATCTGATCTGCTGAGGGTCTTCCCGCTGGTCCCACAAGGCAGAAGGGCCAGCAGCATGCCATCCTAGTGGTATTAGTGAGAAAGCAGGTCTCATTGTCTACGGAAAGTCCTCCTTGTAATGCTGTCACGTTGGCAAAATCTGAATTTTGGAGGAGATTAGATTTCAGTGTGAATTTGGGAGGCAACAAAAACATCCTTCACACAGCACCTTCCTTTCCCACCCTTTCTCCTTCTAATTTTCACCTCTGAGGCATGGAGCCAGGCCTCAGAGTGCTGAGTGGAAGGACCTGTAGTACAGGGCTTCCTGGATCCAAAAGTCTCTGCCTGTTGGGGACCCCGCGATCGCTCCTTCCCTCTTTGCAGCTGGCTGTCATTTCACATCTTCGACTGAGAGTGGAGAATAACTCATTTTCCAATTTGAGGCAAGGTCACCCTTAAAGCCTTGGACTCAGTTCTGGGTTTGAGCTTTGTCTCCAGCAATAGTGTCTCTGCCATGGGGCAGGTCATCTCCCTGCCCTCCACCTCGGTCTCCACTGACCGGTACTTATCTCGAAAGGAATTGAGATACTTAATCTGCGGCCGGCGGATGTCCCAAGGCCTCCCGTTGGCAGCAGCACCACACACAGACGTGTTTGGCGCCTCCCTCTCACTTCCACAGCCTGAGGTCCAGACTGGCCACTCTCAGGTTTAAAGCAGGCACCTGTCTTGCACAGGGGTCGGCTGCTCAAGGAGGGCTTACCCGCCCCTTCCACTTCCCCTGTGGCACGTGTCCCAGTGTGCACGCCTCCTTCTCAGAGTCATCGATAGGTAGGGAGCCTGTGGCCCCGACAGCAGAAGCAGAGGTATTGGTGGCAGGTCAGGCTAATATTTAATTCCCTGACATCCCATCAGGGGCTTTTCCACCTACGGCTCACTGACCCCCACTCCAAATCAGCTTCCAACCATGTCTCCTTGCTAAACTACTCACATTCATGCAGCTGAACCAATTCAATGAGTTAAAACCCTAAGATAATTTCATACGGGTATTTAAAACTCAAAACGTCCATATCCTTTAACGTAAATGCAAACAACCAATTCTGAGGCAAGACTCTGTTGGTTTTTGTTATTAATTTTGCCGTCATGACAAATAGGCTCTCACCGCACTCCTTTGCTCACCTGCTCTTCTCGTCTCTCCCCGACCCCTTGCACTTTTAACTTCATTTCCCAGAATGCATCTCTCCACCTCAGTCCCACCTGTGCATGGCCCAGGACATTGCTGAGTTATGGAACCTGCTATTCCAGGTATTTCAGGTGGAGCATCTTATTTTAGCTCCTACCCTGGAGTCATGCCGATTGGAGCGTGCGGGTCTTTGGCTTGTTCACACAGCAGAGCCTCTAAGTGCCACTTCTGAATTTCCTGGGGAGATTTTTCTTGAAAGGCCTAAAAACTAGAGAGAGGCTGGGAGGTGCCAAAGGTGTGCACACTAAGAGCAGGTGAAGGAGGCAGGCCTTACTACCGTGTGGATGCTGCAAACGCCCTTGGCTGAATCTGAGACACAGAGAAGTCATTGACCCTTTGAAGTTTCACTATGCTCCCTTGAACAGTGCTCGCTTCTGTAGCTCCTTGGCGGGCTGAGTGTGCAGCCCAGGTGTCTCGCATGATGCCTGCAAGAGAGAGGCTCACCTTGCCCACAGGCTCTGCCCAATGCCCCTGCCACCACGTGGCCCCTTCTCTCCCACTGCAATCTCGCTTCTTCACGTCAGCTTTTGTGTCTTCTGAGCTCGGTGGGACCCGGATTGCCCATATGATCCTGGTCTACGCGTTCCACCAGCAAAGCTCATGTTCCACATCATTTTGGTGGGTTTTACTTTGTTGTTACAATTTCAAGACATCCGCCATAAAACTGAGCATGTTTACATTCAGTCTTCAGAAAGCAGGGAAGGTAAGATGTTCACTTGCACTTAATTACAGACCGCGGAGTATGATTAAAATGGGTGGTTTTAGAAAATATGTTGTTTTCTTTTCTTGATTTTTTTTTAAAAAGAAAAATAAACAATATGATTTTGCTGGTTTTCTTTTCCTGGGTGTCTTCTTTCCACTTGGAATTATTTTTCTTTGCTCTTCTCCTTTCTTAATTCTCTTTCTGCCTTTCTTTTTTTATTTTTCTAAAAAGCTCTGGATGGCGGCCAGTTATTATGAACTGAATGCTTTGGCTTCCAGCCAGGATGCTGAGCATCGAGCATGAAGCCGAGAGGGGTGGTTTCTCTCCTGCTCTCCCTCGCACTCCGACCCCCATTTCAGCTTGAGGCGGGGGCGGGGGAGGGCAAATTCTTCTGCCATCCAAGATTTCATAAATCTGCTCTGACGGTTGGGAGAGCAGGTCATGGTAAGGATAGTCAGGGCAAGAGTGTAAAACTTTAGTGGGAAGGATTTCTAGAGTTCTTTCCTGGTGATCAGTTATTTTGGGAGATCAGGATGATCATCTTAATACAGGAACAGCAGAGGACAAGAGGGCCCTCACAGAGGGTTGGAGGTTGGTGCAGAAGTGCACCATGGTTCTCATGTGAGATCTGCCACTCAAAGACCAGCCGGTCAGAGAAAGGGAGAGTCAAATTCCAAGAAAAAGCAACCCGTTCTTTTCACTGTGTCAGACCTCATGTCTGAAGAAAGAAGCCTTCATACTTACCTAGGAGGTAAGTATGAGAGTATGAGTTTCCTGCTGCTGCTGTAACAAATTACTACAAATGCAGGGTCTTAAAACAACACAAAGCCACTATCTTTTAATTCAGGCAGTCTCAAATCCTGAAATCAGGATATTGGCACCAGGGACTGTTTTCAAACCAAACTGGGGCATTTTGAATATGTCCCGGTCATTTCTAGCTCTGAGAGTCACTTTCATTCCTTGACGGCCCTTCCCGCTGTGGCGTTACTCTGCTCTGCTTCCACCTTCACGTCGTCTTCTGCCCTCTCTACTTCCATCACCTTGCCACTGAGTCTTCTCTGATCCTCCGGCCTCTTTCTTGGAACTATGATCATTCCTGTATATCATTCCTTTATACATCACCACATCCCCCATGTCCTTTCTGCCATGAAAGGGAACCTAGTCACAGGTTCCAGAGATTAGGACATCGGCAGCTTTGGGAATGGTCTGTTCTTCTGTCTACCTGAGATGGATTGGCTGGTTCCGACTTGCCAGTGACACAGAAGTCGCAGAAAAGTAAGAGTTGATGACCACGGTCCTGGAAAAGTCACATTGCATCTCCTAATTTAGCTGAGGGACTCCAATATGCACTACAGCTTTGGTTCATCTACATCACACCTACCTTGAGGTCTGAGCCTTAGTTCTGCTCATGGGAACCCAAGAGTCGGAACTCAGGACTTGGGGGACCGACTCACCCATCTTTACTAGGTACAGCCAGCTGCACAGGGGCTGAGAATAGGTTGCCTCCCTCCTTGGTTTCCCCAGCTCCAATTCTCCATCACTCAGGTTGCTTGCTCTCTCCTGCCCCGCGGGAGCTCCCGCTTCCCTGCTGATTACAATGGCATCACCTGTCTCAGCAGGCACTTCTGATACAAAGGTTGGGGATGACCTCAGTGGAGACCATAAAATTTAAAAAATACACTTAAGAGTTGTCTCCTAACCACACCTAGGCATCTTGAAATTTGTCCACATTCATAATAGAATCACAGGGCAGAAGAGACGAATTATTAGAGAGTCCTTGAAGCCAGCTCTCCCCACATTCTTTCTTCCCTCCTTATTTAAACTGTTGTGTCCAAAAAAGATGGAATCCGTACACCTGGTTGCTTTCAACAGATGGTTTCAAGAAATCTCAAAATCCAGTTGTAAGAAGATCACAGACACATTCAAAGTGTCATCCATGCAGGACATTCACATCTCAAGCCTGTCTAAAACACACGCAGAATCTCAATCATCCTGGAGTTTTGCTGTTTCTGAAGCCAGCAAATTAATATCTTAGCTATTCAAAAATGATAATCAAATCAGGGTAAAAACACACAGTCTTATGGGAGACAGGAGAGAAATATTTAGATCTTGGATGCTAAAGAAGAGAGTACACATAGAAGTGTGTTTGTTTCATATATCAACTCGATATTATGCCATGGCAATAACCTTTGCTCAACACAGATATTAAAACTTCATGGTTTGAACATGTTTTTGTACAACTGAGTAAACAAAAAGATATTATTTATAATACTCCCCAGAGGAAAGGCTTAATATCTCTTCATTATTAGGGATGTAGGGATGTGTGACTTAAATTATTTTCTCAGGCCTTCGGATGAACGAGATTGCTGGTCTTTTTGAAACTGAGGACTGCTGGGATGTGGCACTGTTTGACATTCTGCAGCAGGCTCAGGGGAAGGGACCATTTTTTCCTGGAAACTTGCTTTTGGCCGAAGGGAATGTTGGGTCATCTTGGGGCATCTGCTGCTTGCCATCATGGTTAGCTGAGAGGGCCTTCAGAGTGCACAAGAGCCCACAGGAGTCTCTTCAAATATAACCAGGAGGGGACCCCAGGTGCTTGTCCTGCACAGCAGCCAGGCATGGGGGGAGGAACTGTGAGCTGGACAGTGAGGGTGGCCACAGAAAGAACAGCAGAGACAGAGGTGGCCCTGGCCGGTAGCTGACCATTGGCACTGAGTAAGAAGGTGCTTGAGAAGTATTGACACATCCCATTTTTGCACCCTGGGTACTTCTCCAACTATACCTTCCCTGTATACCACAGGTCCCTCACGAGCTGTGTGAGCTTTGTGGGTTGAGGATGTTGACAATCTCTGGTCCCTCCACTAAGGAGGCCTCAGAGAGCAGAATAAGCCAGACCCAAGAATCTCTGCCTTCCTTAGATTTCCTGATCTGACCTAAAATAGGTGATTGACATCTTTTAATAAGAAGCCACTTCTTGTCCAGGTGTAAGAGTTGACTTCCTGTGATATTTCCACCTGGGAAAGCACAGCAAAAGAGCTTGCTTGTTGCTATACAGCTCTGAGGTGCATGGCAACCCTGCAAGTTGGTAAAATCGGGTTTTTAGGAATAGGAAAGCTCGTTTCTGAGCTGTTTAATGGGGGCACTGAGCTGACCATGTGTGTGTTAATTAAGCTCACACTTCTAGGCTCTTGAAGGGAAACTGGCAGCCAAGATCAAAGCTTCATAATCTGTCAGTTGCTCATGATTGATCTAGAACTTCAACTGAATCGATTCCGAAGGCCAGCACTTTATCTCTAACATGTGTAATCCATATCTCAGACACCTTCCGTGCTTAAATGGAGGAGGTCCCAACTTCATTGTTTTCAAGAAAGCTTCCAGAAGAATCTGTTTCAGGCCCCGGGGGTCTGCCCCTTCCACACATGCAGCTTCTGTTTGTCTTAGTGCACACACATGATCGCTTCCACAGAGCCCAAACCTGAGATCTATTAACTGAGCCAGGGGCCCGCTCTCCTGATCTTGTAATACCCTTTCTTTAAACGCCTCTGATATTGTTTTCTTTTCCAATTTAAGTCCATATTTCATTGATGTGGTCTTTACCTTCTACTCACAGGGAAGGAAAACCGGTCAGTGACCGTGAACTTGGAGTCCAGAAATCCCACTTTCTAAACCCAGGTTGGCCCCTCTCTTCCTGCACCTTCTCTGGCTCCATACATCTTCCCTCCGAATATGGCTTTCCCTTTGAGTAAAGGAGGAGGTCAGATTCCATCACGCCCGGGATGCCCTGCTGGTCTAGTCCGGTCACGTTCCCACCCTGGAAGGTGCTGCAGAAGACCTTGCTTATTGCTTGGTTTCCTGTACAAACTTTCTAAAATCTTTATGTCACTTCTTTGGTGCAGGAGTAGAGTCGGGGGATATACCATCTTACTTGGCTATCTTGCAAAGTGTCTCAAAGATAGCCCTAATGATTTCTTCATCACCCTCTTGGGACAAGTGTCGGCATGGATCACTTCAAAAGATCCTTAGGACTTATTCCCACTTTATAGCTCTGAGCAGCACATATGACCTTCAAGGTTTGATTTTTCTCCTATTAAACTGGAGGAATATTATCCAAGTGCCTCCGGAGGCTGAGGCAGGAGGATTCCAAGTTGAGGTCAGAGGTCACACATGCAGTCCTGCCAGCTCCTGGCTCCCTGATGCCTTCAGGATTAGTACCAACATCTTCCTCTACATCTGCAACCTCTTGGTTCCTCGTCTGCCCAGTAACAAGCAGCCTGTCTCAAGCCAGGTGGCACCTGTGGTCCTAGCTTATTCTCTGCTGGCATCTGGAGTGGACATGGGCAGACTGTCTTCCCTGCCTGAAATAGCCTTTCCCACTTTTCCCACCCTCTTATGGGCTTCTGTTCCTTTAAGTGGTGGAGTTTGTAAGATGACCCCCTTCTCCATCTTTTAATTTAAACAACAAGAACACATTACAAACAATTGAAGCCTCCTGTTCCCCTCATTGATCCCATTTCCTCCCCTCCCCAGAAATAAGCAATGCACTCAACTTGGTAATCATTGGTCCCTTGAGCAACTTTTATAAAATATGCATGTCACCACAAAATATATTGCATTGCTGAATGTGTGTGTATATACTATCATACTATATGTACTTCTATATTTTTTGCAAAAATTATTATTTTTTTTCACTGAAATAAGTCTGCAATCTTCTAATTAAGATACTGACACCCCAAAGTTCTGAGACCAAACTTTTTTCCTATAGTGTATATGGAAAAAGGCCAACCCAATCTGACCCAGGAGGTGGTAAAGCATGCCCTGAATCAATGGGAGGCTATTTTGATTTAATCCACTAAGGTGAATTGTCATATTTTTTTCTTCAGAAATATTAATATGCTCGGTTTTGTAGTGTTGGCCTCACTTCTGCTGAGAGTGTTACCAAAATATAAATAAATGCCTCACTGAAATTTAAAATAAAATAACTGCATTCTGAAAGATTTCTGGCCTTGAAGGATTTGGGGAAGGGAATTTGTACCTGGATGTTTTTTAGATCATTCTAAAGCTCTAGTGCATTAATTTTAGCAGATTGATGATATTCCCTTGAATGATATCGCTCAACTTATCTGACTGATCCCTGGTTGAGGGACAGCCAGAGTAGTCCCAGGTTTTCATGGTTTCAAACAGTGCTGCAAGACGGTTCTAGCCCATGAGCACTTGCAGACTGAGTAGGGATCTTCTAAAAGTTGAAGTGTTGATTGGAGAGCAGATGCTTTTCTCATGTTATTAGGTGTTGCCAAATTGCTCTCCAAATTAGCTGAACCAACAGAGCCATGAGCTGTTAGAACATGAAAGATTCCTTTGATCCATACCCTGGCAAACACCTGGGATCAGCGGTCCAGGAAATGGTCGATATTTGTGTATTCTCCAGGCATGCTCGAGATGAGCATTTCATCTCTAATTTAGGAGATATCATGTTTTATGAATTTCACACCAAGTAATTATTTTGTTCAACTATTCCAGTTCTTTACTATTTTCTTTTTGAGACAACAATTACTGAGTCAGTAGTTCCCATTAATATGGTGAGTTTCTTAACTTTTTTATTGCAATTCTGTCATCTCTCTTACATAAATTGAGGATAAATAATTTCGTATCTAGAAGTTCTGCATTGTAATACCTTCTTGATGCATTTTTGTTTCATATAATAAGTTTGGTCTTCAATTTCCCCCCAATATTAAAATAGCTAGCTTTTCTTTTGTTTAGTTTATGCTTGATAAATATTTCCCCACTCTTTACTTTCAGATTTAATAATTAATTTATAATTAATTATGTTTCTACCTCTCTCTTCCTTTCTCTCTCCCAGATGACAATTTATCTTTTTATCTGCCAAGTTCATTTACATTTATTGTCATGATGTATTTGAATTTACTTACAATTTATATTTCCCATTTGTTTCTTTTATTCTGTTGGATGGATGAAATATACTTATTTTTTAGGTTTTTTCCCCTGATGAAGTTATAATTTAATCATTGAACTACTATGAATACATGGTTATCTCTAAAATTTTAGCTTTTAGATTTAATTTAACAAAGATTAAAAAAAATGAAGGAATTTCTCTCTTTTCCGTAACTAGAAAAGAACAATCACTTCAAGTATCATTATTCAAAATTGTCATACCAACATTGTTTCAGGGTGTGTGTGTGTGTGTGTGTGTGTGCGTGTGTGTGTGTGTTTCTGTCTGACATATACATTGTAGTTTTCATTTTTTAACCAAGGCTCTATTTCTGGTAAATTTGTATTTGTCTTCAGATACCTTTATTGCCCATTCACACTTGAATGTCAGTTTAGCTGGGTGTAGAATTCTTGGTGGACCCCTATTTTCTCTCACAGTTTGAGGAAAAGACCCCCTGCTCTTCTGATCTGCCTCAGTGTTTGCTGTTATTGAGATTATAAAAGCCACCTCATATCTGAACTTCAGTTCAAGTGTTCTCCCCCCAATTTAAATCCACTATTTAACTCAACCTTTGATTTTAAAATTTCATACTTACAGTTTTTACTTTATAATCTACATTTAGTTCCTTATTAAATTTTTGGTTCTTTTTCAGGATATCTAGTTTATCTTTGAATGTGGGGTTTTATCACTGAAGTACTTATTTTTGGTGTTTATTAGATTGACTTTTTTACTTAGGCTCTTTGATCTTTCATCTGTCCTCTGACAAGGATCTCACTTCCCAATGACACTAAATCGATTAATCAGTCATTTGTTGGGTCTTAGATTATACATACACTACACTCTCAGAATAACGGGTTTTACACTGTCATCAACAGTATAATTACTAGCAATTTGAGATTTTACTTACAGCCATATTTAACTCTTCACTCTCCTCACTTGACTCTAACATTGCTATGTCTTAGATCTGCATACTTGGAAACACATCTAGCCAACGTTACACTGTTTTCATCTCAATCTTCATATTTTGAAGAATTTAATAAATAAATGCACTACTATTAAATATATGCAAATAGTTACCATTTCTCTTCTTCCTCCTTCATTTCTGCATTTCCAGGTTTGTTTTCTCTGTCTATAGATCATGTGTTTTTAATCATCTCAACTGCATGCCCTCTTGACTATTTCACCTCCATTCTGTCCATTTGGTGAATTATTTTATTTTCAATATTTGGCATTGAATTTGTTTATCCTATACTACCTATTTAGAAAGCATTCTGTCCTTTGTCTCTCAGCTTTGATTTAAAGATTTGCTCAAATATCCACAATGTACATTGGGCATGAAGAGAAAGACTCCTCGGGAAGTTTTTGTCTAATGCTTCTAGTCAGAGGAAGTTCTGTTTCATTCTTAGCAGAATGTCTACCTTTACATTCATTTCAAGAGTGTTCACCTTAGCTTCTTAGATGTTGATTGTAGTTACTTTAAGAGTAACTGAATTTGTCTAGTTATTTTAACATCTGGTTCATCTTGGATTTGATACTGAATGATTATTTTAGCTTGCAGCTTTTCAATTAGCTTTTCCTGTAGTGTGTTTTTGTTCATGTGTGTTATTTTTAATTGCATTCTGGACATTTTTGAATAGTATTTTGTGAAAGTAAATTCTATTAAAATATTATTATTATTATTATTATTAGGTACGGGGATTGTACTCAGGGGCACTTGACCACTGAGCCATATCCCCAGCCCTATTTTGTATTCTATTTAGAGTCAGGGTCTCACTGAGTTGCTTAGCAACTTGCTTTTGCTGAGGCTGGCTTTGAACTCATGATCCTCTGCCTCAGCTTCCCTAGCCACTGGGATTACAGGTAGAGCCACTGTGCTGGATGGATTCTGTTAAAGTCTTAGAGATGCTCATTTTCGTTGTTTTAATAGGCAGTGGATTTAGTTAGACAGAGTCTATAAGTTCTATCTCACACCTGGGATTGATGGCTATAGCATCAGTTTCGTTGTTAAAGTCTGTTTTGCTGTTTGAACCTGCCTACCACTGAGGGTTAGTTAGTCTGTGGTTTATTTCATAGTTTCTAAGGGTCTTTGCTCTTTGGGGGGCTTGAACAACATAGGTCCTTTTCCTCAGCCCTGCATAGAGAGGAGGGTCTCCATGAGGCTGCAGGTCCCTGAGGTGCTGAAGTGTGGCAGACAGTAGGAACACAACCGTGAGAGAAGAGAGGGAACAAAGCCCAAGGAAGAGTTTGGACTCACTCTCTGACATGTTGGGGTTCTCTTCCCTTGTCCCTCAGCTGGGAGGACTAGACAATTCCTTCCATGCCCGGTGGACTCTGGGTAACCAGGCCTACCCTTGAATCAAGTCTGGGGGACAAAGCAGGAAATGATCAAAATAAAAGAAAAAACCTCCAAGCCCATTCCTGGACTGGAGGGTTGTTCAGGTTTTCACTGCCGCTTACGATCGTCTCTGTGATTGTTGTGTTTACAGCATCTTGCCATCTCAGTTTGTATTTCGTTAAAGGATTTTAGCTGCCACCAGACTATCCTTGACACATACCTATCTTGTTAGCACTAGAAAATTTAAAATTTATATTTTATGATGTTTAAGAAAGTCTTTGAAAAATGTGGATACGATTTTGCCTTTAAGTATATAAAACACTTATATGATTTACAAGTATGTATGTGCCTCATGTAAATGGGATAAACAAGGGTTGTAGAAGGTTGGATTGTATGTCCCTCTGATTCATGTGTGGAGTGCGCATCTCTGTATCTCAGAAGGTGACATATTTGAGGAAGAGCCTTTAGAATCTTATGAAGTTTAAATAATTGGATGAGGCCATTGGATTGGGATGACACTCAATTCAATTAGTATCCTCCCTGTTCTTACAAAGTATTTGGATATAAAGCAATGCCAGGAGTGTGCAGGTACAGAGGAGACACCACTGAGAATGGGGGAGGGAAAGATCAAGGTGTAGCCTTAGGAGAAATCAAACTTGCCAACCCCTTGATCTTGAACTTGTGGCCTCCAGAACTGTGAGGCAATTACCTTTATGTTGTTTAAAGCCATCCTGCCTCTGGTGCTTTGTCATAGAAGCCCTGGGAAACTATTCCAAGTAGATTACGCTCTAATGCTTTTATTTCTCTCTATTTTTTCTGTATCCACTACTCACCTTTCTCCATGCCACAATCCTCTATAAGATTCCTCTCTTCTTTATTTGCAGCAACCCCTCAAGTTGGTATTATTGCGTCTGTTTTTATGGATAAAGACACATACAGCCGGTAGCAAGATTATCGGTTGCTGTGAAGATTTGTTTCCTCTTAAAATCCCTGTGTTGAAATCCTGCCCACAGCATGATGTATCAGGGGGTATTGAGGTCCTGAGGCCAGAGCCTTCAGGGACAGGATTACTGCCCTTAAAAAGGGGGTCCTAGGGAGCTGGATTGCCCCTTCTGCCACGTGTGGACGCAGCCTAAAGATAGTGGTCTGCGAGGCAGGACATGCAGCCTCACTGGACACTGGATCTGCTGCTTGATCTTGGACGAGCCAGTCTGCAGACTGTGGGGATTAATTTCTCTTACTGGAAGCCACCTGGTCTGCGGACCTCTGCCCTAGCAGCCTCAGTGGATCAAGACCACTGCCCTCCGACCCATGGTCCTCCCCTCCTCTGCTGCATTCCTCCAAGTTAGACTCGAGCACAACATCAACAAGGCAAATGCTCAGGCACGAGATGGCCTCGGTTCCCACTTAACTGCGGCTCAAAAGCTGAAGAGTAATAAAAAGAAAAAAAAATGTCATTTTAATTCACTAACCTTATTTTCTTAAACTATTATTCATGCAGTCAGGGCGGCACCGGTCCCTTCCTGAAAAATTTTGACAAACTCCAAGCACCATTCAGAAGCGTGAAGGGCTCTCAGTGGGGCCTCGTTATTCTGAACATTAATGTGAAGTCATTTTGCACGACACAATGCAACTTGATTTTGTATGGTGCCCCGTTCACGCAGGGACCCCAGCGGAAGCTCACGCATCCTGTTTTTAATCTTATTTGAGTGGTTTAATTTCAAACACACAACCACTTTTGCCTAATGCAACCTGCATTTGGAGCAAGACTCCTTCTTGACAACTGAGTGAGAGGGTGACAAGGTTTTTATTCTAACTCTGCCTCAATAGGCCACCTTTTGCCTCTGATGAGGGTGTATAAATGCCACCTGGGGGAGGGTGAATGATCGGTGGCACGGGATTTTCCATTTCTCCCCCCCGAACAGAGTGCTTATGCGCCGAAATCATAGTATTGAATAACAACAAAAACTATCAAAAGGCCTTCGTTTATTTTTCCCTTTCCTTGAAAATCAAAATTGTTTACCCACCGAGGAGAGGAAGACGGTTTGGTAAAGTGGAAGGAGTGGAGATCCCTGGGTTCTGCTCCTGGCTCTGTCAATGCAGTGACCAGCATGGGGACCTCAGGCAGATCTCCTCCGGTGCCTGACATTTTGCTCCCAGGCCCCGGAGAAGCAGAAGGTCCGCCTTTGAAGTGTACGCTCTCTTCCCACGTATTAATGCAGATGCCTCCCGGCCAGCCTCCTTCTGAGGGTTTGGGGACTCACGGATCCACGTCCTGCACGGTTGGGGAAATTCCCAGGCAGAAGTTACTGTTGGAACAGGACTTTTTAGGAGTTGAGCATAACATGGGGGGCCCCAGGGAGCTGCACAAGGGATGGAAGGATGGGATTTGCACAGACATCGATGCCAAGAATCGAGAACTCTTCACACTGATAGCCTGGCTTCATGTGCAGGTGACCAGCGAAGATTTAATCCATAGGCGAGGCAGCCCCTTAGGAGGTGGAGGTTCCAGGTGACAAAGAGCAGGATGTGCATGGATGGGGAGCAGCGGACCCAGCATGGGACGCCAGCCCCGCCTGGCTCCATCACGAGCTTGCATGCAGCTGTGTCATTCGCCATCTAAGGCTGAACCTTTCTGTCTCCAGACTGGCCTCTGGGACCACCAGCACCACTAGGGAGCTGCCATGACACCCTGCACTGGAGACGTGGCCAGGACACTGCGGGCTCACCCAGCGTTGTCTGGGGTGTGCTCCAGCTACCCCGGTGAACAAGAACCGTGGCTGCCTTTACCCTGCAGAGGTCTGTGCCTTCTGTGTGTGGGCTTCTGCTCCCCACAGTCCTCCTTCTCTCTGCTTGGGCAATTCTCTCCATTACTGTGGAGTAGGACACCGGGTGACAATGTCTGATGACCCTATTTCCTTAAGTGAGTGAAACTCTTATCTCTTGCCTTAATTAACAGATGCAAAGAGATGGGGACACTGGGCCGTTCAGATCCGTGGCCCTGGCCTGCCCTCCCCGTTCCCAGCTGTGCCTGCTGGCTGAGTCCTGGAGGAGATTCTGACCCTGGAATCAAGTAGCCACTTAAGGCCCCATGGCCACATGTGTCAGTTCTTTTTTTCCCACAGGCTTTGATCGTTAGCTCTTTTAATGGGCTCTGGCTTAAGTTCAATCCTGGCTCATTTAGCTTCTGGATGCTTTGAGTCTAATACAAACTGTCCAAGCCAGGCTCAGCTTCTCAGAACCTAACCTTGGCTGCTGACCCACTTTGCTCTGCCTCTGATCCTGAGAGATGGTTTCCTTAGATAAAAACTCTTTCCTATTTTCCTATCAGAATTCCCCACATTGAGCTCAGAGGCTATCTTTTGAGAATTGTGTGTTTTCCCCAATGCCAGCAATGTGTTCTGCAGTTCTCTACCACCAGATGGGTGTCCAGTGTCTGCGTCCAATCTGACAGCAACTTCCTGGGATGATCCAGACCCCGCAGGGAGCCATGGTAAGTGGGAACCCAGGCACCCCACATTTTACCCACTAAACTCTGAGTTCAAGCGATTCCACAACCCTCTCTGCAGGTTTGACCTACAACCACTTGCAGACCTCAGGGAAGCACTGTACTTCTGACTTTTGCCTTATTATAAAGGGTACAACTCAGGAAGAGCCACATGGAAAATTGCCCTGGAGAGGTACTGGGGATGAGAGCATGTGGCAGCAATGCCTGCGTCCCTTCCCAGCAGGCCCGCTCCTGGCACAGGATGTGTCGGCCCACTCAGAGGTTCCTGGGACCTCTTGAGGTTCCCATGGCGTTGGGTAGATGAGCCTGGGCCATTGACCAGCTCCTCTCCCTGGAGAGTCAGAGGGCGGCGGCTGGTCCCACTTCCAATGCTGACTTGGTCTTTTGCTCAGCAGCCTCCATGCTGAAGCCCTTTAGTGCCACCCTTGCAAAGAAATAGGATCCCTAAGAGATTCTAAAGAGCTCACCAGGAACAAGGGACAGAAATGCATTTTTAAATGTTTTTATTGAACCACAAAAACCCAACAACAAAAAAATGAACTCAAGATGAATTTGAACCCAGCCTAGATTCCAAAGAGAGATCTGTAGCATCAGGCAGAGGAGAAAGCCTTCCCCGTTTTCTGGACCAGGAGCCCAGCTGAAGGTCAAGCTCAGCTG
This sequence comes from Urocitellus parryii, assembly GCF_045843805.1. Classification (NCBI taxonomy): domain Eukaryota; kingdom Metazoa; phylum Chordata; class Mammalia; order Rodentia; family Sciuridae; genus Urocitellus; species Urocitellus parryii. The sequence continues at coordinate 7,846,844 of NC_135536.1, forward strand.
TGTGAGCCCAGAAACACTGGCAGGCCTTTAGGCTTGTGAGCACCTACTGTGTGCTAGATGCTAATGAAAGCTGTGAGATGACTCTGAGAACAAGACAAAGCACTGTCTTCCAGCTGTCACCTTCTGGTGTGGAAGGCACATCATCCTTCTGCTGTCCCTTCCTGTGGCCCAAGGAGGCTCCCTGTAACTCCAAGCAAGTATCTCAGAGAGAGAGAGCAGCTGGGAGGAACGAGGTCAGCTGAGCATCCAGAGCTGAGGAAGAAAGTTCTCCATCCATCCTGGACATGAATCCCGGGTCTGGGACTCGGAAGTCCAAGACACGGATCTCAGTTCCCTCCACCAAAGAGGCCAGATCAGGTCCACATGGATCTGGCCATCCTCTGAGGAACCTTGGCACCTTCTAGAGCCACTGATAGAGAAAGGAGGGACACTGCCCCCATCCTCTCCCCCTGGCCTCCTCTCTGTCCACTTCAGCACCACCACACGGGATGCTCTCACACTGCTGGCCCTGCACCAGCTTGTGGGATGTTCCTCCAACCACCAAGCTCATCCTTCACACAGGACATTTGCAGCAGAGTATCCCAGGCTTTCAGTAGCCAAAGGGTGCCCCACATTGCATTTAGACCTGGATTTAAGCATTGCCTACAGCAGCCTGGATTGCTGACCATGGATCATGTACATCCGGCTGGCCCACCCAGGATGGCTCTACCCTCTCACCTCGGGCTTCATTTTTCTTATTACAACTTGATTCACATCTGTTTATTCAAGGGAATCTTTGCATGGAAAGCTCTTCCACTGGTTTATTCATGATCCAGGTTTAGAACTGTATCTAGCTCAAGGTAAATGCTTAACTGTTTGGAGAGTGAGCACCATTGGAATGAGTTTGGAAGGCCTGAGTCCTACTGTGTGCAGTCCTAAATTCTGGCCAGCCGAGTCTGGCCCTGAGTAGGAGCAGTAGCTCACAGCCAGACAATCTCTATGGTGTCTGGGGACCCAAGAGCTGTGCCTAGATGGACTCCTGTGCGCATCAGATTTTTTTATTAAATTCATATTGAAACAGGAGAAGTGGAGACAGAGGCATTTGGCACCCAGGAACCTTCTAGGCAGAAGACAACATGTGGGCCCCTTAAGGTACAGGTACAGGCATAAAGAGAGGGTTGGAGAAGCCAGGGGTCTTGAGGCTCAGCCATCATTTCCAACTGCTTTTGGAACCCTCTAGGGCATGGACAGTTTTCCTTTGTATGTCTCCTCATGCTCAATCTTCCAGAGCCTCCAGAGAATTGAGGGGTCTCTTGTTTTTTGGAAACTAAGAAATACAAAAACACTGCATGCTTTCTGTGACTTCTACGGCCTGGTAACATCTGTGTTCAAGTTACAGAGACAGAGGGGCAGCATCCATGAAAACAGAGGAAGGCAAAGCAAAATGGTGGGAAGGAAATAATGCGAATCTGCAGGAAACTTAGCACATGCCACAGATGGTGTGGCTCTCACATCCACGCTGGATGCCACATTTCTGCAGTGAGGACATTTGTGGACATGAAACAATGCCACGAGGGCTGGATGTGGCTCAGTGGGAAAGTAAGGCTGGGTTCAGTCTCCAGCACTGCAAAAAAATAGCGAATATGGAAGTCCTACAATTGGCTTAAGGAGCACAGAAATGCATCTTGAATGGTAGAAAGTTCGGACCTGGCAGGGGTGTGAAGCAGGATCTGGGAGGAAGCCTCGTCTCTCTCCTATGCTTTGGCTTACATGGGTGTGACAGCTTCATCCTGGGGATGGCTTCCCCTAGAGTCATGTGACTGAGTCTGAACAACAGGCTTCCAGGAGGCAGAGAAAAACGCTGCTCCCACAAGTCACAGCCAACATGTAACCAACCGAGCTCTGAGAGCCGCCAGCCTGGAGCCTGAACCCTTTCTTCTCCAGAGTGACCGGGTGGCTAGTATCGGCTCTGACCATTCAAGTTTCACTCTTGGATCTGGAGGTCTTTTCCACCCCCGACTCATCAGAGCTCCATGGAGGAGAGTTGGATTCATTGAAGGTAGATTGTTCTAGGAAGAAGTGAGGAATTGATGTACCATTACCATTTCACAGATGAGGAAACTGAGGCTCTGGGGTGACCCTGCACATGCAAGGCCAATTGACGATAGATTGAGTAGCAAGTTCTAAATTCTGTGTTCTATTCCTGAGCCTGTACTTACTGCCTGTGGGACAGAGAGGAGGGGGAAAAAAAAGAGGGGAACAGAGGAGAGAAAGGAAAAGCAGGAAGTAGAAAAGTCATAAGTTCCTCCTGGTGCCCTGCTAACAAGGGCCAAGTTCAGAACCAACTGTCACCACATGGTGTCCAGTTCACTGCTCCTTGGCATCAGCAGAGTCCCATTTGTGAGAAAAAAAAAAAACCAAAGACTTTAAAAGCCTCAAAAAAGTTCTTGGACATCAACAGAGTCTTCCCCACACATAATGTCAGTACATTTGAAGAAAAATAAATCTGCTTTTAATTTTGGGTGGTGCTGGGGATTGAACCCAGGGCCTTATCATGCGAGGCTAGCACTCTACCCACTGAGCTATATCCCCAGCCCCCACAATTCTGCTTCGGACAGAGATGATCTTTGCTTCCACAGTAATTCGCTAGTGATCAGAATACAAGTGTCCTGCGGTTGGCCAAACCCAGACACCAGGGGAAGAGAAGACCTGACGTCATCCGACTTAGTCAGAGGGAACAGCTCCCATAGCAACTCACAAGCAGTGCCCAGGGCCCTGATTCCCTCTGAAGGGGGTCTGAATCTGGAGAACACGAGTATTTTGGTGGAGGACAGCTTTCTTCCTACCCCTGGGCAACCATGCTGCTTCCTTTCTGCTGGGATATCATCTTACCTGAGCGTCCTGCACCAGGGGTGAGCTCAGGCCGGGGCCAGGAGTGGAGGACCTCTGGGGCCCATGTGCCTGGCCCTAAGGGAGGTCCCCGTGGATGTGAACACCCACCATTCCCATGATAAAATTTGATTTAACCCCTCGCCGTCTTCTTTCCCTTTCCTATTACTGAAGTCAATGAAATTTTCATCCCAGGAAGTTACAGCTCATCCCAGTGACTTGTCATCTACGGCAGGCATTACTAACATTTCTCAAAAATATTTTCCACAGAATCCTGAAGAAGTCTCAGCACTGTTCAAACACAGAGCTCTGCACAAACTACTGACCGCCGACATTTACAAACCAGGAGGGGCCCGTGTCCACGCCTGCTACAGTGGGCACCAAGGGTCGGAAGGCATCCTCAATAGGGTGATGCTTCAGGGTTTCCAGAAACATGTGACCGCGAAGGATGAATGGGACGTCTGCGTGCTTTAACATCAGACGATTAGTTGATTCCAGTTGTCTCACATCTGAACTCCCCATCTTTGCGTAAGTGAAGGAAATCCTTTCTGACCCATGTTCCTCACAAGAGAGCAGGAAAACATATTGCCTACCTACAGAGGTAACCCGTCTTAAGTGATATTTTAACCAGATCGCTGGCCCTTTTGGGGTCTCATTACATATTAGTTCTTTTGTACCGTAAGTTCCTCTTCTGTCCTGTTAATCAAACTCATGATAAAATTTTATTTAAGCTGCCAAGAAGCAGAAAAATGTGCTCTAATCAAGAGAAAATATAGTCAAGTAAAGCAGACTGTCAGATGACTTGTGTTGTTGGTTGTAGGAAAGGACTGCAATCATGCTCTTCCAAATTCCTTTAAAAATTAGAGAAGGGTCAAAGAATTGACAAACTGTTGAGTGTTCTCAGGAGAGATGTGAAAACCCTCAGCAAAACACCTAATGGAAATTTTAAAACTAATGGTATCACAAAATAGGATATAAATAGTGCAATAATAAGTTTAAAAGCAAATTGAAAAAAAACAGGACCAATGAACAGATCAATACTGTCTAAATTATCTATTGCAAATCCCAGAGCAAAAAAGAAGACGTTGAAACAATTAAGCAGAGCTAAAGTGACAAATGGCATAGTCTATTATACATAAAATGAAAGTTCTCAAGGAAGAGAAGAAAGAAAATGGAGTGAGAAATCAAAGGATTGTTATTTTTCCAGGGCTGAACATTGAACCCAGCACCCTGCACACACAAAATGCACACTCGACCACTAAGCTACAGACCCTGCCCAGGAATGGGAAAAGGAATGAGAAATAATGGCCATAAGTATCCAAATATTTATGGAAATATTTATGTATCCAAATTTGGAAAATATCAATTTACAGGTCCAATGAGCCCAGGAAATTACAAACAGATAACGTCACGGACCCACTGTAGTCAAACAAATGCAAACCATAGAGAAAAACTAAAAGTACTCAGAGAAAGTATGTGCTCCATACAGATGAATAGACACAGCATTTATGGACAACTTTCCATGAGATGTAATGGAGGTTAGGAGTCAATAAAACGATGTCTTCCAAGTGCTGAAAACATTCAGCCAATTCAGAGTTCTATCAGCAAAAATACCCTTCATAATGAAGATGCAGTTACGCTATCTTTGCATCTCAAAACATGTGGGAAGAATCATCACCAGAAATCCACATCCCGTGCAGTACTAAGGAAGTCTTTAAGCTGAAGGAAAAGGGTTTCAGGTGAAAATTCTGATTTATGTAAAGGAATGGGCACCAGAGTGTGACTAGACAAAACTGACATTTCACTCCAATCTTTGTGTGTGTTTGTGTGTGTGCAAATTTCTTTTAAAAATTTGTTCTGTTTAGATAAACATGACTGTAGAGTAGAATTTTGACAGAAGACATACATGGAGTATAATTTATTCTAATTGGGATCCCACTCTTGTGGTTGTGCCTGAGATGGAACACACGGGTCGTGTGTTCATGTATGAACACAGGAAAGTTATGTTGGATTCTTTCCACCGTCTTTCCTATTCCCTTCCTTCCTTCCTTCCCTTCATTCCCCTTTGTCTGATTCAGTGTACTTCTATTCTTCCATCTCCCCAGATTTTTGTGTTAGCATCTGCGTAGGAGAGAGAACATTTGACCTTTGGTTTTCTGGGATTGGCTTATTTCACTTAGCATAATTGTCCATTTATTTGCAAATGCTGTAATTTATTATTTTTTATGGCTGAGTAATATTTCATTGTGTAGGTACACCACATTTTCTTTATCCATTCATCTGTTGAAGGGCACCCACGTTGGTTCCATAGCTTAGCTATTGTTATTTGAGCTGTTATAAACCCTGATGTGGCTGTGTCACTGTAGTATGCTGATTTTGAAGTCCTTCGGGTATATACTGAGGAATGGGATGACTGTGTTAAATGGTCATTATATTCCAAATTTTCTGAGCAATCTCCAAATTGGATGCATCAATTTGCAGTCCCACCAGCAATGTAGGAGAGCAATTTTACCCAACATCCTCGCCAAATTTATTGTTACTTGTATTTTCGATCATTGCTCTTCTGACTGGAGTGAGATGGAATCTGAGTGTGCTTTTAATTTTTTTTTTTTTGGTGTTAAGTGATTTTGAGTTCTTCCTATATCCTGGATATTAACGCCCCCTCTGAGGAACAGGTGGCGTAGATTTCCTCCCATTCTATGGGCCCTTTCTTCACTTTCTTGATTATTTCCTTTGCTGTGAGGCTGAATATTTTTTCTGATCCTTGATGTTACTTCTTCTGCTTTGGGAGTCTCATTGAGGAAGTTGGTTCCTAAGTGACATGATGGAGTGACATGATGGGCCGACATTTTCTTCCAGTAGGCACGGTCCTCTGGTCTAATGCCAAGGTCCTTGATCCACTTTGAGCTGTTAACTCCATTCTTAATATTTTCAAAAAATGTCTGACTGTGTGCTCCTGTGTGCGTATGTTTATAGAGAGACAGAGAGACGGCTGTGACTCAGGTTGACCTGAGGTGTAACAGCACCAACCGGAGGTGGGAGGGGTGGGACGCCGGCCACGGCAAGATTCTCACTTCATGATTCAAGTGACATCAGGTTCAAAAATGGACTGGGGTCAGATAATTACAACAACGACAATAACAAGACAATAAAAGAAGGTGGTGGAGCCAGACGACCCAAGAAAAATGAAATCAAAACAAATTCCCTAAAATTTTAGTAGTGATCCTCTGAAAGAGCAGATGGGACAAACAGAAAACCAACAGAAAGACCCATCATTTAAATCTAATCATGGGGATAATTTCTCCATATATAAATGGCCTAAATATTTTATCTTAATAAAAAAGGAAGAAGCGACTCTGTCACTATGCTTCAAGACAACATTTCAAATATGAAGAGAGCAGTAGGCTAAAAAGACAGGAACAAAAGAAATGATCATCTCAGAGAGAGATGATCAGGTATTATACAGTGTGATAGTTACAGGATATTAAGGAAATATGAGGAGAAATTTTATCACAATAAGCTGGACTACTTAGAAGAAATGGACGAATTCTTTTAAATCCATCAATCGCTTGCTTTTACTTATTGTTTTCTTACATATATATTTCTAAACAACATAGTACTCTATATTCCATTTTTGGCCCTTCTTGTTTTTTTAACAATAGCTTTATTGACATAAAATTGAAGTACAATAAAATGCATCTACTTGAAGTACACACTTTGATTGGTTTTGACACGTGTGTAATCAAAACGATCACTGTATAAAGCGTTTCCATAACTTTAAAATTTGAAATCATGCAGACTGTGTTTCCTGCATGATTTATTACATTAGAAGTCAATTACCTTAAGATATATAGAATCTCACCCCCATGTCAACTACTTCAAAATTAAATGGCCTTAAATATCTCTGAGGTCAAGGAAGAAAGCACACAGAAAGTGAATAAAAAGTGTTTTGAATTAAGTGATAATAAAAGCTTAAGATATCAGGATCTCTGGGATGAAACAGTACTCACATAAGCTTCTATCACTTAAAGTGCTTGTATCAGAAAGAAGCTAGATTATCAATCAAATTATTTTCAAATTATGTAGTAGGAAGGAAAAAATAAGAGTAGGAGCAGAAGTATATGAAATAGGGAAGAAATAATAATAACAAAACTTTGATAAAATCAAACAATTCTAATCAAGATAAAAGCAAGAACACAAAATTAATATCAATGGAAAGGGAGCTATCAACATGACCCTACAGATGCTAAAAATATATTAAGGTAATATTACAATTGTATGCCAACATATGTGATATCTTACATAACATGGTCTGTATTAAAGAAGCATCTGTAGGCTGCTGAGAAGAAAGTGTACTCAGTCATCAATAAATGAAATATTCTATGTATGTCTGTTAAGATGAAATGAAAAAAAAGTAAAAATGATTCATGGCATAGACTCATCAATCAAAAGACATAGACTGGCAGATTGGATTAAAAAACAAGACCCAACAACATGCTGTCTCCAAGAGACTCACCTCATGGGCAAAGACATCCATAGTCTGAAGGTGACATGGGACAAACATCACTCACATGGATCATGTAAACAAGCAGGGAGTTCTATCCTCATAACAGATGAAGTGGACTCAAGCCAAAGTTAATCAGAATGGACAAAGAAGGACATTTCATACTGCTTAAGGGAACCAGTCATTACAATCATTATGTTTTTTTTCATTTCATCTTCGTGGTATAATTTTTTAAGAATATTCTGAAGTGCCGACTCTCTGGTTGCAAATTCTTTTAATTTTTGTTTATCATGGAAGGTTTTTATTTCCTCCTCAAATCTGAAGCTTAATTTTGCTGGATATAGGATTCTTGTTTGGCACCCATTTTCTTTCAGAGCCTGGTAGTTGTTGTTCCAGGATCTCCTAGCTTTGAGGGTCTGGATTGAGAATTCAACTGAGATCCGTATTGGTTTCCCCTTATATATAGTCTGATATTTTTCTCTCATAGCCTTTAAAATTCTACCCTTGTTCTGTATGTTAGGTATTTTTTTAATTTGCCTTGATGTGGATCTGTTGTAATTTTGTACATTTGGGGTCCTGTAAGCCTCTGTATTTGATTTTCCATTTCATTCTTTAGATTTGGAAAATTTTCTGATATTATTTCATTGAAAAGTTTGTGCATTCCTTTTGTTTGTATCTCCATGCCTTCATCTATCCTGATAAATCTTAAAATTTTGTCTTTGCATGTTATCCCACAATTCTTGGAAGTTCTATTTATGGTTTCTTAACATCTTCTTTATGTGGTCCACTTTATTTTCAAGATTACATATTTTGTCTTCATTATCTGAGGTTCTGTCTTCCAAGTGATCTACTCTGTTGGTGAAGCTTTCTATGAATTTTTGTTTTTTTTATTATTTCATTCATTTTAAGGATTTCTGGTTTTTTTTCTTCTTAAGAATCTCTATCTCTTTATTGAAGTAATCTTTTGTACCTGGATTTTGCTACCTGTATTTACATCATCCTTTACTTTGCAGATCAGCTTATCTATGTACATTCTAAACTCCTCCTCTGACATTTCTTCCACAGTGGGGTAGATGGATTCTGCTATTGGTTTGCTTGGGGCAATTTCACCCTTCCTTTTCATGTTGTGTATGTGTCTACCCATCTAACAGTATGGATCTGAGGCAGTAAAGTGTCTTCCCCATGGACCTAGAGTGTCCCTGAATGTTTCTAGTACCTCACTTGTTGAGAAGCTGCCTGTCAATTTTCTTGGTTTCACTCTGCAGAGCAGCCAATAATGTGACCTTCTCTATTCCACAGTCTTCTTAATCTTGGACCAAATTTTTGAAAAAATACCAATACCAAGAGTTTACAAAAGAAAAAACAAAAACCAAAAACTTCAGTACTCCTATACCTATCAAATAATTGAACTAATATTTTCAAAATTTCCTACGATGAAGTTTTTGGGGCCAGATTGCTTCACTGGTAAATTTTACAAATGTTCAATTAGCATTTAATAGCAACTCACACACATTCAGAAAAGTAGAAGAGAATGACAATTTCCAAATCTATTCTTTCAGCTCAGAATTTCACTGACAAAGAAACCACACCAAGAAATTACCAATAAAAATAAATAACTTTGATTAATACAGATTCAGTAGTTATTTTTTTCATTTTTACAAATAAAATCCTTCAATGTATAAAAAATGTCAATGTAATATCAGCAAGTGAGATATATCTTAAGAATGCAAGGATAGGATAATATTTGAAAGTCAATTAATAAAATTTGCTATATTCACAGACTAAAAATATCATGTATTTGATCATCTCAATACTACAAATACAAAAACCACTATTTAATTAAACCCAACTATCAATTATGGTAAAAATAATTTAAATCTTTCAACAAACTACAAGTAGGAAGAAACTTCCTCAGTCTGATAAAGGCTACCCTGAAAATCCTACCTCAAATTCTTAATAACAAATTATTTTTCTGTCACAAAAATGGAAAATACAGAAATGTCTCAAAATACATTTCTTCCTATTATGCTTAGGTCCTTGTGTTAGGCCAGAAATATTAAACGTGGCATTAAGTGATCAGAACATAAGAAATTGTCCTCCACCATAAATGACTTGATTGATGGTTAACATGGACAAGGCCAAGTGATTTAAACCCACAGTAACACCAAAAATACTTGAATAAGTGACTACAACAAGGTTTGAGGATAGACCATGTCAAAAGGCAAAAATCATTTGAATTTCTACAAACTGGAAATGAATAATTAGAACATGAAATTTCAAATTATCATTTATTATAGTATCAAAAGTCACAAAATACTTAAAACATATTTTCCAACAATGCCCAAGACTTCTAGCCTCAAAATGATCACACATGGCTGAAGGATATTTTTAAAAGCCCTAAAAAAAATTGAAGGGATTGACAAGGTTTATGAATGGGATAATCCACCACAGTGGCAATTCTTTCAGAAATTAGATCTTAGATTGACTACAATCCTGAAAACAGTTTCAGAAAAATTACTATAAAAGTTGACAAGCCAGTTATAAAATTTATCTTGAAAAGTAAAATGTCAATGAAAATATAAATTTGGAAAACATATATTGCTTGATTCCAAGTTGCTTTAATCTACAATATTCCCAGTAGTGTGGTATTGGAGTAAGGATAGAGAAACCCATCAATAGAAATAAATATAAATCTGGAAACAGACCTGAAAAGGTGATCAAATCATTTTGGGCAAAGTCACTGTGAATTGCAATAGGAAAAGAAAAATCCTTCCATCAAATGAAAATAGAACAATTACATGTGTGTGTGTGTATTATATACATATTCTATATGGTCTCTCTCTCTATATATAACATATATGCATAGCAGATTTGACATCATCAAAATCATTTATTTACAACACACCATCAGGCATCATTAAGAAAATTAAAAAGATAAGATGCAAATAAGGGACATGCATTTATAATACAAAGATCTCATAACAGATTTTTATCCAGAATCTATAAAGAATGTCCTCTTATCAAAATAAGAGAGATAATAGCCCAATAAAAAGGGGCCAGGGACAAATACATATTTCATAAAAGAAGACACATAAAAGAATAAGATGTACATAAAAATGTGTTCACAATATCAGTTATTGAGGAACATCCACTAAAGTCACAATGATAAACCCCCATACACCACTTGGGCCACTGAAGTTGAAATAACAAGTTCAATGTGGGTAGGGACCCATAGCAACTGGAGCACACAGACTTTGGGCCGGCAGGTTGCAGGCGGGCGGGAGATCATCCAGCAGTCTCTTCAGATGTAGGGCCTTCATGTACCCCATGAAGCAGCCCTTCTCCTCCTGGGGATTATGGCTTCGTGGGTTAACCACGCTGTGACCCCCTCTCCCACCTGTAAGAGCAGACACTTAAACTGATAGGCTTGCAGAGGTCACTGTCGGGTGCTTAGCACAGTGGGGGTGGGTGCTCCCTGTGGCTAACACCAGGTACAGGAGGGAAATGGTAAAGGATTCCGAAAAGGAGCCCAGCCCCGGGAGCCACAGCTGATGGCCTTCTCAACCTTACTGAACTCCTGGTGGTCCCTCTCTGTCCACCCCTCCAGCACCCCTGCCTGCGCCCAGCCCCAGGTTTGCCTCTTCAGGGTTCAGGCAGTTGTAATAGAAGATGAACATCTAGAATACTGTCATCGTAGGATACGGGGTGCAATGCCATCTCCTGAAAGAAGAACTTTAGAATTATTAGGCTTCCTGTAAAAAGTAAATGATTCCTCCAGGAGAGAGTCACTTTCTTATCACTGGAGATATTAATTAGGTACAAGATGGTTCTTGAATAACGTTTCAAGCTTTGCTCCTTAATATTGCCAGAGAGAATTTGAATTTAGAAAAAGACGTATTGATATGTCTTTGCCAGGGGTCAGTTTTGCTTGCCTCTGTTTCCCCACCTACAAAAAGGCCATGGTAACCCCAGGAGAGCTGTCCCCATAGTTAGAGGTAGTGTGTATCAAGTCCCTAGCCCACAGCGCATGCTTTGTATAGGTATCATCATAACAAACTTTTGCAAAACCAGATTGCAGAGCAAGCCCTGTGCTAGAATTCAGAGTTCACCAGGAATACTGACATAGCTAGTATAGCACAGAGTGAAAGAATTTGTATAAAATATGAAAACATTTTGTAACTGCAACAAGAAAAACTTACTACCTAGGTAATTCAATTTGTTTCATTTTTTGATCCTGGAGATTGAACCCAGGGGCACTCTACCACTGAGCTACATTCCCAGATCTTTTTATTTTTTATTTTGAAACAGGATCTCAAAAAGTTGCCTAGGGCCTTGCTGATTTGCTGAGGTTGGCCTCAAACTTGAGATCCTCCTGCCTCAGTCTCCCAAGTCTTTGGGATTACAGGAATGCACTACTGCAACTGGCTTACCTAGGTTATTTTGAAACAAAACTGAAAATTAAAAGTGAACCAAGTCCAATTTTATTTGATTATTAAATTTGAACGATCACAGTGAAGTTGGAGAAGCATTCTGAGATGTTTGTATTGGGTATGATTGGAAATACAGACTTGAGATAGTAAACCAATGAAGGTTATTATGAAAAAAATAGTGAAGCCAAAACGATTAAAGTATTCATTCTAAATTTGTACACATGGCCTTGAACAATGAATGCCAAGTACACATCCCATCCCTTCATCACCACAGCTGTTAACTGGAAGTAATAGGCCCTCTTTCACCACGTTGGCTACAAGGTAGAATAGTATACACCCGTGAGTATGTTGGACAAAGGGTCGATTCACACACCAGGCAGGCAGAGTGGCAACTTGTGACCTATGCTACAGAAAATGGTGTGCAGTTTAAACTTATGAATTACTTTTTCTGTAATGTTTCATCTAATATTTCCAAACTACCGTGGATCACGGATAATGGAAAGCAAAGAAAACAAACCTGTGGCTAGGTCCATGGGCGGGGACTGTCACATAGAGGCTACCAAGTGTTTTGACCTTAAGACCCCTTCACACTCAAGACTACTGGGGAATCGAAGAGCCTCTGCTTATGTGGACATCTACTGTGAGAGAACTACAGTTTAGAAAATAGCTGCTTTTCATTAAAATGCTTCTCTTACCCTGACTACTGTAAGCAGTGCTGCGAGGCACCGGTGTGCAGGTCTCTTGTGTGTTGACTCCATGCCCAGGAGTGGCATCGCTGCATTCTATGATAGTGACATCCTTGGTTTTTTGAGGGACCTCCATGATGTTTCCCTAGTGGCTCTGCTAATTCACCTTCCCATAAACTGTGTACAAAGGTTCCTTTCCCTCCCCCAGCTTTTGCTTTTCTTAAACACCCTTTAATCTTTTCTTTTCTATTTATCTCCCTTTTGCTGCAGGTGTGTGGCCGTGGACAGGGTGACCACCGCCTCAACTCCCATGGAGGAGCCCGTGGCCCTGCTCTGCAGCCCCCTGCCCCTCGGTGCAGATGCCAGCCCAGTGACAGAGACCCGACACCCCGCTGTTACTAGGGAAGCAGTTTTGCCTTCCTTGAATCCAGGAAGAGGGACCTTGTGAGAGGTGCTGCTAATTTAAATAGGAAAGAAAACCCAACGTTAATTCTGCGAACCTAACAGGAAGGAAGACTTCATGATAAGGCACTGATTGGAGGAACCTCATTGAAGCATCATCCTCTCCCTGGCTTGAGTAGCACCAAGGTGGACACCCTCTTAAAATATGACCACTACTATCCTTCACTTATTAAAATATTAATCGCTTTCACTGTGGAAATTTAGACCTTGCAAAAGAGGTAAACTGAGGACAAGTAGGTGACTCCCGTACCTGGGGATGAACAAGGCTCCCGTTTGGTGAACGTCTTTTCGGTCCTACTATTTTGCAACTGACTTTTTTTTTTTTTTTTTTTTGCTTAACACTCTCATGAACATTTTTTCATATCATTAAATATTGATGACGACATCACTCTGAATTATTCAGTTCCCTCTGACAGACATCACATTCTGCTGGGATGCAGTGGACGGGCTGCTCGGGGAGCGGGGGGAGCTGATGATCTGGGGTTTCAGGGCTTTTGCCACATGACGGTCCTGTCGGGGGAAGATGATGCCACATCAAGTCCTCTTGGCCTCTGGCATCGCCTGGTCCCTCCTGGGCATCCCATGTACCAGCTTCCTGTCCCTAATGCTGCTCTCCACACACTGCACATAGATTCTCTCTGCACACTTCCTCCAGCCTCCCCGAGGTCCCTTACCCCTGCCTGGTGCTTCCCTCCAGAGAGCTCTCCTTCTCCTATTGGCTCACCTCAAGGCTGAGTGGGGTACTTTCTCCTCCCCCTTTGGATCGTGAATTGGCTGTGCCTGTCATGATCTCCTGTAGCCCATCTACCTAGTGCTTAAATCTGAAGTACTACTTAGACTACACATGGCTGTTCTGCTGCTGTCCCCCTCCTCGATCTCCTGTATCTCTCTACCTGGACGCCACCTCCACCCCTGTCTGTTGGCTGATGGAACGTAAAACACCCTGCAGCAGAGCTTGTAAAAAAACAAACAAACAACAACAACAACAAAAAAAACCGGCTGCACCAACAGTTTTAGTTCTGCATGCTTCTCCCGAACCTTCATATTCCCCCATCCAAAGATCAAGTTGGTTTTGCATCCTCCTGAAAGCGGGTGGTCCTGTGCAACTTGGATGATACAATGCATGAGAGTGACCTTGACTGATTTCTGAGACCAAGTTGGAAAAGGTGGCCAGCTTCAGCAGAGCACTCTCTCCACTGCGACGCTGACCTGTGGAACTCTGCACTAGCGTCCAGGGAAGCTGGCTGCCAGGCAGGGGAGCCCCAGCTGGTTGGGTCTTCCTACTCCAGCCCAAGACTAAGCAGGTGTCTCAGGTGTCTCAGGAAGACCTAGGGCTGACCCTGCTGGAGGGAGGAGTGGACCCTCAGTGCCCCTGCTCAGCCCCGCCCACACAGCAGGTACCTGAGCTGCAGACACACCACAGCTGCTCCAACCACTAGTGTTGGGTGTTTTTAATGTAACAAAGGATCAGCAGAACTCACATCCTGCTGCTCTTTCCTGCTATCCTACAGCAGGTAAAACTACCCCTTTGGTTTAGCCACCTAAGCCCCAGGGACCCTTACCACCCAGGCCCCACATCACATTTGACCACTCACTGCCTCCCTTCCTGCTCTGCCTGCCCTGCCTGCCCCCCCCCCATCACTGTCAACCAGTTTGTCTTCTGTTACTGATTTTGTCTTCTTTTAGATGATTATTATTGGATATTTGACTCATACAAAACTGAGCATTGAATATGTACGTTATGAATGATGATAAGGAGGAGAACGGTCCTGAGGCCAATCATGACCAGGGCCATCAGGGATGCCTCACCATCAGCCTGTGGACAACCTCCAGGGAATTTCTAGCTTATCATCCTACATTTTAAAGTTTCGTGCTGGAAGTGTGTGTCTTCTGAAACATGGTGTTGGGCTTTTAAAAATTGTTATTTTAGATTTTATTAAAAAAAAAAAAAAAAGAAATCTGTCTAGGTCATGGTCCACGCCTACCATTGTTCCACCTCCTATGTATTTTACATAAATCCACATGGACTTTTGGCAGTAGTTCATTTTCTCTGCACTGAGCCACAGTCCAGGTCCCTGCAATCACATTTCACATCAGCACGTCTTCCTTAGGCAGGTTGTGGGGAGGCTTAGTACGGAAATCCTTCTCTTTGGGATATCATGAAACATCCTAACATTTTTCTCTCTTACATTTTGGAATTTCACCCATGTGAGTACATTTTCATTTTTCTCCATATGAATAACCTAATGATAAAGACCATTCACATGAGGGTCCCCTACCACACAGTTATCCCAGATGCCATCTAGGTCATGTTCCAAGTGTCCGATCTGGGGCTGCTGTCTGGCTTCTCTCTTGTCACAGAACCAACTGGGCGGTCCTCACCTCTGTACCACCAGTGTTAACTACTAGAACTTGACTGTAGCACCCTCTGTGGGGGTCCACTCCCCTCCCCAATTGTTCTCTCAGAAGCTGTTCTCTCACATAGACTTTCACATCAGTTTGTCAAATTATGAATTTTCAGGGAATTATATTGGGATTGCATTCAATCCACAGGTCTTTTTTTTTTTAACTTTTATTGGTTTTATTTTTTAAACACATGACAGCGGAATGCATCACAATTCTTATTACACATATAGAACATGTATGTAGACATGAGTTGGTGTGAGCATACTTTATATTCAAAGAGAGATATGAAAAATTGTTCTGGTATAGTGATGCCACCTGCTTCACTCTTCCTGCTAAGGATCGCTTTCGCCATTCTGGGTCTCTTATTTTTCCAGATGAATTTCATGATTGCTTTTTTCTATTTCTATGAGGAATGTTATTGGAATTTTGATCAGAATTGCATTAAATCTGTATAGTGCTTTTGGTAGTATGGTCATTTTGATAATATTAATTCTGCCTATCCAAGAGCAAAGTAGATCTTTCCATCTTCTAAGGTCTTCTTTGATTTCTTTCTTTAGGCTTCTGTAGTTGTCATTGTATAGAACTTTCACCTCTTTTGTTAAGTTGGTTCCTAAGTATTTCAATTTTTTTGAGGATATTGTAAATGGGGTAGTTTTCCTCATTTCCCTTTCAGAGGATTTTTCACTGATATACAGAAATGCCTTTGATTTATGGGTGTTGATTTTATAATCTGCTACTTTGCTGAATTTGTTTACTAGTTCTAGAAGTTTTCTGGTGGAGCTTTTTGGGTCTTCTAGGTATAGAACCATATCGTCAGCAAATAGTGCTGATTTAAGTTCTTCTTTTTCTATAGGTATCCCTTTAATTTCTTTCATCTGTCTAATTGCTCTGGCCAGTGTTTCAAGAACTATATTAAATGGAAGTGGTGAAAGAGGGCATCCCTGTCTTGTTCCAGATTTTAGAGGGAATGCCTTCAGTTTTTCTCCATTTAGAATGATGTTGACCTGAGGCTGAGCATGGATAGCCTTTATGATGTGGAGGTAAGTTCCTGTTATTCCTAGTTTTTCTAGTGTTCTGCACATGAAAGGGTGCTGTATTTTGTCAAATGCTTTTTCTGTGTTTATTGAGATGATCATATAATTCTTATCTTTGTGTTTATTTATGTGATGAATTACATTTATTGAATCAATGTTGAACCAACCTTGAATCCCTGGGATGTACCCCACTTGATTGTGGTGCATGATCTTTTTGATATGTTTTTGTATTCAATTTGCCAGAATTTTATTGAGAATTTTTGCATCTATGTTCATTAGAGATATTGGTCTGAAGTTTTCCATTTTTGATGTGTCTTTGCCTGGTTTTGGAATCAGGGTGATATTGGCTTCATAGAATGAGTTTGAAAGTCGCTCCCTCTTTTTCTATTTCCTGAAATAAATTGGAGAGTGTTGGTATTAGTTCTTCTTTAAAGGTCTTGTAGAACTCGGCTGTGTATCCATCCGGTCCTGGGCTTTTCTTGGTTGGTAGACTTCTGATGGCTTCTTCTATTTCATCACTTGATATTGGTCTATTCAAATTGTGTATATCTCCCTGATTCAACCTGAACAGGTCATATGACTTAAGAAATTCATCAATGCCTTCATATCTTCTATTTATTGGAGTATAAGTTTTCAATATAATTTCTAATTTTCCTCTGTATTTCTGTAGTGTCTATTATGATATTTATTACCTTTTTCATCACATATGCTGGTAATTTGGGTTCTCTCTCTCCTTCTCTTTGTTAGCGTGACTATGGGTCTGTCAATTTTTTAAATTTTTTTCAAAGAACCAACTTTTTGTTTTGTCAATTTTTTAAATTGTTTCTTTTGTTTTCATTTCATTGATTTCAGCTCTAATTTTAATTATTTCTTGCCTTCTACTGCTTTTGCTGTTGATTTGTTCTTCTTTTTCTAGGGCTTTGAGATGTAAAGTAAGGTCATTTACTTGTTGACATTTTCTTCTTTAAGGAGTGAACTCCATGCAGTGAACTTTCCTCTTAGAACTGCTTTCATAGTGTCCCAGAGATTTCAATATGTTGTGTCTATGTTCTCATTTACCTCTAAGAATTTTTAATCTCTTTGATATCTTCTGCAACCCATTGTTCATTCAGTACCATATTTTTTTACTCTCCAGGTGTTGGAGTAATTTTTATTTTTTATTTTGTCATTCATTTCCAATTTCATGCCATTATGATCTGATAATATACATGGTAGTATCTCTACTTTTTTGTATTTGCTAATAGTTACTTTGTGACATAGTATATGGTCTATTCTAGAGAAGGATCCATGAGCTACTGAGAAGAAAGTGTATCCGCTTGATGCAGGTTGAAATATTCTATATATGTCGGTTAAGTCTAAGTTATTGATTGTATTATTGAATTCTATAGATTATTCATTCAACTTTTTTTCAAAGATCTGTCCAGTGGTGAGAGAGGTGTGTTAAAATCACCCAATATTATTGCGTTGTGATCAATTTGACTCTTGAATTTGAGAAGAATTTGATAAACATAGCTGCACCATTGTTTGGGGCATATATTTTTATGATTGTTATGTCTTGTTGGTGTATGGTTCCCTTGAGCAGTATGAAATGTCCATCTTTATCTCTTTTTATTAACTTTGCCTTGAAGTCTACTTTATTTGATATGAGGATGGAAACCCCTGCTTGCTTCCGTGGTCTGTATGAGTGGTATGATTTGTCCCAACCTTTCACCTTCAGTCCGTGTATGTCTTTTCCTATCAAATGAGTCTCCTGGAGGCAGCATATTGTTGGGTCTTTTTAAATCCAATCTGCTAGTCTATGTCTTTTGATTGGTGAGTTTAAGCCGTTAACATTCAGGATTACTATTGAGACATGGTTTGTATTCCCAGCCATATTTGTTTATTTTTGTTATTTAACTTTACTTGATTTTCTTCTTTGATTAGTTTTTTCTTTAGTGTACTACCTCCCTCTGGTGATTTTAATTGCTGGTTTTCATTTTCTCTTCATAGAATATTTTTCCAAGGATGTTTTGTAGTGTTGGTTTTCTAGCTACAAATTCTTTTAACTTTTGTTTATATTGGAAGGTTTTTATTTCATCTTCAAATCTAAAGCTTAATTTTGCTGTATACAGGATTCTTGGTTGGCACCCATTCAGAGCTTGATATATATTGTTCCAGGATATTCTAGCTTTCAGGGTCTGTGTTGAAAAATCTGCCATTATTCTAAGTGGTTTTCTCCTATATGTAATCTGATTCCTTTTTCTTGTGGCTTTTAAAATTCTCTCCTTATTCTGTATGTTGGACATTTTCATTATAATGTGCCTTGGTGTGGACCTGTTGTAATTTTGTACAATCAGAGTCCTGTAGCCTTCTTGAATTTGGACTTCCAATCCATTCTTCATGTTTGGAAAGTTTTCTGATATTATTTCATTGAATAGATTGTTCATTCCTTTGGTTTGGACCTCTATTCCTTCCTCTATATCAATAACTCTTAAATTTAGTCTTTTTATGCTATCCCATATTTCTTGAATGTTCTGCTCATGGTTTCTTACCATTATCACTATGAGGTCTATATTCTTTTCAAGATTACATATTTTGTCTTTATTGTCTGATGTCCTATCTTCCAAGTAGTCTACTCTGTTGATGATGCTTTCATTTGAGCTTCTAATTTTTTTTAGAACCTTTATCTCCCTGTTGAGGTGATCTTTTGCTTCCTGTATTTGTTTATGTGGCTCCTTGTGGAAATCATCCTTCACTGTCTGCATTTGCTCTCTTGTATCTTCCTTGAGATTACAGAACATTTTAACCATGTACATTCTAAACTCCTTC
The DNA here is from genome assembly GCF_045843805.1 of Urocitellus parryii. Classification (NCBI taxonomy): domain Eukaryota; kingdom Metazoa; phylum Chordata; class Mammalia; order Rodentia; family Sciuridae; genus Urocitellus; species Urocitellus parryii. The sequence goes on from NC_135536.1 coordinate 7,866,042, forward strand.
TCTGCCATTCCTCCTGCGGTGGCTGCCAATGATTCTAATGATGTGGTGCCTTCATTTGTTTGGGGCACTTTCTTCCCTTGTCTTTTCATGTTGCTTGTGTGTCTGCCTTTCCAGCTCTGTGGGTCTAGATTGTTATTGTTTTTACCCTGTAGGTTTGTAGTGCTCTTATAGGGTTCCAAGACCTCTCCTTAGTGGGGAAGGACAATGTTAACAGATCCCAATATCAACAATATACCACCTAGGAACAATTTGTTGTTATTAAGACAATTACAGTTTAGTCTCGATGTACAGAAATGTTGGATTCAATTATTATCTAAATTATAATCACTAGTTTTGTAAAAAGATGTACAGTTTCTGATAGTGGACAAAAAACTGGGAGTGGGGCTTAGGATGGTAGGCTAATGACATAGGATGTGAGGATGCAGAGTTACTGTATCTTAGGAAGTGTGAAGGAGAAATCTAGTGAAGAGGGTTAGTAGCAAGAGAATAGACAGGAAGTAATTTAGGGTAGGCAAGTAGAGTACATAAGACAAACACACATATATGTATTTAAAAAATACAGGCTGTTAAAACAATAAAATCTGGAGGGGAAAAGAAAAATGAAAGGATAAAAAGAAAAAGAAAAAAGGCAATATATAACACCTCTATATTATATTATTCAGATGACTCAGTCCTCAAAGTCCTGTTTCATGCAAAGTTCTTGGTTTCACATATGTTGGGGATGTGAGGGCCAGAGGATGGAGGGGTAGAAGATAAAAAACAAACAAAAAACTCAAAGGAAGAAACAGGGTCTTAGCTAATTTAGAGATCTGTGTCTTTCTTGCTTCTCTTGTCATCCAGTAAGTGGGGTCATCTGTTATAAGCCGGTGTCTGCCCTCCTGATGGTGGAGGTAACAGGGTGGGAAAACTGGTCCTGGTGCAGGGCACCTGGATGCAGGGAGTGACACCCACCAGTCCCTGCAGAAAGACTGCATTTCATGGGTCTCTTTTTGGGACCACTCTTATGACTTGAGTGCCCAGTACTATCTCCCTTTCTTGCCTAGAGATATCACAGTTCATGGTCTCTCCCTTAGGCTCCAGACTTTAGCTGTGCCTCCCTCTCGCCCAGCAGTTCCCAATTGAGGAAACTCTCACCCTGGGGATCCCATGGTCACACTACACACCTGTGTTGGATAGCTACTGTGTTGGGTTATTACCACTGGGGAGGGGGGAAGGTTAGAAACCTGGTACCTGGCCGCTGGAGATCCGATCTGGCAACTGCCCCCAGCTAAATGGTGAGAAAGTTGAGCCAAGGTGGTGGCATCTGCTTTCAGCACCGGGAGCCTGGTGAGGTGGGGGGAGCCAGGTGATGGCATTGTGCAGTGGGTAGGTAGCAGCTGAGTGACTTGCTTAGAAGCGGAGGACAGTCTGGGCGATCTGCAGATGTATTGATAGTTGATTTTGCTAAGGTGCTCGAAGAGTCTTGTGTGGGCTAGAAGTTTGGGCTTTGGGTCCTGCCCCAACGTTGGGCATCCTACTCGAATGCTGAGGCCCAGAGCCCCACATGGGGTCACAGTGCTGATGATTTCTGTGGAGAGCAGCTGGATAGGGGTCCTCTCAGAGACATAGTATTCTGACTAGGGGAGATCTGTGGGCGCGGCAGCACGGGGCACGGGGTGGCTCACTCCCTGCCCACCACCATGTTTTTGTGAGTCTGTCAACCCACAGGTCTTTTTGAGGAAATTTATCCTGATCTTAATAGCAAGCCTTGGTACTGCTGATTACGGCACATCTGTCTGTTTGCCTGGGTCCTTGAAAAAGTTTCAATAAAATTTTATTATTTTAAAGTAGCTATTATATATCCATTAAGAGAATCATTGATAAGTACCATATGTCTTACTGTCATAAATACAAAAGTATCTTTATTTTTGCTAGAATATGGAAATGTAATGTGACTTTATCATATGTGGTCTCATATATAACCATTTCACTAAACTCTTATGTAATGATTTATAGATACTTCAGAATCTGCTCTATTGATAATTATAAGCTGTAAAAAGGTAGTCCCCCCCCTTCTTTTTCTTTCTACAAGTTATTTTTTCCTTTCCTCTATTTTTTAGGATTTCCAAGACAATCTGGAATAGCAATAGTGAGGCTGAGGATTCTTATCTTGCTCAAAATTTAACGAACACTACTTCCAATGGGTCAACAAGAAAAATATTTGCCCTATGTTTTGGGTAGATATGCTTTATCACATTTAGAATATTCCCTTCTACTCCTTGTTTGCTTTTAAAAAATCCAAGTGTGGTGGTGCATGCCTCTAATCCCTGTGGCTCAGGAGGCTAAGACAGGAGGATCACAAGTTCAAAGCCAGCCTCAGCAAAAGCAAGGTGCTAAGCAACTCAGTGAGACTCTGTCTCTAAATGAAATACAAATTATGGCTGGGGATGTGGCTCAGTGGTTGAGTGCCCCTGAGATCAATCTCTGGTACTCCCCGCCAAAAATATCCAAGTGTACATTGAGCTTTGTTATGAACACCTTGTGCATTATTGTGTGATCTTCTGGGACTGGCATTTGGTCAGCAGGAGGCCTTGAGCTGCATCTCTGTTGTTGTGTATGGAGATGTCCGTCTCTCATTTTCTGAGTGGTATTCAGTGTACAGATGGCTTGTTGACACTCTCACCCTCTACAGGTCATTTGGGTGGCTTCCAGGAGGTGGAAATTATGAGTACACTAGATATAAATGTTCACACATAGATTTTGTGTGAACATAAATTTTTCATTTATGCTTAGTACCATGGAGTGGGGCTGCTAGGTCAGGTGGTGTGTGAAGGCAAAACTTTAAAAGAAATGGCTGAGTGTTTTCCAGAGTGGACAAGTCATTTGCATTTCCATCAATGGTGCAGAGTGCTGATTGGTGATTACAGTTGGCCTTTTCCCACAAGGTGATGACGTTGAGAACAGGTTCCTGTGGATAGTCATCATTCGTATGTCGTTTTGGGGGAAGTCACTCTTTGAGTCTTTTGTTTCCTTATTGTTGAGTTTGGGGAAATTATTATAGATTGTGAATATGCATTTTTAGTAGGTTTGTCATTTCCAAATATTTATTAGAGTTTTAAAATTTTTAATGTTTTTATCAGTGCATTTTAGTTATACATAATCCTGGGGCTCATTTGGACATAATTATGCATGTGTGGAACATAATTTGCTCCACATCAGTCCCCAGTCCTTCCCCTTTCCCTCTTCTCCTCCCCCCCACCCCCTTTCCTCTACTCTAGTGGTCTTCCTTCCATTTATTCATAGATGTTTTAATTAGTGCTTTCTAGAGAGACCTAAAGGTGAATTCTATGTGGCACATTCCTGTGTGTGCCTTCTTTGTATTTGGCCAATTTTATTCCACCACTCCTCCTGGTTCCTGTTCCTCCTCCCCACACCTCAATCCCTGCCTCTGCACCACTGATCTCCCTCTGTTTTCATGGGATCCCACTTCTTCCCCTTTTTCATTATTTTGCTCTAGTTTTCACAAATGAGAGAAAACTTTGGACCCTTGACTTTCTTTTTTTTTGGGGGGGGGGTGGCTGTGATGGCTCCTCTGACGTTAAAGGTCCACAGAAAGAGAGCGAGACTACGCGCTGACACTTTTTATGGAGAAGCTATTCAAATGAGGCAAGGGGTAAGGTTTCAGGGGGCTGAGTCTGTCTTCATGATGTCCACTGTCAGCAGGTTGATTGACACCTGGGTAGGCCACACCCAAGGGCACAGTAAGAGAAGGGGACACACACAAGGCACTTCCATGGAAGATTCTATCCTAAACAGGGCAAGGGGTTATATTACAAAGGAACAGGTGAGCATAGCTTCACCCATGGGGCTGTAGCAAGACACCCTCATGCATTATACACCAATCCTCGCATCCAAGACGGGTGGGGAAAGCTCTGCCACATTTCTGTGACTGAGCGTCTCAGCACCCAGCCAGGGAGTGTGACTCAGTCACATGTAAGATTGGTCTCCCACATATTCCCTCTCTCTCTCTCTCTCTCTCTCTCTCTCTATATATATATATATATATATATATATATATATATATATATATATATATTAGAGTCTGTAAACAAGTCTGGATGGCGCCTGGCAAAATGCCAGAGGGAGTGATTTGAGAAGTAACACCAACAAGCCATTAAGTGTGGAGATTTCTTATTGGTTGACTGATGTATGTAGTTTATGCTAATTAAGATAAGCTGTGTGGAATGTATAAATACCACTCCTGTCCTACAATAAACGGCTCCTACTCCTGCTGTATCAATGTACACAAGTTGCTCGTCACCCCCCGGTTATTTTGCTGCAGCCAGACTGTGGTATATATATATATATAAATGTAACTGGAAAATTCTATCTTTTAGTCACTTGACTTTTGTCCCAAGGTCATCATGATCTGTTATTGAAACACAAAAAGAATTAGTAGAAAACATATCATCTTCATAACACAATCAACTTGGAAGATCCAGGTTATTATTATTATTTTGCCAAACACTCATCAGAAGATTTTTAATCTTTTTCCAATTTTATTGGGAGGCATTGTGTTTGGCCATAGTATAATGGACCCTTGACTTTCTGTTTGTTTCTAGCTTGTTTCACTTAGCAGGGTGTTCTCCAATTTCATCCAGTTATCAGCAAATGCCATAACTTCATTCCTCTTTATGGCTGAGTAAAACTCCATTGTGTGTGTGTCCCCCATTTTCATTAGCCACTCTCCTGTTGATGGGCACCTGGGCTGCTTCCGTAACTTGGCTGTGGTAAGTTGTGTTTCTGTAAACACTGCAGCACAAACAGTCTGTCTTATCTTTTCCTTCTCTTAACATTGTGATTCGAAGATAATTTTTTTCTTTGAATAAAATTCAAGTTATTTTTCCCCTTTTATGGTTCATGTTTTTTTATTCTAGTCAACATCATAAAAACATCTCCTATGATCTTTCTGTTTTTCTAGTTTCATAGTTTTCTTAGTTTTGCATTTTGATGCCGTTATTTTTTAATGTTATTTTTTATTTTTTATTTGTTCTAATTAGTTATACATGATAGCAGAATGCATTTCGATTCATTATGCACAAATGGAGCTTTGTTGAGGCTTAGATAAATGTTGCTCATGTTGTTGCCTATGTGTATCCAACATTTCCACCACCATTTACTGGATAAACTGTCATTCCTGGCTGCCTTTGCAACTTTGATAATGGTCTCAGAACTATTTGTAGATTCTTCTGGATTTTCTGGAAAGCAATGTGTTTTTCCATCACCTTCCATGCCCACATTGCTCTTCCTTCCTTTCTTCCCTGGCTAGGCTTCCAAAGTGTTTCTGAATTGAATAGTGGGTGGCTCTCCTTGTCTTGCTCCCCATCTATATGGGTAAAGAATTAAATCTCTTACCTTTAAGTATGGGGTTGCCTCAAGGGCTTTTTATAGCTGCTGCTTCTTTTTCAGATTTAGGAAGCTACCCTTTATTTCTGCCTACTGGGAGTCTTCATCATTATTTTTTTAATCAAGAAAAAAAGTTGAATTCTGTGAAATTTTGTTATTGATATAATTGACTTATTCATGTATTTGTTTCTTTTTCTTTTGCTATTTTAACATATCAGACTTACTCAGACTATTATTATTTTTATTATTTGTAAGTATCTGGATTTTATTTGGTGGAATTGGAATTTTTTTTTTCATGGCTGGGCATTGAATCCAGAGCCTTGAACATGATGGAAAACACCCTACCACTGAGCTACACATCTAATCCATTGATTTGCTAGAATTTTGCTGAGGGTTTTTTCTGCTTTTGGGTTTTTTGGGTTTGTTTGTTTTTGATACCAGGGATTGAACCTAGGGGTGCTTCACTACTGAGCTACATTCCCAGCCCTTATTATTTTGAGACAGGGTCTCACTAAGTTGCTTAGGGCCTCACTAAGTTGCTGAAGCAGGCCTCAAACTTGCAATCCTCCTGCTTCAGCTTCCTGAGCCTCATGCTCTAACGCACCCAGCCTTTGTCTGATTTTGGTGTCAGGATCCTACTGTACTCTGAAAGTGAGTGGGAGATATGTTCTTCTCCTGCTTTCTGAAAGATTGCAGAGAATTTTGTCTTCTTTCTTTAAATGTTCAGTAGTATTTGCCAGTGAAATTCTGTGTGTGTGTGTGTGTGTGTGTGTGTGTGTGTGTGTTAGCCCACACGTGCACGGGTACGGGTGTGAGAGGTTTCTAACTGTGAAATCAATTTTTAAAATTTGATTAGAATTATTCAGGTTGTCCATTTCTTTGGGGATTTCCATTTGTGGTTGGTGGCTTAGAAGGAACAGTGCATTTCATTTGCTGCCAAATCTCTAGGAGTGGACATTATTCCTGGAGATTCCCAGTCGTTGTGTGGAAGACTGTGGAACCTGTAGTAGTGTCTGATCCTGCATCTTCTCTCTTGTTTGTCTGTCCTTAGCATATCAAAGTGATTGGGGATTTCCAGAGGATCAGGTTTGTCTTGCTTGATTTTTCACTACAGTTTTTCCATTTTCAATTTATTAATTTTCACTTTTTTCATATATTTTGAGGTTCTATTATTAGGTGCATGCATATTTAGACTTTTATATCTTCAGGCAAACTGATCCCTTTCTTTAGCATTCTATATGCCCTTTGGGGATTTCTCTTGCTTTTAAGTCTCCTCTGTCTTATATTAATGTGGTCAGTCCATCTTTGGGTAAGTGTTTTCATGGAGTATCTTTTGGCTCATTCTCTCAAACTTCCTATATCTGTACTTACATAATATACTTACATAATAATTACATTATTAGGAAGTAAGTGAGCTACTCATGGTAGCTTCATTCATTCATTCATACTTTTCATTCATACAGCATAATTTGGGTCTTTGTTTCCTTTATCATCTAATTAGACATTTTATTTTTTGGCTTTTAAGTATCTTATTTGAATCATTTACATTTAATACAATTTTTTTTAGAAAGGTCTGTCCTTTCATTATTTTTTTAAAATCTTATTGATTCTTTTGTTTCCCCTTGCCTACCTTATTTTGGATTATGCAAATAATTTATTCTACTTCAACTGTTGAGTGTTTTATTATATTTCTTGGGGAGATTTTAGTAGTTGTTCCAGGAGGTTGTGATATGTGTACTTAAACACGTCACACTCTACTTAAAATTACTATTTCACCATTTCTCATAGAAAATAGAAAACTTGTTACCATAAAGATTCTGTCACACTCCTCCTTTCCTGCCTGCCCCTTATATATTATACCCCAAAACACGGAGAAACCTGAATCAGGCAACGGAATAATCCCTGCCTTCAGCCGTCATGTGTATTTTAAAGATCTTAAGAGGAACAGAATAGTCTATCCTCTTCTCCAAATGTCTGACTATGCCTGTGACTCTTCCTTCATTCCCAGTATTCCAGATTTTCTTCTGCTACCATCCTCTTCTGATTGGAAAACATTCTTTAGCACTTTCTTTTCCACAGAGAAAGCTGGGGACCCAGACTCAGTTTTCTTTCACAGGCAAACGCCTTCATTTCCCCTTACTCCTGAAGGCAGGTCACAGGCCGAGTCGGGTCAGCAAGTCTTATTTCTCGTCTCTGCTGCCCTCTTCCTTTCCACCTCCTGGTCTTTGGTGAGAAACCTTCAGTTATTCATGGCCTCCTTCTCCTTGAAGTAATGAGCCATTTCCCTCTGGCTGCCTCTGTCCTTTTTTTATTGAACCTACATTTACGACAGTTTGGTTTTGGTCGATCTGAGAAGAGGTTTCTTTGAGTGAGTCCTGTTTGGAGTTCACTTGGGAGGGCACTCACAGCAACCCCTAGCCGGCTGGAGTGGGGGAGGAGAGCCTTCTGACCTCAGTGCCCCTCTGCCCTCGGTCAGGAGGCAGCAGGAAGGAGGAGGTAGGAAGAGCCTCAGAGGCTTCCAAGTTCTAAGAAAGGCTGGATCGAGGCAGTGACTCCCCTCTATCCAAGGCCAGCAGTGGTAGCATTGTGTGTGTTGCTGGATCAAGCCTGCTCCTGCACCTCCACCTTGCCTGGCACTGAACAGGAGTGGCCCCCCGAGAAGTAGAACCTTGCTATGAATATGGTGGTGGATCCAAAAGTTCAAAACCTCGGACCATTAATCAGCTGCACTCCTTTCAGCGGGACTTCGGAGTGGCACATTTTTATGGTTGCCTTATCTTTTGACTCTGTAAATTATTACCCTGGCCGCAGTGTTGAGAGCACACTGGAGGGACCAGAAGACAGCAGGAGTTTCCGTGAAGAGAGGCAGCGAGTAAGGAAGCCGTGGTAGAGTTAGAGCTCTCAAGGAGAGCTCAGGTTTGGGCTACAGCTTCAGCATAGGGCCAACAGAACATTCTTAAGTGGTTTTAGTGTATGGAATAAAAGTCCAGAAAAATCCTGTGTTTTCACCTTGCTTGAACAGCTCAGAAATAGACATACAGTGAAAAACACGGTTCTTTCACCATCATCAGAAGAAATAAGGAATATGGAATTGGAAGGTATTGAGTATGGAACTCGGCATTTGTTTACAAGCAGTTACTATTTAGGGGATGGGACAAAGAAAAGCTCCCTGAAGAATACAGAAGAGTTTTTAAGAAACGACAGAGGAAAACTAAAGGTTAGCATGGATGCAAAAGAACAAGGCCCGGGAAAGTGAGGAGACTGGCAATTAACCGGGAGACCTTTATCACAGACGGAGCGGATGTTTTCCATCGTCTGGGTCAACACGGCAAACTTATATGCATGTGTGACATGACACTTAATTGGCAGCTGAAATCAAATCTAGCATTGGAGTCTTTCATGAAAATGAATCTTCGGCAGCTCAGATTTTTCAGAATTGAAAGCGTCCTTAGAGATTCTCACTTCTTCCTCTCAGTATATGCGTATGGAAATTGAGGCCAGGTGTGGGGTGGATTGGGGGCCCTCATCCAAAATCACAAAGCCCTTTCATCTTAGAAACAGCAATGAGCTCAGCTCTGGTGTGCGGTATCCTGTCCACTCTCCGTCAAATGAATATCACATTATGAAATCCATTCACGGGAGCTCCTCCGGGGGAGATGTTAGTCGATTATGACCAGGGCTCTTGAAATTCTACACAGAGATAATAGTTCATCAAAAGGAACACAGTCCTAAAGGATTTCCCAGACAACAGAGAAGAGACTTGCTTTTCTCAGATATCCTGTTCCTACTGCCTTTACCCAACCACCTGGGCAGCCCTGGATGATGTACACCATGTAGCATGTGCAGTGTACCCTCGTTATACCATCATCTCCATAGGGCCACCTTGATTTTTTTTTTTTTTTTTACCAAAAGAATCAATCTTCTTCTTTCTATAGACTGATAAAATTGTGTTTGTCTTTCTCTTGGAAGTCATCTGCTTCACTTTGTATTAAAATCAGTTTGTAGAATTTTCCTATCCTCTCAGTCTGTCTTGTTTTTGTAACAAACAACTTGAAAGTCTCAGTGATGTGTGTCAACTGATTTCTCATTCAGGTTCTATGTAGGCCGCTGGTGGGCTCTGCTCTAGGCTGCAGGTCTGTGGGCTGGACCTCCTCAGGCTGGGAGCTTGGTTGATGAGACAGCACCCTCCAAGTCATGCTGGCCCCACGCAGAAGGCCAGAGGAGTCGTGGAAGAACTTGTTAATCCCTCTTAAAGCTCTGACTTGGACATGAAATACTGGATGACTCCCACATCCTACAGGCTAGGCCCGGAGTCAATCATGTAAGGACTTCCTAGCTTCCACCAGAAGGAGTGACAGTTCTTGTGGCATTGAGAACGATGCGTGCCGGTGATGACATCTTTGGGTCAGTTACATGCTCGATCCTGTCTAGCCTACCTGGTTTTGAGGTCTTGGGAAGCAGAGCCTGGGAGCAATCCCTTCTGACTTCTACAAGGCTCCTGTGTAATAAGTACTTAGCCAGTGTCTGAGAAATGAACGGACATTTTTCAGAACAAAACTACAAGGTCACATGTTCTTTGAGAAATCTTCAAACTCTCTGAATTTTGTCACTTTCCATTTATTTCCAGCCAGTTATCGCTTTCTGAAAAAGTACAATTGCCCTAACTTTCGGATTTCTCCAAAGTAGTCCAGTTCCTTTCCATATTATTCAGGTTTTCATCACTGTGACAAAGTACCCAAGAAATCAACTTAGAAGAGGAAAGATTTGGTTTGGTTCATGGTTTCAGAAGTTTCGGTCCACGGTCAGCTGGCTCCTTTGCTTTGGGCCTGAGATGGGGCAGGACATCATGGTGCAAGGCTGTGGTGGAACAAAGTTGCTCAATTATTGAGAGCCAGCAAGCACAGACAGGAAGGGGCTGGGAATACGAGTCCTCAAGACACACCCCCAGGGACCTACTCCAGCTAGATTCCACCTCTATAGCTTCTGTCACCACCAAAGCCCACTCAGATGATGAATGCACAGGTGGATTTGTCCATGATGACTTTTGACTCCCTCATGATCCAATCACCCCCAGAGCCTACCTCTGCACCTGGTTGCATGGGAGACAAACCTTCAGCCCATGAGCCTTGGGGACATTCCAGATGTACATCATACCACTCTCCCATAACCTTGAATAATCACATATCAGCCCAGAGGTGGGCAGAAGCAAGGCAGGTATGGGAAGATGAGGTGCCAGGCATCCAGAGAGCCCTGGGATTGATGGTGAATTCTCGGCTTCAGCACCTAGGAACATTTAGGAACCCAATTTCTCAAGCACAGACTGGAATAAGCATTCCTGAATTTCATGGGTAAAGAAACTGCATACAAATGTTCATCATCCCACAAATGGTTGTTTTCACAGAACTATGGAGCCCAGCAATATAGCCGGAAGGTGTGCTCTGCACAGGAATGCTCAGGGAACTTTCTCATGCTGCATCAGGTCCTGAAAGCTGAGCATTGGGCCCTTTGTCTCTCTGAGTCTTGGTAGGGTCCACAAATGTGAGATTTCCAGGAGGTCTTCATTTCTTCTCTATCTGTGGCTTTTTGCTAGGTCCCTCAGCAACTGTCACACTGCCTTGCAACCGTCAGCTTCCTCAGGAAGCCCCATGCACAGGGATTTGGACAACCCAGGCCACAGGTGGGCTCTGCCATTTCAGACAAGGCCCTTCCCTTTTGTGCCTCAATTTCCTCCTATGTCAGTTGGCAGTGTTGGGCACAAAGATCTCACGATTATGTTCCATTAGTAATAATTTGGATTAGTGGGATAATTATCATGATGGCAGCTGATCATTTTGAAAAGCCAAAGAAAGGAACTCTGAACACTGATTTGCTTTATTAAGGTGACCAAAACGTCTCGTCTCATCTTAGGGGCATGACCCAGAAAAAAGGAATGAGTTTGAAGGCTCTGCCTCGAGTTAGCTCGGGAGGAGACTGGAAGAGCCGTGGGGATTTGTTTCTTTGTCCCCAGTCTTTCTCTGAGCTGATGTTTCCATTTCTGTTCTGGGTACAGAGTTTTGTCTTTGACATGCGCTTGCTGCTCCAGAGACTTCCCAGGTGGGAGTTGGGGTGGATTGTTCTTTTTCTCTGCTCCAGTCGGTGAAGAATGCTTTGGTGTGAGCAGAGGCCTGGGTGTCTCTGAGGTCGCATTCTCTCATCATCTCTCTATTGCCGACAGCAACGGTAATTATTCCTAATTCTGATCTCTGAGAGCAGCTTCTTCCTCTTGGCATTGACTGCCAAATAGTTCCATTTCACGAACAGGTGAACCAATGACCCTAGGAAGACTGAAGGAAAAAGCCAAACACCAGACAAGGAGACCTGAACTTTGCCCTAGAGCCTGGGACCTGTTTGCATTGTGTCTGGTCTGTGCACCTCCTCCCAGGTAGCCAGCACCGTGGAATTTTCTCTCCATTGACCTAAATACTCTCATGCCTGTACTCCTGAGCACAGACGAGGCATGAAACTGACCCTCTTACTCCAGGACAGACATTTTTAATCGAATAGTATGCCTCAGAATCATCTAGAGAGTTTTATCAAAATATATTCTGGACTGCTATGTCAGAGATTGTAACATAGTAGGTGACCTTGATAAAATTTTAAAAGTATCTAATGTAACTTACCATGAAAAGTTTCTTAAAGAAGGTGACAGGTCAGGTGTGCTGTAGGAATCCCAGTCCAGGGGGCTAAGGGCAACTTCTGTCAGGCCTCATCTCCAGCGCTCCCAGGGGCCAGTTATCACTAGCACCTCCATATCAGTGTTCCTGGCTCCAAGGCACCAGCCCCTTGGCTAGCCTGTGCTGATTCTCCCTAGGATACTTACATGGGCTATGGCCACAACATTTCTAGATGAATCATCATGGTTTCTAGGAACCATTTCATGGTAATCTTTCTGGATAAAATTCTTGAGATTTTCTAGAGAAGCTTTTCATAAGATAGAAGATTATAGCCGGACAAACAGATTGTCACCATGGGGATGGGGGGAGCAGGAGAATAACATGGAAGGGCCATGCTGTGTGGCAGAGTACAGGTGGAGAGGGAGAATGAGAGGGGTCCCAGGTGTTCAGGAGGTGCTATTAGAGATTTATAGTGCCGGCTATCTCTAAAGAGTCCTACCTGGGAGACTTCCTTAATTTCCAGCTACAAACTACTGTCCTCTCAGCTGAATCCCAAGTACATTTTACCTGTCCTCTCCAGGGGCACTCAACAATTCCAACCAGGATGTGATCTTCTGTGCTCACGAGACTTTTCCTTCGATAGATAGTTAACCCATTTAAGCGGGACACTGCAGGTTAGGAGGATGGGGAAGGACATTCACAGCTCGGGAATCATAGAGCCAGATTTTAAGGATAGTCCCCACTTTATTGTGTGGTATTGAAACCGGAGTTTTGAAATTAAATTCCCTCCTTCTGCTGGCAGGTGGGGTCTGCACAGGACTCAGGTCTCTAGAGCTGAGAAGTGCTGCGACTCTTGAGGGTGGGCCATGCCCTCCAGTGTTCCTGCAGACCCCAGCAGCTCACCTCAGTTTCTTCCTCCAGGGATCTTTTCTTGTGAATTTGAAGGATGAAATCCACAGACCAAGATGAGTGAGTGTAAGAGTAGGATTTATTGAAGAGTAGAGACGAGAACAGAACTTGCCACGGGCAAGAAGGCATCCAACTGCTGGTTTTCCCTGGCTGAGAGAGCTCATATAGGGGTATATGTACCTCTTGGGTCACTGTGATTGGTCCAAACTTATGCTAATTAGGGTTTGGAAGAAATACCCATGCTATTGGTTCGAGCTTATGCTAATTAGGGTTTGAAATGTCCAAATGCTCTTGGTCAATTCATGAGGCCTATTCAAGTTTGCCTTACTTCCATTTTCTCCCTGTTTCCGGAAGCTGGAGGTTGAAGTCATCGCATTGCGCCACCTCAGTGGGGTGTCTGGAGTTGCTGCTTGGAGGGAGCTTCTGCAGTGGGCATCACCACTGTGCGCAGGCCCAGCTACCCTGGGGAGATGGAGCTGGAGCCCCGGCTCACCTCAGCACTGGCCTGCCAAGCTCAGGACCACCAGGCCTGCATGGTGGGTCCCATGTGGCCACAGGCTGCTCTGTGACCCACCTGGACTGCAGGGCTTGGCAGCCAGCGAGCCAAGCCAGAGCCTTTGGGATCTTGGGAAATCCCTTTAAATTCTGTGAGTCCTGGATTTTTACCCGTAAATTGGTGACACCAACTGCTTTAGTTAGCTTTTGTGTGTCTGTGACCAAAACATCCAATAAGAACAACTTAGAGGTGGAAGAGTTCATATGAGGCTCATGGCCAACTGACTGACTCGGTAGCCTTGGGCCTGGGGTTGATGCAGAACATCCAGGCAGAGGGGCATGGTGAGGAAAAGCAGCTCAGGACGGACAGCCAGGAAGCAGAGAGAGAGCTCGGTTCACCAAAGGCAAACAAATCCCAAAGGCATGCTCCCAGTGACCTACTGCCTCAGTCACAACCCACCTGCCCACGGTTGCCACCTAGTTAATCCGTATCAAAGATTCACACCCTGATCAATTATAGCTCTCATAATCTCTTTGTCTCATCTCTGAACATTCTTGTGTTGTTTGACACATGAGCTTTTGGGAGACACCTTATATCTAAACCAGAAGATCGACGATATCCCATCAGGTCCAGCTGGGTTCTCGAGGACTCCGAGAGTCTTTCCCCAGGGTGCCATCAGCCACTCTGAGGATAGAGCTGGGAGTGGAGGAGAGAAGGGAAGCCTGAGGCTCAAGTTCAAGTGCTCACTCATCTCTCCTCAGTCTTGAGACCCAGAACGTGGCACATTAATGGCTCCAAACTTCTCTTCCCCGTGGAAAGCAGGAGTGATGGCATGGCTCTATCAGGGTGTCCAGATTTTGAATTATCATGTGGTTGGAGTTTCTGACAAGGCTCCCAAAGGCTTCCACCTCCAGTGTCGGGGCCCTTGTGAAGTTCCCTCCCCATGGGTCGAGCCAGACCTACTGACTCCCACTAGTGAAAGAACATGGGGAAGCTAGTGGGAGTCCTATGGTCAGGCTCAAGGTCATGATTGCCATCTTATAGTCATTTCTTTCTGGTCTTTCGACCATGTTTCTGGTGACATTCATCCGGGAGAAACAGCAGATTCAACAGCCAGGGACGCCTGGAGGCCTTGGAGCAGCAGGACCCCTCAGGAACTGAGTCTTTCTGACCCTCATGCAAGCCACGTGGAAGAGGAGGCTTCCCAGGCCAAGGTGGCATGGCTGTGGCTTCTGCTCACACCTTTATTGCCACCCTGTGAGACACCCTGGCCTTGACATCGGCCACTGAAGACATGCTGAAGCCGAGGACTCAATAAAACCAGGCTCTGATTCTTGACCCACAGAAACTGTAAGATAATCAGTGTGTGTTGCTTTACTTCTCTGAGCTTTGGTTACACAGCCATCGATAACTAATACAGGCAATAGGTGCTCATTACCATTCTGTGAAATACCTCCAGTGGGACCTGGGAGAGCACCCTAAAATGAAACTCATTAATATTTCTGCACCCAAACCAATGCTTACTCCCCTTCTGTGGGATAAATGAAGATTATAAATAACATCACAGTTGTTCAGTTCAGATTTTGCTGCCACATGAGTTTGTGCCAAATTTATGAATGAACATCTGGCTTTCAGAGCTTTCTGGATTTCAGATAAATGGCTCTGGACTTCTTGCACATCCCCCAAGGATGTCACTAGGATCAAATGAGAATGAGCGGGGGAGCTCAGGCAGCAAGCTGTGGCTCCCTGGCCAGCTGCTCCTGCTAGGACAGGTCATGAACTGTTGGTACAGCCCATCAAGGGTCCTCAAGCTCCAGAACAGACCTCACTGGGCAGAAGAAACCAAGAGTATAGAGGCCCTCACAGCCCAAGCAGGGCCAGTGCCCCCACCAAGCTGCTGCTGAAAGCAGCTCTTGTCGAGGGAACATTTGCTCAGCACCTGTCAGAGAGCATGGTTCTGACCTAAAAGGCAGAAATGATCCACCAGGACCAGGACCCAGGCCAACCCTCTGAGAGCCTCTCCCTGTTCCATGGCCCGATTTCCAAGAACAAAATTCCATCCTTTCAGAATGTCGTCAGGAACCAAATTAGGAACTTAGGAGGCCGGAGAGTGTGCCAGGAGCCTGGGCCACACGGAGGGTGCTCTGGCCCTGGAGCCCAGCGGCCATGTCCACCGACCTGCCCAGCCTCCTGAGGATGAGGCCCTGTGGGGGGAGTCCAAGAGACCCCTGCCCAGTCCCAGGCTGAGTCTTAGTGGGCCACGTGGCATTTCTAGTTGTGCAGAGACTTTAGACCTCTTGAAGCTGGGACCACAGGGGACCACGGCTGGGTCCCGGTGTGATCAGGGACTCACAGACTTGGAGAGACCATCCCACCTTGAGTTCACCTAAGGTCTATACCTGTTGATGGCTTTAGGGTTTAAGAGATGGGAAGAGGGGAGGCCATCTTGAATTTGTTTCTTTACTCCTTCTGGGAATCTGCTGAGTATTTTTTTTAAATTTTTATTTTATTTTAACCAAAATTAGATCTTGTTTTTATCTTTTATCTTCAATGTATGAGTGACTCTAGGAGAGCTTCACATCCTTTGTTCACACCCTTATGGACTGACAGAGGAAGAGGCTCCATGTTCTCCTAAAGTCACCCCCAAAATTCACACCCACCAAAACCCGATCAGGCTTTTCAACCCAGAGCAGTGCCGTAGAATCCCTAGGACTGGTTTTGGCAGTGGCTTAACTGCAATCCTGTAACATCGCTGCAGGCGATTTTCTTTGATTTAATTAGATGAACTGTGTTTTTTTTTTTTTTTTTTTTGCAAAAAGACTTTATTATGTAGAAATAAAATATGTATAAATTTCATTTTTAATCTTGTCACTATAGTGTGGGAAGAACTGAGCTCATTCTTTTAATTTACCCTCTTTGTTTAAGAAAAATTAAATTAATCATATCACAAGTGTTTGTGAGTAATTGATTGGAGTCTTTGTACTCCAGTCAGAGGGAGAGAGTGGACACTGCCCAGCTGGTCCTGAGCCTCGGACCCCAATAGGACCATCTCTCACCGTGGAAGTGTGTGCTGTCAACAGCATGGCCCTCTGCAGGAGAAAGCCCGGCTCCGCCACCATAGGACTTCCTGTCCTCACAGGGTGGATTAGGAAATTTGGGCTGGAAGAGACCTCCTCTACCAAAGAAGGCAAGAGTGTGGGTGAGGGACAAAACTGGACTTCAAGGCAGTTCAAAAATGAGCCTCCACAAGGAGTCTTTCCATAGCATCCGAGATGGGACACACGCTTCCTGTGGGTCCCAAATTCTTGACCACCAGACCCAGTCAGGGGCTTCATGGAGAGAGAGGTGAGGGTGCGAGACGGGTTTCAGAGAGGGCATATTGGATGGACCTAATGGAACACCTCTCATAGGTGGTGACAAGCCATGTCAGCCACTCAGCCACCCATGATGTCTTTCAGTGAAACAACCCGTGATGCATCCAGGGAGGTGGGGACTGCTTCTCCTTCCAGGCAGGTGGAGTGGTAGCAGAGCCAAAGCCTCTCTCAATGGCACCTGCCAGATGCCTGGCAACAGGACGTCACTGAGGTCACCTGGAGCTAGTTTCTGAGGACCACCAGGCAGTGCCCAGGAGGCACCCCGTGTTCACCTGGCTGCTTGGGCCGGGGCTTCCTCTGACACGCGGGGACCAGGACCAGCAGGCGCTCTGGGCTGACAGATCGGCTTTGGGAAGGTTCTGGGTGCAGTGTGCAGCCTCCGCCTGGGCAGTGGCTGCTTCCCAGGGGCACCTTTTGAGATCGCCTTCCCTTGACAACGATCATGGATGTGTGGCTTCCTCTCGCCGCACGGGCAAACACTGCACACAGAGGTAGGTGGAACTGGAAGGATCCACTGTCCCTGAAGGGGGGAGGAGAGGGAGCTTGTCCTGCAAGGGTCGCACTGTCCCCATTGACGTGGTCAGTCTGCGACACATAACCTGATCTTGTCTGTGGGTGATGGAGAATTCTCCTTGGTACCTGCTCCTGGAAACCTGAGTATTTAAGCCCCTTTACAGATGCACACGATGGCTCCAGGGATATCAGTGACTGTCCAGTATAACGAGACCCATGGCTGCTGGCATCTCTGCCTCATTCTGTCACTCCTGCCAGCTGCCTTGAGCTTCCCTGGAGCCAGCAGGGTGGTTGGGACACCCACTGGGACACAGAGAACTGTGGGTCTGCACCCTGCCTGCACCGTTCCCCCAAACCCTGGCTCCTCTGAAGGCCTCCCCCATGGAGGCCACCACACTTGGTTATTTCCCTAGAACTCTTCCCGCACGTAGCATTTATCTCTTTAGGACATGGTCGAGTGGTCACACACATGATATTTCCCACTTAATGTGTGTTCATTTCCCACCCTCTGGAAAAAAAATGTTCTTACGGGATTTTGCTGTATTTGGATAAATATTGGGTTTATTAAAGTGTATCATGTTTCCCTGACAGTCTGATGCTTACTGAGCCACAGGGGCATATTTAGTCTCATTGCAACTTGTGTTATTTTTCTAATAGACTGGAAGGTACTCTCCCATGTGTTAGCAGCATTGGGCTGCCCTGGGGTAAAGCCCTTTCTTGGTGTCCTGGAGATACATGGTCACCCTACCTCTTGCTTTCTTCTTTTGGACTTGGATGGGTGGAAAAAGCAAACTTCAGATCAGTATTTTTTTAAAAAAAAAAAAAACTTTACTTGTAATCAAACTGTTTCTCAGTTTTTTTCATCAGATTCCTAAGTGCCAACCCAAAGCATCTTTCAGTGACACGTTTTAAGGGTGTCCATGGGGTTTGCAGTTAGCCATGCCATTGATAGAAATTTGATTGAAGGATCTTCTCTGGACTTGAAACCCAACACGCAGAGACAAGAATGGCACAGATTGTGTAGTCTGCGTTTCTTCTCCCTGCTCTCTGGAATGTTGAGGAGGGAACTGAAGTGGTTGTTGTTATGGCCTGGATGTGAGGTCACGTGTAGACAGTGCGAGAAGGTTCACAGGAGAAATGATTGGGTTGTGAGAGTCTTAACCTGATCAGTGAATGAATCCCCTGATAGGGATTAACTGAGCAGTAGCTGAAGTGGTGGGTGTGGCTGGAGGAGGTGGGTATTGGGATGTGGCTTTGGGTATATATCTGTATCTGAAGAGTGGGGTCTCTCTCTCTCTCTCTGCTTCCTGATCACCGTGTGAGCCCCTTTCCTCTGCCACACTCTTCTGCCATGATGTTCTGCTTCACCCCGAGCCTCAAGGAATGGGGCCGGCCTTCTACGGACTGAGACCCCTGAAACTCTGAGCCCTTAAATATACTTTTCCTCCTCTACAATTGTTCTGGTTGGGTCTTTTAGTCACAGGAGTGAAAAACTGGCTAAAACATTTGGTTTGTGTTTACCACCAAGGATGCTCTGCTCAGCCAGGGAGCAGTGGTAGCGGGAGAGAGGCTGCCCTGTCCAAAGTCCCTCCTGGCAGTGAAGACCCCAGGGGGCAGCTGTGGAGGGCAGAGGAATACGGGGCAGTAGCCAGAGCAATGGAAGCCCAGCTGTGTCTGCTGCAGCCCAGTTCTCTCCACTCACAAGTGGTGCTGGCCTGCATGTCCAAGGGGTGGCTTCTCTCCTATGAGGCCTTTGCTTAGAACAGCTCACGTCCTGAACCTAGTCCTGAACCTATAAGATAGGAATCAGCATTCTTACCTCACTAGGTTGGGATAAGAATGAAATGACTCAATTAAATGTCTGAACTCAAATCTCAGCTCTAAGGCCAGGCTCCCTTGTATACGGTCCAGGAAAACTTTTGGAACATAGGTGGGTCTTGACTGAACCACTGTCACTTGCCACCACCTCTAGGATCCCCTGCTCAGGGCCCAGTTAAGGCTCCCTGTTGTCCAGATGGGTGTGGTGAGAATCGTGGTAGTCCAGCACTGAGACTCCTGCTTCCCCTCCTACTGGGGTTGATTCAGAGGGTCTGAGAAATGCAGGATCTGCATGTTCCATGGCCTTTAAGGTGTAAAAGGCCTCAGACCCTCTCCATGAGACGTGCTTCTAGAATGAAATGCTCTTCCGTGGTTTGACACTCGCCCTGTTCTACTGCTCCTCCAACCCAGAGCAGAGCAGGCCTCCATCCTAGCTTGGCTTGGCTCTCATTCAAACTCAGGTCTTCTGTACTCACAGATTCCACACGTTCCTGAAGGTCATCCTTCCCCAAGTCTGCCTGGACTCTCCCCTGACCATCTAAAACCCTAATGGGGACAATGCCTTCGCATTCAGCTCCCACCCCCAACCATGGACACCTTCCTGGGGTGGTGTGGATTTCACAGCACGGTGATCACCTGTAGTGGTAGAGAGTTTTTATGGTTTGTTTTCCAATTAAACAGGCTTCAGCACTGTTAGATTAAATTGACACCATCCTGTTTACACGGTACCCCAGGGATTTACAGGATGGCAGCAGTTTGGGTGGTCTAGCCTGGGAACCTCGCTAGCAATTTCAATGTGGTTTCTCTGAGTCCAAGACAAATTGAACTCTGGGTTCCCAATCTACGACATCAAGGAGATCAGAAACACGTAGCCCCTTTGCCTCTGACCCCGGCGACAGGCTCCCTGTTCTCTCTCTTCTCTTTCCTCTCGCTCCTCGCTGGTAGCAGAGATGAACAGTTCTCCAGTCCCACTCATAGGGCACAGCCCTGGAGAATGAGAAGAAGATAAGCAGGAGAAGAATGGATCTTCACACTCCACTTGTCTCTACTCCCAAGTTAGAAGATGAGCCTCTCTCTATTAATGATTCCCTCCACTTTCTGGGGGAAAGCAAGAGTGGAGGGGCCATTTGGTTATTGGCTACTTCCAAGACTGGCTATAAGCCTTATGCATTCTATTTATAAGCCTCAAAATATTTAGGTGGCAGGCACTTATGCCCTCTTTTTCAGCAGAGAAAATGGAGACTGAGATAAAAGAGCTCTCTCCAACCTGTCCCATCTGAAAGTGGAGTCTGGCCTTGAACCCCGGCACATCCTGAAAGCTGAACTCCTTGCTCTAACGTAGGAGGTAGGGCCCAGTGAGTGGGAATCATAGTCTCTGGCCATGGAATGATGCTCTCCCTTTAATAATAAGGTATAGAGATTAGCGAGTAAAAAGGAACCATGAATGTGATTGTTGTGTTTCCTTCTTGAAATGGAATGCTTTTGATCGAATGTGAAATTAGGTTAAACAACATTGTGCTCTGTCTGAAATGTCTGTGGGCATTGAAAAGGCTGTGAGTCAAAAGCTTAGTGATGACCGTATCCTGGCACGTGGTTATGAGTGTTTTTCACCTTTTCTTGACTGCAATGAACATGTATTCTTTGGGAGGAAAAAAAATTGCATTATTTAGAAAATATGGATATCAATAAGAAATTAATAGAATAATTATTCTGGGCAAAAATCAAATCCTCAAAAAAAAAAAGGCTTGGAATGTGGTTCAGTGATAGAGGGCTTGCTTCCCATGCAAAGGCCCTGGATTCATTCCCCTGTACTGCAATTAAAAATAAATTAAATCTCCACAAAACAATCAACACCTCCATCTCCAAAGCTAGTGCTGGTAAAGAAAATACTATTATCAGCCATGAACAATACAGCACCATAATACCACTAAATAGTGCCTCTCCCAGCACTATCAACAACAGCACCAATACCATCAACATCACCACTATCACCACTACCACCACCACCATTACCATCACCACCATCCCTTCTACTAATATCACCACTACCACCATCATCACCACCACCATCACCACCATCACCACCATCACCACCATCACCACCATTACCATCACCACCATCACCATCGCCATCACCATCACCATCACCACCATCCCGTCTACTAACATAACCATACCACCATCGTCCCTATCACCATCATCACCACCACCATCACCACTATCACCACCATCACCACCATCACCATCACCATCACCATCACCATCACCACCATCACCACCATCACCACCATTACCATCACCACCATTACCATCACCACCATCACCATCTCCATCACCACCATCCCGTCTACTAACATAACCCTACCACCATCATCCCTACCACCATCATCACCACCACCATCACCATCAACACCATCTCTTCTACAATATTACCACTACCTCCATCATCCCTACTATCATCATCCCTACCACCATCATCACCACCACCCTCACCATCACCACCACCACCATCACCATCAACACCATCTCTTCTACAATAGTACCACTACCTCCATCATCCCTACTATCATCATCCCTGCCACCATCATCACCACCACCCTCACCATCATCCCATCTACTAGCATCACCACTACCACCATCAACCCTAACACCATGATTACCACCACCACCATCATCACTACCACCACCACCATCAACACCATCCCTTCTATTAATATAACCATTACCACTATCATCACCATCACCATCACCACCACCCTCATGAACAGCATCCCTTCTACTAACATCACCACTACCATCATCACCCTCATCATTACCATGATCACCACCACTACCATGATCACATCACCATGACCGCCATCATGACCCTCATCATCACCGACACCACTATTACTATCATCACCATTACTATCCCACTACATTAACACTACCACCAAAACTACCACCAGCACCCCACCATTACCACCCAAATCAGTATTACTTCTCCCACCACCATCACCCCTGTACCACTGTCACAAGCACCACCTGCCCTGTAAACTCCAGCTCTGCAGCCCCCAGCACAACACCTCACCATCCACGATGTCTTGAGCCTACTTCTCAGGAGATACTGAACTGGCGCTGACTGAGCAGAGGCACATGGAACTCCACAGCTGTGCTCCAGGGGTTCTGATGGGCTTGTGGAGTTGTATTAAAAGATAACCTCTTTCATCTTGGTGTCCCCAGGGATTAGGACAGTTCTTGGCACTAGTAGGTGCTCAGTAAATGTTTGATGAAGAAGAAAATGAATAAACCAGCATGTGTTAACCATAAGTGTTGCTGAACTTCAAACTATGACTTCAGAACCACAGGCTTTGCAGATAGATGGAGCTAATTTGTAATGATATGGAGGCGCCATTTTCTTTTCATTAAAGTCTGCATCTGGTGCCTTTGTAGCTTGTATTAAATGCCATTTGTCATGCTATGGTCTAAGAAGGGCTCCTGGACCCTGGTCCCATTTAACAAGCTGTGTCCCACATGTCCATTCGATATTGTGAGAGGCAATTAAAGAGAGATGGCTCTTTGACTAAATCTGCTCCAAAGCCTTCATTTTATATGTGGGGAAACTGAGGTAGATAAGGCAGACTCCATCTGTGCAAGGTCCTGGGGGCTTGTTCTTCTTTCTCACGGGGCACACTGTCTTCCAGTCTGTTCTGATGTTTGTTCTTACTAGCGAACAGAATGGTTAGAATTTCCACAAGCAACTAAAGGACAAAAACTGTCATTTGCTTTCTTGTGAATATGGGGCCTTCCATCTGTGGTCTGAGGTTCCCAAGAGTGACTCAGGGGCATGGGCCATCTTTTCTCCTTGCACCAAAGGAGGACCTGAAATGCGGGGGTGGTGGTGGGGCGAGCCCTCCGTCAGTTATGTGCTACTGGGGAATTGCACTCCGGTCTGTCCAGTCCCCAAGCACACCTTTCCACTTTGCTGACTGGAGCCGTCTTCTGATTATCTTTCCAAAAGCCCGGCCGTGATAACATTCCGTTTGTCAATATCTGCATGAGTCCCATCAGCAGTAGAAGAGAAGCCGTGCTTTCTAGGTGGCATTCAAAGCCCTTGTCAGGTGGCACCTGCAGTTCCCCAGCCCTGTTCTCCCCATTTCAGCCTCTATTGATCCTCAGCCCGTGCTCTCAGACCTATGCCCCTAGGCTGGCACACACTCTGTGCCCACCCTGCAGGTCCACTCCCTCTTTCTCCACCCAGAAACATCCTGGCTACCTTCCTCGTCTTGTTTTGGGTTCCCTGCAGATAGACCTCTGGCTTCAGCCCTGCCTCCTCCCCTGCATAAGTGACAAGGCCTCATCTTCTAAGGTGAGAAGAGTTGTGTCTACCCTCAGTGCCAGACCTGCCCCCTCGGACTCCAAATTGAGGGACCCCAGCTATTGATTTGTGTGGCTGCACCTCCATCAGACTGCCGGCTCCGCAGAGCTAGGGGCTCTGTGATGCACCTCCAGCTGCCTTGGCTGCTTGCACACCGCCTGACTCCAAATGGGTGCGCAGCCCCTCGGTTCCCACTTCCCCACCGTTGACTTCTGTAAAACAATCTGCCTTCACATCTGGAGATCATTTACAGTTTATCCAAACTGCCTTTCTCAGGCTTTGTTTTGAGGAGGAGGAGGAGGAGAGCTCATTGTTCCCATTTTGCAGATGAGAAGACAGAGGCAGGCAGGGACCTTACTTCATTGGAGACGACAACAGGAGCAGGAGAGTGCGACGAATCCTGACTCTGGTTTCTTGTGTCAGTTTCGGGTCTCCTTCCAGAGTGCTCAGCTGCTGGAGAAGTGTCCCCCCCACCCGCTTTTTTCTTTTTCTTTTTTTTTTTTTTGAGATGACAAATTATATTCGCTATTGTCCTAAAGTGGTTTTCATTTCTGATTACTTAATTTGCCCAGTGTTTGCTTTAAATGGTTTTCCACGGCAGGCTGTAGATGTTCGCGGTTGACTTTTTGACATTATAACACTTTAGTACAAAGGAAGCTACAGAAAGCAACAATGAAAACATTTACTAAGTATGTTTATAATCAAATATATCCCTCGGTAATTTAATTTGGAGGAAGCGGAGAGCCCAGCATTACAAACAGAGGGCTCGTTAATAATTCATAAGTCCTGAAACAGTTAGGCTGGAGCAGACATCCAGCATCGTGCCGCTTGGATACCCGGCGAGATCTCACCTCCAACCAGGGGGAGGCCCAGCCGCTCAGGGAGAGAGAAGCACCCGCAGCAAGGGCGGGGTGGTGTTGCCACTGCACTCCTAGGAGGTGGGGTCCTGAGCGGTCCTGGCCTGAGGTGGCTTGTGAATAGGGGGGGTCAGAGACATGGAAGAGGCCTGCTCACTCACTACCCAGCCATACAGCACCGGTCTGAAGATGGGTCTCGGACACAGGGCAACCTGGGCAGCAGACCAGTGGGTGTGCCTATTCAAGGCCTCGGCCTTGGGCTTTGCTAAAAATCTGGGGCTCAGAGGAAGGGGAAGAAGCAAAGCCCACTGCGCTTGGCCCCACCTGCAGCAGGCAGCCCCCAGCTGGGAACCCAGCTGCAGTCCACAGAGGGCCTCACGCTCAAGGCTCAAGGCTCACTCCACCTGGGGACTCCAGCCAGGCTCCTGTCCCTCCTGACTCCTGGAACAGCAATGGCTTGATGACGCTCCAGGCCACGTCTGGGGTGGAGAGGGGATGGCCACACTGAGCCTGCATGTGTCACCTGAGCACAGAGCAGAGGATGGAGGGGCCTGTGTCACTTGGGCATATTTTTCAGATCAACCGTGATTTAAATCGTGAAAGCCTGGGTCAGATTATTGGAACTCAGTGATGTCAGGGGTCATCGGAAATTTGTGGGGAAAACACAATTGAAGGACAATGACAGAAAGGTCCTGGATAAAACACAAATGACTTTGAGCATATGAAATGGTACAAACCTTAATCACAATAAGAGAAATGCAAATGGCAACTGTTAGGAGATATTAGCTGTCACCCATCAGACTGGTGACGTGCGTGAGTCTGAAAACCCACCACACAGAGCGGAGCTGGGAGCTGTCACAGGATCCACTACTGCTTGCCCCCCAATCACAGGCTTCCACAGTGTCCTGTACTAATAAAACTTCTGACAGCTGAGGATGGCCAGCTGTGGAGAGGCTGCAGAGCCTCAAAGTCCACCAGCCCAGGAGCTGCCCTGTACATCATTTCCTCAGTCTCGCCACACTGATGCTTGGACCCAGCAGTTTGATGGTAGATACTGTGTCAAGATCTTTCCTGTGATGCTTTCTATAGAATCAAAATACAATAAACACCCTAAATGTTCATTCAGAAAACGTTGTTTGAACAAATTTTGTTAGAAACACAGACACACACATGGATAGGAGACAGTCCTTAAAAAAGACCGTTCTTTCTGTATTCACACACACACACACACACACACACACACACACACGGATATTATGGGGGTGTGTGGACACACACTCACGCGTATTCCCACAAGTACATACACACGCTGCACTGATTGTACTTGTTGGTCAATGAATTGGGATTTGGTACAGGGACATAGGCATATGGTAGATTCCTATTCATGGAAAGATGATTCCCACGCAGGTCCAGACACGCCCATGCACACACACGCACACCTGGAGCCTGAGTGTCTGCAGGAGTGGGGGAAGGGGGAGGGCGGGCACGGAGCAGACCCGAGCAGACACCTTTGCAGTGTGGTCCCTCCCGTGGCACTGTCTCATGAGAAGGTGACATGAAAGCCATGATAGAAGCCAGAATCGCCCCATGGAGGGAGCAGGGGTGTACTTCAGGGAAGGCAGAGCCCAGCTTCAGTCTGGGGGCCTGGGGACAGGTCAGCCTCTGCAGTCGCACTCCACGTTGTCTCTGTGTCGTCCTTAGGAACCTAGAATGGTGGCAGCAACGTGCTGAGGATGGCCAGCTGTGGAGATGCTGCAGAGCCTCAAAACCCACCGGCCCAGGAGCCGCCTGTCCGCCATCTCCTCGCTCTCGCCATCCTGAGTGGCATTTCCTAGCTCCACTGGGGAGCTCCCCAAGGTCTGCGGAGCTCACCCAGCTGAATTGTCACAGCCCTGGGTGACATCAGTGTCCTGGGATCAGCACAGGTGGGCCTGTTGCTTTATGCTTGAGCAGTCACGGTGACAGAGAGCTCACTATCATCTGTGGCCGTTTATGTCTCTGCAAAGAGCAGTCAGATGGAAAGTTCTTCCCTCCCACGGAACTAGCCCATCCCCTGCGGTTCACCCCGCGCCTGTCCACCCACGAGTTCTTCCACTATTGCAGAAAACCTTCAGCAAGGGCCCTAAATGAGCTAAAAATTTTGGGAAAACAAAATTCAGGTACCCCATTACAGATTGGAGCTCTTTGAAGTTAGCTCAGATCCTTGATTTTCAACATCTTCTTTTCAATTGACCTTTATATTTTTACATTTTTCTTTATACATCCTAATATCTTATGCTCTCTGAATCTCACCCACTCCTCCCGAGGACTGTCTCTAAACATCTCTGGAAAGCTTCAGTGTTCAGAGTTAAATCCAAGATGCCAAGTGTGGCCTGGCATGGACAGAGCAAGGCTATCTCCTCCCTTTCCTGGGAATGCTACCACTGTTAATGCATCCCCATAGCATGAAGCCCTGCGAGATATTATTAACATATGGATGAAGTTTGGCTGTGAGCTAAGATCCCAAGTCACATTTCCAACCCTATCTGCCCTCCACTGATGGTACAGTTAATCCCAAGGACCCAAGAGCTAAGCTTTGCTTGACTTGAATTTACTTTCAACTTCTTTAAGTTGAAAACATTTTCAGCCCACATTCCTTGGCTCCACCCCAGTCCCACTTGCACCCCATCCCCTTACCACCCCTTCCCCGTGTAAAAAGCAGATGTTTCCCGGCTGAGCCTGGACTGTGAAATATACATACGTTCACACTGTGTTAGGCCCGCACCGCCAGGACTCCTCTTTCAATAAGACGCTGATTGGTCGAAAATGGCTTCCAGTAACTCAGCCTTTGTTTTGTAAAAACATTATTACAACATTGTATAACACTTTAGAAATGTTTCAAATTTAGGCTGGCTGGTGATTTAGCAGACTGGGGGGCTAGCATATGGAGCCTGCTATGTTCGAGAGGCCGTGGTTTTATTGCTGGCACTACCAAGCGAGTCAGGATTAGCAACTGGGGACCATGTCAGCATCTTAGCTGGCTAAGGCCACCAGGTACGGCCCCTCCCTGATCAGGAGCAGAAGTCTTAGAGGTACCTTCCAAAGCTGGCAGCTTCTGGTTAGCATGGTACACACCTATCACGAGCTCTTTCATGCATTCATTCATCATTCGAACTTGGCTTTGCACCTACCGTGTGCCAGGGACCGAGATGTTTAAGATATATGAAATCAGTTCTTGCCCTCAAAGAACTGATAGTCAATGAAGGTCATAGCCAAGACAATAAAACCACACATCACTGAGTAATTGCAGGGCATGGGTATGTTGGAGATGCTTGGGGGTCTGAGGATCTTTTGCAGTTCATATTTATTAAGAACCACAGGAGGGAGAGGAGAGGAGAGCCCCTCCATTTGAGGGCACTGCATGCAGGGTCACTTGGTGTGACGCAGGAAAAGGCCACCAATGGGAAATCCTGAGTGTCCTCCATTGCAGGGTGTCTGTGGCTGGCCGTGTGATTCTCCTGGGGAGCCCTGGTCTTTTAGCCTTCCAGAGGGAAGTTCCCTGCTCCAACCAGAACCCCACGCAAAGCTGGAGTCTAACAAAAACATGCCTGTCACTGTCACTGTGCCCTGGGAGATGGAGGGCTTATGATGACCACCATCTTGGTACCCTAGGCAGGTCCTTCCCAGCTTTGAGCTTTATGGGACATTTGTCCTGGCAGCTTGCAACGTCCAGCTCTGCATGGTCTCAGTTTCCTCAACGTAGAAGGCGAGTGAGATGGTGTCAGGATCAAGCTCTCACCTCATGGCAAAGGGTGGTGGCCAGCAAGATACTTCACGGTGGCAGTGACCTCACGATGGCAGTGACCTCACGATTGCATTGTCACAACTGCTCTGATTGTTGGTGCACAGCTTGAGGCACCTGGTGTCATATTAAGGCAGCGCTGAGGGTCAGGGAAGGCTTTTATACTGAGCCCCGGTACCTCTCCTGGTGAGCTCCCGTCCCCAGGCCTTGGCTGTCCTTCAGCCACGCAGAGTTCCTACGAGCACCCTCCCCGTGGTGCAGCGGATCCCAGGTCAGAGGCTGCTCTCCTTCACGCACGATTTCTGTTCTTTTTCCAATTTTGAGAGTGGAATTTGATGGACTCAAGATCTGGGGGCTTGGTTCTGTCCAAGGCCTCACAGAGACTCTGTTTTCCCTGGGGTCTGTGGGGATCGAGGCACAGGGCCAGTTCCAGGTGACACGGCTGTCAGTCATCCCACGGCTGTCAGTCATCCCACGGGGTCAGGAGAGCGTGGGTGACGGTAATGGCTGAAGCCACATGCCTGTCTCTTCAGGAATTCCTCTTCTCTGGTAGAGTGGGGATCAGCAAGGAAGACCCATGTTCTCAGAGGTTCCCTGTTTCTGGACTAGACATTCTGGCATTTTCTAGAGGGTATTCTGAAGTTCTTCACAGCTGCAGTCTAGACCCTTGGAGGGACCCTGAGGCCCTAAATAGAGGATCAGTGTAGATCACAGGGCAGGAGCTGAAGTCAGTCCATTGTGGCCCTTTCTGAGATGGCCCAGGAAGCTGATTTTAATCTGAGGTGACTCAGCATCTGTTGGCTGAAGATCCAGGAGAAGATGTGGTTAGGAGAAGGTGGAAAGTGCTCAGGAAAACAGCCCGAGCCAAGTCCCCAAAGTTCCGAGCTACGAGGCCTGGCTTCAAGGCCAGGGTCCACGAACACATGAGGCCCTGTCAGAGCAAGGCTGTCAGCCCTGCGCCTATGTTCTCGGCCCTCACTGTGACATCCCGGTGGGATACAGGGACATGGAGAAAGGAGAGTGGTGGGAGCCGTGTGCAGATTCTCCCTCAGAACATCACCCCCATCTCCTCTTTGTACCCACCAAACAAGGACAGGCAGGGGAGCTCCCAAGGAGAGTAGGGGAGAGGCAGGGGCCTGCCAGCTTGGTGACCTCCAGGGTCTGCCCCTCCCAGTTCCTCCTCTGCCTCCCAGAGGTTTGGGGAAGATCACATGGTGCAGGAGAGGAGCCCTTTCCTGGGGCCTGTGGGGGGGTGAGGCCCGGGGCCGACTCCTGGTAACAACGGCTGTCGTCACCCCATGGAGTCGGGAAGGGGTGGGTGACAGGAGTGGGCTGAAGCCACTACTTTGAGGAAAGGTGAGGCTAAAAACCCAGGGGACAAACCCGAGGGGGTTGAGGGAGGCCCCTCTCTACTGCACGGGCCCTCCGAGCATCAGCCTCACCAGGAAGGGCCTCGGTCCTGCCCTTGCACCTTGCTTGCGCCACCTAACAGTTCAGGAGCGAGTGTCAGGTGCGATAGTGCTGGGTCAGGTCAAGACAGCAGCCGAGGAGGAACAGGCCCTGATCTGGAGAAGGGACAGGAGAGGGCAGGGCTCGGGCTGCTGGGGAACACAAGAGCCTCCATTCCACCAGGGCCAAGGCACAGAGCAGGAGCAGATGGGCAGCTGACAGCCCGGGAACCCGGTGGTGCCAGGTGATGGCATGTGACCCTGCAAGGTCCCTCGTCATTGGAAGGGCCACCTGTGGATCTGGAGGGATGAGGCCTTCACGGAGGAAGCCGTGATGCCAGGGGCCCTGTGTTTACAAGAAGTTGTGCAGAGTGACACCATTAGTGGGGGTGGGGGTGGGGGGCTGCGGCTCCGCCAGCACCCACCGTGTCTGTCGGATGCCATTAGTGGGTTTGGCAGGCGGGCTCCCCTCCACTTCAGAGGACCACGGTGCAGATTAAGGGAGGCTGGATGCGAATTTGCACATATGGAAACGCTTTTTCTCGCCGTCGATGGCTCTGTTGTGGACAGATGGAATTAGCGAGAACTTCGGAGTCGTGAAGGCAAACACATCAAGAAAAGAAAAGAAAGAAAAAAGAAAGGCCAGCCTCCTCCTTGGCTCCCCCTCTCGTCTCCTCTTCTTGGCAGGCGCTCTCCGTCTCTCTCGCTCTCTTTCCACCCTTCCTCTGTCCTCTCCTTTCCTCTTCCCTCCCTTTTGTGACACCCCTCAATGCACAAGAGGAAATAAACATTGCCCCAGATCGGCTCTGGGCCTTAATAATGCATAGATCCCATTTCAATTGAAAAGTGTCAGGAGGTCTCCCCCTTCCCTGTTCACACTCTAAGTGGGATTCAATGCCAGCAAGATTGGGGGGACAAGGCCAGTCTTCTGAGGGTCCCAGCTCCCTCCGACGTCAGCCTGAGAAATGGAGACGCTGGCTCCGCATCCCCAGCCCGAGTGGTCCTCCGCCCCGGGCGGCACAGGCTTCGGAATGTTCTTCAGATACACTCGCTTGCTCCAGGGCTGAAACGATAAATCCGATGGGATTACCTTTTATTATGATTTTTCTCTCTTTCTTGTAGCTCCTGCCTTTGACTGGGAAGGCCTGTAATATTTTATTTATTTGGCAGACTAACCAGGGTGAGAGTCCCTGCAGAACGTGTCATGCCGAGGTGTCTGCCTCGCTGAGATACCTACCTGGGTAATCGTCCCTCGGCTGGGCTTCACAAACTTTTACATCAAGGGCCAGAGAGTAAATATTTTTGTCTTTTCAGACCTTTCTTATGTTTAAAAAAGCAGCCCCAGACTCTGTCAGTGAATGGGCACACCGCTGTGTTCCAATAAAGTGTCATTGACATTCGCAGGCCCAGGTCCTGGGCATAGTCCCAAGGTGTACTCTGCAGACCTCTAATCCCACTCACACCCTCGTCTGCACCCTGCAGCCTCCATTTTCTATCTTAGGCAGGGGGTGAGTGGATACGTGTGACCTGGAGAAGGATGTTCTCGCCTAGCTTTGCCCCCTTGAATGTGGTCTGGGCAGGAAGGACCCAGCCAGCGGTCCCCGAGGGTGCTGCTGCATCCTGGCTGCCCCAACTCCGAGGCCAAGTGTTCAGCCCGGGTCCTTCCTTCTTCTTTCTATTAATAATAAAAATGATTGGAAACTTTGGGAACAGTCACATGAGCTTCAGGGGCAGAAGCTGCTCTCTCCTAGAGGCAGGTGTGTACCTGAGTGGCTGGGAGCCACTAGGCCACCTGAAAGTAGAGCAGGGTATCCCATTAGTCACCTGGTAGTTTTGTTGCCTCCTGGTCATTCCAGCCATTCAGGATGTTTTGGGGCGAGGAGGGTGGTGGAGGGAGGCATCTCCAGGTTGAGATGATCAATTGAGTTTTTCTGCTCTCTGACCAGATGCTTTTCCCTGCTGCTCTCACCCCTACCACTGGCCTCAGTTTCCCTGGAGAGGGTGAATTTCCTGTGTGTCATTATGTCTTCAGGGGGTTTGGCTTCCCAGACTATGACGTCATATTCTGTTCACTCAACTGGATATTACTAACTCCCCGGAGCCAAGAACCAGCTCTGTGGCTAAAATCACAGTCAACATGGGTTGGACGAGCCCCGTGTCCATTCTGTGTGCAGCACTACAAAAGTCTATATATTTTGTGCTTCTTTCCAAAGCACTAGCCTGGAAGTCAGACTTGGGAGACGATGAAGGTCCAGCCCTCCCTGCTGTCTTTGGCCAGGTAGGTAAACTCTGAGTTTCTCCTTCCCATTTGTCAGTGTCTTGTAGGAATACGATACAAGGAATACTGGAATCCTTGCATGGTTCAGGAAAGCCCGGGAGACTGTTACCCATGGGTTGCAGGTGGCACTCACTACCTCTCTCCAACCCCTGGGCTACAGTGAATCCAGAGAGGCTAGAAGCAGAGCCAACACATGGAATCTGTGGATGAGGAAACCTATGAAAAGATCAATGGACCTGAGGGCCAGCCAAAGGCACGGGCGAGAAGATAGGATGGTGGGTCAGAACTGGGAGGAGAAGAAGCTTTGAGAAAGGCCCGCTCAGCGGAAGGCTTTGAATGAGGAGTAACCGGTGCTGCAGGGCTGTTGAGTGGGTGTCTGCTCTGTGCTGGGCATCCAGCATGGAGTCCAATGTGCACTGTCCAAATCTTATGGTACCATTTTATACACAAGACCAGACACGGGAGGGACCTCTAGTTAAGTTCCTGCAGCTGGCAGGTGCATGAAGACAGACTTTAACTGCCTGGTGCAAAACCCAACGTTTAAGCTATTTGTATTGGCCCACACTGCCTGGGTCCACGTTGTGCTACCCACCCTGCCTGCTGTTCCCAGCCCATGAATGAAGCCCAGTCCACTGCAGCAGACCCTCAGGGAAGGCACTGCCTCTCCCCTAGTTTCTTCTTGCTTCACTGTGATACTGGTGCCAGCGGGAGGTGTGGTAACTAGTCACCAGCATGAGGACCCCCAGAGCCCACCTGTGGCCAACACTCCCACTTCATTCTCCTTGTTTACAGTTTGTCTCCTTGAGTCCAGTTTTGCAAGGGCAGGAACAAGGCACTCCACACCCAGGAGATTCATTCAACAAATTCTGACCAAGCAACCCAACAACTGAAGGACCCGTGCTTAGAAAGGTGTTTAGAAGTGTATAAAGGAAAAAATAGAACATAATTCTGATAAAATTCTTGTGGATGTTTTGTTTATTCATGTGCTTTCTCCTTTAATAAAACCCCAAAACAAAGAAAAATAAAACACACACACACACACACACACATAGACACACACACACACACACACACACCCCTGATCCAATCTCCTCCTTTACCTACCACTTACATCAGCCTGAATGTGTCCCCTGCAGGTAATTCCCTTGGGGCATTCCCAGCATATGGAGATGAGATTGATCTCTCTCTCATGGTCCACAGTGTTAGAAGGAGACACAGAATTGTTGGGAGGAGAACACACTGATGCCCACATTCAAAGCCAATGGACATTGTTCCAAGTTCAACAGACTTGTTCTGTCAGGGGAGGGGTCCCACTTGGTTGCTACCTGATATTCTATAGTCTTTCCTCCTCGGTATCCATAAGGGGTTGGTACCAGGATCCCTGTGAAAGCTCAAAACGGTGGAGACTCAAGTCTCATACATGAAATAGCATATAGCATTTGTATGTTACCTACATACATCATTGTATACTTTAAATCATCTCTAGATTTTGTATAATAACTACTACAATGTGAATGCGGTGTAAACAGTGGGTATGCTGTATTGTTTAGGGAATAATGACAAGGGAGAAAGTCTTTGCATGTTCAATACAGATGAGATTTTTTTCCCATACATATTGATCTGAGGTTCTTTAGATGCAGAGCCCATGGATGTGGGGGTGGACTGTAGGTATATTCACAATCACCCTGAATACGTGCACGAACATATTCAGCCACTGTATGGAGGAGGAAAAGACTGACAGATATAAAGGCATGAGCAATATATGGATAGATGGACAGATAGGATACATGCTTAAACAACTATGGGAAGGCAAGCCTTAGTAATCTCCGTAATTCACTGTTTTCCCTGCTTTTCTTGTACCCATGTTCCCTTTGGTTAAACAAGAATCTAATAAGAATTTCATGCCCTCTCATGTTTTAATTTGAGGAAAAAATTAATTTACAGATGCTGAAGTGCTTTGAGAATTGTAACGTGCAGTGTCGGCGCAGGACTGTGTGGTCCTCCACCTTGACGACCTAGATCCCTACGTGAAAATTTCCGAGAAATTTAATATTATCACCGAAAATAAGTTGTACTATTATGACTCACATAATTTGGAATTTGGGCAAATTAAAAATTGATGTGAAATGAAAGGGAATGTGGCATGGGTTTATCTTTGTGGTTCTTCATTTGCTTTTCAAAAAACTCTTCATCAGTAGCCTGTTCTTCTGGCCAGGCTGAGCTGCTCAGTGTGCACGGCTGATGTGCTAACACTGGTTCAGAATTATGCCAACAAAGCAGTAAAAAAGTACACTTTTTAAAAAACTGTAAACTTGAACTTTCAGCCGCCAAGTGCTTTGTATGCTTGTCTCAACACCAAGTTCAGTGCTATTGGGTGGTAACAGGGATTGAAAGCAATTCACCATTTATTCTTCCCAAACTGGGCAAAGTCTGGTTTCAGATAAGTCTTTACGGTCTGCATTGGCTAACTCCTATTTAATTGGGCAAGTAAACCCAGGGAAGGCTCTTCCACTCGTTACTCAGGGATGCCTGCTGAGTGGGGAAAGGAGTCTCTTGAAGGTTGAAGAAGGTGCAGCAATGGGGCTCAGATCCTGCCTCCTGCGCCCTGCAAAGGGAACGGCGTTTGCAGGTGAGGAAAGAAGGAAGGGATGTTCTTCAGGGGAAAGGAGAGTTAGCGGATCTCAGTGACGGCTGGGGAAGGGCAAAGGAAGACAAGGAGAGGCCAGGCCACTTCCAGTGGTCTGTGTGGTTTGGGGCAATGTGTGACCACAGCATAATCATCCCTGAGCAGAGAGCAAGGGTGAGGGCCCGGGAGAGAGAATGGTAGGGACAGAGAGAGGAGAGAGAAAGGAGGGAAGCCGAGGGGAGGGCTTTGGGAGGTCTACCTAGCTCAGGGTGGGGGTATTTGCCTTCATATCTGCTGATCTCATGCTCTGTGGGAACCTCCACACTCATATCCCCCACCCTCCCCAGAGCTGGCTGTATCCATATTTACAGATCCAATGGGAACTGATCTAACACCTAATCCTTTTTGCCTCTATCCACCCCATGCCACGGGCAAAAGGCAGCCTCAGGCTACTCTTTCCCGACCACTGAATCCCATCATTCAGAGGACTAAGGGGCTCACCACGCCAGCCCGCTTCTCCCTTCTGCCTAAGAGTGTGCCTGGTCTATGGGATGCTTGTGTTCTGAAGGGTGGAAGGTCCTTGGACCTCGGTGCCAGGAAAAGGACGCCAAGACACAAGATCTTTTCATCTTCTTCTAAGTTCATATTTTCATGACTTTCAGCTTATAAAAGAAATCCCCAACCATGGTGGAAAAAAATACCTAGACCACAGCTTCGTGAGGATAATAATCTCATAACAGAGAAAAGCTGTTTTGTCATTTAGATTTTTTTCACTTGTCTTTTTGCTTATTTACGTGATGGGGATGATATCGAAGAAAAATTTTTACATTGTACTTTAGGGTTCACTCAACTGTGCCTTACAAGCATTTTTGAAAACATTCAAATTATTCCAAAACCCAACCTGTGACATGGTGCAGTTTGCACGGTGTGACTGTGTAAGGATTTATTTTCCATTAGCCTATCTTAGGGTTTTAGGTTCTTGTCTTTTCCTTCCAAAAGCACATGGCGATGCCTGTCTTTCACTTCTTCCTGGAATACATTTCTCTCCCCCATCCCTTCCTCTGCCCCCTGGGAACCTCCTCTTCTCCTTCCTTTGGAACACCAGTGATTTTTATGTTAGGCTTTGACATGCCAATAGACGCCTCTCATTCTGCCATTCGGTGGTACTGTTTTGTCCTCTGTGCTTTCTGATCTAGCCCAGATACAACAGTGGCTGTCCAGGTGGACAGGCAACTGGCTAACCTCTCCTCTCTCAAGCTTCAATTCCAGACTGAAGACAACAGTGCTAACTGCTCAGAGTAGCTGTGAAGACTATAGGTTGAATGTTCTGAATCTGAATATCTGACATCTGTAATGCTCCAAAATCCAAAACATTTTGAGCACTAACATGCTGCTATGGGTGGAAAATTCTAACCTGACCTTCATATGACAGGCCATAGCCAAAAAATGCAGGTGCACTAAAAATATTGCTTAGAATGACCTTCAGGCTATATGTGTAAAGTGCATACAAAAGATGAACAAATTTTGTATTTAGACTTGGGTCTCATCTCCAAGATATCTCATTATGTATATGAAAATATTCCCAAATTTGGAAAAAAATTCCCAAATCCAAAACACATCTGGTCCCAAGCATTTTGGATGATGGACGCTCAACCTGTAGCTAGAACTGCTGAGAATAAAACCTGGCATATAGAAAGTTCCCCCATCAGTCTTACTTTTATTTATGATTGCATTCATTTAGCTAGGAAGGAGTCCCAAGGTATTTTTCAATCCTTTATAAAAAGGAGCATGCACACACACTACGTTCTCACACACATGCCTTCACGGCTGCGGTGCCCACGCCGTAGAGCTCAGGAATGATTAGTTGATGGGATGGCTGGAGTTTAATTTTACCAACATTAACATCAGACAGCATTTTCCTCAATGCATATGCTAATAAAATTGTTCCTTGTAATGAGATTTTGCATCTACTATAGTGTTTATTTATAGATATCATATTCACGTATATTTCAGGATTTTATAAATCAAACCTTATTTTATCTAGGGGACTCTCACATCACCAGAAAGAGCACAATGGCTTTAGAGGCTCGCTGATAATTGCCGTATGTTCGGCGAGAGGGTTCTTTTCATCATACAGAGATGAAGCGAGCTAATTGGATGGTTAGGGTGGCTACAGAAGGGCTTTAGAAAAGTCACAATTAAGAGGAACCCACTGTAAGAAAAAGGCAACATGGATGTCCCTTAGGCTCCCATAAGCTGCATGTTCAATGCACAGATTTAAGAAGATTCCCTTTCCAAATCCTCTTTTGTCCCACATGAAAGAGATGATGACTTTTACGCAGCAGACACGGGCCTTAAAAAAATAAAATAAAAGGAATGTTTACTCTAAGTAGAACATCATGGGCTCTGTCACAGCCGTGGCTTGGCATGCTCCCGCCAGCTGTTTCGATTTATCCCTCAACTTCCAATAAAACTTATGTTTTATTTCAAGGGGCAAAAATCCATAATTAACTTTTCAACTGGTGGCAGTGGTTTCTGTCAGTGCCACCAACTGTGTTGAACTCAGCCTTGAAAGAATAAAAGTAAAAATAAGGAACCCGTGGCTCTGCTCTCCCTGGTCCACCAAGGACCTCTTCCTGGAGGGTTTTGCAGTGGAGACAATATGGGGCGTGGCTTGATGGCTCAAGGAGAGGCAGAAGGTCATATGAAAAGGTGGAGGGCCAATTTCCCTGTCCTGTTCCGAGCTCCACCTGGAGATCGCGGGTGTCTCAGATTCACAGATAAAGAGATGAACACATAGATAGACAGCAGCAGATGATAGGCAGAGGAGCAGGTGATAGTAAGTGAGTACACACAGAGAATGGGTGATAGATGGTAGATGACTGTCTATTCTCTGTCTTTCTCCTCATTTCCCTCTCCCTGCCACACACACATCACTGTATATTGATTATGGATCCATCGATTAACAGGTCAACATGCAGCCAGTCAAATTGTTTTTCACCCCCCCCCCCACCATGTTCTCAACATATTTTGTAAAAGTATGTAAGAAGCAATTAAAGAGAAAAAGTGGAATGAGAGAAACAATGTGTTTACTTAGAATCTACTGATGCCAAGGTCAAGAGAAAGAGGCTGAGAAAATAAGAAATCAAATAGGGGAGAAAGAAAGCAGGGATCTAAGAGCAACTGTCCTTCTGTCACTTGGACTCACCGACACCATGCAGAGTGCTGTGGGGACTGTCCAATGACCTGGCCTCCCCCACGCACCACGCCACAGACCCTGTGGGTGGTCTTAATGCTGAGTTTGTCCGGATCCTTGCAAAGCCATGCTGGGTCCCGGGGCCCCGGGAGGTCAGCACGCTGTCGCTGTGCTCCAGAGGAGATGGGCACACCCAAAAGGTGTGTTTCGATTTATCCCTCAAGCAGCCCCTGGACAGGAGGACCCAAGCAGCCCCGTGCAGGACCTGGGCTGTGGCAACGCCGTCTTGTGTGGCAGGGATGACTGACGGGGACCCTTTCTCTGCTCCTTCCTGCTGAACATCTGCAGCAAGTCTCTTGCCCCTTAGGAGCCCCAAGGCCGGGCATGGTGTCTGATGCACCGGGCACGTCAGAGGTTGGCTCTTCAGCCCGTGTGCATTCAGGGCTCTGGGTGACTCAAGGAGCCCCAGGGACACCCAGCCCTTTGGTTTCCTCCTGTCTGTTAGTTTAAGAGTGAAATGTGCCTCCGTCTGAGGGGAGCTCAGAGATCCCTCCACTGCCAAGGACACAACTCCAGAGCCTTTCCCTCTGTCCCTGGTGTTGTTCTGCTCCCATGAGCTCAGGGAGCGGTTCCTGGCTGGGATAGTTTCCTCACCCCCTGTTCTTGCCACCTCTGTGGCTGGTCGCTCCTGCTCTCTGTGGTCCATTTGGCTCTAATGCAGGGCTTGCCGATTTCCACCTGTGTGATTTCGGACAGGATACTCCTCCACCTGTCTGCCGATTAGTCTGTCCCTCTGTAAGCTGTGGAAAATGACAGCACTCAGCCCTTTTGTTCTTCCAAACTGTAGCAATACTTTCCCTCTGTAGCACATGCCAAGTCCTTAGGGAAGTGCATGGTGTCGTGTCCAGTGAATGGTGACACTCTGCTGTGCTGTGGGGAGCCCATGTGAAATTTTTCACATATCTGAACAGCCAGGCGTCTGAGTCGCCCCTGAGTTCTGGTGGTTGGCTGCGAGGCATGGGTGGGGTGCCTCAGAGGCTTCCTATGGGTCCACAAGACGACATCGCTGGTGGGTCCAGGAAGGTTTTGTTCTGTTCAAGTGTGCATTCCAAGATGGGCCACCACAAAAGATGCCTCTTCCTTTCACAAGGGGCATAGATCGTTTTTCTCATTATCTAGCCACCTCAGGGCACTGTCCCCAAGCAGAGAGCAGAGAACCAAGAATAGACTTGGGCATTCAATTTGGACAGTTAGGTAGTCCATTATCCCAGCCCTTTCGTTGTCAACAGGTCAAGTGGAGACCTGGACATTGGCAGAGGATAGGGAGGAAGAGGAGAGAGAGGTTGACCATGGGATATATTTTACTAGCAACTGCATCTTAAGCAAGTGTTGCCTAGAGGCTGTGGCTCAATATACGAAGGCCCAGAAGACAAGAGGGGAGCCCGAGGCTGCCCTGCACACACAAATTCCCAGGAACGGGTGTTACTTGGGGAGAAGAAATGGAGAGTGACTTTGAACTCATTGTTCATGGTTCTCATAAAGAATAGGAAGAACATAAAATTCTCAAAACCTTCTTTTCAGAGTTTCAGGATAAAGAGCGTATCCCAGTGCTGTGAGCAACAATTCCCTGGACTGGGCAGCTTTAGCCTGACTGTATCAGATAGGATGACCTCAGCAGTAAGTAGCAGAAGCCCATCCAGAGTGGACCAGGCAGCGAGGGGCCCGCTGCAGGGAGGTGGCAGGCACTTCAGCAGAATATGTCAAAGGAGCAAGGACACAGGTGCTTTCTGTGTCTACCTTCCTTAGCATGGAGAGCCCTGTGGGGACTGTCCAATGATCTGGCTTCATATGTAAAATGTATACAAAAGATAAACAAATTTTGTATTTAGACTTGGGTCTCATCTCCAAGATAACTCATTATGTATATGAAAATATTCCTGAATTTGGAAAAAAATAAAAAGCAATCACCCAACACTGTCCAAATAGGTTGGATTCTCAGGTCCTGGGAGTGAGGAGCCCAACAGGTTTGGAGGACCTAGTTGGTTGGGAATGAGGGGCATCTCCTCCTGTTCATCAATTAAGAGGAGACTTTTCCCAGGGAATAGTGGGAGGGTTTCTTCTCTTAGCTCTTTGGCACAGTGGGTCCCAGGCCTCTCTTCCTAGCACCAGCAAGTGGGGTGGCAATTCCGTGACTCCTTAGGATTTGCTCTCCGTCACCATGGGGCAGGACATCGACCTGAACAAACTGGGACTTTGAGCAAAGCAGAAAGGGGAGACAGGGGAAGGATTGGGGTGGGCTGTCCAAAATTTGTGCAACCAAAGATCATTGATTTTGTCACAGAACCTGCCCTAGGGCCCGATGTCATTGCCTTTTACCTTATCGCACTGATTCTATGTCTCCGAGCGCCTCTGCTGATCTATGGAGACCCCATTAGCCCAACTTTCCTGCCTTCACTCTTCTGGAGACAATTTTCTTAGAAACAATTTCCAGATTCTAGGCATTGGCTCCACCCTGGTGACCAGAGTCTCGTCCCTCTCACTCTTCAGACCCTCAGCTTCCATTCTCAAGCCACAAATGCAGTGTCTGCTCCTGCCCAAGATCATCCATCAAGCTTGACGGTAAGGTATCACTACCTCCTAGTGACAAATTCCAGATGGCCCCTCCCCTCTCTGGGTTCCTCCTTTCTGCTCACCTGTGACTCTGGCAGGTCCCTTTGCTCACTGCTCAGCCAGGCACATTCAACTCACCCCTTGGGGCTCAGAGCTTGGATCACTCCCTTGAGGTCTAAGTCATCTTCTCTGGTGTGCGAGGGCAGGGGCATTGTCTGGGGCTCCTGATATGTCCGTCACTATCTCTTCACCTGCCACGGCAATCGGCCCTTGTGTGGATGATACACCCACTCACGCATGGACTCCCATGGGAGACTGGGTGCTCCTCTGGCAACCACGTGCCTATTCGTCACAGCCATGGTGGACACAGGGCCACCACAGGGTCAGGTGATCTGGGGAGACAGGTCCTTGCGGAGGGCTTGGTAAGTGCACAGGGGTCCTGAGAACCATGCATGAGGTGGCATAGAAACCAGGATGTGTCGCAGTACCATGGGAACATCACAGAGACACACAGGCTGCCTCCTTCAGCCCTCGTGGGAACCTCAGCTCACAACATTGTCCCTCTGATAAAAGAAAAAGTTGAAATTCAGGGGAGAGGTGACTGCCCAGGTGGACGGAGCCTGTAAATGAAGGAAACTAGACTCAAGTCTGAGATTCCAGCAGTTTCTCGGCTCTTTTGTGGAATCCGTGCAATTTGGACGTCTATGCTCTCTGAAGCTCATGGGGCAAGTTATTTGCGGTGGAAGGTGGGACTTTGAGAGGTACTAGGAGCTGGGTGCTGTCTTGGTGAAAGTGCTGGGGTGGTCATCTTGGGAGTGGGCTCGCCTGCTCTTGCTTTCTCTCCCTCTGTTCCTGTCTCTCTTGTTACAGCAAGAAGGCCTTCTCTAGACCCCAGCCCCTTGACTTTGGGACATCCCAGCCTCCAGAACTTGGAGCAAAAATTTCCATTCATGATGAATTTCCCAGTCTGAGGTTTTCTGTTACAGCAGCACAACACAGACTAAGACGGTGGCCAGGGTGCAGCAGGCTGGAGGCTTCTTGGTTGTCTCCATTGTTGGAATGGTGCTTAGGGCTTCCAGATCTGCAACACAGAGCTGGGAAGGGCTGGGAATTCAATAACAAGCAGGCAGCAAAACCTGGGCTTGTGGGCTGCCAACATGGACTGCTGGAATCCACCAGGGTGTGGAAACTGCCTTCTCACAGAAGGACCCCGCGGTGCATCCACCAGGTTTGTTCACACAGCTCCTTTCTGGAGTCAACCCCAGGCCACATCTCAGCTGCTGCTGTGGTGCCATTTTCTCCTACAGTTCCTGTTTGTCCTGAGCAGAGGCCACTGGTGGGGAGTCTCCATGTCAGTGTTTCCTGACTCCTACTCTGGGTGGCAGTTTTGCTTTCTCCTGCCTCCCCTGGTTAGCAAAAGTGGTGTCACCTGGTTCTCCCCTTCTCTTCCCAGTGGCTTTTTCTCAATTTGGAAATTCAGCTGGTTCACTGGCTGCAGATGCAGCAGGGCCCAAGCACCATCACCCACCTGGCTGCAGAGACATGGTCCTCAGAGTTGGCAGAGGTGTCATGCCACATGAGCGCTGGTGGGGAGTTGACACAGGTGACACAGCTTCCTTGGTGCTGGGAAGGAGGCAGAGGGAAGCCCTGGGTTCCAAGGAGCTCACACTCTGTGGTGGAAGGAGACAAGCAATAAATGCATTTGCAAAATAAATGGTGAGCTGTGGAGCAGGTCAAGAGGGGCAGGGCCTGGGAAGTGCTGCTATTTTATATTCAGTGGCAGAGGGAAGAAGGAAGACATTGACTCCTGTAGAATGAGCATTCTGCACAGGGAAATGAACAAGCCCAGACTCTTGGGCCAGAGCTGCATGGAGGTCAATGTGGCTGGAACAGAATGAGAACAGGGGAAATAAAGTCAGAGAGAAAGATGTGGCCGGGCTGTCGGTTCCCCAGTTGTGCAGGAAGGTGAGCACAATGGGAAGCAGCAGGAGTTTGAGTGTGACCTGGTGTAGAACTATCCGTGACTGAGACGAGACTAGGCTGATGTGGAAGCAGAAAGACAAATTCTGAAGAGCCTTTTTCAGTAATCCGGGCGGGTGTCACGGTGCCCTGGAAGAAGATGTAAGTTGTGGAATCCGTTGACACCTCTTTGGGCTCTGGATGTGTTTTGAAGGTTGGAGACAGACACAAGAACAAGTCTCCCATGGCCCTCTTCCCCATCCTCAGCTCCCTCCCGGGCCTTGTCCTTGAATCCAGCATCCCTTCTCCTCACTTGTAGGCCTGGCACACCTGGCCACTGGGGACGGTCATCTAGACATCAAGGGAGAGCTGGCAGGGCCCCATCCCTTGAAGTCCTCTACAGCATCCTCCCTGGAATGAGGAGATTCCTCTGTGCACCCTGAGGCTTTCTGTGCCCACCTCCACCTGTCCTGTGGCTTCCTGCCTCCGGCTGCTCTTTCCCATAGCTGTCCCATCAGTTGGCAAAGACTGCCGTAACCACGGACCACATGCTGCATGGTTGGAACGACAGACATTTCATCTCACAGTGCAGAGGCCTGAAGTCCAAGGTCAAGGGGTCAGCAGGGTTGGCCCCTTTCCAGGGCTGGGAGGGTTTTAGCGCTGGGTTGCTTGCTGCTGGAGATCTCTGGCGTTCCTTGGCTGGTGGAAGCATCCCCGACCCTTGCTTCCGTGGTCACACATCTGTCCCCGTGTGCCTGCCCTGTGGTGACCTCTGGCTTTCATTTTGGTATTGATGGATTACAATGATCCATAACAGTGGATTCGTCATGCCATATTCCTGCATATAATCTGGTCAATCTATTTTCCCAATACCTCCCCTTTCCTTCCCCTCCCCCTCCCCCAATCCACTTGCATTATTCTGCTAATTTCCTTCCTGTTGTGGTTAGTACTATGATTAGTAGCAGTAGTGGTATTTTAATTAGTGGATTATAATTATGCATATGGATATATTGGATTTCTTTGGTGTATTTGTATGTGGACATAATCTGTCTCCTTTTTAGAAAGACTCTGATTGTATAGGATCCGAGCACACCCTAAGGACCTCATCTGGACTTGACCTCCAGGTAGGGCTTCAGCATCTCTTGGGCAGAGGCAGTTCAGCCCACGGCGACCACACACAAGGATGTGGCGGTGAGATGCTCTGGGCGCAGGGCTGTGATGTGGAGGAACCCATGAATAAGGGAAAGAAAGAACGCCAGAGGCCGTGGGGTTCCCTGTGCCAGCCCCCGGCTCATCCCAGAGCCCGGCTCCCAGTGGGACAAGGACCTCCAGTGGCAGGGAGGGCCGCCCCTGGCCTGGGCTCACAGCTTGGCACAGCAGCAGCACACAGCAGGAATTCCCACCTCCGGCCTCAGACCTGCTCCACAGCCAAGGCCAAGGCCAGGCCTGGGGATTGTGGGCTTGTGATTCAGCTCCCCTTTTGCACTCCAGTTCCCAGGCTAAACGTGGGTGGCAGAAGTGACGTGTGCAGCCCACACAGATTTATTTGGAAAAGTCACGAGTGTTTTTGCCCTTTGAAGGGCACACGAACTGAGCCCTGGGAGGCCACCCTTGCTTAAAGAGAGCGCCACCTTGAAGGTGAGAAGGAGGGAGCCTCTTCTCTCTGTCTCCAGGCGAGAGGCTTGTAGCTGGAGGCCCCAGTGGAGGGAACGAGCAGCGTGCTGGGAGAAGGGGGGCACAGGCAGCCTCGGTACCCCGAGCCTTCATCTTCCTAAATGCTTCATAGTTCCACAAAACCGTTCACCTTTCTGGCTGCTCCTGAAATAACAGCTTGCTCATTCCCAGAAAGAACAGGAAGAAAAAAAACAAAAACCTGTTCACAGCTGGAATATCCGTTCACTTAACAGATGGAGCCTGCGTCCCGTGCATCGGACAGAGGACTTGGCTTCATGTGGCTAATGCAGGACCCGGGCAGCTCAGTATCCTTCCTGAGGTTCAGTTTTCTTACCAGGCGAGGGGACCAAGGCCGACTCGTGACTTACTCACATTGTTGGGACGCGGATCATTGACGCGGTGGGGGAGTGTTTGCCAACTGCCTTGAAGATGGATCTATCCTTATAAATGACAGTATCCTGGGCCCCTGAGCAACATTAGGAAGATGTCCCTTGTCCTCTAAGAAACAGAGTATGGACCCAATAACCATTGTTCAGTGGGCAGTTCCCTGGGAAGCTGAATGGTCTTGACCAATGACCCTGTGCTTTCTGCACAGTTCAGCTGTCCTTGCCAGTGCTCAGCTGTCCTTTGGGCAATCTTCTGTGCACGTGGTCCTCAGCTGCCTGCTCCTAGGTGACTACTGGTGGTTCATGAAGAGATAAGTGCAAAACTTGAGAGTAAGCATTTAAGATTATTTCATAGCAATTTCACCTGGCCCAGATACGGAGGTGTGTATCCAGTGATTCATCTCATGGAACAGGGTGAAGGCCATAGATTGGTATATAATATGAGGAGCTGGCACAAAACGCAGGCGCAGATCCTCCTTGTTTAGAAAGTTGTGGAGAGTTTCCAGGTGGAGACCACAGAGAGTCAGGCCCAGTGACTGCTCAGGTCACGGGACTGTGAGGACGGTCTTGGCTAATGAAGTGGG
Source organism: Urocitellus parryii (assembly GCF_045843805.1). NCBI lineage: Eukaryota > Metazoa > Chordata > Mammalia > Rodentia > Sciuridae > Urocitellus > Urocitellus parryii. Next base: position 7,910,946 of record NC_135536.1, read on the forward strand.
AGACTGAGCATCGTGTGTTGAGCACCGTGTGCCACTCATGCCCAGTAGGACCGTGCAGTGTTCTTCTGAGGGATGGAGGGAAAACCAGTCTTGTACCCAAATGAATCTGAGGATCCTCTCTATGGGATGCAGGGGAGGATCCACATTGCCTGCCTTCCCCACGGTCCAGCTGCGGAGAGCTTTCCCAGCCGGACAGAGGATCTTGGCTTACTCTCGGAACATTTGGTGCTTCCTTCCTGCCCAGCCTCAGAGTTACCCACTGACCTGCTCCTGGTGCATTCTGGTTCTGCCCCTCTCGGAAGCCCTCCCATACTGCACCATAATTAGCAGTTTATCACTCTTCCCGACATGGCCCTCAACAATTCAAGGGCAACGATTGGGCCATTCCATGCACAGTCATCCCCTGGCCCAGCATTGAATGAGCATCTATTATGTGCTCTGTACTCAGAGGCAGAGAGAGAGGGCGGCCTCGCAGGGCTCATGGTGCAGCCAAGGGGATGGAGGAATGCTGTGTGAGGACAGTGGAGGGTGTGTCAGCCCGAGGGCCACGCAATCACTGGGGACAGGGAGGATGTCTCTGAAGAAGACACTTTGTGTAGCATCCACTTGAGGATCAGGAAAGGAGGGAGTGAGGAAAAGAAAGAGGGAAGGAAGGATGGACCACTTCCCTGAAGAGGCTTGACCTCCGCTGACCTCCCGTCCCGCCCCGTCCTGTTGAGGCAGAACGGCTGCAACCAGGTTCATAAACAAGCCGGCCCCCTGCTTGGCGCCCTGCCGTCACACCAAGGGTCCTGGCAGCCACCGTCTGATATCTCCGTTTGCTTTTCTCTCTCCTTTCTCCATGCTCGGGTCAAGCTGTCATCTGTCAAAGACTCCAGTGATCCCCTTCTGAAGCCTGGGGGCCAATCATAACCCCATTGGACCAGACCTTCCCGCAGAGCGGCCCACTGACCTCTGGCCCCTCTCTGCCCCCTCTCCGCTGGCTCTTCTCCAACTTCCCATTTGCTGAGTGCCCCTCATCATGGGGATCTCTCGACATGGAAGTGCCTGGAACTCAGCTCCCAGACGAGTCTGCTTTCTCATTCTTTACTCATTCGTTCTCCTTTCTCCAGGTGTTTTGACCTGCTCTTGCATCTTTAAATGTCTCCTCTTACACGTCCCTCTCCACCACAGGGCCCTGCCCTCAACCCACAGGCATCCGTGAAAATGCCTCTTCAATGACCGCAGGAGGATGCTCAGGAGGAGGCCCAAGCTCCCCGGCTTCACACTTGAAGCCCTGAGGGGCCTTCTGCCCAGACCACTCCGAGCTCAGTCCTTCCCACCTTGGGAGGTCTGAACACTGCCCTTTCCACTGCCAGGCTCGCAATCTCACGGGAGCCGCGCTCCTTGCTCTCCCCTCCACTGGGAAGTCCTGATCCCTGTGCTCGCAGAATGCACTGGAGACCTGTCGACCTGTCCCCCAGGTCCAGGTGGTGCCCACCACTCCCCTTTGGTACCGTCATACCCAAGGGGTCATGTTTTCAGCCTGTGCCCCTCTAGAGCTCTGTCCAATAAGACAGGGACAGCAGTAGGGACACGTGGAGTATAAGCGCCAGTTTAACTTTGCTCAGGTGTGCCATTTACCGCCTGCTCTCACCACATTTCAAGGGCTCAGTGGGCACCTGGCGCTAATGGCAACTCTATTAGACAACACGGATGTGGAATGTGTCCATTCTTGGAGAAAATTCTGCTGGTCAGGGTCATCATAGCAGTCAGAGTGAGGTAAGACATCATGCTGTTCCTCTTCCAACCTGTCCGGTGGTTTTCTACTCATTCAGTGGTGAGTGACAGCCTAATCTTCCACTCTTGCCCCCTTATTAATCTGACCTCATTGCCCAACCCCACTCTGGCACAACATCGACCTCATTGCTCTTAGACATGCCAGGCATGCGCCCCCACTGGGCCTTTGCACCTGCATTACTCCCACCTAGAACACTCTTCTCCCTGGGAGTTCACAGGCTCAGCCCCTGTCCTCGGGTCTTCTGTCTCTGCTCTGATATTGATCAACCTGTAAAGCTGGTCTCCCTGTGATCTCACCACTTGGTACCACATATACTTACTTGTTCACTTTCCAATGCAATAGAATGAAGGTCCATGAGAGTAAAGACTTGCTCAGCTGATGCACTCCAGAGCCCCAAACTAGGCCCAGCACATAGTAGGTGTTCAAAGCATATTTATTAGAGAAACTGAAAGAAGAAAGGCAGACGGGTGAGAAAATTCATTTCAATGACCCACATTATTATGTGCCCTTAACAAAAGTGCACACTCACCCTTCACTTTAATTTCCTTATCTTCTGGATTTGGGGATGAGTTGTATATCCTTTGTTGGGAAATATCAAATGCAATTCTTATTTTGTGACTCCAGAACTAGGTTTTGTTGTAGAAGGGTCATATTTGTCACAGCTTGATAAAACAATAATTTTATGTTCTTCAGTAATGAAACCTTCTTCTGAATCCAGAGTTCAGCAAGAATGTCACCCACAATACCAGGGCCCTGAGCAGGGCCCTGCCCCAGGGGGCTTTCCTTCATGAGTGATGGCCAAGGCAATGCTAGCTGCTGTAACAAATCCCCCCCTGGAATGTTTGGAACATGATGGAAATGTGATCCTCACTGGGGAACAAAGCCCATATTTCAACTGGAAAGCTCTTCTTCTCCCAGGGGAGACTCAGGCTCTGGACCCCAGCTCAGGAGAGCACGGTCCCTAAGCTCCCCCGCACACCTAGCTAAGCCAGAAGCAGGAAGAGCACACGGGCGTGGTGTCGGGAAGTTCTAGAAGGTTCCCGTCACGCCTGCTGGCATCCCAGTCCTAGGACTTGGTGGTGGCCACACACCTCTGCAAGGAGGGCTAGGAAGCTGTCCGTCTGTGCAGGACGAAGGGGGACTGGGGAGCAGCTGGCCACTCTCTCAGGCGGCTCGTGCTCGGCACAGATGATCGTCCCCAGGGAGTTGGCAGGGAGGGAAGAGGAGGAGGAGCATTTCTGTTGACATAACTTGAAACGGCGACAAGGAAAAGTTGGATTTTGAATCCTTAAGAGACAAGTTGTGTCGGAACAGGGGAGCTCCTTGGCAGGCCTGTGGTAGGCCTCTGCGGAGCCTTTCCTTTTGAAAAGAGACAGAATGAGGAGAAGGAAGAAGGGTGGGGGGAGATCCTGGAATGCTTGGAATTCTTAGCTGGGATTCTGCTGTCCTTGTCCAGGTCTGAGACCTGTCCACTGAAGCCTGGGGAGACCACAGAGAGGCAGAGAGTCCTGTCCCTGACAGAAGCAGCAAAGACCACTCCCTGACCGAGGGGTGACTGACCACAGGGCGCATGCTAGGGTCAGGGGGGACACCAGATGGACCCCATCCTTGGACCCCTAAATCCTGGGCTTTCTAATCTTGAAAGTGCCAGAGAGTCCGAGGTGCCTTATTCTCTCGTGAAGGATTTCCACCCTCCAGCTCCTCAGTCCTCTGAAGTTCACTGAGTTTCTATTTGTTCCATCCGGATAATAAAGCCAGCAAAGTAAAACCAAATTAAAATGGGAAGCATGGTCACGTTGTTAGAATATTCGGACTGCCCTTCAGCTGTTCTCCGCAGCTTCTGATCTTGTCTCACAGGCATTTTAATTGCAGTGGGCACAGATTTAAAGTGAAAGTACCTGCTTGATGTATAGGCCAGCGCGTTTAACACAGCCACCGCAGACTTCAGAGGCCAGGTCACCGCGATCAGCCGGGGCCTCACTCAAGCTTCCCTAGGCTTCTGGGCCAAGAAAGTTTCTCTCAGCCATGATGTGGGTGGGCTGGGAAGAGTACCAGGAGGGAAAGGACAGGTTTTCAAAGCTCATTGTTATGCTAACGATCATGGCGCTCATCCATGGCCAAAGTGGTTTCATATCCACTAGCTCAGCTCATCTGCTCTCAAGTCCAGGAAAAGGTCTATCACATAGTAGGTGCACACTGGGTTTTTGTGGATGACTCCATGGAACTAAAAACCAATACGTACATGTGCATTGTCCCTCTCATGGTGGACAAATTGAGGGGCTCAGTAACTTGCCTAAAGACATCATGTGGCTGCTGTGGTGGTGGAACCAGATCTGAGTGTGGGCCCAGGGCTCCTGGATTCCTACCAACACTCCCCCCGGGTTCACAGATGGGGCCCAAGATGGTTCTAGGCAACACACAGCAATGGCATCAGATAGCTCAGCGTCCCTTCAGGAGAAGTGTCTGTCCTCCACATCATTTCCATGGCTTGGAGGAGACAGCCTTGGGTCCGAGCCCAGTGGACTCATATCTTCAACTTCTTTCCAACACAGACTTCGAGTGGAGAGACAGTGAGCCCCGGGCTCGATCCTTGACAGCAAGGGCATGTATCTGGAATGGCCTGGCAATGTCAGATTCTCATTGTCTTTATTCTGCCCTCACCTCTAATTGATGGCATGGGAAGTCGCAGTACCTTGAAAAATGTCATGTAGAATTGCAAGTGCAAGTAGTCATCCGAGGAAGGAAGGAAGTCTGTTGCCAGGAACAAGAATGAAATAGCAGCGTGGGTGATATTTCAGGCATGGCAAAAGTCGTGAACGTTGTCCGCTTTCTAGTTTAGTGATGGAAATGTGGAAATCACTGCTTTTAACCAAGATACCCCCTCCAATAAATCAAGGAAGCCCTACAGCCTGTGAGATGGACACCAGGTGGAGAGTCACGGGCAGGACACCAGCCCTATCTGTAGCGTAGGGTCCTAAGCCAGCCTCTGCATAGCCTTAATACCATGCCTCCTCCCGACCCTGCCCCAGGACCTGGAAGATTTCCCCCCCAGGGTTGGTTACTCTCTTCTAAAAATCTCTGGAATCATTTATTGGAACCTTTCCTAATGGGCTGCTTTGAACCTCTCAGGTTATGCGTTTCTGCCAGTTTTCATGAGGGAGGTCCTGAACTCGGCCTCCTAATTTTCCTGAATTGAATCAGTTCCATTCCTTCACACACAGTGAGATTGTCCTCTCTGGACCTTTGGGCAGAGGGACAACACTACCTCCCATGCTTATAACAGGACGGTTCTAGAGTAGCCTTTCTCTGTGAAGAACAAACAGAAGCCACCAAAGCAATTACCTTGAAGGAGTGAGCAGGTTTCGGAAACCCTGGGCCCACCTCAGGTTCAGGCACCCTTTTCCAGAGGTCCCAATGGCTCCCCATCACTAAAACCCGTTCAGCGCTCCGACTCAGCCTCATCTGCAGGAACATCCTTCCTGTGGCGCACCGGCCTGCAACATGGCGGAGTGTTGGGTGTGCAGGACAAACAGGAAGTTGCTTCACAGGGAACACCATTCCAGGAATGTGGAACTGGGTATGCAGGGCTTGGGGACGTGAGATGGCTTTGCTCCTTGAAGGTGCTGAAAGTTCATAGTGACGGAGTGAAAGGGGGACAAAGACAAGAGGCTGAGCGTCTGGTCGTGGCAGTTAAAGCGGGGAGGTCAGCTCCATCCTGAGAGTCACAGAAGGCCTCAGCATGTTTGAGTGACAGAAGGGCAAGGTTGAATCATGCCCTTGGTGGGGAAACTCTTGTAGCCACCACGGATCAGGAGCATGTGGATTGGACGGGGAGACCATGGAGAGCCCCTTGGGGTTTCTAGTCTGGCATATCAGCAGAAAGGGTATGGAACACTGGGACAGAGAGATGAGCAAGGAGGCCCTTTATAGAGACCCCTGCCACAGACATGCATTCATACTGCACCCCCTGGAATGTTCAAGAAGCGTCCCTCCAGAACAGAGCAGAGACTGAACAATTTGCTCTGAATAATTCAATTTGCAGTTTGAAGCCCATCGCAGGAGAGCTTATTTATAATTGGAGCTACAGTTTGCATGCACTTTAAATGCAAAGAAGGCTTTAACTGTCAAGTTATTATATTACTCAAGAGTTTAATTAATAACACACTAATTGTAGAAGCCAACGTCAAGAGTCACACCATATTGTTCAGATTACGTTTGGAAACTGCTTGAAGTGATTTAGTGGTTTTTAAAATGGACTTTGAAACATAGACTTATCTGCTCATCATAGGGGAGGCCCTTTGCTTTGCATGTTCTGGTACTTTCTAAGATAGAGAGGCCTCCCTTGGGCGTTACGATGAAGACACTCCACATAATGCCCTTAGAATAGCTAAAGTCCTGTATGTTAAAACAAGGAACAGGCAAATGCTTCTGACCAGTGGCAAGTGATTCAAAGATGTCAATCAGAAGGTTCGATAAAATCCTAAGAGGAAATAAAAACCAGATTTATAGACGTACAGCTAACGGGGATTCCAGGGTTGATCTATCTTACCCTCAAGTTTATTTTTCTAATGTGAACACTGAGGTTCATGAAGGCAAATAATTTGTGTGAGAATGACTAGAGAAGAGGTGGGGTCTCTTGGTCTCTAAATAACCTTCTAGTACTAAATTCTAGGCTGTGTCTTCGCTGGACCGAAAAGACTGCTCTCTTAAAAGCACAGACACAACTAGAAGCTCATTGAAATGAGCCATGAGCCTCTTCCCCACCCCTGAAGGAGACACTTCTGGAGGGGCAAGCTCCAACCTTTGTCATCATTTACCATCAGGAGCTGAGCCCTTGTAACTCAGTGCCCACCAAGGCCTCATGAGGAATGACTGCCAAGCCCAATCCACGTGACCCTCCCCTTCCCACTGCATGTGGGAAACAAATTCACAACCTTCGCCCAAGTGCAGTAAGCATCACCTGGTTAAATCCAAGAGTCAGGGACTCACACTGTGGGCCAAGGCCGCTTAACAAGCAGTTTACTTGCTTTGGAGAGTCAGGGCATTAGTCCTGGGATGTGGAGTGGACCACAGCAGGTTCTACAAAGTAAAAGTAAATCAGTGTGCAAATGTTAAAATGCATAAGAGGATATTTAGAGACCAAGAGAGCCCACCTCTTCTCTAGTCATTCTCACACAAATTATTTGACTTCATGAACCTCAGTGTTCACATTAGAAAAACATAAACATAAGAATAGAAGATATATGTATTTTCTAAATGTATGTCAGCACATGCACATATGTAGTGCAGAAAGTGGAATTTGGCACAAAAATTTATTATGTAAACATAGCTGGCCCTCTGCACCCACCAGTTTCACTTTTGCAGATCCAACCAACGTTAGATGAAAACTATTTGAGAAAATGTTGTACTTAATATGGATACTTTTTCCCCTTGTCTTTATTCCTTACACCACCCAGTACATAGCAATGACATTGTACTAGGTATTGTAATGTTCATATGAAAATGCCACACCATTTTATAGAGGGGGTTGGCGCAGCCTCAGGAGGTCCTAGAACCAGTCCCCCTGTGGATACTGAAGGACGACTGTCTAGATCAGAGGTCTGCGGACTTTGTGCAGAAAGCAGGCAAGGGGGTATCTTCTATCTTGCTGGCCACATAGTGTCCGTCTCGAGACAACTCTGTGAAAACAGCCGCAGATAATAAGCAAATGAGTAGAAAGGAATGTTCCAATAAAGCTTTATGTATTGATACTGAAATCTGAAGTTCATACAATGTCCAGGGGAAGGAACTTGCCAGAAGGCGTTCTGGCTGTGGAATAGCAGCTTGAACAAGTAAATAATGAGGTTTGAGCCAGCCCCAAGTCTAAAGGGAACACTGGGCAGAGAAGTCACTTATAACTGTGCAGGGGGGTCCTAATTCCTTCTGATAGGTTGCAGAATCCAAAAATGCCCCTTCAAATGCCAATGGAGAGAAACACGGCTAGGTCACCGGAGACCCGGCACAGAGAGGGGAAGCAGTTTGCCCAAGGCCACAGTTAGCTATTGATCCACCAGGGACACAAGCCCTAGCCTGCTGTTAGCCTGTAGTCCTGCACCTTGGGATGTGCACACGAGCTTCAGGTTCATGAACTGTCAGGACGTGAGTACAAACCAGGAGGCCATGTTTGCAGCTCACTTATGGGGTGGCTCCATTGAGTCCTGCTGCAAAAAGAAAATATTGGGTGAAAGAAGCCACACATGAGAGAGTCCATGTTGGATGATGTCATTGATACGAGGCAGAAAGACAAGCCCAGCTCAGCCGGGCTGTGGGAAGCAAGGATCGTGGTCAGCCTTGGAGAGGAATGTAGCAGCTAGTGGCCCATGCAGGATTATTCCTGGCGTGGGTAATAAAAGGCTTCCTTAGCTGGTTGAGGGTTATAAGGGTGCATTTGGACTATGCAAATACATTAAGTTGAACCATTGCATGTTCAGTAGGTGGGCTATGTACCTTCAGAGCCTTCTCAGTGTGTACAGTCCATAACTCAACCAAAAGCTATGAAGGCAGCCTTCCTTATCTATATATCTGCACATATACATATAGATATATTGCACAATGAGTTATATATACACATATAAATAAATATAATCCATATCCAGATGTCTGCAACTATTTTATAGATAGAATGAATCCAGTGTCAAACTCTTTTTTGTTTGTTTTCATAATAATTTTATTGTATTTACTAGGAATGGGGAAAGTTACAGATGATTTGTTGACTGAAAAAAAGACCTATCAGGATTCTAAAGCATAAAATCTCAGTGTAGGACTTTACAAGTTCATTATTATTCATTTTCTGAATAATTATATTTAAATTTTTAAAAAATATTTATTTTTACTGGTAGTTGAATAAAATACCTTTATTTTATTTAGTTATTTGTTTATTTTTTATTTTTTATTGTTTTTTTATTTAAAATATGACAGTGGAATGCATTACAATTCTTATTACATATATACAGCACAATTTTTCATATCTCTGTATATAGAGTATGTCGACACCAATTTGTGTCTTCATACATGTACTTCATACATGATGTCTATCACGTTCCACCATCCTTGCTAACCCCCTGCCCCCTCCCTTTCCCTCCCACCTCTCTGCCCCATCTAGAATTTATCAATTCCTCCTGTGTTCTCCCTCTCTACCCCACTATGAGTCAGCCTCCTTATATCAGAGAAAACATTCAGTATTTGTTTTTTGGGGGATTGGCTACCTTCACTTAGCATTATCTTCTCCAATGCCATCCATTTACCTGCCAATGCCATGGTTTTATTCTCTTTTATTGCTGAGTAAATGCTTTTTATTACCATAAGTCCACTGATCATATGCCGTGGAGGTTATTCATCTCTTTGAATGTAAGACTGCTAATATGTGAAATGAAGATAATTCCACACAGCAGGACCCTGAGCTGAGGCTCCATCTAGGTCTGGTGGGCTTCCTCTCTAACTTCATGTTTTCCCCCATGTGACTGGCTGGGGTGGGGATGCCAAGATTTACATGTCCAGTGACCTTATGCTCTGCCCAGACCTAGAGCCTTGGGCAAGCTCAGCACCTCATTCCAGAGCTCTGCTGGGCCATCCGCACCCACCTGGCAGGAAGATCCACATGAGCCAGCAGGGGACAGATCATGTCCTGGGTTAGCAGGTCTCTGTCCAAATATCAAACACCATGAAACGTTGCCTTGATTCCTAGCAGTGCGCTCGTCTGGTAAATAGGGCTAATGATAAGTGTCTTTCTGATCTCCTAGAGCCACTGTGGAGATCAAATGGGATGACAAACACAAAATCCTTTTGTTATCTCTAAAGATGTACATAATTGTGCGAGAAGCCTTTGTAGCTCAATGTGGTGCTTGTGTGTTCACAGGACCAGGAGCTCTGCAAGTCGAGGGCCAGATCCCCTTCACCGAAACAACCCAGGAGCCTGCAACACACAGCCTGGGACAGCGGGCAATGACACAGATCCCAGTGAACAGGAAGCCACCATGTTATCACCTGCTCTCAGGATCTTGTGGGAAGTGACAGGTGGTCACCACTCCACCACGCTCCAGCCATTACAGATTTTCAACATGTTGTCACTGAGTTTTACAATACCTGCCTCAGATGTCAGGGTGTATGTTAGAACCATCAACGCATAAATGACAACACCACACTAACCGTGGAAAATTGATGATTAAAAGAGGAAAATAGAAATCGGGGCACATTTCCAAGATTAGGAATTCGATTAGAAAATTGACAACATGATAACTTTTAACAAAAAGGGGATTCAGCAACGTTGCAGAATAACAGAGGCATGACAGTAATCAATGAGCGGCGGGATGGCATTCTGTGGTGTCCCTAATGCTGCATGAGCCATTTCATCTGTGGGAAGATTACCTGTAGGTCCGAGTCCAGAGGTGTGTTTATTGCCTGCTTAAACCTAACCTGACAGTGTCCATTTAAGATTTTGTAAATATAAGAGATGCTGTTTTTTTTTAATTTACCAATTTCTAAGCTGCCCATGTTCAGTTCACAAGTTCCTAATGGTTTACAAATGCCCTTAATCTTATTTTATAGGCTGTAGTAAGAGAGAGCGGTGAAGAAAAGATACAGAAGAAATAGCAGGAAGGGGCTTGATCTGTTCTCTGTGTTGTAATTTATGAGGATACGGGGAGCTATTCATCTGATAAGCCATCCCACTCACTCAGGTAGAAGTGGAGTTGATATCATTCATTGATATGGGTCAGTACAGTTTATTTGCCCAGGCCAATTTTTTTTTTTCGGTTATGCATTCAGATTTTAAAATATTCAGCCTCAAAATGCAGCACACACACGATTTTGAAATCCATTTTCCACCATGGGTCTCTGAATGGGATGCAAACCCGATAAAGGTCTCATGGGTGAAATTTGAAATTTGTCCCATTTGATGTGAATCCAATAGGATTTATAGCAGCAACAACAAAGAAAGTCAAATTGTTTTCCATTTTGAATGGGAACGTTAGTGGTTGGGAGAGGCGTGAGGACCGAGGGATTCAGTGGCAGAGCTGATAAAAAGTAAAGAAAAACTAAAAATGTACCTAGAGCAGAACGAGCCTCCCCAGGGTTGTTAAGAGTTCAATGTCAAGGAATCCAGGGATGGGTCAAAATGAAGCTGCCCCAGGCTGGATGCCAGGCTCAAGGTGGCAATTTTGGGTTCCCACCTGAGCCTCCCGCAGAAGGAAGAGCTGAGACTAAGGTGGCTTTGTCGGATCTCATAGCCACCCAATGGCTGTGAGCTCCTGTGTGTCGAATCCCACATGCAGCCTGCCCTTACATTACACAGGTGTCCTCGCCTGCCGATGGGGTCCCATCCAGACAAACCCACTGCCAATAGAAAACACAGGAGGTGGAAATGTATGGGATACACCTCCCTTTCCAGCCCCCAGCTTAGCCACACAGCACACTGTCCCTGGTGCCTGGCTCCACCTCCATCAGGGGCTGCTGGAACTGTGTTCACAGCCATTCTCCCTCCTGCCTCCCAAAGAGGCTGGGTTCTTCTAGCCCGAGCCCTGGAGAAGATTCCAATTCGACTCTCCTAATGATCCAGGTGTGGTGGTGCACCCCCGTCATCCCAGCTGCTCAGGAGGCTGAGGCAGGAAGATCAAAAATTGGAGGCCAACCTCAGCAACTCAGTGAGGATTTCAAAACTGTGTGCACTGCCTCAAAATTAAAAAAAAAAAAAAAAACAAAAAACAATTAAAGGGCCGGGGATGTAACTGAGTGGTAGAGTATTCATGGGCTCAATCTCCAGTGTCATAAAATAAAATAAAAAAACAACTTCAAGTGCAGTTTTTACTGTCTTTCAGGGTAAAAGTCATGCAGAGTGCAGAGTGAAGGTGAGCGCAGGGGCTGTGAGTAGACGCCCCTGGGCAGGGAGGGAAGGGGGAACCTAAGCCAGGCACACTGCAGACAGCCTGCGTGTCAGCCCTGCTGTGGGGACAAGGAGCCCCCCGTAGAAGAGGGACAGACAGACCATGTATTCTAAGAAAACAGATGGAAAGGGACTGCAGGATGCTTTGCCCAGAAGCACCAACGTGACCCTGACACAGATCCTGACACAGATGCCCCCGGCCGCTGTTCTCGGGTGTATAATGCACACGGAGAAGAGGGCAGAGGCTGGCTGTGCACAGGAATCCCCCAGGCCATGCCACCACCACACCCTTCTTCAGGGTTCAGCCTTCTCTTCCCCAGCTGCCCCTTGTGAATGGAACAGGGGTGGGGGCACGCGGCGGGTGCCTGCTGGCTACAGCAGTTCACCCAACATACCCCTCCTGCCCAGGCACACACTTTCCGAAGCGTCGTTCTAGGCTCATGCAACCTGGGCCAGTCAGGAGTGTTCCTCGGGATGTCTCACCTAGCTCTGGGGAGCTTCCAGGCTGGGGCCACTTGCTGTCCTGCACAGACAGAGCAACAGTGGGGGTGGGCAGAGGATGGACAGTGCTTTCAGGAAGTCCTGGCTGCAGACTTGGTTGACTTCTCCGCCTCCCACAAGGTGTGGGTGCTGCCGAACGCCCCCTACCCTTAGGCTCTGGATCACTCTGCTCCTGCACTAGCCAGAGCTCTGGATAGTCTGAGCCCAGCAGCCAGCCCTGGGCTGGTGATGGGAATTGGAGGAAGCTAGGACAGGGCAGTGGCCAGGAGCCTGGACGGAGCTCTACATCTTTGCAGAGTAGAACTGGTCAGGACTCTAAATGTGGTCCTCCTGCCGTCACCCAGAGACCTACCAGGAATGCAGAAGCCTGACCCTAACAAGCAGGAACGTGAATCCTCAGGGTCCTCAGAAAGCTCGGGTAGCACTGACATGAGAGCAGCCTTCGTCTCAGGGACACTTGAATCACCTGTCGATTGAGCAGTGAGCAGGGAGCATCAGTCCATCCAGAGAACCAAGAGCGAAACTCCAACTTCCCTCTCTTAGCTCCTTACAGAGAGCATGGAGTATGGACAGGGGCCACCAGGGTGCCCAGATTCCGCCTTCCCACCAATGGGCATGTGAGGCTCCGGGGGAGGAGATGGGAGCTACACCTGTGAGTGGATAAAAGACCCCCATCCTGTCACACCATGGAGGTGAGCCAGCGAGGGCATCCTCTTCCCATCTGATTCATGAGTCCTCCCGAGTTCAGATGGGGAGAGAGCACAGGACAGCTCAAGGTCCCCTCATTGTCCCCGCGGTGATGGGTCTTCCTCCCTCCACAGCTCACACAGGGGTTTCCTCCTCAGCGTTCTTTCTCCAGCTGCGTCCAGTAGCTCCACCAATCTGGACAGCAGTGAAGTCGTCAGCTTTCCTTCAGTGTAAATTAAGCTCAGATCTTTCTGTTCCACTCAAATCACAGCCAAAGGGGGGCTTTCTGGGCCTCTGCGAGCACTGAGTGTCCCTTTCTGTCATTCCATCTGCAAGTGTCTAAACGTAATTCACATTGGCAGAGAAATCTGGAGTTTTCGGAGTCCTTTCTCACATGTGGCTTCATTTTGTCCAATTAAACAGTAAATGCAGAGAACTTTTGCACCGATGCACAGAAACTAGCTAACCTGGTAATAATCCTAATGCTGACGATGCTGCTCAATTAGCAGTAGAGATAATAAGCCTTATAAGCCAGGTATGCAGATGTTTGTCAGAACATTAAATCTTTGATTATTGATGGGTTGATTTTCATATCGAGAGCCTGTGCGTGTTGCCTTCACCCAAAGTTAGAATCAGGGAACTGCATGCCCAATGAGGCTGCCGCTTTGACTAGTGTGACAGGCAGAAAAACAGAACCCTAAAGAGGTCCCTGTCCTCATCCCATAACCTGTGGCTACGTTGCCTCATGGTATGGCAAAAGGGAGAGTAGCTGCAACTAAGAATGGACCTGGAGATGGGGTGATGACCCTGGGTCATCCAGGGTCAGCCTAGCACACGAATCCTAAAGAGCAGAGCAGCTTCACCAGCTTAAGTGGAGAAAAGATGTAAACACAGCAGAGAGCACACAGCACAGCAGCGTGGCTGGTTTTGAGGATGGAGGAAGAAAACAGGAGCCAAGAATGTTCACTGCAAGCTAGAAAAGATGAGGTAATAAGTTCAATCCCAGGACCTTCAGGAAGGGATGCAGTCCTAAGTTGTTTTGATTCTAGCCCTGTGGAACCGTGTTGGCTTCTGGAAGAGAATATGCTAGTGTTGTGGAGGTCACCATGTTAGCAGTCACTTGTTACAGCAGCAACATAGAAACTAATACAGCTGTATTTATCAACAGGAAGTACAGGAACTGTTCTCTGTTTCTTTGATAGAACAGCATGATGAAGTGAAACATAGATTTTCTTCCTAAGAATATTTCTTTCCAAGAGGAGAGCTGATGAATGAGGTGCTGTGGCAGTTTCAGATTTGGCTAATATTCTAGTGGAGCACAGTCCAACAGCAATTGTGTCATAACCAACTCTTGGTCTGGAGCAAGCCACCCAACCTCTCTGTGCCTCAGGGCCCTGCATTAAGATGTAAGGATCAAGGACTCCTGATGCCACAGTGCCCTGAAAGGACTAGATGAGCTAGCATCTATGAGCACCAGCCCAATGCCCCAGGCAGAGTTAGTACCTCTCCATTTTACATGCTGCTTGAATCTGTTCTAGAAATTGCAGCTGAGCCTTAAGGACTTAGCGGGGGTAGAAGAAGAAAAAGCATTGGAACTTTTGGCATATGGAGAGAACATGACCCAGAGTTAGAATCAACACTAACTCAGCTAAAGTGCTGGCCAGGGTATTGAAGGTCTTAGGCATTTTATTTTCTTTCTGTAAAGGAAAGGAACTAGAGTTACCTGGTGACATCACTGTAGGGTTGAGATGTGTGATGGGGGCAGACTCAGCTGCCTGGTGGAGCTGAGGGTCACTCACAGCTGTCCTGGCTCCACCATACTGGATGCTCCAGAGTTCATATCTAGACCTGTGAGAGATGCTCCCGAGTTCTTCCGTTGGTTCTCAGCCACCAGGATTTGCATTGCTTGGAGATTGCTTCTTGAGGCCCAGGCTAGCCTAGGCATGCCGTGGTTCTTATCGACTGGCTTTATGGTACACACTACTTATTACTGCTGACCCTGCATTAACATGATCAAATGCTAGGAGCAGATCACAGCCCCTCTGCCACATGTACCTTTGGCCTTTGGCACAGTTGTGTGTGGGGTTGTTCCCAGCCTCTGGGGATTAGGTGGCTGACCACTTCCAATAGAGTCCCTGACAATCTCCAAGGACACATTCTTCTAGAAGCATACCCTAAAGAGTGACTCGCCCCACAAAGGGGTGAAATGGGGCAAGGGATTAGCTAAAACCCCAAGGGGTAGGAGGCTACCAGACTGTGAGCGTGTCTAACCGTACAGTTGACCACTGAGGAAGGCCTTGACCCTGAGAGCACCGGGCCCTGTGGGGTTCCTTGTGTGGCACGCTGCCCGGGGCCAGGAACCGAGCAGCGGGTTCTCACCACGGCAGGGGTGGCTGAGATCTGGTGACGGCACGATCTTCCCAGTCCCCAGAGACATCGACCTGTGTCACTGGGCCTTCTACCGAGAGGAAGGTGAGGATTCCACTCCATCTCTCCAGCCTGGGCTTGAGGCCTTTGCAGATCACTCTGCATGGTTGACTTTCAGTTTCCACTTCTAGAAAGTGGGTGTGTCACCACCGTCTGTCAATACGGGTGTGCACAGAAGGCCTGACCCGGGAAGCCCTGCAGCCTGTGGTACACAGCTCCTGAGCTTGTGGTGGGCTAGGGCTGGAGTTGCTTGATCTGGGTAACATTCCCACCATTTTCACTGTGGGTTCAGGCTTGTCTTTGAATCTTCTGGACTTTCGCCTTCCACATGGAGGTAACACCCTCCCCTTGGGCCTTGGCTCAGCTAGAGGTCCTGTGGGAGCCGTCTGTATCCCCAAAGGTCAGCTGTGATGGCAATCCAGGCCACCCTGCCCTTCATTTAATTAGAGGTCTAAATTTGAACACTTTTGTATCTATTGATCATCTGTGTATCTTCTGTCATCTCATCTATCCATCCACATTGATCTGTCAGATCCAGCACACACCACCTGGAAAGGGGGGACAAAAGAGATCTCCCCATTGTTCTTATCCAACCTGCACAGCTGATTAGAGTCGGGCAGCTGGCTATGGATTCCAGGTCAGTCCTCCCTCCCTCCCCCTTTCTCTCTTCCCTTCTTTCATCTTTCTACGCTTTCATCCATCTATCCATCTACTCATCTCTCCATCACCTGCCATATCTATCTACACACCTTCCTTCTTTCTCAACTACTTGTCTATCTTTTATTTACAGTCTGCCTACTTAACTATCATCCATCCATTGTATTGTTGGGTTTTGTAGATCTATCACCAGTTCATCTATCTATCTATCTATCTATCTATCTATCTATCTATCGATCGATCATCTCATATCTATTATCTATCTATGCAAATATATACATGGTTTAAAAGGCAAATAGGACAAGAAGAATCCTAAGGAGAAATCTTGAGTTTACTTCCATTTATCCTCACCCACACTAGTACCTGCCCCCTGGAAGGAAACACCTCCAGAGTTCAGCAGTTCTGCCTGATATTTGCTTCTAAACACACACACACAAACCTGCTTCTATCCACCTGTGCCTTATCCATGACTTCCCTGACATGAAATGAAGATGGAAACTTCCCATGTGACCCCAGGTTCATCCACAAGTCTCCCGCTTCTCCAGCCTCTCCATACCATCTGATTCTTGTTCAGATTGGCATTCAATGACGAGGTTCACTGGGGGCCACGCCAGTCTTGTCCACACTGAGTCACGGGTGTGTGGTGATGGCATCGTCCTCTTCAACGGGCTCCAGGGAGGTTCTCCCTGCCTCACCTGAGCTTTGTATTCCTATCACTAATTCATCCCCAAACTCACTCTGCAGATCTCCCCCCTCATGGGTTTGGACAGTCAGGTCACCTGTGGACTCTGTTGGGTTCAGGAGAATGTCCTGTCTGGAGTTCTGTGCACTTCCACTGTGGTCTGCTGGGAAGCCCTGCAGAGGCCCTTCTTCCTGATCCTGGGGTTCCGTCCACCCCAGTGCAGGGCTGGGGCCCACTCTCCACATCAGGTCTCTTGGTTCTCAGTGACCACCCATCCTTCAGGGACACCATCCCCTGCCTTTCTTTTCTTAGGGAAAATGCAAAGGAACTGTAGGGGAAGGTTCCTTATCTGACCTCTCCCACGGACTAGAGCTGCATCTGTGTAGGGAATCCCGGGTCGGACAAGGTGCCTTGCGTTCTGAAAGCACTGATGCACAGTCCTTCGGCTCCCAGGGTGGTGGGTGTCAGGTCTTCCTCATGGGAACATCCTCGGCTTGCTCTTGCTCTCTGGAAGATCCGTGGATCTCCCCTTCATCTCCACTGTGCTAAATACGACAGTTCCTCTGGGGGTCATTGCTCACTCATTGTGTAGAACCCTCGATGGTCCTTTTAATTTATTTGTTTGATGATATTGCTGAGCCCTGTCCTGTGTCCCGTGTCAGTAGCATGTCCTCTCTGTGGCTAGTCATACTCCCTTTTGCAAATACAGCCCGGGTGGTTTATCCACTGCCCCTCTGATGGACCCCTGGACTGTTTCCAGCTTGGGGTCATTAGGAATAAAGCTGCCGTGGCCATTTCATGCCATTGTTTTGTGGACATCTATATTTTATTTCTATTGGGTAAATACATGGGAGTGGGATTTCTAGGTTACAAGATGGTGAGAGCTTCACGTTTTCAGAAACTGCCAGAGGTCTTTCCAGCGTAGCTACCACTTCCCACAGCCATAGCCTCACACATGACTCCCAGCCATTTCCATCCTGGCTACCCTGACGGGGCTTTGTGGGTCTTTTCAGGTCTAGACACTTTGGTGCATCTGTGTGGCATATTGTTATGGTTTTTATTTGCATTTTCCTGATATTTAAAGATGCTGAACTTTTTTTCATGTCCTTTTTGGCCATGTGTCTGATATTCTCTTATGAAGTATTGAGTTCCCATTATTATTGGATCATTTGTCTTAAGATTAATAATTTGAAGAGGGTCCTTATATACCTGTATGTATGTATGTATGTATGTATGCATGTATGTGTTTATGTGCGTAGCACAATTACTGACATAGTTTCTATAAATTTGTGATTATTGATGATAAAATATACCTTAAAATCTACTATTGTAACCAATATGAAGTGTACAATTGAGTAGAGTTAAGTTCTAACATATTACGAATCTTCAAGATATTTGTCTTTTGTTCTAAGTGTTTTATAAATCCTAGTTTTTTTTTTAATTTTTAATTTTTTCACACCACAGGTTGAACCCAGGTTTATCCGTCCACTGAGCCATATCTCCACACTTTTTTTTTTTTTTTTGAGACAGGTTCTCACTAAGTTGTTGAGGCTGGCTTTGAACTTGCCATCCTCCTGCCTCAGCCCCTGAGATTACAGGCATGTGCCACCATGCCAGGCTAAATCCTATTAGTTTTTAATAGATGCAGTATCTTCTTTTACCTGTCTGAATTACATAATAGTCCTCCGTGCCCTGCATTGTCTCATTTTCCTTTCTGGTTAGAATCTGCAAGCCCTGCTTTTGTCAAACACGTGGGATTCTTCATTGCCCATTGGTGATGCACCCAGTGAGGCCCCCAAGGCTTGCTGGGGACTTGCTGGGGACTTTGTGGGATAGAGTTTGTCCAGTGCTCCTCTTGAATGTAGAGAAATGATTCTTCTTGACTCCAAGTCTCAGTGTCTCTAGTTTGTGTCCAGTGATGACCAAGTCTCCAGTCCCTGGCCTGATATCTCTCTTTCTGACGGAGCTCTGGTGGCCAAGGAGGGGAGTAAGTTGAGGTGGTGGGTGGTGAGCAGCTCAGCCTGTGCTCAGGGGACCTTCCCTGAACTCCTCTGACTTCACTGGCAGGAAAGGGGGATGTTGCCCCTGGAGCTCCCTTGTCCTCCTTTTCTAGAGGCTAGACCCAGGTCTCCCGTCATGGGCAGGGTGGAGTAAGGAAACATTTTGGACCAGGACAGGTGAGGCTGGCTTCTTGCAGTCTTCTTAGTCTGATCCTAACCTGATCTGCCGAGGTTGGAGGTGCCCAGCCTCAGCCTCCCCAGATCCCAGCAGGAGTCTCCAGGCAGGCGCGCGGATGCTGTTCTCGGGGTCCAGTCTTGTGACTGGCGGCTCTTGTACCTATTCTCCAAGGCCCAGATGGCTGGCAGCATTCTCTGAGGTTTCTGTCTCTGTTGTTCTCTTATCTCGGTGGACTTGTGAAGTCCCTGCTCTGTGGTGCTGTTGGAGGGGGCTCAGAGGACAGAGTCCACCCTGTCCTCCCAGCATGCCATGGACATCAGCTTTCACTTGTGCTGAGTTTATGGCGGGGGGCAGAGGACATGTGCTCATCTCTCTCTCCCAGCAGCCAGCACTCAGCAGGTACGCCTGGGACATCTGTTGAGATGAACTAAGTCCTGTGCTGCTTTCAGAATGGTGGGTCTGTCCCACCCCGACATGTGACAACAGAGCCTTGTCTCTAGGTGTTTGCACCTAGAAATTGCTCCCTGTCAACTCAGAGGCTGGAACATTCTGAGACAGAGTTGCTGGCAGTACCGAGCACACCTCCAGCCTGCACCCTTGCGGAACCTGGGTCTGCATCATCTTAACCCCACTCATTCTCAGGTTCCACGTAGGTGCTCTTGGTCCCCACCAATCTCTGCTCTGATTTGCAGATCTCCTACCTGGAATGCTGTTCAAGCACCGCGTTTGGGGCTTGTGCTTATTTTCGTGTTTTCATTACAGGCTGCCACCAGATTCTCATAAGGCAGATCGGCCCCAGCTCCCTTAAAAAGCAAACAGCCTCTCCTAGTGCTTCAAAATAATTATCTCCAAAAGGGAAGGAGGCAGCCCATCCATTGTCAGTCCTAAATGACATCATGGCTGGTGTGCAGTATTTAGAAGATTAATAACATCTGCTTTTTAAATCACGGTTGGTCGCAGACCCCGGAGCTCACATCAAACATATGGGATGTTTTGTATGCATGATGCGCAGCAAACTCCACGCAGCCCGAGCCACAGACTAGGGAACACGTTTGTAATAAGAGGACTGCCTTCCTTTTATTGAGAGCTTCCTGGAAGATGGGCATGTGCTGACCCCTTCGGTGGACTCCATCTCTATTTACCAAAGCTGGTGGGCAGGAAGGGTTTCTGCTCTTCTCACTCAGGTTAAAGAACAGCTAAAAAGATGCAAGAGATTAAAAACCTGAGCTCACTCCGACAGTGAGTCAGCGGCGAGGCCAGGAAGAGAGCTCGAGAAGATCTGATTCCAAACAGGACTCTTTCAACCTCCCCAGGCTGTTTCCAATTTTGACCAACAGGGCATGTTCAGAAGCAAGAGTTTACAGAACATCCCTGATGAGACGGGGCCGCTCATTTACTTAATCATCTTCCTGTACTCAGCGGAACACAGTCCAGAGAGCAGCGTCTGGCCCAAGCCACACTTTCATCCTTGGAGCAGAACCGCCTTGGCTGAGCAAAGTGAGTCACCTAATTGCAAAATCAAGAGTGAGCCTGCAACCCGCCGGCCTGGGCCCCTCCCCTGGGGCTGGTGCTCAGAGATGGCAAGGGCAAGGGGGCCGACCGCCTACACATTCAATAGGGTCGCTTATTTTATTTATTTATTTTTATTTTGGGGGTGAGAAAAATTTTGGCAGTTTTTCAAGCAGGTTCCAATGAGTAAAATCATAAATGATAATAATAATAAAAGGTCAGAAGGAGTCTGTGTCTGTGCAAGGTCTTAATGTCTCCAGGACAAAATGGTTGTTGAGTCCACTTGGAAAGAAACTAACTCATAAGATAGGAGTGATCTTCTTCGCTTATTCTGTCTAAAGCAAAGGGCCCAGGGTGGCACCAGGGCAGGGAACTTCTTCCTAGGGTCCTACGTGTGGTATAGGAACTTTCCAGCCCCCGGGGCTGGGGGAGGGGTCTGCCTTGTCCTGGCTCCCGCCCCTCACTTCACACCCTGTCTCTCTTTGAAAACTTGGGGGAGTATGGGCACTGATGGAAAAGGTGTTCCAACTTATTTACCCAAATCACCTAGGCGGTTGGCACCACTTGGCAATGCCCATCTTCACAGGCAAGGAGTAGACCAGCCTTATGGGGCATGGGCAAGGCTGGCACCTGCCCCATCCCACAGTCTACCATGGATGGGCACTAGGAGAAGACCCAGAGCATGGCCTGAGAAGGCCCAAAGAAGAGAACACGCCATGCTTTGTCCACTTCACAAACGGCTCACGGGTCCCCTTCCTGTCCTGCTTCAGGAAGACCCGGAACCAGGGACATGGCAAGGTAGGCGAGGCCCCTATTGTCCAGGGGTTTACCCTCCAGTGGGGGCAGCTGACATTGAACAGGACACACACTCCTCCAGGGGTTCAGGAGCAGCGGGGTGCTTTGAGAGGGGTGGGCAGGGTGTAGCTGGTGGTCTGCAGAGCGGCCAGGAAGGAATCTCCAGGAGATGTCATTTAATCTGAGACCCAAAGGAAAAGAGGGAGCCATTCATGTGAGAGGAGGACAGACCCTGGGAGGAGAGAAGAGCTAGCCCACGCCTGGGGTGGGGCAGAGGGGTCTCAGGAAGCCTGAGCAACAGCAAAGGGTCAGCGTGCTGGGGTGGTCAGGGCTGCAACCTGGGGCACCTGGCCAGATGCTGGGCAGAGGCTGGGTTTGATCCTAAATGCCTTGGGCCATGATGGTGGTGTTTTAAGCCTGGTGCATCTGTGCACCAGGGGCCAGCAAGTCCACTCTGGCTCCTGTTCTCCTAATAAAGTTTTATTGGCTCACAGCCACGCCCATTTGTTCACCCACCGTCTGCGCTGCAGGTGGCAAAGGCAGAGATGAGGAGAGTGGCAGTGACAGACACCGTATGGCCCCCAAGGCAAAAATGTTCACCATCTGGCCCTTCCCAGAGAATCCTCCTCCCGTCCCTGCCCCACGCCATGGACGGTGGAGAACTCAACTCTCTGAGCTTCGGTTTTCTCCCCCTAAATTAGGTTAACACACTTGAAGCAGGTGAGTGTTATGGAAGGCAAGTCATTTCAACAGAGTTGTTTAAAAAATAAAGAGGTCAGTGGTATAGGCATGATGGTTCTGTACAGTGGGTTAAAAGGGACATTGAATAAAATCACATAGCAGATTGGCACATGGAGTCGAGCAACAGTCTCTACTGTTACCTAAGGAATAAGAGTCTCACAAAGCAAGTCTTATGATCCTCCATGCCTTCATTTAACTTGGTTCAGACAAGTCAAGTCACTAGCCAAAGAAGCACAGCACTAAGCTAGAGGTCCGGGATTCCAGTCTGGCTCTCTGAGACCCCCATGTTTTCTCCTGTGCCCTGTCCTGCCTCTGAGATCCAGAGCTGAGTGGGGTGGACAGGTGGCCGTGAGTCCAGGGCTGGCAGGTGGTTCTGGAGACGGAGGGCACTCACTGCCTGCCTTTGTTCCCCGTTGGGTTTCAGGCTGTGTGAATTCTGCCCGCCTGGTTTCACTTTGAGCTGGGTGCTCATGTGAGCCCTGCACTTCGCATGAAATCCGGCCTGACTTCTGCTTGTTCGGGGGTGAAACTGTCACAAACTGCTGAGCTGGGCCCACTTGCTGGCCCCATCAAAGGTGCTGGCCGTGGCTTCCAGACCTGGGTCTAAGGCCGGCCCGCCCACGGCTTCCTCGGGGCCAGAACGCAGTCAGCTCATCGTGTTTCGAGTTTCAGCTCACGCCTCCTCAGGAGCTGTTCACACAGCCCTTCCCGCAGCCCCTGGAGCTGGCCCTGGCTGTGAAGCGCATTCAGAAATCAGAGACCCGAGTGGGGAGCCATGTTCTAGAAGGCTGGGGTGGGCCCAGGCTGGACCTGGACCCTGGGAGCCTGGTGGGCTCTGCTCTCCCAGGCTCAGCTCACCCTCTGTAGGCAGAGGTTGGACTGTGACCTCTCAGTGCTGAGCTCAAACACTCTGTAAGGCCTGGTTGAAGGCTGTGTTTAGAAGGAGTACAATTTACCTGGTGGCTCACGCCTGGAACCTTAGTGACTCTGGAGGCTGAAGCAGGAGGATCGCAGGTTCCAGGCCAGCCCCAGCAACTGAGTGACACCCTGTCTCAAAATGAAAAATAAAACAGGGACTTAGCTCAGTGGTAGAGCACCCCTAAGTTCACTCCCCTATTCCATATTAATAAATACAATTAATTAATTAAATGAAGTGTCAAAAGGATCTGGCCTCAGGCTCTGCTCTGCCTGCATCTTTGAGGGCTGTAACAGTCTTCATCAATTTTTTAGTTGTAAACCAAGGGAGGGGACAGACAGACTAAAGGACTGTCCAGGTCCTCAGGGAGTCAGCTGCAAAACAGCCCCTGGAGCCCACCTCTGCAGACCCCAGTGCAGTGTCCCCGGGACACGCCCCATGATGTACACTAATGCCCCCACGCGCCTTTGATCAGAGCCTTCCTTGTAAGCAAACCCATGAGAAAGGGGCTTCATTAATACTTATTACACCTTAGCTAAATTAACGGCAATTTTCTTGGCTGCAGCCTGGCAACTCGCCCAAACATCTGGTCAGGGCTGGGCAGGCCTGGCCCTCCCACCCCGGAGGAACAGTTGGGACTGCTAAAGCCTGGAGCCTCCTCGGGCTTCCCCTGGGACGGACGCCGCCTCCTGCGCTGTCTGCCAGGCGCGCTTCACTTCCAAAACACCTGCTTTCCCAGCCGCCTGCCACTCAGGCCCAGGCCAGCGGAGCATGGGCCTCGGCACCAGGGAGGACCCTGCAGAGGCCGGGAGGAGACGGGGCGGCAAGCAGCAGGCCAGCCCTGGTGACAGGGACGCTGGGGCCAACAGTGGACTCTCCAGGTGCTACCACAGCAACGAGGAGGGATGAGGGTTCTGTGGTTAAGACAGGCGGGTGCCCAGGAGCCCTGGGTCCCTGGGTCCCTGGCCTGCCTGGTGTCTGGCCTTGCTGTGTTGGCTTTTCACTTCCACAACCTTCTTCTGGGACACCCCGAGCCTCAACAAAGCCATGTTCCCAAGCAGACAGAGGGGTCTCAAGTGCAGACCCTGATGCCCACCTAGTCCTGACCTCAGGCCATCTGTCTGTGCAGCACAGAGGACAGCAGGGCCTCGTCCTGCGGCGGGCAGTGCAGGGCACGGGGCCCTTCCCTCCCATGATCTAATGAGGCAGGAGGGTGAGGAGGGCAGACATTACATAGAGGCTTTTTACATCTGTACAGAGGAATAAGGTGAGAGAGGGAGAAGAGAGAGGAAAGCCAGGCGGCAGGGACCGAGAAAGGGAGAGGAGAGATGGAGAATCTGGGGACATGGAGCCAAGAGAGGGCACACCCGGCCCGGCCTGGAGCTGAGTCTCAGTGTGAGTGAGGCAGGAGGGAGGACCCTTCAGGTCCAACTGGACCAGTGAATTGGAGGAATGGGGAGTGGCCACTGTGCTTAATAAGCCCTGGATGCAAATATCACTACCTTATCAGCAAGAGAGGCCTTTGCACACGGCTGCTCTCAGTTAGTGTGAAAATCTGCCTCATGGAAAGAGCTGTGCCAGGGATGGGCACTGAGAAGACCCTGCACAGAGACCATCTGCGGAAGTCAAGGGCAGCTGTCCCCCTGACCAGCGCTGGAGGACTCTCCTTTGCTCTCAGGCTCCAGACCCGCAGGCTCAGGGCAGGCATCTTCGCTGGTAGCTGGGGGGGTCACCCCTGCCTAGGGACCCACTTTCCCAGGGGGCATGGCCCATGGGATTCTGGGAAAACAGGCCCTTCCTGACTTGGTGGTCATGGCCTAAACTGACCTTCCCACCTGTCCAAAGTTCTTCCCAGTTCTAAGAACTCGTCAAGCTCTGTGCAGTTTAAAAACAGAGACCAGCAGCAAGGCTCTCATCCCAACTCTTCAAACAGAAGAGACCCAGAACTGCCGTCTCTGGCTGTAACCTCACGGAAGTCACTTAATGTCACTGAGGCCCGGAACAAAGCTACCCCACCTGCAAAGGTTCATTTGGAGCAGTGGAGGGGCATGGCACTGCAACAAGCCGCACAACTGAGGGGTTTCTGAAAGTGTCGTTCTTCATCGTAGTACAACACTGTTACCTTCACTCTTCAACTTAATTATTATAATTACTGTTAATGATTTTTCTCAGTTAATTGAATTTTCCTTATATTTATGACTATTAAGCTATAATAGTGCATTATCAAACCCCAGTGTTTTCTAATCATTTTTCAAAAATATTTTCTTTTTTTTTTTCCATAATATTTATAAAGTAAAATGTGGTTGCTCACGGTGATCCTTTGTTCTTTTCGGTTCATAGATTGTATCACAGATGCTTATCAATGTTATTAATTTTTGTTTTATGCTCTCTCGTGTGATATCATGTTCCTTTACCCTGTGGTATCTTCGGTAGAGATAACATTAATGAATAAAACGGAACATTTTTTTAAGAAGTAAGTTTGGTCTTACTCTGTTTGTCTAAAATCCATCCAACTTGAGAACTTCCTCTGTTAACAAGATCAGCCTGGCCACAGGTGGGTTTTGATGAAGTCTGAGCAGAGGTCTTGCCACAGATTCGTGAATTTTCCTAGTCAGAGAGCTTGACGTGGTGATCCCTGAGGTTCCCTCCCTTTTATTTTATTCTATTCCTTCTTCTTTTCCAACCAAATTGAGAAACCAGCACATTTAGTCAGTTGCATGTTCAAATGGATTCAGCACATACTAGTTCTTCCAGTGGGTTAGAATGACTTGCCATTCATCAGGTAAAAAATGTCATTAAGGTGCCAACCTCAAGGGTGCCGGATGAATGCGAAGAGTAGGACAGAGCTCCAGATAGTGCTTCCAAATGCACAGCAGATCTTGATGTCCTAGAGCTGTGCATGCCATCAAGGGGAGCTATGTCTCGTGACCCAGCGGGCCCGGAGAGCCCTGCCTGACTCTGCAGCTACCCTGAACTACCGTGGCACAGGAAGCAGAGCCAGACACACCTCACAGCCCACGTGGGGTGCCATGCTCATCCCCCTTCCCTGGGAAGGGAGAGACCCCTTCATCTCTTCCTACCAAACCACTATCGTTTCTCACTTTGATTGACAGCCAACCATGCAGACAGACCCATGCTTGGTGAGAGCAGCACATTTTCCGCCTGCCACCAGGCATGTGGGACAAGCTCTCTGGCTGGTGGCCACTTCCCTGCACACTCCAGGTTTCCTGGGCCTTGAGTGTCCCCTGCCTGCGCCCTGCTCTATGGAGTTCTTTCTCCCTTGTGTTTCCCATGGCTTCCCACAGACACTGTCCTGAGACTGCGCCTGAAACCGCGGTTTCTCATCTCAATGCGAGACCAGGACGATTTGTAGCTTCACGTTGCCAGAGAGTTCATTTCTTGGTGTGAGAGAACTGTGGTGTGTGTGTGCAGGAAGCCACAAGATCCAGAGGCAGGATGGAGAATTGTCACATGACTCGGGAAGGCGGGGACCCCACACCCAAGCTGGATGCCTTCCATTTTGAGGTCCCCTAGCAGAGCCCTCAACCGCGAGCAGAAATGGGTACAGAAGAGAGGGACCTGAAGCTTCTGAGGCAACCAGCTCCTTGGCCCCTCCCCGGACTCAGTAGAGAAAAGACAGGGAAGAGACCTGTCACCTTTGTGACAGGGACCTCCATGACCTTGAAGGACACGGCAGATGAGTGGGAAGCCGCAGCAGCATGATGTCAACAGAGCCGCCGGGGGAGAGGTGGGGTGGGGGGACGTTGGGGTTCAAAACAAGAAACCAACCAGAGCAACCTGAAGGGCCCACCAGCAAGTAGGCCGAGGTGTCCGGGCTTCTTTCAAGATGGCCAGCGGCCAGGGGGCAAGCGGAGAAGCCCACCATGGCTTCCCTTCTCTCTACCTTCTTTTTTGTCTTTTTCCTGGGGGTCAAGGAATGGGAGAGGGATGGCTGACTTCATTCATCTCAGTTTCCACACGTAGTTCGATTGTATTTTCATGATTATTTTCCCGTGCTGGACATGGACCCCAGGACCCATGCAGGCTGGGCAAGCTCTCGGCAGAGCCACACCCCAGCCTCCAACGCGTTTCTCATTTTGAACCCCAACTTCCCCCCACCCCACCTCTCCCAGGCCGCTCTGTTGACATCATGCTGCTGCTGTGGCTTCCCACTCATCTGCCATGACCCTGGCATCAAACACCATTCTGCCGACACAGCTGGAGAGCCCCGGGGACTGAGGTACCGACTGTGAAGGGCACGTGTCGACCTTCGTCAGGCTGCTTTTTGTTTTTTGTTTTTTCATTTCCGATTTTGCATCTTGTGTGTTTTTTTGTGGGGTGCTTCAGATCCTTTATGGAAAGAAGCGGGAAATTTGTAAAGAATGAGGACATCCTGGGTCTTGGTGGGCGGTGACGGGAACATGGTAGCCTGCCATCTCCCTTTTCCAGACAAGGGAGGTGCTCTTGGTAAGGAGCAAGGGACACCCGCAGTTCCTCGGTGACACGGCTGACACCCAAGTCCATTCTGATCTCAGTTCCCAGGGCTTTCTGGAGGAAGGTCCCCGCTGCCTGCCTGAGCTCCCGGCCCCTCTGAATGTCCTTGCTATCTGGTACACCCCAAGGGGAGTGTCCACCACCGGGAAAACCCAAACTGCAGCTCAGAGGAAGATCGAGCACTCAAAATATTAGCAATCTCCACGTAAAGACATTTCAGATTTTCCGAACCTTTTTCATTGAGTTCCGAATTTTTTTTTTCTTTTCGTATTTTTGCATACTTAATATAAACTTATTTTTAAATGGACATTGAATAATGACACCAATTTATGGAGTGCAATATGAGGTTCCCATACATGTATACATTGTATAGGAGCAAATCAGGTAATTAGCCTATCTATTAACTCTGACATTTATGATTTTTTTATTCCTCAACAAATATTTATGGAGGGCTTCATATCTGAAAATTGGTTCATCGAGAAACAGTCACAAGGACCAAGTGGAGGTTTTTTGAGATGTCGATCACTTTTCCGTTTCTGAGACATGTGACTCCACACACAGCAGGGACCTGCCTAGGTCCCTTCTCCTTATTCCCAACCTGGCAGACCCTGCCTCACCTGGGGCCTGGCTGCTGTTCTATGTACTTGTTTACCTGTAAAAATCTATTTATAAGTACTAGGAATTCAACTAAAAACAAAAACCCCTCTTTTCTGGCATAGTTCAGTGTTATCATCAACAAATGATAGTTTACACACACTCCAAGTTCCTCCTCCCAGGCTCCCTGGCTTAACCAAAGCTCAGTCTACTGCCATTAGGATGCTGTACATCCTTCAGAGGCTCTGGAGTGTCATTCTTAAAAAGGGGGAATAATAATAATAATAATAATAATAATAATAATAATGCATCTCTCACATGACTCTTTTGAGGACTAAGATCCTGTCATTAGAATCCTCATGAAAACATCATTGGCCTCACAATTCATCAGGCAAAAGCCAATCTCAGGTTGGCAAATGTAAAATAATAACAATGCATATTGAAAATTGCTGTATATATTTACGTTTTATCATAGCTGTTTCTATCTGTCTACGTAAGAAACTAGTTATCTATCTCCCATCTCGTTCTGGAAATAATTTAATGTGGTCTATTTAATATTAGGATCTTGTTTTATGATTCATTTTCTAGTCAACCCTATTCAGACATACTATTTTCTAGAAATAATAATTACAGTGATTTCAATATAAAATACAGTATACATGTATTGTTGGTTTCCTTCTAAGAGGCTGTCATCTCCTTGGAGGTTTAATTGCCGCCACTGACGTGAATTTCCAAGGCTGCAAACCGTAAGGTGAAATCTCTATGCATTCACAGTCTCCTACTTCAAAGGATTTAGAATCGCAAGAAAGTCTACATTTAAAAAACAAATCATCAGGAGTTAATATACCACCTCTGCACCAAAACTTCCATCATGTCCCCAGATATAAAAGTTCTATGTTCAAGGTAGACTTTTCATATTAAATTCTGCTCAAAGAGAATCAATGGCGTAGAGATTACTCTGCCAAGAACTATGGGGTTTCCAAGAAAAAATCGAGTCGTAGTGCTGAAAGGGATCTTACATAGAATCTCGTCTATTTCATCATCAAAGCCAGGCTGACATTCAGAGCATTCTTAGAAGAAGGTGCCTGCAGTCTGCTTGGCTGCTCAAAGCGACAGGGAGCTCATTTCTCAATGAGGACGATTGCAAATCTCCTTGTTAGAAAATGGGCAGCCGTGAGCAGGAGAGGGCGGAGAGGGTCACTCTGTGGTCAGAGGATCTGAGTGCTCACTAGTGTCCATCTCTTAACTGGCCAAGTCACAGGAGCTGGTTAATTTTTCCCACTTGAGTGAAAGTAAATGTAAAATGGAGAGAGGGATTCATCTCCCCAGGAATGGTTGGAGGGAGGAGGACCGGCGATGGAAGACAGTTCACTGGCCAACGTCACCTTCCTAGGAGTCGTGAGCACACCTACAGGTTGGGACCTCCATCGTGGGCCAACCTTTGCAGGAGCCCGACTTTGCGCAGTCAGTCCCTCGGGGGTGATCAGAGCCAACGGCTGCCCAGGTCCCCACCCTCCTCCAGGAGCGGGGTTGGCCCGTGTGCCATCCGGCTGTGGCACTTCCTGGGCTGATCAGACGCCCGCCCGTGTCAGACCCTGGCTGACGGAGTGCTATTGAGTCATAGTGAAATGTACAGCCACCTCTGGGCTCTTGTCCCCTGAGAAGCTACGGGACATTCTGCCATCTGCTGTCAAGCACAGAGATGGCCTGCGTTGGTGCTTGGCCACCGGTGGCGGGGGTGACACGAGTGGGACCAAGGGAGTCTCGTGTTCTCATGTCGACTGTGTCTTCCCGCTCCAGGGCTTTCTGAGGACGTTCATGGAGGCAGACGGCTGGAGTCGCAAGCAAAGGGCCAGCCTAGTGACCCCCTAACCGCCCACTCCAGGAGACCCTGGGTGCCTCAGGGCAGAGGGCTGTCTTGGCTGTGGGCCCTTGGGTGGAAGCTGCTCGGGTTTGCACATGGTTGGTCCCCACCGAAACTCGTGCTGGGGCTGGGTCTCCAATGAGGCTGGGTCTCCAATGAGGCTGTGGTTCTTGAGGCCTTTTAATTTGATCACTGCCCCCCCCCCCCCGCTTCAGCCCCATAGAGAGATAAGCATGGCTTCAGGACAGTGGGTTAGCCATCTCAAGAGCAGGTTGTCGTGAAGCAAGTTGGCTTCCCCAGCCTCTCATGACATGTGCCAGCTTCACATGTGCCATGCACAGAGCAGCTGAGAGCCCTTACCATAAGTTAAGCAGGCTCTGGTGCCAGGCTCACATACCTCCTGAACTGTGAACTAATTAAAAACTCTTTTCTTTATACATTTTCCAGTCTCCGGAATTTTGTTATAGCCACACTAAATGGACTAGTGATCTGATGTCAGGTCTAAGATAAGCTTAGGAGCCTTCGTGGGAAGTTTGACTTGGTAAACCGTGAAACAGGAGACATTCGGATACTCTTGTGGAATTCTGGGTCACTGGATAGAATCCCCTACCTTGAGTCATGCTTCCAATTCACATTTATCCCTTCATTTGTGCCACATTGTGTGAACAGTGCTATAATTCAAGCTCCCTTTAGGAATTCAGAGTGCCTCCGTGAACAGGAGAAGGTCCCTGTCCATGGGGAGCTTCACATTCCACGAAGACAGAGATCAGAAACGTGAAAGAATAAAACGATGTTAGAGAGTAGCATCCAGATATGGTAAGGGCTAGTACACAGCGGGAAAAAACATACCACTGGTCAGTGGGGTTTACGGGCATGTGTGGACACGTGTGAAGGGGCTTTCCGAGGAGATTTGGAGGGGCAGTCAGACAGCAGTGGTGGCTTGAAGCGTGGGCCATGATAATGGGCCCCTGGTGGTTCAGATTGGCTGTAGAACTTTCTAGTCTCACGGCCATGGGTGCAGGACAACAGCTCTCCTTGCTCATCTATAAGATGAAGACAAGAACAGCGCTCTCCGTGTCGGTTGGCACAAAGTGAGAAAGGCACCCAGAACATGCTAAGTGCTCAATAAATGTGATAACTCATTATGATTAACATCCCGTCTTGCAGTCCAGAGACGGACCAGAGAGACGTAGCTTCCCTGAAGGAGGTGTGTGTCCCGAGAGCTCCCGTCACCCCTTCCGTTCACATCCACAGGCAGCAATGCAATGGCAGCAATGCAGTGGCAGCTCAGCACCCTCCTTAGAGGGTGGGGGGAGCTCCATCTGAACTTTAAAAAGCCGAAGCGGTGACCTCTCTACTTCTGAATGTAGAAGACCAAATTTCCTAGTCACAGAGACCTGCCTCCCTCTAAAGATTTAACTTGTTACTTTGATCTTTTAATCAACGTTGGGGGGACATTTTGTGACATCATAATGGCAGACATGATGGCTACCAGCAGGCATTCCACTCGCTCTCCCAGGTCCTGCAGCACCCTTGTATTTAAGCAGAGGCATGGACTGTGGGCAGTGCTCACATTGGATACTTCCAGAAAGAATGCAGAAGACTCCCCTTGAAAACTGCTCGTGTCATCTTTTTCTATCTTAGCAAATGAGCAGGAGCTATGAGCAGAGAAAGCAGCAAGGGGTAGAGACCCTGTCAGCCTCGTTCCCCGACCGAAGATCCTGCTCAGCTGAATGGAAGGTGCAGCTTGATTGAGGCATCTGTGGCCATGATGTTGACAGCCACCAAGATCTGGACGTGTTTGTTATTGCACACAAGCCTAGATTTCCTGACTGATGCAGCCAACACCAAGATCTCTTCTTTCTCCAAGGAAGGAAACTTTGGTCTTTCAGTTCTTTAAATGTCACCTTGGTCTAAAATCCTCTGGTCACGTTAGGAGAAAGTAACTGCTTGGTCAAAAAATGAGAGCATTGAGGAGCAGGACTAGTGTGTGGCCCAGGACTCAGGCTCTTGTTCAACACTGCATTGGAAATAAGTCCATTTGTATATGTGTGTGTGTGTGTGTGTGTGTGTGTGCCTAATAGATCCAATCACACGCTTGATACTCCGTTTATTATTCAGAATCACGCAAATGGTTTCAACATCAGCTACTCCGTCCCAATTAAAATTAAACTATTTGTATGACATGCATATTTATACAATCATCCCCCTGACTAGCTGTAGTCATGTGCATAGGCATCACAGGTAAATCCTGTATTGTCTGAACAAAACCCAGGGAAGGGGAGGACGGGCCAGCGTTGGGAGCTGGGGATACAGCCTCCATTAAGCAGGGAGTTAATTTAAGTTTTAAAAATGGATTTCCAACAGCCGATACATGGCAGATTTAATAACCTGACATTTTCTGTCTCTCTTCCTAGCTCGTCCACTCAACTTTGACTGGACCTGTTGCGGATGATATGATTGCCATTGTGTGCCCCCTCTGGCATTATTTAAAAAAGCGAATCCCTAATCCCTGCTTAATTTTATGAACTGTCAAAATGATTCTAAATATCTGCGCTGTTTGCATTTTCACCTCGGGACAGGAGTCCAGAGGTACAGATTGGGTGTACAACAGTGGACTTGAGGCAATTTTCATCTCTTAATGCCTGTAGCGTGAGAGGCTGAATTTGTAATAATCACCAGATTATCTCTAAAGATCACTCTGTTGTACCTGCAAAATGGTTCTGCAGGAAAATGCAAAAGATACGGGGAAAGTAATTGATGAGACACAGGAGATGATTGCTCTTCCTAATCCCTGATGGAAGAAAAAAATCGCACCCAGACAAATGTCAGTAATTTCTGCTAAATGCTGTTTGGAATTTGCAGTGGCAAAAATGGTTCAGGAGTCCCACATGGCCTCCTGTCCCTGCCAGCCGCTCACTATGCTGGGGCCCCAGGGCTGAGGGTCGTTCCCAAAATAGGTGCAGCCCCACACAAGTTGAAGGCGAGCTGCCACTTCAGAACAATGGAATCAGACCAGGCCGGGAGCTGGGCTGGCACGTTTCTCGGACCTGATTCTTTCCCTTTGCCTTTCTCTCTCCCTGCTGGGGACAGGCAGCCTGAGGAGGAAGATCACGGTTGGCCCCCGATGTGATTCAAGATGACAGTGTGACTTGGGTAAAGGACACGGTGTCCCTCTCCTGACCTCTTCCTGCACCTGAGAGTGGAAGGAGCCCTCTGATGGTAGCAGCGAATGCTCTCACAGCGGCACCTGCCAGGAGAGGGACTGCGCCTGCTCTCTGCTGCGATCTGAACCAGACCCTGGCTCACTTGGTGGGAAGGTGCCAGAGAGCCAAGGTGCAGGGCCGCGCTTGCCCCTTCTCCCACCCCAGACCATTCTGCAATCTTGGGAAAGATGACAAGTTTGTGTACAACGAGGCAAGAAAACGTTTTGTGTCTAGGAAGATCCTACCTTTCCTTCCCGCCAACAAACTTGTGGTTTAAAGGTGCCTGAGATGAGTGAGATGAGTCCTGACCCCCAAGGCAGAGGGGTGGCAGCTTTGGGTAATAGGATACTCTTGGAGGCTGAGGGTTCCAGATGTAAACTCCTTTCTATCTTGAATCTTGAGGGTAGCAAGAGGGAGTTTTGAAAGACATTGATTCTGTTTCAGGATTGAGTTTAGAGTCTGGATTAGGCACTTGTTAAAAAAAAAAAAAATCACTTATCCAGACAAGAGTCCTCTGTTTCTCAAAGAAAACGCCAGTCAGTTGCCAGTTCTGATGAGCTGACCAGACCAAACCCAAGCCCACCTGCCATGGCAGTATGGCTCTGTCCCTGGGCAGGAGATTGGCCGGGGTCCTGGTGGGCACAAAGCAGAACACAGACCCTGGTCTTAACGTATCTCACGTCTTCCGGGTGGTTGCTGTGCCCTTGCCCGGCTGGCTTGTTTTCATCCGGGGACTTTCGGGTTGTTCGTTAGGTTTTCCTTGCTAGATATTTGGATGGCAAAGTCTTTGTGGGTGTAAGGTAAGATGGACCTCAAAAAAGCCAAAGGTGGGAGTTTTCTGAGAAAACTGGTGGAGCGAGTGTTCTCGAACTTTCCTTTTTTAATACCCTACGATTTGTTGATTACTAAGCTAATCCTCTTCGTAGGATGCTCTTTTATGGAAGGAAAAAACATATCACTTCGACATCCATGCAGAAGCACAGCTTCCAAGTTCAATGCTAGATTACACCTGAAGGCCAATCCTTACAGTTGCTGAAAACACCGTAGTTTATAAAGGGCTTGTAAAACACCATACGTCGCGCCTGCAGAGTGGCTGAACATCATTTTATTGACTAATGAAACATTTTAAATAACATTAATAAAAGTTAGTATTTAATTGCATTAGTAATTTTTAACATTCCACACATATTAAGGGAATGAAGGAGGGAGGAGGGCTGTGAGCCAGACACTGAGCATGTGCCTTATGTAATTCGTAGCCACACATGGGCTGGGTCTTATTGTTATGCAATAGCTTAAGGAAAGGAAGCTGAGGGAGACAAAACCCTGGTTTGACTCAGGTCACACCCACGGCAAACGACAGAGGCAGAGCACCGGCTCAGGTCCAATTGAAGTAATTTTTACCACACATGATCTTGGCTGGCTTTAAAACTATGTGTCCTTTGCAAATGACGTAGCCGTCCCCTATAGGATCTGCTGTTTGCAAAACCTTTCCGTCCTTTTACAAAGTAAATCGCTGCCTCGATGTCCTGATGTCCTAACACTTAGCTGGGATAATGAGGACTCGTGCTTTATCCAAAACACAGAAAAAAACTAGAAACCAAAACAACCTGGAAAGAGAGTCGACTGTGAGTCGTCATCAGAGAACACCAGACCCTTTCTTTTCAAAGAAGGCGATCTCTACATCCTCACATGGGGACGTGTGTGCATATTTTGTGCTGCAGGAGACTTGGGTGAACATATGGGCCCATAAATCATGAAATATTGATCGTGGATTGAAACTCTGAAGCAGGTTCCATGACACATGGGTTTGTTTTGTTGGTCCAAAGTGTTAAGGAAAATACCAGAGGCGCCATGTTAACATTCATCCCCTTCTCTCCTTGGTTAGCAGGTGAGCGCTCCCCCAACTCACATATCCGCAGCTTCATGAATTATTCATCAAAAGAGCTAAAAAGTCAATCCAATCTGGTGAGATACAGTAGTTCTCGTGGCTTCCAAACTTTTAAATAATGAATGGTTTCATCGCTTCCCAGTGGAAATGGGAAAAGAGGAAATGTCTGGAATCGAGTCCCACCGGGCCACGGAGGCGACGTCGTCGTCAAGAGCCATTGTCATTTTTAATAATGGCAGCTCCAACCTATTGTATCGTCACTGCCACCCTCGAGAGGGACCATTCCAGTGAGGCAAGGAGAGGTGACTTGAAAAGGGGGCTTTATGGGATCAAATATTGCCTGGAAAAGTACTCTCATGTACAGGGCAGGGTAGGGCAGGAGAACACAGCCACAGTGTCATGTTGGACTGTGGAAAACATGTGCCTTTTTGTATCCCTGAGTCTTCTGAAGAAAAAGGCACCTTTCTTTATTCCGAACTCTCTAATCATGATGGGGAACTTAAAACAGAGAGAGAAGAGGCAGAAATGACTGGCGTGGTGGTTGGATTGGGCTGATTATTGTCAACAGTGGGACCCAGCGCCCAAAGGGAAGCATTTAGCAGGTAATCATAGGGGGGAGAGCAAACAAACGAAAACTCAGAAATAACTGGCTGACTCAGGGGGGAGATGTGGTAGTAAAAGTGCGATTGAAGAAATGTACGACAGAGCATGTGCTGAACCGGGCCGGTGGGTGAAGACCCATGGGAACCGGACCAGAGATCTCCACCCACATAGCTTCAGAGAGCTCCGTGGAGCCCGTTCATCTCTAGGTGGGAGCACCCAGGAAGTCTAGAGCCAGGGTGGGCTCCACACTAGGATTGCCGGACAAAGTACAAATCCCCAGTGACACTGGACTTCAAACAAGCAACATAGTTTTAAGTACTGGTGTGTCCCAGATACTGTTTGAGACCCACAAAGAAAACATTTTACTGTGTGGTTTTCCAACATTCTGATTTAACTGGGCATCTACTTAAATTTTCATTTGCAACCTGACCCTAGGCCTAGGAGTTGTTCCAAGTTGCACAAGTCCTTAGCGAAAGTGCCTGACATGCATATAACTTGGAGATTTTTAAATATCTGTCCCCATTGCAGTCCCTCCCTCCTTGCCTGTCTTCCTCCCTCTTTTTCTTTCTTTCCTCGGGTTTTCTGGGTGGGCATTTCTGGTTCATAGCTGAGTCACCCCAGCCCTTCTCTTGGCAGAGCCCAGGTCTTCCGAGGAGAGTGCACGTGTGCAACAAGCACCGGCTGCATCTGTGTAACCTGAGGGTCTGCTTGCCGCTGCTGTGTCCTATAGATACAGTGAGATACAGGACGGTTGTGTCTGGGCTGAACACGTGCAGAGCTTTCTTCTTTTCATGACTCCCTAAACCACGCGGTCTAACTGCTATTTACAGATCATTGACATGGCACTGGGTGTTACAAATCCCCTGGAGACAAAGCACACCCGAGAATGTGCCTAAAGGATAAGCCAATGCCATCCCATTTTATGGAAGGGGCATGAGGTATCCTGGCAGAATTCTTCTCCCAAACAGAAAGGCGCCCCTGTACCCAGTGGTTAAAATGAAATGCTCAAGTAGAATTCAGTCCGTCCGTCTGTCCGTCCGTCCGTCCATCCATCCTTCCATCCTTCCCTCCTTCCCTCCTACAACCTCATTCTTGGAAGAACAATGCTTTGGCTCTGCTCAGGGAGAAGCCTTGCCCCATGTTAAGGGGTGTCTTTGAAACAGTTGTCATGCTCTGGGGCTGGGAGGCTTGGGTCTTGGGGAGTGACCAGGCTCCTGGGGACCTGCCTGGGGGTGTGAGGAGGCTGGTTTCCACGTGAGTCCCCGCTCTCTCCCTCTCTCTCCTTTTGCCATTTTTCCTTTTTCCTCATGGAACCTCCCCTCCCTCCTGGGCTGACATTCACACGTTCCTCTCTGTTGCCATCTGCGGCGTGGGCCCTGTGATGCCTGTCACCTGTGCCGGGTGGTGGCCTCCTCCCCTCCTCTGCCTTCCTCGTGGGCCTCTGACCGCAAGGGCTGCGCGGCTGGCCTCCAGCACCACTTTCTCAGCGGAGCGCTTCCTCCCTGCAGGCGGCTCTGGCAAGTTGTTTATCTCTCACCAGGATAGTGACGGAGGGAGATAGCATCAGTGAGCCTCTATCTGTCTGGGCACAGATGTCTGCCTCCCTGGCAGCCTCTTCATGGCCCCGCTGAGCCTCACCTTCCAGAAGCCTCCTCCGTCCTCCCCCAGGCCCCTCCGTGCCTCTGCAGCTGATCCGTGCCGACCTGGCCCGGCAGGACCTGCGGCTGCCCTGCACCAGGGACACTGCAGAAGCCGGGGAAGGTGGCCCTCCGACCTCTAGTCAGGGCTGACATGCTGCTTTCTGCTGTGTCGCAGATTAGGAGGGGACAGAAGGGGGGTCCTGGGGATCCCAGATGGTAATCAGGATAGGGGCTCCTGGGAGGAATGCAAAGGAAGAGAGAGTTGGGGTCCCTGTGTGGCTGATTTCAAATGCCCTGGGCAGGTGGCCTGGGTACCAAGCCCAACAGAACTTTCTGCGGTGCTGCCTCACAGGCTAGCCACCAGCCACCTGCAGAAACTGGGCCCCGAGGGACTGAAGAATGAGATTTTAAACTTGATTTATTTTAATTCATTGAAATTTGAATTCAAATGACCACAAGCAGCCAGTGATGAACTAGTGGGAAAGCGCAGCTCGGAGATGGCGCTTTCCTGTGGAAGGCTCACCCTCTGACTGGAAGCCAGCTTTCCCCACCCCTGAGAATCCTGAGTGGCCGTGGGCTTGTTTGCTCTTAGCTCCTTCGTTCAGATTCGCTGTCCTCAAAGTGCAATTGGTCATCTTGCCCAAACTTCCTCGGGGTGTGTTGAGGGAAGCCCGTGAAAGAGCTGGTCTCAGCTGGAACCCTCAGCGGAAGCCTGTCCACTCGGGCACAACCTAGCTGTGGGATCCCCATGCCACTCTCCTCAGGGACCCCCATGACTGAGATGCTGTCACACGTGCAAAGCTCAGGACAGACACCAGGTCCTGCTGCTGCTGCCTGGCAAAACTTATGACGGCCTTTTCACCAAACCCAAAGAGATGACATGGTGACACAGGAGGAGAGCATTTGGGTGCCTGAACAACCTGAGCTTTAGACCCAAACCACCAAACCGTGGGATGGCTGTGGGCAGGTGGCACAGCCTCTTGGTATCCCATTTCCTCACATAGGAAATTGAGTCCCCCCCGGCTCCCGGCATTGAAGCTGTCAGTAGGAATGACTGTAGTGTCACCTTGGTGCCCAGGTTGATACCAGCCCCCGCATGGCCCCCAAGGACACATGCGGGAGAAGGGGGCAGTCTTTGAACGCCTCATGAAGGGCGACTGGGAACCTGACAAAGGCAGGTCCTGTAGGTCTGATTGCAGTCTTTACTGAGAGCAAAGAAACTCCGTCTGTTTCCAAACCTCTGTCAAATGCCGTGACGTTTCTAGACTTAAGTCACTCACCTCCACCGGGTTTATTTACACGCAGCAAAGCAAAGTTTCCGGCTTTTAAGGAAAGAGGCTTTTAAAATCATATTTAAAAGACCTCAAAAGGTTTCCTAGACATCAAACAGCCCTTAAAATAATATTTTGATGATTTAATTGCAAATAAATCAAGAACATGTGGATAAAATTTCAATCAAAATACCCATGACTTTTCAAAGGCGGGGACAGGACAGGAGGACTTGGGGTAATGCACTTGGGTTTTTATTGAACCCAGAGCATTTGAGAAATGCACGGGGCAGGGCTCAGTCGGAGTGGGGCACAGGCTGCCCTGCTTCTTTTGTTTACACCAAAGGAAATCTTAGCCAGGAAGGGTGTTTTCAGCTTTCATCAGATCTTATTTGGAATGACGGGCAGCATCAAGGCCCTCGAGGTCCTGTGGATTCTCCGCAAACTGGAAGGGAGCACTGAGGTCCGGCAGAGTGGGCTCTCCAGGCCATTCGGTTCCTCAAGTCTACAGGGAGGACCGGGCACTTTGGCCACTGCCCCATCAGCAGGTGGAGAGATGAAATCACCCTCAGGCTGTGACTGAAGGCAGACATGCAAGGGGAGGGGACCCAGGGGTCATTCTAGGCTTGCACAAGCAGGTGCACACAGCGTCGCCCTGGCCCACGCACCCCCAGATGCACCGGCATATCACACATGGCCAGAGAAGGAAGGGGATTGGGGGGAAGGTGTCCCTGTGCTGCCCCTGGTCCCAGGCTGTGTCCTCCACTCCTCCCGTGAAGGCAAGTCAGCGAGCTGGTGTGGGGACCCAGGAGTCCTTCCACCCGCCTCCTCCCTCTCCTGCCCCTTTCTCACCCTCCCATCCCTTTCTCGCTCCCTTCCTCCCCCGGCTCCCTCGTCCTTCTTTCCCTTCTACTCTCCTTTGCTTCTTACAGAGCCACTCCCAGCACACCACGGCTTCATGATGCATCCTGTTCCAATCAATCTCAAATGCCCTTCTGTGCTCAGGAGAGGCCCAGGCTCCTGCTCCTGCTCACCCCCACTGTTCGCGCCGGCGGCCCATCTAGCAGTTGATGACTGCGGCCGGTGGCCTGGCACGCCCGTGCACGTGGGAAACCACAGGTTCGGTGACCGTGGCTGTGTCTGAGGCTCCCAGCAGTGAGGCTGAACAATTGGACTCTCTCCGTGAGGAGCGACCTGTGTGCACAATGGACTGAAGAGGGCTTCAAGGAGGGACAGGGGAGCTGAACAGCTAACAATAGGCTTACAGCCATCACAACGGCCCCA
This sequence comes from Urocitellus parryii, assembly GCF_045843805.1. Lineage (NCBI taxonomy): Eukaryota > Metazoa > Chordata > Mammalia > Rodentia > Sciuridae > Urocitellus > Urocitellus parryii. The sequence continues at coordinate 7,950,576 of NC_135536.1, forward strand.
CGGGGGCCTCGGGGGCCCCACCACACATCCCTGCTCGGCTGGGTTGGTCACAAGAGCACAGGATTGAAGGCCTCACCCCTGGGTCAACATCCAGGTCCTTTTCAGCCCTGGGTCACCAGCAGGGTCAGTGAGTTCTCCAGGTGTCTGACGAACAGTTCTCCAAGGTCCCGAAGGAAAATTCATTTTACTTTTTAAATTTATTTTTTAAGTTATTTCTACCTGATACATACATAAAAATATAAAAGTGGTACTTATAGAGGGGTTACCATGTGCTATTTTGGTGCATGTACACCTTGTGGAATGTTTAAATCAGATTAACCATATCCACCTCCTCAAATATATAAAAATTTTTTTCTAAAATCTTTTTTTGACATTCATTTTTTAGTTTTAACTGGATACAATATCTTTATTTTATTTATTTATTTTTATGTGGTGCTGAGGATCGAACCCAGGGCCTTGCACGTGCTAGGCGAGTGCTCTACCGCTGAGCCACAACCCCAGCCCTCATTTATAATTTGTGTGTGTGTGTGTGTGTGTGTGTGTGTGTGTGTGTGTGTGGTGAAAACATTTAAAATCATTTTTTCTTCCTTTTTAGATTATTCAGCACATTGTAGTTACCTCTGGTGGCAAAGTAGCACTGGGGACCCTCTCAGGGTTGTCTAACTGTAAATTAGTTCTCAAGAATCAACCCCTTCCCAGCCTCTACCCTCAAATTCCTTGAGATCGACCTTTGTAGATTCCCTGGATCATGCGGCGCTTCGTCTCCAGGGACTTGTTTATTTCACTTCATATAATAATCTCCAGTTCCCTGTTGACACACACATGGAGGGGAATTTTGGAAAACATGCCCCACAGGTTCATTTGGTGGCCATGTTTGAAACAGGACCCTGCACAATTGCCAGCTGCCATTACTTTCACATGTGCTGTGGCCATGTGTCTCACTCTGCTCACCCTCCTCTAGTGGTCCTCTGTGAGGTCCAACCATCAGATCCCTGGACATGACAAGAAGAAGACCGTGGGCATTGTGGGTGGGAGTCAGCCAGCTGAGAGGCTTGAAGACTGCAGAAGGTGGGCATGGAGGTGGCTAGGAGAGCTCCTGATATGTAGCCATGGCGATGACGGGGAGGATAGGAGGCCTGGGCTGGTCCAAGTCCTCAGGTCTGCTAAGGTCTGGGGGACACTTGACACACCATGAGCTTATCCTGAGTGCTGTATTCACAGTTGTTGCGACCCTGAATCAACGTGTTTTTCTATCTCACTGGTTAAACAGTATCTCCAAGTTGCTTTGTTAGTCCTGGGCGCCCATCCAAGGATGATCTGTGTGAGGTCCAGTCTCATCCACACATTCTAAGAAAATTCACCTGGAAGGTAGTGCAACTTCTTCCTACCTGGATGTCATGGTGTCTTGTCACTGAACCCAAGGATCTGCCTTCTCTCACCACCTCCCCAGCTGGATCATAGGCTCAAGAAGGGCAGGGAATGACATGGAGAGGGGACAGAGATGAGCGTGGGACCATCCCAGCTCTGTGTTTGAGTAAAGACTTCTGTTCCTAGACTTCCCATCGGCCTACCCATGGGCATCGATACCTCACCATGGAAACCCAAGACATTGCAAGAGACTATGTCCCCAGGTCCCATCTCTTGGGTTCGTTTGCTCTCCTCCCCCAGGCCCGCTGCAGATTCTGCTCTGTGGTGCCTGAGGAAGATGCTCTGTCAAACTTCCCCCAGTGTGACGGGCAGGGCAGGACAGAGGAGGCTGAATATTGGGTACCAGAACACAGAGACATAGAAGGCATGAGTTCTGGGCTTCTGCAACATGACGGACCATGGTTCATGGTAACATGTTAAATAGTTTAGGAAGCACTTCAAGAGAGGATATCAGACGCCCCAACATGAGGAGATGACAAGGTGAGGGAGATGCTAGCCACCCTTGATCTTGACACGCTGTGGGCTTGGGTTGAAATGTCAGTGTACCCCGTAGATGTGTGCTTCTTACTCGGCAGTCAGAACTCGAGATCACTTTCCTGTCCTCATCCCTTCCTACGCAGCCCTCTCACCCACTCTCTCTTTTCTACAGGACATCCAACCTGTCTGCCTGTCTTCTGTCTTTTCTGTCCTAGAATTCCACGAGGAGGGACTGCAAAGGGCGCAGATATTCTGGCTTCTCGTGTCTCCACCATGGTTTTGAGGTTCGCCCGCAGTGCTTGAATATGGGCCATTGTGTTTTTTTGCTGTTTGGTTTTGTTTTCTTGATTGACAGAAAGAAGGCTGCTCTAGAGCTTTGTTTCCTCATGTCCAGAGTTAGTAACACCCACCTCTAGGGACAGTCATCGCCCTGAGACAGTTAAATGAGTGACTACTGCGCCCCAAGGGCTTAACAGGAGAAAGGAAGGAGCTGTTTGAAGCTGTGTCTTCTCTCTTTCTCTCCAGAGCTGTTTTGATAATAGTGATGGAAGGGAGACCATGAGGAGTGGGAGGCTGGACCTCGCACCCTGGGGTCTCCTTAAGTTCATGCAGCTCTTGAAAAAATGTAGCCCCTTGTGACATTTACAGTGAACTTGAAGGCAGGAATTACTGTCACACCCAGTTCACAGATCTAGAAACCTGAGCCATAGCTGGCCTCAGTGACTCACCCAGGCTGCCCAGGGGGGTCGGCCAGATCCCAGGAGCCTGGACAGCACCCTTGCTCAGACTCCCCACCCTTCTATTGCAGGGGTGGGGAAGTGCAGCTAGGGTCCCTGGGTTCAGAATCAGGGCCACAGACATGGTGAGCAGGCCCTGGCCAGTTCAGAGTCTCCTCAAACAGCGGGGTGGAGCCATGACCCTCACTCTTTGCAGACTGTCCTCTGAAGATTAAAAAAATGAAAAAGGAAAAAGACCCTCCTGCCTTTCCGAATTCATTTCTTCCTGGCCCAGGTTCTCCCTTCAATTCTTGGTTGAAGTTTCAAGCTGTGATCGCGACAGGTCAGAGTAGAATTTGTAAGATGACTTTCTGCCTCTGAGAGGCTCAGGCCCCACAAGGTAAAAGAAAAAAGATTTCAGCGCCTCGTGCCATGCCGACTCCTGACGGTGGTCCCCAGGCCTCGCCTGACACTCTCACTTCTTGTTCTTGTGCGGTCCCTCTGCTCCATGTCACCCTCTGCCCATTCACGTGCTTGTCTAAGCCTCTGTGTGCCTCAAGCACCCTCGGGTGCACCTGCCCCCGGCTCACCTCCCTCCACCACCAATCTTGCACTGAAGTCTCTGATGTCGCTCAAGGGGCCCCAGGGTCTCTCCACAGTGGCAATGCCACATTTTGACTGACAGTTTTCTCTGCTGCAGCTCAGACCTTCCAAATGGCTCCCTCCAGATGCTGGGGGTATTGGTCTGGTGTTGGCCAAAGACAACGCGACTGTTTACCCCCACATACTCGCCGCTGCCTGGCCAGGCCTCTGACCTCTGACCTGTGGCTCTGCCCCTCAGCTTCAGTGTCCGCCCCCAGTTCTAGTTGATGCTTTGACCACTCAGGTTGGCTTCTCCAGCTCGGCAGCCTCGAGCCAGAACTTGATCGCTGATACTGGGACCCAGGGGGATGGGTTGCTCCCCGGTTTCATGCTGGCTCATTGGGACTGGGTCAGCTCCTCCTGGCTGAGATCTGGCCCCGGTTCTACTCTCCCACTCATTAACCACATGCCCACCCCAGGCCTGCTCCTCTGTATGTGATGAACTATGGAATAGGTTTGATTTTTTATATATATATATTCTGGAAAATGCCATGGGTGAGCCACATGTTTGGAAGGACTTCGCTCTGCTCTTATATCCTTCTAAACAGCTGAATATTTGGAAGTTGTTTTCTTCAAGTGACTTCAGGAAAGTTCAAGACCCAAGATGAGTTTTTAAAACCAGCCTTATGTGATCTCTAAGGAGGAATCCTTAGCAATGACTAAGACAACCAAACCCAAAGTGTGCACAGCCCTGAGGGACAGTGAAATGGCAGATGCTATCACACAGCCCCCCAGAGAGGCCAAGAAAGCTTTGGGTTTTTCTTGCTGGAGGAAATGGGACCCGGGCAGAGGAAAGGATGCTTTTCCCAGGAAGATGAAGACGTTTAGGCTTTAGCAGGAAGGGAGACGCCGGGGACTTGGCTTCTGTCTTCAGAGATGAAAGACCAGGTTCCAGTCTTCTCTATAACATGGAAGCAGGTTTGACCCCAAGGTCGTGGGGCAGTGGACGGGTGGGCCTGCTGGTGGCCGGCACCCACTCTGGTAGGAGAGGCTTCGTAGCAGACAAAGCCCCCCTTCCTTTATTAGGCGTGGGGAAGCCCCTCTGCTGGGTTCTGACCAGAGGGAGAACCTCCCTTCTCTGGTTGTGCATTTTATAGGAAGAGACTCAACTCTGCCCAGAGAATGTGAGCACACGCAGTGCTGGAGATCACTCCGGCCAACACCTGCTCCAACAGCAGAGTCATGCAGAGTGCTGTGTGCATGAGCTGTCCATCACCGCAATCAGGGCTGGCGTTGGATGTTCTTGTGACCCCAGAACTCATGCTGACATTTAGTGCACAATGCGACAGGGAGGGAGTGGGGTCAGAGAGGAGGAGGACCTGTGAGCAGTGTTAGTGCCCTGTGGCATGGGTCCTGGGGTGGGCTCACTCTCCTTCTCTCTCTCTGGCTCTTCTGCCTCATGAGGGCACAGGTTTCTCCCCTCCCAAGGACACAGCAACAATGTGCCACCTTAGAAGTAGAGACCAGTGCTGCCCAGACCCCAGAGCCTGCCAGCTCCTTCAGCTTGGACCCCCAGCCTCCAGGGCTGTGGGACACATATTTCTGTTCTACAAATCACCCATTCCTTGGTATCCTGTTGTAGCAGCAGAAAATGGTCCCATCTTGAGAACTCCAGTGCCTAAGAGTCACGGGGAACACGTATGTGCACAGTGCCGGATCTCGCGTGACCTCACACAGCAAGCACATGGTAGTTTACAGGTAAACAAGCTTGCAGGCGACCTGGACATCAGCCAGGCCACTTCCCACTGTGACGAGGGTGCTATGACGAGGGTGAGGAAGACGTGCTAAGGGTCAGGCAGTGAAGGAGCCGGGGTCAGGACAGACCCACTAAGGCTGAGGGGGTCAAAGAAGGCACCTCTGGAAAGAGACCACCACACTGAGACCAAAGGCAGGATGGCAGCCACGGAGAGGTCCCTCACTAGGCAGGAGGCTGCAAGAGCGCTATCCCCAGGCAGGACAGAGCCAGCCTCGCTGCAGCGTGAAGGTCAGTGGGGCTGGAGGACAGTGTTCTTATGGGGGCTGTGGGACGGGGTGAGGAGGGGCTGACTCATGAGGCTCTCGGGAATCGAGACTGTTGGGCTGTGATGGAGTGAGCTCTCCGTCAGGGGAGGAGTGTCAGGAGAGGCTGCCAGAGCCCTGCCCAGGGACGTCCAAGGGGGATGTAGTCATTAGGTGTGGATCCGTGGAAGGCCCTTGAGCCCTGTCTAGCTGGGCCACAGGGTTCTCTCATCCAAGGCTCAGCCACATTCCACGTCCCTCCTCTCAGCAGATCTGACGGGTGTTCTTGGCATATATGGAGGGGCAGTTGGCGTGGGGAGGGGTGCAGTGCCAAGCCGGCCAAGGAGGGCAAGGAACTCAGAAGATGGGCACAGGGCTCATCAGAGCTGGGCGATAACAGTGGCTGGGATGCTACCTGGCACGGCCAACCCGACACCAGAAATAAGTGAACAGAAAAAGACGATCGTCTCCCGGGCATGTGCTAGCCCTGCCGTTCCTCCTCACTGACTGAGGACCCTAGAGGATGCTCGCAGGCTGGAGAGCCAGCAGTGTCCCTGAGCCATCAGAAAGCCCTGCCTGCTGGACCAGCACTTTGGTAAGAGGCTGGTGTCCATCTCCTGTGTGACTGTTCTCCTGAACGCAGATGACGACAGAAGCTCCCGGTAATTTTTTTGGCACAAGTTGCTCCGTTTTCTCAGGGAAGAAGAAAATGGCAGAATGGGGTTGAAAGTGGAATTAGACTGGGGAGAGACGGCTCGTCACAGTCACTTGATCTTGAAGATGCCCTAAGAAAATTTCCACCAAGAATATCTCGAGAACCCAGCTGACCGTGGAATGAAATGTAAAGGGCTAGTGGGGGCCTCACCTATACGCATTTCCAGATACCTGCTTGCCTTTGCCCGCCATCAACTGACACCTGGCCTGGGGACATCAGGCCACATCATCCGACCGTCCCGGAGCTCTGAGTTTTCACCTGCTGAGCTGGGACGGGGGTGGCCACCCTCAGTGAGAGGTTGCAGGCAGGTAGGGAGGACCCCAAGGCCTGCACATCCAGTCTGCTGCCCACATCTCCTCGCCCTCGGTGGGCTTTCTGGTTCCATTCTGGTTGGAGAAAGAGTCCAATCCAATGATCACAAAACCCTGCTGGGCTGGAGGTCAGTGCTCACAGTATTGTCAGGGAACTTGAGACTTGGGTGTTTAAAATACAGCCCAGGTCGAGTGAAGAGCTCATCCGTTTTCAACCAAAGCTTGCCTGAGGCCAACACCCACTTCTCCTGGTCACCACACCGCCCCTCAGAGCAGTGTGTGGGGCACCGTCTGCTGAGTCGGGCCTGGCCTCCTGGAATCCGCCCGCCCCTCGGCAGCCCGTCTCGAAACCTCCTCCAGCCATCTGCTGAGACCTGGAGGGCTCTGGTCTCCTCTCTCTTTTGCGGTCTCCTGGGAGGGAAGGCTTGGTAATAACCACACTAATGACAGAGCGCTAACTGAAGACCCCGTCACCTCCTGGTTTCCTCCCTTCCCATGGCCCGTGTAATGAAGCCAGGCGGGCGCTGGGGGAGTAATCAGATCCAGCCAGGGTTAGCTAAGAGGTGGTTTGTGGTCAGGTGCCCGGCAGATGGGTTCAAGTTACCTGCCTTTAATTTAGTGTAATTGGGGAGCCGGAGGGCCCCAGCTTGGGCCCTGGAACCCTATGGCTCGGGCTGTCAGCCCTGGAGGACAAGGGGCCTGGGCCCAGGGGAATGGTGCAGGGAGAAGTGGGAGGGCAAGGGACCAGATTTGGGGGTCTAAACGACCCTGAGACCCTCAGCCTCTGAGGATAGCTTCTAATCACGAGGCTGGGTCCTGGTGAAGAGGCTACCGGGACTTCTCTCCAGGTGAGAAAAATAGTTGAAATCATGAAGGGTGAGATTTGGTCACAGTTCTCTCTCTTCTGGTGTTTTTTTTTTTTCCTCTTTGGTTCTATGCACAAGCACATGTTTCCAAATGCCTGCTTACATTCTTAAAACTTGCTAGATTTTAGTGGGTGCTTCTAGCACGAGACTTAAGTGTTCTCCATGAACGAGCTTAGAAAATGTTCAAATGACCACCATGGGGTGGAGGATTACCGCCTGCAGTCGGCAGCTGCTGCGCGTGCTGATGGTGAAAGAGGGGGACCGGCCTGCTGATGATCAGGTGGCATCTTATTCCATTTCTGTTGCTGTAACAGAATACCCGAGGCTGACTCGTTTATAAAGAAAAGAGAGGTTTATTCTGGTTCATCATTCTGGGGACTGAGAAGCCCACAATCAGGTGTCCACATCTAGTGAGGGCATCACGCAGCTTTAATTTAAGGAAGAAAATAAAATGGCAAGTGGACGTGTGTGGAAGAGAAGAGGTGAATGGATTCTGGTCACAGCTGAGCCATTCCCACAGGACAGCACCCATCCATCAGGGAGGGCTTCACCCCAGGATCCAAACACCTCCCACCAGGCCTGACCCCCCAGTACTGCCACATTGAGGAATTAAGTTTCCAACACATACAATTTTGGAGGACACTCAAGCTACAGCACATGGCTTCTCCTGTCAAGCTGGACTCTGTTCCTGACCTCGTGATACTATCCCCCCTCAATCTGTCCAGCCCTCTGCCTCTGCCAAGCATGCAGGCATGTGTGTTACCTCCTTTCACAGTGCTATGGGCTTCCTCCCTCCCCAGCAAGTCCACCACTACTCTGTCCCTGGTCTCCGCATGGTGACTTATTCATGCAAATTCACACCCTGAGCCTGGACTTTGCCTGTGCTTGGTTCATACCTGGTACATACTATATGCTTAGTAAACACCTGCTGGGTGAATCACGGAGCCAGAATGACATGATTACCGGGACATGGCTCTCCCATCAATAACTCCTTCACAGACTGGAGAGAAAAACGATGCTATAAACACACCTCCCACTCCCGGATGGTAAATTTTACAGAGCTGTCAGTCAAAGGGGTCGTTGGGAGGATTCATGAACCTGCCCTGAAAGCCAGTTGGGGGGCTTCCATGGCAAGGGGAGCCTGTGTCAGCAGCGTTCAGTGAACTGCTGGCTTCTATTTCCCACCAGAACATCATTTCCAAGAACAGAAGGTGGGGGTGCCTCCAACCTTGTGCAATCTTAGCCGCTGGCCCGTGCCTGGCTGTGCCCTGGCTGCCCAGACTAGGCGGGTGCCTGAAGAAAGAAAAACAAGGGCTGAGATGAAGAGAAGAGGCGTTGAAATGTCACCCCAGAGCTTCCTGAGGGCTTCTGAAGGGCGGTCTGAGTTATTCTGCATTTATTCTAAGAAGTGCTCTCTGACGAGCATCTGGGAGCAATCTCATTCCTACCTGCTGGAGATCCGCAAGCCGCAGCTCTCAGGGTGGGACTGCAGGCTGGGAAGTGTCACCGTGTGAGGAGACAAGGGGCTTTGAGGGGTCACTGCGGAAGGACCTCCATGAATGGGAAAAGGTAGTCATCTGGTCAACCCTCGACCTGGGTGGTCCTCAGTCTCCACATCAGCAAAATGAGCCCCCCAAAGCACCCAGTGGGTTGGCGTGACTCTCAAATGACACACTGCACCCGAGGACTCTACAGACCCGAGGGGCCGGCCAAGGTGCCGATTCCTCAGGGCAAGAGGCGGGAGTCTGTGATTTACTACTGCGTGGTCAGGGCGCCTCCTGTGCCCCTGGTGTGTTAGGTCACCGCCAGGGCCAACCGAATTCTCACATTGGTGTTGTCTACGTTACTTGGTTGGCCACTGAGAGAGCTCGGGCCCCAGACAGTTAAACCATGCTGGGGCCACCTGGTACTTGAAGCACCTCAAGGGCCTTCATAAAACTGCTGGGTGACCACAAAACTAACCACCAGTTCCTCTGCAGCCCAGCCCAGCAGCGTGCACCTGAACCGCAGAGAGAGGGTGACAGAGCAGGGCTGGCTCCCGGTCCCAGGCAGCAGGCAGGCCGGGGCAGCCTGGCCTGTTATCAGCCCTGCACAGAACCCTGGTCAGCCTGCCTGGAAAGTCCCGCAGGGGAGAGGATACTGGGGCTGTGCCTGCTCTCTGTGTGGGGAGACTGTTCCCTCAGGGGCTGCAGGCCTGAAGCCCCTGGGTTTTAAAGAGTCGCAGCCACACAGGGTGAAAGGGACAGCCTTTCCCATGGACACCAGCTTGGAACATGCCTGGTACATACTAGACGCTCAGTAAACACTTCTGGGTGAATCACTGGGTGAGCAAGAAGGGAATGATTACCAGGACTGCTCTTGGGCAGCTGCAGAGAAGAGGAGCCAAGATGTGCTGAGAGGGGCAGTTTCTGATCTTGAGGACCAGCACAGGGCTTGGGCATTTGGGGATGGAGTCTGGACATGCATGGACACCCTCCGTGTCCCGTCTGAGTCTGAGGTCACCCTAAACCTAGCCCTGCCACCCCAGCTCACATCATTCTTAATCATCTCCTGTGTTTCCTTCTTGGCAAAGCGGTGAAGTCTGATGGCGTAGCTGCTATCAGAACTTGACCTTGGGAGTCAGAGCCTGGGCTGGAACCTCAGGGTCAGCACACACCAGCTATGTGCTTTAGGCAGCCCCTCTGGCCCCTTGGCACCCTCCATTCTGTTCTGGTAGGTGAGCGGCTGGGATGTGTCATTTACATTAAAACAAACCCACAAGCCAGCAAACCCAGGAGGCTGAGTTGGCAGTGCACAGGGGCCACGCTGAGATGCCCTGCACTTGTGTGCTCAGGACAAGGATGTGGTAGGAAACATAGGATCACCTGTGCCTGTGAGTTTCCAGGTGGGAAGGGACACTCAGCTGTCCTAGTCCTTAGGGAGCTTTGATCCCCAAATGACTTAGAACTAATAACATAGAGATGGAGGGACAGAGGAGGGCTGCCTGACCCCAAGGCCTAGTACCTGTCCTCCTAGAAGAACATGGCACCCTGTCCTACTGCAGTGGACAGCTTGGGAAGATGAGGGATTCTGGTTAAATCTGTGAAGATCCAGAACTGTGGATCAACAGCCACCAGGAGGAAGAGAGTGAGTCCAGCTAAGGCCTGGACTGGGGGCTTCCCATGCACCGTGCACTGACGCCAAGGGCTCAGAGAGCATCTGCTCACTCAGAGGAAAGCAGGAAACTGTGAGGATGGAGAGGGCCTGGGTTTTGCAGGTGAGGCGGGACTTCAGATGTGCCCTGAATGATGGTACCACACTGACCCTCCAACACAGTGTACTAGAGAAAAGGAGAAGATGCTGGGAAGAGCAAAACCCACAGTTTCCAAACTCTCCAGATCCAGGGGCTCTTGCTGGTACTTGGTGAACTGAAAAATGATGGGCCCCAGACTCTCCCCACGTGACCCTGTATAATAAGCTCTCAGAATCCGTTCCTAGTCTTTACCAGCTTGGCTTAAGGTCATTTTTCATGATGTCACAGGCTCTAGTCCCAAGAGTCAGTGTTCATCTTTCAGAGTGGAAAGTTCAGAGACCCTCGTGTGCCCATTCGTTCAGGAGACAGAAAGAAGCAGGACAGACAGACAGCAAATGCCCCCACATTCCTGCAGCAGCAAGACAAACCCTGCTGAGGCCCTGAGAGTATCACCTTTGCATGTGACTATCAGTGCATGTGAGTATCTCCAATGCAGAGTTCTGCCAGTGGTTTCCAGGAGATCCAAGTCTGCTCAGCACTGTCGGGCACTTCTCCCTGCTGGCAAGGCAGGTGAGAGGATGAGGGAAGACGGCACGGAGAAGCTCTTGCTCCAATCCCACGTGCACCTATTGAGCTCTTACTGTGTGCTGTGTTTGGCACATGGTACAAAGAAAGAAGGCCTTTGGACCAGAGCCCAGCTCATGAGGGTCTGTGTGGGACTATTTAGGACTGTCCTGGTGCTGCCATTCCCTACAGCCTGCAGGACCTGGCTCTGAAAGTCACTGAAGTTCGCTGAACCCCAGCTTCCAACTTTAAGATGAGGGACAATCAACTCCTCTCCACTCAGGCTATCTCAACAGGAAGCACACAGAGTCAGCCTTAGAAGCTGCGGCCCTTGAGTGGGAGGTGGGCTCCACGCCCAGGGCTTCCAGGGCCCTCTAGGCATTTTAGGAGCACACAACTTATTTCCACTTGGAAGCATCTGAGGAATCATATTTTTTAAAAAGTTTTTCCACACTGACCGTTTCCTATCCTGTGCATCTAAGCATGGAGGCCTGAGGAGCAGGCTGGAGTAAGCTTTACACTGTGGATCCAGGACCCTGCTGGGAACCTGGGGACACGTCTCCTTTGGCACTCAGAATGTGTCAGCCTCAGGATGGCACCAGGTCATATGCACTCAGTATTATTAACACCCCCAGTGGGGTTTGGGGCCGTGGCTTGCAACTAAGCACATTCATATTTTTGCAGGAAAAAATGTATGAATATGCACACAAAGTGGGATAAATAAAGGCTATAAATAGCTCAGTGTCTGCATAGGTCAATTTCTGCTGCCACATGACTTCAGGTCAGACCAGTTGTTGCAGCTGAATAAGTTACACACTGTCAGCTTCCATGGCATCTGGGCTCTGGGGATTCCAGGTACAGGACAATGGACCTGTGATAACAGCAAGCTCCGGTGTGGGAATTTGCTCAGCATGCCCCAGCAGCGTGTCCCAGAGGTCATCCGGGCAGCTGTTTCCGTCACCCTCATGTTGTAACAGCAGCTGAGTCTCAGACAGGGAGCTGTGGCTACTTGCCTAACTCCAAGGCCTACATTCCACACCTGCGTATCAGACCAACGTCTCCACCCAGCCACTCAGGAGTCACAGCAGTAGTTTCAGGATCAAAGTGGCTCATGGGGCCCAAGAAAGCGGCTCATTCTGGCTCGTGAAGTTCACTGGTCCCTCCGTCCAGGCAGGAGAGAGGGCAATGTTAACCAAGGGAAGTCAGACACAAGCAGCCCCAGACACACCCGTCTCTGCCTTCAGATGTGGGTGTGAAGGACTCAGGAGTCTGGGGCCTGCAGGCTGACATCTCTGCCTCCCAGGACCACAGGGTCCCCTCCTGTCTCTCAATTAGAGCCTCCTCCTGCTTGCTGTCTTTAGTTTAGCTCCTTCACATTCTTGCTCCATAGTCAGGTTTATCTTCCTCAAGGATTTCTCTGAACATCTTATGCATCTGCTGAAAATTCTCCAGGGCTCCCTGCTGTCTGTGGAGTGGGTTTGGATGCTTGGACCTGGTCTCGTGAGGTGTCAGTGTACTGCACGCCTCCTCAGGTAAACTAACCGCCTGCCAGCGACCTGGAGACCCTCATTTTCTTGCACCAAGTTCTACTGTTGCCTCTGTGCCACTGTCTTTACTGCCCTTCCCTGGGCTTTAAGCAAGAGTGTGCCTGAAAGCCTTTCCTGGCCCAGTGTCATTGCTCAGTGCCTATGGCCCAGGGGACAGAAACGAGGCTGCAGATCCTGGGCTCAGAGAGCTGTTGTTTTTGCATTTCCTCTGACAGATTTTCAATGCTTCCTCAGTCAATCTTTCTTGTTTCCTATGGCACGTGGGACTCCATTTTACTAATAAAATTATTATCTGTTACATAATTTGTATAATTTTATAATGTTATTTTAAATAAATGGAGCTCATTTGAATACAAATATAAAGCCTCATTAGCTTAGATTTAGAAGGTGTAGGTGACACAGTTCTCTGCTTTCATCAGTTCTCAATCTGGGAGGTTCTTGGGTACCAGCCCATGGGTTGGAGTGCTTTTTTAAAAAGCTCACCGTTTGCAAAGTCAAAGCAAGTCATTTGCCACTTTTAGCTCTAAAGTATTCCAAACCCCACTCCCTGTCTCTGTCCAGCTTCTCAGCAGTCTTCTGGGCCCAGGACACCAGTGGTCCTGCTTCTTCGTCTTGAGTTGCTAGTTCAAGGCTTTGGACCTAACAAGGATGTTGCCAAACATGGCACCCAGTGGCCTGGGCTTCAAGCAACGGGGTCCCTCACCTCCTGTACTCACCTAGGCTTGGTGAGTGACTGACAGGTCTCTAGGTCACTCACTAAAGATCTTCATGGTCACATCTTGGAGAGTTGAAGAATTTAACTCTTTTTGGCAGAAGTGGCTTTCCATGGAGAGATGAGACTTTCCATGACTGTAGCTGAGCAGGAAACCTCAGTGCTGGGTGTAATGGCAGAGCAGGACCCTGCTTCCCTCTGCTTCATTGGTCCTCCAGCCCTTAGGCCAGCCTCACTGTCCAGAGGCAGCCAGGAAACAGGAAGCCTTGTAGTTCAGAAGGGTTTCCTAATTATTCCTGATGAGTCCTGCAAACTTCCTGTTTACCAGTGCCCCGTGCTGCTGCTGGTCTGGGCCCAGATCTGAAGAGGAAGGCACTCCACAGCACGTGCACTGAGAGGCCATGCCATCTTCAGCCAGTCTGGGGACTTAGAAGCCTTCTCCAGTCTTGAGTGGCGATGGTGGCCTCAGGGTACTTACAGCAGACCAGCCTGCTGCTTGTTCATTGGAGTCATGCCTGCTGTCCTGTTGTCTGCAATCTGTCCCCAGGTCCCCAGCCTCTGCTCGTATGCCAGGATTGAAACCCCGCGTGCTGGGTCTTGCACGTGTTTGGATTTGGGGTTTCTCTATGTGTTTGTTCGCCTTCCTCAGTGAAGTTTCAACATTGGTTACAACTTTGGTAATGTACATGAACCAGTTTTATTGAAATAACAAAATTATTATTTTAAATAAGATGTCCTTTATGGATCTGCTTCTGATTCATGTCTATTCATCATGTGTAAAGTTTAGTTGAACCACAATGGCCATGTTGGCTCCTGCATCTGCATTGAAGTTCTGCCCTGAGTCTCACCATGGTGTCACAGAGATGACTAAGTCCTCATCATCCCTGACCTTGAGGCTCTCCCAGTCCCGACGAGATGGACATTGGCTTGTCATCCTGGCTGGGCCCTGTCTCAGCCTGTTGAGACGTTGGGAGGTGCTGCTGACCTGCCTCCCATGTCACCCTGGTGTGTGGGCAGCTCCAGTCTGTCTTTCCTTCTGGAGTTTGGGCCACCGGGAGTGGGTGTTCTTCAACCTGTCACTAGGCAGAGATGACATGAGTGGGCACAACTGATAAGCTCCTTCCTTTTGGAAGTGTGGGTGCCTGCAACATTTTCTCATCTTCCTCCCTCCAGAGTGCGGTGGGGAGGACGCCAGTGAGGAGTGGGCGGTTCTAACCACAGCCGCCCAGCTGGCCCCTTGGATCCCCGAGTCTTAGCCACCCATGCTGCCTTGGGGTGGGGAGGTCAGATAGCATGCTGCTGCCTCCCTTGCCCATATTGGAAGCTTCTCGGAGCACCGCCAGAACAGGAAACGGAGATGACAGATCATTATAGTCACAGAACGAGTGCTGTCTGAGGCTCCCCCTGCACAGGCGGCTGCGGGGTCCTGCACTTGGATACCTCAGCTCAGCTTCGCGTCCCTGTTTCCTCATGGAAATCCTCCAGCCACCTTGTCCCAAGGCCATTGGCTTCTTTGTACCTCCTGGGATGTCCCCATCCCACCTCATCCTCATTGCATTGACTGACAGGTGGGTCTGTGCTCCACGGCATCTGCCTCTAGACCTTCATGACCAGGGAGAGTGAATGACTGACACATGTCCATCATTTTTCTCTCAGTGTCAACTGCAGTTGCTGGCACAGAATAGGTTTGCAATCAATATTAGTGTACTTGAAATAAGATTCACTATTTTATTTGATGACCACAAAGACCATTATGCAAAAGGCTCATCCTTATTCCCAATGTCAAGATGAAGAAAGAGGTTCAGGGCTGGTGACTGAGATTAAACCAAAGCTTTAGAACCTGTTTTCTAACTGTATCAGTACTTTAGCAACTAGAACAACAAAAAATATGTACAGTCTAGATAATTGTTAAGGACCAATTTAGGAAGCCATAAGCCACAAGTCAGAGTGTGTAACAAGGTGCATGAGGTTTGTCTTTGGGATTAATCCAACATCTGCTTGCCAAGAAAAAAGGTGTTCCTGAGACAGAGAAGAAAGTCGGAGCATGCGCAGTGTGCTCACCTTGGCGCTCGTTGGCATCAACTCTGTACACCTATTGTCACAGGCCCTTTAGGTCCCAGCACCTCGGAGGTGACGGGCTGTGTGTCTACAACCCAGGGAGGCTTGTTTGTTTGCTGTTGTCATCTGAGTTCTCCTCAACAAAAATCAATTTTTCCCTAATTGCTAATCAAAATTTGTACTCTGCACCTCTAAAATGTACAAGATACTTGATTGAAGTTCCATTTATAGAAATTCTTCCATATCCTATAATACCAAGATTAACCATCAAAATAAATGATTTTTTTTTACAAATATCTCCGAAGTATGCAAAAGAGACCCTCCTATGTATGTGAAAAGAAAAAGCTCAATGAGTTGGCTGGATACTTGGTCAGACTGGGGTCCACACCACACTCCCCATGACTCTCACTCTGCCACTCCCCTGAGTCCTGGCTTGTTTGCAACTTTGGCTCCCAGTCCTTTCTGCAGTAGCCTCTTCCCAGCCCCCGTTCACTATGCACAAGAGCACTTTGGAACAAGTTTTAGAGCCCCATCCTCTCCATTTTTTGATTATTGGAGTCTCAGCATTGGTTTTCTGGCTTCCACTTGAGGGGAGAGATCCTCCTATCCTTTGCAGCCAGGAGCGTGTGAAGGATGGAAGACCAGCTCACCATGCCACTCTAAGAACCTGGAGAGCTGTCCAACAGCTGCATTCAGATGGGGGGGCAAGGACACCTCTGTAGAGGGAAGGAAACGAGTACAAGTCAACCAATGGACCTTGTTATTCATGGGCCAAAGTCTTCTGGCAGACTCCACCACTATCCTCTGATTGTATAAGGCCATCTCCAGGACTTGGCAAAGGCCGTCTGAGAACCCTGTGGAATCCATGGTGGGTGTCTGGGGACCGGGCAGCTTGCTCCTTGCATCTAGCTCTTGACTCATACTTTCAACCTCCGATGCCCACCTGAAACAGGTGAGCATCTACTTTGTGTTAGCAACGTTGTCCCAGCATAGAAAATGTAGGGGGAAGACAAATTCTATTTTTGCTTCCAAGTAAATTCAATGGGGAGGTGTGTCTGGTGACCTAGAATAAGAAGCACCATTTCTTCTTCGTTCCCTCTCTATCTCCTACGTGTCTGAGACCCAATGCCACCTGGGAGATATTTTTCCCAACCCCTCCCAAGAGTAGTGAGAGGAAGGAACACTGGCCTGGGGATCCTCAGGAGGCCTGAGAGCTCATCTCTGCCAATCCACTCTGCCTCTCCGGGACGTGTGAAGGCCTGTAGGCAGGCCATTCATGGATCTAAGTGGGACTGCTGGTCACAGCCCCTGTCACTGGGTCCAAGGAG
Organism: Urocitellus parryii; assembly: GCF_045843805.1. Classification (NCBI taxonomy): domain Eukaryota; kingdom Metazoa; phylum Chordata; class Mammalia; order Rodentia; family Sciuridae; genus Urocitellus; species Urocitellus parryii. The sequence goes on from NC_135536.1 coordinate 7,967,170, forward strand.
ATATTTATATGTGAAAGTGCTTTGAACATCCTCCATCATAATGCAACGTGGAGCAATGATATCCAACACCCCCAGAGCATCACAGGGAACTAACTAGATGTCAACAAACTGGATTTGTTCCAGACCCTTCCAGGAACAAAGCACCGATTCAGAAACAGAAGGGAGTTCAGACCTCCTGGTGGTCCATTTGTGGAGACCTTGAGAACTACTGAGCCCCCTGGACAGCTGCGGGTCTCGGGCAGTAACTGTGGTCCTCAGCTTTGGGGCCAACTGACCTCAAAAAGAAAGCTCCCCAGCAGCCCAGAGACGCCAGCACCAGGTGCCCTTCCCGCCCTGCCCCGCCCTGCCCTGCCCAGCCCTACCCTGCTGAAGATGGCCGCGTATTTACATCTTATCATTTCTTCTAGTGAAATGAAAGAGCACCATCTGCCCGACCACATTCCGCTTCCAGGAAACCGAAATGAGAGCGGATGTTGTCTTTCTCTGCTTGCTTTCATTTTTTCTTCTTCCTCTCCGGGGCTCTGTTTTTGTTATTGCCCTCTTTCAAGGTAGACTCGGACTTATTTTCTCCCCTACAGTTCCTCCCCCTTTGGAATTTCCAAAACCTGGGCCTTCTTAGGTACCAGGGAGAGAGAGGGGTGCCACATGGGAGAAAGGGCTAGGCATCCGTGGGCACTTAGCAACACAGGTTTCCAGCTACCTGATAGATGGCCACTTATGGCGCTGCCCAGCAAGGGCCAGGACTGGGTGTCCTCAATGAGTCCTTGCTGAGATTCTGGATCAGGAGCTGGTCAGGAGATTCTGTGGATGAGAAACTTCAGGAAATGGTCACACAGACCAAGGGGCCTCCAGAGGGGCCTTCCAGTGGGAAGGCACAGTGACACAGAGCCTTGTGATGGAGGGTCCTTCGGGAGGCCAAGAGTTCTCCCGAGGCCAGGAGGACCTGCGTGGTATCCTGCCTGAGAACAAGACCTGGACTCGGGGCTGCCCACTCAGGAAGCCAAGCAGGCAGGCGACCTGCTAGAGGTCATCAGAGAATAAGAAAGGCCAGAACCTCAGGCCCAGACAGAATTGTGTGGCTGGCCGCTGGGTTTTGGCCCACCCAGCGTGCCCTGCTCCTGCAGTCCTTGGGAGCTGGAATCTGCAAAGTTGTCTTCAAGCCACTCCCAGCTACAATTGGCAGCAGGCCCTCTGCGCCTGTGGAGAGCAGTGGGCAGCTCAGGTGGGTGGTGGCTCTGTGTCCAGGGAAGCTTGGGGAGGAGCAGAGGCCCAGCAGCAGGCTGCATCCATTCAAAGAGCAGCCTGGGGCTGAATGAGAGAAGGGTCCCGGAAGCATGGCTGGAACTATTAACTATGACTCCACCGGGCTTTTGGACACGTCCAGAGCACAGTCAGAACACTGCGAGGTCCAAGCCAGGACCTGGGCTGGGTGGAGACACAGAGAGCGCACATGCCTGGGCAGCCAGGTTCTGCCTGCAGCAGGGAAGCCTTCCCAGTCCCACTTCAGAGAGGATTTTTCCCAATGCAAAGTGGATGCTCAAGTTCCAGGTACCTTTTGCAGGCTGCGTGGGCAAAATCCTCCATCCCCCCGAGACTCACTTCCTTCTCTCGCAAAAGGGGGACAAGGACAACCACTGAGCCCGCTGCCCACTGCCCAAGCTGCTCTAAGGCTGCAGCTGGACAGAGTCCCGTGTTTGTGAATCATGAAGCACTGCTCTGTGGAGGGCTCTAGTGCCAGGAGCGTCCCACATTCGCTGTCCCTGCTGCAGGACACGGAGACTCAAGAGAGGCCCTGGAGACCAGGCAATGAGCTCTGCCCAGGGTCAGCTCCACTGGACACCTTGACACACATGACACCTTACTTGATTTCAGTCCTCATAATATTCTGAGGATGTCACTCCTCTCCTCCTTTTGGAGGTGAGGTGACACTGACAAGTGGGCACAGATGCTAATGGGTGGAAGAAGGATGGAGACAAAGACCTTCCTGACTGCAATGACCAGACTCCCCTAGCAAGTCAGATACGCACCTAGGATGTGAGCCACGCAGGATTTCCCCTACCACCTCCCAGGACCTTGCACTCCGGAAGTGGACCTCAACTTTAAGCCACCTCCAGGCTCCCAGACACAGCCATGCCCTCGAGCACCCAGGAGACCAAAGCCAGAAGGGTGTCACCCACTGCTTCCCTTCAGCCCAGGCACACACACAAGCTGCTAACCCTCCTCTCCCCGAGCCTGCCTCCCCAGCCAAGATCTTCCATGGGAAAGGGGACTTGCTCCAGCAGGGACACAGAAGCAGGCGTCCTGAGGGTGTGGCCCCTGTGCTCACAGACACAGGAGAATGATGGGGAGGACGTCTTCAACCCAGTCCTAAAGGGGCTTGCCTCATGAGCTGTCCATCACGCACAGACTGCCCAAGGGGGCCAGCTGCCTGCCACATGCTGGAGGAGGCAGGGGCTTTGAGCCCGGGGTGTTCTGGGGGTGAAGTGAAACGTCGGGAAGGTGATGTGGATTAACGCCTGTCCTTATAGATGCTCTCGGTCCTGTGAGCCTCGGTACCGCACCAAGGCTGTCCCATGTGGTGCCTGGCCTCAGAGTTGAGACGCTGCAGGTCAAGCTGATGGGACCTTACTTCCTGTTCACAGGTCTCAGTGCTCCAGACTTGCCCTGCAAATTCCTTGATGGTTTGGGCCACGGGAGAGTGCTGTGTCCCAGATACTTGGCCTTCCAGTCAAGACAGGTACCTACTGTTTCTCAGGCACCCAGCATAGGTGTTGAGGTTGTAGCCACCAAAAGAAGAGTTTGCTAAGAATTGTCTGTATTAGAATATAGAATGATATTCAAAACTCACACCCTCCAACACTCCAGTCCGAGCTAACTTTGCTAACTCACAGGCATAGCTGCTGTGGCTCAGACGTGCTCTCCTGATGTGTATTAAGATCCCTTATTGCCTTCTCTTTTCTTTCCCTCCTTCTTTCCCTCCCCACTTCCTCTCTTCCTTCCTTCTTTCTACCTGTCAGTAATCACCCAGTGAAGGACTGGCCTCTGGGAAACACTGCCCCAAATTAAAGCCCATCTGGGGCCTTTAAATGACCTCTCCTTTGAGATGACCTGGTGCTTCCCAGCAGGTGAGGCTGAGGTCCTCAGTTGTAGATGCACAACCCACCCCCCAGAATGGAACCCAGGACCTCACATAAGTTAGGCAAGTGCTCTACCACTGAGCCCCAGCCCCAGCCCCCAACCTATTCTTTAATGAGTGGGAAACCAAGCAAACACTGAAGACCCAAGGATGGAAAGACCAGATGCAGCCCCCCTTTTATTCTCCCCTGTGCAGGCAAAAAGCAAAAAAGCCAACCACCCACACACCAGGGGCTGAGTTCGGTGGCGATGCCCTTCTGGAATCTGGGGTGTTGATGTGGGGCAGGTGCCCCGGGGGCCGTCCTAACAGAGGTGCTACTTTGCTGCCCTTGGACTTGAAGGTAGGGCGGAAAACAAAGAGTCTTTTGAAGGAAGAAAACACTTTTGCGGTAAGGGAGAGGATAAAAGAAGGACTTGGTCTAACGCAGGGCAACAAAGACGTGGTCCTCAGCTTCTTGTAGGTAACAGGAACCGCGAGGCTTCTCTCGGGCTCCCTCCTCCTCTGTGCACCTGCCTGCCTGACTCCACCTGGCCCACAGCTCGGCCAGGGCTCCGGCCACACCTGCATTGTGGTGGTCGGTGGGCAGGTGTGTCCATCAAGAATTCTGGAAGCCTCTGCTGGGTAGGGAGAGGATGCTGGGCTTCCTAGAGGCTCTTCCCCCTGAGAGCTTTGAGTCTTGTTTTGTTTTTTTTAATCAGAGTTGGATGTCCATGCATCCCAGGCCAGGGAGGGTGAGGATGGGTCAGGAAGCAGGTCTGGATTACATGTGGCATGAACCCAGGTCACCTTCCTGTGAGGCTGGTGGGGACAGCGTTGCACCACCTGCTGTTGAGTGTGGCAGGGATGCAGGAAAAGATGCCAAAAGGGAATCTCTCCAGGAGCCAGCCACACGGGGACAGATGGGACACGGACAGCACACCTGGAATTGCGAGGAGAGGCCTCTGGAAAGTGTCTAGAGTGAACTTTTCCCCACGTGGAGAATTGGGAGGAAGCTGAGGTCCTAGCTCTGGGTCTGTCTGTGGTGAGCATTCACCCAAGGCCAGCCTCCCTCAGCGGAGGTTGCTAGAAACAATTCCTCAGCCCATGCTCCACTCCTGCATTCTCACCCCCAAAAACAGAGCCCCCGTCAAAGGCCCATCTCTAGATCAGTGGCTCATGCCCCCTTTGACATGATTAGACATGAGCACCTGGAACGGGAAGTGAGCTCCTGATAGCAAAGCGTTCTCTTCCCCGGCTGTGACCAGCAAGGCCTCCACGTTCCTCCCGGATCTGCCAGGTGGAGGCACATGGTATTTTGGAGCCTTGAGACAGGATTTCACTAAAATTCTGGCTTTTTGTTTTATGATTTGTTTTTTCTGTAGCACTGTAGGTATCTCAGAGAGTCTGAATGTGTGTTTTCCCCCTGATATTAAAAAAAAAAAATAAAGTCTGTTTAAACATCTGAGAACAAGGTTCTGATTAAAAGCATCCTTCAGTTTCATGGTGAGTGGCACCCACTTCAAGTCATTGTTCTCACCCAGGAGTCCTAGCCTTTCTAGCCAGGGCTGGGGGAGCACTCCTGAGCTCTCCAGAACTCTCCTCTCCCTTCTAGAAAGCCTTGGACAATCATTCTACCAACCACGTTTATATCCACTAGAACGCCCGGCACCCTGTGCAACCGCAGGGGATGGAGTTCAATCACCCCCAGAGGCCACCAGCAAGCTCAGGACCACAATGACCAGGGCATCTCAGAACAGATGTCAGGACCTTCTTTCACAGTCTGTCTGAAACCTCAGTCTGGTTTCTTCCTCACATATGTATGTGAAACACACACACACACACACGGTGCACACACACACACACCGTACACTCACACCGGCCAGCACTTACTTATGCCCATGACTGATCTCCCTGCAACACGAGGTTCAGTGAACTTCAATGCCGTGACATTTTTCTCATTGAAAGGGGAGTCCCCTAGCTTATATGACAAAGGACAAAATTACCCTTAAAATGCATTAAGATTTTTGTTCTTGGTAACCTGATATGAGTTAAATGACCAAAATGGGGTTCTGTTCTCTGTACCCATGGCCAGACAATGCTGGGGACAGACTGCTGTGAGCGAGGCCACCATGGGATGCCATCCATGGGGCTCCTGCAACAGACCCTTCCCCACCTGTGCTACCTGGGAGGCAGGAAGAGCCTGGGCTCTGGGAACAGGCACTACCCAGGTCCAAAGCCAGGCTGTCTCCCACTGACGGAGTCTTTAGTACGTTCCTGAGCCTCCCTATGCCCGGTGTCCTCCGGTGTCAGTCAGAAGCCACTGAGGTAATGGGATTGAGAGAGGTGACAGATGAGCAGGACTGTTATATAGGTGTTGCATGTGAACTTCGATAATCCCCCGGGTTCCATTTACTGGAAGGATCGTGGCATCAAAATATGAGACACCTGTTTAAATTATACATGGCACAAGCCAAATAGAAATTCCAAAGTTAAAGTATGACTTTTCTGGTTAAAACAGACATTATGTGTGCGGTCAAAGCCATTTCAATCCCCACCTTCTCCAGGAAGGGATTCCAGACACGGGGCAGGAAGGAGTCTGCTCTCCCTCCTTAGCTCACAGCGCTGTCCTCTGCTGCCCTGCCTAGCTTCCTGCCTTCTCTGATCCCACAGAGCCTGCCAGGCAGTGTCCCTGAGCGAGTGGTCAGTGTCTGACCACTGAGGGAGGTGACCCCAGTTGGAGTCAGAGGTGGCGGGGCATGCTCCCTCAGCCTGTCACACTGTGTGCCTGTTTTTCTAACTGATTTCCTACAGGGGGGGGGGTGAAGTTCTCACAGGCAGAGTCCGTGGTTAGAGCCGGGCAGGACTTCCATCTCATTGGACCAACATTTTTTTTTTTTTCTGCAGCCTTTTTCTAATAAATGGTCACTTACTAAGCCATGGGTACTAAACAATACAAATAACCAATGCAAGCCTTGCCCTTTCTTTCAGTGAGCATTATTAAAAAGAAATAGAAAAAAAAAGTCACCTGCCATCCATGAATATTATAAACAGAAAGATGGTCGGAAGCAGGGTTGGGAATCCTCGAATAACAACCCCCCAAAGAAATTCTAGCTTCTAGTATGGACATGATTTACATTGTCATGAACAAATCATCTGGTTCACACAAAGGCGGTGGTGATGGAAAAAAATGTCCTAAACCATGGGGGGATCTGTGACCCGACAGGGTCCCCTGGAGGACCCCCTTGACCAGGCTCCCGTGCTTGCTCCCAGTCACAGGGAGCAACTTCTGCACTGGGCTAATTATCTTTTAAAATTCATATCTGGAGCCACGGGCTGCCTCGTGGGATTAAGCACAGTATGCTTTGCAAATTGAAAATAAGATAGCTGTTAGGAGTATACACTTGCCTCTATGATTACCGTGGCAAACAGAGGCAAAACATTAATTTACATCTATTATAATAGAGAAACAAAGCCCAAGATATTCCTAACATCTCAGGCGAGCGATACGTTGGCAAAGGTGATGTTCCCGGAAGACGAGGTGGGTGATGGTCTGCGGAGGGGAGGGGGCTTGGGGTGTTGCTGAGAGACGGCAGAGTCCCCTGGAGGTCACCTCGTCACCTGATGTCATGGAGACAGGTGCAGAGAGTGGGGACAGGAGGGACCACCCCCTCCCAGCAGGTAGGAGCAGAAGGGACTTTCTTGCTTTTCGATGTACCCCGAGTGTCCAATGGGAGGGAGGTGACCCCTGCGTTTGCTCCTTCATCAGAAGGCAGCCAGGACCTCAGGGAAGCTTCTCGGGCAGTCATCCCCTGCCGTTCCCGGTGCTCCCAGTTCGGGCGCTCCCTCCTCCATGCTGGGTCCGGTCACGACCTTCCTGGTTGACAGTGACAAGAAGCACGCACTCGCCCAAAGCCAAACAGTCAGGACATGGCGGTGCCAACCACCCCTCAGGGGCACGCACTCCCTGGATGGCTGTCCCTGGATGGCTGTCCCCAGATGCTCAAGGTCAGTTGGGTCACGTGGACGGGGTCTCTCTAACACAGGCAGGAGGACTGAGCCTCTGTCCTCGGGGTCGGCCATCCTGCTCTTCACGAAAGCCCCTGTGGCCGGGGACACATGGCATGTGTGGAGGGGCCCCAATCACTACCTGAACGGTGAGGCCCAGGAGGGCCAAGGCCAAGTCTTTCAATCTTCCCAGTGACCGGGGACTCAGGGCAGATGTCCTAAGATGGAACTCTCTACTCCCTGTTTTATCAGCGGTTACTCCCCTGCCTCATCAACCTGACCTTCCAGCCTCACTCAGAGGCCCGGCCTCGCCCTCCCTGTGGCTCCCCAAACCAACCTGCTGACAGCCCCCAGGCAGTGCACCCTCACTGTTGGACTGCGCTGCCTCAGCAGGGACTAATGAGGCAGGGACTTGGAAATTCTGCAGTCTGACTTCAGTGTGGTCCCTCTGCAGAGGGTGGGAGAGGCCCGGTTGTCACAGTTTAAGACTGGTGGGTGTCGCTGGTGAGGGTGCTGGGGGGAGGGTGTCCACAGTGTCTTGGGTAGTAAACTGAGTGCTTCCTGCTATCTACTGAAGATTCGAATAGCTTGGGGGTACTTTACATGGGTTTCCCAGGAAGTTCCTGGAAGAAATAGATACTTACAACTTTTTTTTTTTTCTTCCTGGGCAAGGATTTCCTGTAAAAATGAAGATAGATTAATTTTGCCATTAAACTATGAGACAGATGGTTTTGGTTTTCAAAGATTAGATATATATCCCCTCATATTAAAGGAAGGCAATCCTTCTGCCGTTTCTCCATGCCACCCAAAGGATGCGGGGCTTATGAGGACAAAGCCCAGATTCTGGTCCCAACAATGTTATTTTTCTCCCCATGGCAAAACCTTGATGAATCACTGGACCTCTGTGACCCTTGGTTTTCTCCTCTGTTCAGCACGGCTTAGTAGCAAGTCTCACTTCATCCCACCACTTTATGACTAAATCCGTTTGCCTAAGGTTGAGACTTTGGGTAGTGACACTACTTCCTAGCAGAGACTGGAAAGAGGAGGGTGAACAGAACAAGCGGCAGAAGGGGCAGGGTGAGAGAGTCCAGAACGGCAAGGTAGCTTTACTCAGGTCTGGGATTCTTAAAGAGTTTTATCTGCTAGAAATGCATACAGCAGTTACAAATTGGAACTTGCTCTGTAAGCTCAGATAAGATTGTCTTGGTAATATTGTCGCTAGACACAGCTCACCATAGCTTCCTTTCAATTAACCATTTAAATCATGGCCCATACAATCCCCAACCCCTGTTGCTTATAATAAGAGAGAAAGTTAGACCAGAGCCCAGGAGTTTTGATCCACCTGCTACATATGGACGATCTCCAGTCTGTCTCCAGAGCCTCTAGTCTAAGGACGCTCTTTGGAAGGACGTTCCTTTGGCTGTTGGCAAAGATATGTCGGCCCCCCACCCCTTCCTCCTGAGTTGAATGGGGAGTCATCATAGATAGCCCCTCCTGATTAATTTTGTTTTGACTTTAACTTTGACATTAAGAAAAGAAAGAGAAAACACTGCAGAGGTAAGACTCTCCCTCTCACTTTCACGGCTCGCTGTTTTTAGCTGGCTTTGGTGTTTGATGCCGAGAAGGGAAAAAATCTAAATTTAGAAAGAAATTAAATTGTTGATAGTCATCAAAAGTCCTGGTTGTCAGATTAGAAAGTCATCACGTTGGAGACCCTTTGTGATGAATTATAAATCAGCGACTTCCATGAAACCCTTTTGTGAGCTCTTTCCCTCTGTCAACTGGAAGCTTCAGAAGACCTCTCTGCTAGGCAGGCCCGAGCTAATGGTTGGCACCACCACCTTTTCCAGTGTGCAGCTGCTAATTTGCAGGGGGCTCCAGACAGCCGGGCCCCTGCAAGGGGACGGCCAATTACCTGCACACCTGGATTGACAGAGGGGGCAAGGCCCAACCACACAAGAAGGGTGATAAAGCCGAGTTTGAACTGTGAGCCAACTCAGGTGGGGACCCTAGTTGTTATTTTTCTCCCCATTGCAAAACCTTGATGAGTCAGATGGCTGTCTATGAGCTCCGATTTTCAAGTCCATGGGAAGGTTTGAACAAGCCTCTGAGGCAGGGGAGTCAGAGCATCTGGATAGATGGTGGAGATTCTCAGTTCGGCGGGCTACATGCACAGAGGCACCTACACATGGAAGCATCGTAAGTACAATGACCCTCAGTTGTCGAGCAAATAGCAACGTGACTCCATAGTGCGGAAGGCGTAGGGAAGCCACAGGAGGTCTGGAAGTGAACTTCAAGTGTGTTCTGTTCACTTTGGCTCAAAGTTGGTGACTTAACTGGTCCCCCTTATGTGCACTAAGGTGCATGGATGCCCTACCTGATGCAAGCTTCAGTCCATTCCGTGGCACAAGGCAGAGTGCCGTGTAAATCATTCCCAGACCTCGCAATCCTGGTGAAACGGCGGGAGAAAGAATCAACCCCTCTGAGGAACAGGTTGATGACTGATGCGGAAGCAAATTCCAACCTTGGCCGCTTAAAGTTTGGCAGGAAGTTTTGAGGAATCTCAGCATGCCATGCCCCTCCCTGCCCCTGACCTCAAGTCCTCGGACACAAGGACACAGGCACAGAGTGACAATTTCTCTCTTCTCCAAGGTGCTAGGGCAAAGCGGGTGCTAGGGTGAACTTCAGGGTGGGTCACTTATGGAACTGTATTTCAGGAAGAAATAAAGAATGAGTCGAGGGAAGGAAGGAGAGAAGAGGGGGAGACATAATCAATCTTTGTAGATATGAGTCAAGCAAACTCTCTTCTGCATGATACATACACAGTGTCATCCAACTTTCTTTTCCCCAAAGGTTTATTTCAAAGTGTCCTGAACCAAAATTAAATAAATAACAAAGAGAAACAATACACATTTCGCTCTCTTCACTTCACTGTGTATATTCAAGGTGCAGGTTGATGATTGGATCTACGTCTGCATTGTACAGTGATCACCACGGTCAGCTAACTAACGTATCGCCAGTTCACACAGCCACCATGGTGTGTGGCGTGGTCAGAGGACACAGAGGACCTGGAGGACAGGACGTTGAAGGGGAATCCATCACACCCTGGCCCGTGAGGAACAGCCCAGCCTCTCGAGGAGCCAGCCTGCAGCTCCTGTGAAACTGTCTTGGGCTTCAGCCATGGAAGCTCTCTCACACCAGAGAAGCTCCTGGGCAAGGCCGGCCACTCGTCCACTCGGCCACTCGGCCACTCGGCCACTCAGCCTTGGGCTCCAAGGCTTGGATCCTGTGGCAGCGGCTTGTTGGGCCCAAGCCCTTCCACAGCTGGTGACACACTGATGTGAGGACAGTGACATGCCCAGTGTCTCTGGGCAGGTTTGGACAAAGGCCAGGTTTGGAAAACCAACCTTCTGGCACCCTGATGTGGCCCAGCTTGGACCAGGTGGCTTCCTGGTGGTGACGAAGCAGGGAGCCGGGACTAGATCTCTAGAGTGCGACCCGTCTGTCATGAGGTCATCGTGTGCGCATCATTTCTGGGATGACTGACGGCAGCGAGGCCAATTAGAATCGGGGTGAACAGAGGTCTTGAGGGAAAAGCTTCCACCACACTCTCCAGAATCATTTCCTCTTCTCAAGAAGGGGAGGTCATGCAAAGTGGAGTCCTCCAGGATGATGACCCAGGCACCAAATTTCCAAAGGGGCTGCAAAGAGCATGTTGCCCTCATGTGGGACCCGCATCCTCATTGATCATCATGCTGGTCCCTGCTCTGTCTTGGGCACATGCACATTGGAAGCTCTCCTGGTGTATTTTGTGTTGCTATGACAAAATACCAGAGACTGGGAACTTTTAAAGCAAAAGGCTTATTTATCTCACAGCTCTGGAGATTCAGGAGTGTGGGTGTCAGCATTTTCTGGGCTCTGGTGAGGGCCCCATGGCTGGTGGTGTCACAAGGATGGGAGGACATGCAGAAGATCACATGGCAAGACAGGAAGCAGGAGAGATAGGCAAGAAGCCAAACTCTCCTTCTCACAACCCTTTCTTACAGGAACTAGCCCACGCCACACCAACATCCCTTCCAAGGGTGGCACATCGTGACCTATACACATTTCAGGAGCCTCCTCCTCTTCAAGATCCACCACCTCCCAAGGTGCCAGCCTGGGTCCAAGTCTGCAGTACAGGAACCCTTAGGAGACCCACTTGAACCCCATCTAACCACAGCAGAGGCCGTCGCCCATGGTCCCCAGAGGAGAGGGGGTGTTGGCCTCTATGAGATAGTGTCCTGTCCATTCCGTCCTGGGTGCATCCTGGTTTAGAATGAAAGCTTTATCTTCCTTGACCGCTGGAACCAGCCCTCTTGCTACACTTAGGGGATGAACACGGCACAGTCACCTGCGTCCCCGGCTGGCTTGAGTCCCCTTCATTGTCTCCACGTTTCACCTGCTGACGTCCCAAGCCGAGGTCCCCTCCATACATTTAGACAGATCTGTATCAACATTGTATTGTTACACTTGACTTCCCCCCTTTTTTTTAATTATGTAAAAAAAAAATCACATTAAGCCGAATCTAATTACTGCAATGTATATTAGAAGCAGGGCACCATCAAAATTTTATTTAAATTAATCAGGTTTTGATTTAAGATATTAAATTCAAATTAATCATGTAAAAATGGAAATGATCCTTGACGCGCTTCCAGCTGTGACTTCAGTCTGTTTTCTCGTGAGTCACTTTCGGGATGTCTTGGGGGGAACATTACAAAAATTCACGCCGGTGCTATTTCAATTAGAGTTATTTAGCAGGACAGATGTAAAGAATATGGTATAATTAAGAAGGAGCTGATGACATGGCTACAGATTTTCAGGATTAAAAGGGGGAAAAAAAATACGTGAAGTAGAATGAAATTGACTACTGGCCATGATGCCCGAGTTCAAGTGCAGGGAGGTTAAGCATTCATTAAAGGCAGAGAGAAGACTCGTAGAACCCTGGGACTTTTCCTCCGGAGCGATCTGCACACTCCTACATTGGTTTCAACTTTGAAGTTTCATTAACAAGCCGGGACTAACTGATATTGCAATTCTTATCATTCCTGAAATTATCTTTCCCCATGGCAATCAGAGCCCGCTGACTAATTTGATTCTAGGGCCATCAGAAACCTACGAGAGTTAAAATAATACTTCAAGACCCATTTTAAATCCAATTGCTTATATTGGCATGTATAATATTGCATAGGGAGACCCATTTATTATTTAGGCTCACACATATAGGGATGTATTAAATCAGGTGGGGTCATACCAACACCTTCTTAAAACTAAGGCTAAATTCTCGTATTTGAAATGTATACAAAGGACATAGCTTTTGTGCGCATGTGGACCCATTTTCAGTATCATCTGGAGGGAGTGGGCACTAGTTCTTTGTTCCCGGTGCTAAGATGGGTTTACTATGGGTGTCTAACTTGCCCCAAGCCTTGGTTCTAGCTGGACACTAAGGCCTGGCGCCCCCTTCTCCTGGTCTTCCCGTGGCGGTGTCATATGGACATCCGTGCCTCTGTGTGCTCATCAGGAGGTGAATGTGGTTTAGTCTCTAAAAAGCCCCCAGAGTCAGAATACAACTTGGAGGGCCCATTAGGGGCACACCTGGTCAGAACAGAAAGCCTCCCAGTGTGACTCTCATGCTGGGCCTCCTGTCTGTTTCCAGTGATGGGGCTGAACCCCGGAGAGGGACTGGGGTGGGGGCTTTCCTGCCAGAGGATGTGACTCACGCTGGGTTTCAGAGACTCAAATAATCAACATTTCCATGTCTCCTCTAGGGCATTCCCTCTGGCCAGTGCTCTGCTGCTTTGTTACCTGGGTCTTCTTTTGGGTACTAGGAATTGAACCCAGGGGTTCTTCACCACGGAGCCCCATCCCAGGCCTTTGGCTGGATTTTATTTGGAGACAGGGTCTTGCTAAATTGCTGAGGGCCTTGCTAAGTTGCCAAGGCTGGCTTTGGACTTTCCATCCTCCTGCCTCAGCCTCCAGAGCTGCTGGGATGACAGGCATCCCCTGGCTCTTCTGCCCTGATCTGTCCCCACCTGAGCCCAGAACGAAGGCTGCACCCTCACCCCCATGACAGCCACCAGGGCTGGGGTTGGGGGCCGGCAGAACCCCTTCTCCACTTGCTTTGTCAAGTGCAAGGTACAAAGTGCCTGGTTCATTCACCCTTCCTTCCACTCCACCCTCTTTGCCCCTGAATTCTGGCGTCCTTAGCTGCAGGAGGGCTTCGAGGACAGAGGACCTCGTGGGAAGGAGCCCAGCCTTGGTTTGTCCCAGATAAACCCGACTCCGGGAAGCGCAGGGGCTGCATCCTCAGCAGCAGGGGTCTGGAACCCAGCAGGCCCCCAGGAAAGCTTGGCTTGGTGAAGAAGAGAGGAGGCGGTAAAGGGAGAAAGTGTGGCTTAGTGAACGGACGCGTCCTCGCCGGAGAACGTGGGGATGCTCAAGAAGGTGCTAGAAGCTCTCTTCCTTCTCCCAGGGGTGAGAGGCTCCACTCAGGGGCGGTCCCAACCTTATATGCTTCCGGATCAATGTGAGAGTCCCAGAGAGTAGTGATTCATTGACGGGTCCCGCTTCCCACTCATGTGCTACAAAGATATGTCATGACTCTTTCAAAATCACGTTTCACACTCAAAAAAAGGATGAATCGGTGGGAGGTTAAAATAATAACTTGTGAGGTTAAAATAATAACTTGTTTTTCTTGGTGGAAAGTAGGTTTTGTCAGTAAAGGCGATTGTTGATTGCTTATAAATCTAGTCACTCTGACACAAGGACTGTTTCACACACCAGGTCCGTGACCGCATAATTTCTGGTCTTCATTTGCTTTTATTTTCAGTCTCACTTGACACCTGCCCCAGGCGCGGGAAGCAGGGCAGATGGACGGGATCTGAATGCAGACCCCATTGCTTACACGTGGAGGCTCTCGGGTGAGGTGTGCCTCAGCTCTCGGGCCTGATTCCTTGGTTGTGAGCCATCAGTCACTTGGGGACTCAGACGTCATCCAGTCCTCATTCTGGGTCTTCACAACTGTCACTTATTGCTCTTCCTGACCTCAGAGGCTAGGACCATAGCCGCCCCTGAACATTTTTAGTGCACAGGATCTTAATAGCGGGCCGGTGCTTATGGGTCCATTCCAATTTCTCCAGTCCTTTCTCCCTAGGCCTGGGACAGACGTGGTCTGTGCTTACAAAGCACAGGCCAGACCGGGAATCTTAGCTCAGTAACTGACTTTAAAATGCTGTGATATTGGGTGGCAATTTTAAATGTCTTCTCCACAGTTACTTGATTTGCAAAGATTAGATAAGAATGTACTTAGATTCTCTGACACTTCATTCCATCACCCCAGGTGCTCTTTGTAATCTTAAACTTGCCCAGCAGCCTTCTGCCACAGGGTCTTTGCACTGTTTCCCTGTGCTGGGGTGCTCTTCTTCCCCGTAGCAACATACATTTCTAGGTTACCTCACTCAGAACACCTCCAAGTCCCTCCAGTGAATCCTCCCTGATCATTCTTTCCTGCCCCTCAGCATCTTCTATTCCACACCTGCTCTTGTCACTCTGAAGGACGAGGTTTTAGCGATGCATCCCCCTCCCCCATCCACCATGGAGCAGATTTTCTCATTCACTCCTGCAGCCCCAGGGCCCAGTGCTTAGCGGACGATCCTCAAATATCCACTGATAGAATGAACCAGAAAACACCCCTGCCCCCCTCCACCGTGCACCTTGAATTATCTCTTAGGGAGGACCCTGGGCTCAGTGGAAGGGCAGGGCCAGCGGAGGCCAGAGCCATTTCAGTTGTGTGCACGGAGCATAGCTGAATGCCCGTGTGCACAGGTGACAAGAGGCAGCCTAGGGACAAGGGCAGATGAGCCTGCAGAGATGTCCAGGGGAAAGAACCACAGGTTACAGACAGACACAAGCAGCCAGAGAGAGAGGCTGAAGCATGAGGGAGACAGGTGAGAGCTGAGCTGAGAGAGGAGCAGGAGGAGGGAAGAGAACCTCCAACAGAGTGGGCCTGGGCCCCCGCCACGTGCCCAGCCCGTCCTTCCCAGCTGGCCTTGCACACACGCCAGACACCATCTTGCATCACCCTTCAGCTCTGCTGGTCAGGGATGCGCTCCTCTGCGGGTGGCACCATCCCCAAGGGCTCCCTGAGAGGCCTGGGAGTCCCCTGAAGCACCAGGTTGGGGACAGCCAATTACGATGGCAAAGGTCTTGGTGGCTCCTGCTAATTGCTGTGGCCTCAGAAGCTCTTAATGCACTTGCCCCGCCCTACCCCAGCTCCCAGGGGCCTCCTAGCACAGGGCTGCAGACTCCAAAGAAGTGGAAATTTCAGCCACGCTTGCCTGGGTCTGCCTCCTCACCACAGGCTTCTGAGAAGGAGAGGCCCCGAGGGGCCCTCCATGAGACTCGCCCTTGCAAACTTAAACCACATCAACCTGTCAAGGAAGAGGCCCTTGGCACCCTTCCCTACCACAGGGCCACCTGAGGCCCCCAGGAGTTCAAGGTGACGGCGGAGGCCACAGGCCTGGGCTGCAGAGACCAGAATTGGGGTCAAGATCCATGCATCTCTCCAACCGCCACCACCCAAAGCTGTCTATGGGCAGCAAATCCCAAGTGAGACTAAGCGTTTGATTCATGGGCCAACTGTCCCTTTTCTGAAACTGTAGGGAGGGACGTATTTCAGAAATCAGGACTTGGCACATTTTAGAAGGTACCCACGTCTCATGATGGTACACTCTGCACCAACCTGGGGGCCACTGAGGCAGCACCCCCAGGAGAGTGCCTTCATATTTCTGCAGCAAAATAAGTGTCCATTCACAGGAAGAGGGGAGGTACAGACCATCCAGAGTCTCACACGAGCTCCATCAGGTCACGACAGGTTTTGCTACCCAAGAATTGAGGAAGATGAGTTTTGATTCCCAAACCTTTTATTTATTTATTTATTTTTGGAACCATGACATAAGATTATGGGCTGGTGGTGGGCTAGACGGCAAGAGAAGCTCTTTCTTTCTGTCCACAGGACAGACTGTGTGCACGGCACCCAAGGGACGCACTCAGTTTCGGTTTACAGGCTAGATGTTGTTTGCAAGCAGAATGTTCTTGAACCAGCAGAGAATGTTCTTGAACCCAGCGTGGAGGACAGGATGCCACTAGCCTCGCTTGGTTTAATCTGGGGTGATACCCTGGCGGGGGTGTCACCCAGCGTCGGGGTGTGTGCCGTCACCTCCCCTCCTCCCAGCTTGGACCAAATCAAAACATCCGCACGGGGACTTCTGTGCCCTCTCAATCTTGCCCAGCCTGGCTGTGACCGGGAAGAGCCTTTACAACAGCCACGTCACAGCGACATTCAACGAGGAGACCCCGACGCCCGGGCCATTCCCTGATGGGTGATGTGCATTTCTCTGTGGTGGTCTCTGGGGGCGCGGGCACCCTGCACTCCATCCGGGCCGTTGTCAGCTCTTTCTTCTCCATTCCCAAACGTGGGCACAGCCCAGGTACCATGCTCGTCAGGAGTCGAGGGACACAGTGCCCTGGAGACTTCCGGGATGGGGGATTATCATTCAGAACATCCTCAACAGAGGTCTGGAAGGATCTTCTGTCCCCCTCAAGGCGGCTCCCAAGAAGGAAGGAAGCATCTCTTCAAGCTCAGGCCTGAGCTCCCCCACAGGTGCCCCTCTCCTGGGGTAGAGTGGCTATTTTTTTGCAAGCCCCCAAGG
Organism: Urocitellus parryii; assembly: GCF_045843805.1. Classification (NCBI taxonomy): domain Eukaryota; kingdom Metazoa; phylum Chordata; class Mammalia; order Rodentia; family Sciuridae; genus Urocitellus; species Urocitellus parryii. Next base: position 7,984,036 of record NC_135536.1, read on the forward strand.
AAGCGCCTCCCTCCTCCCATCTGATAGGGCTCTGGCTTCCTTTACAGTAGGAGATCAGAGGCGCGGCTCCCACCCCCACCCGAGTGGCAAAGGCACGGGGCAAAAACAGGCGTGTTGGCACAAAGAAGGCCCCAGGCAGTGATTACGTAAGGGGCACGGTGCATGGCAGTCATGCGGGGACAGGAAGGAAGATGGTCGCCGGGCTTCTGGGGCTTCTACTGTCTAATTCTAGCAGTTGGAAGCCAAAAAAGAACTCAGGGCTTCCTGCAGAGCCAGCACCCCAGGAACCCTGGGGTGGGGTGGGTGTCTCCGTGGACAACTGGGGCTCACGCAGGATTGGCTCTCGGTTCCCCTCTCTGTAGAGTGACAGCTGAAGACCACTTCAAGGAACTTCCAGGGCGTAAAGACGCACCTACAGGAGAGAATCTGGCACAGCCAAGGAGCTAGTGAACTAAGAGCTATCAAAGTTCCTGATTTCGCAAACTTGGTTTCCTTCAGTCCTTTCCATCCCATAGCGCTAATTATTCTTTATTTCCGTTTAACAAGAGGGATGCTAAGACACAGAGTGCTGGTTTGATTTACCCACGATCGATCATAGAGATATCAAGTGGCAGAACCAAGGCCCCAGGGCGGTTTGATCTGGTCTTCCAGTCCTACCAATTCCACCCGCTATGCTTATTTTTAAACTAAAACTAAAATGACAATAGATAAGCAAACAACTCATCAGTAGCAACAACAGCAATAGAAGGATTATTTTTGTAATCAGAGTGCAAAGACTGTTCTTACAAGAAAATGTTAGGTGTTCAGATTTTTCGAGTGTGCCCAGTTCCCAGCCAAAGGCGAAGGGCGAGAAACAAGTGTGGGCCCCATCTGCTTCCAGTTGCTCGAGGTGCTAAGATGGCCTGGCCTGCAGCGAGGTGGGTGGCATGGCCCTGAGCACCTGAGGCTCTCTGCCCGGCTGCCTCTGGGAGGGGAAGCGGTTAACCTCCATACACGGAGAGCGGGGGACCTGCGTCTTTAACAGACGCGCCCGCTCCTGCCTTCCCGGGGCTGAGCAGGCAGATGGGCTGCCCCCAGGCTCGGGCCTCCTGTTTTGCACAGCTCTGAAGCCAGCCTGCTGCTGCCCTGGGAGTCTCCCGGCCACAGGTGAGGTTCCACGGCCCCCAGCAATGCCCAGGGGGCCAATCAGGCTGGGCCTGCATGAGGTAAGATGGAGAGGCGCCCCGTGGGCTCTGGGCTCTCTCAGAAATCTCAGCAGATCAATGTCACTGTGGCTTTTAATTACCCCTCCCAGATCTCATCATTATTTCATGGCCTCTAATGCGCCCAGCAGGCAGCCCTGGGCACACAGATAAACAGCCACCCAGCATGGCCTGGCCCCCGAGGTGATGCCCACTGGGGCTGTCCTGCCCAAGGACGGTGGCCTGACAGGGCCCTGGCCTGGCTGAGCATGGAGCGTGTTGACACCTACAGCTCTGGACCTTGGGACAGCCCTTCCTCCTTAGAGTGGAGGCTCGGACCCATTTTCCAGGACCTATGGGTGCCCGCGTCACCGTGCAGCTGGCCACGCTGTGGCAGGACACGTGACTTCCCTGGGCTTGCTCCCTGCGGAGGGGCCCATCACTGCCGCCCCTCCACGCACACAGCCTCTGCCTACAGCAGTGTCTCAACCCAGGGCGATTTTGCCCCCTGGGGACATCTGACAGTGCCTGTCACAGCTGGGGGAGGGCCGCTGCTGGCATCTCGTGGGTAGAGGCCACGGATGCTGCTCCCCATCCCACGGTGCAGGGCCTGCTCTGCAAGAGGACGACCCAGGCAGAATATCAGCAGGACCGAGGGTGAGCGGCTCTGGCCTGGGGACAGCAGACAGCTCCCTGTGTCCCCAGCAAGGACCTGGTCCTGCCTTCCTCCTTCCCCTTCAGCAGGAGAAATCACTCAGGTGTCCCCCTGCTCCGCACTGGCCGCCCGCAGACCTGAGCTGCCCTCTTGCTCACCCCATCCCTCCCCTGGACACTCCTTCCAGGTTCTTTGGCCACTGGCGGCCACTCTTCCCAGGACTCACGCCCACCCGGGAAGCCCTCCTCAGGGGCCCTTAGCCCTCTGCCCTGGGAGTGGGTAGGTGGGTTTATACCATCCTCCTCCTCCCCAGCAGACCAACAGGCCAGATTCTGATGTCAATGACACACTGTTCCAGGTGGGGTTAATCGTCATAGTTAAAGGACTAGAACTTGGAATGGCTTGAAATTTAAATAAATAGCGATATCTGGCGCCAGCCCTCCAAGACGGGCTTTGACGGCACAGAGGCACTGCTGCACATAGACAAGGACAGTGTGGCTGCTGAGAAAGGACACACCCTCTGCAGCCTGGCCTCTCCATCCCCTCCACACACAGAATCATGTGCGGATCAGGAGATGTAATAGGTGCTCAAGAAACACCCGTGGCGTGGGCGATCCATCCTGAGCTGTGTGGGGAGGGGAGCTCAAGCACACCCGCACCGTGCAGGCTGGGAGCCCCTGGACCTCAGAGGCACGAGCACTTCTCTTCTTCTGACCCCCCCACCCCCACCCCAGGCTGGCTTTGTGCATGTTTGCTAAACTGGACCACAGGAAGCAGGCTCTTGCCCTCAGAGGTCCCGTGGTCACCACAGGAGGCCGATGCAGAAGATTAACACAAAAATTGCAAAAGCTCTCATTCGAAGGCTCCACCCACGTGATCTCAGAGCCCTTACCTAAGGAAAAGGTGGTTCTTACCTGTCTCTGTCTAGCCGTGGCCTCCTGTCATGGAATCCAATGTCGAGAATCCAACACCAGGCCCCAGAGCTGCCCGTTTTTGTTGACCTTACCGCTGTGTGACCACTGTTCGCCTGTCTCCCCTTCAGTGTCTAACCAACAGCACGGGCAGTTCCAAGTGCCACCCGCTCTCTGTATTCCAACCCCGCCTAAGACCCGCCATCTTCCCCAGGAGGATGCTGTCATCAAGCTTCGTCCCCGAGGCTCCTCTGTAGATCTCCAGTCATACAGTGGCCTCCACAGAATCACCTGGTGGTCCCCCAGAACTGTCGCTGGAGGAGAGTTCTCCCCCAGGGCTTCAAAATCTTAAGTCAGTACCATAAGGAAAATTAAAATTAAAAAATTCCCTCAGGCTGAGTGCATGTGGATTGTGAAGGGCCGTGTGTCTTGGGTGACAGGGCCTGGGACGCACAAGGTCAGGCGTCTCTAGAATCCAGCAGACCGTCCTGCCCCCCTTCTTGGGCATACCCTGCTCCCTCTGGCAAGAGGGGTCAAGTAGAGAAGGCCCAGGAGGGCCACATGGACTCTCTGGGGCTCCTTCTCATGGCCAACTGGGAGTTCTGAGCCACCTCTGAGAATCCCGAGGCCCCAGAGACCCTGGGTCATTTCTTTCTCTCTGAAAGTTGTTTGATTCCTTAACGACAACTCTATCTATATTATTTTTATCTGGGTGTTAGTGGACGGATCAGTTAGCTAGCTGACCTTTGATTTGCAGAAATTTAAAAAAAAAAATCACTTGTGTTTGATTTCATACACAAAGAGCTTGTCACATGTTCGCCTTTCAAATACCTGAGTTTACTTAAAAATCAACCCTTTTAGAAAAACATTTTGAAAATTAAAAAAAAAAAAAGGTCGTGATTTATAAACGACGTACAGTTGCATTTCTCGGGGGTTGCTGCCCCTCTTCCTTTCCGCCCTCCTTTGTTGCCTGTCTTGGGAGTGCATCCTGGAATCGCCTGCCTTCTCAAGCCATGGCCGACTGCCTGTGCGACATTTAGGGAAGGAGGGAGTCTTGACTGACGAGGACCCAGTTTGCACCCATGCTTCCTGAAAGCACCTTCGTGTTACCAGAAGTGGCCCGCCTCGCGGTCCTCCCAGGGGACCATTTCCCTCTCACTTTCTCACACATTTTCTGATGGTCCCAGGTTCACAGAAATTGTGAGTTTCAGAGCTGAGTTCAGACCCAGGACAGTCGGATCACAACTAGAGCTCTTTCCTCACACTGGGGTGGGTGGTGGCCAAATTAAACCAGGGGCTCTCGGATGAGTCATTTACCCCGTTGGTTGACTTCATTCATCCATGTCATATTTTAAACTTTAACCTTGATTTGAAAAGAAAAATAAAATTGGTATGTTTTTTTCTTTTTTTCTTGGATTCTGGAAGGGGACTTCCAGAATTTTCCCAGGATGGAAGGGGGACACATGTGTTTCCTTGGAAGCCGGATGACTAAATGGGTATGTTTTGTGCTTCCTCAGAACTAGTCTTCCTCGTGATATGAAAAGGTAGAGTGAACTTGGCCGTCCCTGGCTGGACCTCGGTGTCTCCGGACCCCCTGGGGCACCTGTGTCTTTCTCTCCTTCCCGTGGTCTGCACAGTGTGTGGCCTTGGGCTGTTCTGGACACCCGTCCATGACTGATCGGTCCTCTTCTTCCTCTCAAGGTCTCTCTTTGTGTTTTGTTAACACTTTGATACCAAGGCCTCACACCTTCCTAGCACCCTACGAGTTGGTAACGTTCACACCTTGTCCCCACATTTGAGCTTCCCCGTGGGGCCACACAGAAGTGGCTCTGTGGTTGCTCTCGCTCCCACTGATAAACCAGCATGCAGCCTCTGAGACCCTGGGTCATTTCTTTCTCTCCTTTTATTTCATTTTTGGTGCCAGGGATTGAACTCAGGGCACTCAACCGTTGAACACATTCCCTTTTTTTTTATTTAGAGATACATAGGGTCTCACTGAGTTGTTGAGGCTGGCCTTGAACTTGGGATCCTCTGGCCTCAGCCTCCTCAGCCCAGGGGATCATGGGAGTGAGTACACCACTGGGCCCAGCTCTTTCTCTCCTTTCCTAAGGCTCGGCCTCCCACAGAAATGCCTCTTCTCTACTCACTCACAGGCACTTATTGATTGGTTTGGTTTTTATTTATTTGTTGTTGTTGTTGTCCAAGGACCTTTATTTTATTTATTCACCTGCGGTTTTGAGGATCGAACCCAGGGCCTCACACATGCCAGGCAGGCGCTCTGCCACAGAGCCACCGCCCCAGCCCTGCACTTATTTCTTTTTCTTTGGGTTTTGTCGTTGCTTTTAAATATGACAGAGGATATAGAAGCTAAAAAAAAAAAAAATCACAAAGAGAGAAATGTGTTAGGTTAGTCTTCCTGGAAGCCTCTGCTGTCTTCAGTCCCTCCAACGAAGAAGCTGGTTAATGGCCGCCTCTGCGACAGGGCTCTGAGCCGAAACCTGGACCCGGAGGTGGCTCAGCCAGGAACGCTCGGTATTGGCAGGAGCTTTGGCAGAGCAGACTGCAAGCCATGGTGTCAACGGGATGGACACCACCCCGCCCGGGGCCTGGGGAGGTGGCTCAGGGCAGCCACTGGCGGAGCTGCTCACCCTCAGGGCAGAGCTGTTGGGCCTGCTGTGGCTGGGGTTCCTCCCGCCCAGGGTCCCCCTCCTGACCGTGCAGTGGGAGGGACAGAACCCCCACCTTCCAGTGTGCTCAGCCTGTTTTAATCAGGATTCGCCCTCCCAGCAGCTCCTGGGAGAGGCTGGATGAGAAGTCAGTGATCTAAGCATGCACGGTTCACCAAGGAGACTTAGGCAGAAGACACACGCACCGGCCCCCACCAGGGAGGAACAGGGAGGGATGCAGAGAAGCCCCGACCTCGGCCCGTCTTGGCCACCAGCCTGATCCTCAGTCTCCTCTCTATAACAGGAAAACTCCCCTCTGGAGCACAGCCCTGGTGGGGACAAAGGCAGCAGAGGCAGGAGGGTGCCCCTGGTGACCTCAGACATGGAGTAGGTGATCCTGAGAGGAAGACAGGAGACCGGGGAAACCTGTCCGCGTGATGGCTTTGGGGGGAGTGTGACTGCAGCCATAGGAAGGAAGCGCTCCTCCTCTCGTGGCCTGGACCTTCTGGAAACTGTTTTCTCCACTTCAAACCCACACACTCCGGCTCCTGGGCGTCTTCCTCTGCAGGTCTCCTGACGGTGGAGTGTCAGGACCAGAAGATGACCACAGGGTCTGTGCTTGGTGGGTCCGAGCCAGCCTCCGCCGACCCCTGACACCTCTCTCGGGTGGGAACACTCAGGGTGGCCAGGTTCGCTTGACAGCGTTTGTGGTGGGAAATCAGAGAGAAGCAAACCGTTCCTCTACAGAAGAGAGGCAGGGACCTGCAGAGAAACCAACTCCCAGAAGCCAGATTCAGACCCAGAGCTCGGTGGGTGAGGCTGGGAGGAGGCCGGAGCTCAGAAACACCCAGAAGCGTCCAGAGTGCTTCATGCAACAGGCTTCCACTCCTTCCCAACAACAAGGCTGACATCTGGGCGTGGTTTAGAACCATCGTTTATTTGATGCAACCATAAGACTCTGGCATTTGGCAAGGTGACGAAGGCCACTGAGGCCACAAGGGGAACATGATATGGTCAAGCTAAAGAAAATGCACCTATGAATCACATTACACGTCCTCTGGGGACTGCAGATCAAGGTTCTCATGGGATCCCCAAACTGGTTGTGTGAAATGGTCACCAAGAAAAACAAAAATCACACAAACAGACAAATTTTGAAAACTTGGGTGGGGAAGGACGGAAAGGGCACTTAACTGTGGGTCCGAGTCTCTGTGTGTGTGAACCCCCATTGGGGAGTCAAGTCAACCGAGGGCATGTTGGGAAGGGGGGTTGCAGCCTCCGCGAGGGTTTATTGAGCATTTACTATATGCCAGGCGGGGTGCTGGTTGGCTTTAAGGGTCATTTTATTTATCCTCACAGTAGCACAATGACGGGGAGGCCACAGAAGCAAAGGGACATGATATAATCGCTCCAGGTTGCTCTGCTCTGTCTTGGTAGAAAAGAGACGCTCAGGCTGGCCCAAGTCCCCCTATGCTCACCTCACTGTCCCCACTGAGCAAGCAGATGGAACGCCAGGAGTCTGAGCCATCGGATCCGAGATCCCAGGTCCTGTTGTCTCCTACCACCTCCCCCCAGGCCTCAGTGTCTGCATCTGGAGAATGGGGATGACCATACGTCCAGGGTAGACTTGCTTTGGGATGACTTCAACTCCCTCTGTAATCTGTAGTGTTCAGTGATTACAGGCTCCTGGGCTGGGCAGCTTCTATGTTCCTTTTCTCCCTCTTATAGAGGGTGAACTGCAGGGATTTACACTTGACTCTGCACCCAGTGGAACACACTTGACTTGTACCTTGGCACCGTGACTGCGATGCAGTGTCGAGGGTCTGGCTACCAGGGCTTCCCGGAGAGGTCCATAGCTCAGGAAAGGTGTCCTGGCCAATGGCTGGCTGGGTAATGAGCATGAGCAGACCTTCACATGTGGCCAAGAGGACAAGGCCGAGAACTATACGTGGACGGTCACTCACTCAGGGATCCCAGGTAAATCCTATGGTACAGCGATTTACACCCAGAAAGTACTCTGAGTGGGGCGGCAGTGGGAGGCACGGCCCCTTGGCCTGAGTGTCAGGAAGACAGGCTGTCGCCACAGTGTCCTTCGTCCAGGTGGACTCGGCCTGGTGAGTCCTGACTTTGCTCCTGGTCTGGGTTGGAGGTACCCTTCCTCACACACGCCTGGTGAGGCACATGCCCTCTCTGATGTCATGGATGCTTCTAGATGACCTTGGGCTCTGTAGAGGACTTACAATGAACTCATACTGCAAATCACACATACACTTGATTTTTTTTTTTTAAAACCAAATGCAATGGGTAGACATTTTGCTTCTGAGATGAGCATTGATAATGACCTTTGTTCAGCTTTTCAGGGGTAGTCTCCTGTATAACAGTTGGGTTGTCCCTTCATGTGGTGCATGGCAAGATCTGTCCCCTGTGCCCTTGGTGACCCTTGAAACTCGATGGCATTCTCCACGCAGATGGGCATAAGTTTCCCTCCTTGCCCTTCTCATCTGTTGCTGTACCTGTTTGTGAGGATTCGAACCTTCCTGTGTCCACCGCAGTTTGCGTGTTTCTTTGGCTCTTCTCCCCCCTCCTTCTGATTTTCAATGTCTCTGTTGCACCTAAGAACTCTGCACTCTGGACATACATGTGCCCACACTTGACACACCAGGGAGACTGGCTTTGCACATACATCGCAGATACTCTCACCTGCTGCAAAAACATAGAATGTTGGCATTTTCAGACGTATTGAACATTTCCTTTATCGATGCCATCTATGTCTCACTTATAAATAAGGCCTTCACCAGGAGAACATTATAACAAAACACGTTTTCTACATTTTGTCTTTTCCCCTTTGTTTTATTTGTAGAAGTTGTAGATAATCGGGTCATATTGGTTTTAATAGCAATGTCCCTCCCCCCCCCAAAAAAAAGAAAAAGAGTCATCTAAGTCCAATTGGGCTTAAGGAGGACCAGAAAGGGCTCTTGCCTCTCTTTTCTTCATCAGAATTTTGGGGAGAAACAGCAGCTTCCATTGATGGTTGCAGCAGAACAACGGAAAGAATCTTCTAAGGGAGAGAACAACGGAGCCGGCCGCCGACTGGGGGCAGCTCCGTTGACAGCTGGTCCTTTGCCTCCATGGCCAAGAGCGCCTCTCTGAGAGCACTGAACTGCTGATGCTTGTGTACAGTGAACCACAAAGCACTCGGCTGTCACATGTACCTACTGAAAATAAATTAATTAATTAAAAAGAAAAAAATGAATCTTACTGGAAAAAAATCTGTATTTATTGATTTGTTTTTGGTTGATTTGCAAGAGACGTACTCCCCACTGACTACCCCCCAATTTAGTCCAGGGTCTGTCCGGCCAAGCCCTGTGCAGATCGGCCGTCCTCAGGACCCGGGATGGCCAAGATGGCACAACTAGCACGAGGGTGGGAACGAGTCTACAGGACTCTGCGATTAACCAGGAGCATCCCGGGGAGACTTAAGGGACTGTGAACATCCGTGGAAACTGGAACTTCACAAACACAGAAAGAGATATCTGGGGGAGTACAGAGTGGGGCTCTGTACCGGGCCAGGGGAAGGGCACCCCAGGAAAACTAGGTCTGACCTTCAGCAGATTTCAGGTAACATAGCAGAACTTCTGTCTCTGAGGCTGCCATTGGCTCACTCTTGAGCACCCAGAGTCCTGCTTTGAGCTTACAAGGAAGAGGAGGGGGTGGGAGGCTGTTGGGTAGGTGGATCAAGGGTGCTGCCGGAACCCTGGAGAGCAACACCAGCTTCCAGCCAGATCCCAGCCCTGATCCCTGAGCCTGTGCCTTCCATTGAAGGATGGAGAATAAACTATTTTCTGGGGTTGCCAGAGGTGCTCTGCAGGGTGCTCCGTGCCATGGAGTGCTCAGTGAAAGGAAGGGATTGCTGGGATGACTGATGGGCACGCAGGTGACACACGATGAAGCTCAGTGAGCACCATCACTGAGGGCCGGGGACAGGGCTGCAGGAGCCTTTGGGGGTTTCTTGTGTGGGGGTTCACTAATGCTTCTTTGAGGGATAAAGGAAGATTTCACAGAGAAACAAAGATTTTGAAGGCTGAATAGCAGTTTATCCTTAAATACAATTAGAGGGCGTTTGCAGGATTCCAGGTAGAGAGAACACAGACAGAGAGAAAGGTTTGTGAGGAGAACAGAGTGTGTGTGTGGTGGTGGGGGGGGCACGTCTGTGTGTCTGTGTGCATTAGGGCATGGTGAGCAGCTAGCAAAGGAGGGTCACAGGATGCCCAAGCCCCAGGTACTGATCCTGTGTTGATGCAACTTGTAGGTGGGACCATAGCAGCAGAGAAGGACAGAGGTCATCAAGATGGTCCAGTGCCCCCAGGCACTGTGGCTCCTTCGAAAGACCCTGCTGTGCCTGAGTGTTGCTCCCAATCCTTCCCTAACAATGTGTTCCCTGCATTCTGACCCGTGCAGAATTGCACGGTGCTTCTGGACACACACTGCTGGCCCCAAACCCCGGGCACACTCTACCTCAGTGGGTTGCAGGACTCTGAAATGCACTAACCCCTGTGCAAAGTTAGAAGGCCAAGAGGGAGCCCGAGATGCTGCAGTCCACAGTGCTGTCTGCAAACCCTGTGTCTCCTGAGCTCAAGATTTTAGCAGAGAGGAGAAAGTGAAGAAATGGGACGTGGACAGACAGTGTCTCACAGGTGTCGCTGATGGGGCAAGGAGGAATCAGAAGCCCCAGGGGCCACAAGGCAAAACCACCGGAGCTCCCAGCCCATCTCCACCTCTGCCCCAGGTGCCGCCCTCTCCTCAACTGGATTTAAATCCTGCAGCTTTGGCAGGAGGAGGGGTGGGTCCAGGACACTGCTGGCTCCCTGTCCCCCTGAACACAGGTGCCACTGCATAATGATCAGGGTTGGCTCAGGAGAAGGAAACTTGGTTCAAAATGTATGAGTTCATTTTTATGTTCTACTGAGAAAATTTATTCAGTGTGACTGCTCAGTAGCGAGCGCCGTAAAACACCTTAATCCCTGGTTGAAGAAAGGTAATGCCTTGACAGATGTGTGCCTCCTACTTCCCTCCCGGCCATGTCTCAACAACAAACCTTTATTTCTGCTTCCCGGCTGTAGCAGGCAAGAGAAAAAATAAGGAGAGCAATAAAGCAGTCAGAAATCTCAGGAGCCAGGCGGCGATGCCGTCGTAATGACAGATTTTTAATGTGGCGGGAGAGATTGACAGGGAAACGTCTTCGGAGCAAACGCTCACCAGATGGAACGCAAACGGTTTATTGGAGGAGAGAGGTGCAGCTGAACCGCGGAGAGGGCGGGTGCAAGGTGGGCTTTCTGGCTGCGGCAAGTAAACACACCAGAGAGGGCCAGGGATGAGAAGGGAGGAACATCCAGGGAGGAGGCAGTGCACCCGGGTGTCCCTGGTGGGCCTTCCCTGGGAGGATCTGGCACCTCCTCAAACCCCACGCCGGAGCCCAGCGTAAAGCCCCGAGGCTGAGGACCTGGGGGCTGCTCTGGAATGGGAGGGCCTGGATTCCAGACCAGGGCTGGTTAAGTTGACTGCATCCTGTGGCATCTCTGAAGCTTGGGATGTTGCTCCTCTTGGGTACAGATGCTTTTGTTCCACAATCATTTTCAGCATCTCCTTGGCACCAGATACTACCAGGATCAGGCTCTGTGGACAGCAAAAGGAGGGCAGCTCCAAACTCGGGTCCAGTGAGATGCACTCAGTTAGCATTTATTGTTGGGCTCTGCAAAAATAAATAAATAAATAAATAAATAAATAAATAAATAAATAAATAAATAAATAAATAAAAACATAAATAGCATATAATTCATTATTAAATAATAAGCATGTGTAAAAACATAAATATGTCCGTTTGTCTATCAACCTACTCACTAATCCATATCATTCATTCATACTATTCATCCAACTGCTCATCCATCCATCCATCCATCCATCTTATTTTTTCCTTTTAGAATCACTTTCCTCTATACAACGGCTAATATGTTTGAAGCAGCCAAGAACAATGACATCTCCCCGGTGCAAAAAATTCTACAAAAGCATGTGATAGCATTTACAACAATGCAAAAGCACTTATTGTAAAATTCTGCAAAATAATCCGAGTCTGGAGGCATGATGTGACATTTAGGGGCCACGTGTTTTATGAAGCTGTGCTATTTAGGTGGGACTGAAGCAAAGAAGGAATTTCAGACTGGAGGGACCCTAGATTCCATATGAGGGACTTAATGATACGAGTCCTCCAGGTCTCCTGATTCAAATTTGGAGGCTGTTTCCTTGGTGTTGGGAACCAGAGACCTTGAAGAAACCCCTTTTCTGTTCTGGCCTCAGTTTCCCTGACTTGTGAAGTCAGCTGACGTGATCCCCCACATCCTTTCATTGCTGAAACTTTCAGATGCAAAGTGCAGCCTTCTGCCCGTGGATGCTCTTAAGGAGAACAGCAACTGCAAAACAAGGAAGCCCCGAAATGGCATGTGCCAGCAGGACCCGCGGCGACAATGCAAATCAAGGTACTGTCTTAAATAATGCATGTCAGATGAATTCATCAGCACTTTAAGAAAAATCCAGTTCAACACAAAGATGGCCCTTTTCAGCACCGGAAGCTACCACTCTGCTTGTCCTTGGAAGCAAACAAATGAAACCCCATGTTTAGAAAGGATGGCAAGTCAAGTTGAAACCTGTTGTCACAGCCCTGCAGAAAATGCAGATCCGTGAGATTGCGTGCCAGACGTTGGGTGCCAGACATCTTGCAATGGGGAGGGAAGGAGAGGAAGGGCAACAGAAATAGTGGTTAAATGGAAGGGCAGAGGGGGGGGAACAGACTGCTCCCACCATCCAGCCTGCACACTCCTCTGGCACACCCAGGCACCCATGCTGCCGATCTCTGCCAAGACAGAAGTCTGCCTTGACCGTGTCCTTGACCGTGACTGTGACGGAGACCCGCCAGGCACCTCGAGCCTGTGGGCGGATGGGTGTGTGGGTAGAACCGACTTGGTTGGTGAGGCCTTTTTAATCCCTCTCTATGTGACTCTGTTTTCCAGCCCCACAGAATGTTGGGGGCTTCAGCATCAGAGAGAGAAAAAAGAAAAAAAAAAAAGGAAAAAAAAAATCACTGAATCAGCGTGCGATGAGAAGCCGCGTTTGCGGGGCGAGCATCTGGAGCGCTTTCTGTTCACGTTTCATCCTGCCCCGTCTCACGGGCTCCAAGGAAACCGCCCCAAGCGCCTGCCCTGTCTCCACTCAGCCCCGTGTTTCTACTTTTGTCTTAAAACAAATAGCCAAAATAACAAACGGTTTTATTTTTCTTGGACGCCTGTTCTTCAGCGCTCCCATATTGTCCTGTTGAAATTTACTTCTTTAAACATTAAAATCCTGCTTGGCTTGAGACTCTGGCTGAGTAAGGATATTCTGGTTCAGGAACTAAGTGAATGAAAGGTTTAAAAGACAAATAGGTGACTGGAGTTTTGGACTATACACAATAGGGGTTTTTGTTTTTAGAGCCATTGCAATCACGTTTTAAAGATGAGTTTATACCATCTTCCCAACTTTTTGACTAGTTTTTAAAAATTCAAAATGTATTGTAAAAAGCCTTTCCCCCCTTTTTGTCCTGCAAGAAAGAAAATAGGGTATGGGGACTTAGCCTAACTGTACCTGCCTGGCAGCCCCAAGCCCTGGTTTCCATCTCCAGCCCAGGAAAGAAAGGAAGGGAGGAAAGGAGGGAGGAAAGAGAGCAAGAGAGCCAGGCCGGAGGACTTGTTCTGGCTCTGCTCCATTTCCTGGTCTGACTTAGGGCAGCCACTTGGGTTATCAGAGCCTCAACATTCCCACCTATAAGTTATTACCATCACAGCTCTGTGATTCCCAGGAGAATCCGCGACAGGTGCATGGATACAGGATCAATAAACCACAAATATTCTTCTTAATTGTCTTAATCCTGTTTGTGTTGACAATGGCTCTTCTCTAACTTGCTGCCTTCCAGGTAACTCAAGTGCACGGACAGACTTCCAAAATTACATCTAGATAGAAATAGGCTTGAACAATTTTGGTAGAAAGATAAAGATTAATTTACTTCTCATTCATAAATGCAGTCTCTGCCTTAGGCCAATTCCTATTTCTCCTTTGCCTGTGCCGGAGAAGAGGGGCTGCATTGATTCTGAAAGAATTGCGCCAGGAGTCTAGTCTGTGTGGCTGTTCTGTTGGGTTTCGAAGTAGAAGGTATCACTGAATAGATGTCATTTGGGTGGTATTTTTACTGCACTCCCTACCCTCCATCATTTTAGATACTGAGCAGTTGAGATTGAGGATTCAACTGGACTCAGTTGGAGGCTCTGCCCTGAGACTAACACGATGCAAAATCTGTTCAAGTTGATGGGCTCAAGTCTTCTTCTAGGCCCCGGTGAGTCATAGGCTACAGATAATTTCTAGGGTTCTTTGCCTCTTTCTGAGCCTAGGACTCAGCTCTTCTATATCATGGACAACAATATAGCACTCATTTTATCATTTGATTCAAGTTAACAGATCACAATCTTGAGGCCGCCACAAAGTGTAAATGAACTGATTTTTTACAAAAGTGGAATTGACCTCTCGTGTATACCAGTGATCTTTTTGCATATATATATATATATATATATATATATATATATATATATATATTGTTGTAAAAGTGACAAAGGTAGAAAATTAAGAAAGTAAAAACTGGAGATGTCACTGCCCTGAAGTTAGTGCATATCCTCTGATCCTAGAAATGCAAACACTTGCATACTTACTTATTTACATAAGTGGCTTCTTAAGCATGGACTGCATGTAGCCATTTTAACTACCTAGAACACCTGCTCCCGCCAAGCAGGAAGTGCAGGTCTACAACTAAGCTTGCGCACAGGCTTCCTTTCCGCCCAATCAGAGGCTAAGTCCTGTGAGGGCAGGCAATGATGACCATGCACTGTATGTGCTCTGACTTAGAACAGAGGCTCGGACAGAGCAAGTAGGACCCAAGTAAGTATTTTGAGTAAATAAATCTGCCATGTCCCATAACAGGAAAGCATCATAACCTGTTCCATCTATGTCTCCTGCACCATGGGGGTGCAACTGTCCAACTTGGTCACTCCTTTGTCTCTGCCCTCAGAACGGCTCCCGGCACTAGGTGCTCCTTCAGTACTGCTCAGTGAATGGGCACAACCCCCAGCACTAGCCTCTACTTCTTCCAGTGTTAAGCCGTGATAAATAGCAAAGCGATGAACATCTCTGGAGTTGAATATTTGTCACCTCTCTAATGTTTTTTTCAGAATAAATTCTCGGGAAATCCAATTATTGGGTCAATGGGGAAGCATATGTTAAAATTTTTATTACGAATTAGAAATTTACACTTTGGACAGTTTTTTTTTATTCTTTTTTTCTTGATAATTATTATTATTATTACCAACTTACAAATTCAGAACAATGTAAATATGGTATTTCTCTTCTTGAAGCCTTTGCAGTTTTTACAACATCATTAATTTAAAAGAAGAAAAGTCATATCTTCTTGATGTCACGTAAGATTCCTTTGCCTATAAGGAAAGTTATCATTTTTGTAAATTATTTTATTGTTTATTTCCTTTTTTTCATTCATTTATTTTTTATAAATAAATGTAAATAAATTAAAAATGCATAAACCTTTGGGATTATACTTGACAAATACTAAAGTATCATTCACTGTTCCTATAACTAGTATTTTATTTTCCTTCCTCTTTATACCAAGTTGTAAGAATTTACATATTATATACCTGGCAAGCATATTTACATATGATTATCTGGCATGTTGGAAATATTGTGTTTATTTATTTGATATTTCCTTGTGATATTGTCACTGTGACCAGCATTTCTTTTTTTTTTTTTTCTTTTTCTTTTTGTCTTCTGCCTTTGAAGCTAATTTTCCCTTTGAACCATGTGGATAACATTTAATATACTTTTCCCACTCATGCAATATTTATGGTATGGATTGAGTTTAGGAAAAAATACTGGTAGGCTAAATTAAATTATTAAATAAAATCCTATTTGGTCTGTGATTTACAATTTTCAAAGCAGCTTAATATATATTTCCTTCCAGCGTCCTGATAACCCTTGCCGTGGCAGATGGGTGACGTGATGTCAACATTTTTGCGGAGGAGGTGAGCTGTAAGCCAGTGAGCCAGCTCTGGCACATATTCTAATTTATTTTTGGGATTCCATTCATTTTGGCTTTTGCTTCAAAAACCTGAGGGAAAGAAAGGTAGGGGATGACAGGATAGCAGTGACTGTTGTCTGCCAGCTTTTTGGTGATCCCTGGTCACCCTTTATTTCCTAAGTTGGAGTAAGATGATTAGGGATTCCTGAGCATGCCGGGTGCCCCCAAGGGCATGCTCCACTGCAAATGTTGCAGGCCGCCTAGGTATCACTGCAGGTGTCTTACCTCACTAAAGGACAGGGACTCAGACCCCAGGTCCTCCTGTGGGACCCAGGCACACTGCAAGTAACAGAAGAGGTGCAGTTCCAGCCAGGCACTGCCTACCCAGGGCCTCGGCCCGCCCTGCTCTCTGCAGCATTCAGCCCGACAACAAACGCCAGCCCCTGACTTTGAGTGGCAAATTATAGCCTGGTTGTATAATAGCTCTCCATCTTATTTATTCATTTTTTTTTTGAATTCCTAAAAAATCATTGCAAGTAGATCAGCAAGCCCCCTGCCCCCCGCACCGTGGAAGTTTGATAATGTATGTCCTCCCCGCTTAATTGATTGATTACCTCACTGCAGCTTCCTGAGGTACCGAATTTATCTCTAATAGCCAGAGTCAGGCTCTGCAGGCAACCGTGGGGGGGACGGGGGTCCCTTGGTGTCGATTTGCTCTTAACTGGAAAGTCATTACCACTTAATACATGTAGATTGTGTTGAAAGAAAATTATGTGTAATGAAATGAGGGAAAAATTAGTGGAGTGTTATGGGCGAAAGCAGATGTTAGGGAGGAATTACGCTGGCAGAGATAATCACCTTCGCTGGTATTGTGTGTGCTGGGGTGTTAACCGAGGCGAGGCTGGAGAGAGCTAAATGAATGCATTGATCGACACACTCGCCCTCGCACCCGCAGCCAGGAGCCACCCCCAGGATGCGGTGGCCAGGGCCTGCACAGGGCCGATCACCCGGATCTGTGGCTATGGCTCCCCAAGATGCTGGAGCCCAGGAAGGCAGCAGAGTGGAGCAGCCCAGGGGGGCCAGGTGACGAGCCTCGAGCTGTCATTCTGGTGGCAGCATTAGCTGAATCTGGGAGAAAAGACAAGACAAACATCTCCCCACCAAAGTGAAAACCAAAAAGCAACAGAACACTGCTCAAAGAGCGCCCAGGCTGAGCGAGAAGGAGGCCACAGGGTCTTCTGCAAACAGGCTGACCTGGAAGGGAGGCGGGGAGAGGCTGTGCTCCTGTAAACCAGGGGCAGTGGGAACTCAGGGCTCAGGGGGTCCTTGGGTGAAAGACCAAGGTCCACAATGCAAACTTCCCAGATCCACCGCCTGAGGGACACTCTAGAGACCAAAGAGACAAAGGTCCCTGTGCACAGTCACAGGCGCACGAAGCAAGGGACAGCTGTGCTGTGGCTGGGACGCTGATGTGCAGTGGCCCCTGGGCTTTGAGGATTCTCAGCAAACCGCTAGGGGTGACATTGCAAAGCGACAAATATATGTGCGCCCCAGAGCCATGCAAGGCCTGCCTCGAAGCCTCGGGTGTCAATGGTTTTGGACTAGGAGCTGGGGGGCGGGGCGGGGGGGGATCAGCTCAGTGATATAGCACTTTTGACTCTGGGAGAGAGCGTGCCTGAGGCCCTGGGTTTCACCCCCAGGGTGCCCCAAATAATAATAATAAAAAGAAATAATTGGATTGACTGTCCTTATAGAAATTCCTAATATAAAACACTAGCTATCCTGAAGATAGTTCAAGTCCTCTAGGTTCTCTGCAGGACCAAGCACACTTTGTAAAACCACACTGAATCACCTCTAACCATACGGGCTACAGGTGAGGGTTGAGTCCATCACATGACCACGCCGGATAATCTCTCAAGCCATTGTCCAGTCTGTAAAAGAGATAAATGCAGCCCAACTATAATATTTCCTTCCAAAGCACTGAACAGAATGCTTAGTATCTACAGCAAGTGCTCAATAGTTTCTTTTCGTTGTTTATATGAATGCTGTTAAGATTTTGCATAGATGTATACTGCATGTGAACAGTATATTTGTGTGTGAGTGTGCAGATACAGAGAGACTGAAAGAGAATATTGGGATTATAATACAAAAATCAGTTTTAAATGTTACCAAATGACTGCTCCAAAGCCTTTCATCCATACTCATGCCTTAATCGACTCACACAAGTTTGCTGCAGATTCCCGGATCTCTTCTTAGTGTTGTGAGGATGTCCTGATGCTCGAAGTCACTGAGGGGGCCTACTCTACAGAGCACACCAACTCTGTTCTGGAAAGCACTAGCAGAAGGATCCGAGTTGAAATAAACAAAGTCACTCTACCTATGCTGGCAGTGTCCTTCCATGAAGCCTATTTTATTGCAAAAACCGTTGCTGGCCCATCTGAACAGCCCAAGTTGAAATGGTAGGCTTTTCCTCATCCACTTGCAAAAGTTGAAGACAAGTGCCCTGTGGACTGAGGCCACTATCGCAGCTTCCTTGGTGCCATAGCACTTACCAGCTGTCCTCTGCTACCCATGAGCCACAGAGCTCACTCGGCCTGGGAAGACACGGCGCATGTGTTGCAGAGAGATTGATTTGAATGGTGGCCAGGCTGACGGTTAAGATCAGGCCTGGAACACACCTCAGGGCATTCAGCAAAGATGCCTGATCAGCTAAAGAAGCCATGCTCAGGGACAAAGCCTGGCAAACTGGGAGGAGCTGGATGAAGCACAACACACACACACATACACACACACACACACACACATACACACACTTTAGAGAAACTCATCGGTAGCCCCTCTCCTCCTGATGCAAAGCCACCCTCCAGTTGTTCTTGGGTCTCACATTCTTTGTCTACGGATGTGGCCTGCACATGCCTGTGGGGGGTGCATGGTCTGTACATGTAAGTGTCATGCTTAAGGCCCTCACGGTATCCAGCGGAACAAATACACCATAATTTTCATCGCCAGCCACAACCTCAGGAGGTTTGCAGTTTTTCTTCTAGAACAGCAGCAGTGAACCTTTATATCATGGGTAGCATAACTCTCATCATTTGCTTTTAGGGTAAAATTCTAAAATGTAATTTAACTTCCATGGAAGCCTGACTGATTTAAAGATTTGATGAACGTGACACTTAGTAGCATCAGAATGAAGCCCAGGTGAAAAGAAGCCCGGACATGCCCTCATTTCCTTTGAAAAACTGGACCTGGTTCTTTGTTATGCTGACTTCATAAGGCCTCGTAGTTCTGATATATAATTTAGTCATTAAAAAATATCTTCGTATTCCTCATTCTGTGTGCTAGGCACGTGTCACCAACTGTCTCATTTTAAACATCACAAAAGCCCAATAATTAGGGATTGTGTCCTTTTACAAAATGGGGGACCACCTCTGCCCATTGACTGATACAATGATGGTGAGATTTCCTCCACCAGTCTATGAAGACAAATGTGCAGTGTAGCAAATACAGAAGTTGCTTTGGATTTAGACCCCTAATGAGACCTGATTCTACCCATTATCTGTGCAATCTTTACTTGATCATTTTACGGCCATCTCTTTCCTGGTTAGACAATGAGGAGAGTCTACATGGCTGGGTTGTTTAGAGAATCCCCGGATGCTGGGCACGGTGGCACACACCTGTAATCCCAGCCACTCTGGAGGGAGGCTGAAACAGGAGGATCATGAGTTCAAAACCAGCCTCAGAAACTGTAAGACTCTGTCTCTAAATAAAATACCAAATAATAAAAAAAAAGGGCTGGGGACGTGGCTCGTGGTTGAGTGCCCCTGGGTTAAATCCCTGGTATCCCCTCATCCCCCAAGAAAAAGAGAATCCCACATATATAGAATGCTGCCACACAGATCTCAGTGGCAACTGCACTTGGTCTTGATGCAATTGTAACTCACTTTCTGATCCTGGTAAGAGCTTTGACAGACCCGTGTTGAAATCCCAGCTGGCTGTGCGGCTTTGGAGAAGCAGTGCCTTTGCTTCTCAGTTTCCTCACCTGTAAAGTGGGAGTAAAGACACCACACCTGCCTCGCTGAGTTTGTGATGAATTAGTGACAACATTTCGGTGAAACAGACCCATGCAGAACATGGCACAGGATAGGGTCTCCTGGTAGGCATTTTACCTTCCTGTCTTTACCCTTTCAATCCAACACCAACGCACATCACGCATTCACAGGTACAGACCCTCCTGCCCGGAGTCACGGCTGAGTGAGCTTTCCACGGGGCACGGCTCACTCTTCACTTGTCTCTGTCACAATGGCCTCAGGAGGTGGCCGGCTTTCTGGGTTCCACTGGAAAACGATGATGACTGTTTCATTGACTAAAAGAATAATTAAACTGCTCAGTGCTGGATGTCATTAAATGAAATGGTGCTGCATTCGGGGCACGTTGCTCTTATTATTTACAAATACAAAAAAAGCAACATTTAGTTAATGATTTGGGTCTGCCCACGGCAGATCACTCACAGGGGCCCTCTGCATGTGCAGGCGGCTGGGCCTCCCCATCCCCTCCCCCTCCCCTCCCCCTCCCCCTCCCCTCCTCACTTTGGGGAAGGAGCTTGCAACCAGCCAGGCGGTGAAGGGAAGGGCCTTGCATCCATGGCTGGCTTTGCAGCGATATTGTGCTAATTACCTTCCGTGTCATTGTCTTTAATCCTGGGATGTCAGGTCACCTTACTTCAGCAGGGAACGAAGACTCCAGGGTTAAGGAGACTTCTCACATTCTTTTGGGAAAAAAACATCCGTGGGTTTGGATGTTTCAAGAAACAGTTACCTTTACATTTCAGTCTCCTCTTGGTAAAAGTGAAAGAGAGCAACCCTGGAAGGTTTTCTAGAGAAACTAGAGAAAATAACACAACATGGACAATCTCAGGCACGTGGTGGGACCTCGGCAAGGGTGAATCCCTCCCCTCTCTCCCTCTGAAGGCAAATGTGTTCCTATTATCTCCGTTTTGTTTGTTTTATTTCAATGATGTTGCAAAACTTTACAATATATATTCAGAACTACTTTTCTTCAAACTTCAGTTTGTAGCACTTCTGACCTTAGGTCAACGTCATGTCCAAATGCCCCAAGAATGTGTCATGATTCTTTGTTCTTCATTTTTCCTAATTTTTACAGATAATATGCTTTTTTCTTTTTTCTCTTGATTGGCCTGCTAATAGCCAACTCTCTGAGTGATGATGTTTAATCAGCTACCTTAGTCCTCTATTTTTTTTAAAAACAAACTTAAAACCAAGTGATTATCATCATACATATGGATTCTCAATTGAGTCCACAGTAAAGGACAAGGTCACCATAGTCCACTCTCTCTTGCTAGTAACAATCCCAGAGACTTAGTAAATTATGAAGAAAAGAGATTTACTTTAGCTCAGGTTCTGGTTTGAGGCCGAGGCACTGTGTGCTTTGAGACCTTCTTGCAGATAGATGTTCCCAACAGCTCTTGGCATCACATGGAAAGAGATGGGAGCTTCCCAGAGACCTCATTGAACCGGCTTTGAAAACACACCCACTTTCTAAATGACCCATGACCCACTAGAGATAATCCATCACCACATCAAACCCTTAATTGATTAACCATGTGGTTGGATTGGTCCATTCATTAGGGCAAAGTCCTAACCACCTTGCAAAGGTCTCACCTGGTTCCCCTTTTATTAACTCATAATGGGGATTAAATGTCAACATGGGTTCCAGAGGGGGCACACCATACTCACACCTTAGCAGACTTTCAAATGACTAAAGGTCTTGAGTTTTGAGATACCCTTTTAGTTTCTTGGCTGTGCTGTGGAGAACTGAAAACTCAGCTGTGTGACCCACAGGTAATGAGTGCACGAGCCCTGAGGTGGGAGGCCAGAGGTGCTATTTTATTTGTTCATATATGTTCACTTTCTCTCCACTCCTGACATCCTGAATGCAGAGATTACAGCCTATCTCTCTGATATTATCTATATGATTTGCTTTGGTCAATGGCATGTAAAATAATGTAATGTTTACCACATCTAAAAGAGCTTTTAGAAGCAGTAAGAATTTCAGCCAACTCTTTTATTTCTTAACTTTTCAATGAGCAAACATGGGAATCTTCTCTGCACCTAGATCTCAAATTGGAATGGAGACTGAGGACCAGGCTGCAAAATTTCCCAAGGCTTACATGTTGCCAAAAAAAAGGAGCTATTTGTTACACAGCATTGTAATAGTACAGCTGATAGATACAGAACAGAATGCAACATCAGACACATTTTACAAAAAAGAAAACATGTGAGTATTGAAAAGTACTTACACTTCTCCTCAAGTGACAAGGGAGACTTCACAGAGAGGTGACATATGAAGTGGGTCGGGATTATGGTAGGAAGGATGAGTTTGTTTAAAGGTTTGCAATGTATTT
The DNA here is from genome assembly GCF_045843805.1 of Urocitellus parryii. NCBI lineage: Eukaryota > Metazoa > Chordata > Mammalia > Rodentia > Sciuridae > Urocitellus > Urocitellus parryii. The sequence goes on from NC_135536.1 coordinate 8,006,026, forward strand.
GATGAAATGTCATGTGTATTATAAACAAACAGTAGCCTAGGTCAGCTTGGACAAAAAGCCGACTTTCTAGATCTAGAAGACTAGATCTAGAGAAGATTCCCATATTTGCTCATTGAAAAGTTAAGAAATAAAAGAGTTGGCTGAAATTCTTACTGCTTCTAAAAGCTCAATCCCTGGCATTATTGTGGAGTTTGAACTCTGCAATGACATAGAGACTGAGAACTTATCTTGACCTTGACTTGTTTTGAGTTTTTTCAAGAATTTAGACATTACCCTATAAATTCAGAGTGCAGACAAAATTCAATTGGAAGAAACCACAGAGGCTTATTCTGGCATGATCTTTTGTAGATCTTTCGTAGATTTCTTAATATAGATTAATATCTACATAAAAAATCACAAAGATTTTTGCATTCAGTTTTTTTTTTATTTTGGGATGGATCATTTGAACATGAATCACAATCATAATAATTTCTTCATATGTAAATATTTGTAATGGTTCACGTTTATAGAGTTTATTCAAAAGTTTTTAAAAGATGTATGAGAATTTGAATCCTGTTTCTTTACTACTTGGTGTTATGTTACCTATTCATATTGGATGTTGCTCTTTTGAGAAGCAATTGAGGTAACACCTAAAAGGACCTAATGTAAAAGCAAGTAATTTCTGCCTCCCTCCCTTCTCTCTTTTCTTTCTTCTTTCCTTAAAATACATATGATGTGTATGTGGTTTGCATGCCTTAAACATGACATGCGTTCAAAATCCAACCGTAATTTAGAACTCAGGAAGAAAATGACTCTCTCTACCTAGAGAAACAGGTCAATCTTCAATAACTGCTCATTTGTAATTTTCTTCTTCTTCTTTCAGTGCCTCTAATTTTACACACATCCCCATACATATCAGGTAGCCCTTGTCTCCAATCAATGAAGGCTACTTTACACACAGAGGTGGGCACAGGGTGGACAAGTCCTGGGGTCAGAATTGTGGGCACTACTTATGGATTTCTGAAAGGCTCTTCTCCAATGGAAGACTAGAAGGGTGGGGTATCTTGAGGTCTTTGATGAAGATGGAATTAGCTTAAGTATCTGGATGTGGCTCTGTGGTCCAGGGGTCAGTTACTCTCTGGTTTTGATCTACAGTAGTATTTCTTAGCAGGAAGTAACAAGTGTTATCTAAAAATGTTGTTTTTTGATCTCTTGTTGGTAAAATTTTGAAATAAACGAATAATTCTTTGCAGCAGAAATCTCAGAGCATTTAATATGTTAATGTCTTGATTCATTAAGTCTTGATTTGTATTTGTTCTCTCCCTCCTTCCATTTTTTTTTTTTGGTTACATAATTTTAAATGAACTTACTTAATCCTAAAAAGACCCCTGTGGATAGTTTGCTTTGGTTAGTTCACCTTAATGTGGTTTTAATAAATCAGGAAACTAGTCTTTTTCACAAAAGTTAAGTCAGTGGCTTGAGGTCTCAAACTTAATAAATAGAGAACCTAGATTTGAACCCATCAGACAGTTTATCCACTACAATTTTAACCACTTTTATATTTTCCTGTTCTGCACTTGAAAATTTGAAATCATTTTATCTTGGTTGCCATCGAATGGAATGGTTGTTCTTTAGATAAGCACTGGATTTATCTTGGGATTCTGTTTGCCCAAGAATCTGAAGACACCAGTTTGACAAGTCAACATGTTAAGTGTGACGGAAAAGGTGACATGCTACACGGTGCAAATATTTGGACTCAAAAGAGTGTGATCCCTTGCTGAGGAGCAGAGCTCTGGGGTCCATCTGATTCAAGCCATCGGCTGTGTTAAAAATCCTGAGATCTAGTTAAAAATTTGAAACTGGAGGGTAACAGCAGCCAGGATACCTCCTGACAAAAAGCCTTCAGATTGAAGAGTCAGTTTTCAGAGCTTTGACCCGCTCTGCCTCGTCCACGCTGCGCTCCTTGCAGAGAGAGCAAGTGGACCTTGTTTCAGGGCTTTAATGGCGGTGTTGTTACCCGAGCACCAGTTGGCGTTAATGATTCTCTTAAGAGGGATTCATCCAGGATCCTTGCCTGTGTCCCTTTGTGCCTGGCTACAGATGTGCATCTAGAACACATTTAGTTCTACAATTTCAAAGAGTGGACGCCCACTCCGTGCATACGATTAATTCTACATGCGCCTAATTATACCCACAATTGGCTAATTGTCGGTGCAATTAGCCAATTGCAGGCCCAATTGGCCACTTGTCCCATAATTTGAAGGTGCAAGTGGACAACGGAAGGAACGATTAGATGCACACGGAGTTTTACATATTTAAAGAGGAGGCGGGGGAGGAAGAGACGTGGAAAATGGGGTCTTGTGTGCAAAGCCAAAACTCCTCTCCTGAACGTCTTTGAGAAAGAAAGTGACAGTTCATTGGGATTTTTCTTCTTCAATTTTCAAAGTCAATAATTTTCTTTCTTAAAAACACAAAACAAACACTTGCTTTGAATCCGTAAGAACTACCTCTCCATCCCACAGCCTGAGACATGGAAGGGTTTACAGAAAAAATGAGGGTCCCTCTGAGAAACACAGCAAGTGTTACCCTGCTAGGGGCTAAATTTCCTTGACTATTTTTATTCCTTCTCCAGTTATTTCTCCATCAACAAAGTTCTCATCCCACCAAAGGTCCTCATTTTTTTCCCCAGTAGCTACATTATCCAGGAGATCTAGAAAATAACCACCCTCCCAGCTCAATATGGTCCTACTCAGGAATTCTGGTTCTGTTAGAAATTATTAGCACAAGCACAACTACTTAATTCCAGAGCTCCCAATCCTATAAATACGCACCTTCTGTGCCACCCTCTTCCCAGGTGTATCACCACAGGAAGCTGAGCGCCCGAGCGGGAGCCTAAAATAGCCAGGAACCCTGTAGAAAGGGGCACCACGCGGGTCCCTAGTGACAGCACTGAGGACTGAGAAGGAGCTCATGGCACCTCAGGGCTGAGAGAGGGTTGGCGTCTTCTCCCAGGGTGTGGATTCAGTAGCTTCTAGCGTCACTGCAAGTTAAAATGGAGCAAGACTGCTATGGCTTCCCTCCTGTCTGCAGCTGATATTTCCAGAAACCTCAGCCTTCTGTAAATTGGTCACAGACTCAGAGGTAAACCAAGCCAACTCGCAGTATTGGGAATGCCTGAGTACCCTGGAGAAGATGCCACCCTACCCAGGATTCCCAAACTCTGTGACCCTCACAGCATGAGTGCCAGGGGGGTTTCCAAGAGCAAAGAATTCAAAGATGAACGGGGACACAGGAAAAAAGCCAAGAAGTCAGCAGAAAAAAAATACAAATCAAACCTGTTTAACTTGTGTTTTAAACCACTGCTTTTCCAATGTAATTGATCAAGCAATCCTGTTTTTAGTATAATAGCTAATGCTGTGTCACAGGAGCAGCGTTAAATGGGACACACTTCAGGAAGTGCAGCACCAAACTATGGTTTTAGAGCAAAATTGATAAGTTGCAGCTTGAATCAGCTTCATTAGCTGGTTCTCAGCTCACAGGACATTTTTAAGAACTTTCAGGGTTCAGAGTGGGAACACAGAAGAGGCTCGGAAATAAAGAATCCAGGTGGAGTTTGCATCACAGTTCTGATCATTGGAGGTGAATCATTCGCTTCCTTAGCCTCAGTTTCCTCATATGTAATGAAAGAGGTGGATTTGACAGACCCCAAGATCTCCTGCCCTGGCATCCTGCAATGCTCAGGGCTGAGCCTCACAGTGCTCCTGATGAACTTGTCTCTCCTCTTGGTACTCAGTCTCCAGTGTTTGCTGTCCTACTAATCAGAAGACAGAATTCCTAATTCTAAAATGCCTACGTATTATTTCGTGATCTGAGATAAGTCTCTTCACTTTCCCCGAAGAGAAACTAAGCATATAATATGTGCATGGAGGCTCTCATTCTCCCAGCAGATGAATGTCAAAGCTGTTAGAACAGTTTGATGCATCGCCATTACTGTTGCTGATTTTATGAAACGGTGCACAGCGGTGTGCGATGACATTGCATTGTATTAATGGCTATAGCACAGAGTCAGCCATTATTAATGTTAATTTCCTTATAACTACTACTTACATGCTCATCTCAATAATGAACGGATACCGTGTTTGATGCATTTCGGCAGCAGATTTTGTTCTGCTAAACTTGGGGTTTTGCTTCGAGGGGAGAATAGCAGTGCTGGCCTTCGGGCCGTGCCAGGAAAATGTGTGGGCCAGATGGCAATCCAAGTTGGTCTGATAGAACATTTCTATTTCTGTGGATTCTCAAAAATGAACTGACAGGCACGAAGCAAGTGGTGAGTCATAGCCTGCAGGTCCCCGACTTCAACTTCAGAGCTGCCGTCTCTTGGTGTCCTGGGAAGCCCATTCCAGGGACGACACGACCTAGCGCCTTGTATCACCATCGTCATCTTTGCCGTCATCCCCGTTACCCTTGTTATCACTGCCACTCTTCAGCAGGCACCTGCTGTGCACGGGGACCCACGTCATGGTCTGTTAAAACAAATGACCTTCACCTCTGCACACACACCCTCTGGGGCATTCATCCTTCAGGAGAGGACACCGTGTGCCGAGGTGTTAAGTAACCTCCCTGAACCAGAGAGGTGACAAAGGGTGATGCTGAGACCTGAATCCTGGATGTCTGCCTGTCATCTTCTACATGACACTGTCTTTCCAATTGACAGAGTCCCTGAGATTGCAGGTCTCCTGTGGGCAGCCGCTCGTGTGTGTGTGTGTGTGTGTGTGTGTGTGTGTGTGTGTGTACCTGCACATAGGCACACCTGAATGTGTATATTTTAATAACACACCACACCCCAGAGGGACCATGGTATGAGCCCAGCACAGAACATCGATTGGATAAATGCTTGTTGGTGTGAATATCCAACACATCTAAAAGCTGGTCCGCAGCCATGATTTTTACCTTTGCAAAGTGATAAGATATTAATCTAGTCCTGAATTTTCATCATATAAATGCAGCTATGGGAGATTGAGGAGAATTCTTTCGCAGAATGAGGCTTAGACTCCTGACCTTCAGACACCCCGGCCAACAGAGCACACTCTGGGCCTCACAGGAGTGGGGAAGTCCACCTGTCACTAACCACTGTTTGTCCTGCACCTTCTCTTCTTGTGGACAAGCAACAATGCCTGAGAGCAAGGAAGGCACCTACAGTCCTCTGAGCACCTGGACACCATCGCTAGTCAGAATGCATGGGACAGGGTAGCATTCTGGGTTCCTCAAGTTGTGCCTGGGTAGGAGATGGAATTGTAATGGGAATCCCACCTCTAGCAAGAGTTTATATGGACTTGGGGGTTTTGTCAGGCTTCAGCCTGGGCCAGTGGTCAAGTCTGAAAAACACTGCCTATGGCCATCAGACCAGCTGGGATTGGACACGCAGCCCAGTTATCTTGATTATGAGAAAGTGCAAAATTATTTTGGAGCACATTCTTGATGGGAATTCTCCCCCCCCCCAGATACGCACTGAATCTGTTTTAACAAATGAACATTCCATTTTAAAAAAATGTATTATCAAATTAGTAGTATAACAAGTTTTCAGGGAAGGTTTATTAGAGTCAACTATTTTAAAAGCTGTCACTTAAACAGAAATACTTGTTAAATTGAGGAGATAATTAGGTACCTGAAATTAATCAAAGTGTGTTTTTAAAAATAAAATCTATATTTGACTTCATTGAATATAAATTTTGTTTTTGTCTGTTTCCCTGTAATGTATCGCAAAGGGGCAATTTTGCAAACTAATCCGCAGATTGCCTTTGGCCACTAAAATCCAGTTCTGTCCTTAACACGGTAGATTCTACAAACGTGGACCCCAAATTAAAATCGAAGCTGTAAGACACACGGAGTCTGCAGACGTCAACATACACTGTATAAAGGTGACAATGCTGAATTGAATACCTTTTTGAGCCTTGTGCTAACGAGTCCCTTGTCCTGCCTTTATTTTTTTCTCCCTCTTTTGCATTGGCTCATTCTACCAGCAAGGTGTGGCCATGTTCAGACCAGCCTGTGGGCCAGGGAATTGAAGGGAGAGAGGGGTGGGCTGGTGACTTTCCACCTGTGTGAAATGAGGAGGGACTCATTTATTGAAGCCAATGTGCACCTGGGATGTGGTAGGTAAAGGATAGAGCACCAAGTGTCACCCTGGATGGCCAAGAGAGGGAAGAGTCTATAGAACAATCCAACCATGAAGCAGAGGGTGGCTCAGGTGAGACAGACCAAGGCACGTGGAGAGCCTGGGAGCTGGGAAGGGCCTGCATGGGAGAGGGAGGTAGAAGGGACATTGCCACCCCTGGGTGGAGGAACACAGGCTGTTGGTCTCTGGCACTTCAATTTCCACCTCATTTTTTTTTTAAATAAAATTTCAGTTTCCTAACAGATGAGGTGAGGAAACAAAATTTTGCATGAAACAAAGGTTTTTGCCCAGTCCATAGACCCCCTGATGGCCCAGACACCAGGTTAGGGTTTCGTGCAAACAGAGAGGGCCAGCCTGGAGTTGCCAGACCTTGTGGTCATGTCTTCCATCTCCCCAGCCTGGAAGGAGGCCTGGCCCTCCCTCAGAGGCTGTGTTCACTGTGGAAAACGCTGAAGTCCACCCTCTCTCCACTGTCGCAGCCCATTGGTAAAACTGTTCCCGTGTGAGTCTTGGCTCTGTCCTGGCAGGGTGACCAGGGTGTCCACTCTTCATTCTTGCCTTCCCTTAGGCATGGAAGGCCCAGTTGTTCCTCTCTTAACCTGTTTGTCCCGTGTCCTCAGAAGAGTTCGATTTGATGTTTGAGCTGCAAGAAGGAGTAGGAAGGTGATCCTGGGCTCCCCAGATGTGCGAAGACCTGGATCAGGTGTCTGAGCAACTCTTGGATCTGTTCACCCTCATGAACAACCCTGGGAGCAAGAACACCCCTCTGCTCCGAAATCTTCCCGAGGTCACAGAGATGGGCTCCGGGGATTCTCTATGGGCCCTTAGGGAACACTCGGCCATCTGTCCTGGGGCCTCTGAAATCTGGTTCCACATCTGTGTTACCTTGGGCTCTTCTTTAACAAGGCAGATACCCAGGCCCCACGTCCAGAATAGTTGGATAGTCTGAATCCCTACGTGGGCCTGTGATTTTATACAGAAAACACACACAAACAAGAAGGAAAAAAAATTAAAAGACCTCTCTTTAGTGATGACTCAGATCAGCAAAGTTAGGGAACTGTTGGTTTAGTTCAACTTCCTCTTTATAATCGTGAACCAGGAGGCTCAGCAGGAAAGACTGACTGCAGACAGAGCTGGGACTCGTCCCCACCCCTGACCAGGATATTCAGCACTGAGACTGAACTGCCCCGTTCCACCCAACCCTGCTCCACGCTTGCTTTCCCACGGTCCTTTCCTCCTCCTCACCAACTGCCTGGACTCTTCTGTCTGACTCTCTGGCTGGACTATTCCTCCCAGTGTCTCACGTGCCACTCTGTGTCCTCTCATGTTTCAGGGACGTCTTCCCAGGGCTGAAACCACGTCTAGCTCTTCAGGGGTGCGCAAGACAACTTTGTTGAATTAATCATCATCTCTCTTGACTTTCGATGGAGGCCATTTCCACTGGATATAGATAGATTCCATGTTCCTGTCCCAGTGGGGGCCCTTTTAACTCTCTGGGATTGGATCTCAGTGGCTGCACCCACTTTGATAGTATCAAAATGATGGATGCTGTGTCCACTAGACCACGGTCCTTCCCCATGAAGGAAGCAATGCCCCCTTCCCTATCTAAAAGCAGAAAACATTGGGGGCATGGTGACCTTAGCAAGTGGTATTTTCCCTCCCTCCCTCAGCTCTTAAAGCCCTGGTGGCTGCCACTATCATGGGACCACGCTAGTGATGCTGAAATCTCCATCTACCTCTCTAAAACCAGAACACTCAGAGACCAAGACCCTGGGGATGAACGATGCAGACAGCAGGCTCAGCCCTGAGCAGCACAGAGAGGTCAGACACCAGACCCCTGACCTTGAACAAGCTCCCTTACCTCTGAGCTTCAGCTTCCTCTTCTGTTAAATAAGAACATGAGGGGCTGGAGTTGTGGCTCAGTGGGAGAGTGCTTGCTTGTCTGGCATGCGTGAGGCTCTGGGATTGATTCCCAGCACCACCCTTAAATGAATAAAAAAATAAAAGGTACATCAACAACTAAAAATATTTAAAAAAAAAAAAGAACACGAGTCTGCGTCTGATACAAAGGGCTAAAGCACAATCAGGTATATAAAGTTGGCTAGTAAGTTTTAAAAAAATCATTGTGACATTTTTTGGGAAATAGTAAGTTGATGAAAAATGTTAAGCTGCCTAGATATGCATAAAAATATTCATCACTTATAATGTTATATGCGTTTAAGTTAAAAATCTGATAATTTAATAAAGAGGAGATGAAATTCGGTAGCAGGTGAAGGTGACATCACTGGCTGCAGCTTGTCCTCGGCATAACACATTACTCAGCGGGAGACGGTCACACTGGTGGAACCCTTCCCAGGTCCACCACCCATAAGCACAGTGGACAATCCTTCAGGTCAAGAGTGAGCAAAAGCAAGCAGTTCTGCACATTTCCACATGTCACATTAGCCAGAGTGAGAGGAACCCAAGAAGCCTGGAAATAGCACCCCTGGCTCATATCCAGTAAAACCAGTTGGCAGCAACTAGAAGATAAAGCCTGTGTCACCCCGGGTAGTATCCTTGTAGACAGCAATCGGAGGACCCCGACATTATTACCAGCAGCAATAAAAAACCACTTCTTTGAATGTTTTTTTTCTACCTAATTGTCAAAACTGAATAATATTATCAGCTTTTTTTATCCTTTGAGTATTTTTCTAATAAGAAAGCACAGAGATGCATGGCAAATAAAAGCAGAAGATTTGAGGATGCAAAGCAATCATGCAAAATGACTTTCATATCAGTTTGATAAGCAGCTGAAATTTAATAACTACATCTCTCCTATGGTGCTGGATGAAAGTTTAATACTTTCTGCTTTGGCTTCTTTCTTCTGCAAGATGCTTATTCAGAACTGTAGCTGCTGCTTTTATAGTCGGGGAAATGAGAGGTGCAGTGGATTAATCAAAGCCTTGAGAGGCTGGGCCCAGCCCCAGCTCAGACCAAACCACAGTGACTTAGAAGCTAAACTAAGCCAAGCCCAAGGCTGTCTGTGACCATCGGGAACAGGGCAAGATTTCCATTGTCTCAAAAATGCAGGTAAAATGTCAGTCACCGTGGAAAGCACGCACCTCATTAAGAGCTATGAAATAAGTTTAAGTCTCCGAAATGCCTATGCCTTGGTCGAGGGCAAATTATGCCATAAAAGAAGAAAAGAATAAAGAAAACCACTTGGGGTTGAGGCAAGAGCTTGTATTTGAAAAAGTATAAATCAAACCCAAGAATACGGTGTTCCACCGCGCAGTGTGTTTTGCAGATCAGCCTGCACGTGGTGAAGAATGGAGGGTGAATTCTCGTGCATGATCCGTAAGCAATCTGTAACTGGAGGAGCTCTGAGATGGCATCTATGTGCCCTTCTCATTTTAGAGTTGGGAAAATCAAGATGCAGGAAGAGGAAATGACGGCCAGAATCACACGGTAAGTAAAGAAACCAGCACGAGTCTGACGGCCCAGGACATTTGTCAAATTAGGAGGCCCCGGAGCTCCTCCAGGGTCCAGGGCGTCTCCCAGGCTGCCTACACAGAGTTGGCAGGGAATCTGCCCAGCGCTCCCAGCACCCAGCTGACAACAGCCACAGCTTTCAATGAACCACTTTGGGAAGCTATAAAAACTAAAAGGGAAGGGGAGCATTCAATTAGACATTATCCAGACAAGACCGGGAGGCCAATCCAAAAGCAGAGTTCAGCACTAATGGACCTTCCTAGCTCTGGGTTCAAAAGTGAGCCAGGAGAGGATGGGTCTCCCTGGCCTCGTGGTCTTGCCCCAGCATAAGGGCAAGCCAAAAGAGGGGCTGCCTGGCTTGCACTACTACTGCCCCCTACTGGGGAGTTCCTTGCTGAGGAATGAAGTGGGCTGCCTTAGGCTGCTTTTCCTAATGGGGGCAACTGAAGTCAACTGGGGCTTCGTACTCAGGTGTAGAAACCAGAAATCCTTCTGCAGTTGTGACACAGAAGCATGCATGAGCCTTCTAAAGGTGAAAGAGGAGTCTCCATAACCATTTGCATTGCCTCCTGGGTGAATTTGAAAGAGTATGGGCACGTGGCAACCCAGCTATTTCTCCATGTGTGCATGCGTACAGATATATGCCGAATATTGGGCTGTTTTAATATAGGTATAAACGGAAAGGAATACAATGAAGGAACATCTGAGCCAGTCATCAGATCTAACTACAGCCTTTTAAAAGAAAATGTAACTCCAGATGTCGTCTTAAGAAAATGAATCAATTAGGCAAATGAAGAACCCCCTCATCAATCAGAGGATGAGAAGCTAAAGTCCAGCATTGCCCAGGTGAGGAGCCCAGGAGGCCAGGGATGGGAACCTCGACCATTTCCACGGCCAGGTGACCCGGATGCTTCCCGCTCCCTGAAGTTGTGTTTGCCATCCTGATGCTGGTTTGATTTGGAAAGGGTGCTCTGAACCCGTTGCAAACCTTTTACCCCGAAGATAATAATGCCTCAGCCTTCAGAAGTGGGACCCAGTATAAGCTGGTGTCACTATTCATAAAATAATTGAGTTTACACAAAAAGTGATTTCAGTAATAGCTGCCTTTTTATAAGTATGTACATTTTATTTAAAATTACTGACTCAAAAGGCAAGGTAGAAAAAAAAATCACCTCCAACAACTTCCTGTAATTGCGAATTATTGTGAGGGAAACAGAAGGAAAAGATTTCGAAATTATGAGCCATTATGCTCAAGAGAGAGAGGGAGAGAGAGGGAGAGAGAGGGAGAGAGAGAGGCAGTGAAAAAAAAAGACAGCTCGGCTTCATGAAACACAGCTGACAAGCTCGACTAAATTACCCCCGGACCATTACAAAAATCACTTAATTGCCAAGCATTTTGTTAGGTCAATTGACTCTAATTGAAAAAATAACAAAAAGCTTATTATGCTGCAAATGCGGCCGTGGAAAATGAGTCTTCTGTTAGAAGGAAACAATAATTCTAAATTTCAGCTGCTGCTAACACTACAAAGTTCAGCGTTTCCTTCGGATAGAATCCGCTGTGGAGGAGAAAACGAACGTGCAGCCATTGATCTTTTTGCCTTCGAGGACCCCCCCCCCCTTCTTGGGCTTCCTCTTCTCTGCCTCGTCCCACCCCTACCCCCACCCCGCCTGTCCCCCAAGGAGGAGCAGGGGCCCCTACCCCTTGCACCAGCAAAACCCATCCCACTCCCAGCTCCCTGCTATCGGGTGAGAAAGGGTGTTCAGACAAAGGACTGGTCCCCGGGTGGGGGCCTGCATAGCAGAGATGTCCCTTGACTGCCCCTGGCCATCAGTCCCACTGGCTCCCTGGCAGGACCCTGAATCTGGGGATAAGGCTTCCCCACCCTTCCGGGTCCCAGAGCCAGTCTCTCCCTCTCCCTGCCTGGCTGCACCTCCTCTCCTCCTCTCCCCTTTAAAATACAGATAATAGAAAAAAAGCAAACAGCCTAGGTCCGTGAAATGTCTCTGAAATTGTCCCCTAACCCACGCACCAGCACTGGCCCTGATTGACATCAAGTGCAGTAATTAGCAACCCCGCCAGCTGATGTAGGTGAAGGTTTATTTATAATTACACATTTTTAGGATGGTTCGACCAGAGTTGGTGCATTTAAAAAGATGAATCAGCCACAGCTCTGTTACTGCCCCAATTACAACCTGAATGGTGGGAGGCTGTAATGGGGGTGATTCTGGGCTGCAGAAAAGTAATTATTTGACCATAAAACCAGGAGGCCGGGGTAGGAGGGGATGGAAGGCAGAGCCTTTGTTTGGAATGCCCTAGGGGAGGAAGTGTGTGACTGTGTGAGTGTGTATGTGTGTGTGAGCACTAATGTGTGTGCCCGTATGTGTGCATGCATATCTGTGAGCATGTGGACATGTATGTGCCCATGTGTGCCCAGGGGTGCGTTGAAGGGCAGTCATGAAGTAAAAGCCAAAATCTCTCTGTAGCCCCCTATGCAAGCCCCAAACTGTTCCTCACAAACTAGTTCTCCACCTGCCTTGATGGAAATAGTAAAGACCCTGCTCAGTTTCAAACATCAGAGATGAGCTCCATCTTCCCTAGGCCCCTGCAGGGGAGCCGAGAGGTTGAGGATGGAGGCGTACCCCTGTTCTCCTTCTGGGACATCTTTCACACTGGTGCCTTGTGCACAGTGACGTCTGATGCTACTGGGCCAGTGTCCTCGGAGGCCGCCAGCAGGTCCTCTCCGGCGGCGTGACATCCGTTTCTCGCTGTTGCCTTTTTTAGAGAGGAGTATCGCTTACCCAGGGTGGGGGAGCGGTATCGGGCAGTGCATCACACATGCGTGGTTTCCTGAGGCCCCCCATCTGGAGACGATGGTAGCCGCAGTTCCAGAGAGCCCTGCATGTCACCTGGCGTCTTGGCAGGCAGCTGAACCGAGCAGTAAACTGAGCCACTTGGGTGCCACAGGTGCTAAAACTCGGGGGAACCAGCCTTGAAAAATCAGATGTGAGAAAAGGGGAGCATCCGGAAGCTGTTCTTGTGGGGGTCGGGTCCCACCGGGGCCCGCTGTGCCTGGCCAAGTCTGCAGGACGTAGAGTTTGGCATGAAGGCTGGCTACCCAGCCCAGCGCTGGTCCTCACGTCGGAAGAGTCATAAAAGGGTCAAGATGGGCCCCTGAGAACTGTCCCTCCACCTCAGAACGCTGCTCAGGGACTCCCTGGAAAGAAGTACGTCCTTCAGTAAGTGGCAGAGCTCTACTGAGAGAAATAAAAGTGAGCTGTGGTGAACACGGTACCACTTGCCAGACCAATGGGCTTCATCAATTAATCACAGCCAAATAATCACCACCTACATTAAAGAATAATACATGAAAAGGACAGGGCCTCGCTGTAACTTATTCAGAAGGGGCTGCCTCCCTAATCCCTCTGAGTCCTGACATGTTAACTGGGTAGCGACTAATTAGATGTCAAAAATTCATAAGCGCTCTTTAATATTGCATATATCTGCAGCCGACATTTCAATATGAGAGTTGTATACACAGAAGTCACTATAGCATTAAAACACAGCAGGGTGGGAGAAATAAAAGAGAACCAATAAAAACAATGTCCCTTAAAAACCCCAGAGAGCCCCGGCTTTGGAAGTGTGTACTTTCTTATTCAGAAAAGGTATCACCTTAATAAGAATTATAGGCAAGGGGCTTTCTCTGCTCCGTGCCGCCTGGACAGAAAGAGCGCAGGGAGACGGGCTTATCAAAGGCACTGCCAGGTAAATAGTAATTTATTGTGCATGCACAATGAACATTACCCAGTGTCCTGACACTGGGTGATAATGAAAGGCATGTTACTGTGGCACCCACGGAGGGGATTTCCACTCCCCCTCCTCCCTTCTCCCCTTGTCGCTCTTGAGCGAGGCGGCTCTGATGGGCCCTGGCATCTCCTGCCTGTTCCCAACCATTTCACATAATATAGGAAGCCCCTGAAGTTTAGTGGATTAAGTAAGTGAGTTAGTTTGCTGGCCCGGTGATATATATGTTGCCTGCATGTGGACTTATATTTCAAATGCTGGGGACTATATTTTTATGAAACAAGCCTCTTCCTGTCGGAAGAATTATAGGAATGTGATATAATACGAGGCAGCGAGATTAAAAACAATGCATCACGGTGCGGGGAAGACGCGCTGGTTTATGACTTGCATCCATTAATTGAACCTCTCAGGAATAGAGAGAGGGCTCTACAGGAACCCGCCTCAGAGCCGCTCTCTTTTGACTTCCAAGGGGGGGGGGGATTTGTGTGGCTGTTTTGTTTTTTTTTATTTTTTTGAGCACACCTAGGACATATCTATCACGCCTGCGCGTGCCCGTGCGCTCACACACGTGTGACCCATACAGCGTGGCCCTGGGTGGAGGTCTGGCTCTCTGTACCATGCCGCCATGACCTTCAGACAAAAGCGATTTTTCTTTTCGTTCTGTCCATCTCTGACCGGAGGAGAGTGAGGAAGTGGGGGTTGAAGAGCATGAAAGCAGCTCTCTGAAGTCACTTCATCATCTGAACAATTCTTAGTGGCTTTGTGCATGTGCCATTAGTGGTCTGGACCCCACTTTGCTCTTCTGTGATGGCTGGAAGCCCCTCCTTCCTCTTGGGTTTGGGGGCTGACCATCGCAAGGACGTCAGGAGGGCCCAGGCACCTGGGCAGAGCTATAGAAAGGCTTTGTGTCCTAGTGATTTGGAGCCCTATGCACCACTGCTCCTTGCCACATTCATTGTGATGTTGACACAGACTCCCTTTAGTGCAGGGGGGAGGTTGGTTCTTCCACCATCTTCTGAGTGACTGCAAGTCAAGCCCAAAGCTGTGAGAAGGGTCAACCTCGTGGTTTTGGAGAACTTCTTTTCAAAAAACAGCACCGTGCTCCACCTCAGATTCTATGTGTGCCCACGTGGCATGGGGTGCATCACCCAACTTCCCCCTGACTCTGGAATGTCAACTCCTAGGAGAGGTCTCCCGAGCAGGAGGTTGGAGCTGACTTGTCATCAGGCTCAATGCCACTCCTGTGGTTCCTCTTATTCTGATGGTACAGGGCTTTGATTTGAAATTCAATAATACACTAATTTAGGTCCTTTCTGGTCAATACCTAAAGCATAATTAACTGCACTCACTTGCTGCTTTTGATTCTAATTTTTCCTTACATTATGTTGGATTCTTCCCCAGTTTCAGGGTTTCTTGTTTTCAAAACAGGAGTCTCTGTCAATTTTGACCAGTAGCTAGGAAAACAAGATCTTTCCTGGCCTACCTGGAATGAGGGAGATGAGGTCTTCCTTTCCTTCACCTGGCTGAGGGTGAGGTCGGTTCACCTCGTTCATTCCCTGCATTATTCACTCACTCATTCATTCATTCCCTCACACATCTGTTTCTGCATTCACCTTTCAAATATCTTGAAAGATATATCTTTCTTCTTGAAAGTGCCTGATTCTGTTTCCACTTGGCAATACTGTGAAAAACTATCCAGCTCTTCTCTTTCTAAGAGCTTGTAGTCCACTGGGTCAGGGATTTTTTTTTTTTAAAATACAGAGATCCAAGTGCAGGAGAGCAGCAGGCATGTTGGGAGAGGGCAGGGTCTGTGCCATCAGGGACCTAATCTTGCCTGGGAAGGCAGGGCTTGGGAGAGCATCTCCGGACACGTCAACCACTGAAGTGGAGGCAGAATGAGCAGCCTGAGGGCAGAAAGGAGGCTGGGGAGTTGGCAGCAGTAAAGCAGACAGCACACGGAGCGTGTAGCGGAGGTCAGTGGAGTGACACTTGCTCTCTTCCCGCCTCCAACCATCACCGGGAAATGGTCCTTAGCACTGTGTGGGGGAATCACCCCTCTCATCCTCAGCCATGTGGTTTCAGAATAATTGACCCCACTCCAGTTTCAGGGTTGGACCTTGGAGGACCTCACTAACGATGGCACCCATCTCTTTGGACACTGGGATTGGTTCAGGGATGACCCGGTGACCCAATCAGAGACTGTGGAATGTAAGAGTTTGCATGGCATTCTGGGAAAGAGAAACGTCCTTTCTCTCAGCACCTTTTCTTCTGGCTACTAGGGCACAGGTGGCCAGGTCTGCAAGGGAGCGGCCAGGCTTTTCAACCAACGCGCCAGAGTCCAGAACTTCCAGGACTACCCTGCGCAGTCAGAAGGTGAAGCCGACGACGTTCCAAATGACAGCAACCTCTGTTGGCGAGGAATTGGTCGGAATCTTATCCCAAAGGATAATTGTTAGCATTTCCAATTTATGAAGAAGAACCTGAAGCTCATTAAGTGAAAAAGGTCAAGTGATTGCCCAGGTCAGTGCTGCAGGAGGAGGAGGAAGAGAGGGATTCAAACTCAGTGTGGTCTCTCTCTAAAGCTCAGCTTCTTATCAGAAGCAGGGACAGAGGCTTCGGGGGGCATGGGGGGGTGGGAGAGGAGGGGCCAGCCAGATGAAGAGTGGTCCTTGCAGGCCAGGGACAAGGTCTGGATTCAGAACTTTATGGAGGCCATCACACCAGACCTGTTGTCCTGCCTCAGGTGTGAGGTCCATCCTGGTCCAGCCTCTCCCTGTCCACAGGGCTTTTCCTACGTCTCTGCCTCCACAGGCTTCTGTCTGAACCTCAGGCCTCTCCAAGTTCCTGCTGCCATATTGTGTGGGGAATCAGTAAGGACCCTCCCCAGAAACAGAATAAACAGGGAATGAAGATACAGACAGGCAAACAGGTAGACAGATGGGTAGATACAGATATGTAGAGAATAAATACGAGAGAGAGAAAATTGATTATAAAAGGAATTGGCTCCTTGGATTAGGAAGGCCAAGAAGTCTCAAGTTCTTTGGTCACCTAGATGGAGGCCCAGGAGACCTGGTGAGGTAGGCGGGAGGGGCTCCCTCTTCCCTGGGGGAGGCTCAACTATTTTGTTCTATCTGGGCCTTCAACTGACTGGTTAAGGCCCACCCATGTTGGGAAGAAGGATCTGCTTTACTCAAAGTCAAAGATTTAAAAGTTAATCATCTTTTTATTGGTGCCTTAGCAATCACCCACAATAGTAGGATTCCTATTCACTCAGAGTCATACAAGCACATAATTCGAGCCACCTCCTTCCCCAGTTCCTTCCTTTCCTTCCCTTCTTCCTTCTCCAACATACTTGCCCTTCCCTACTGATCTCTCTGCTTCTATTATTTTAATTAGTACATCACACAACCACACATGCACACACACGGGACAGTGTGGATGTTCACATGGGGACATAGCCTACTTTGATGGAGTTCTTTCCCCAGTACTTTCATATGGCCTCTCCCTCCTCCCTCTTGATCTCCTCTCTCTACTCCATTGGTCTCCTCTAATTTCCTGAACTCCCTTTTTAAATTCTTTGTTTGTTTTTTTTTTTCCTCTCTCTTTAGCTTCCACAATTGAGAGAAAACATCAGGCCCTTAACTTTCTAAATCTGGCTTATTTCACTTAGCATGATGTTCTCCAGCTCCGTCCATTCACCAGCAAATGCCGTGATTTATTCTTCTTTATGGCTGAGTAAAACTCCACTGTGCATACAGACCATACAAACCACATTCCCTTTATTCATTCTTCTGCTGATGGAAAACATTCACAGAAACACCCAGAAGGTTTGGCCAGCTATCTGGTCACTCCATGCTGCAGTCAATCCGACGGGTGCCATAAGCCATCTGGGTGGAGGACTAGGACTGTGTGAGGTTCCATAGCACTTAATGTAGTACCATCTAAACAGAGGTGCTCAATAAATGCTTCTGCATTAAGTTCAGGAAACAGCCAGGCTGTCTGGCACCTTTCAGCATAGGAGACAGTACCGGGATTCAGTGTTTACCTTTGAAAGTATAAAGTTCAATCTGATGGACCCTGGCCTACCCACTACTACTCATGGCCTCAGTGGTGAACTTGACCTCAAGGTCAGGTTCAGACTCCCCATCAGCTCCTTTTTGGAAATATGTTATAGAGATGAAATTAGGCAAAAACTAGGCATGATTACCCAGCACCCAGCACCACAAGACCTGAACTGCCACATCAACCCTGCTCCCTGCACAGTGAGCCACTGAGCTTTTCTGTAGCCTCGATGTGCACCTTTGCCATGATGGACACCCTCAACTTTGGGATGCACCCTACTCCAGGAACTTGCCCCTGGGCTCCAAACCCTAGGCCTTCCCCCTGCTCTCAGACCTTCATTCCAGAGAAGCTGCCTTCTCTAGGTTCCGGGGTCTCTCTGCTCAGATCTCCCCCACGTCCTGCTTCCCCTGCTTGCCCATGTGGTCAACAGCTCCCGGACGGCCGAGGCTAATGAACTAGAGCCTCATTCTGCATCTGCACACCATGGGTGGGGCTGGAAGTGGAGGGCTGGGAAGCTGGCATTTCCTGGAAGCAGAATCGTGTATCCAGCAACACCAGGGACAGATGGGGTCCCCGGTGAGGTTTCACACCCAGGATCCTGAATCTGTGTTGGATGAACTGAGGTCCCCCACCCCTCTGTCATGGACAGGTAGGGAGGAGGGTGACCCAACACCTGGCATTGAATGAAGGAAGTGGGGACGGATGAGAAGGGAGGAGCCTGGAAGCTCAGAGCTGAGGAGACCTTGGTGTGAACGTAGATCCCAGGCAGGTGTGCTCTGCATGGAAATAAGTGACGTGAGCTCCCTGTGACTTTCCTTGACTGTGTGAGATCCAGGAGGTGGCTCAGCCTTATATACATGCACCATGCAGGGAAGAGCTCCGTTTTCTACGTCCCTCTCTGGGCCAGGCTGGGAAAGGATTGCTCTGCCTTGCTGTTCACAGCCATTTCAAACCTCCTCTGGTGTGTCTTGGCATCCAATGTGCCCATCATTCTTTAGTGGGCCCCATTGTTATCCCTGGTAGGCTCCAGCACAGTCAGGAAGCAGGACAATTAACCAATGGTATGGGGTCTGTTCTGGGTCGTGACGTAAATATGGGTGTGCCAACCCCGTGGCACATGGGAGCAGATCATGTTGCATCTATAGCCAAAGTTCTCTTAATGTGAACTTGAACTGCTGTGTTTCTGAAAATTATGAGGCATGCCTGAAATGCTGTACTGGTAAACGTGGATGCTGTGTATGTGTGTGTCCGTGCATTTTTGTTGAGCATCGACTGCAACAAAAAACAGTGTTTTAAATGTAGCAAATACGACATGCCTTTTCACTAGGCTGGAGTTTGCCATCTGGTGAAAAAGGTAGGTGCTAAATAAGTGATCGTGAGTGCACTTGTGGTCAGGATCCTATGAACTTGCAGACACGGAGTGAAGCTCTGAGGTGCTATGATTTCCTCTGGGCACTTGTTCAAGAATCAGGGCCGACGTCCCAGTGTCTATGAAAAGTGGGGGCAAATGTGGCCTTCAGAGACCCAGGCAGAAGTCAGTGCGGTGGTCACCCTGGGGACTGCGTAGATCAGCTTTACCCAGCCAGGGAGTCCCTCCTGCCATTGAAGAAGGCCTAGGCTGCTGCGGCTCACAGCTGTGGAGGAGTGACCCCCGTGCACAGGAGGCCTCACGGGAGAAACCGCATTCTCCAACCACCCAGCCCAGCACAGGGGCCCGTGGCTCACGATGGGTGAGAGCCAAGGACTGCCGTCCATGTCACGCGGGGCCCAGGCTGTGGGCCCATCAGAGCCCAGTGTGGGATGAGAGGTAAGCCAGGCTCTGGGTGACACCGCCCTCTCTCAGCTCCTTCACACCCTCCCTGGCTGTTCTCCTCCCTCTTTTTCAAGTGTTTTTTTTTTTTTTCACTAAATCACTTGCACAAATATCTCTTGGGGCCAGCAGGCTCAGTGAAGTGCAGTAGGTTAGGGCACAGTGACCACACAGTGGTTCTGAGGTGACATCTGCCCAGTGCATACTTAGTTGCTGGGACCTAAGTCTACCTCTGATGCACCACAGGCCATGGGCTGCAGGAAAGTGAACCATCTCTGGTCCTACTAAGTGGTCCAGAGGAGCCCCTTCCAGATGGCCCTCAGTAGCAGCAGAACTTAGGGGATGCCATGGACCAGGCAGGGGCTGATGAAAGAAAGTCGCTTGGGGTTCACCTAGAGTACTTGCTGGAGAGCTAGCCAGATTCCAAGTCCAGGACAAAAGAGGGAATAGGGGAAGGTCCCTGAAGCCACAACCTAAGTAGGAGCCAAAACATTCAATAAGTGACAATGATTCTATTTTGGAGACCTAAGAAATGATAATCAAATTTATAATGGTTGAAATTTATCAAAGGCTTATAAAGCTCCACTATGTATAAATTGCATATTATTTTGCCAACATCACCCAAAGGAGTCTACTGTGGTCAGTGCTATTATTCCAACTTCCCAGGAAGGAACTGCATTTCCCCAGGAGCTGCTTTTGAGTTAGAGATGAGCTCCAAGCTGGCCAGTCAGATCCAGATGCAGGTGTGTTCATTGGACTTTGTGTCCAAGGTCAACGCCAGAGCAGCAGGGGTACTTACCTGAACACTCTTAATATTCATGTGGCAAATAATGCCCCCCACCCCGAGGTGCTCGGTGTTAGGTGGGCAGTGCTGAGCCAGGACCCACGAAGCCCTGAGAGCCATGTGGCTCCTGCTGTCTGCACCGCCGGCCCACATCAGTTTCACAGAACTCTCTGGATACAGAAGATGAACTGAAATGACATTTGTGCTTTAAATTTTCCATATCCCTCCTTCAGTTTTACATTTCACTTTGCATAGAGCCCATTCTTTGTGAAATGACACAGAAATAATAAATTCTAGAGAAATAGCATCCAAATAGATATTTAAAAATATGGCAGAGTTTGGACATAAATCCATACAATTTACATGAGAGATTTGGTGTGTTGTGGCTGGGAGGAAGGGGGGAGACTGGCAGGCTGGTACGGTGTACCTAAGACACAATCAGGATGAATATAAAATATTTGCTCTCCACAAGGTCTGTTCAGTCAGAGGAGACTGTGGGCACAGGGTAGAGAGTGGACCCAGGGAAAGAAGCCGCCAGGGCAGGAGATAGGCGGTGCATCTTCGGGCTCACTAACTCTCATCCCCAGTGTGTTGGCAACAGAGAGCATTGCATAGAACTTCCCTCCTTGACAATTGAATATTGTTTATGAAGCAAACTACTGGACAGGTCATTGCCAATCAACAGCTAGTTGACATTGGCCAGAGTCAATGACCCCACCACAGTGCTAAGGTCCCCTCTTAACAAACCTAAAATCTTTCTCCTCTTCACATATTTAAAGAAAATGATCCAGAGCAAAAATAAGCTTTGAAACACTCTAAAGTGTTTTTATTTATAACAGATCCAATGTAGAGAAGACCACTAATGGGAAGGGTTCCTCGGGGTGCTACCTAGAGCAGCAGTATAGCACTTCCAAAAAAAAAAGAAGAAGAACCACACTGTCTATCTTAAACCAAAATATAACTTTGTACAAAAGACAAGCTTAACTCCCACTAAGGTGTTCAAAAATAAAACTAGTGTTAAATAGGAAACAAAGTATAATGATCTTTGAAATGAAGAAGCAAAATTCACATTATTTGGAAACATTGTTGCATTTGGTCTGAGTCGGTCTCAAGAGGAAGAGGAATTCACTGTACACAAACTGAAACAAAAGAAGGGAGATTAAGCACAGATATGTAATGTGGCCATCTCAAAAGAAATACCTTAAAAACCAATGGCTTGCCTACATATTAGCAGCAATCATTCAGAAATGTGAAAAAAAAATTAACTCATTCTATCTGGAAGCTAAAAACCACTCCGTCTGGAAGTCCTGCGAATGCAGGGCCTATCTGGGGAATGTGGCATAAACCCACGACCCAGGTAGAAAGCGAGGACTTGATCTACAAGCTCGTCTCAGCCCTCCGCTGGATGTCATTCTGTACCATTCTTGGGCAATGGCACTGAAAATCCCCTCTACCCCAAATGGTCTCCCTTCTGATTTTATGGCTGATTGAGAGTTTATCTGCATCCAGATCAAATATCATCTTAGAATTTCTTATTTCTTTATCCAAAATTGTCTACTGTGATATTATGTTCATAAGAAAATGTTCATATTTCTTCTTTTCTTTTTGAGGTGCTAGAATTGAACCCAGAACCTTGAGCATGCTAAGCAAGCACTCTCCTGCTGAGACACATCCCCAGTCCCCTCCACCCCTGCTTCACTTACTTTTTTAGTTTTGTTCGATTTTGAGACAGGTTTTGGCTATGTGGCCCAGGCTGGCCTTGATCTTGTGATCCCCTTCCGCCTTAGACTCCCAGGTATTTGCAACTATAGGCAGACACCAACTGGCTGGGCTATAAAATACGTATATTTAGACTTCTCCCTTTTCCCTGGTACCCAATTTCTAAAATCCTTGGAATCTTTTGAGTGATTAGCCTCTTACTGTGTGTTAAAGAGGTGACCCGTGACTGGAGGTTCCATAGAGCACCAGGAGAGAGACTGGTGGCCAAGAACCAGCCCTGAGATTAGAGTTAGAAGCCTGAGACTCCCTCAAACCCCAGAAAGGGGAAGGGAGGAAGGCTGGGTTGATCCCCACAGCCAGTGACATAATCATTCCTGCCCACGCAACGGCACCTCAGTGAGGTTCAGAAGGACAAGGCTCAGGGACCCTCAGGACCACTGAGTACCTGGGGGTTTCTGGAGAACAGAGAGCCCAGAGAGGATGCTCAGAACCCGCCCCCCCATGCTTTGCCCTCTCCAGGTATCCCTCTGGACATTCATCTGCACCTCCGTAATTCCTCTCGTGACAAACTGGCAAACATGAGGGTTCCCTTGAGTTCTGGGAGCTGCTCTGACAAACTAATTTGACCACGTGGAGGGGCTTGTAGGATCCTCCCATCTATCAGCCATATCGAAAAGAAGATGTGGGCAGCTCTCTCCTTGCCATAGGTAGGTGAGTGGAGGGAGGGCTCGTGGAGCTGAGCCTGAAGCCTTTGGGGTCCAAGAACAATTCAGGATCAATAGGGGCTGTCCGGGTGGAGCTCCGCTGAAGGATATCCAATTGGTGTCTGCTGGAGAACAGAGAAAAACCCCACATCCAAAGTGTCCAAAGTGGCTTTTCCCATCCCTCATGCCCACTATGGCCCCAGGTCACTTTCTGCTTCTTTGGCCTGTCCTTCCTACTACTTAGCATTATTTGAATGATTTCATTCACTTATTTGCCTATTTACCATCTGTCTCCTTCACTTAAACAAAAGCTCTGTGGAGCCTGATTCTTCCTGCTCACCTCTGTGTCTAATGAAGAGCAGACCCTCAACATATGTGTGTTCAATTAAATTTGAAAGAAATAGCATGATAGGTATAGAAAGGCGGCATTCTGTAGAGGTGTAAGTTCTGCCCTGAAGTCATACATAGATGTAACCGGCTCGGTCTCTAAATTGGGGATAGGAGCTTATAAAAGTAATGCCAGAGTTCATTGGAGAGAATAAATATAGGGATAAAGGGGATACAATAGTCCATTCTTCTCCATGGTTTCCTTTCTGTGGTTTCAGTTACTTGCAGTGAACCAAAGTCTGAAAAGGTTAAATGGCAAATCCTAGAAATAATTGGCAAGTTTTAAACCGTGCATCCTTCTGAGTAGCGTGATGAGATCTTGCACGGTCCTGCTCCATTCCATCTGGGATGTGGGTCACACTTTGCCCAGTGTATCCACAGTGTATACCCTACCTACACATTAATTGCTTAATAATCATCTTCTTCATCAGATCAACTGTTGATGGTATTGTAATTCTGTGTTCAAGTAACCCTTATTTACTTAATATTGGCCACAAACTGCAAGCATAGAGATGTTGGTGATTCAGATATGCCAAACAGAAAGTGTAAAGTGCTTCCTTTAATGAAAAGTTAAAAGTGCTTAACTTATTAGGACAGAAAAAAACACTGTATGCTGAGGCTGTTAAGATTTATGATAAAAATTAATCTTCTATGTATGGGATTGTGAAGAAGGAGAAAGAAATTTGTGCTAGTCAATTCACAATAGCTAAACTATGGAACCAACCAAATGCCCTTTAACTGATGAATGGATAAAGAAAATGTGGCACATATACACAATGGAATATTACTCAGCCTTAGACAAAAATGAAATTATGGCATTTGCAGATAAATGGATGGAACTAGAGAACATCATGCTAAATGAAATAAGCCAATCTCCCTCAAAAC
Source organism: Urocitellus parryii (assembly GCF_045843805.1). Classification (NCBI taxonomy): domain Eukaryota; kingdom Metazoa; phylum Chordata; class Mammalia; order Rodentia; family Sciuridae; genus Urocitellus; species Urocitellus parryii. Next base: position 8,029,804 of record NC_135536.1, read on the forward strand.
AAAGGCCGGATATTTTTCCTGATAAGCAGCTGCTGATGCATAGTGGGGGAGGGGGGGTAGAGAAAAATGAAGGGACTTTGGATTGTGTAGAGGGGAGTGAGGGAGGGGGTAGGGCTCTGGGGATGGGAAGGACGGTAGAATGAGAGAGACATTATTACCCTATATGCATGCACAAATACACCACTAGTGTGACACTGAACCATGTACAACAGAGGAATTGTGCTCCATTTGTGTGCAATATGTCAAAATGCATTCTTCTGTCAGGTACAACTAATTAAAACAAATTTTAAAAAATAGAAGGGAGGCCAGAAAATAGAAGAAAGGGATTAAGAAAGGGAGGGGAGAGAAAGGGGAGATACTGGGGAATTAAATTGATCAAACTATACTGTTTTATTGTGTGAATGTATGAATTTATTATAATCCCACTTTTATGTATAATTATAATTCACCAATAAAAGGGGAAAATAAATAAAAAGTATTGGGAGAAAAAAAAGAAATTTGTGCTAGTTTTAATGTACTTCAAACTGCAAAAGTCATGGCCAAAGTGTGTGGTAGATGCTCAACTAAGATGAAAACTGAATGAAACTATTGGATTAGTGAGCTTTTGCAGTTTTCTATTGCAAGGTGGTCTTGGGACATTTCCTGCACAGATTGGGGGGGGAGGCTACTGCACAAACCACTATTTGGGGACAATATAAATCTAAATCATGGAGAACCTAGCCTAACTACTTCACAGAACATTCTATATTTCTGCAAAAATGAAAACAGTACAGCATGGTTTCAAGGACAGACTTAGCAGGTCACAGTAGATAGAACAAAACAGCATCCTACAGGGACCCACCACATCAATGTTTACAGCAGCACAATTCACAATAGCTAAACTGAGGAACCAACCCAGATGCCCTTCAGTGGATGAATGGATAAAGAACATGTGGTATATATACACAATGGAATATTACTTGGCATTAAAAGAGAATAAAATCATGGCATTTGCAGGTAAATGGATGAAGCTGGAGAATATAATGCTAAGTGAAATTAGCCAATCCCAAAAAACCAAATGCCAGATGATTCCTCTGTTTTAAGGATGCTGATCCATAATGTGCTGGTGGGGGGATGGGAGGATTAAATGAACTCCAGATAGGAAAGGGGAATAGGAAAGGGAGGGGGCAGAGGGGCAGGAAAGTTGGTGGAATATGATGGTCATCATTACCCTAAGTACATGTAAGAAGACCCAAAGGATGTGACTCTACTTTGTGTACAACCAGAGATATGAAAAACTGTGCTCTATATGTTCAATATGAACTGTAATGCATCCTGTTGTCATATATAACAAATCTAAATTTGAAAAAAATAAAGAAAAATGAGAATTTAAGAAAATCAACAACAACAACAACAACAACAAAAAGTCAACGAAAACTAAGTACAGTAACGCCTGGTAAAGAAGTGAGAAAGGGCAGACAGAATCCTGGAATGGCACCACAGTTTTTTAGCCCCTGGTGTATGTGGCCTGCCTAATCTCCCCCACTCCACTGAGCATCTTCAGGTCTGGCAAATACAATGACTTGTACCCCATTCTTTAGGTGACCTCATAGGAAAAGGTCGAAGGAATTTTACAAACTTTACTCAGGTTCCTAATTAGTTGAGGTTAATTATTTGAGAATAGGTGCGCTTACTCTGCCTGGGCCTGATCCAATCAGAGTAGATCTTAATAGTGCCCTGGTCCTTCCTGAAGCTCCACCACATGAGAGGGATCCTGGACTTCAGTCCCCTGAGGGCTAGGAAATGGGTTCTGCCACGGACTTGAGGGAACAAGGGGCAGATCTCTCCCTGACTGGGCTGGACGGGGGATGTACCCCGTGGGGTCGTGACCTCAGCCTGGAGAGCTGTGGGCTCCTGGCGGACGGAATTACGCCATCCCTGGGCTTCTGACTCTGTAGCAGGGAGCTAGAGAGAGGCTGCTATTCTAAGTCACGGAGTTTGCAGAAATAGAAAGACTAATGCAGAAGAGAAGGACACCTCCATACACAGTTGGGGACCAGATATGAACTCCCTGGAAGCAATGAGTCAGGATATTCATAAGGTACTCTGCTCAAAATAATTCCAGACGGATAAAATAATTAGGTGAAAAGAAAAAAGCCAATAACAATAGCATGCTGTTCCCGTCAATCTGTGCTGCTGATATGCTACCACAGCCTGGGGGAGGGAGACAGTAGAATAGAAGAAGAGGATCAGGGAGAAGGAGCTCCCCATTCTGCTCCCCATTCTGGATGCTGGAGTGAGCTCAGGGCTGGGCTCGGTGGACCTTCTTCCTCTGGTGCAAATAGACAGCTTCCTGCTGGGTCCTCTCATGGCTGAGGGGGCAGGTGCTGACCTGGCTGTGCGTTAGTGTCAGACCCAAGTCCTGTCGGGGGCTCCACCCTGGTGACCTTCCAAGCCCCCACTTCCCAACACCATCCAACAGAGGATTAGGGTTTCCACCCCGGAGCCCTGGGAGACACGCCCCGCAGTCCCTAACTCTCAAAGTATCTCGGTAAATGCTTCTCAAAGCTCAGGGTAAAGGCATAATTTTGGAGCATAAAAATGAGAGGGGCCAAGAAATCTTATGCAATATTCCGTCTGGTTGAATTTACAAAATGAAAACTTCAAACGAAAATAACAACATAAGTCTAGGAAAATATTTGCCTCCAAGATAACAGGTAAATGCTTAGTGTCTTGTCCATATAAATTTATGGAAAAGCATTTACATGTTGATATGTGTATGTGGGTATTCACGCAGTTTGAGGATGAAAATACTAACAGTCTAATTTCCAAACCAAATATCTCTGGATGGCAAAATTTATCAGTGATTTTAAAATTACTTCTTTAAATTATATCCTTCCTCTATGTACAATTTCTAAAATGATTTTGTTAATATTAGGAACCCATAAAAATAATAATTTCATGCATAATAGAATTTCAATATATTACTACAAAGAATAGTATGCAATCTACCAATATTGTTTATATTTTATAAATTTTTATAGCCATTTAATAATTAAAGATAAGGAAACATATTGGAACACAATTACATATCTATGCCATGATTACAACTGTGTGGAGATGTTTTAAGCACAAAGATGGATAAAGGTTTCAAGATCACATGTTGCCGTTAAAACAGGTATTGTTTTACAAGAGTAAGGTTGGAAAGAATAAATCTTTTAGACTATTTTATGTTTGAAATAAATGTACTGTATCTGAAGAAAGAGTAGATAGATACATAATAAATGATTGATTGAAGACAGACAGGTCGAGAGATGATAGGTGACTTTGTCCTGTGGGCTGTTTCCTACAGGTGCTGTAATAAACCGACCACAGACTAGGTGGCTCGAACCCAGAGCTTCAGGTCCTCATAGTCCAGGAGCCTGGAAGTCTGAGGTCCAGGTGTTCCAGGGTTGGATCCTTTGGAGGCCCCCTGCTTTGGCACGTGGGTGCCCTCTGCTTTCTGCATCTTCACATGGATGTCCCTGAGGGTGCATCTGTGTCCTGGTTTCCTCTTCTTATTAGGATACTCAGTCTTTGTGGCTTGGGGCCCATCTGATGACCTGGCTTTAACTTCATTATCCCTTGAAAGACCTGTCTCCAAATATGGTCCCATTCTAAGGAACCAGAGTTAGGACTTCAACACAGGGATGCTGGAGGGTATAAACGATTCGCCCTCTCACCACGCCCGAGAATAACGCCTCCAAAGTACACAAGGACACTCAACTTGCATTCTTGTCTCTTTCCAAAATGATGATCCTAATAAAATTGTGATAACATTGACGGTTCTCTTGGTCCCTTTCAACCTTGGTTTTGTCGAAGGGTCAATCCCACTGTGGCTTCACATGTTAGGATTAACTTAGTGGCGTGGGAAGAAGGCCGGGCGCAGTGTGCCTGCAGTGAATCCCAGTACTTTATGATGCTTCAGCATCTTTTTCAAATACGTTTGACTTTCTCACACCTGCAGCAAGGAGTAGTCACCTCTGAGGGTCTCCTGTTCTCCTCTCAGCTCCCTTAACATCTGCTGTGACCTGTCGCCCTGGTGATCACCTCCTATGAAACAGCTGGACCTGGCCTCCTTGACTTGCCCCCACGACCCCCTTGCCCCTTATGGACGGAGCAGGCGAGCCACAGTGACACTTCTCAGTCAGGGTGACTCAGGGAACTTGTGTGCCCCTGCTCTAACCCCCCAGGTAAGCTCCCTCAGGACCATGGGCTCTGTCCCACCTGCTCCTGCTGATGGAGCATTCCTACCTCAAGAGGAATAAAATGGACACAATTCCGAGGAGAGCCACAGGTGTCCCCTGCAAAGGACACCTGCTCACGGGGCAGACACTGAGGCAGCAGGCCAGGCCAGGACAAAGAGGAACCCCAGGAACCAGACACAAAGCCCTGGGCTTCCCGTCAGGCAGGCCAGAGTTGAAGGCCTCTCTCGTGGGAGAAACCTCAAGGCCAAAGAGGACAAATATGTCCCTGGACACCAGAAGCATTGACCTTCTCATCCCCCTCCCCCACACACACACTTATTCCAGCCTAATCACTTTCTCAGATCTTCCTACCCAATACCTTAATGTCAGGGCAGACAGAACTTGCAACAAATCCAAAGAGGCATTCAGCCGTTGTTCTTGTATTTATTTATTTTTAAAAGAGCAAAAGAAAAAAAAAAGGTGACCTTTTCTGTAGTGGAACTCTATTTATGATAGCAAAAATATTTCAAATCGCTCTGGGAAAATGGGCCACATTCAATTTGTGGCTTCATGGGCGTACAGTCTTCCAGCCTCTGCCCCCTACAGATGCATGCGTCCCATGGAAACCCAGGAAGCTTTGGGAAAAGTAAGGTCTGGTGTTTCTCTCCAGCTCTAGAACTTCTCACACGGCGTGTCCCCCCAAAGGGAGCAAGACGGAAAACTCAAACAGGAGACTGGGATTGCAAAATTACTGAGAAGAAAAGGGAAAAAAAAAAAAACATACTAAAGGCGGGCAGGCAACAAAGCCAGGAAGACAAATAACAGATGGACAAGCAAGAAAGCAAATGCCAAGGACCAGAAGAGGCAGGAGCTGAGTTGTCCAACATTATCAGGAGAGATGGCAAAATAGTCAGATTCAGCCAGTGCGGATGACTGCAGGGCCCCCACCTGTGGAGGCAGAGCCCAGGCCAGCGCAGGAGCCGTCTCATGGAAACGGAGGCACCTGCGCATGTCACCTATTGTCTTGTTGTAGAACTCAGGAGACTGGTACTTGGCATTAAGCCCTGGAAAGAGAGACCGGGGATTAACCTGCAGTGGATCTTCCTGTTGTAGGTATCATCTTCATGCACACGCTCAAGACAGCCCTCATCCAGCCACATGCATGGCCTCTGTGGACCACCAAAGCCCATCCCAGGGACAGCACAGAATTCACGCCAGCGAGGTGGCATCCCTATCAAGCAGGACTTACTAAGCACCCACACCAGGATTCCTTGTTATTTTGCAATGTGGCTCATCAATATTTGTTCATATAAACAAAGAGTTTTCTTTTCCTTCAAAAATGAGCTCCATTAGCTGTACTTAAAGTCTCCAGTAAAGAATACGTCTCCTGCGCTGCCAAAGGATGTGGCAGGTGAAGCCATCTGAGAGGCTCTCAGGGAAAGTGAGGTGCCCAGGAGCCCCGCCTCCCCTCTGCCTCAGCGTCTACCTACGTGGAAGGAGGTCCTGGGTTGCTCCCAGAATGGAGGAGAATGGAGATCTCAGGGGAGGAAAATCAGCAGAAACAGGACTAGTTAGACAGGGGATTAGGAAATTCTGCTCAGCCGCCAAATCTAGCCATGATTTTGCATGTCCCTTCAGCTAAAAGTAGTTCTTACACTTTTAAAGGTCTATAAAAGACAGGAAGACAGAAGCAGGGACACAGAAAAGAAAATGGGACAGAGAAAAGTAAGCTCTGAAGATCCTAAAATTTGTATTATCTGGCACTGAGTGGAAGCATCTCTTTCCCTCCCAGCCCACCCCTGAGTTGGTGGATATTCTGTAGAGTGGTGATCAGAAATGCCTATAAGTCCTCACTTCCTGTCCCAGGTGCGGCCTTTCTGGGTCACCACAGGAGAAGGGTTTAGAAGCAAGAGATAACACAGGCAATATTGACATCAGTGGCTATTAACAGTATGTGCCCATGACAAATTAGAGCTTCACCATGTGTCAACTGAGTGAATCCTCACCACCCTAGAGGAATCCTCTATTTCACCCCTCTTCAGAGAAGGAGGCTGAGCAATGGAGAGGCTAAAAATCCTGGTTCCCACCCTAGAAAGTGGTGGGAACCAGGATTTGAACTGAGCGACTCCACAGTTGTAGATCTTGAAATACAGATGAGTCAGGATAAGTTAATATGTGCTGCAGTAACAACTCACTATGAATTTTGTGTCTTTCAATAGCAAACTCATGACTGTGCTCTGGCCCCTGGTATCCTTGTCCCTGGGATCCAGGGTGATGGAGCAGCCTGCACTTAGAACACTGTGGCCGTGCCTCAGAAGGGGACAAACAGGAGACTCCACGTTGCCTCCCAAAGCTTCTGTGGGGTGTGGCCTTCACCCCTTCTGATCAGGTCTCTCCAGATGATGGGTGGGAGGGTCAGGCCTGGTGCCTGTGGGGCAGGAGAGCATAGCCCTCCATCGGGAGGCACAGTGCACACCCAAGTCCTGCTGTGTGTCTGCCCCAGGACACCACATGGGCCTCCTGCCAGTGTCCAGACTGGGTCTAGGAGTCCTCTAGACTGGCCATGGGCTCTAGACTTCCCTCCACTTCTCCTCCTGAAAATTTTCAGAAGAGGACATTAGAACAGCCCTTCACTGTGGACATGGAACCTTCTACCTCTCTGTCTGTCCCTCTTTCTCTCTAAACACACACACACACACACACACACACACACACACATAGTATACTACACTTCACTTATTTCAGAATTCATCCACACCATTGTGAGGACTGGAAACTATAAAATCCACGGAGCATGTCACAAGCTGGAGATTAGGATGAGTGTCTCATTCTTGAATCCAAAGATTGAAAACAGGCAGAATTTCTAAGTTGTGGTCCAGCGCTGTAGTTGTTCTCCTTTGGAAACCTCAGTCTTTGCTCTTAGGGTCTCAACTGGTTGGACGAGGCCCACCCACATTATGGAGGGAAATCTGCTTTACTGAAAGTCACCTGATTGTGTTAGTCCTATCTTAAAAAAAAGTCTGTTTGGTGACATCTAGACTAGTGTTGGACCCAAATATAGGGTATCACAGTCCAGCCAAGTTGACATATAAACTCACCAATCACATCAAAGGACCTGGCTTCAGGGTAAAAGAACTTCTGTTGAACTTCATGTCACTCAGCTATTTACATTAGTCTAGTGGACTCTCCTAAATATGATAATGACTCCAGCACACTGTAATTATTATTAGTAGTATTTTCTTTTTAATATATTTTTGCTGCACAATTCCAAAATAAATGTTCTCAATTGGCAAGTGGCTCTCCTCCATCAGGTGATTCAGGGATTCAGAAACTTTCTACCTTGTAGTTCCCTACCTTTTACATGAAACTTCCAAAGTTTTGCATTGTCTTCCACAGGAGGAAAAAAATAGCAAGGAAAATTGTTTGTGGGATTATTTTATGGACCAGGAAGGAATCGCTACAAATCATCTCTACAAATAACCATTGGCTAGAACTCAGTTACACATCCTCCAAGTCCACATGAAGACTGGGACTGTGCAGGGTGAGATATAGGGGTTTAATTTCATGTTGCTACATATGGATTTCCAGTTTTGCCAGCACCATTTGTTGAACAGGCTATCCTTTCTCCAGAGAATGTTTTTGGAACCTTTGTCTAGTATGCATAACGGAATTATGTGGGTTTGTCTCTGTGTCCTCTATTCTATACCATTGGTCTACAAGTGTATGTTGGTGCCAATACCATGCTGTTTTGGTTACTATAGCTCTGTAGTATAGTTTGGTTACTATAGCTCTGTAGGCTGGTATTGTGATGCTTCCTGCTTCAATTTTCTTGCTAAGGATTGCTTTAGCTATTCTAGGTCTCTTATTTTTCCAAATAAATTTAAAGATTGCTTTTTCTATTTCTATAAAGAATGTCATTGAGATAGTAATAGAAGTTGCATTAAATCTGTAGGGCCATTTTGACAATATTAATTCTGCCTATCCAGGAGTGTGGGAGGTATTTCCATCTTCTGAGGCTCTCTTCAATTTCTTTCTTTAATCTTCAGTAGTTTTCACTGTAGAGGTCTTTTATCTCTTTTTTAGATTGATTCCCAGGTATTTTATTTTTTAGAGGCTATTGTGAATGGGGTAGTTTTCCTAATTTCTCTTTCTGTCAATTCATCACTGATGTATAGGGATGTGTTTGATTTGTGGGTGTTGATTTTTTATATCTGCTAATTTGCTGAATTCATTCATTAGTTCTAGAAGTTTCTGGTGGAATTTTTTGGATCTTCTAGATATAGAATCAGGTCATCAGAGAGGAGCGATAGTTTGAGGTCTTCTTTAGCTATTTGTATCCCTTTAATTTCTTTCTTTTGTCTAATTGCTCTGGCTAGAGTTTCAAGGATGATGGTGAAAGAGGACATCCTTGTCTTGTTCCAGTTTTTAGAGGAAATGCTTTTGATTTTTCTCCATTTAGAATGATGCTGGCCTTGGGTTTAGCATAGATAGATTTTACTATGTTCACCCTGCACAAAAATCAACTCAAAGTGGATCAAAGACTTAGGCACCAAAACAGAGACCCTGCACCTAATAGAAGAAAAAATAGGCCCAAATTTTCACCATGTTGGCCTAAGATCTGACTTCCTTAACAAGACTTCTAAAATGCAAGAAGTAAAATCAAGAATCAATAAATGGGATGGATTCAAATTAAAAAGCTTTTTTCTCAGCAAAGAAGACAATCAATAACATGAGGAAATAGCCTATAGCTTGGGAGAACATCTTTACAACATGCACCTCCGATAAAGCATTAATCTCTAGGATATATAGAGAACTCAAAAAACTTAACACCAAAAAAACAAATAACCCAATCAATTAATGGGCTAAGGAACTGAACAGACATTTCACAGAAAAAAAAATGTAATCATCAACAAATATATGGAAAAGTGTTCAGCATTTCTAACAGAGAAATGTAAATAAAAACTACACTAAGATTTCATCTCACTCCTGTCAGAATAGCAATCGTGAAGAATACAGGCAACAATAAATGTGGGAGAGGATGTGGGGAAAAAGTTACACTCATGCATTGCTGGTGGGACTGCAAATTGGTACAACCACTATAGATAACAGTATGAAGATTCCTCAGAAAACTGGGAATGGAACCACCATTTTACCCAGCTATCCCACTCCTAGGTTTATATCCAAAGAACAGTAATGCAGCCACGTCAATATTTATAACAGCTCAATTCATAATAGCTAGACTATGGAACCAACCTAGGTGTCTCTCAATAGATGAATGTATAAAGAAAATGTGGTGTATATACTCAATGGAATATTATCAGCTTTAAAGAAAAGTGAAATTATGGCATTCGCCAGTAAATGGATGGAGTTGGAGAATATCATGCTAAGTGAAATAAGCCAGTCTCACAAAACCAAAGGCTGAATGTTTTCTCTAATATGTGGATGCTAATTCACAATAAGGTGGGGGGCACTAGGAAAGAATAGCATTACCTCAGATTAGGTGGAGGGAAGTGATGGGAGGGGTGGGGAGCTGATGTGGGAATAGGAAAGAGAGTAGAATGAAACAGACTTTATTACTGTGTGTATATTGTGACTATACAGCCAATGTGATTCTGCAACATGTACACTCAGAAAAATGAGAAATTATATTCCATCCATGTGTGACATATCAAAGTATATAAATGCATTCTACTGTCATGTATAACTAATTTAAAAAACTAAGAAAATTAATTAATATTTTTTTAAAAGACTGGGACTGTGGTAAACTTGTGGTTAGAAAGTATCAAGTACAGGATTACAGGCAACATCAGAGTTATTCCTGCACCCCACATTCTCCAGAGTGTTCTTGAATTCTAACCGAGGTATTGGGGAAAGAGTTTACCGTACACTACAAAGTATTTCTGAATCTCAGTTTTCTTGCACACTGAAGGTAGTCTCACTGCTTCGGGCATGAGTCGCACGCAGCCTAGAAGTTCAGGGTTGAACTAAGGGCTGGCGAATCCAACTCCATATTCCATTTTACTGGTTCTAGAAAGAGAAGGAAAGAGTTAAATTTCTCAAGATAAAAAAAACCCTCTGTACTCATAGATTCTGCTTCCACACTGCCTCTGAACATCTCCTGGCGAAAGCCTCCAACACTGAATCCTATACCTAAGAATCCAGCTCATCTTTGTTAAAGCAGGTTTCATTTCCTGCTGACCCTGTCAACAGCTCTGCAAAGCTAATTTGCTAGATCAGTGGCTCATCATCAGTTCCTCTTACACGAAACTGACAAAGGTCAACAGTGTAAAAAAAAATTAAATTTGGTCCTTAATCCAAGGAGTTGCAATATTTCTCTGCTTCTCTGATTGAATTAACAAGAAAATTACCTAATTGCTTATTATACATGGATGAGAGAGGCTGTCCTTGCAGGCCTGCACCCTGTCTGGCTCCTTCTGAATGACGCTCAGGGCGCCATTGGCATGAGTTTGATGAGCACGGCCCTAGGATCTGTCTATAAGACAAACGTGAGTTGTGGTCCAGGGATTTGGAAGCCAGATATCCCGTGTCACCTTTGTATTCATGAAGGAGTCTTGTGGCATCTGATGACCTGGCTTTGAGTTCATCCCAACAACTTACTAAGGCTATGATTTGGGCCAAACCATCCCCATTATCTGAGCACCCGTTTACTCCTCTGCAAAATGCACATGTAAGTCCACTTCCTGGGGGTTGCCTTTGGTGCAAAGGGAGTCATTTCATGGCAAAGTCTTTGGCCTTCTGGAGATGCCCATTTGTGACTTGGTGTCCTTCTCTCTTTAGATTTCGATCAACTCATTTTTACGATGTGCCTTTAGAGCCTTTTGTGTGCAGGTAGACGAAACCAACACACACATTGCGTGAAATAAAATTAGGGTATTTAACAGAAATAGAGTCACGCCTCCAACAACTTTAGGCTGGGAACTCAGGGAGTCCTCGGGCCAGACACAGGCCAGCGTCTGCAAAGCCGAGGGACTGGGCAGTTCTGTCAAACTTGTGCTTCTCCTGGTTCAAGGCGAATGTCTTCCCTGCTGACTGCAGACTCTTTTGCTCTGGATGCAGTCTCCCTGGTGGGAGGTCCCCAGTCATCGCTGTGCTGTGGAGCAGGACTCCTTCCACACACTGGTTTTGGCGAGGAGGTAATCAAATAGGAAGCGTAACTGATGAATCTCAACTCCAAGTTCAATTAGCTCAGATCACATCAACTGCTCAACACCCCGCCCAGACCCCAGAGCCACTGTATGGATTCTGAGGTCCCTTGCTGTGGATGAGGGAGGAAGCTGAGGGGGTACAGACACCCCCAAGCATTTCTAAGACAGTGAGAATTCAAGGAAAATTTTGTTTTCACTTGGAAAAAAATAAATGGGAAAAGTAAGGAAATGTCACCTCCATCTTCTTTGCCTCTGGTTACAGGGGCATGAGGGGAATCACCTGGTTTTTATTGCAGGTCATTAATCATGAAATAGACAATCGAGGATAGGGGGAAGTGGGTTGTATGGGGAGGCCTACTGCAAACCATCTGGAAGCCACTGGAAGCTTAAACAGCAATGTCAGGCAGTGAAGTTCCCTGTTCATAAAGTTCATGTTCCTGGAGTCCCAGGGAAATACACCTGCCAAGTCTGTGGGACTCTGTCTCCAATGAGGTGGGTGACAGGGGACTGGCACCTGTGGTGCCTTAGCAGGTGTGTACTATAGCTCCAGGGGACCCAGGCTGAGTTAGGGGAGCTGTGAGCACTGCCCACAGTGAGTGCTCCCCACACTCTCAGCAGCCTCTCCCTGGGCTGAACCCACTGATTGAGAACTTAATTTTTTCCCGTAATTTTAATCTTAACTCCACTTATGAGTGAAACATGCTGTTCCGAATAAATATTTGAAATGAATTTCAAATAGATATTCTATTTCTCAATTTTTAGGGCATAGTTATTATTAGGGAAATGAGAAAAGTCGTTCAGTTGCCCTATTAAAGGAGGACACTCCACAAGTTTTCCTTGGTGCAAATTATAGATAGATTTAAAAACAAACTATGGATAGATTTCAAACCAAACCATAATTGACTTTGAGACAATGAATGAACACTAACATTTTACAGTATGCAGTTTTAATTGCCTCTAATTAGACAAATGTTTACCACATATTTCTTATGAGAAAGGCCGTATGTGCATGTGTGTGTGTTTTCTAATTTAAAATGATAAGTCCATTAAATAGGTAGGTGACAGGATCCCCATTTTACAGGTTTATAACATTGAGATAAGAGAGATCAGGTTATTTGTGTGAGGTTAAATAGCTTGTAAAGGCAATTTAACATATGAATATAATCTATCAGGCTGTGAAAGAGAGCATTGGTTCAAAGAGATATGCTCCCTAAACTCAGGATCAAATTGATTATGATCTCACAAGAATATTAAGATTACTTAACAACCAAAAGTATGCATCTCTAGTCTCTTCTCAAAGATTCTAACTATAGGAGTCATTTTCCCAATTGGAAATTAAACCCAACTTCAGTGGATGGTCAGGGAAATAACAGAGAATGGATGTTCCCCCACAGATGAAACAAATAAAAAGAATTCGACAATAACAGAAACAATAGTTTTCACAAATGGGCCATGAGATAATGAAGGACAGGGATCCCTGAGAGGTTGGAAGTAATTAAGTAGAGCCCCAAAATCATCACCATTTATTGTTTACAGAGGTTGGCATTTCCCCAAGCTGAGTGGCCCAAATAGCCAGGTTTCATGTGACAGAATTTCAGAGAAAAGTGAGAAGGAGAGAGAGAGAGAGAGAGAGAGAGAGAGAGAATCAGTGATCTGCAGTGAGTTCCTTTTGATTATTCAGCTGAGTTCTGATCAGCACATACATGAGAGAAATCTACCCAAAATTTGGAAGAACCATCTAAAATGATCAGAGGAAATAATCCCCAGAGCTCACATAGCCCTGGGAAGATTCCTTTTCCCACCCACCACAGTGAGAAGCCTCACAGCTCTTGGTACGGCATGTACAATGTTCAGAAGCGATTCTCCTTAGCAGTAGGGCAAAATCAGAGGCAGGCTAAATGCAGTGCTGGTCATGTTTAATAAATCCTAAAAGCAAGATCCAAAAGAATCCAACTATTTCCAAGTAACTTAACTACAACCCAGAGTAACACTTAATAATATTTATGGGAATATAAAATATCCCAAACTCAACAAAGTAAAATTTGCTGTATTTAACATCTAATAAAAAACTACCAGACATTCAAAGGAGAAGGAAAATATGAGTCATAATGAGAAGAAAAACCAATCAATTGAAACTGACTCAGAAATGACAGGATTAGTGGACAAGCCTGCTAAAAGAGTTATTGTAAGTACTTTTCACATTTTTCATATATTCAATGATTTTATAGAATGAGTATGTTGGAGACACCCAGTATATTAAAAAAGACTCATATCAAGCCTGTAGAGATGAAAACTACCATGTCTGGGATGAAGAATACATGTGGTGGGACCAATAGCCTATTGGACATTGCACAAGAAAAGATTAATAACATTGAAGTTCTAATAATTGGAACTTTTGAAAATAAAGCACAGAGTTAAAAGTCAGAGGGAAAAGAAGAAACAGAGCATTAATGACCTGTGTGGCAAATTCAGGTGGTCTACAACACATGTGATTGGAGTCACTGGGAAAAAAAAAATAGCAGAGACATATTTGAAGAACTAAAGACTGCAATTTTAAAAAAATTAATGAAAATTAATTTTTGTTATATCCAAGAATCTTGATGAACTCCAAGCAGAAGGAATAAGAGCTAAAAACTGGAAGTTACTGTGGACTGAATGAAAATTTGAACAGACACACAAGATATGTGTGATGCAGCTAAAGCTGTACTTTGAGGGAAATTCATGGCTCCTGAGTGTCTCTCTTAGGAAATAAGAATGGTTTCAACTCAGTTACCTCCATCTTAAGAAACTGAAACAGTAAAGTTTCAACCAGTTTAAACAGCCCCATAGGATACATGAGCAACACTGTGACCTAATCAGTGCATATGGACCCTCTTCCTTTACCCGCAGTTTGACACAGACACAGATGAAGGAGCCAGACTTTGTAGTCTTGAAACTAGCTGCCCCTAAGGGAGCCCAGGTGGACAACTCTGCCTCTCTGGATTACAATTCTGTCTTCATAATATGGGAGAATGGAGCTGGTCTTGCAAACTGGGCAGAGGTTCCCAAAATGGACACAATGGAAGAGCTGACATCCAGACCTAGGGAGGTCTATACAGTGATCCAAGGGCATCCAAGACCACAGCCCCTGAGGAAATGGTGGGTAGAGGTTAAAGACAGGTCTTTGGCAGAAAGGGGTAGGATAGGATAATCCTAGGCCTGACAATGGACGGCCTCACCTGCCATCCTGAACACCATGGGGAACTGCCTGTGCGCTGAAGCCAGAGACCCACATCAGTGGATCTCCAAGCTTCCGGGACCATCACTTCCCGTCTGTGGGTAGTTTTAATCATATGCTTCAGTTCATCATCCAGCACCATGGCTTCAAGGTGAATAGAGAATGTTGTTCCTCAAAACTCAAACAGGGAAACACAAGTTGATGTGTGTGTTTGTATTAGGAGTTCATCCGTGCCAACTCGTTACATTGGCATATTGATCAAATGAATCATTTATCTTCACTTATGAAGTCAGTTCAGGCCTAAATCAGACCGAGCTCTCCTGTGTGGACTCGTTCTTGGAAAGACTTTTAAAGTGTTTTCCAACATTTTTAGTTTTTCTTTTGTTTGAATCTGAGTCACTGGATTCTGAAACAAAGGTATTGCTAATAAAGAGGAGAAACCCACATGTGCACCACGTAGAAAATGCGAGAGATCTTGATACGTGTCTGCTCAAGGCCAAGACCCCGAAGGCTATCACACTGCAGCCAAGATTCAGCTAAGTGCTTCTGGGAAGCTCAGATATTTACCAGCCTTTTTTTTTTTTTTTTTTCCTTTCTGAAGTGACAAACACCCAATTGGGTCCCAGGAACACAGAATTAGCCAAGGGCTTCAAGGAAAGAGCAAGGGAAGAGACAGACCAGGAGTCGGAGAGCCGTCCAGGTGGGGACCTGCAGGAGCAGGAGGGAGAAGACTCCCCCAGCATGGAGATGGAGCTGGCCATGCAGCCGGGCCCACGGGGTCCAGGAAGGTCTCGGGATTTCCTCCTGTCCTACACATTGACGTGGAGCCCTGCTGAGCGGAAGGTGAGCCTTGGCAAGGCAGAGCGGTGCCTGTCCACAGAACAGGGACACACAGTGACTTACGTCTCAGACACACTCAGGAGCAGAGTTCCCTCAAGTCCCGACCGTCCTACGTGGAACCGGAGGCAGAGGAGGCTCCTGTGCGAAGCCTCCACCCACAGCCTCTTTCTTTTCCTTCAGCAAGAGGTAAGCAGTTCGGAAGGGGATGGTAGCTCCAGTAGCTCTAGAGACCAGCTGCCCGGATGATCCTTTGAGCTGGTTCCCATTCTCAAGGTCGCTCAAGGCCCAACCTGCTGTGAGGAACCAAGATGGAGGAAAGGAAGGCAAAGGGTTTTTGTTTTTGTTTTTTCCCTTGCTTTTACCAAGTTTTACTGGAATGTTTTCAACTGAATATCTTCTGATTATATTTCTTTTGTGGAAACTTATTTACAAGGCCACATTTGGGGTTGGATGGACGTTGACAGGGCCCTAGTCTTTCATCTCAACCCTCTGCCACTCTAGAATAAATTTGGGATTATCTTAAGAAAGAGACAGAGAATGGTTTTTTGATAGGCAACGAATAATTAACGTTTGACTCGCAATTAAGGTCTACAAGCCACTGTTGGGGGACATAACCTGCTTTTCTGGAAAATAAAAAGTTCCTTTAAAAAATTCAAGAAGCCGGGCACAGTGATACACGTCTGTAATCCCAGCAGCCTGGGAGGCTGAGGCAGGAGGATAGCGAGTTCAAAGCCAGCCTCAGCAATTCAGTGAGGCGCTAAGCAACTCAGTGAGACCCTGTCTCTAAATAAAATACAAAGCAGGCCTGGGGATGCGGCTCAGTGGTCGAGTGCCCCTGAGTTCAATCCCCGGTACCTCCCCCAAAAAAATTTCAAGAAAAGAGAGAACAACTAGAGAACAAAGAATATAGTCCACTACCAGAAGTAGTCCACTACCAGAAATCAGCAGCAATAAAACATCATGCATTTCTTGTCAGCGTTTCAGTATATTTAAATTTTTTATCATATGGCACATACAACACAATATATAACTAGTTTTAAAAACAAAGAATTTTTCTGATTACCACATTAATACTAGTTCATTTAAAATAGAAAACTGTAGAGAAATAGAATGAATAAACTGAAACTTAGTTATCCATCAACACACAGACAAGGTGATCGCTATGTAGAGCCCAGAGTGTATTAAAGCTGACTGATCTTTCAATTTTTTACATTCTCGATGTCATATTGTATGTAAGACGATTTTAAATGATGATCAGCAGGAGAAGATTCATAGGTCTTATCTGAAACATGATTGGATATGAAGAAATATAACAATAGATATCATATTTCACCGATGCGAAGACATATTTTTCACATTTTAATGTCTCTGAAATTGGGAGGCACTCTATAATTAATGGCATATCATACTTTAATTGGCATCTTTCTTTTCTTAGTTGTACATAAAACAATGATACTTCTTATGATTGATAACGAATGTGATTTGGTGAAAGCAGTAATATCTGTCACTAAGTAGTTTATTAGTCATTCAAATGAACTGAAGTCATTCGGTGTAAAATTTAAAGAAGTAGAAAGTTATTCAGTAGATTCTTTGGCAATAAAATGTGACCATTATTTTGCTCTCTCTGACTTGGTTTAGGAGACAGGAAAGAGAACAGGGTACATCGGTGGCAGGGCAGAGCTGACCCAGAAGTGGCGTTGGAGGTGGGACCCTCGAGTTCTGGAGCTTGGAGAGCTCAGGGCTTACCTGCCTGGGTCCCTCCTCCATCCTTCCCTTTGCCGGCACTTTGGACTGAATTGCTGTTCTCCTGTCTTCGTTTTTTCCTCTCAGTAAGAAGATTGCGCTTTCCTGGTCCTCTGACTTGGGTGTGGTCCCTAGAATTAATGAGTTGGGAACTTACTCCCCAAAGTCCTGTATTCATGGCAGGTGGAGGTGAGGCCTCTGGACAGTGACCAGGGTACATGACGTCAAGGGGGTGGGGACCCCTGATGGCATTAGTAGCTTTAGGAGAAGGAAAGAGAGCCCTGAGCTCACAGCTGGCTCTGTCTTGCCCTCCACCGGCTCAAGTTGCCTGGAGAGCACCAGGGCCCTGGCCAGACGCCAGGCAGACATGGGAGCCCTCCTCTTGGTCTTCCTGCCTCCAGAACCATGAGCCAAATAAATCTCGATTCTTTATAAATTACTTGATCTCAGAAATCTTGTTGCAGTAAAGAGAGCAGACTAAGCCAACTGGCCATCGCCACATAACTTCCAGTCCCTGGATGCCGGTGACATGGCCCTCCGGGCTTTATCTGAAAACTAGCTTGGGGTCACTCGGCCAATGGTGTATGAGCAGACACACACCAACTCCAAGCTGAAGCCAGGGACTTGGTTTTCATCAGGTCTCCTGCCTTTCACTCTGCTTTGAGGACTCCATACCCACATAGGGGAGAGTCTTTAGCCTACAGTCAGCATGAAGACATGCAAAGCAGATAAGCCAAGCTGCAGTACACCTTCAGGGAAAGACGAACATGAACAAAATCAAAGCTGCGCTATAAGCTGCTGTGGGCTGGGGATCATCGTTACTGCAGCAAAGTTGACTAATACAACAGGTCATCTAACTCTGCCAGAAAGATGGGGCTGGAGAGATGGGTCTCAGGGAAGAGATTTCCTGACTTGAGGGAAAACTTTACCCTTAGGTACATATAAAACTGGAATATAGAACCCAATTAGATGATGAATTTAGGGTCTATACTAATGGAAGACCCACAAGTACTTCTGTCTGATCATCTGTGCATCAATGTGATCTTGCTTGCCAATAGCCACAAGGTTTCCATTCTTGAGAACTTTAAATCAGATGCATCTGTTAAGAAACGTGAGTTCTTCTCCATCATGGTTCCCAGGAAGAGGGGAATGATGAGTTAGCTGGTGATGTTTCCCCATGCCTTCCTGCAGGGAGTGAAGCCATGCAAATCACGCAGGTAGAGCCTCCCTGTTTACCCCGCTAAGTCTCCAGATAACAATCAAAGCATTTGATGTTGGAAAACAAAAATTGGAGTTAGGATGATTAATATTTATTTGGAGGCAAACTATTTATAGACAGATGCTGACTTTATTTTTATCTTCTTGATGAGTTTATCAGGACACTTTTTTCAGGCTTAAATGTCAGTATTCATGATATATATATATATATACACACACCACACACACACATATCATCTTTATATGTGTACGCTTATGCGTGGGTGTATATATATATGTATATGTGTGTATATATATATATATATATATATATATTTTTTATATTTATACACACACACACACACACACAAGCATGCATATTTGTGCCACGGTCTTTGTGTGTGAGATAGTGGAGTGTTTCTGATTTAATTAAGAATGGGGATGAGTTGGGGGGGGGGCACATATGCTGGAATAATGTGATGATTATGTGACCTCCTCTGAAGCTCTTCCAGGGCCACTTGCCAGAGATGCTTTATGAGGTGTCATTCTGGGCGAGGACCCAGGCCAGCAGGCTTTCTCTCCCCTGCAGTAAAGATATCTTCAATTTCCTGGAAATTTGCTACACGAGCGATCATTCCGGGCCGGGTCCAGTTGAGATCAGTAAGGTAAAAAGCCATTCTCCTTTTACAAGTCGATGAACATTTACGGCACGTGACTTGAAGGAGAAGTCAGATCTAGTCTTCACTGGGGCTTTCTGGTGTCACTGGGCTTTCGCCAGAGTCCCAGTGATGTCTGCATATGAAGAGTTTCATTATTGGGGCCCCGGAGAGCTACTTATTATTACCAGTTGGTGGCAAAATAAATAAATAAATAAATAAATAAAACAACCGTAAATTAAAGAGCTGATATGCAAACGGCTGAAGTTTGCATTCTCTCGGCAAGCACAGTTTATTATTAAATTTATGCATTATTTACAGTGATGGCTAAACATATTGATCTTAGCAAAGCAGGAAGTGTTGTTACATCAACAACTAGATTTGAGTAAGAAAAAGGTAATAATTATCCATTAGCAGGGATTACTGCTAATAAGGTTGGGGAAGTGCAGACAATTTCTGATTAGGAAGAACTGACACTTTCATAGTGTTGTGTAAATTGCCAGGATTTTAAAAATACATCTGCCTCGTATGATATTTTAAAAGGGAAAAAAAAGTGTCGGGCACATAATTACCAGATCCATCCAAGATACAAACCTTTTTGTTGTTCTTTTAATCATTTGGAAGAAGAGGAGTCATTGCTTAGAAGATTTTTGCCCTTTTCTGTGGATAACAAGTAAAATTAACTAACAGCTCAATTATTCTGTTAATGAGGCAGTTCCCTCCCCACTTGCATAAATTCAATTTATTTTTCTTTCCAGTGTCCTTTCAGCTACCATCAATCAACTACCTTTCCGGGGGTAGGGGGTGGGAATGCACGACAAGGGGGGATGGATTCAGGGTTAGGGCAAGATTGAGGCTGATCATACATTGTAGTATAAAAGTAGAAATGAGCTTCAAAAGAAACCATCCAACAAAAGAGGAAACTGAGGCTCCCAAAGGTTACCCAGGTGAAGCCTCCAGCTCCCACCCAGCCTCGAAGGAGTCAGGTGGAGCAAGCTCTTTGCAGATCTGCTTTCTGCACGTGTTGGTGTGGGGCTCCCAGAGCTTCCAAGCTGCAAAGATGAGCCGTAGAGAGATGGTTCCAGGCAAAAGCACAGCAGATAGAGTTGAGTTCGTGAGAGGGGTCCCAGCCCACAAAAACCTCGACCTCACATTTTTGAAGCAATGGCAATGAGCCTTACCCTGGGGTCTTTGTGCAGCTGGGAAACTCAGGGTCCGCAGGGCAGGTGCTGAGCCATGTCAGCTCCAGGATGTGATGTTTGTGTTCGTTGCTTGCACTTAAGTTAGAGAGAGCTCAGCTTGCACTCATCTAGTCCTTAGTATCTCCTCCAGCCTTGACCTCCGTTGTCCTTTTCTATTTCCTAAGTAAAATCCCTCAAAAATAACGCCCAGGAAGGTTACTTCAAATTCAGTTGCTTCTTCCCGTTGTCCATGGTTTGTCACAGTTACCAGCACCACCACTGCCCTAAAGCCACCAAAAACCCCTGAGCATCTTTGTGGACAAGTTTGTCACTCTGTTTTACAGGTTTCTCAGGGTCCTGTGATTTTCACTTCTGTTCTCCAAACTTGGCCATCTTGGTGACTCCTCGCCTCTCTCCTCCCGGTCCCTGGCCTGGGCACGACTGTCTCTCCGGCCTTCCTGGGCTCTGCAGAGTGAGCCACTCCTTACACCGTATTTGGTTTGTTTGATCTCTTTAGAGTTTATAACGTGTAATATTCTTATTGCAAAATGTCCAAACATAATTAATGCACAACCAATCAGGAGCACCTCCCTCCGCCCCAACAGCAGCACCTCCCCGACACAGCCGGCCCAGCCCTCCCTGCCAGGCTCCCGAGCCATCTCGTATTCCCTGAGAGAGCTTCACATGCACCTGGTTTTGCTCCTTTGTTCACAGGAATGGGAGCATTCATGGATTTTAGTGGCTGATTCTTTCCACCTAGCAGTGGCTTGACACCACATCAGTCTACACAGCAGCCACAGACCTTTTCCAATGTCTTGTTGGGAGTCTAGAGTTTGGGAGTCTAGGTGACTTCAGGTTTTGCATCTCGATGCGGTTGGTGCAGTTTCTGCAGGTAACGACGCACGGACATGGTGGGTACCACCCATCCTCGCAACCCTGCACACCTGGATGGTGTCCCGGAAGGCCAAGGCCAAGCTGCTCACCCACAGCCCAGTACTGATAACGCTCTCTGAGCGGCTCTCCTCTCCTCTCTCTGAGCAGAATGTTCACCAATTTTTTTTAAAGAAACGCATTGTGATGACTACTATGATTGAAACGCTCTGTCTTCCTGCTTTGAAGTGCATTTCTCTGGCTGCTAGTGGCTGTTTGTATTTCTCCTTTTATGAATTGGTACTTCATCCTTCCATGAATTGGCTAATTTGCTGATTGAGCTGCTTTTTAAAAAATAATATTAATAGTTCTTGGGTAAAAATGGCAAATACGGCCTCTCAATCTGTTTTCTTTTAACTCTTTTGTGTAGCGTCTTCTGACAGATAAAGGGTTTGTATTTTTATATGTTTAAATGTGCCAGTCTTTTCCCTCTTGGCTTCCAGTTCTTGTGTATTGTTTGGAAGACTGGATCAACTCCAAAGTCTTAAGGATCAATAAATATTTTATATCAATAGATAAATGTATATGGAAGATAGACAAAAATTACTGGGGAAAAGACATTTTTTTGTGACTAAAACTTGAAAGAATGAAAATTCAATATCTCCCCTCTAAGTTGAAAATACTCTATCATCCCTGTCTGGTGTCTTTTTCCTCTTCCAAATGATGTTTAGAGTCCCATGCCCTTTCAGACCTGCAGTGACAGTCCCACCTCATTCTTTTCTGCAGCACGGCCACGGGTTGCCTAGGAGAGGAACCTCTAGGGGCCAGGCTGTTGCAGCCTCTGGGCCTTTGCAAGTGCTTCTCTCCTGCTCCAGGATGGGAAGCCACTCCTGGCCCTCTCAGTGATTGACCATGACAAATGTCCAGGTTCTCCCTTGAATGACAAGAGCTAGAGAGTGAAGAAGAAGAACACAAGCTGTGTGTTTACTGCTTGCCGGGAAATTGTGCAAAATCCTGTGGGTCTTGTTGGTCCTAGTGGACAGTGGCCAGATGTTTCTGAATTTGCGGCTCATGCACTTGGGGTTCATTTCCTGGGGGAGTGGTTTCCAATATTCCCTAATTTTGTATTGACGAATCTACCCAGAGATACCTCTAAACCACCCGAAGACCAATGCACAGGAAATGGAAAGAGAGTGTCTCCCTCCTCCTCGTTGGACTGTGTGGTGGATGTCACCCTTGCTAAATGCTCCTGCCATCTGCTGTGAGTTTCACAGTCCGTAACAGGCATCTTTCCTGACCTAGGTTGGGTGTTTTTGGCCTCCTGAGGACTCCTGCCTGCCTGGGTCCATGGGAAGTTCTTAGCAAGGATCAGCTTCACCACCCCATGGGGAGCTCCCCCTGCAGACGGATCCCAGTGATCATGTATCCTCTTAGAGGTGGTCCCCCGAGGGTGCACCATTCACAAGGCAGGGCCCTCCACCTCCCCACTCCTAACCCTAACTTAAACCCTCACCACATCTTTCCCTAAGACCCAACCTAACCTGACTTCTGTTCCCTCACCCTAAATGTAACCTTAGCCAGTTCAGCCATAGCCCAAAGCCCATCTGTCCTACCACCCTAACCTGCCACTCAACCTCCCATCTAACCTCACCAGACTCATTCCTGGCCCAAAGCCCACTCCTCTGCCTCCAGGGGGCAAGACGGGAGGTTGGATGAGTGATAAATGGATGGGTGATGGATGGAGGGTGGATGGGTGGTGGGTAGGTGGTGGATGGGTGAGGGGTGGATGGATGGATGCACAGTGGAGCGCCCGTCAATGAGTGTCGGGAGGCAGGGAGTGAAGGACCATCGTGATGACGACGTTGACATGAAGCACTGGGCACAGGAAGAGGCCTGCAGGAGGGCAGTGGCAGAAGTAATCAGGAGGCAGGAACCAATCAAAGAAGGGTTTGGGGGAGTCAGCGAGGCCACCATCAAGGAGGGACCTGCGGCCCAGTGGTGCCAGGAGCCTGTGTCTGTGACTCACAGAACCTACGCCTGCCCCTCAACACCTGCTGCACCATTCACACAGCAGGGTGGTGGGAGGACGGTGGTGGCCCACAACAGGCTCCAGGGTGATAACCAGAGCTGTTAATCCAAATGCAGCCGAAGATGGGTTAGTCTAGAAGGATATTGTATCTCTTGTAACTCATTAAGTCAGTGGACTCCAGTCTTCTCAGTGCCTTGGAATTACCTGGAGGAATTAAAGAAAAATACGACACAGAATTTTCAAGTTCTGATTCAACCGGCCCGAAGAGGGCCCCGGCACGCCCCGGGGACTCCAAAGTAAATCCAAGGCTGAGAAGGATACATGGACGTGTTAATTCACAAAATGCAACCGGAAAAACTCCTACTCATCTTTCCAAACGGGTGTCACCTACTTGGTGGCAGTTTATTTTATTTTATTTTATTTTATTTTGTTGACGGAACCAGCCAGTCACCCTCCTCTCAACTTAATCCTTGTGGCTGTGCCACAAGGTGCAGTGGCATCAGGGATCGCTGTCCCAACCCTCTCTGCCGCCATAGTCAGACATCAGTTGGCTGCAGAGGACAGACCCTGAGAATGTGGAGGACGTCGGGAAACCAGTCTCAAGTGCACAGAGCGACCTCGGCAGCCATCGGACACGCCTTTCCAAAGAGGCAGGTGCCTCTCCTCCCTGGGTCTTCCTGCGGGTCGCTCTAGGTGCCTGGGATTGCTTAACAGCAAACAAAAGAGCAAAATGAAAAGCGATCCGCGGCTTCTTCCCTTTGGTCATTGTGGCTCAGTCTCAATGTCCCCTGCAGAGAGAATCTGACCAGCATCTTGGTCCAAGTGACCATTCCTGATCCCATCAGCTGAGACCAGGGAGCTGAGATCTTTACTGCTGAGGTCCACTTTCCTCTAGAAGATGGAGTTGGATTTGGAGAAGAGGTGTCCCCCCCAGAATTCTGTGCCAATGCAGGGGTATTCAAATGACTGGAGTGTGAGAACCGTAAGATCATGTGGCTCATCCTAGGTTGAATGGACTAACAGATGTTGACTGTGAGCAGGTGGGTCCCTGGGTGTGCCCTGGAAGGATTCATCTTCCCTGTGGCCTCTTCCTTCCACCTCTCCTCTTCCTGCTTCCTCACACCAAGAGCAGAGCAGCCTCCCCTGGGCCATGGTGTGTTGATTCACCTTAGGCCCAGAGCAAAGGATTTGGCCCACTGTGGGCTAAATCTCTGAAACAGCAAACCCAAATAAACTTTGTGTCTTCTAAATTGTTCTTGAGGGATATTTTGGTCACAGGGGTGCGAAGCTCACCAACACAGGTGGCAAAGGGAAGTCTCCAAAGGAGGGCTTCTAGTCAGGGAGAGAGTGACCAGTGACACAGCCCATGCTCGACTCCAGGACAACCACCATCCAGTCACTGCTCAACCTGGGTCTGGGCCCAGGGCCTGGCACTAACAGGTGCTCAGGGAAGTTTGCTTTGGGCAGTGCTGAGGACCGAACCAAGGGTCCTGTGTATGAGAGACGTGTGTTCTACTGCTGAGCTATGCCCCCATTCCAGGAAAGATTTCTTGAATGAAGAATGAGAGCAAATCAGAGTGAGGACTTCACCGATGGTGGGGAATCATTTTCTCCCAAGTCCCAAAGGCCACAGAATTCTGTCTTAGAGATGGATCGAGGAGATTTTACAAACCTGTCGCACAACTGCACGGAGAAGATGTCAAGGAATTTCCTTTTTGTAAATGTCACATCTAGATGAGCAATAGTACGCCACGGAAAAGGTCCAGCCTTTCACACTGCCTCGCAATTCCTAGGTGAGCCCTGCTGTATATAGAAAAGCTGCCTCCAAAAGCTGTGTCCACCCAGAACTGTAAAGGTAATGCAGAGGCAAGGTGGGAATCTGGAGATGAGATCATGCTGGACTTAGGGTGAGCTCTAAATCTAATGGTAGGTGTCCTTCTAAGACACCAGATACAGGGAGGAGACCACCTGAAGTCAGGGGAGAGAGTCAGTGATGTGGCTGGGAGCCAGGTGTGCAGAGTCACAGGGTCTGGATGAGACAAGGATGGGGATTCTTTCCTGAAGCCTTTGGAGGAGGAATGACCCTGCTGGACTTCAATTTGGACTTTTGGTTCCCAAAGGGTCAGAGAATGATTTCCTATGGTCTCAAGCCACCTGGGTGGTGGTGATTGTTACAAAAGCCCTAGGAGACTAGTAGGGGCACCCGAGAGAGCACGCCACGTTGGGGAGATGTTGTCCATCCTGTTGGAGTTACAGTACTGACAAGGGCTCGTCCTGGACAAAGCCAGTACCAGGAGGGTCTCAGTGTGGGATTCACACCAAGTTACTTTAGGAAAGCAAAGAAGCGATGACTTAGTGACGGGCTCAGACCTCTCAAGAACAAGCAGAGGCGCAAGCGTCCCCCATGCACACACCATCTGCATCTAAGCACTGACCGAGCAGATGCCAAAAAGGCCTGGGGCGGGGGTGCTAGTGGGGTGCAAACGGGTGTCTCCCCTCAACCCTGCAGCATCTTGCTGTTTTGTTTTCAAGATCCGTAGATACATTACTCAGGCTCCCGAGGCAGGCTCATGTTATCCAGAATTGTCTTATTCCATGTCTCACTCAATGATCAAAATCCAGACACTGAGCAGGAAATACAGAGATACACAAGGAGACTGTTCTGTCTTGCAGGCAGTCCCTTTTCTGCATTAAGGTCTTCGGGCTGCCCCTCCCAGCACCACAGAGACATTGTTCTCTCTTTCTTTACTGCTATGAGGAAGCAGGTGGCTGCTTCTGACTCCTTCCTTCCCTCATCTTCCATCAGAAGAGAAGCCACGTGTCCTGGAGGCCGCGTGCCAGCCCCGCTCCCCGCCCGCAGCTCTTGCCTCACTGCCCACATTTTTAATTTCTATATAAAGAGATATTTTTCCCTTGCCCTAGACATTTTCTTCATGGAGAAAGTAAAATAAAATTAGTTTTCCAAGTTACCATCATTGTCGTCATACGTTGCCGTGCTGACGGCTTTGGGGCCACCGTAGAAGGGCGAGCTCTTTCCCAGGCCGCGTGTAGCCCAGGAGCTGATGGGACTGGCTTGTGTCACAGGAGGTCGCCATACACTTCCCCGACACTGCTTGTCCTCATGGCCCAGCCCCTCGCCTTCTGCTATTTGTCACTATCTGAGGATGGACCAGGCACCTGCTTTGAGAAGAAAGTCAGTCTCAGGTAACTGCCAGCCTCACTGTGCACAAAGAAGGTTCAGTTTGCCCATGTGCCCAGAGGCTGGTGGCCTTTGGGCCTTTTCTTGAAATAGTGCAAAACTCCCACAGCTTCTCTTGGTGGAGGAGCTTCGGCATCCCGTCCTGTTGAGAGCATGGCTGTCCAGGTAGGAGGCTTCACAGTTCTTGTCTCCCTGTGATGGTGCCTGGGAATGCTCCAGACGATGGCAACTTGTCTGTCTCAGCTACAGTGAGGACCACTGCAAGGTCAAGTCCCCATTACCGCAGGGTAGACATGTAGCAGAAACCTTGCACATAGCTTTCATGCCCTGGATGCAGGACTATTTGTTACTGCAGCACAACTGAGCTGATCTAGACCCTCACAAGAGCTCTGTCAAAGGGGGCAAAGAGGGAAACTACCAGTCATTTCTACACAGGACTCCACCCCTTTGTGACTAGGAATCCACCAGTCAGCCAATTCCTGTGACCTTGGCATCCCTGTGGCTAAAATGTTGGTAATAAGCTCTGGTCCCTGTAGGGCACATCACATCAGAGAAATAGAGACCTAGGATGGAGAAAAGGAAACCTAACTTGCAGACTGATGCTCACTGCCTGTTCTTGGGGCCACACATGGCTAAGATGGCTCCTGGAGATCAGCCAGAAGGCATTACCGTGGGTGGTGACGAAAAATCAGACCACCTCTAGGATAGGCTCAGAACCCTTCGGCCCTTGTGGAACTCTCCTCACCCTGCTGACCTTTATCCTGATTGGCTCCTGTGCCTTATATTAGCTGTGTGTGCTTCCTCAATAAACGAGCCCCAGCCTTGACTGGTCTCTCTGACGTGTCTGATTGTCCTCCAGTGAGGGAGGGCTGGGTACGGGCTGTCAGTCGGCCCTCTCCTTTCTTGGCTTGTCCTGGTCGGGGCATGCTCTCCCCATCTCTCCCACAGGTAGGGAGAGAACGAGGACTAAAACCCCCCGACAGGTCCCCTGAAAAATAGATGAGATAAGGAAGTTCAAACAACTTTAACTAATTGTCAATTTTAAGTCATAGGATGGTTTAGCGGCTCTTGAACCTTAGATATGATTTTATAAATATTCCTTTGCTGATGATTATCTCTCTCCTACTTCTTCTCTTTCCAATTACTAAATATTTCTGATGAGACAAACAGAAAAAGGTAGGTAGTAACCGAGAGAATCAGATTATAATTATTAGTGAAACTTGGCTTTCCATAAAGGATGATGTTTAGCAAAAGCCTTGACTTTCTCCTTCCCCAATAAAACTAAAGGATTCAGAAATTTTTATTTTCACTTTTTATTCTTAGCAAAAAACCTCTGTGCACATGATTTGTTGAGTACATAGTGGAGAACCCCTACCTCGATCCTGGGCACTTCTGAATCAGCCCTTCTGAGCTAGCCACCTGCCCTTGTTTTACCAGCTTATTTATTATATTTCTAAAGGATATGTACTTGCTGTTATTTATTGGGACTTTCCCTTTTTCAGTGTTATTGATTGGCTCCTTAGTATTGAAAACCCGTGTCCGGGGTTGGACACTGCTCTGGGAGTGAGAGGGAGCGCCCGGAGCAGGAGGAATCATGAGATGGGCAGTGCTTTGCACGTACAGGGCTGGCTCTGTGGCTGGATGGGCTCAACAAGGGTGGCAAGCCAGTGAGAAGGTGCTGTCCCTGGGTGGATAGCTTCTCAGAAGGGGACGGGGCAGGTATCCCAGTTCTGTCCTCTGATTTCAACCACAGCATGGGCCTGGTGAAGATCAAGGAAGGAAAAGGTTACGTCATGTTGGGGGTTTCATGCTTCCCTGCACCTAATCAGCACTGGTCCTCTCTTTGCAAAGAAGTTGAAAAGGCCTCTGAGTCCTCATTAGAAAGACTGGTCACTCGCCTGTATCAGCAATATGGTTACGGCCAAGTGACTAAGACCAGGTCCCATTCTGAGGGTTGTGATGAAGAGGTTCCTCCATTATTTTGACTTCTGTTTCCTGCATTGGCTTAGTTTGGGTGACAAAGATGCAGAGGATCTTCCATCTGTATTTGGGGACTTGTTTTCTGGGACAGAGGCTGCTGCTGGCAGATGACTTCTGTTTTGCGGGAATTCCACAATCTCTTCCTCAGCCCTTGTGCAGTAAAGCAGATGTATCCAGAGGCTGATGAAAGTCTTTGGTCACATGTGCCCTTGAGCATGAGGGACAGGAGAAGCAGAAAGGGTGAACACAAAGAAAAGCTGTGCTCTATCGTTGACAAACAACTTTTCTCATTTCCCACTTCCTATTTATATTCTCCCTGGAGATGGAGGTGGCAAGTCAATAGCCCACACCTATTGTACAGGTAGGAACACAGAATCAGGACACTTCCGGGAGGCATCTTGGAATCACAAAGGCACGTAGGAATCAGAACTCAAACCAACTCTTTTTTTAATTTTTTTTTTTTAATTTCGACTCTACCAGTTACTAGACGAAGCCATGGATATAAAAGCCTCAACAATATGGCAGCACTGTTATGAATCTGCTGCTCTCAGACTTCAGTTATTTGGCATCCTGGACAGACTACTTACTTCTCTGAGCCTCAGTTTTCTACAGAATGATTGGAGGCAAAAGAGCCAACCCAAGGCTTTGGGTTAGTATTTAGGGCAATGCTGCCCAATCTGCACCATCTACGTGTCCCCACATAGTGAGTTGTGTACTAACTCACAAGCAGCCAGCTCATGGGGTAGATTCTACCGTGATGTGCCTCTTTTCCTTGGGGGCAAAGAGAATGGCTTCCTTGTCAAGTCAAGGGATAGGCCCAAGTTCACGGTTGCTTTGGTGGAAGGGCTGAGATTCAGCACCATGCCATGTGAAGCGAGAGCCAGGCCTCAAAACCCTAGTGCCTGCCACCTGGCATTTCTATGGGACGGGACGGGGAGCCCCAGGTAAAGGATCCTCACTCAGTGACGGTCTCTTGGAGCCACACTTCCAGGAGCACATGGGAGAAGGCACTGGAAATCCACAATTTATTCCCTGGGCTGTCTTTTCTCATTCCACCATCCTCTCCGGCTCTCTGGTCACTTCAAGGAGGCATCCCCCTTCTAATTCCAGGTCTTCTCCGTGCCTCACTTGGAGACAGACTTCCCTGTCCTCTCAGGAATCTTAAAATCTCATTTATTCCTCATCTCCCTTGAGTCCATTTCACTAGATTTTTCTCCGTGGTTCTTGGTCTCCTGATCCTGGTCTTCCCTTGGAAGGACCAACACTTCGCTGGTCTCAGCTCCACCTCGGCAACGTTTCTCTCAGTTCTCTGCTCTGTAGACAGCTTCTAGAAAGAGTCTCCGGCAGGCATTCACTTTCCCCACTTCCATCTGGGCTCTGCCCGCCGCTGTCCTCCAGATGGCTCTCCTGTGGGTCACGGTCTGCTCAGTGCTCTCCTTGTTCTGCCCAAGCTCGCAGGACAGAAGACGCCCTCCTTCGTGTCTGGGTTCCTTCCTCTCCACTACTGTCTGACTGTTGGACTTCTTGAATCCCAGGCCCCAGAGTTCCTTTCTGGACTGCTTCCCTGGGCCCCCTCACCCAGATGTGGCACTTAGGGGTGACCAGGTGCTTTAGCCTCTGAGGGCACCTCCACTCCCTTCACATCTGTCAGAGCCTGGCACCGCCACCTTAGCTCAGGACCCCGTCAGCTGTCACCCAGACACGGCCATGACCTCTGATGCCAGATTGTAGACCCCATCCAGGTCCTTCAGCTCGGCACGGTCGCCAGGGCAACCTTTGAGATCTTTCCAAATAGACACTTGGTTTTATTTCTCCCAGTATCTTTCTATTTACGTGGGTAGTGATCAAAGTCCACATGATGGTCACAGAGGCGGGTGGTCCAGAGCAGGTACTCCGCACTCCCGTTGGGCAGGGGCTGGGATCTGCCATCTCTGCTCTGCTCACGCCATTTGTCCTTCTGTCTATTGCCATGAGGCAGACTCTTCCACCCCCTGTGGAGCTGAGCAGCCATCATTTTATGACACTAAAACTTCTATGAGTGGGAGGCTCAGAAGGAACTTCCAGGGACTCCTGGGTGATAGTCAGATTTTTATTGCTGTGACCTAAATACCTGACCACAACAACTCGGAGGAGAAAAGGGTTATTTTGGCTTGGAGTCTCAAAGGTTCAGTCCATGGTCAGCTGACCCCTTTGCTCTGAGTGTGAGGTCAGCAGAATGTCGTGGCAGAAGGGTGTGGCTGAGAAGTACCACTTCACTCATGGGGGCCAGAAAACAGAGAGTGGGAGAAGCCAGAACCAGGCAATAATCCCCAAGGGCACACCTCCAATGACAAAATCTCCTCCAGTCATGCCCCACCTGCCTACAGTTACCTTAGAAATCATTAATCCATCAAATGGATTAATCCACTGAGTAGATTATAGCTCTCAGAATCTAGTCATGTCATTGCTCTGATCATTGCTATGTGGTCTGCTGAGCTTTCGGGGACACCTTATATTCAAACCATAACAGATGGCTTCTACCCTGCTCTTCACATCTGAGATCAAGTACTGGGGTCAAGAAGAGCTGGGACTTCAGGATCCGCTGCAAGATGGCATCGTCTCTCCAGAGCCCAGGGTCTGGGCTGCAGTGGCAGAGGACAGGCTCAGCTGGGCTGCTGACTGGTGCACACACCCATGGCCACTCTGTGAGGTGGGGGCCGGAGAGGTCATTCAGAAGTGAGCACTCAAAGAGAACCTGATAGAAACTAGGTGGCCTCACAGGGCCTCCCCTCGGAAGCCACAAGGTTTCATTTCTGCCACATTCTGTCCACTGAGACACCACAGATCTACCAGTTTCAGAGAATGCAGACTCCACGTCTTGATGAAGGGAGTGTCAAGAAACTGCGAACCCTGTTTCCTAAAGGGCTCCATTCCCTTCCTCCATTCACACAGAGCACTGTCACTTCCCCGGGCCAAGCTCTGTGTTTCCCCTCCACACTGACCGATCCTACCCATCCTGCTGGCCCCGGCTTCTTCTTTACCTTCTCAGAGAGATGCTTCCTAGGCCCAAGAGCGTCAGAGAGCCCTTTCACTCCTGGCCAGACGCAGAGCCACTGTCCTGCTAACCTGGAGCTATTGACTGACGGCTCCCCCATGAGGAACGGAGTCCCCAGAGACAAGAACGTGATGTGCCAGGGAAGGGACACACTGCACAGCTCCCTGCGGTGCATGGCAGGCTGCTCCCTCTGAGTAGAAGGGAGAACCTCTGGCGAGCGAGGCTTGGGAGGCCCTCCAGGAGAGAGAATGGCCACGCTCCTGCCCTACTTTCCTAATCATCCTGAATGAATGAACAAAACACTTTAAGGCCTCCCCTGGCAGCTTCCGCCTGTGCACGTGGCAGAACTCGGATGCCGGTGGTGGGTCTGCTCCAGACAGGCAGGAGCAGGCAGGAGGGCACAGGTCGGGAGCAGCAAGACACAGACGCTGCAGTTACACCTGGATATTCTCCTCTTTTGAGCCCGGGTGGGGGGCGCCCAGATCCTTTCCAGAAGGGGAACACCTGGGTCCCCTACCGCCTGGATGGCTGCCACACACCTTGGCTTCTTGCTGAGTATCTGGCAGAAGAGCCAACACTAGGAGAGACGGGTTCACCCCCACGCGGGAGGTGGGTGGGGGGTCCTAGCTGTCACTCCCCCTTCCCCACCACACACTAAAACTTGTTTCTTGGCGGATCATTTTCTTCTCTAAGGCTGTTTACCCCTAATACACAGGGGTGACCCAAACCCCCAAACCTGGGTAGGTGAGCTGGGGCAACTCACTAGTGGTCAGACAAGAGTTCTGGGAGAACAAGGAGCAAGGAAACAAGCACACTTGCTTTTTTCCTGACTCTGGTTCAAAACACAATATTGAAAGGGGGTCTTTTGTGCACCTGTTGCTGTTGTTCTAGGGTATCAGCTCCCTAGCAGGCCAGTCCTGGTCCCATTTCACTGGTTAAAATGATTTCCTGTCGTCACATTTTGCTTTAGATGAAGTTGCATAGAGACCCTGGGTTCCTGGGATGATTTTTGGAACCCAGGTGATCCCAGGCAGCTGTTAAAATTGGCATCTCCATCGGCAATTGCAAAAAAGGCAAAACTATCAAGGATTCTCCCCATTTCACAGTGTATTTCAAACCACTCTCAGACACATAGTCAGCATCCAGAATTAGATTCTTCTGCCACTGCAAGCCTGGCCTGGACAGCAAGGCCACAGAGGTTCAATGAATGGACCATGGTCACACAGACGTGAAGGGACAGAGGTAGGGCCGGCACGGTCTCACTCAGCCCTAGGCTGGATGCCTGGATGCCGCTTTAAAGCCCACCTTTGGGAAGTTACCTTGAGGTGTGCGCTCAAACTGTACCAGCGAGTAGCTTCAGAAAACCTAAGGAAACATTATAAAATTATCAGTCTGCTCTGTCTTTCCTGGGAGGAGAGTACATCTCTGACGATTTTGAAATGAATTCAGCGTCTCTGTCCTTAAAGAGAGGCAGCGATGAGCACGGTGCTGCCCACACTCACACCCCCCTCTTACCCCCTGCCCCCCGGGGGATTTAGATCTATATTTTTACTTTACAAACATAATTACTTTACCTTTCAATAATGAAATCTTCCTGTCCGTTCTCTCCCTCCATCTCTAGCCTCTGAGAGACCGTGGGGCTTGCCTGCCATCAGCTCACATTCCCGTGCACAGAAGGATCATAAATGCTGATAGGAACCGCCATGGGGTGTTCGGAGGCCCGTCTCGGGTGTCAGAAGGGTTGGGCCTCCGTGAGTCGGGATGTCAGAGCCTGGCAGATCCCTCAATGGGAAATGACTTCAAGAAAGCCCCGGCCTCACCAATGTGACCTTTTTCCAGCAAGAAACATTAAAATTACAACCATATTCATGTTTCAGTTTCAAAAACAATATGCACTTGTCCTCCACACGGCTCTGACTGGGCATCCTACAAATCTTCAATAAAGATATCGCCGAGTCCCATTTCCACTCGGCAGCGCCGGGTTGATTTATTTCTGTCTGAACACACCCGCGGAACGAAGCTGCTCCCTTCAAGGCCCCAAGAGGCCCATCCGGAGGTCCGTTTTATTGCTATTTTAGCTGAGTGTTTTACTACTCTATCTGTATTTCATATTTCCAGTGTGGGCTCATTTTTTTGGAATCCCACCCCCAATCCCACAGGCGTGTTTGTATTAAGTGAAATAGATGTCTTATCAATGCGTTAATCAAACTGACGACTCCAAGGCCCTGCCCAGGCCGCGGTGGAGAAATGGTGACACCCTATCGCAGGTGGCCTCCTCGGGCCACAGCACACAGCGGCACCAGGAGGGTGGCGGGAGGAAGGATCCCGGTTCTGAAGTGGCTTTGAGGCCCACTGGGAAAGGCGCTCTCTTGATTCTAGTTGATTCCTCAGTCGTCCGTCTGCTTTCTCTGACCTGATGGAGGACTGCTTTTCTGTAACTCGTGGTGCACAGGAAATCCATTTTGGGGAGGAGCGGCAGCACCGTGGAACCCGGAGAGCTTCTCCCTTGGCGCCCAGCTGTCAAAGCAAAACAAAGATTTGGAAGCACCTGCCCTGGCCGGGAAGTGACAGGGGCTTCTCAGTCCCCCCAGATTTGAGTGTGTGTCCCCACTGATGGTGTCAGAGGTGACATCAGTCCAAGGTCCCCATCCTCAGCATCAGAGGACAAATGGGACAATTCAAACCCTTTGCTGAACAGGACACGGGAGAAAGCCATCTCCTGTTTTCTAGGGCTTGGCCAGCTCAGATGCCCGCAGAGGCAGCCACACCTTTCAGAGAGTGGGTCGCTGCCCTCCAGCAGCGTGGCCCCGGCCCAGCCACCCTGACTCCTCACTTGGGCGAGAACTGCAGGGCCCCCCCAGGCCTGTGCTGGGAGGTGGATGAGGGGCCCGGCCGGGCTCAGGCGGACTTGCAGATTTTCTTTGTAAATGTTTATCAATCGGCCTGAGGAGTCCCTTTCAAACCGTCCCCAGAACAGCCTGTGGTCATCATTCTCTCCATTTGGAGAAATTTAGAAAAAAATCTTTATGAGTTTCCTTCCAAGGAGAGTTGACGGGACCTGGGGCCTTGCTGGAAGGTCACCCTGCATCTTGAGGCTTCCGTGGTTTCTGTCCAACGCTCTGTCATCAGTTTGTCCATCTTTTCACTCGGGCTGTTTTTCGGGTCTTCTTTGAAGCGTTCCGATTTTGCAGCGCTGTGTCCAGTGTTTGGTTTGGCAGGAGCAGGCGCCATGCCCTGCACTATATATTCTATGCAATGGCTTTCTATATGTCCTATTTCCCTGTCTCTCTTCCAAACACCCTGGTTATTTGCTGTTCTACTTCTGTAATAACCAATTTTCAGTTTGTTTGTTTTTAATGTAATGTTTAGCCCATTTGTTGGATTATGAATTTCAATGACTTTATTTGTAAAGAAAAAAGTAAGGTTTTTTTCCTTCCCAATCTCTGTGGTCATCTCTGATCAAATTGTATTTCTTTTTAAGATTTGGATCCCCTATTTGGGTGCTGCAAGTGTTTCTTGTGCATTTATTTTGCGAGGCATCCATCAGTCTGTGTGCATAGCCTGCATCTGTTATGTCACCTCCAGAGGCACTTTCATTTGCTGTGGTTGGGGACCAAAGAACACCACAGCCTTGGTGTTTGGGCAGCTTATTGTTAGGGTCTGTAAACAAGTCAGGATGGCGCCTGGCAAAATGCCAGAGGGAGTGGTTTGTGAGGTGGCGCCAGCGAGCCATTAAGTGTGGAGATTCCTGATTGGTTGACTGCTGTATCTAGTTTATGTTAATTAAGATAAGCTGTGTGGAATGTATATATACCCCTCCTGTCCTACAATAAACGGCTCCCACTCCTGCTGTATCAAGGTACACAAGTTGTTCGTCACCCCCCCCCCCCCCCCAGTTATTTTGCTGCAGCCGGACTGCGGCAGCTTATGAGGTTCCTGATCTGATGTGCAGGCCTCAGGGAGAGCCGGGCTGGGCAGGGCCTGGCTTTGAGATGGCTCCAACAGCTTGCTCCAGCTTCCCCTCCGCCATCTTGCACGTGTGCTTGTTGGCTGTTTTTGCTTCTTGGGGTCCTCCCTTGTGTTTTATCAATCTTAGAAAAACCAGAGCATCATGTTTACTCATATTTCTGTTGTCAATTTCTCATTTCTGCCAAGAAGTCCTGCTGGACACCTCGCCTGCCCCACTAGCACAAGTCTTTCTGCTGGAATTATGTTCTGAGGGATTCTGCCTTCTCCGTCCTCCACGTAATGACAGCATAAAACTAATAATGACACCACCGTATACTGGGAGTTTACAAGGCCTCAGCAACCATCGCCACCATTCAATAAGCAGTCTTCCCCACCAGCTGATGAAGCTGCAGATCTTGCGTGAACATGAATGGCATCCACTTGTCATAAAACTAGCTAATGATGGGGCTGGGATTGAAAGGACCAGCAAAATATTCTGCACAATTCATGCTAGGCCAAGATGTCACTCGATTAAAAATATAAAACTATATAAGCACTTTGTGAAACATTGCTTTGGAAATGCATTGAGAAGATGAGCTAGTTTTCCCCCGACAGGCCTGGCCCTTCCTTGCCACCAAGGAACATTTCATGGCTGGTTATCCCCCACTGCTCTAGGATGCCAGAAAGCTCTGGAACAAACCGGAAGGTCAACTTAGTCAAGCATGGTTAGCATCATTATATAGTTTGCCAGTCATAACAGTACAGTTTTATGTATTTATTATGTATCCTTGATGTAATTTTATATGACTACCGTTTTAAAATGAATAAATGATGAAAGAAGTAAAAGCATTATAGATTGCCTTACAGACAAGGTGGCAATCACTCAGACTCTGATTGCCCAGCACACACGGCTCTGGCAGGTGGATGCCCCCTCATGGAATATGTCAGCTGTATTTTTGGAGAATCCCCTTCTAGTCTGTCAGGTGACAAGCACCACAAAACCACAGCATCCAGTGCCATGGTGGTGGCATCAGAAACCTTCCCAAGTTTTCCCTCCTGTCTGTCCTTGACTTGGTCATCCTTCCAGAGACTATTGGGTACTGGACATGGCAGAGGTGCTCAAACAAGACGAACGCAGCCCTCGAGGGCTACCCTGGCAGGGGAATAGTGCCCTCTTTGGGGATGAGCAATCGGTTCATGCAGTTACCTCCACGTCCATGATCTGCCACCGTCTGCAACCAGGACACCCAGGGAAGCCGTGGGGTAGCTCTGACACCCAGAGCTAGTCACGTGAGTCCCACTGGGGCTGCTACTCAGACCTCTGACAGCTGAAAAGGGCCCAGACTGGAGGGGGCACCCTGCTTTTCTGAGACTCCAATTCCAGGGCGAATCTCACCTGGAAAAGGTGTTTGGTCTGGGCGCCCTGGGTCGCAGCCAGGTGGACGCACAGTGAACTGCCCCAGCTCAGAAGTGAGACCCAGGTGGCCACCATGCTTGTCTGGCACTCTCCCTTCTCCTGCTGTGGCCATGATGTGTTGGGGGGAGGGGACGCTCTTCACTTCCTCTTTCTCACCTCTCAGGTGAAGACGGTGTTCTGTCACCTGCTTTCTCCTTAACGTCACTACGCTGCACTTTTCCCCATTCAGAAAGAAGTCACATATCAATCATTAACCTTAAAATTCAACATTTTAAAAATAACAGTCATTCAGCTTGGTCCTGGGGGCTCTGAGTGCCACTGAGGGGACTAGGCACTGACCCGAGTGACCGGAGTGACCGGGTTTTCCTCTCATTTCCACTCTTGAATACTATGACAAAGGCCTCTTAATGGGCCTCCCTGTGCTCTGCTTAGGCCCATTACAGTGAGCCCCCTGCCCTCGATAGAGCCCTCTATGTCCCTGTCGGACCAGCCCCAGGCATCACCATCTCCTCTGATAAATATCACACTAGGCAACGTGCAGAGCAAAGCCCAGGCATTTTTAAAGAGCACTTGCCTTTTGGAACACCTTGCCTTTCTGGGTACAAACACAGACTCTCAGTTCTGATGGAACATAGGATAATTCAGGGTCCAGAAGGCAGATGTCACGTGGGAACCCAGAACCTTGAACTGGAAAAGAACCTGTCTCGGCTTAGGCTCTTCGGTGCTTTCCCTGCACAGGTGAGGAAATTGAGTACCTGAAATCCCCAGTCACCTGCTCAGGAAAGTACGGGTGAGCATAACAGGAGCATTAGGGGGAGTCGCTTGGTCCCAAAGGCTTCCACTACTCAGCGAGTGGATGCAGCCGCCCTGGCCTACAACCCCCCAGTGCAGTTTTAATGTTTTCCTGATTCTTGTTCTCCACTGACTATTTCAAAGGAAAACAGAACCTGAAACCACGACCTTCACATGTCCAAGGATCGCAGTGCTTCAGAGCATGCAGGAAGCGCACGGAGGAAGGGGAAGTTGTATTTCAAAACTAATGACACCTTGCTACAATAGGGCCTCTTATTCACGAGGTCCCAAGAACCTGGTGGATTCCTGAAGGCACAGATAGTGCAAACACTGTACATGCCACAGCTCTCCCCTGTACGTACATACCTATAATAGAGTTTAATTTATAAATCAGGCTCAGGAAGAGATGAGCAATAATAACATGAGAGAACAATGATGAGTGTATTTGCAATAAAAGGTATGTGAATATTCTCTCTCTCTCTCTCTCTCTCTCTCTCGATATTTTATTTTCCCAAACACTGGACAAAGGGATGATTCACGTCCCAGGTGGGAAGGAGGAGAATAGTGTGAAATCTCACCACAGCATCCAGAAAGGTGCATGGTTTAACTCACGTTTTTCATCTAATGATTTTGGACAATAGTTGATGGCAGGAAACTGGATCCAGGGAAAGCAAAGTTGTAGGCTAGGGAAGACCGTGTCCTCTGGAGAACTAGGCCCTGTGCTTCCCAGAGCTGCAGGAGGACTTGGTGCCGGGGCACAGGTATCATTTTACAGAGGAGGAAACAGGGCTCAGGGGGGTCAAGAAAACCCTCCAGGCCACGGAGGGCAGGGCAGGCCTCTGTACACCTGAAGTCCCAGCCTCTATCCCGAGCAGCTCTGCGTCTCTAGGGACACTGAGGGGACCAGGCTGGGCTCAGGCTCTTCCTCCGGGCACTCACCAGGCCCCGGGAATGAACCCTCCAGGAGGAAGCCAGTGCTTTTGTGGAGACCAAAGAGGAGAAAGAGAGGGCTGTGCCTTTGAGTGTCAGAGGTGAGAGCAGCCATCTGGGTCGGGCACCTGGAGAGGGTGTGAGGGATGGGTCAGACCTGCAAGCTGGGTATTAAGGCCGGCTGAAAGCCAGACTCAGAATCCTGTTTCCTGAGCTCTGATATGAGTCTCTAAGGGGTTGCATGAATAAGGCAGGGGCCTGGGCACTTGGAAGAAGCTGGGTGGCAAGGGCGGAGAAGGGCTGTCAGGTGGGCAGTCATGACCCTGGACTGAGAGGGCAGACGTTATTGTAGGACAGGAGGGGTATATATACATTCCACACAGCTTCTCTTAATTAACATAACAGCAGTCAGCCAATCAGGAATCTCCACACTTCACAAACCACTCCCTCTGGCAGAATGCCAGGCGCCATCTTGACTTGTTTACAGACCCTAACAGTGCAGCAGGCTTGGTGGTCAGTGGATTAAACCTGCATCACTCTGGAAGTCTAAAATCTCTCTTCCTTCCACCTGCTGTGTGACCTTTACCATACATGTGACCTCTCTGAGCAGCGGGCTTCTCACTTCAAAAATAAGGAGTGTAGTTATCTCACAGAGATCTTTGGAGAAATAAACAACAGAGTAAACGACAATGCCCACATCTTCTTGTCACGCGGTAGGCTCTCTCGATCAGCATACATCCTTCTGAAACCTCCTATATATTCATTTCCTATGGTACCAAAACAAATTAGCTCAAAAGAACACATTCATTACTTTAAAATTGTGGAATCCCAAAGCCCAAAATGGGTCCTCCTGAGCTCAAGCCAGGTGCTGGCTGGGCTGTCCTCCCTTGAAAGCTGTTCTCCCAATCGGACTGCCCTTGGCTCATGGCCTCTTCTCTGTCTTCAAAGCCAGCAGCAGGGAACAGTCAGATGTCACTTTTCTGCTTTTCTGGCTTTGACCCTCCTGCCTTTCTCTACTAAGGACTCTAGTGATGACATTGATTGCACTAGTTAATCCCAGATGGCCCTCATCTCAGGATCCTTAACTTCGTCACACCGGAAAACACCCTCCAGCCATGAAAGGTAACAGCACAGCAAGCTCCAGGCACAAGGTTGTTGGCTGCTGTTCTGCTGACCTCATGCTGCAGGGACCAAATGATACCACAGGTGCACGTGGAGCCACCACAGACCGCGCACAACTGGAGTCCACTGGAGAGAGGTGACAGGGTGGCTGTGATCCTGCTGTCAACTTGCAGGTGACGCAGAGCAGCTTTTCCACTCTAGATTTGAGAAAGCTGAGGCTGGTGAGGCATGGTGTCTAACCCGGGGGACAGAGAATGCGTCTGGAAGGCACTCTTCCTGTTAACATAGACAGGATGACGGAGCAAGTGTTCTTCTTCATTCCTAAGAAAGGTCACTTGGGGCTCCTGCATGGAATTCCCCAGGTTTCCTTCACTGGGGACCTCAAGGCTCGACTTCTCATAGGCCTGTCTGTTTATTTGCTTTTAATCTTAGCCCTTATCATTTTCTGAAATTATCTGGTTTTCATTTGTTTGCTCCTTAAATTCTAAATTGCTGACATACTTTCAAACATTGCCTGATTCAACAAATGTGTGTCAAGTGGATGGATGGATGGATGGATGGATGGATGGATGGATGGATGGATGGATGGATGGATCAGTAGAGGATTGGGTGAATTATAGGCGGATGGATACCATGTGTTATATATAATGCATCTTTATCTCCTCTGGGTAGGTACTATTTTTATATCCACATTGCACATGAGAAACCAGCTCTGAGGGATCACAACCCACTCATGTCCACTCTGCTTTAAGTTTGGTCGAATCCAAGGAAAGAGCCCAGAACAGCTCCTGGGAACCTCTACATGATGATGGCTCTAGTCTCCCAGCTCTGGACCCACTTGCAAGGAGCCAGGGCTCATTTGGGTGAGTGTTGGAGGACGTCATGGTGCAAAAGCCAAGTGCAGCTTCCCTGGATGGGAGACGTGCACTACTGAAGTATAACACATGCTACAACATACCGAGCTGTGGGTTCACACTTACAAGGAATGCTTGCACTTATCTCCCCTCTAAGTCACCTCACATAATCCCATTTAACAGAAGAGAAAACTGCAGCTCAGGCGTCTCGTGCCTGTATAGTGAGTGTCATTCTGAATGAAGCTTCTTAGATCCCTGAGCCGCACACTAGTTCCCCATGGTGTAGGCTGAATGGTGTCCCCCATTGGAATATGTCCATGTCCTGACCTCGAACCTGCGCCTGTTACTTTATAGGGCAAGAAATGTGATAAATCAAGGGCTGAGAGAGGAGGTATTTTTCCTGGATTTTCTGGGTGCATCATAATTCAATCATGTCCATCCTCATAGGAGAGGCAGAGGAAACGCGAGGCAGAGGGGAGGAGGCAGAGATTGGAGTTGGCCACAGGTCAACATCTGGACACCGCAGGAGCAGAAAAAGGCAAAGACAGATCCCCTGGAGCCTTCAGAGCATGAACCTGCTGATGTTTTGCTCATGGACTTCTGGTCCTGGGAGCTATGGGAGAGTAAGGTTCTGCTGTGTTTAGCTCCCTGGTTGGTCAAAACTATTGATGATGGCCCAAGGGATCTAACACCTCCCCCATTCAGATTCCACGGGCCTTCACTAATCTGCAAAATTCAGAACCAGTTTGGGATTTTTCAATCAAAAATGATGTTTATAATGAAGCTCTCCTTGAAGCATGTTTACTAGATATTTTAAAACATTTTTAAATATTTAAAAAATTCTCATATAAAAGGTGTATGTAGGTGAATATGCACAAGGTATGTGCTTCTCATTAAAGGGAGATGCCAAGACCCAGACTTTTCTGGTGGTGTGTGGGCAGGGTGGCTTCTCCAAGACAAGAATGTCTTTAAATGTGCCCTTAAGCTGGCATGGTGGTGCACATCTGTGATCCCAGCTACTCTGGAGGCTGGCAGGAGGATCACAAGTTTGAGGCCAATTTCAGCAACTTAGCAAAACCCTATCTCAAAATAAAAATTAAAAAGTGTTGGGGATGAGGCCGAGTGTTGGGGTGCTTGCTCAGCATGCCCGAGGCCCTGGATTTCATCCCTAGTACAGCAAAAACAATAGACCTATCTTTAAGACCAACTTGTGTCCCTTTGGGGCCATGGATCTGCTGATCATTTGGGTTCAGCAATACATTTCAATAGTAGGGAAGTTGCTAGTTATTGAAATCATCATATCATTTCCCGGGAAAATTCAAGGACCTCTTATGGGAAAACGCTGGCAGGATGATGAAGATAGCTACTATTCACCCAAAACTGAACCAATAAGCAGGGGCCTGAGTGCCCATGGGGGAGGACTTGGCCATTTCTCTCTGTCCAGAATCTAGTCTACCTTCGGTTCCAACATGATGAAGAGTCACAGGAAAGGGGGAGATTCCACAGGTGCTCAGCAGACTTAGGAGCTCCAGTGTCTGGAAGTCCTGTGCTGAGAGACACCTCAAAACCTAATTCAAGGCCCACCTGCAGCTTCGCCTACACTGCAACAGTGGAGAGAGACTTTTCCAATGGTCCAGAGAACCCAAGCCCTGCCTTCTAGAGGGCCAAACAAGATCAGTACCCACCCCGGCATATGTGGTTTTATGAAACCTAAATGGCTCTGGAGGCTTGGGCAAAAGAGAACGTGGGAAGTTCCTAAAGGTCTGCAAAGCACTGGACACACTAGGAGACCATGGTGGTGGCATGAAAACGATGCTGGTGGTGCTGATACAGTGACAAGGAGGATGGCCGCGGTGACAGTGCTGACCCAAGTAATGAAGATGACAATGATGTCAACCTGAAGGTGATGGAGCTAATGATGCTATGATGGGAGGTGGTGACCAATGACCTCCAGGCCAGGGCCTCTGAACTCTATATCATTCTCTCCTTGGGAAGGTGGTAGTGCTTCATTTGATCCTTGATTCAGTCGAGACAAGCGTATCTTCAATCATGTTGGATTTTCAAGTTGATTATTTCATCCCATAACTATTTTACAAGTGTTGCCAATGTTCTAGGTGCTGGATAAGCTTTTTGGAGCAAACGTTGATAAAATACAGTTTCAAGGAGTTCAGAGTTGCTACAGACTGGGTGCATGTGTCTCCCCAATTCATACCCTAAAATCCTAACCTGTTATTACCACAGTGAGGTGATAGGTAGGTAATGGGAGCAGCATCTTATAAAATAGACCCCAGAGTGCTCCTTGATCCTTCCACCATGCGAGGACCCAGCACGGAGAGGACCTCCCGGAACCAGGAAGTGCCTGCGTCTGCCCACGCTTTGGTGTTTGCTTTCCCAGACCCCAGAGCTGCTTGTTTAGAAGCTTCCTCCTTTGTCAAGTACCCAGCTCACAAGGCTTGGGATTGCCTTGTTCTTATTCCCAGCTCAGAGCTGGTGCTTGATAATCAACAGTTATTACTACTAGAGAAATTATCTTCCTGATGGGCATTTGGTGGTTTCCTCCTTTCATCTCCCAAATGGACTTTCTCTCTTCTTGGAGCCTTCGAATCGTCTCGGGACTTTATGCCATTAAATGCGCCTTGCTGTTGGCCTTGCCTGTCCCCATAAATGGGACACTACTGAAAAGCCCTGTGCTGTACTTCTAGGAACTAAGCAGGTGTACTCTGGCTGAGTCAAGGTCCCAGCTGGGTCACTTTCCTGGTACCCATGTCCCTCTAAGATAGTTCCCATCTGAGTCTTTGGTCGGCGGTTAGGATCTGTCCAGCACCTCGTTAACTGGGAAACTCCCAGGAGCCATGGAAGGTGGGACGTGGAGGCACAGGGGTGAATCATGGTTTTCCCAAGGCCACACAGCTAGCAGAACTGAGAGGGACAGACACACCTGTCTCGTCCCGTTGCCCACGTCATTGAAATCCTGAAAGTCTGCAAGTCCCTCAGCTTTCCCAACCCCCTGCCCTTGGGGGGATCCCAGTCCTTTCTAGGAGAGCTCCGGCTGAATCTTGGTTCAAATGAAGCCTCTCCTGAAGCCCCCTGACCAGCTGCTTGTCCCCACTCGTGCCCACCTGGAGTTCTCTGTCCGCCCACCTTGCTTGATTTTCCTCCATGGGTCTATCCCATTTAAAATGTGACGTGGTTCACTCCGACATCTGTTTATGTCGGCTTGTTGTTTAATATTGAGCATCCCCTGCCCTGTCCCCAGCACTGACCCTCATGGCTCTTCCTTGGTAGGTATAGAACTAGGGTCCTCGGATGAACTTTCTGCCGGCAAGCGCTCCTGCCAAAGAGCCTGCCAATCAGCGGACTTCAGGAAGTAGCAACCTGATTAACCTTGATCGATAGGATATTGACCTGACTGACTCATGATTACAGCAGTTGTCCTGGATTGCATGTCAATTACCTACGGTGACATCGACTTAATATCTCTTTTTATTGCATCAAAAACACCATGAGGTAAGTACTGTTGGAGGAGGCCAGCAACCTGCTCAGCACGGTCCTGTGGGGAAGCAACAGAGCGTGGCTTATCTCCTGGGCCCAAACAGCCACCACGTCTGTGTCTAAGCCATGGCAGGCATGTGTCTCCAATGGGCTGATCCTCCCAATCTGACGTGGCACTTGTGGGGCAGAGAGCTCATCAGAGCTCAGCCATGGGGTGCATCTGGAGGCCTGAGGAGATGCAGTGAGCCGTCTTCCCAGGTACAGTAGGTAGTTCTGATGTGTCTGGTCCCTGGACCAGGGTTTGAGAAACCCCAGGCTGTGTCCTCTATTCCACAGCTGCGGTGAGCGTGATTGGCGTCTCCACAGGACGCTGGGAGTGGGGATTTCTGACATTCGGTGTGTGGGGGAGGGAGGAGGGCGAGGGGGCACCGTAAACAGGGGAAGGCATAATTGATCGGGGGATTTTATTATTTTATTTCCCCACCCCCAGATATTTATA
The DNA here is from genome assembly GCF_045843805.1 of Urocitellus parryii. Lineage (NCBI taxonomy): Eukaryota > Metazoa > Chordata > Mammalia > Rodentia > Sciuridae > Urocitellus > Urocitellus parryii. Next base: position 8,074,175 of record NC_135536.1, read on the forward strand.
GCTCACATGATACCACAAAGAGACCCCTGGACTTTGAACTCATAAAATGCCTACTTGGGAGTCAGACTGTAATTTACTTTTCTAAGATGCCTCAATTATATCCAAGGAAGAGCCTGGTTACATTTTTAAAACTCTGGAGCAGCAGCTTTTAAATTTATTCAGACTAATGAGCACGTATAAATTTGGTGAATGCTAATTCACGAGAGTCGGTGGCGGCAGTGGGAGAAACACAACAAGAGTGTCACAGCCGGGGAACAAAGTGAATGGGTGATGTGAGTGACAGTCGAGATTTCTTTTAACATCACTAAAAGGCGGCTGAAGTGACAGGTAAGGGGACAGACGCAGGATTCTGCTGCACTGGGAGAATTTGTGTACTATCAGGCAGGGACACATCGACCCGACACCAACTTAATAAGTTCAGCGGGGAAGAGGAGCAGGATGAGGGCGTGCAGCTGGGCCGAAGGGCATCCACCTGGCTTCCTCGGGACACGGGGCGCTGGGAACTTGGCTTTGCATCTAGCTGGGGGCCCTCTTCTTCTAGCAAAGCTTGCAGGATTTAGGCATATGGTTTGAATCTGTTTCCTCCACAGATCTCAGAAATGAGTTTAGTCTCCTCTGGAGACAGCTTCCACTTAGGAGCATCTCGAAGGGAATGAAATCCTGAATCAAAACCCATTAGCGTACACCTGGATTTCCAGAGAGTGGCTCCCCATCAAACCTGCAGGCTTCTGAAGTCAGGAGAAAGCAGTGGGAAGCCAGGCTTTGAAACCGGTAATAAGTGTGGCTCTGTGACCTGCAAGGACGCTTGGCGGGGGGCGGGCAGGGGTGTCCGGCTGGAATGTCAGCTCCAAAGCAGCTCCTCCCGGGCTTCGGTTTCTTTAGGCCAGAGCAGGCACCTTCTCACACTGGTGCCCTGGGTCTGGGCTCAGTCTGTCCTTGTGGTCCCAGGGCCCAGGCAGGGGCAGTCCCACCTGCCTCGGCCCCTTTCCTCCCTCTGTCCCTGTGCCTCCAGGAGCCCGATCTACGGAGTCAGTCACTGTCACCCTTTGTTATGGACTGAGTTGTGCTCCCACCCCAAGTTCACAGGTGGATGAATCAAGCCCAAGTGTGGTTGTCTGTGGGGTGGGGTTTTAGGGAAGCAGTTAGGGTTAAATGAAGGCATTAAGGTGGAGCCCTGAGCCCGGAAGACTGACACTTCAAAGGAAGAGAAAGGGCCCAGAGCCTTCTGTTTGCGTGTGTGCATGGAGCGAAGGCCCCACAGGGCACAGTGCGGAGGTGGCCCCGCCAGAAGCCACCCTGGTGCACCCTGATGCGGACCTCCAGCCTCCAGAGCCCTGAGGAAGAACAAGCCTCTCGGGTAAGTTGTCCATGGGGACCTCCCTCTGTCACTTCTTCTGTTTGGAAGGTTTTTCCTCCTGCCACCCACGTAGTGAGCAGATGACCCTCAGCTCAGATACCTGAGTCCCTTCTGGATTTCTCTGGGTTGGAAAGGGCATCACTATTTCAGGCTCATTGGCACCCTGTGTCCCTTCTCCTGTAGCAGTGACCACACCGACTTGAAAATGTGGCCGTACCTGAGCTGCCCTTCCACCAGACCTACGGACTCAGACTCACACTGTGGTGTGTGCAGAACCCAGGCCGGCAGCACCCACAGACTGGAACCCAGGCTCGTACCCCCCACAGACTCAGCTTTCCTTTACCGCTTGTAAAATAGTTGACGGAGGGACATGAAATGGACAGGTAAATAAAGAGTGGTGCCGCAATCCGGCTGCAGCAAAATAACCAGGGCAGGGGGGACGGTGATGAGCAACTTGTGTACATTGATACAGCAGGAGTGGGAGCCGTTTATTGTTGGACAGGAGGGGTATATATACATTCCACACAGCTTATCTTAATTAACATAAACTAGATACAGCAGTCAACCCATCAGGAATCTCCACACTTAATGGCTCGCTGGCGTTACTTCACAAACCACTCCCTCTGGCAAAATGCCAGGTGCCATCCTGACTTGTTTACAGACCCTAACAGAGTGGATAGATGGATGGGTGGAGGGAAGATGGCTGCCTTTCCCAGTCTAGAGCCCCCAGAAGTCCAGACAGGAAGGCACTGAGGTCAAGGCATGAGGTCAAGGTCAAGGCAGGACTGTGCACAGCAGTCTCTTCAATAAGCTTTCTTTACTAGAACATTCTTACCCATTCTGTGTGTGGTGCGTCCATGCCACTGGCTGCTGAATCTCGGCATTTTGACTGGGTTTCCCAAGACCTTGCCAAGGAATCCATTGGACCCTTTCTTTCTACTGAGTATTTGTCACCTCCCTTTGCTGGACTGGCTTTAATTCAAAGTTGAGTCATCGCAGTCACATGAAACAGCAGTCACTGTGGACCAGGCCCGTTGATAAAGGGCCATCTCATTTAGTCTCACCAACAAAGAGCTGGAAGTTGGCATCACTGACCTCTGTCATGGCCACACGCCCCAGGCACCGCCAATAGAGGACAAAGGAGGGCACCCTGCGATGGCATCTCTGCAGCCCCCGTCAGAAACCTGCAGCTACAGGAGCAGCACTGCCTCCCTGGACCCCTTGAGAGACGGACACCAGCACTACTGGGAGCTGCACCTGCTTTCTCTGCAAGGAGAATTCGTCTGGGAGGCATATTTCTCTTTGAAGGAGTTTTACAGAGGGACATTTCCTACTGTACTGCAAGCTGACCTCTTGGACAAACACTGTCATAAAAACGTGCTATTTGCTACGAGTGCATCGGGAGTTTTAAATCATCAAACTAAAGGACCCCAGGCTCTGACAGTAAAATTCTCATTCAAAGAAGGACTCAGCTTCCCAACATAATAAATTATATATGACTGGGACATATAAAACATTTAAAGATATACAGAATCTCTCTGCGTTTGTGTTCAGTGGGAGAGTTCAGCTCTTGAAGTACTTTTTTATGTCAATCCTTCCTATTCCTAAGAAGAAAAGAAAAAGAAGAAGCCACAAAAGAAGAAGCCTCTGCACCGGATCCTAAAGTTCAGATTTCATGCTCTGTTATCCTCTCTGCCTTTTGCAGACCGGTGCTGGAATGAAGCCGTGGCACCGTGGTAGTCAGAGGAATGGGAGCAGTCTCTGGTCACCCCTCAAGCTGGGGTGATTAAATATAAACAACAGAGACACACATCAGGATCTTGAAGGGGCTAGGTTAGGATCAGGGTCAGGGTCTATTGGCAAGCAACGAAACTTACACAAATGGAAGTTGGAATACTGGGGACCATTTTTTTTAAAGGCAAAGAGTTTAGAGAAATGTATCCAAATGATTGACATACAGTCTTCCTAGGTCAAAGCAACAAGCACAGTCCTGTTACGTGATCCCCAATAAATGACAAAGCTTTTTCTCCTGATATGGACAGAAAGATGATCCCAGCCTAATCCAAACACACTATTATGCATTCATCAGCGATTTTGCTGTGTAAATGCTGCATAATGAATGTCCCCAGAATTCACGGCTGTAACAAAGACTCTGGCATTTATGTGTCTACGGGTCATGGGTGGTTTGGCTGAGCTAGGCCAAACTAGGGGTCGTGGCTGAGCATCTCTGATGCAGGGTGACGTTCACCTGGACTTGCATCTAGACTAGAGTCAGGTTCAAGTGGGCCGTGTGTTTCCTTCTTTGGACTGAAGCCACTTGAGGCCCGTTCTGCTCGTGTGAATGGCAAGATCCGAGAGGATCAACAAAAGCAAGCCATGCCTTTAGAGGCCCTGGCTCAGAACCAGTTCTCTGTTCTTCCACTCTATTTCATCACTGGTGAGACAAAAAAAAAAAAAAAATAGTGGTTTCGTGGTGATCTTGAAAAGCCCCATGATTGAGGACGTGCACATAGAATTCAATCTCAAGGACAGCGTGACCTATTGAAATGAACTCCCTCTACCTCCCAAGCTCTTCCTTGGCCCCTGATCCTAATTTCTTATAAAACTTTAAGTCGTTCTCTCTTTAATTCCAGCAATGATCAGTGCATGGGTCCCAGATAGAGGTGTACACTGGCCTCTCCTTGGAGTCTGTTAGACGTGGGAAGCTTCCTGCCCCATCCTGGACCTCGCACCAGAAACTGAACTTGCGAGCTCTGGTAGCTACCCAAGTTCACAAGCACTGAGTGAAAGTCTGACCCCTAGCCCCTTTACTGTCACCGTATCTCACTGTCAACCAGGAAGAGTAGGGAGAGGGGGTAATGTAAGTAGAATTGGCAGGTTAGACGATGTTTTTCTAAGTGAAAATCCGAGAGCTAAAAGCACCTCCCAGGCGTGCAGACAGCGCTGTGCCTGCTCCTCTAACCCCTGGCCAAGCCCACGTTCCAGCCGAGGTATTCGGTTAATTATCTTTTGTGCAGAAAGAAACCTGATCTAAACCCTCAGGTCACTTCGTTGTGATTCAGTCTATTTTTGTTTTCTGAAATCCTGTCTGCCCCACCGGTCCTCCCAGGCACGCTCAGCCCGGGAAGGGGAACTCAGCGCTAAAGCCTTCTCCCCCTGCAGCTGGCAGCTGGAGCCGGAGTCCCCACACAGTACAGAGTTTGATTCTGCGTGTTGGGTACATAGTGGGACCTGGCTACAGAGCGGGGCAGCACTGATAAGAATGTCTGCCGTTCGGGGCTTGGAATTGGCTCCACAAACAAGTAACTGGAGGAAAATGTAGCGGTCACTAGCCATGTGCCCCGGCTTAAATTCAAACTTTTGAAATGAAGCAAGATGAACAATGCAGGTCCTGCCTGGCTGGGCCCATCTCAGGTGGCCAAGGCTATTATACAGAGACACTGCAGGACACATTCTTGTCTTCCAGAACATTCCACTGGACGGCATTGCTCAAGATCCCTTGGCCCCCTCAGACCTCTCTCTTCTTGGGCACTGTGTCCATTTCTGTCAAGACCCTGACCAATCATGCCCATTCATGCCCTTGCTCAATGGTGCCTGGCCCCGCTAGATTCTGAGCCCCCACCCCCATGAGGGCTTCTGTCATTTCAGCCAACACACTAAAGCAGGCCTGGCACAGAGGGTGCCGACACCATGTGCTCATGTGGAGGAACAGAAGCAGGAGTCCTCATTCCCCATTGACTAGTCCGCAAGCTACAAACTGTCCTATCTGGGTGGGACAGATCCTTTAGAAGGTGCCAGCTCTCCCTGGACTCCAGGTACCACCTTTCCAGCCTCTTCTGTCTCTGGCAAGTGTTCTGTGGACCTCCGCTCTGCCCCAGTGGTGTGGCAGGTCTTGCTTACACAGGGTGGGGACACCGTCCTGCATCTCCACCTGCAGGGGGCAACCCCACCCAGCCCTCAAGGACCAGATGAAAGGTCCGCTCCAGGAAGGCCTCCTGAATCCCATGCCTCTCTCCTGTCTTCACGTCTCCTCTTCCAGAAAGCAGAGTTGGGGAAGATCACCTTTGACCTTGACCACCTTGCACTCTACAGCTCCAAAAACGTCCCGGTGCTCCCATGTCTGCCTCTCACCTGTGATTTGAGAGCACAGTCCATGACTAGCCTGAAGCCATGTTCCCAGGCCCCGAGAAGGGCATTTAACATGCACTGCGGGCTTAGAACACCCTGTTCGAATGAACGTGAGAGTAAATAATTGATGACTTTTTAAAGCTCTGATTTTTCCGTGTATAGATGGTGGTTGCCACTAAAGAGCTTCCTTCTCCCTAAGGTGTACTACATGGGTATTTTTATTTTTATTTTTTCAAAGATTCTTTTGCCAAATGATAAAGCACAAAGCTCTTGAGTTGATGTAACTCGTGAAACCAAATTCTAAAATTAAGAATTTATTACAAACAATGGGTAAGAGACCTGAGGCTGAAAGAAGTGGATTCCTAAATTGAAACCCTCTCGTGGGGGAAGGAGGCACATTCATCTTTATTTTGTTACAAAGTAAATTAATTAAAGTAGGAAAAATGTGCACCATTAGTGCCATATTGTATTTTAGATCAATATTAATTGTGCATTTTAAAAGGAACATATCTTTGATTAGTATTTAAATAAAACAGCTAAAACATAGTTCCATCCCAACATCTCATCTGTAAATATGTCCACTGAGAACACCTCTATGCGTTTAGGTCTTCCTCGCCCAGGGTCACATTTCATCCTCACGGAACCCCACCAGAGGAATAAGAACAGCTGAGTGTATCACTTGATACAGAGACAGAAAAGCAGCAGGCAGAGTGGGACACACCTGCAACCCCAGTGGCCCCGGAGGTGGAGGCAGAAGGATGGCAAGTTGAAATCCAGCCTCAGCGACTCAGCAAGACCCTGTCTGAAAAAAATACAAAAATGGACTTTATGAAATTTTCAGGGAAACGGATGCATCTGGAGACTACCATGCTAAGTGAAACAAGCCAATGCCAACAAACCAAAGATCCAACGATCTCTTTGATATGTGGATGATAACCCCAATGAGGGGGGGCAGAGCAAGGCTAAAAAAAAATAGAAGCTCGGTGGAGTGGACAGAGGGAAACGGAGAGAAGGGGGAAGGCGGAGGGAAAGGAAAGAAGGTGGAATGAATCCCACCCCACTTTCCTATGTACACTCATGAGCACACCCCAGGGTATCTCACTATTGAGTACATCCACAAGAAATGTATGTAAAAACAACCATGGGCAATGGCAGAAAGATCATAGTGGGGCTCAGGGGTGGGAAGAGGGCGGGAAAAGGAGAGACACTGGGGTCTGACTAGAACAGAGACATTCCATGCTTTTCTGAATGTGTCTACATGGATCCTACTGTCATGTTCCACGAAAAGGAACCAATAAACAATTTTAAAAAGCAAAGAGGGCTGAGGATGTGGCTCAGTGGCAGCACGCACCTGGGTTCCATCCCAAGTACTGAGAGAGAGAGAGAGAGAGAGAGAGAGGGAGAGAGGGGAGCTCAAAGGCCCAGGAGCTCTAGCTGGGGGAACCTGGAATCCACTCCTGACTGGCCATCCCCCAGGTCTCTCCGAGGCAAGAGTCCCAGTGCAGGGTGTGGCAGGGGATCTAACCCAGCAATCCAGGACAGATGGAGGTAGCAAAGGGAGGATGTGGAAAGGAAGGAGTAAAAGAAGGTCAGGGTGAAAACGCCCTGTTTATGTTTTGGGCCAAAGAAGATTTGTTTGTTCTTTTAGGAGGCGTCTGTGATGAAAGTCAAATCATCTACTTGTGCCAGCCAAGGCCATGAAGGGAAAAGTCGTGTTCATGGGGACAGTAAATTGAGCTAGTAGAGGGACTTTCAGACCTTGGTGATCCAGCTGTGTATGTGGGTGGGTGTTTTTAGTTCTCAAGCCAAGCTGAATCGAGGAGACACAGAGAGGTTGTGCTTTGCCTAAGGACACACAGCTCCTTGAAACAGGATAATGTTTCCTTCTTCCACACTTCTATGTACCTGAGGGCCTGACTTGTTCCTTAACTCTAGTGTGTGAGTTAGCAGCCCCTCCTGATCTGCAGGGAGCCCACCCCCAGGAGGAAAGGAGAAGTGGAGAAAGCTGTTTTTCACCTTCTATCCCAGCATATGCAAAATAAGTCCTTAATTTGAGTGCTTTTTGAAAATCTGCAGTTGATTTTTGATCTATTAAATGTTATATAAGTAGAGATATAAATACATAGCGATCAATATTTTATTCAATTATCTTTGCCCCTCTGAGCCACCTTCAAGGCAGGTAGCTATTCAGAACACTGGGAGTTTTAAGTGCTGGTTTGTAGCTAGTACTTAGTGACTTAATTTTATTCCGTGCACTACTGGAGGCGTGTGGCAAGGTGCTATTCTCTTTCAGGGAGGTAAATCTGTGGGATGTATATGAGATGGGGTACAAGGGCTAATGGAACATGTTAATAATATAGTAAGTTAACAACACTGCCGGTTACTCTCAATGCGGCTGCTGAAGCTCAGAGACCAGGACACCCAGACCCTCGCTCCGCGTTCTCACTTGGAAACCCCTTCCTCATCTCCTCGCACCCCTGAGCCCTTCCGTTCCTGTCTCCTGTGGCCACTGCACAGCCCCCAGCACTCAGCCCTGAGTTCCCTTGCTGATCTGTGTGTTCTTCTTGTTGGCAGATTCCATTCGCTTTCTCCCTTTCTGTGTGAAGAAGAAGATACAGAACCAGACAGGTAATGGTGAAGCCTTGACAAAGTTCCTGGAAACGGGATTCTAAAAGAGGAAGGTGAGCAGAGGAGAAGGCAGAGGACAGGAAAGCTCCCCTGGAGATTGCTGGAGCAGCGGCTACCCCGAGGGGACCCAGGGGGCAGAGATTCCCACCCAGCCTGTGAACTTGGGCACCAGGTCCCTTAACCCTTCCCCCTCCCATGCTGCCCTTAGACTCCAGAGCATGGATTTAAGACCCGCTCCCTGTCCCCAGGTACCCCAGTGCCCACCCTCTACAAACAGGGTCTCACAGGACCTACCTAGCAGGGGCGCTGGAGGATGTGCTCCAGCTTGTTAGAAGACTTGGCGCATCGTAGCATTTAGGGGAGGCGCCATCCACCTGACCCCAGCACTAGGTGCCTATGAGTGGTGGGGCTGTGTCTTATCAGGCTATTACACTGTAGAGTTCCTTGGGGTTTGCACATGGGAACATCTTTTCTCTTACCGCCAAGTAAAATGCTCTAGGAAAAGATGCATGTGTGCGGGTGTGTGCATGTGAAGAAGCCTCCCCCCAGGAGACTCCACACCTAAAGATGAAAACCTCTATAAACTTCTTGTTCACTCTGGGGACAAGAAGACTGGATGCTGGAGCCGTTGGGAGACTCCCTGAGGGTCACAGCCTTGGCTTCAGACGCTGGACCCTCCAGGAGTGGTCTCAGGAGGACTTTTCCTTTTGCATTAATTCTGTACTTAGTTCCATCTGAATGAATTCACTTGCCCTCCTGAAAAGTGGACATGAATCCTGGTGTACACCCATATTCCACAATTAGGCCAAAGGAATTTGTCTCTTATTGAAGTTTAGTGACGTCAGGGAGCGGGTAACAGTGGAAATCTTGATGTAGGAAAGGATGGTAGAAGTCAGGAGGGAGAAAAGAACACAGCAACAACACCCGGGCCGCCTTGGAACGCTCGTTTCTCTGGCTGCACCAGCGACGAGGGAGGGCTATCGGGGATAAAAACAGTGCGTGGGGCTCCCGGGCCTAGGACAGGTATTCAGCACCCCGTCTGCTCTGGTCTTGCTGATGGGAGCAGGAGCCCTAAACCACCCAGAGGAGGCGGCCAACTGATGCACCCAAGTCCATCCGCGCCTATGAGAGGAAATTGTTTGGATGCTTCCTAATGCACTGAAGGGTCGTAAACCCCAGGCCAGCCCCGGGGAGGGAAGGCGTGGGAGGTACGGGAGCCCGAGGGTGCACTGCAGTTCGACCTGAGGACCCCACTTTACAGGCACATGGGGAACCACGCGCAGGCCACAGAGGGATGAGCAGCCTCGCGGTGTCGGGACCCGGCGCAGGGACGCGTGGCCCTGGAGAACGCCACCTGCGGGCTGTGTGATCTGTCCACTGTGAAAGGTGGGACACGCGCTTTAGATGCCACGTGCACGGCAGGCGGCTTTCCTTTCTTCCTTTAACGTCGTCCTTAAGCACCGCCTCTCTGCAAAGCTCGGCACAAGAGGAGGATGGGAAAAGACGGGTCCCAGCTCTGGAGGGCTGGCAGGACCCAGGAGGGTCTCCCGCAGCCCCCTCCCACTCCCCTTCATCCTGCCCCACGTCCCCTGCCAGGCCTCCAGCCGTGCGGGTCCCGTTTTGGTGTCTGCTTCCTGGATGCTGCCCGGGTCGTGGACTGAGACACCCAAACCAGCCTGGGCTGCAAGCCGCCCAGGTGTGCACTGGCTCATGGGAGCCATCATGGGTCCCGCTCACCCAGTCCTGCTCAGTCACATCCGTCCCTTTGGTGGCTTGGAATTGGCCATGGTGGGAGCGTTCACACCCACGTCTATAACCCAGCCCCCTGCGCCTGGTGACCCTGGGCGGGCCATCACCAAGTGACCGGAACAGCTCTATCCCCATCCTTGCAGGCCTAGGTGCTAAAGAGGGTGAAGGACTCTGGCCCACTGGAAATGCTGGCCCATCAGGGTGGCATCAGTGCCCCCTAGAGCCACGCCCTGGCGCCCATCTCCCTGGATTTTTCTTTTCCGTTTTCTGGTGGTGGGGACTGAACCCAGATTCTGGCACATTCTGAGCAAGCTCCCCATCACGGGCTGCACCCAGCCTCCCACGGAGTCTTCCCCTGATGTCAGGTAAAACCCCTAGTGCTTCCTACCCCAAGAGCCCTGCATGCAAGCTCCAGTCTCCAGCGAGCTGCGTCTCTCTGGTCAAGAGCTGGGTCATCCCTGCCTGCTGGAAATTCTCACATCACGGCAACTCTGTAATTTTATAATCAATGAAAAATTGCAGTGGCAAGAAGGCAAGTACAGAACGTCAAATCCACCTGGGTATAACAGTCTCTCCCTGTTTCTGTCTCTGTCTCTGTCTCTCTCTCTCCCTCTTTATTTCAATCTCAGAATCTCCAAGGGCTGAAGAGTACATTTGTATTCATAATGGATAAAAATGCACTAGAATCTGTAGTTTAGTGACATCATGGTGAGAGAGGAAAATGGTCAACAAAGGAAAGGACTGGCCAAAACAAAAACGAATAAGGGAATGAATGATGTGTCCATGGCTTGCTTTTTTGATGAGAAACATTCCTGATAGGCACAAGGAGAACAAGAAACTTTTCCTTAGAGCCTCTGATACAAATAAATAAAAAAAAATCACGATTGAGAATTTTCACTTGTGTTTTATCAGCAGAATGTAAATATGTGTTTTCTTAACTATGAAGTGGGTTCCAGAATACTGGGACCAAGATAGAAGGGTCTGTGTGTGTGTGTGTGAGAGAGAGAGAGAGAGAGAGAGAGAGAGAGAGAGAGAGAGAGACTGAAGCATCAAGTAAGTGCTCAATAAAAGGGTATTCATTTCCTGTCTCCTTTTTTAGTTATTAGAGTATATGGAGATAAAAACACCAAGATTCCTTTGCTGAGTGTCTTCATTATTAAAGAAGAGAGATTGCCTTCTGCTCTCTCTGTAAGTGAACGCTAATGTATGAAATGTTGAAAATAAATGCCACAGGCAGATGATCGCCAAGGCAGAATGCAGGAGTGAAAACACTTCTGATAAACCTGGCCCCGGCAAATGTGACTGTACAGAAGGATATGGGCCCAGTAGCAGCTGCAGAGGTCAGCAGGCTCCAATGCCAGGAGACTCAACGCCCCACAGGGCATGCATGCCTGTGTGTTTGAGAGAATGCATTCTTTTAACTGAATAAAGGCTTTCCCTATGCTTTGTGCTGGAAATTCTGCAGTGAGCCAGTCACAAAACACTGGAGCAGATCCAAGGGGGCCACAGATTTCTGGGTTCAGTTCCTTTCATGGAAATCCAGTCAGGGCAGGGGAGGGGGAGTGGGCAGGTTGCCTGACAAATTGCTTTGGATTTACTTTCCATCATTTGTATTATATCGCATAGGTTGGGAATACAGCTCAATGGATGGACCACATAATAGTCTGCACGTTTAATATGATTTCTGCTACAGGCGAACTAGTACCAGATAAAGCATTCATATCTTAATGATAGGTAAATAATCCTCCTGTGTCACAGATGAGCATGCGACAGGCAGGCATTCTCTATTCATGAGAACACCTTTATTTTCATACCCCATTACAGCATTGATATTACCACCTCCGTGTCTGTATTCCTACAGTGATAGAGAATAAACTGTCCGCTCGCACACACACATGCAAGGTAACGCCTGGTCCCTCACTATCGTGGCCCCTTTAGATTCAGGAGGCGTCTGATCTGTTCATTGCCATACAAGAAGAATACTAGATGGACAGACAGGAAGCCAGGCTTTGGGCATCCTTAAGATGGGTTCAAATTGTAGCTCTTTCCTGACTGGAGGCCGACTTAACACAGTGTTTTGCAAATGTTTTGCAGTCACTCAAGAATCTTGTTTAAATGCAGATTCTGGCTTCCTGGGGATCAGGGGAACCTGAGATTGTGCATTTCTCCCAAGCCCCACTGTGGAGGGTGCTCCCAGGGTACTCCTTGGACGTCAGGGACATCAACCCTTCTGTGTTTCTTCCCTGAGCCTTAGTGTCTTGTCTGTACCATGTAGATGGCTCATGTTTAGTACTGCTGTGGGATTATTCCAAACAATGCTTCTCAAACCCCTCACCGAGTGTCTGGCCCGTGCTGGGCTCCACCAGTGAATGCAGTTACTATTATTATTAATAACGTGCTCCCAAGAACAGCGTGGAGATTAGCCACCCGATGGGAACAAGGTCGCATAAACTGGATGCACGTGGCTCCGTCACCTCTTGTATCTCACAGCGGATGACAACACTGCAGATCTGCTTAGCCCCATAAATTCCAGCGGCAGCGCTTTGTGTATTCCACCCGGGTCCTCCCCTAAATAATAATAAAATTCGGAGTGCAATAGAAGCAGAAAACCTGTTTGCCGTGGAAAGTTTCCGAGGCTCAGCAGAGCCCGGGGTGTGCTGGATGGAGCTTCATTCACAGGGACTGGCGGAGCCCATAATCCACGAAGACGGCGGCAAGTCCTGGCATGATGTCCTTGTGCCCTAAGCCGCTAGGACTCACTTGCAGCTCTGTGGGAGGCCTCCGCGTTCTCTTTGATAAGTTGTGGGACCAGAGAAAACTGAAAATGTGTCCATTATTGTGGAAGCTGCTGGGAGGATATGGGATTAGCCTTGCAGAGGGTGGCAGATCTTGGAGTCCCGGGGTGCCGAGTGGGACTCCGGACCTGGCGCGTTCGGAGAGGGGGAGTCTGGGTTGCTTTAAGGAGCTCAGCAGCCCTGCTAAGGTCGGGGACAGGCCATCCGGGCTGCCTTCCCCTCAGGCACCTGGGTGGTGGGAAGGGCTGTGAGGAGGGGGGCTAGCACCTGTGGAAAGCGGGGCCAACTCTGGCTGGAGCAGAAGGATGCAGGCGCCAGGAGGCTGCAGGGCGCGGAGCCCTCCTCCCCTGCATGTGGAGGGGTAAATCGGTTTTGCTCTTCTGGAGGGCAATTTGGCCTCCTGTTTCCAAACCTTTAAAAATATGCATAGCCTTGGACCCCACAGACCTGCATCTGCAAAAGTACCCCGAGGAAACCACAGGAATACGAGGAAAATGGACCTTTTGGGTGCCGTGCCTCAAAAATGGGATAAAAGGTTGTTTTTTTTTTTCCTTTTTTGCATGTTGGTTTGTTACTCCTGAAGGTAGCAGAAGCAAAAAAATCAAATTAAGACAACAAAAACGGGCAATGATGGCATCAAAGCCCAACACGTTGTTTAAAGCCATAGTAGAGTCCCTTGCCCAGAGCAGAGGCCAGAGATGGCCCTCGGAGGAGGCTGCCCCCTTGCTGGGAAGCTAAGCCAGAGTGGGAACGAATATTAAGCAAAAGCCCAGAGTCCCTGTGTGAAGGGTAAATCTGAGGATGCAGGTGTGTCAGGCTCAGACAAGAAGAGCTCTGCTTTGTTATGCTAATTGTTAAGAGCTGTTTTTAGCCAGAGCTAAGCTGCGCAGCCTGGGAGGCTCCTTTATAGCCTCCTCTAGGTAAGGTTCAAACTGACTGCTATTCACCTGGAAAGAGAGAAGAGAGGCCAGGAAGTGGTCGGGGGGAGAGAGAGGCTGTGCGGGAGCCCACGGACCTGCCCTCCATTCACTGAAATTCTGGTGGACTCAGATGAAAACACATGACGAGCAAGTACACAAACAATGTCACTACCAAGAGTGCCCAGGAAGAGGGAAACACAGGGACAGGATAGTGATAGGAGAGACCCACTTGGGTGGGCACCATTTCTCAGGGCCCCCTGGGGAGAGATCAGGCTGTCATGATTTGCATCTAGAATGTTCCCCCAAACTTCATGTGTTGAAGGCATGGTCCCCAATGCAGCAAGGTCCAGAGGTGGTCTTTTGGGGAAGATTGGATCGTGAGCCCTCTGATGTCCATCAGTGGATCAATCCACTTGGTGGATTAATTATGTGAATGAGCTACTGGAGGTAGTGGGAACTCTAGGCAGGGCGTGGTTCCAGGAATTAGGTCCCTGGGGTGTGCCCTGGGGAGGATGGCTTGTCCCTGGCCTCCCCTCCAATCCTGGTTCCTGAATGGCTTGAGCTGAGCCACTTTTCTCTGCCGTGTTCTCCTTCCATGATGCCCTGCCTCACCTCAGGCCCAGAGCAAAGGGGTCAGCCGGCCACATCTGAAACCACGAGTCCACGTCAGTCTCTCCTCCTTTAAGCGTTATGGTCAGGTATTTTAGGTACAGCCGCAAAAACTTGGCTCATGGTACTTTATGGAAACAATAAGGGGAAGAGGAAGATATGGGTGGTGCTGAATAAAATGAGAAAAATAAATGGAGGAGGGCCCCCCTTGAGAAAGCAAGAAGAGAGGGGACCTGGGGCACTGGTCGAGGGGCTCAGCTGAGGGATGACACGGGATGCTTATTCCAACAGGGAGGCAGAAGCAAGGGCTTGTGGCTGTAGACACAGCATTCTAGGGCAACTGTGGAATTAAAAATGGGGACATAGCTGATGGCATCCATCTTTGAAATGCATGGCAAGACCATCTGTGTGGGTAAGGAAGGACACGGCATATCTGGGGAAAGACGAGCTGTGAAATCATTCTGTCTAGTTCTGGGAAATTAAATTTACTTAAGAGATGTAGAAGGATAGGTTAGCTGAATGAAATGCCTGTTTCAGATGAGGGCTGTTTATTGCAATGTGTCTGCCTAGCCTGCTTGGTCACATTCTCCAGCCAATATCAGCTCTTTGAGAGCACAAGAGGCAGAGAAGTTGGACAGCAAGGCTTCACCAGGTGTGGTGATATATTTTATGTCCATTTGACTGGGCCAAGTACCCAGACACTCCATCAAATATTACTTATGATGCTTCTGTGGAGTCATTTTTTTTTGGAGATTAAATTAACATTTAAATTGATAAATTAGTAAAGCAGATTACCCTCTAAAATGTATGGGTAGGCCTCATCTAATCAGTTGAAGGCCTGGATAGAAAAAAAAAAAAAAAAACCTGGACTTCCCTGGTCTGCTGACCTATTCTGCAGACTTTGAACTTTCCAGCACCTCAAACTGCATGAGCTAATGTCTTAAAATAAATCTCTTGATTTGTGCACATCCTATTAGTATTGACCCTCTGGAGAACCCTGACTAAGGAGCTAGGTTTGGCCGAGAGGTGGAGTTGCTAAGGAAGACTGGTGGTAGAGAATGAGTAGGAGAAGGAAGGCCATGTTCAAAGAACATCTAAGGTCATGGTCTGAGATATTGTACACTGTGGGAAGTTGTAGCCATCAGGAGAGTCCAGGTTTTGCTGCAATAAGGAGCAAGACACACACAACCTCAGTGAGTTCCCATAACAAAAGTTGACTTGTCACGAAGGTTACGAATGGCTGTGTTTATTGTGGTCCTTCAGAGACCTTGATGGTGAAGGCTATGTATGACATCACTTTCATAGTCACTGCACAAATTGAGAGAGGGGCTCAGTGGCTTGCTCCAGCAATTGAAATACCCTGTGCCACTTTTGCTCACATTTCATTTGCCTCAACAAATCACAAGGCAATCATCTAATTTCAAGAAATAGTGAATTAGCACTGAGTTCTACCATGTGTCAGGAAGAGGAATCATCAGAAATTATTGAAATAGGTTTAGTGACTGCCACAGATAATAGATAATGACAAAGAGGGAGCATCAGTGGACAAGGTCGGGGGGTTCTTAAAGAGGCTGCAGAATTTTTACCCTGGGAAGACGAACGTGAATGGGAAGTTTAGAGAAAGCGAATGTGTGGAATGGCATGAGGCTAAGTTTCAGAGATGGTAATTGAGAGATGGGGCCATTTGTGTAGATAAAAGTTGGGGTCAAGGGTACGTTTCTTATGGTGCCCGTGCTCAGGCCTGAATGGACACTGGAGTCACGCAGGGGCTCATTTCAACAAGGATCGCCACCCTCACTGCCTGAGAGCTATGGAAGATTCTTATCAGGTTCCCAGGTGATCCTGAGGACCTCCATACTTACAGGGTGTGCAAGGGCAGGAGGCCTGGTGGTAGCCAGGCCAGCTGCGTGGATAATGCAGAGGTCATGAACGATGGCTGGAGCCGTCTGCTAAAATAACTAAGGAATGGGGAGCAACAGAAGAAGGTCATTGATAAACAAGGGCAACCAGGAGGATGGTGGCAAAGTGCAATGACATGGACTTCAAAGATTCTTAATGTGGAAAGAAGGAAAAAAATACACAATGGGAAACAGCACAGTTACTCAGCCTCCACGCTTCCAGGCACATGGAATTGATGTGGGTTGTGATGAAATGAAACCTTAATAGTGTTCTTAGTGAGTTGTGGCTAATGCACCTGTCCCTGTAATCACAATCCTGTCCACTTGCCTCACTCCAGAAAGGTGCCTTTGACTACTTCTCTGTCAAACTTTTTATTTATATTTTTAGTTGTAGTAGGTATAATATCTTTATTTTATTTATTCATTTTTTTTAATGTGATACTGAGAATTGAACCCAGTGCCTCACACATGCTTAGGCAAGGGCTCTGCCACTGAGCCACAACCCCAGCCCCAGTCAATCTTAAAAAATGTCAATTGTCCCCATCCATGAGCATGGTATATCTGACTTCATATTTATGTCCTGTTTGATTTCCCTCTTCTGTGTTTCTTAGATCTCAGTGTAGGGATTGCCAAATGTGAGGGATTTTTCCCTCCTTCTCTCTCTCTCTTTCTTTCTTTCTTTCTTTTTTTCTTTCTTTCTGTCTGTCTGTTTGATTTGTTTATCCCTAAACATTTCAGAGTTTTGTGCTATTGCAAATGGAATTTTTGAAATTTCATTTTTCATTGTTCACTCCTAGCATATAAGGCAAGGGTAATTCCTGCATATTGACCTTGTACCCTGTGAACTTGTGCAATTCAGATTTTATTTTCAACATTTTGTTTTGTATCAGTCCTTCCGGAAACATACGTACATGATTTTACCCTTTGCGAGTACAGATGATTTTATTTCATCATTTTTAATATTTGTGTGCCCTTTGGATCTTTTTCTTGCCTTATGATTCTGACTTGAAACTCAAGTGCTTTGCCGAATCAAAATGGTAATAATGGGCACCCTGGCCTTGTTCTGGATCTTAGCGGGACGCTTCTTCATTGGCATGAAGCACGATGCTAGCTGTAACTATAGGCTTTTCACAGATGTGCAGTTCTTTGATTGAGGAAGTCCTCTGCACACTAATTTCCTGAGAGTTTTAGTCATAATTACATAGTAAACATTGTTATGTATTTATAATTTGTCTACTAAAATGATTGTATGATTTTTCTTCATTGTTCTGTTAAGATGGTAAATTACATTGATTGTTTTCTTTTATTGTCAAGAGAAGTTTTCACTGTAAGGATAAGCTCACTCACTGGGTCAGGGAGAATTACCTTTTTATAATGTATTATGGGTTTGATCTGTTAATTTCTTGAACTGATTTTTGGATAAAGGAAAATTGGTCTATAGTCTTCCTTTACTTGTGATGGTCTTATCTTCCTTGATTTTAGAGGAATTTCCAGCCAGAGGTGGAAGTTCTGCTTTCTTTTATATTTTTCTGAAAAGATTTGCATGCCACCTTTATTGTTTGTTCCTTAATTGTTGGGTGAAATTCACCAGGGAAGATATCCAAGCCTGTGATTTTCTTTGTGGGAAATCTTTTGAATACCAATTTATGTTTTTGTATTTAAAACTTCCATTTGCTTTTATTTCATTTTCCTAACTTGCCTATTTTAAGTCACTTGTCCATTTAATCTGAGTTTTCAAATTTATTGTCTAACCGCTCTACTTGTCACATTCTTTTATCTTTCTGTTTCCTTAGGACGACTCTGTTTTCATTCCTAGCATTTGTCTTCATGATGTTCCCTCTTTCATTCCTGGTGGGGCCTCCTATCTTCTTTTTCTTAGTCGAGGTAATCAGAGACTTTAAAGGTTATTGTTCCACCCATTCACCAGCAAATAACATAACTTCATTCTTCTTTATGGCTGAGTAGTATTCCATGATGTATGTGTACAAATGGGTGGAATTGGAGAACACCGGGCTAAGAGAAGTAAGCCAGACCCAGGAAGTCAAAGGTCAAGTGTTTTCTCTGACAAGTGGAAGCTATTCCACACAAGGAAGAAAAGAAAGAAAGAAGAAGGGCAGGGTTCCATCAAAGTAGAAGAGAGATCAGTGGGCTGGAGGAGGGGGATTGAGAGGGAGGGAGGAGGGCCCGGAGGAGGGAAGGACAGTGGGATGGATCTGACCCAACTTCCCTGTGCACATGTGTGAAGGCACCGCCCTGGATCTCAGCCTCATGCACATCCCAAGACACTAACTGAAACAAAGCTGTAGGTAAAGAGCAGAAAACTCCGTCGAGCAGAGAAGGGAAGGTGCAGGGGGGGGGCTGGGCCTGAATTAGAATAAATAATAATAATTTTTACTTCATTCCAGATATATTATTCTTATCTATTATGGTGTCTGTTTTGACCCATAGGTTAAAAATATGTTGGTTGTTTTGAGAATTTTACAGATATCTTTTTGTTTTCTTACTTAATTTAGTTTTCAAAATTATCAAGACTTGGTTTATAGCCCAGAATATACTTTATCCCCACAAGCATCCCAAGTGCTTTGTATTGTAGGTCAATTTGTATCAAAATGTTTATTTGTTTTCTTCTTTTTCAAACTGAGTTTTAGAATCTTATCCTGTCAATTAAAAGCAGACAGTGACATTTCTGACTATAATTAGAATTATAATGTCTTTCTCCTTTTTCTTCATGTGGTTTGGAAACTTTCCTTCACATGTAGACGTTTGGCATTGTTAAGTGTCCAGCCATGGCCCCTTGACCCTGAGGGTGCTGAGCGGGGACTTCACAGGGTGCTCCAGGCAAGGTGGGAGTTGATATCTGGAAACTACAGCCAGGTTCACATGCAAATAAAGCAACTACCCACACAGGAGGGCAGGGGATGCCTGTCAGTTCTGCTGCCGAGGGAACAAACATTAAAACAGTGCAAAAAGATGCTCAGGATAGCACACGGCGCACAGCGGTTCTGCTTTAAGGCCATCTTTCTGAAGTGGTCTCTCAAGTGTGTTTAATGTCTGAATCCAGCCTGGACGCCTTCCTGAGGTCCTGTCTCAAAATACAAAGGGCTGGGCATGTGGCTTAATGGTAGAGCCCTGGGTTCAATCCCCAGGACCCAGGGGACAAAAGCGGGGGGCGGGTGGGCGTAGTCTCTTCTTTTTAGGCTTGAGCCCAGCTCTCAAGCCCACAGCCCCGTCTCCCAGTTCCCTGCTCCTGGGCCTTCATCTTGGAGAAGTTATTTATTGCTGGGCTTCACTATCCTCATCTGAGAAGTGGGATACTAAAGTTGAATATGTGTGTTTGAGATATAATGCAGAAGAACATGTGATGTCTTTGGGAAACTGTCTTCCAACTAGAGGTTGAAGTCGACAGCCCGGCTTCCCACCTTGCACCATTCCATCAAAATAAATGAGGTGGGACTTGGGTTGGTTTGGTGAGTTTTTATTCTCAAGGTGGAGTGAGGTCATGATTTTTTGTATATGTTTAGTGTTTAATTAAAATAAGGTCATGTGCATCTATAAAGGTCATTTGCATATGTAAAAAGGGAACTCCTTCTCGGGGAGAGGGCAAGGAGCGCAGTGGCTCGGGCTGCCTATTCTAGGGCACGTGGCATTCTGGGGATACTGGCCAAGTGAAACCTGTGTGTTCCATGGCGACCTGCCTCGCTGCCCGAACAGTGCACAAGCTCGGAGGAGCAGGGACCTGAGGTCCGTCCACCTCTGTGTCCCTGGAGCCCAGCTTCCATCCTGCTACAGAGCTGGGTTAGACCCCTGGTCAATGAAGGGTCTGTGAATAACTGACTGAAGGGGGAAAAACAGGTAAAATGGTACAGTCACCTGCACTCATTGGCTTTTCCGTTTTATGAGTGCATCAGGGTTTTACATACTCGTGGGGTTCATTTGGACATATCCACAAATGCCTAATTTGCTCCGCGATACCACCTCTTCCCTCTTCTCCCTCGCCCCATCCCCTTCCTCTGTTCCATTGATCTTCCTGCTAAGAGTTTTTTTTTTTACAGGTACCTTTTATTTCTACATAGACGTGGAGTTCACGTAACCTGTTCAGACACTCGTAGCATAAGTTGGTCAACATCTTCCTCAGTTTCTCCCTTTCTCATCTCCTCCCTCAGTCCCCTTCCTACACTCCCCTGTTCTCCCTTCTGTTTTCATGAGATCTTCTTAAAAAAACAACTCCTTAGGCCGGGGTTGTGGCTCAGGGGTAGAGCGCTTGCTTACATGTGTGAAGCACTGGGTTCCATTCTCAGCACCACATGTAAATAAGTAAAATAAAGGTCCACTGACAAATCAAAAAAAAATTTAAAAAATTCTTCTCTTTATCTTCCACATATGGTAGAAAATACCCAACCCTGAACTTTCTGAGTCTCAGATACTCTCTTCACCTGATTTAGTTCTTGTTCATTGAACTGCTGGGGATGTCATGTAACTGTCCACATCCCTAGTATCATCTACAGAGGTCCAGGGCTGGAAGGAACGCTATCTACCTGGTCAGGTAGCAAAGGAAAACCAGCCAGTGCCACCGATGGGATTCAAGTTCACCCAGAGCCCCCCGTGGGTCTCAGCTGTCAATCAAACCTTGTTCTGCAGCCCTGGGCCCACCCTGCCCCTCCAGCTGCCTGGAGCTCACCTCGTCCGGACAGCGAGATGATGCTTTCCAAGACAACCTTCATCTATATGAACCTCACATCTCCAGGAACATGTGTCTGACAGGAAATTGATGTCAAGGCAGGCTGCACTCCAGCAACCGTAATAGGGCGAAATTAACCTCTGTGCAAGCAAACCCTTCCCAAACGCGGTGGTGGAGACTAATAAACTGAGCGCTTATCTTGGTGAGACTTGCATAAGCCCTAAACGGAAGCCCCTCTTCCGAATAAGAGGCCGCCCTACACCAGCTAGGGTGATTATCCCAGGCAAGATTGCTTTATTTATTTATTTTTTCCTGAGGCTATCAGACCTTCTCCTCTACATTGCCACGGCTCCATAATCTTTCAATTAGATACTCAGTTGCATATAAATCGTTTTGCTAGTGATCCTTGCTGGGGAATGTTTGGGAGGGGGGGAAAGGGCTTTGTCAATAAGGGGTCTCATGGGCCCAATATCTCGCTTTGTCATTAGTGACACCGACTCTTTCCATTCATTATTCAGTCCAACTTAGCAGTAATTTTTGCCTGAGAGCAGGAGCAAAGGGGGGGAATGGCTGCGGGAGAGAATGTGTTTATATTAGAAATAATTTTAAAATAGTATCTCTAATGCATAGTGAGAGTGAATATTATTTTCACCATTTAAATTCAATTATATGCACAGTGGTTCTGCTTCTCTTCAATGATAAGACGGTCCGATCGGGCCCCGAGTGTGCGGGACTTGGCGAGTGTACGCATCCTTTCTCTTTTGCCCCGGATCCCACACGTGCTTCCTTTCCAGATGAATCATTCTCCGTGGAAAGCCGCCTGGGCTCACTCCCCCCACGGGGCATGTGTCCCCAGCACGGGGTTGGCACAGAAGTGGCCAGAAGCCAAGATGAAGCCTAGCCCAAGGTGGACAGGTTCCCTCTGCGAGCTAGACTTTGAGCAAGCAATTGGAACAAGGCCACCACACACAGCTGGGGTTCGAATGAGGTGCCCTGAACTCATGGGAATTCACTCCCCAGCATCCTTCCATAAAGGTGTGAAGAGGATGAGACCTTCATCCCGCAGCGGTGTTCAGACGCAGAGCCTTAGGGACATGATTAGGGTGAGGGAAGGCCGTTAGGCTGGGAAGACCTTTATTAGTCTCCTCCATTAGCATGTGTGAAGTACCGGGTTCAAGCCCTTGTGATGGAATGCTGTTGCCTCTCGAGGAAGAGGGACAGAGACAGACGCAGACACCAACACGCCTACTCCCTGTCCTTTGTCATGTGATGTCATGTACCACCTTGGGACTCTGCCAGCAAGAAGGCCATCACTGGAACAGAGTTATGCCAGCAAGACTGAGCCTCCAAAACTGGGATCTATTTCAACCTCTATTCTTAATAAGTAGACTGCCTCAGGGATTTCATTACAGTAGCATAAAGTGGACTAACGCATGCAGCAGATGGGACCTAAGGGGAAGAGAGCGAAGGATGTGGCATCACAGTGACAGCTTGTGATCTGAGACACTTGTAGGTCATGAGGTTGAGAAAGAGTGCTGGGGTCAAGAGCACAGTGAAAGCAGAGAATCTGATGTGCTGGGGACCCCTGAGAAGGTCAAGGTTGCTGGAAGGTGAAATTCAAGGAGGAGCAGGGGATGGTGTGTCAGGGGGAGCCTCACATGACTTCAAAGGATGCCAAACAGATGAGTGAAGGTAGCTAAGCTCCCTGCCTGGGTTAGCAGTGCAGTGAGGGCATTTAGTTAACAGCAATGATACTGATTTCTCGGTAGTTAGATGGGGAATCGGGGAAAGGGCTCACAGGGACTCTTTGTATGATGCTTTTCAATTTCTTTTGATTCTAAAATTATTTCCAAGTAAATATAGTTTTACATATACTTATTTACGTGTGTGTGTGTGTGTGTGTGTGTGTGTGTGTGTGTGAGAGAGACCTCCCATCTGAGATCCTGGGTCAATTGTGCTTCTTGTTCCTTATCTACAGACCTGGAGAGGATGGCACCTCTCAGCTGGATCTGTAGCAAGAACCAGCAGACAACTGTGGAACTTTCTTAGCGTCTGTTGCGACATCCCAGTGTGTCCTTGATAATCCCTCTTGTTACTTTTTGAGCTGCCTGTATCTGGATGTCTTATGTGATCTTCATCAGTTTCTAAGTTCACATCCACAAAATGGGGATAATCGTGTGTGCACAGCAAGGTCACTGAGAAGGTCAAGCCAGATGCCTTGTGTGCAGACCTGGTTCGGTCCAGGTGTTGAGCCACGAGAGTTCCTCCCCCTCCCGCCTCCTGATGATTTCCAAGCCCAGTGGCCTCTCTGCACCCAAATCTACCGTGGTACCTGGCAGGACCCTCACCCTGCTCACAATTAACCTGACCCCGACTCTGCCCAGCTCCCTCATCTTGCAATGTATTCCAATTTTAGTTTTTAAAAAAGATACTTATTATAGGGAGGAAAACTAAGAAACATATAAAGAAAATCAAGAAGAATAAGAAAAATATTTCCCTCAAATTTTATGTGTTTGGAGCCATGTGTTATGAATATTTTGACACAATTTCTTCCTGGTTCCTTCTACATATTTTCACACAGGTGAGTTTATTCAGAGACAGAACAGTTTTGTATCCTCTCCTTTATTAGAGAATGGAGCTAAAGTTTATTTCCCTTTGTTTTTAACATTTTATAGTGCCTGGACCACAGTCCTACGAGGTGGGGTACACACACCCATTCAGAACACTCGGAAGCTTCTTGGCATGCATACACACGGGTTGACATGCAGAAACATACTTGGCTCATGGGACGGACCCAACATGGAGATGAACACATCCCCAGAGCCGAATCCCGTCTTCTCCCCTAGGTTTCCGGCACAGCCTCTGGTTTCCTCAGGGTCCCCGGGGATGGGTGGCAGCCTCCTCTCTCACTAGCTGCCTCCTTACCCCTTTGGGTCTCCTGTTCCTGCTCCTGAAGTCTGGATCTCTCTTCCAGAAGCAGATCTGGTCTGGGGTCCTGCCCCGTCTCTGCCTGCCCAATCCTGTTAGAGTTTCTATTACTAGTCTCAACTTGTAAAAAAAATAAACTACAGAAGACCAAACAACAAACTAAATGAAACTGATTTTCCACTGGATCAAGCTGCTTTTTTAGAGCCATTTGGTCCTGTGTCATCTAGTTGGGTTTTGAATGGTGTAATACCAGGTACCCCGGGAGGCCTGCAGAGGAAAGGGGCTATGAACTCCGGGAGGGCCAGTCCTAGCTGGTGGTCATGTGAGAGCTCACTTTGAGCCACAGAGCAGGAACTCTGAGCTGCAACTGAGCACAGAGCTGGTCCCAGCTCTCCACCTCCCAGCTGTGTGGAGGAGACAGTGACAAAGCTCTCTGAAGCTCAGTTTCCTGTCTGAGCACAGGAGGCGAGAGTCCTGAGAGGGTTCCAAGTTGATGGTGGTCACTGAGCTTTCCTGACTGGTCCATCCTCAGGGACAGTGGGAGCATTGGCACTCGCTGGTCACCTACGGCTGGTGTGGACTTAGATGGGGGAGTACTCTGTATGAGCCTCAGTTTCTCTCACTGAAAAAATAGAGACACGCATGTTTATTCCTTGGGGCTGTTCCATCCAGAGACATCATGCATTTAAAGTGCCTGGCATATGCCAGGAGCTCAATAAATATTCATGTCTTCTCACCCTCCTTCTCCTCCCCAGTGCCATCTTGGGTTTCTCCGCCAGACATCTGACCAGGGGAAGAAGGTCACGGAGGAGGCAGGGGCAGCGTGGGGCCGCACTTCCCCAGAGATTTCTGGAAATGATTGAAAGTTAAACTGGGCCAGGAGTCTGGTGACGTCGGGGTGAGAGACGGAGTTAAATTCAGGTTTAATCTTAGCCCCTTCCATGTGTTAGCCAGGCTGCACCGAGCCAAGAGCTGAGATTCCATGGTGCATTTCTCACCAGGCTGCTGGGAAGAGGGAGGCCTGGAAAGAAGGGGTGGGGTGGGGGGAGAGAGAGAGAGAGAGAGAGAGAGAGAGAGAGAGAGAGAGAGAGAGAAGGGGAATTGGAGTTCCAATGGCCAGTTTCCTAGCCAGCACCTACTGGAGTGTCCCCATAGGAGACACGGAGAGAGGCAAAGAAAAATGATAACTGGAAATGGCTTTTGTTGGCCAGAAAACAATATAGCCTTCTGCTAGAAGGGAGGACCGACGTTGGTCAGGCATAAGGGCAGAACTGGGTGCTCCGGGGACAGAGCTGATTTTAAAGCTACAGCCTGGTACCTGTCCATCTGCAGTTAGTGTCAGAGAGAAGATAAAGCCCCTCCCCCAAGTCCAGCTCGGCCTGCTTCCTGGGGTGGGGACACAGCTCCTGTGTGTCTCCCTCGCTGCGACCTTCAGGAAAGCCAAGGCTCAAGTGGCCTTTTTAATGAAAACACTTGCGCAACTGTCTCTTCCTGGGTCCTCCTGGTCCCCAGAGCCAGCGGAATCCGCCCTCCCCACCTGGTTCCTGTTCCCTCACCTTTTTGCTCACGGGCACTGTGCTGAAACAGGGCCCCTTTGTGTCCCCGCTGTCCCCAAGACACGGAGAGCAACAGATAGAGCAGCCCCAATGTTTCTAGTCCCTTTTGCTCTTTCAGAAGTGTCACTCTCCTTTCGTGTCCTGTCCTTGAACCTGGGCTGCATTGTGACAGCTGCCTGAGCCAATAATATGTGGCAGTGACACCATCCAACCTTGGGTGCTGGGCAGGTGAGAGGACCATTCCTTCCTGCCGTCCACCAGGAGATGCCACGCGCAGGTGGTAGGCGTCCCCACTGTGGACAGCCTGAAGACCACACCAAGCCACAGGCCAGAGAATGCCCCCAGAGGGTCCCGGCCACTGGGCCACCCCTCACTTAAGATCTGCAGCTGGGCCCCTGGCATCTTGGAGCAGAGACAACTCCCCCAAGTGTGCCTGCTTCATATGCTGACCCCTTGACTCTGCAGACCTCACTGTGGAGGGAAGAGGAGGAGGAGGAGGAGGAGGAGGAGGAGGAGGGGGAGGGAAGAGGGAGAGGAGGAGGAGGAGGGGGAAGAGGGAGAGGTGGAGGAGGAAGAGGAGGAGGGAAGAGGGAGAGTGGAAGAGGAGGAGGAGGAGGGAAGAGGGAGAGGAGGAGGAGGAGGGGGAAGAGGGAGAGGAGGAGAAGGAGGAGGAGGAGGAGGAGGGAAGAGGGAGAGGTGGAGGAGGAGGAGGAGGAGGGAAGAGGGAGAGGAGGAGGAGGAGGGAAGAGGGAGAGGTGGAGGAGGAGGGAAGAGGGAGAGGAGGAGGAGGAGGGGGAAGAGGGAGAGGTGGAGGAGGAGGAGGAGGAGGAGGGAAGAGGGAGAGGTGGAGGAGGAGGGGGAAGAGGGAGAGGAGGAAAGAGGGAGAGGTGGAGGAGGAGGAGGAGGAGGAAAGAGGGAGAGGTGGAGGAGGAGGAGGAGGAGGAGGAGGAGGAGGGAAGAGGGAGAGGTGGAGGAGGAGGAGGAGGAGGGAAGAGGGAGATGTGGAGGAGGAGGAGGAGGAAAGAGGGAGAGGTGGAGGAGGAGGAGGAGGAGGAGGGAAGAGGGAGAGGTGGAGGAGGAGGAGGAGGAGGGAAGAGGGAGAGGTGGAGGAGGAGGAGGAGGAGGAGGAGGAAAGAGGGAGAGGTGGAGGAGGAGGAGGAGGAGGAGGAGGGAAGAGGGAGAGGTGGAGGAGGAGGAGGAGGAAAGAGGGAGAGGTGGAGGAGGAGGAGGAGGAGGAGGAGGAAGAGGGAGAGGTGGAGGAGGAGGAAGGAGGAGGAGGAGGGAAGAGGGAGAGGTGGAGGAGGAGGAGGAAAGAGGGAGAGGTGGAGGAGGAGGAGGAGGAGGAGGAGAAGAGGGAGAGGTGGAGGAGGAGGAGGAGGAGGAGGAGGAGGAGGAAAGAGGGAGAGGTGGAGGAGGAGGAGGAGGAGGAGGGAAGAGGGAGAGGTGGAGGAGGAGGAGGAGGAAAGAGGGAGAGGTGGAGGAGGAGGAGGAGGAGGAGGAAAGAGGGAGAGGTGGAGGAGGAGGAGGAGGAGGGAAGAGGGAGAGGTGGAGGAGGAGGAGAAGGAGGAAAGAGGGAGAGGTGGAGGAGGAGGAGGAGGGAAGAAGGAGAGGTGGAGGAGGAGGAGGAGGAGGAGGAGGGAAGAGGGAGAGGTGGAGGAGGTGACTTATTCACTGATCCATCTCCTCCTTCCCCACCTAAGACAGGTCACTGCTGTCTCATGGTGTGTCACAGACTTCAAGCATGGGGGATGCAGAGATGAAGTAAGGGGCCCAGGAGCTCCCAGGCAGGCCACCCAGCTGCCATCAATCCATTCTCCCAAACGACCCCACGGCCCCCCTAACGCCCCTCTCTCACTGCTGCGGTCCTGGATCACCCGTGTGTTCCCACCCGCTCCAGTCCAGCTAAGGGGCTTCACAACCAACTCCGGGTTCCCCTGGTGCAGAGCACTGTTTCTGAGCATAGGAGATGTTTGACGTAGATTTGTGAATTTTAAAAAATCGGGTCATGTGCAGGGACTAGGTTCTCAAGGCTCCAAGCAAAGGAATGTACTGAATTCGGGAAGAATTCTTTGCAGCTGAAACTCTTCTGCCAATGGCAGAGGAAGGAGTCCACGTCGATGCCCCTTCAGTCCTTACCATGTGACAGGCATATGCGTGTTCACTTGAACGTCATAGCCATCCCATAAAAACTACGTTAATCCTCAAATTACAGACTTCAACCCTGACACAGACGGGTCACGTTGTATGGCCCCCGGGTGTGGCACCTGGAGGTTAGGCCACGTGGAAAGCCCTTCCTGGTCCCCACGGTGACTCCCACATGGGGGACACACTGCAGACGCCACCTGCCTTCACAGTCTTGGAAAAGATGCTGTCCCAGTGCAGCTCCCCGTCCTGCAGCTCTGGTCAGGGAGGGGCACCCTGGGGCACCTCCTGTCGCCCAGTTCTCCAGAGTGTTGCTGACTGATGTCCCCATTGTGGAAGTGGGACGGGTGAGGCACAGAACTTGGAACAAACCAGTTAAAGATCCTCCAAGAGCCTTAAAGATAAAAAGATGGTGTCCATGACCAGACACCCGCTTTTCGCCTTCTCCTTCGCACATCCTGTGAGCTGGAGCACTGGGCATCGAGGGCGCTGGGCAGCCAGGAAGCGGGAGCGTCCAGCTGCTCCAGTAGAAGCCAGAGCTCAGCTCCACGGCCGCCCTGCTCTGTGGGCAGAGGGTGGACCCAACCTGAGCATTCTGCATCCTCCAGGGTGACTGGACCTGGAGGCTTCCAGTTCCCCAAGTCCCTCCTGCTTGGAAGCCGTGGGTGGCCACGTCCGAGATGAGGTAACCGCCTATTAAAGGAACTGGCGTGCGGAGGGAGGGATTCCTCGCCTAGCGGATTCTTACGAGAAATTCCAGGAAGCCCTGAAGTTCTGGAGAACAGATGTGGATCTGTGGCTGGAGAAACACTCTTTCTTCTGACAAAACCCTTCCATCTGCCTCCAGGGAAACCTGGCATTGAAATCAGGGCTTTGGAAGTGACGGTGGCGAAGTCATCAGATCACATCTTCATTCCGCCACGGGGAGACTGACCCAGGAGGCAAGTCACCCACTCAAGGTCCCCAGTGGCTAGGGACAGTTGTGCCTGACTTGCTGGGTTCCACAGCACTCGGGGCCGAGGCTGCTCCTGCAGGCCCTGGCCTCATCCACCCACCTCTTCCCCACCAGAGCCTGTTGTCCCCCTCTGTGGCTTCTGACCTCATGGGACCCTTTGGTGAAAGCGTCAGGCCTTCTGGGGTTTAGCCATGGTGTCCCTGTTGAGCAACGTCTTCCCCTAGAAGAGGCTCAGGCGTGTGAGCACGTAACCATGCCGGGCAGAATTCCCACGGGGGGACTGGTGGGTGGTGAAGCGGGAGAGTCACTCAAACACAAAAACCTACACCCCAACGGCTGCAGAGGGCCCAGCTGGTCGGAACCAGCTGACTGCACGCACCAACTGGAAAGCACCGTGGGCCCCACGACAAATCGGGTCTCTCCGGTGTCTTGTTTGACAGGCTGCTCTGCCTCTCTGTCTGCATGGCTACCACAGGAAGCTTTTTCCCCCAGCCCCTGCCCAAGGCAGAACCCGACCCCGCTCCTGTGTGCATTCCCAGCACCAGGCAGCCAGGAGAATAAGGAGAGCAGGGGACAGTAGCAGTAGCCGCCAGGCCGCTGCCCAAGGCCACTGGCCGGGGAACTCTAGGCCCAGCCTTTGGGTTCCCTCTGAGCAGGGAACTCTTCTTTGTTCTGTTTTACAGATTGGGAAGCTGAGGCCCAGAGAGGGTGGATAACTTGCTCAAGGGTCATTAAACAGGGAGCCAGGACTCACTGGGCCTCCACCTCATTCCCTCTGGGACTACCTGGGGGTCCTTGTCCCCGGGCATCTCTGTCCATCAGCCACCTGCAGCTCTAGGAAGACCGCCGTAACTTTTTCTAAAACTCTTTCTGTTTAACTTTCTCCTTTTCTGCTTGACCATGAGCTTCTAAAAGACTCAGACAGAAGGCTTCATGAGGAACAGGCACTGGGATGGCTGCATACACGGAGCCGTGATGTCATTGCAAAGCTCCTGGATTTAGAACAGCACGTTGACATCATGATGCTCGGCCCTGTTATCCCCATCTATCCCAGCCCCGCCGTGGGGAGGGAATGCATGTCCCCTGATGGTCTTATCTCTTCTGCTTTTCTTTGTTCGGTTTTTGTTTTTATTTTTTTATTTTCTTAGTCTCTAGCTGCCCCGTTGGATCCCAGCCACGCGGGCCCCCAGTTCTGCAGGATGAAGGGCTTTCCTAAAGCAGGCCACTTCATTCTGATTGCTTCTAATTACATCCTCACTTGATGAGAATCAAATCAAGACTTCACTGCTGAAGACTTCCATGATCTCATTGCAGTGGCAAAACACCAGGGTGTGACCAGCTGTGACAAGGACAGAGACGGGATCCTCTCGTGGCCCCTCAGTCCAGGAAGGGCAGAGCCCCCAGTGGGCCCCAGAATCATGCCACGAGAATGACCAGGAGCCCCCAGAGGACTTGGTGTGCTTGAGGAGGCCAGTGAGCTCCAGGGCCTGACCTGGGTCATGTCACCCTGTCTGTCACTAAGGGCAGTGAAGGTCTCTCACACAGTGGTCCTCAAAGTCATTCCTGAGATCATTCATTCCATGTGACACTCTGAAATGAGAGGAGTCTGTAATCAACTAATCATGTGATGCATTCCATACTGGAAATGTCACCAGGTGCATTTGCACATAAATTTTTTTTGTGAAAACTGATGAGAAACTACAGTCAGCTGTAAGCCAGTATACCCTGGACTGGCTGCTAAGGCAGAACGGCGAGTTGCTAATGGATAACCATTCTTTCCAACTTTCTTCGTAAGAGAACTTAGGTAATATCCATTGCTAAAATTGTACATTTCCCTGAATCTTTTGTAGCTGAGTACAGTCACATGACTATCATCTGGCCCATAAAATAAAAGCAGGTATCATAAGGGTCATCAGAAGGATTATTTAAAAGGAGATGATTTATTGAGGAGATATATGTTTCTATCCACCATGCTTCCTCATTCCTGCTTCTCAGAAAGTGGATGTGATGGCTGGGGTTCTAGCAATCATCTTGAGCTACAAAGTGACTTTGAAGATGACAGTCATTGGTAAGGATGGTGGAGACAAACAAAAAAAAAAATCCATGTTCCAAATCATACCAGTTGTATGAACCTGTTTTTTATTGCTATAGCAAGGTCCCCAAATGCAGGCTTCCCTCTCATTAAAAAAAAAAAAAAAAAAAAAAAAAAAAAAAACTTTATTTAGCTCCCAGTTTTTGAGGTTGAAAGTCCAAATAGTCTGATGCAGACTCTGGGCATGTCCTCCTTGGTTTTGTCACCTTATGGTGGATGGCAGTGGTGGGAGCACATGTACGAAGGAGAGATGACATCACCAAACAGCAAGTAAGATAGTGAGCCAGGAGTGAGGCTGGCTTTGGTAATAACTTGCTCTTCTGAGGTCCCCAAGAGCCATCTACTCCCTTGAAAGGGCAGCTCGCCAGTGGCCTAAGGACTTCCTTCTAGGCCCTGACCCCTCTCAGCGCTGCATGCTCCCAACACATAAACCCTCAGGGGATGCACTCAGACCATAGCCAATCCACGCACCAGCACAAGTCTGCTCTGTGTGTATGTGTGTGTGTGTGTGTGTGTGTGTGTGTGTGTGTGTGAACTGAAGTTTACTTCCTACGAGTTCTGAAACAACTCCTGACTTCACTGGCCATTGCTACCCTCTTCCATAGAGCTTACTATGAACCACCTTCAGGTCGCACGCTGGAGACTAGGGACCTGGCCCTGCTTTCAGCAGTGACGGCGGCGGCCAGGCCCAGCGGAGGTGGCGTGTCAGGCCCATGGCTGCCGAGCTGGAGACCTGGACTCGGATCCAGTGACCTGGGAATTGGCCCCATTCCTGCCTCTCCCATGCATATTTTCTAGAGCAATTCTGAGATCATTTTAGAGCTGCAGTGTAAACGAGCCGGTGCATGAATTATAGATCACTGAGTGCTTGGGGAAGAAGCTTAGAGTGTCTGATAGACAGAGCCAGCCACTCTGGGTGACCTTGTACTGGAATGTTGGCCACCGGGCATTAGGTGAGGGACTTGAAATCGCCCTGTCACTAAGGCATGGGGGACGTCTTTCCACGAGAAAGGAACGGGGTTGCCAGCAAGAATAATACTTTTGTCTTTGCTTTCAAACTCAAATAAATCAGGAAGGATTTCAAATCTGTCCTGCAAGAATGCCACCATGGATGGTTTGGGGCGGTCCATCAACCTGTCTCGGTCCACTCAGAGCCATCAAACACCTTGAGAAACTTGCAAGTCGCAACAGAGACAAAAATGCAGCCCTTGCATAATGAAGGCTTTCAAGAAAATTAATCCACTTCTGAAAACCCACTGCTACGGACTCCTCCCTTTTCCTGCCTCTGACGACTCTGGGTGTGCCTGAGCTTCTGTGTGACACACACACACTCACACACTCACACACCCTCGCACACACACTCACACACACCCTCACACACGCACACACACTCACACACACTCACACACACACTCACACACACACACAGAGTTCTTCTTGGCGGTGGTGGAGACAGGAAAAGGAGAAGCAGAATCATTAATTACTCCCCCATTGTTAGAAAAATCTTTAAATTATGATATTGTTACCTGAGGGCTTGCCGACAGACTTCTTCAGGTCTCATCCACCTGGCACAGATCCAGGGCTTCTTTTCTCCCTTCTTTCTTTTGAATTCTGGAATGCAGACAGCAGAATTCTCCATCAGTAAATGAATGTGTCTAAACCCCAATTATCACGCTGTGTCACGAGAAGGGGCCCTTCACCGCCAATTCTCTCCACCTCCAGGGACGAGGGACGGGGTCCTTGTGGGATCCTAGGCTGCGTCCGTCAGCTGAGAATTTTCCAGGCATTCTGGGGCTCTTCCCCTGCGAGTGAGTCCCTGGCCACCCTCACTCTTCATGTCCCCGGTTCCGTGAGCTCTCACGATGGCGCTGAGGAACGGGAGGGGGGTTCTGGGACACTTTCTTCTCTGCTCTTGTGTACGTCAAGGTTAACAGCTGTCACCCACCATCCTCAGGTCCCCGAAACTTAACAAAGAGAAACAGAGAGACGCACATCTCACCCTGGTTCATCACAGACCTGTGAGATCAGGGCGAGGAAGCTCTTTTGTCTTGGTTAAACTCCAACCTGTGTACTCACCCAGGTTTATAAATAAAGTTTTATTGGAACCCAGCCACACCATTCATTCCATTCATTCACATAATTGGCTGAGACTGTTTTGGCATGACCATGTCAGTCGGCTCTTCGTCACTTTTAACAGACACCTGAGACAGTCAGCTTATAAAGCAAAAAGGTTCCTTTTGCTTGGCTCATGGTATTGGCATTCCAGTCCGTAATCAGCAGGACCCATTGGTGTTGGACCTCAAGATGGCACCCGATGGCATTGGCGTGGATCGCTCAACTAATGACCAAGAAACAAAGACAGGAAATGGAAGGGGCTCACCATCCACTTTGTGGCACACTAACAGTGACCTACAGCCCTCCTACTAGGTCCTACTTCTTAAAGAACCCACCACCTCCCATTAACACCCCTCTGGGGACAAGGGCTTTAGTAAATGGACCTCTGAGGGACACTTGAGGTAAGCTCCAGATGACTGCAGCAGAGCATGGTGGAGCTGAGTGGGAGTGAGAGGGACTGAAATGTCTACCCCCTTGGCCTTTGCAGAAAACTCTGCTGGATGTTGCCTGGGACAGGCATCCAGGGTCTCTCCCCTCTGCCTTGTGGCTCTGCTCTCCTCTAGTCCGCTGTCAGGTGGTAACAGAGAGCATGGCTCAGGAGCAGAGGTCTTTGTTAGGAGTGGGCATGGATGTAAGGTCCGAGGTCCCCTCATCATCTACTGTCCCAGACTCAGGCACACGGCCACCCTGGTCTCACGGGCATTCTAGAAAAGGAATCGGTGCCTGTGCTCTGGATGAGGAGGGTCCAACTCAGCGAGCACCCAGCCCTCCGTGCTCTGGTCTACTGGACTTCCACAGCTATGTCCAAGAGGCCACAGTGCCCACAGGTCCCATCTCCATGACACCCTGTCCCCCGCCTGGCTCGGGTCCTGGAGCTCTCACTTTATTGGTGGAACTTCTCTCTCACTGTCCTCCTCTCTCTGCCTCCATCTTCCTTTCACTATTGGGGACCCTATGATCACATGCCCCCCCTCCCCGAACAACTCCAGAGGATCCTTGGCTGGGCAGCCAGTTCCTCCAAGATCTGACCACGAGAGTGGACCTCAGCCTTTCACAAGTAGCTCCAGACCGTTCTGTCCCTCGGATGGACTTCCTTCTGGTCTCGCGTCTGCTCATATCCACTTGTGGCTTTGGATTCCCACTGCTCCTTCTGCATGGAAGGACCTCACCCTCCACACCTCGACCCACATCGTCCGTACACTGTAGACACCAGGGAACAAGAACTGGATCACCTCTGTCCGTTCGTTTGTGCCAGAGTGAGCACACATCCTAGTATCTGAGTAAACCACCCACGTTGTTTTACCTGAATGAAGGAATGAACAGCTACCTGCTGGATTCCAGCACACTCCTGCCCCGTGAGCTTGGATCTCTCTTCCCTTTGGAGGAACAGTAGTGTTGTATTGCAACGCCACTACCTATTTTTCATTAGCTCTGTGTGTGTGTGTGTGTGTGTGTGTTGCATTACCTTCATGATGCCACACAACTCTCATAGAGAAGAGCACGCTCACCATCCTAACAGTGTCTGCCGCACAGTGGATGCTCAGTGGACGTAAGACCAATCAGTAAGTGGAGGATGAACGGCACTGTGCTCTGGGGGCTTCTTGGCCATACACAGGCTCTCAGCCACGTAGGGCTTCCTTCAGGTGGGAATGGAGAGTGAGAATATTAATCTTAGGATGAGGAATGTCTTTCTCTCTTAAAAAGGGTTTGAAAGGCTTTAAATTAAGAGCCAAGAAGCTTCGAGGTTAAGCAACAGCTTAAATCCCTGAGCAGTGCAGCTCTTCCTGCCTTTTTATATGAAGTCAGGAATTAAAGGCCTAATGTGGGATGAATAACTTTGGACTTAGTTGTAATAGGAAGAGACTTGGGGTAAAAAAAAAGAAAGAAAGAAAGAACTGGACTCTGAAAAGGGAGATTTCAAATATCACACTGACCCTGGAAGAACGGGCCCCGAATCATTTTTCCCATACATGCAGTGGGTATGGGTTCCTGACATGACTACAAAGGGCCGTGTGGTTTCCAAGCCTCATCGTGTGGCCGATTCAGACACACAACACTAAGAACCAATTCATGAGAAGCACAAGTTTTCCAGTTCTCTTGCCACTCTGGCAACTTAGACGTGAATTACCAACCCGTGGGCACCTCTTGTGGCACTAGGAGTTTGGGTAAGAACATGGATGGGACAGGCTGGGGGGGGGCATAGGGGGCCCCAGGTAGTCCTGTGCCCCTCCCCCACCTTCATTCCCTGCCTCCCTCCTAGATGGACGGTCATGATGTGTGGTTCCCCCCAAACAGACCCCCAAACGGAAGTTGATAAGCTAGTAACTCCCCAAGGCCATGATGCTGGGTGACACTAGGAGGGGAGGGGGAGAGGGAGAGCTCCAGGCAGGGCACTGTCAAGCCAGGTCCGTGGAGGTCAGTGGGAATGGAATGCCACGGGGGACTCTGGGGGACAGAATCAAAGGGACCTCTTCACTACCCCCATCGGGAGGTGAGGAAGCTATGTTTACCCACTATTCTGCCTCCCCTCATTGGCTGAGGGCTGCTGCAGGGCACCTGCCCTCTGAGCTCTCCTCACTCACCCCCAGGACAGAGCAGAGGGAGGTCCAGCAGGCAGCACTAGGTCGTCCACACAGATGGACACCACAGGATGTGAGCAGACCCCCCACAGGGAGACCCACGTGCTCTGTTCTGTACTAAGGACCCCGGGAGGAAGTGAACTGGACTCTGCAAAGTTCCACTTTCACCGCCTGTCTTCTTACGTCACTATGGCAACCACACAGCCTCATGCTTCAGTGTATCAATTCTGTGGTGAAGAACCCGCCATCCTGGATCCCTGAGTGACTGGGTGGAGCCCTTGCCTCCGTCCTCGATTTCCCGCAGTTGACGTGGAGCTGGTGACTTGAGAGCTTAGAAGCCCCTGCTGGGTGAAGCCACTGCAATTTCGGGGCTGATCTATGGTGACAACAAGCATTGAGTGCTGTGCTCAGTACCCTAGGGATTCCAGATTCTGTCTTCAATATACCCGTATCCAGGCTCCGTTACGTCTCTACTCAGCATCGGGCATACCCCGAGAGGCATTCCCATTGGTTGAAGCATTTAATCCCTGCAACTACTTCATCAAGTGGGTCTTATTCCGTCTTTGAAGATGAGGAATCTGAGCCTCAGAAGTGGTCAAGGTACTAGAGCAGGCAGTAAATGGAGCGTCCAGACAGTGGGGTCTGATTAGATCAGAGGACAACCAGAGGCCAGGTTTATCCTGGCCAGGCCGTCAGAGCTGACCCACTTTGAACACAGCATCACTTGATCAAGGGCAAAACCCTCCCGGATTCCTTAGAAGAGGGTTTCCTGCCTGCGGGGTCCAGAGCTCAAGCAGCTGCCACATCAGGTTCAAGGGTAATAGTAAGAAGACGTCACCAGAGAAAACCACGGGCAGGCGGGTCACAGAAGACCCCTCTCCATCTAGTCTCTTCCTCCTCCACTTCCTTCCTCCCATTGTGGAGTACACAGGAAGTTTTTCAGAAAAACTATGGAAGGTACCGATTCTAGAAGGTGAGTAGATAAGGCCTTTCCCCCTGTTTTAGGTAGACCTATTAGATGGAATACCATTTCACTTATCAAAAGACAACGTATTCCACTCCGGGGCTTCTCCAACTTGAGAGTACCCAGGAAGCTCTCAGAATGTATTAGAACAAAGGCAGCCCCAGGAGCATGGACCCAGGATGAGCACTGACCACTGTATTTCAACACATCCAGGATCAAGGTGCTGGTCCTGACAGTGATACGTGGATTTGAGGAGGCGACATACAGTCAATGACCCTTGATGATAAATTTTACTTAATCCCACACACTCACCTTCACCCTGGTCCTTTATTGTTTTTATATCATTTGACCTTTGTCACACAATCGGTCACTTAAGTCTTCTTATTCATTTCCTGTCCACACAACATTTATGGAGGCCTGTTCCAGGTCCTGTGAACTTCCAGGAATTCAAAGATGGTTAAAATGCCATTTCCATCCTCAAGGTCCTCATGGTCAAGAAGAGTCGGGGTGCAAGTGAGTGGCCATTTGGCCACAGTTTGGGGATTATGTCAGACGGAGAACAATTCAGTCTGACTCAGGAAGGTGTGAGGAGGTTGGACAGTTCCCATTTCTGCTCCTTCCTGGTTCCCTCTTCTCTTACTCTCCGACGTCTTCCTTTCATATTTGATTAGAACTGCTCTAATGCACTCCTCAGGGACTCTCCAATCCTGCAGACTCCTAGATCATTCATAAGTGAGCACACCATACGCACCTCTTACTTAGAAAATTAGCTTTTCTTTTCTTTTAAATTTTCATTTGAATTCAAATAGAATGCACACAAAGGGCACTAAATGTTTTCTTAAAGGTCCAGGAAACCCCATGCTCTCTGAGACCACAGGAGGGGGCACAGAGAGGGAACCTCCATGTCTTTCTGTAGTTGTCTGGAGGATCAAGGGAACTGGGGCATTTACAGATCTCTTAAGGCCAAACTTCCTGGGGACAGCCACTTCTTGGGATTGTGAGTTCATAAGACATAACGAAAGAAGACTAGCTGAGTAGAAAAAGGGTTGCATTGAGATGCTCAGTGCATGTTTCTAGTTCTCATTGGCAGTAATTTCCAGGTACTTTGGCTCCAGCTCTAAGTCGCAAGTTTGCAGTCATAGCCTCCGTTTTTCACAAGCCCGCTCAACCAACTGGCCCCCTCTCCAGCTGGAGCGTGAGGACCTGGACAAGGCGTCACATTTGCTGGCATCCAAGAGCACCCAGCGCTCTATCACCTGTCCCCAGCCTCGTTCTCCTCAAGTCTGAGGAGATCTTAAGTCAACCAGACCTTAAGCCCCTCACTACTGAGTAGTCAAGAGTTTTGTAAGAAAAACTCCAGGAGAAGATCAAGATTCTTAGGACTGTGGCTGAATAAGAGGAAAGGGCGGTACGGTTCCTTTTTCATAAGAAAGGACGGAGCTGAGGGCTCTGGAGTAGTTTGGTGGAGACAACACATTTGCCCTCCAGAAACACCTGAGATTTGGAAAGTGGGAAGGGACGCCAGATAAAATGCACATGCCACCTGCTAGGCTTTATTTGCAGTGTCCTCCACGATGTGTCAGGACGCTTGCTGAAGAGGTAGAATTGTCCTTGCAGCCCAGAGTTGATCTCATCTGGCTGCATTCTGTTGGACTGTGGAATTACCTTTGTGACTCTAATTCCCCACCATGTTGTGTCATGGCTGAATGCTTGTTCTTTCAGGGACTGTGGAAGGTCTGTAGAGAATCTTCTGTGCTTCTGTATTAGTGATGATCAGCAAGCTTTTAGTGAATGAAATGAATGGATGGGTGGGTGCGTGGGTGGGGGAATGGATGGGTGGATGGATGGATGGTGGGTGAATGGGTGGAAGATGGGTGAATGGGTGGAAGATGGGTGGGTGGGTAGGTAGGTGGGTTAGATAAATGGAAACATGGGTAGACAGACAAGTAAATGACTGAACAGACAGAAAGATGAAGAGATCAATGGATAGAAATTTAGTAGATGAATAATAAAATAAGCGATTCACTCACGAATGAGTGAACCTCAGCTTTTCAACTCATTACTCCTGAGTCTTCATCTTCTCAGAGGATTTCCTTGGTAAAAAAAAAAAAAATACATATATAATTTAGTGGTGGAAAATAGAGAACTTCAATCATTAAGTATTTACAGATATGGTTTATAGAAACCTCAACCACTTTTAGAAGATAGAGGAATGGTTTCGGGTACTGTCTCCATTTGAGCTATAAGCCCACAGATATTTTGTTACCAAAAATTTTTTTAAATATTTTTTTTAGTTGTAGATGGACTCAATACCTTTATTTTATTTGTTTTTATGTGGTGCTGGGATTGAATCCAGTGCCTCACACATACTAGGCAAGAGCTCTATCACCGAGCCACAATCCCAGCCCCATTGTTACCAAAATTTATAGATGTTTGTAAAATATTGGAGTTTATAAATGCATGGAGAGGATTTTAAAACTATGTGCGTTCTCTCTCTCTCTCTCTCTCTCTCTCTCTCTCTCTCTCGTATCAGGAGTTGAACTCAGGGGCACTTGACCACTGAGCCACATTACCCAGCCCTATTTTGTATTTTATTTAGAGAAGGGTCTCAATGAGTTGCTTAGCACCTCACAATTGCTGAGGCTGGTTTTGAACCTCCCAAGCCGCTGGGATTACTGGTATGCGCCACCACATCCTGCCTCAATCTCTCTCTTTCCAAATCATTTTTTGTCATTTCCACTAGAGTCAACTGTTAAAAATTCACCTCTGACCAAGTTCTCCCCCAGCCCCCTATTATCTACTCATCAGTGATTCTCTGTCACCCCTAGGACCAGGTCAATAATTGCATAAGCATCATGGCTCTCCCTGACCTGGCCCTTGCCAATCCCCAGGAACCAGCTGCCCTGGATCACTGTCATTCTAATCAAGAGAGACTGACCAGGAGCAAAGACCATGCAACCTGGTCCCTCCCAAGACCCGCCACCCACAGTCCAACTCTGTATTGTATGTAAGAGTCCCTGCCTCCACATATCCATAGGAGGTTTCTTACTGCTCACTGCTGGCCTGGAATGCTTTTTTTTTTTTTTTTCACATTTTAGGAGAAGCCCTGTCTTGTTTGGGAGTCTTTTTCAGTCCCACATCACCATTCATCCATCCCAAAGGATTATTACATAGTAATGTCAGATGTAAGGTTAATGCATCCCCATGAGATTTTCTTAGCCCTCAGCAAATAATGACAAGATCTGGTGTTTAGTGAGCACATAGTATGTGCCAGGACCTTGTATAGGATAAAAGTATATCAACTAATGCTATATTCTCAGCTGCTCCACGTGTGCATACTATTATTCCCATTTTATGGATGAGAAGAATGAGGGTCAGAGAGGATATGTGACAACAGAGAGCAGGAATGTGCTCTCTCCGGTTGATGTGCTTGGTACATCTTAGGAGTTTGTTACATGTGCATTAGGCGAATGTCAAATAATTTGCTCTCCTTCATTGGATCCTGAGCAGACCGAGGAGTAGAGGCAGGCCATCTTTTCGTGTCATTTTCTGTGCGATATGAAACTGGTCTCTATGGATTCTCATTTATTAAATTTCTCCTTTTTTTTTTTTTTCACTTAGCAGTTCAGTCCCTCGGGACTTTTACAATATTTTAAAGCTGAAAATAGAACATTACTTGTGCGTCAGGTAATCCAGGGGTTTCTTTAAGATTGTTTTTAATAATCAGTCTGTGACATCTGCCCTTGAAAGGTCTTCACTGGATGAATCCTTTGCAAAAGGGAAGCTGAGACAGTGACTTAAGGGTGCGGAATGATTGAGCTGTCACTCCTGGGCCCATTCGCATGCTGGTGGGCGGCTTCACGCACTTCGGAGATGGGGACTGCACCTGTGTCTGAGCCCTGCCTGCTGCCCCAGTCTCCTGCAGAGCACCCAGGGCCAGGCAACTGCTTCCATTTCATCTGCAAAATGGGTATAACAAGAGCACTACCTGAGGCTCGGGGGGGGGGGGGGAAACCGATGGTGCAAGACTTATATTGAGCTGTGCATATCGTGGTCTGCACAGGGTAGGCAGTCTCCTGGGAACGTCTGTGAGAATAGGAGTTCTGGACAAAGCTGGGTTCAAGGTTGGAGACTTAATCCAATATAGAGTATGACCTTGGACTCGACCCCTTTAAGTCTCAGTGTCCTTACTGGTAAAATGTGGCTAATAATAGGATTTGCTTCACATTGAAAAATAACAATGAGCCTGCCCAGTTAAATTTAAATTTCAGATAAATAGATAACTTTTTATAAAAGCACATCTCATTATTGAATTTGGGACATTCCATATTTTTAAACAATCATTTATCTGAAATTTGAATTTAACCACTGTCCTGTATTTTCTGGGAATTAGATAAAAGAATACGTGCAACACCCTTGCATGTGCGATATGTGCTCAGTAAGTTCACTGTTATTTTATAGCGTGTGCTTGATCAACAGTAGCTCCCCATCTCTCTTCCCTTTTAAAATAATCTGCATGGCTTTCATCACGCCTCTCTGCCATCCCCCAGCCCGTTTCTTGCCTTTTAATATACATTGAGATGTCAGAAGGGGTCTTGGATGTGAAAAGGGAGCAGCAGCTGCCGTGCAAAGAAAGTTGCTGTCAGTTCGAATGAATGCTGAGCTAATAGGCCTATTAATAATGAGCTTTATTATAGAAGGCCACTTACGTTAATAATTCTCGGTATTTGGTATTTGATGCTGTGACATTTATACTGAGTTGAATGGTGGTTGTGTGTGTGTGTGTGTGTGTGTGGTGTGTGCACGCACATGCCTGGTGCGTGTGCATGCTTAAAACCATTAGCTCACTTTTACTCTGAATACAGCTGCAACATTGGAGATCAGAAAGTGGCTTATTGAAGCACAACCGCACACACACACACACACACACACACACTCACACACACACATCTCCTCTCATCTCTCCCTCCTGGGTGTCTCTCAGCTTGGGAGCTCCAGAGACTCTGCAGAGCAGAGGGACACGTGGGGGGCCGGGGAGGGGCTGAGGGCCAGCTCTTACCTTTTCACCCTGGGATTGTCAATCCAGTCCCCACCCCTGCCCGGGCAGCCCTGAGAAGCTTTGGTAGGTTTAATCTGATTTGCATACTGTGAATTCTCCCAACAGTAGCTGGAATTGTGACAGGGCCTAATTAGCATTTCCACCCCCTCTCTTTGCCTCTTTTATATTTGAGGACAAGTGCCTGAGCAGTAGGGGAAGTTTAACTAAACCCAGATTAAGAAGTCGCGCTCTGGCTCTGGAAGTTAGAGAAATCAACATTCCCAGCGGGGGCTGCTTGACAGGGACGGAGTTTGGGCAGAGGGAGTATTTATTTATATGGCAGGAACTCAAGGCAAGCTGCAGAGCAAGGATTGTATTGACGTGTCCCTTTCCAAGGAGGCCAGAACACAGCCACGTTCCCGGTGTCCAGTCCCTGGGTCTAGCAAGGCGATGTCCTTCCCCAAGTCCAGCACAATGAAATCTTCCCATAGGAATAAGACACCCCATCCGAACACCGCAGTGAGAACCCCAGGGCTGAGTCTGTGAGGCAGGTGTCACAGCAGAGACCCCCCCCCCCATCACAAGTGTTCCAATGGGGGTGGGGTGGGGAAGTGCGGGGCGTGGGGGGTTGATGAGAAGTGCCCTCCATATCCTGTGACTCAGGGACACTCCCCAGACATCCCCAGAGGCATCCATCTCCCTGGAGCTTGTTAGAAATGCAGAATCTTAGGCTGAATTAGAAGCTGCATTTTTACCAAATCCAAAGATGATTCATCTTTTCATTAAAATTTGAGAATCTCTGCTCTGGAGCTTTCTTGGGCAGACAACTGGATTCTCCTTGAATATGACCTTGGATTGTACAACTCACCTTCTCATGAAGCTACCTGTGCACTGGCTACGCACAAGTCAGTAGGGCCAGCGAAGCTCACCCACCGGTCCCAAGGTCGCACAGAGCATTGCTTTCCAGTGGGGACCCTCAACCCCAAGCCACCTCTGCTCCAGAGGGTGGAGCCTGCACACCCTTCCCTGGCTCCTCAGCATAGAACAATCAGCAGGTTAATTTCAAGGCCAAGGGTGCATGTACAAAGTACCTGACAATTATTTAAAAAAGAAAAAAAAAGATATTCAAACCAAACTGCTCATAAAAGATCAAGCTAGATGAATTTTCTTAATAAGTGGTTAAAACATCTTAAGAGTTTCCGGCGCTATTTTGCCGCTCAAGGGTTTTCAATAAGATACTCTGATGATGGAAGAACCACTTTTATCAAATATTAAGCTACTGTAAATTTACTGTAATTGAATAATTTGCCTCTTAGCTTTGGTTCACTAAGACTGTAGCGAGGTTCTCATCCCTAAGTGATTGCCCCACAGTCTATTTCAATATATGTCATGTCAAGCAAGGCTCATCTACGGCTCCATTTGAGATTTAGTCATTTCAAAGCCAAGGGACCCTGTAAATGGTCTGGATGATTGACCATAAAGTATGTACATATTTAGTTATATTAAATTGTGATTAGGGCTTCCACTTCCATATTTAAACTCTGAGTAGTTTGCTGAGCCTTCATGACTTTTATGGAAGTGCTAATGTGAATTCCACGGGCTTTTTATAGGAATCGAAGCAGAGGCGGACCTCTTGGCCCAGGTTGCATAAATATTAAGGAGCTGAAGTAGCAAAAGAGAAGAGAGAGAGAGAGAGAGAGAGAGAGAGAGAGAGAGAGAGAGAGAGAGAGAGAGAGAGAGAGAGAAGAAGGAGGAGGAGGAGGAAAGAAAAAAATTCCAAACAGTACTTGGAAGCAGATCCAATCAATATTCCCATCTATCAATTATGCCTCAAGAGACAGTAAAGAAGGAAGGATCTTGAGCTTTCAAAGAGAACATCCCAATTTGTCCCCATCTCTAATCATGTATCGACTTATTGGTGTTGGCAAATGACTTTCTAACCCTCAGTTGACTCATCTGTAAAATGAGCAGCATGCTGTATTGAAGGGAAAAGTGAGCTCTCTGTGGGGGCCAAGCCAGTGTTTGTCAGGGCATTGGCTTCGGGCACCCTGCACTGGGTGCCTTCCTGAGGCTAGACTCCTGGTTGTCAACTGGTCCCTCATCCTTGTCAGATTTGGGTTTTTCTGAAGTAATTCTCTTCAAATCCATGAAAAATGAAGACCTTATAATCACCACCCAAATCCTCAGCAAAAGAACAGCAGGGGTTAGGACAGTAGCCCTGGGACAAATCCTAT
Source organism: Urocitellus parryii (assembly GCF_045843805.1). NCBI lineage: Eukaryota > Metazoa > Chordata > Mammalia > Rodentia > Sciuridae > Urocitellus > Urocitellus parryii. The sequence continues at coordinate 8,117,540 of NC_135536.1, forward strand.
CACCCGTGTGCCCAGGATGGACGGCCCCCACTCACCTGTCCAAAACCAGGTCAAAATCGCCTCAGGTTGAAAATGTTTGACCCCCTACCCTGACAGAAGAGGAACACAAGTTGTGCCCCCAAGGGACACAGGAAGTAGAAGTTTCCAAGATTCCTGCCTCTTAAGGTTGGCTTTGGAATGTCCCCCAAAGTCTCCTGTGGACAGCATGGCCCCAGGGCAGGTTCAGAGGTGGGGCTAATAGTGGGATTATGAGGACTTTGACTCAATGGTGGGTCTGTCCATTGGCTGGGTTAATCCCTGGGTCACTGAATGGACTTCTGGGAGATGGGCACTCCTGGGAGGAATGGGTCATTAGGGAGTGCCTTGGAAGGGTTTGTCTCCTCCCCAGAGCCCCCCTCTCTATTTCCAGCTCTCTGGCATGAGCTGAGTAGCTCCCTTCTCCCACACACTTCCGCCATGTCTGTGCCCTGGAGTAGCCACCCATGGACTGAAACCATGAGCCTAAATCCATCTTTCCTCTTCTAAGTTGTTCTTGTCAGATATTTTGGTCACAGTGATAAAAAGTTCACTAACACATTATCCCTTAGTGACCAAACCCTCTAATGTCAGGGCCTGTGAGGATGATAGCACATTCCCTCCTTTAATTGAGCTGTGTTATGTAAGGTTAAAAAGAGATTTCCCCTGATTTCTACCTGCTGGCTTCTGAGCAGAGAAGCCAGGTAGTCTGCACCCATACCCCTGACCACAGGCTGTGAGATAATAAATGCGTACTATTGCCAGGCTCGGTGATGCACAACTGAAATTCCAGTGACTCCAAGGTTGGGGCAGGAGGATTGCATGTTTGAGCCCAGCCTCAGCAACTTAGTAAAACCATATCTCAAAAAAAAAAAATATGAAGGACTCAAAAAATATTTTGTAAAAAATGCTAGGGATTTAACTCAGTGGTAAAGCACCTCTGTACCAGTAATCCATGCATGTAGACGTACCTAATACATACATGAATGTGTGTCATTTTAAGCCACTAACTTTATGCCAGTTTGTTACACAACAATTGCAAAAGGGGAACTCTAAGGTTCCTGAACCCTCCGGAGTCCTAGTTTTCCTAAAAAACCTATGGCCTCTACTTTGGGAGAGAAGAAGTGGGTAGGACACCAATCCTGTTGGAAAGCCAGGGCTTCACCAGCTGGCAGAGATCAGGAACCATTTGTCATTTTCTGGTTGGTGTGGGCTGGAAAGAGTTCACAGCAGCTGGTCGTGAACCTGTCCTCCTTCTCCAACATACAGTTCAGAACTCTGGAGCTTATATCAATATTTTTAATCCATCAGCTTCTGGTGAAATCATCTGGCTCCAGGGACAGTGAGTGCCTGGGTGCCCGGCAAATGCAGTATTTGTAGTTTGTTATAAAATTGCTTCCTCCCCATCCTGTATTCCCTTTCATCCAAAGAGCTCCTAGTGTTTTATTCATAAATGTAATTATCTTCATTTTACAGATGAGGAAACTGGGTCATAGAGATGCGGATATTGTGCATTAATGAGGGCCACAGAAGCACAATCTGCCTCAGACTGCGAATGCCTCCCACTCCCTTTTCGGTGTCCCTGTGAGCAGGTCTCAGGGACCCACGGGCAGGCAGAAGTGGACACTCATGCCTCACGTACACACAGTCACATCGACGTGGCTCCGTTTTGCAGACCTCAGTCTTAAACTCCAGCTTCCCCAGACGCTGCTGCCCTCCCCCTGCTGCAGCCAGGGGCTGTCACAGTGATTTAACTCCAAGTGAAATTCCCATGTGCTTTATGTCTACGGGGGCACAAGTGCAAACTGGGGCGTGCCTGGGGTGCACGCTGGAGATTGGGTCCTAGATCATTCCACTTCAGAGACAAAAGGTTAAAAACAGCACTACCCCTCTACCAGCATCGACCCTGAGAGCAACCATGATTTCTTGTGTCCCTGCCGCCCGGGACTGAGCTGGTCTCCCTCAACGGGGCTGGGGATATGAGAAAAGACAACCAGGTCTGGGAGCCTTTGCTGTGGTTGGGCCGACTCCATCACGCCTGGGTCGCTGGAGATCTGAAACGCCCCTGCGGTTCTTCCCAACCCCATTCAGAGCAGAAGTGCCCTTGGAGGGCTGGTGCAGATGGGATCCTCCCCCAGAACACGAGGCCCACTCTCTGAACTTGAAAGGACTCCACTCTTAACTCTGCTGACTTTGGTGAAAGATCCAAGTCCTTCCTTGAATTGTTCACTTAAGCCAGTGGCCATCAGAGGATTCTTCTAGGAGCTAGTTGAGGTCCCAACAGCCCCTCTGAAGCTAAACTGAACAAAGGCCCATGGACTGTGGCCTGGAGGGGTACATGACAAATTGAAGGTGCTCCCTCAACAGTGGCTTCTCTGAATCTCAAAAGCCTGCTCCAGAGCTCTTGGAAGGCAGCCCACAGGCCCGCCCGCCTCTGCCACTGCCCAGGCCCTGCTAGCTCCTGCCTGTTTCCGCAGACTGGAAGCTCCCCTTCTGTGGCCACTCACTCTCCCACCAAAGCGTGAATAACAGGTACCTGTCCCCCTCTGCTCACAGCTCTCTACCCCCCCCCACTAAGAAACAGAGGACAGAGCTAGAGCTCTTGATATGCAGACAAGACCCCCGAGGGGCCTCTGGCTCTCTCTGGGGTCCCAGCACCACCCAGGATCAGCCCTTTCCCCACCACAACTGCAGGCCACGACTCCCCTGTCACCTGCCGAGTGTCTCTCCTTTTTGCACCTCTGCCTTCCCTCTGACTCTTGATCTCTACCTGGAGGTCTGTTTTTCCCCCCTGGGCCCCCACTCCCAGGTCCACCTCGGCTCCCGGTCTCCTGGTAACAGTCAGGTTAGCCTTCAAGAATGAGCTCAGTGGCCTTGGCTCCAGGACAGTTCCTCTCCCCGTGTCGACCTTCATGGGCACTCTGGTCCTGATGGACAGTCTCCCTCAGTGGATGGAGATGTGGGGAACAGGACTCAGTCGTGGTCACGGGAGTATGTCCAGGGCCTGGCATTGGGCTTTATGTGTGGTAGGCACTCAATAAAGTGTACTGAAAGAATGAATGGACTCCCGAGTGACCGCCCCGTGGATGAGGGGCACCTGTCTGAAGCGACTATTTCTATACCTCTGCTGGAAAGGCGAATGACAGGTCACCTGGAATGGGGGGCCCACTCTGCTCTCTGGCGTCACGTAGCATTTCCTTTCACCTCGTCCTTGTTGTAATGACACAGAACTGGACAAATAGGGAAAAGCACCCATGGCACAATTTCCGCTGATGAATATTTCAGCAAGTGCCTCTTGGCTAGAAGTCGAGATGAAAGCCTGGCTCCGGGCAAATTAAGAGGGGAAGAAAGACTCGTAAGTACGCGAGGCTTTGGAGCAATGCCCCCGTGCTCAGTGCTAGACAGGAATCCTGCCATTGAAAACCAAGGCATCACAGCGCCAAGTACTCTCCAGGCCTCCTCCTGGACTTGAGAAGTGGGAGTGGGCATCCAGAGGAGCCAGGCTGCTCTCAGGCCTGGGGCAGCGCTGCTCCCCAGACACTCAGCATCAGCGAGATATGGCGCCGGTCCAAGGCTGTCCATCCGCCTATAAATCTGCAGCCCCCTAGCGTGTGGCTTCCTGGGTAATTGGCAGGTCTGGGTGATCTACAGCCGGGTCCAGCTGCAGCAGAACTTCCACGTTCTCTCTCTCTCTCTCTCTCTCTCTCTCTCTCTCTCTCTCTCTCTCTCTCTCTCTCTCACCCTTTCCCTTCCTCCTCTGTCCCCTTCCTTCCTTTCTTCCTCACCCACCCTTTCCTCCCTCCCTCCCTGCCTTCCTTCTTTCCTCCTTCCCTCCATCCCTCCCCCTGCCCTCCTGGGCTTTCTCCCTCTCTTTCAGGGCTGCGGGGAATCAAGCCAGCCCGGGACAGCTGGGCTCACTCCACTTTCCCACATCCCTGCCCTGCGAGCCCGTGGGAAGGAGTCTCGGGGCCCTGAGTCTGGGTGGGCTTTGCCCAGCTGGGTGTATGTAACATGATGACTTGGGGATTCCAAGACCAGGAACAAGATTATATGGACATTCCGGACAGAATCCAGAAAATACTAGATGTGACTGTTCTCAGATTCCTCCAAGCTGGATGGACAAAGGAAAGCAGCAGAGAGGAAAAGAGGGGGGACCAACTGCACAGGAAAGGGCCTGAGGAGCAGAGCCTGGGCAGGTCTGGGCCGGCAAGGGGGCTGGGAAAGGGGAGCTCTGGGCCTGGCCCTGGGCCTGACTTACGTGAGCCACTTTCTTACCCTGCTCTGGGCCTCAGTTTCCTCAATGGGGAAAAATAGCAATTGTTCAGTATGTTGTCAAGTGGCTTGAAGTTCTTATCAGTGACAAATCCGTCCACTGGTCAGGGGAAGACCCCGCGTGGCTCGGAAATCGTAGCCCAAAGGATTACCATCTCTCCTTATGCAGAGCATCAGTTGCAGATGAGATCCGTGTCAGTGATACTCCAGATGCACAATCTCTTTGGAGCCCTCGGAAGAGTTTGTTTGGACTAAGGAAATGACTTGTGGTGAAACTGGGGGCACCGAGGCACCATGGTTGGTGGAGGAGGCTTGTATCCAGGTAACACACACCCGAGTTGGGGTACAATCTTCTGTGAGCAGCCTTGGAGGCAGGAGCTCACTTGGAGAGTGTATCTGGGTGATTCGGGGACCTACAGAAGGAAGGGGCAGGGAAGAGGGAAAGACTGGACCACAGTGAATTTATAACCAGGACTCAGCTGACCCTGGGGAAGTTCCCAGACCAGAGTGATGGCTACTGGCGGGGCCACGTGAATCCCCTGCATCAATCAGTCTCTGAGTAGGGCTGCTTTAAGAAGGAGGCCACTCCCCAGCCACTGTCAGCTGACGGCCTTTGCAGCCCCTGGAGCTGTAAGTCCCTCAGTTCTTAAAGAACTCTCTGAGTGGTGCCTTGGAGAGTCACAACAGCCAAGTGTCTCTGTAGTTATTGGTTTATAAAAGCAAGTGGTTCAAGCACATGACAGGGGAGAGGTTAAAATACAGGGGGATGGCAGAGGAGATATTCCACATCCACCTCCGTAACTTTAGACTGGATGCCTTTCAACAAGACTTGAGTGTGGTCAACACACCACAGTTAGCAGCTTCCTAGGTGATTCCAGGGTGGACTGTGGCCAGAGTGGCCAGAACTGGTGGTAGCATAGAAGAGGCCTTCAGTCCCAGCCACAGCTCTACCACTTGAGAATTGAAAGAGACTTGGAATCAGGGCATGTGTGTGAGTCTCACTGACTTCATCTGGTGAAAAGGAATTCACGTTGTTGTGAAGAGTAAATGACATGATTTGCCTTAAAGAATTTCATGGAGTTCTACACAGATATTAGATTCTTCCCCGGAGATCGGCGATTCCCAGGCAGTCTGTGAAAGAGTCTCCCAGTCGAAGGAAAAATGGGATGCTTTACTAGAAAGCTTTATCTAAAGACTAAATCAATTTTAAGGACTTTCACTGACATATACTAATTGCTCACTTAATAGAAAGCACAGCTATCATTCAAACAGAAAATATTTTCAATGGGGAAATCTTCAAGGACGTTTCTGGCTCAATCTCTCCTTAAGTCTCAGGGATTGCCTTCAAGTTACACAGAAGAGCCTTGGTAGGGTCCCTTCCCTCTGCCTCAGTGTGTGCTGCTGTTGTTCTAAATTCCTCTCCCAAACTCGTGCTGACATTTAATGGCCACTGTAAGGGTACCAAGGGGTGAGTGTTAAGGGGTGCCGGGATCATGAGGGCTCCGGACTTGCAATGGACACCGTGGTCTGGGAAGTGCGTGAGCAAATGGGCTCCTAATGGACAAATTCAGCCAGACCTCCGTGTCTCGCCGACTTGGGTTGTCCTTGCAGCAAGGACATTTGATCCTAGATGTCCTGGTCTCTGGAACCACGAACCCAATAAACATCTTGTTTCTAATTTGGCCAGTCTGGGGGGTTGTCGCAGCAGCAGAACACGAAAGGCAACAGAGGCAGTAGTGACAGTCCTGGCCGACGGTGGTGACGGTGACGGCTGCTGCTCTGGCAACAGGTGGCGGTTTTCACGTTTCCCTCTGGGAGTGTGCACCTCTCTCCAAAGGCTGCTGGGAACTTCTCCACTACCCTCCTCCCAGGTCTCCACACTCCACCCATTCCTGTCCTCCTCCTTCACTCCCTCCCTCCCTTCTTCCAATCACTCTTCCACTAAAGGGAAGGAGGGAAAAGGAAAAGAGGGGAAGGTGCCTGCCATCTGTGGATTCTAGAAACCCAAATAGCACGCAGGATGAAAGTCCTACCTCCAGGACAAGCCAACATGTGATCTAATCAGTTCAACTAACAGGTGCGATTCATTTGCGAGATTCAAGCGCTAGGCTGGTAGGAAGCCCCAGAAAATGGCCCTTGTCTTCAAGCTGCTCACAACTGAAGCAGGACACCGGGCTGTGGGGTGGCCCAGTCCCCTGAGGGCACAGGATGTCCCAGAAGCGTGGGGCACACTTCCTACTCTTCTGATCTCTGAAGGCGCCAAGAGCCAGGCCTCTCTTCCACCCCGGTTTTCATCTCTCTGCGTTCAGTTACAGTCCACCATAGATTGGGCTGGGAAAGGAGATCACTAAATAAACAAGCTCCTAAAGCAAAATAAGCTGGGCATTTGCCGTGATGAGCTCAGTCCTGGGGCACGAGTCAGCTCAGTTCCGAGGGTGTGTTCCCATGTGCTGGCCGTGCCAGCCCTGGGAGATGTGGCCGGGACTGCATCCAGAGGCGTGAGGGATGAGGACAGGGTGGGATTTAGAGAAAACCCAGTTCAAGCTGGTCTGCATGTTTGAGAACATGAGGGTAAAAGTCTGAAAAGGTGGATAAGTTGCCCGAAGTCACACAGAATGGGAAACTTCTCCCAATCTCTAATGATTTCACTCTGTGGAGTTCCTCAAATTTGGGGTTTCAATGTTTATCTGCGTGTATGTCTACACACATATGTACATTCGATGTACATATTTACATATGATATATATATATATATATATATATATATATATCATGTATATATAGATGTATGATTCCTTGAGATTATAAAATTCAACAAGTTGATTATGTCTTGAAGAGTACCCTCTCCTACCTCTTTTTGTAGGCTATTCTCTGTCTAGAAACTTCTCACCACTCTGCTCTTTTGATGTCAGATACAGCTCAGTGCCTTCATGAAGAATTCCCTGCACCCTGGTGGGGTTTTCCTGCATGCTGCTCCCGGCTCCACTGCTCCATAAGGACCAGGCTGCTTACCATCTATTTCCAGCCTATGGGATACAGGGGGGCTGGGAACATATTTCATCAAATGTGTCCCCTAGTAAGGGTGGGAACATGATACAGGTTAGTAAGTGCCTGCAGAAAAATGAATGGAAAAATAAATTTGTAGATGAATTAAAGAATCACCAAGAGTGAATGAAGCCCCATGTTAGAAGATGCTTCATCATTGAAAAAGTCGGAAATTCCAGTGACATGATTGGAATTCAGAATCAGCTTCTCTGCGGCTGAGATACTCTGGCCAAGCTAAACCTTTCACGAAAAGCTTTGAATTCACAGCAGATGCAGACCGTTGAATTACACAATGATAACTCACCTTTGGAAGAAATTTAACTTTCACATGAGCTAATAAAGCTGATTGCCTTTCGATGGACTTTTAATGGAGGAGCCTAAAGAGGTAACTCATTTCTGACTCTTTTTAACGAAAGTCAAACATTAAAATATAATTTCCACTGAGATGTTGCTAAGGCCAAATTAAATGGAAGTGGGTATGCTTCAGTTTTAATTTGGGGAAGGCCATCTGGTGGAAGTAGTTACACATCCGAGAGTGAACCGGCAAACCCCAGCGCCACACAACACAGCAGCTGTGGATGTAGTTTCTTCAAAAACTTTCCTTAAAACTAACTTTCCATCCAGCTTCTGGCTGAAAGGCTCAGTCTCTCTCTGTCTCCGGATGAGCCACACTGTGGTTTTCTAAGGAGCACCTCGTGCCCTCCTCTTTCCCAAGCTAGGAAGAAAGCAATTCCTTGGACCCAAAGCATCACCTTTATTTTTGAAGAGCGTCATTGGAAAGAAAGCTATGGCCCAGGGAAAGTCTGCAAATCTTTGAAAGTGAGGTGGGTCTGCAGGGAACGTGAACTTGAATGCTGGCTCATCCTGATGTAGACTTGAATGTTAGCCTGAGACATCTCTAAGAGCATTTAGAGTTTGCTAGGAGCCTTGCTTCCCCAAGGTGAAATTTAAGTCAGGAAGGGCTCAGCCTCCTATTGATGCCCCTCAGGCCTCAGAGACCTGGCCCATCCCTTCTGACATCCACACTTCACAGCCAGGGTCTCCTGATCTAGGTGGTCCATTCCCATGTGAGGATGTGTGGCCCAGGGAAGCCAGGGGAAGCCTGACCCGTCGCCCCTGGACCCTGCTCAGAGCCTGGGAGAGTTGGCATCATGGAAGGATGGGTGGGTGGTGGCAGGAGGGGTAGACAGGCAGACCCATTCGTCTTTGGAGAGGATCGGCCTTTCGGTTGGGCAGCATGTAGGTTTAAAGTCCTAGGTGCTTTGCACCTGAGATGGGTGATCCTCAGGCTTCTGATGGAGAAGTGGGAGAACAAATCCTTGAGAGCAGTTGATCAGAAGAGGGATGAGCACTGTGGGAAGTGCTCCCCGAATTGAGGCCCGACGTGTGCTGAGGGAGACAGAGGGTGAGAAGGGAGGAGGGGAGGGGAGACAGAGATTCAGAGAGGGTGGGAGACCTAGTCAGCTCCCTACTTAGTAATGTTTCCAGTTTTCCCTGTCAGACCTTGACCCCAGTTTATCCAACCAGAGCCTCAACCCAGCAGTGGAGGGCTTTGGGTGACCCGCTCTGTGCCTCTGAGCGATGTCATTAAAAATGGCGAAGATGATGCCTATCTCTAGGGAATGATGAGGAGTCCTTAGATTCTACAAAATTCTGTATATTAAGTGAAATGTTCTAGGATTCTGAAGTATTGAGTTGGTATTGATCTGCCTAGTCCAAGAAAAAATCTGATTTCCCCACAGATTTGAGTTCTGGGTAGAATTTCTTACTTTTCCTTTGGTAACGTTGAGATTTTTAATAAGATAAGCTTTTATGAGTTAACAGGAAAACCAACGAAGGAGCTTGGTAAACAGCAAACACTGAGTGCCAAGGGTACACCAGGATCACCCCCACCACACAGTCCCAGGGAAGAAAGAGCCATGGGTGCGAATCTAGGCTGTGCAGCTGGGCCGGGTTCACAGGAACTGGCCAGACAGCAGGAGAAAAAGGTCTTTCTCCGTGGATAAAGAAATAAATAGGAAGTTTTGGTTCCCAAATAAGGAGTAACCTGTGGGAGGGTTAGCAGGGCCTGAGAAGGAAAAAGTGACTGTCCATGAGGTTGGCATCAGACAACCTACAGGATGAGCAGTCCTGGGAGCCAAAGGCACCAAAGAAGTGACATCCATATGAGGCTCCACCCCACATTGGCCACTGTTTCTGCCTCTCCAGGTGCAAGGACAAAAAGTATTCTGATGTGCACATGAGGGAGGGAGGGAAGGCTAAAGGCCGGGCTGGTTTGTGTGGTCCTCAGCTGTGAGCATTGGGTCGTGGTCCAGAACACCCCCAGCCCCACTGTAACCCCCGTCCTTCCAAGGTCACCTTCCCCCTGATCCCTGGACAACACCATCCAGTGAGCATGTGGCTTGGCCTGCAGAAAGCCTGTATTTGTGTCGTGGTAGGGATAACCAGGGATGTAGACTTGGCAAGTCGCACATTGTCTCCCAATCACCTGAAACACAGGGCTCTCTTGATTCCTATCATTGGGTGATTATTTCTCAGCTAAAAGGAAAATTTCTTGTCTCGTGTAAACAAGGAGGAAAGAGTGGGAACATCAGAGCCATGATCTCAGAGTCGGCTGGGAGCGCCCACTGCCCACCTCAGGCCACTCCCGTTCCAGCTTCAATTCTGTCCCACTGGCCTCCCCTGAAGCCTGGCCTGGGCACGCTGGCTGCTCCAGGCTCACTGGCATGAGCCCCCAGGGCAGAGCTCCTGTTGGCCTGGCTGAGGTCAACCCTCTCCACTGGCACCCAGGGATGGCGTGGTCTGAGCATACCCTTGCAGCAGATCCCAGTGCATTTCCCTCCTGGCCTGAGGTCTGCACTAAGACAACCTCTCAGTAATAGGAGGAGGTATCCGACTCTCTCTTGTAGGACAAGATTCCCTTGCCATCGAAGGAACATTTCTGGGCTGTGATGATCAGGCTATATCCAGCAAAATCTCTTAGGAAAGTTTTTCTTTTTATTTCAAAATAAATGAACAGATGCCGGGGTCCGGCTGCAGCAAAATAACCGGGGGGTGACGAATAACTTCTGTAGATTGATGCAGCAGGAATAGGAGCCGTTTATTGTAGGACAACAGAGCTATTTATACATTTTGCACAGCTTATCTTAATTAGCATAAACTAGCTACATCAGTCAACCAATAAGGAATCTCCACACTTAATGGCCCACTTTTGTTACTTTTCAAACCACTCCCTCTGACATTTTGCCAGGCACCATCCAGACTTGTTTACGAACTCTAACATTTCTCTGGCAAAATACCAGGTGTTATTTTTGACTTATTTACAGACCTTAACAAACAGAGGCATTATACAGAGATAGAATATTTTTCTTTTGCTGCATTTTCACCCTATTGTGAAAGGATGTGATTTCTGGAACCGCAGCAGTCATCTTGGGATTCTGAGTGATCCCGTCTGCACTGTGCATCTAATGGAGAAAAAGGATGGACATAGCTGGGTCCTCAGTGAGCTTAAGCAGCTTCATTGGCCCTGGAAGCCCATGTCCAGATTTCTGGTTGATGGGTAAATTCTAGTTGCAAGAGAAACAATAAATCCCTGTGGTATCACTTCCTATTTGCTTGGTCTCATTTCTCCTTGACCCACTTCCTTCCTGGACATTGGAGTCATACTGCAGGGATCAGGGGTATGAGGAGCTTAAGCTGCAGTGTGGAACCCACAGGGCTCCCCCCAGATCCACCACAAAAGGTGGTAGGGACAGAGCTGGGGGTCTGCTGGGGGCAGAGTCCTGTAAGAACCGCAGGGGAAACCACAGAGGCTGGCCGTGGGCTCGGCAGGGGACCTGGTCTGTGGGCAGTTCCAGAGAGGGGGAGCCCTGTGTTTTCTGAACACCTGAAACTACTATCTGACTGTCCTCCAATCCCAACAGAACGGACCCAGCTGACATTTCGGTTCAGCCCTTGGAGGTTCTTGGGAGTCTCACTTAGGGTGACCATCCCTGTCAGATTTTACTCATCCAAAAACCAAAATAGGAAAATCAAGCTAGACCACAGCTGGTGACGTGGGCATTAAGGTGACATGCAGTGACACAAGCAGGGACAGGAGCTGAGGGCTCCCTGCACCTGGCTTTCATTGCCTTTGAATGGAAAACATTCAAAATCAGTTCAACTCCTACATACTGTAACTTCCTGACCTTTAAAATAAGGAAAACTGTACCTGCTTTAGAGACAGAGAATAAAATTAGTCATGCACAAAAAAATATTTATAAAACTAACTAATGCGTGTTCCTAACATTGACAAACAACAAGAAGGAGAGGAGACCTTTCCTCACGTGTCTGGGCTTTGGGGTTCAGCGTCTCATCTGTCAGGAGGGGCTCTTTAAGACCACTGAAGAACCGACTTGCTTCCTGGAGAAATCTCCTGATGTGTGCTGTGTTCGCCTACAAGTCTGCTTCCTGTGATGCTTGTGGAATCGCAAAAAGAAAACTGCAAAATTGCCGTCTAAATACAAGAGGGTATTAACATTTCAGAATAGAACAAAAATGTCGAATGGCTCACCATACCGTAGGAAATAAGAGGGAAAGGGACCAGCAGAGGGGTGCTCACAGGCACACGTGGAAAAGTCTAAAACCCAGGACCGACCAAGGACATGGCTCAGAGGCAGGGCATACGCCTGGTATGCGGAGCCATGGCTTCAATCCCCAGCACCAGGAAAACAAAACCAAAGCAAAGCTGCAGGATCCAAAGGGTAGAAAAGCAAATTTAGCAAATGTTTCTCTTTTTCTCTTCTAATTTTAAACTTCACTTTTGTGTTATTTTTATTAAAAAGAAGTTTTCCCCCTTCTTTCCTGGCACCCAAGCATCATCGGAGGAGGATTGAGGCAGAGTCTGTGGTGTGCAGGGAGGGAGGGGCATGGGAAGGTAGGCAAGCCAGGAAACAGTGACTAAATGACAGAACCCAGGGGATGGGGGCAATTCAGTAGATGCCCCCGCCAGGCACTGGGGCCTCCCTGCAATTACTGCTATTGTTTGCTATTGCTCTGGGTTTAGCTCAAAGGTGGCAGAGGTATAGATCATGGTGAAATATCCCACCCACTGAAAACAACCTGTTTTTATAAATGGAGGGGGAGAAATTCAATGAATTGCTGGTTTATTTTGCTTTGTTTTTATTGTTTCTTACTTTGACCTGCTGCTTTGTTTTTGGAAAAAAAAATGTGAATCAAGGCAGAAATTAGAAGTCTGTGTTTTCCTCTAGTAGAGGTATATGTGCACTTTCTCATGCTGAGACTAGGTCCCTAGGGCGGAAAAACGGAAGCACAGTCCACGACCTGATCCTCATTCTCAGGCAGAAATGGGAACAAAGGTCACCCTTAGAAGAAAAGAGAATTAGCAAAATCTTTGCTAAATGTTCTTTATTAGAGGTGGACCCATTTCCACTATTAGATGATGTGGTTATTCCCCATACTATATTTAATTACCAGGTATGTACAGATAAACTGACATTTTTATTCCTCTTTCAAATATTGAAGATTAATTGAGGGGAAAAAAAGCATTCTAAAATGTAGATAATTAAACAAATATGCTATGCAACAAGGCCATGTGCTATGTTATTTTATGTGTAAATTATATGTAGACCCAAAGGGGATGCGGGCTTATTATACGGCTTGTTCCTCCATTAGCATTTCAATAGAGAGACTTTTCCTTCTGGTTTTGAGCAATGTGGTGAAACTAGGCAGCCCCTGCCAGGGGTGCCCGCAGAAAAGGACTTTTAAAAAGTGTATCTGTTCCCTGGAAAACAATAATAATAAAACGGCGTCCATGTTTATTGTATCTGTCTAGCTTTCTGCAGGCTAGAGAAAGCGAACCCTTGTTTGGATCTGAGGACCGACTTCACACAGTATCGCAGGATCAGAGCGGAGTCATTATCGTGTGCGGCATGCCCTGCACATCTGGTGTGACGCTCTTGTTCACTGGATGGTGACTCTGGCCCAAGGAAGCACAGCTGGCTTCTGCTCATGTGACAAGACATTGTCTCTGTCCTTTTCAATGCTTTTGCCTGGTATCTGTGGGGCTGGATTTAGAAGAAGCACGGGGAATGTAAATTAGCTGTGAGTTCCTCCATGGGGCCAGACTCCAAGGTGAAATACAGAAGGGCTCTTACTGTCCCAAAGTGAGGTCGTCACTTCAGTCCCAGGCCAACCATTACTGGTCATCCAAGGGGCAGCCCCATCCACAGCTGCCCGGGGCAGCTCTAGTTCTGCACATTCCATCATCGAAACTGCATCTTTCTGAGCCAGAGCTTCTCTTTTTCTGCTTTGATTTGCTGATACTGTTAAGGCGGATCACCCTTAAAAGTTCTCATTGCTTAATAGGAATTTGGTGGGGAAACTACAATGTCTTAGCCACGTACTGTGGCCAAGGATTTCCCAATAGGACGAACTGTCCAAAGTTAGAATTACTGAGTGAAAAGGCTCAGATTGAATGAAGACCCCGGTCCTCTCCTCCGGGCAGCAGGGTTGGTGGGTTCTCTGCTGCTCTCCCCAGTGCTGCCCTGCCTGTGTCTGAGGAGGGTGAAATTAGGTGGAAGGAGGGAAATTTCCCAAGTTCTTTTAGCTCTTACAATGGTCACACAGAACGTTTCGAATCGACCTAGAGATCAATTTGAATTCAAGTCATGTTAGTTGATATTCACCACCAATAACAGTAAGATTTAAAGGGGCTCTTCTTTCTCATGTGTTTTTCTGAAGAGGCTCAGGATGAACCAAGAAGAAGAGTCAAGAGGCTCTCGGTGAAGTCAGAAGCGCTTTGCCAGGAGGAACAGGAGGAGGACTTGCTGGTCCCCTGAGGCAGCTGTGATTAAAAGCCAGGCAGGGAGCTGGAGTGGGGCTGAGGTTGACCAGAAGACCATGGGGAGCTCCAAGGCCAGGTGGGATCCCGACTGGATTGCTGGGCGGTTGTGTGGAGGGGGCGGGGGCTCGGGCTCAGGTCCTGAGTCTTGAGGGTGCTCAATTCCAAGCCTAGCCTGATGGGATGTGAGCTGGGGGTAGACCTTGTGGCTCTAAAGACAGACAATTTTAGCCAGTGCTGCAGGTGGGGAAAAATCATCTAAGCTTCAAATTAGGAGACCTGAATTGTCTACCTTGGGTCCCTCGACTCAGCTGGGCTAGAATGTCCCTAAAGAGATGTAAATGGCAAAAAAAAAAAGTGTTTTTTGGAAGGAAATAGCAAGTCAAGGCAATTGCAAAGGAATTGGGTTTCCAACATCTTGGGGCAGCGACAAGCAGTCTCATAAAAGAGCAGGCTCTACTGCATTTCCTACTGTTATTCAGACGGGGGATCTGCTTGGAAATTTCTCGGCAAATTCTCAGAACCCTAATGCACAGCTTGAACCCCAAAGCAGCAGATGTTTTGAAATAGTGTAAATGCACAAAGAATGGCTTTCAAGAATCCAATCAAATGTTGGGGGAGAGGTTAAGAATAACGTAACTAAAAAAGCAAACTTCCTCCATTGTTCAGGGCTAGACATTGGTTCTACGCCATCATTGACACACCTGTGTACCGAAGGACCCATTTTTATTACTAAATTATAGCAGGCCCTTTCCCTAATTTTTCCCATAATTTAACATTCAATTTATTTTACTGCTCTTATCTCAGATAATTCATGGATAGAGTCTTGAAAATTTGATATGATTCATTTCATTACCAAGTAACATAAGGCCTTCTGCCTAATTTTCCCACATTTTTACATTCGATTTATTTTACAATCCACATCACACGAACTGGTGGAGAGAGCCTTGAAAACTCAATTGGATTTGAAAGGTAGTGAACATGAAAATAGAAATGAATAGCCACGGAGTTACACATTCACTCGACAAACATTTATAAAATCCTTCCCTTATTCTCTACAGCATGGTGGCATAGTGATTAGAAGAGAATTCGACACAGGCCAAGAAAAGAGCCCGTACTCAGATGGGAATCCTGAGGCCTACATGAAAGGGGAATACAGCTGCAGGTCTTCCTGGAAGCCTTGGATATGTTAGGCACTGCAATGCTTATCTTCTTCATGGCAACTCTAAGCTTACTTGGGTTTGCAAAATCACACTCAGTGACAAAATCAAAGTATAAAACACGTCAGGGGGAGGTAATAGCCACAGTCTTTAAGTTAGACCACCCTAGTTTTCATTTTTAAAAATTAAAGAATTACAGATTTATATTATACAATGTCATGTTTTGATAGATGTGCACATTGGGAAAGAGTACAAATCAAGATAATTAACATACATATTACTTCACGTACTTGTTTTTTTGTGGCCATAACACTCTCTTAACCATTTTCAAATACACAAGGTATCATTATTAACTGCGATCATCATGCTGGACAACAAATTGCCAGAAATGATCTCTCTGAAACCTGGTACCCTTTCACTTAACTGAAACACACTGCTTTCTAAGGAACTTCTGACCCTCTTAGAAATCAGTCGGTGTTGACAAGAAGGGCGACGGGCTAGGGAAGAGAATGTTGCTAGTTAGGCCGGCTGAGAAGCCAGGTGGAGGAGGGGGTATTGTGTCTGCTTTAGACTTTGGAAGATTGTGTGTTCCTTGCACACACACACGGCAGAGTCATTCATTACAAAAACTGGGTCTTCCATGGAAATGATCATTCCCAGGCTTCAGAATGCGGCACCAGGTTTACCTGGGGCTTCTTCTGATATCTTCTGACTAGAGGCCCTTCAACTTCTTAGAGAGATAGGAAGTGCATTAGGAAAGAGCTACATGGGGAAGGGTGGGTGGAAGAAACCAGATGGCTACCAGGGAGGAGTGGTTCCGTGTCCCTCATCTGGTGAGCCTGGCCATATTTGGATAGGAAGCCCACTCTGAGAAGTCACGTGGTCCACGGTAGTCCTAGTTGTAGTCCACAGTCAAATACAGGCCACGGGGGTGAAAGCCGTGGCTTTTAGAGCTGTGAGATTTCTAAAAAGTGTGGTTATTCGTGCATGAGAGTAAGACTCAGTCGTGGGGTTCATTTTGGCATCGTCGTACATGCATGGGATAAAATTTCCTCCATTTCAGTCCCAATACTTTTTCTTCCCCTCCCCTCCTTGCTTTGCCTGTGTCCCTTCCTCTGCTTTCTGGTCTTCTTTATATTTATCTATTTATTGTTTTTTGGTGCTTTGTAGGTATGCACAAAGCTGGAATCCACTGTGGTATATTTATATACGAACACAGCATAATTTGGTTGTGAGATGTTTAAATACTTGCTGTCTATCATCTATCTATCATCTGTCTATCTGTCTTCCCATCTGCCATCTGTCTAGTTGCTGTGGTGCTGAGGACTGAACCCAGGCCTCCTGCGTGTTAACCTTAGCTCTACTTCTGAGCTAATCCCTGGCCCTTGAACACCCCTGTGACCTTGAATGGGTCCATGAATTTGTCCCAAGTCCCTCCTGACACAAAGCTTCCGCCATGGTACCCACCCAGCCTGGAGGATTTGTACATCCTAACATCTAACATGGAGAGTTCTAGGATTTTAATATTTCATGACCTAAAAAAAAAAAAAGAATAAAAGAAATAAATAAGCTATCTCCATTAGTTTCTTACTTGGGTCTCTGTGGATGAGTCCCATTGCTCAGATCTGCCTAGGAAATAAGACTTTAATATCCTGAACACTGCACACTGGGCCATTATGAATATAACACCTAGATTAAAACATCATTGCCATTTTCTTGCTTTGCAATGTAAGCTTTGTCCTTGTGTCCTTCCAGGAAAGGACATGGAGAATGTGAGGAACAATCCTCATGGCACTTCTGTGCCATCGGCCTCAATGATGACCAACATGTCAACGAGCTCCTCTTTCCTGTCTTCTTACAGCTGTGTCCCTAACTTTGGATCCCTGGGGAGTGTGAGTCCCCTCAGGAGGAAAACGTTCCCCAAGATCGACCACGGAATGACTTACTGTAGCACACCTTGGTTTGTGCACTTCATGTGAAGGGGGAGAAGACGCCACAGGGCCGTGGATCTCCGTAGGAAAATGCATGTGTTTGTGTCTGTGTTTCCTCTAAGAAGGGTACAAAGGCATCACTCAATTTTCCCACTAAATAAAGCTTCTCTAAGAAAAATACCAGCTGAACAACTGCTGGAGGATCCCTGTGCTTCTTCTCTGAATGTCCACACAGTCCAAAGAGAGGACCAGAGTCCCCCAAGCAGGACCACAGTCCTTGCCTCCAATTGTATCATGGAGGCTGCTCTGCCAAGGACCAGATGCTGATGACCCACCTGGGTGGACACTCTTCATGTCGTGGGCCAAGGAGAAGGATCTGCAAGGTCAGGCCTGAGCCAGGACAGGGCGTACGTCTGCAGTTGGCCTTTCCCTCCCTCCCTCCCTCCTTCCTTCCTTTCTGAATGATAGATCTCCTTTGGTCTTTACATTTATGGCTGCTTTTTCTCTTGTCCAGCAAAATTTGAGGATTGCCTGGGGCTCTCTGGGATGGGAAGATGTGATGTTGACTTTAATGAACAGATGGTACCCGGAGGAAAAAATCTCTTAAGGTTTAAGCATCAGCATTTGATTGAGAGCGTGCCAGTGGGCTGTCCAGGAACCTGGGCAGGGGAATGTGTCTTGACCTGACGGGGCGTGGGAGTGGCTTCTGGGTCTCCCAAAGTGGGGTCAGAATTGAGGGACTAGAGATCATTGGAATAAAACCAGCAGTTACTTCTTTCTCAGAAAGGAGGTGCAGTGCTCAGCAACAGAGACAGACCCACCTTGGAAGAATATAAATAAAAGCTCATAATGCTTCAGGCATTCTTTACAGGGAGATAGGAAATGGAAGTCCCTTTGCAAGTGACATTTATATATATGTGTGTGTGTGTGTGTGTGTGTGTGTGTGTGTGTGTGCATGCACGTGGCTTTTATCATTATGATTGTAATCACCATCAGTCACTTCCTGGCTGTTGGACTACAGAGGAGAGTGGCATAGCCTCTCTGAGCCCCAGTTTCCTTCTCTATAAGACTGTGGCAGTGGCCTCACTTGCAGAGAGGTCATATGGAGGAGGCAGAGGGCTATACCTGGAGTCCCTCACTGGCCCGCTAGCCAGGGTGTCCACGACTCTCTGAGCGTGCCAACAGCAGTGATCTGGCTCTCTCCCCCAGTGCAAGCCATGCACAGAAGGCATACCAAGGACGCAGTGCGTGTGCTGAGTGCCACGGGTATGGCATTCCCCTTCAAGTTAAGTCCAGAAACTGACATTAGCTGATATGACCTGGCAAGAGTCTTCACCTAGGCTGCGGGTCCCCACTCCTGGTAGATGAGTCTCAGAGTCTTCCTGCGGAGACCTTGAAAAGGCAGTTCGTCTTCAGACAAAATGCTTCTAAACCCAGCATGATCTCCGGGTTTTCTTGGATACTTGTGAGTTCAAGATGGTTCCTCAGCTGTGCTTTTGCTCTGTCTCAGTGCACTCAGGCTGCCACAACAAAGTCTCCTGGCCCAGGTGCCCACTGTCAATAAACATTCATTGCTCACGGCTCTGGACTTGGGAAGGTCCAAGATGGAGGTGTCAGCTCTTCTGAGCCTGATGAAGTCCGTGTCTTCACATGCGGTGCCTCCCTCTGCCATAACCGGGTGGGAGGTGAGCATGTGTCCTGGGGACTCTTTACCTGGCACTCTGTCCATTCATGAGGACTCCAGCCTGGGGACCTGAGTGCATGCCCATGGCTCTACCTCCCCATACTGTCTCCTCAGGGGTTAATGTCTTCTATGCCTCGGGGGGACCTAGGCTTTCAGACCTTAGTGTCTTTTTCCTCCTTAGTGCATAGAGAACATGCTCTTGAATCATGTGGCTTCAAGAAAATTAAATGTATCAGTTTCAGCACAAGCTTCAAGAGACCCACCCTGCTTGCCCTCCACATGGTGTGCGAATAAGGAGCCTCCTTAAAGCCAAAGTCACCCAGCCCCCCCCCCCCCCCCCCCCGTGGAGTCTGGGCCTGGCCGTGACCTTGCAGGCTTCCTGATTCCATCGTTGGCCTCCTTGGGGACGTGTTGCTGTGGGCTGGACACCCTGCCACAGAGCGTTCTCCCTTGAAGCCCCAGACATTTTATGAAAACAAGAAGAACAACTATCAAGAAGGAGCTCAGCCTGTGTTCTGCCTTTTGAAGGAGACCCCTGGAGATGACCTCGTGTTCACCCGTGTTTCAGGAAGAGGCTCAGGAATGGAACAAGGTCTCCCTGGAAGAAGGCGGGGGATCCCTGCCGGTCCTCCTTACTGGGTTGTGTTGCCGTAATTCATCCACAGCTCTTACAGAAAACTCTAGGCCAGGCAATTTTATAAAGAACAGGTATTTATTTCTCACAGCTGTAGAGCATGGGAGGTCTAAGATTGAAGGGGTACACATCTGGTGGAAGCTTTTTTTGGGGGGCCCAGGGATTGAATTAAAAGGCACCTTAACCACTGAGCCATATCCCCAGCCCTTTTTATTTTTCATCTTTAGACAGGGTCTTGCTGAGTGCTCAGGGTCTTACTAAGTTGCTGAGGCTGGTTTGAACTTGTGACCCTCCTGCCCCAGCCACCCGAGCTGCTGGTATTACAGGCACGTGCCACCGCACCCAGATCTCATTCTATCATCCCATGGTGGAAGGTGGAAGGGCAAGAGAGGACATGTGGGAGGAGAGGCAAGGGGTCCAACGCGCCCTTTTATCAGGAAACCACTCCTGAAATAATGGTTCAGTTCATTTCTTAGGGCAAAGTCCCCATAACTCAATCAACTCTTAAAGGTCTTGCTTCTTGACATCATTCCTCCAGAGATTAAATTTCTAACACTTAAAATTTAGGAAACACACAACCTAGCCATGGCTGTAGCAGATGGCCTCTTTTAAAAACCTGTATTTTTAAATTGTCTACCTTTGCCATGTCCTGGTAGGCCTGATGACCCCAGGAATACTGCCCATTTATGTCTCTGTGATACTTTTTCTGTTTTTTTTTTTTTTTTTGTTATTTTCCTGGGCTTGGGGTTGAGAAAACCAAGTAGGCAGGAACACCGTGTTGTCAAAAACATCCACGTGAAGCTGGACTTCTTTTTCAGACACCTACTAGTTGTGAGCTGGGCAAACAACTCCAACTCTCTGACCTTGGTCATCCTCATTTTGAGTTGAGAAATTCATCAAATCCAGTTTTACTATTATTGGAAACCTTTGCCACGTTGTGGATGAAGCTCTTGCCCAGTGGTCAAAATGGCACTGTTGCTGGTCACAGAATGTTTCCTCCCTTCCAATTTTGGGGCTCCTGCCCTGGCTGTGCATCCTCCTCTTCTGACTTCTGAACCCTGGATGGTGGGTTGCTTCTTCAACCCTCCCAGCCATGCAGAGACGTTGGCTTTGCCATCCTTGCTCTGCAGGTGAGAGGACCAGAACTCAGTGGGTTAAGTCATTTGATAGGATGGTGAGCACCAGCTCACCGTGGTTCTTACAGACAAACCATGAATTGATTCACGCACGGGGTTGGACTTCCTCTCGGGGCATAAGACAAGATTGCTGAACGCAGAGTCACGGATCATTGAGGTGTGATTCTCCCTACCCAGGAAGGCATCCAGCTCCTTGAGATATTGACTGTCACTGACAGACCATCACATTCCGAGAGAGGACATATTTGCTCTCTTCTCTCCACCTGAGCTGAGCGCTCAGAGACCAGGACTTGCTGCAGGTTTCGGGATTCTGGGCTGCTGTCTTTCTGTGGAGTACCAGTGATAATGTATTTGAAGGATGTGAACTGATCAGGTGAGAATTTATGTAAGCTAAAACCATTAGGTGGCTTAATTAAATCAGGGCATTTAACTCATTAGCCTTCTGCTCCTGGGATTAATAAATTTGAACCCGGTGCTGCTGCTAATCACAAAAGAAGTTGAGTTCAGCATCCTGCTCCCTTCCCTGAGTGGAGCGAGAAGAGACAGCAAGAGGGAGGGATGAGCCACAGGAAGGATGACTGGCACCTCACTGCTGGGCAGAGGATTCTGAGATGTAAGTGGGTGTCAGGGTCATGGGCAAGGGTGATGACTTTGATGACTGATGACTCCTAAATGGCATTTAGTCACCCCCTGAGGATGCCCACTTGGGATTCCCATGTCCAAGTCATTACAGAAACCCTTGTCTGATGGGTGACATCTTGTCATGACACTTGGTAATTCTTGGTGTCTCACAGCTCCGGTGGCTTAGGAAGGACACGTCTCACGGCTGATCCTTCTTGGCTGCTTGAAAAGGAAGTGGGGTACTGCCTTCCAGCCTGTTCTTCTTACCTGCTGGCCTTTGGAAATGAACCATACGCTAGCACCCAATTCCTGTGTCATCAAAGCAATTTACAGACTTGTGCCGTTTCTTCTCCAACATGGCAGCCATGTTTTTAATAGAGAGATCAGGATGTCACCTCTTAGCCGAAATAAAACAGAGATCAAGTTCAACTTCCTTAGTCTGCCCAACCAAGCCTTCCTTTAAGTCTCTTCTCCCACCCCTGCCACCTCCAGTCTTCCCTTCCCCGGAAGGACGTGGTGCTCCTCAACAGATGGAGGGTGGTGTGGTTTCCCAAGCACTCCACCCTCTTGTACCAGTCCATCCTTGGCATTTCCTGTTCCATTCACAATGTCTTTTAGGATGGTGTCGGAGTTCATTTTCACCTGGGAATGCTCCTTGACACCTTCAGCTGGTGGCTAGGTCATCATCTTCCCTTTAAACTCTCCTTGACGTCTTGTGGCTTGGAAAGCGAGGCCTCGTTCATACCATGTGCTTCCCAAAGCCTATCCATGTGTCCTGGGCACTCTCGTCTCTGCATGTGTGTCTTCCTCTCTGGACTCTCCACTACGGAGGAGGTCACCATGGATTTAGAATCAGATGCTGCTTGGGGTGTGTATTTGAGTCACACTGAAAGGTGTCCAGTGGCTTTCACCCCTGGTGACTTGGGCTGGCACCCTGTGACTTCAAACAGGGACTGAGCTGACAGCCAGATCAGTCACAGAGCCCATGGAAGCCACTGCAGAGAAGTTGACCCTCAGGAGAGGATTCCAGAGTGTGGACAAAGGAAGGCTCATGGTGTTTTGCAACATTGTGCTTCAGGAAAAACAGGCCTGTATCGTTCCGCGTTTTCAGCAAAATAGCCATTTCTTTTTCCAGGATGGTGAGCTGTGATAAGCGTTTTCATGACTTCACGTTCTACGTCAGGACACCCATCGTGTCTGGGCCCTTCCTTGCATCCTGTCATTGGCCCTGGGAAGAGATGTCAGCTATTAGGAATAGACCTTGGTGGAGAGGAAGCCCTGGGAGGTGCCTAGGAAGTGGGAAGCCGGGGTTTGCAATGTGTCACTATGGGAAGAAGGTCCAGGCTGCTTAGCTGGTCCTGCTGCAGGATGGGGACCTGGCACGTGGGCCGCTCTCCACATCAGCAGTCTGAGGGTGCATGAGGAGTGATTATGGCTGTCTGAGGTGGCACAGGGAGAAGGAGGCCCTGCTGGGTGCCTGGTAGCCTCTGTGTGCATCCAAGGTGTGCTCTGCATCCTGGCAGACAGCAGCGACTTAACAGAGCTCCTGTGGAGAGTCCCCATCTGCGGTAACCACCAGCCTGGTGTTCTGATATTGTTTCCCCTGTTTTCTGTCTTTAGAGAATGTGGAGAGAATGACAAGGAGCTTTCTCTGGGGATTCTCAAGAACCCAAATCAGGCTGAGTCACAGGGATGGAGGGAAGAACCTTGTTTGGAATGGGTTTTTTGTTGCAACCCAAACCAGACGAAGAGGCAGCCAGCAAATGGAGACCACCGGGCAGCAACACCGAATGCAGGTCACCAACCCGGTGATAAAGCCGATGGAGGTAACTCAGCAAATGCAATCTATTATGCATAGACACAGCTCAGGGTTCTAGCATGTTTTAATAGAGTAACAAGTGAAAGGATGGAACCCATTGGTCACAAGCCAAAGGGTTTACTCAGACCTAGGCTCAAACCTCGGCTCTGGGTCTTGCTGTGAGTGTGACCTTCAATATCATACCTGAGCCAGCTCTGCAGTGTTGGCAGGGTTGCCAGAGATGATGCAGATAGCTTGGTACTTTAAAAAGACCTCTGTCATCTTGTCAGCACTTTATTTTGCAGATGCTGATTTAGCCAATGCACAGAGAAGGAGACAGGCTCTCCTGAGGTCACACAGCACCTCCCATACCTGCCCCTGAGCAGCAGAACTGAGATCTCACCCAGGTCTGTGGTGCTTCTCTACTTCTCCTGGAAATCATGTGCATGTCACACCTGGGCATGTGAACGTGGGGCTCCTGGTCCTATCTCTTCAGAACATTCGTCATGTGTCACAGGCTGTGGGACACTTGCAATGTGTACGTTCTGAATTGAGACGCGCTGCAGTTGGAAGGCTTAACATACCAAAAAGGAAGTAAAACAGCTCATTTATAATTGTATAGTGTTTTCACATGGAAATAATCATATTTGGGATGACTTATATAAAATAGGTCATCAAACTTAATTTCACCTGTTTGAGGTTGCGTCCTTTTAAAGTGCAGCTAACAGAACCTTTAAGATGACACGTGCGTTCCTGTTGATGGTCGGCCATGGCCAGCCTGTCCTCCTTCTGTCCTTGCACTGTGGTCAGGAAGATGCTCCCTCTCCTCGTCTTCTGGCAGAACCTGTGTCCCCCCCCCCCACCTCCAGTGGTGTGAGTGACAAGGTCTCTTGTGACCAGGGCTGTCGCCGACACTGTGCACCATCCCCACTCAGCTCACCCACCAACACGGCCCTGGCCCTGGTGTTTCTCGCTCCCACGGACCTTCGCCTGCTCTGCCAGCACACCAGGGCACCCTGGTGGGGGCGTTGTGGGAGTGGGAAGGCAGCCCAGGCCGAATTGAAGGGGGCAGGCAGACCCCTCTGTCCCTTACCCTTCTGCAGAGGGAAGCACGGGCCTCCCTCCCTCTGTCACCTGCAGGCAGTGAGCACAGGTTCGGAGGCTGCCTTCTCCCTGCCTGGTCCCTGGCCTCCCTGGCACCGCTCTGTGCTTTGTGGCTCGCTCAACCGCTATTCTGACTGACTGGGGCCATGTCGAAGTCACTCGCTGGGTCCTCTGGCCAAACTCCTTCCCCCACCCCCTAAGCTCCAGCTTCTGGGCTCCCAGGGGCAGGAGGGAGGAGCTTGGGCAGGAGACTGTCCCCAGGGAATGGGGACAAGTCTGCAGAACTCATGCTCCAGCATGATCATCCAACAGATGGAGGCCCTGGCGGGTCCAGCAAGGAGGTCACATTCAAGGACCAAGGCCCCTTGAGCGGAATAGGAGGGCGGCTGGAGCTGAGAAGGCCCTGGCTTGCTCTCACCATCGTTATGATGACCGGGATTCCGACTGCCATCTGTGTCATTAGTTTAAAGGTGACAGCCAAGGCCTGGGCCTGAGCGGGAAGGGGAACAATTTAGGGAACCAACAGTAAGAGGTGGAGAAGGAGGAGACGTGGCCAGCTCAGGAGGCCCCGGGAGCCCAGTTATGAGTTACAACTCCTATTCAGGATCAGCGGCATCCCATGGGGCCACACGTGGAGCTCACACAGGCGCCTGAGATGGTCACCCTGGGGCCTGGAAGCCATCGCTCTGGTAGCTGCAGGCGAGGGACAGAATCCTTCTGATTCTGCGTTTGGAGAACAGACCAGCCGTGTGTCCGAGAGTCAGAGAACACACCTAGCAGGCATTTGTGACGTTTTCTGCCTTCCTGTTATCTGAAGAGGGCCCCTGCTGGGCCCAGGGCTGGCGCTGTGATTTCCCACAGTCCCACCAAGCCTAAAGGATTACGCCCATGTTTCCTCTCGCTGATGAGGAGGGCAAAGGTGCTGGGTCCCCCAAGCCCCTCGGGGGACCAGAGCAGACTTGGGATGTGTCCTTCCTGGCCCCAGAGAGACGGGCTAGACCCAGGACCCCCGGGGCCCTGTCTGAGAAGTGGCTTTCCTCGTTTCCCTTTGATCAGGCGGTTCATGGTGTATTTGGAAGGACAAGGAGTGATTTGTCCTCCGCATGTGTTTTCACTTATCCTTCAAGGCAGAGCTAAAGCGTTCAGCGGGGATACGTCCGAGGCTGGTGGGCAGGCGGCTTCAAACGGTCTCAGAGGATGGGTCCATGAGCAGTTCACTCATTTGTGATCTTTGTTTTAAAATAGTTTAGGAAAATGGAACATGATAACATTACATCCACGTAAATAAGGGCAGGAGTAAAATGACAAGATGCCAGGCGTGAGGTTAATTCTGAAAAGGGTTGCCGTAAAATTCCTGCCTAGTTCTCTGCGGGGAAACCTCGGAGCTTCCTAGCAGCCAAAGAAATAAGGGAGAGCGCCTCCCAGGAGGAGCGGGGAGTGGAAGAGCACTTTCTTCTAACACTCAGGACTCAGAGATGCCACACGGGCAGTTCCTGATAAAGAGTGTGCTTTCTAATTAAGTGAACAACCTCCTCAGTGATATCCTAATCCACATCAGACTGTGGGTTCAGAGGGTTTTTTAAAACCACCGAAGTTCACTTTACTCTGATAGCATCCCGTGGTGCCTCTGCTATACACGTGTGTAACGATGTGCAGTTACGTAGCCTGCGATCATGTGTTTAGATGCTCCCGGCCCCTCCTTGTGGGTGATCACCTATCCCTGCCTGCTGCCTTGGGTGTGCAGGCACTCATTCCATCAGAACATCTGTCCCCACCCCATTGGTGCGGTTTGACCACATGAAGGGCTTGGGTCAATACGGTGAGAGGGAGTGATATGCCTCTCCTTCCAACAGAAGACCGGGAGCCACTGACTGGTTCCCTGTTCCCTTTTCTAACTTGATATCAAGAAGGTCAAGTGCCAGAAAAGGACTCTACCTCCAGCCCCAGTATTCTCCGTACAAAGAACCCACAGGAGGGACCACTGCTCTCGACTCACGATGGGTATAATTGCAAGCAAAAGTCAACCTTGGTGGCAGTTCGCTCCCCAGCTTTGGGGCAGTTCTTCACCCAGCATGACCCAGTCAAAGATGTGATGAGGCTGTGTTATCATGACTGACAGGCTTTATCAGTGCCTTGGGGAGACACAGATGGAAAGGAGAGAATCCCGACCCTGTGGGAGTCAGCAATTTAGTAGGATAAGCCGTACGATATGATGGGGGAATGGGCTGAGGGCTAAACCTGCCACTTCAGATTCTCAAAAAGCATCATGGGACTCAAGTTCAGATGCAAGAAAGAATAGACCTAAGTAGAAAATCATTTCCTCAAGGTTTTAGTAGAAGCCGAGAGTGTGTGGGTAAGGCTGGAGAGGGAACGCAGGGCACTCTGCACCGGGAGCCCAGTGAGGAGAGAGAGGAGTCTTTGCAGTGCAGGTGAGACTAGGGTGACAGTGTTGGCTGCTGAGTACTTCTTTCTGCCAGGCTGACTTCTCCTTCAATCCTCCCAATGACCTTGGGAGATGACATGGGGAGATGGCCAATCTCATTTCTCACAGAGATGAGGAAACTGAGACTCGGTCTCAAAGCAAAAGTCAGTAAATGGCAGGACTGAGATTTGGACTTCAGTCTTCTGGGCTCCAAAGTCCAATCTGTGTTGGCCTCTGCTCCTCAGGTGGAGGTGGAGAGTTCCCATGTTTTACGAATGACTGCCTACTCTGTTTGGGGCCCAGCAGGAAGCTACTGAAGGCTTCAGAGTTTGGGGCATGTGTGCCACTGTGGTCCAGGAAGGTGATGGCACTAGCCATACAGAGGGTGGCGGGTGTGGGGACTGGGAGCTGAGAACACTCAGGGCCCAAGAGTTGTACTTACAAGTAAGGCAGCAGTCACTCAGCTGTCACCTGGGGAAGCTGACTACATTAAGTCTCGCCAGTGGCTTCACCAAGGGTCCCTAGGCCACATGCCCCAGGAGAGTGTTTAATTTCTTAAAGTTGTTTTAAGGAACAACAGCATGATAGCCAGGTCACTTGCCATCTTCCCTTTCTATTTCATGGAGTTTCATATAAATCTGTCTGCCACAGGAGTGGCATCCAGGGCTCACAAGTCCCTGCCCATTTCCTGTCGTGAGCCCTTCACCCTGATTAGTCAGGTAGATGGAGCCTCATTAAAAAAAAAACAAAACAAAAAAACTCTGATCACCTATTTGATATAGAAAAATGTTGAAATTAGAATGAGCCATGGGAGACTTGGCATTTAGTGGCTATTTGGGGGCACATTTTAGGTTTTCCCAAGAAAAGACAAAATGAACAGCCCTCGTGTCTCCCAGACATCTGCCCCGGGAAGCTGAGGGCTGACATCACCCTCAAGGGATCAGACAGAGCAGAACATAAGCAAAGAGACAAAAGCAAGAGAAATAAGGAAGGAACTTTCTAGCAATTGTAGGGGCCCTTAATAAAGCTCAGTGGGATCAGAACGAAGAAAGGATTTCACTGGTTGCTGGGACCTTGGTAATGACTCGTGTGGATGATCTATTGTTTCTGCAAAGACATATTCTTTGAGTGGCATTGATGTGGCAGGAAGAATAAATGGTTTCTTCTGCCATTGGGCAGCATTAGATCCACAGCTCTGATGGAAGAAAAGTATGTTTGGGAAATAGGAGGTGCCAAATAAATATTTAATGCTGAATAAATCAGTCAGGTGAGCTCAGGGAGGACCCCAGAAGCCATCTCGTCCCAAGAAGGTGACACCATCTGGCGGATCTGAAGACCTTCTGGAAGGCCAGTCTGGATCTCTGCAGGGGCATCCCGGAGTCCAAGGGCACCCACTCTCAAGGAAGTCAGACCAAGAATGGGCAGCTAGACATTCCTTTGAACTGGCCTCAGCCTCACCTTCAGGCACTTTCTCAGCCGAAGGTCAGTCTTCTGATCTGTGAAACATAAAGTGATTTATCCTGTCAAAGACGTCTTTGAACAGTCCACATTACAGCTCAGGAAGAAGTTAGAAACGGAGAAAATACCACACACATTAAAACACTAACCAACTATGTCCTCTTCCATCTTCTTCAGACTCACAGACATCAAAGAGAGATGCGAGCTGCCAAGGACTGATCTGGGAAGAAGACTGGCGTGCCACTTCAGACGTCTTCTGTGGTCAGGCCAAGGGGTCCATCATGGCAGACATTTGACCCAAGACACATTAATGAGGGGACCCAGAGGGAAAGGGGTGGATAGGCTGCCTCAAAGATTTATGCTTAATGACACTAAAGAAGGGAGATCAGAATGAAGAGTTTTTTCTTTCATTTTTAAAGAAATGCATTTCTTATTTTAATTGACACATGGTAATTGTACCTATTTGGCGGTACAGCGTGATATTTTGATACATGAATGTAATGCGTAATGATCTGATCGGGATAATTGGCATGCCCACCGCCTCACACATTTATCATTCTTGGTGTTGAGAACATTCAAAATCCTCTCTACTAGCTATTTAG
Organism: Urocitellus parryii; assembly: GCF_045843805.1. Taxonomy (NCBI): domain Eukaryota; kingdom Metazoa; phylum Chordata; class Mammalia; order Rodentia; family Sciuridae; genus Urocitellus; species Urocitellus parryii. Next base: position 8,146,263 of record NC_135536.1, read on the forward strand.
AAATATGCAGTTAATTGGAGAATAAGATTATCTTAGGTATTTCAATTTCTGCAATTATTCCTAGCTACTTGTGTGGGACACTTTGAGAAGTGAGTGGACTTTCTATTGGCAAGCAGGGAAGAAATAATGGTATGATTTTGAGTGTGTGTGCTGGGAGATTTAAAGGAAAAATTGATTCTATAATATTCTACGAGGCTCTCTTTTTGCTGAATACGTTGCCTTTGGTGAGTGTGAGTGCCCATATTCCAGCCTTAGATGGTGTCTTGGGAAGAACTCAACACTATAGTCATCGGGGTACTGAAGCTTAGTACATGGCTTGTCATCTCTGTACTCAGAGTGGGGTGGGTTCGTACTCATCAGGAATTATTTAAAGGCACTGGACACATGTCAGTGCTGAGTGCTCAAGAGAGACATATTAAAGAGGAAACATTTTATAATTTAGAGAAACAACTGAGTGGTGCTGAAGCCAAGTGGCACACTTAGTGCATTTTCAAGTCTCCGATGCTGATCAGCGCTAAAGGGATGACAGCAATCAGATACCAGCCCTCAGGAGCCACCCCCAGATGCTGAGGGGCTGGGTCGAGTGAGGATACTTTGTGTGTCTTAAAAGATAAGACACAGTTGGGCTCGGTAGCATATGCCTTTAATCATGGGGAGGAGTGACTGGGGAGGCTGAGGCAGGAGGATCACAAGTTCAAAGCCAGCCTCAGCAACTTAGTGAGACCCTGTCTTAAAATTAAAAAATGACATGTGGATAGGAAAGACGGTGGAATGAGATGGACATCCTTACCCTAAGTACATGTATGAAGACACAAATGGTGTGTCTCTAATTTGTGTATAACCAGAGATATGAAAAATTGTGCTCTATATGTGTACTAATGAATTGTAATGCATTCTGCTGTCATATAGAACACCCTGGGTTCAATCCCAATACCAGGAAAGAGAGAGAGAGAGAGAGAGAGAGAGAGAGAGAGAGAGAGAGAGAGAGAGAGAGAGAAATAGAAGCCCCCCTTTGTGAGTTTCCAATTCTTGCAACATTTCCTGGACAACCCAATGTTTTCAAATTTCAAAACTATTGCAAAATCAGCAAATTCAAGTGAGGGAGGTGGGGCATGGGTTTATAGGATTAGTTTTTTTCTTTACTCAAAATCTTGATATTTTGTTCATTATAAATGTTTCATTCATTTTGACTTTTAAAATATTGCAATAAAATAGCATTTACTTTGGCACGGAGTTTTTGTCACCTTTTAGAGTGTGCTCCTTTGGAAACAGAAGTATCCTAGACCACACCTTGCTGGACATGCCCTTTATGGTGACCACTCGGGGTAGCAAGTTGTGATGTAGTTAAAGTCTCCTGTTTTTTTCTCCTTGAGCTCAAAGTCTTCACCTATAATAAAAAAACAGAAAAGAACAGCGGGCAAGGGAGACTCCTGCCCATCTGATCCCCCAGGCTCTGGCATGAGCTCCATACTCCTCTCTGGTGCAGGGTCTCACCTCCTTGGGGGATGAAGGAATTTCCATTTGGTCTCTTGACAAGATGCGGAAGGTGTGTGCCCAAACCCTCTGGGGGTCTTGCTTGCCTTAGACAACAATCTGGCAATTGCCTGCCCTGGCTTGCCAAGGTATTTTTGTCATCAGTTAATCCAGAAAAAATTATTTTCTATTTACTCACTGCCCAGCTGTGTGCAGTGGGAAAACCGGGGTCTCCAGGAGACCCCATGAACTGGGCTGAAACCTGGAGACTGGACCAGAAGATGTGTGTGGCCTCCGAGGGCGACTCCCGCAATTTTCCTCTTCAACCTCCCTCTGAGTAGCCGAGCATTCAAAGGCAAGCCCAGGCTGGGGGTGCTCTTAGACCAGCACTCTGCAAACTAGGGTCTGCGGAGCAAATCCAGCCCTTCTCCTATTTCTGTTTGCCTGTGGGCTAAGAATGCTTTTTACATTTTTAAATATATTTTTTTAAATCAAAGGAAGAATGATATTTTGTGACACATGGTGAAAATTATATGAAATTCAAATTTCAATGTCCATAAATAAAATTTCATGGGAATGCAGGCATGATCATTCATTTCCATATTGTCTGTGGCTGTTTACACTCCACAGCAGTAGGACTGAGTAATTAGGGGGATGGAGATTGTAAGGTCCACAAAGCTGAAAATATTTACTATCTGCTCCATTGCAAAAATGGGGAAAGAAAGTTTGCTGATCTCTAGCCAAGATCCTCTTGAATCTTATTTCTGATTTAAAAATATATATATATATATATATATATATATATATATATATATTCCAAAGCTATTACTTGTCCGGGACCATGTTGGTGGCCCGTGACTCCTGCATCTACCCAAATGGCCATGCCCTTTGCAAAACAGAACCTTCTGTGTTGGAAAAGCAGAGCTAGGAGCCATTGTGAATACTGCACAACAACAAACGACAACAACAAACATAAAACAAAAACAAAACAAAAAAAAACCCAAATGAGTTTGCATTGTACTTTTAAAGAATGGTAATGAACATGACAAGATTGATTGATTCTTACACTTTCTCCATCTAAGGGGAAGCGAATGTAGCTGGAAGAAATATACATGGAACTCTTACAAATTAAAATGGCAAGAAAATGGCTAAATAGATTTCCCTGGTATATCTGTTGTGTTCATGCACTCGAACAGCAAACTCTCTGGCCCTTTGTTATTTAATTCATAATTCAGCAACCTACATGTATTGGTTGCTTAATATGTGCAAGGCAGGGCCCTATTCCTATGGGTACACAATGTAGAAGACAGCGTCTGTCCTGATATGATGACCAGACTCAATTGCTAGACAACGGGGGGAAGACCAGAAGGTCACAAGGTCCCGGAGAGAGACAACCAATTGGGGAGGAGAGTGATCCACTTTCCACGGCAGGAGCTTCCCCACCTCCTGCCTCTCCCCATCTGGGCCTCAGGTTGAGCACATATAAAGAGCCCTGGTGATGGCCGATGGAACAGAAGGTGTCACCTGTGTCACCACAAGCTGGGTAGAGGGTGACAGTGTGGTCTAGGGGGAGGGAGTCTCCTGAACTGGATGCTTGCTCAGCCTGAGACACACAGGGAACACTTCTGCTATAGTTCAGGGCTTCACCAGGACCAGCAGCTCAGGGGGACAACTGTGTCCCCATGAAGCAAGTGCACCTACAGACAGACCTGGGGACCTGTGGCCTCCCAGAGAAGGGACACCTGCACAGGTGCTCAGAAGGGCTTCCTCCCTGAGACCCATCTAAGTGAGGCAGAGTCTAGGGAGAGCTTTATCTCAGAGGAAGGACCTGAGCAAAGACAGGGAATCAGCCAGAACAAGGAAACCAAAGGGACAGGGACAAGGTACCACGTGGCATGCAGGGAAGTGCTGGGTCATTTCTCCTTCACCTACCGGTGTCACCAGGACTCTGTGGCCCTGGGCTTACATCCTCGTGAGAGAGACACATCCTCAACCAAGAAGTAGCACGGTTTCAGGTAAAGGTAGCTATGGCAAAGAAAGAGAGACCGACAGAGGTGAGGAGTGGTTTGCGTAAGAGGGAAGCTGAGTGTGAGTGGCCTGGATCCCATGGGGTCTCCATCCTGGAGCTGATGACCAGCCCTGTGCTACTTGGCACAGCAGCATCCTGGTTTAGCATGGTGGGAGGCAAGGCTGGAGGAGCTACTTGGGGGACAGTGGAAGGAGTCCAGGGAAGGCTGTTTCAGTGACCTGGATGTCCACTGGATCCCGAAGCAGCAAGGAGGAAGAGGAACCAGCCTTCACCTGCAGAAGCCCAGGAAAAAGTCAATGCCTAGACCCAGCGCGTAGTAGCGTGTGAGAAGAGAGTCTCCACTTGGTCAAGAGCTTGTGCTAGACAGGAAACGCAGCACAGGAGCATGGTAGGGCCACACTTAGATGCCCAAGGAAAAGTGTCACTCCCAGGACATTGTCACTTGGCTCCTGGCAGGATGTACAAGTTGTCCCAGAAGCCTCTGGGGTCTGGCCAGCCTCAGGAAATCACCGTCCATTATCCACTCTGGCTCTCAAAGGCCAGAGGTCTGACAGCCACGGAGCTAAAGAGATGGGGTGCAATGAGCCACCTTCCAAGGGGATGTGAGGCTGCTGGGGGTGTGGCAAAGGAAGGGCAGGTTTGCCACAAACAGAGCCACAGGCAGCCAGGAACCCCTTAGGACTTAGCTCACCTTCCCTTACTAAGCCCTGTACTCAGGAATCTTCAGCCCCCCCACGACTTGCCCACCAAGTCCAGCACCTAGCCCCAGCACCCTCACCCCGAGCTGAGCATCAGGCCCACACAGGGCTGTGGGGCTAAGCCCCGAGGAGGAGAGGCTGGGAACACTGGCAGTCCCAGGCATCCCCAGAGGCAGGTAGAGTTCTTCAGGGCTTCCCAAACTAAGCCAGGTAATCAGGTTCAAATAGCATTTACTGAATACCTGCTAAAGGCTGTGGGCACTGCCCCACATACCAAGAGTGACAGAGATAGTCGTCCATAAATAGATATTAAATTCATTACCTGTCTAATCAACTGGCTTAAAATATTCTTTTACATCTTCTAGCCACTTGACTGCTTTTGGAACGATATAGATTTTCTTTCCTTTTTTCTTTCTTTCTTTTTTTATGAATTAGCAATCCAGGTTGTCATTTCCCTAAGCCCTTCAATGATGTCAGAGTCTTGGATTGTCTACTCTTAACTCTTTCCAAAATCTGTATTTGAAGAAATGATAAAAGGACTATGGAAAGAGAGGCACAGTGGCGCACAGTGGCGCACGCCTGTAATCCCAGGGACTCGGAGGCTGAGGCAGCGGGATGCCAAGTTGAAAGCCAGCCTCAGCAACCTAGCGAGGCCCTAAGCAAGTTAGCAAGACCCTGTCTCAAGATAAAATATAAAAAGGGCTAAGGAAGTGGCTCAGTGGTTAAGCACTCTGGGTTCAATCCTCAGTACCAAAAGGAGGACTATGGGAGGTACATGTTATGTGTTACCTATTCACTCCTGTAAATTGTTACATTGAGTTAATTTTAAGGTGTTTCACTCAGCCACACACACACACACACAAAACTACTCACTTGGACCTCACCTCCCTCTGATCTGTGTTTTGTTCCATTTTTGACTTTTATGGAGAGCCATTATGAAAGTCGTGGGGATTAGCTGTGCATTTATTCTAAAAGCTAATGGTTTGGACTCCATCCATGATACTGACTAGATCTCCCTAGAGGATCTGGTTTGTGTCCTCTTTTCTTAAAAATAAAACAAAATATAAATGAAAGTTCACAACTGACCCAGTATTCCCTTTGCCTTGGCTTCTGGGAAACGCAGGCAAATTGGCACCCAGGTGGAGCAATTTCAATGAGAGCAGTCCTAGTGCTGGCCAATGAGCGTTCCTGCTTGTTTTGAGACTGAATTGCTCTACCTGGCCCTTCTTTGCTTAAATCCATCACACGCAAGTTGATTGAGCCCTTTCTCCATCCCCAGACCAAGTTCAAAGTGGTGAGCAATATTTAAAATGAAAATAAAGGAAATATCTTCTTTGCAGTTTCTACCTATGTGTCAAGCCAATCTCTTGAGCTAGACCGCCTACTCAGGTAAGCAGGGAAGATCTTTCATTTTGTTTCTGTGTAGAACAACATTGGTATGTAGAAGCGGTAGATGAATGTGATCTGCTTCACCTCATGGGCTCTTGAGCTGGCTTGGTGCTGAAGACAGTAGGTACTCCATAAATGTTCCTTCAATCCTTTGTTATGCTAAAGGGGAGGGTGTTGATCTTTATCACCTTCTGCCTGGGTTACAGAGGATGCACAGATCATCTCCAACTCGTGGTCCCCAACTCCATCAGGTTTATCAGAACATAACCCCAGCATAAGCCAATTCATGGAGATTCCATTAGGATTTTTCAGCTTCTTGATGGCCTGAGGGCCACCCATCTGGCCTTCTGTTTGGACTTTCTGCACAGTGGTCAATACATTACATGAGACATTCCAGTTGATTGCAACACGGGCTTGTGTTAGGTGTTTTTACCTAACTGTTGGCTGGAACGAGCCTTCCAAGCACTTTTGGGATAGTCTAGTCTAAGCCATGATGTTCCGAAGGTTAGGTTTATTAAACATGGTTTTTAAATGTTTTTATTAGTGCATTGTAGTTATCCATAATATTGGGGTTCATTTTGATATAATTGTGCATGGATGGGACATAATTTGCCCCAATTGAGTCCCCAGGACTTCCTCTTCTCCACCTCCTCCCTGTTCCCCTTGAATGGATGAACTGGAGGGCACCATGCTCAAAGTGAGTTAAGGCAGGCTCAGAACGTCCAGGGCCCACCCAATGTTCTCCCTCATATGTGGAAGCTAAAGAGGAAAAAAAAAAAAAAGAAGTGGGGGGTGGGGAGTTGTAGGGTGGGGTCCCAGTGAAAATCAAAGGGAGATCAATGGAGCAGAAAGGGCAACTGAGGGGGATTGAGGAGGGACGGGAAAGGGAGGAACCTCAGAATGAAATGGACCAAGTTATGGTATGTGCACATCTGAATAGGCCACAGGGGATTTCACCTGTATGTACGTCCACGGGGCAGCCGTTAAGGGCGTTTTTGACTTAGGATATTTTCAAATCCGTCGGGTTTATCAGAACCTAAGCCCAGCATGAGTCAAGGAGCATCTGCACCATGACCTGGAAGTTCCTTTGGTTTATTTCATTCTTTGGTTCAAAAGGCACAAGACAAATGACTTCTCTGACGTCCCAGCAGTCCTCGCTGTCTACCTGGCTTCCCCCGGGGGGTTCCCACTGCCGCCCAGGCTTACCTCTTGCTGTGCTGCCTCCATGGTGCCCAGGGGGCAGGACTGCAGCTAACTTCCCGGCGGAGGCAGTTCCAGCACAGGGAATTCAGAGGGCTGGCTCTGGGAACGCCAGCCGGCTTCCTGGTAAATCCCTCAGTGCGGTTTAGAAGTCTCTGGGATGACGTGGGCCCCCTGGAATTCTGTTGCTCTGTATTCATTTAGTAGCCCCTCGGTCTGCCCCAGCGTCAGGGCTGAGCTGGAGAAGAAACAGGAGAGTGAGGGGTTCCCCCCAAGACCGAACCCCTCCTGGGAAAGGGGCTGGGTATGTGCTAATATCTAGACAACTCTGGGAGGCCCCAAAGTTCCTGGGAGATCTAGGCCGTTTCCACAAGCAAGGAGCTTAGAGAGATGAGTGATCTGCCTAAGATTTCACACTTGCTTTTGGAAAGGCTAGGGTTAAAAACCTCACATCTGTTGGATTCTACATCATCAGACAAGCATCTGGCCACATGTGAAATAGACAGGCTTTCTCCTGTGCCTCCCCTCCAGCCCCTTGCCCCCCACCCCAGGACCCCACTGCTTCACCTGACACCTTTCACCCTGGTGGAAGGCAGGTGGGAAAGCTGTGGATGCATCTACCTATGGGCCATCCCCTTGCACCCTGTCCCAGGCCACCATTCCACCCAGACCTCTGGACTGATACAAGAACAGTGGGTGTTTATCAGCTACCTTGTTCAACATTCACTCAGTAGCCAGGGCAGCAAGGGACACGGTTAAATAAAACATCACATTTGTCCAGAACAGTTTTATAATCTGTTAGCTTGAACTGAATGAAGTTGCCAATGTTTGATCATTTCTGACAATCCTGTAGGTTTCCATCTAATAGTGAAATGAGAGCAAGAGAGTAATCGTTTAGTGGGAGCAGATACCAAATTACAGAACCTGTGTGAGCTGCTTTCAACTCCTTAAGTAATTTGTGTTCTACAATAACAACTTGAGTGTCCCTGCCAAATACTGGAGAGTCGAAGAAGTCACTTTGTTTCCTAAGGATACACTGTTTGGAAGCATCAGAGATGTGTCTTTCATCTCCATGCCCTTTACCTAGACACCTGGACCTGCTTCCTAGCTGTAGCAGGACTGGGACGCTGCTGTGGAAATTGTGGGGATTTGGACTGGTGGTGGCACTGTGTTGGCCACCCTGGGGGACAGTGTTTTCTGACATCATAATGGATAATGATCATCAAATGTGATAGTAAAACTATTTTAAAGCCAGCGAGGCTTGGGCACTGACCAGGCAGGACTGACACTTGACCCAAGGGCATGGGTGCTAGCTGCCCACCTTGAGGAAGGCCACAGAGCATACAGACAGCACAGTGAAAGCAGAACCCCAGCTTGGTCCCATCTCCTCCAGATTGCATACGAAATATCTTTGTTAGGAACTGAAAATTTCTGTTCCTCCACAATGCTTGCATTGAAGCTTCAACCCCCAAAGAAGCTATATTTGGAAATGGGACCTCTAAGGAAGTAATTGAGGTTAAATGTAAGGTAAGGTCCTTGTCCAATAATATTAGTGTCTTTATAAGAGACCCCAGAAGGTTCCCTCTCTCCCTAAAGGTATATACCATGGAAAGGCCATGTCTGCACGCCAGGAAAGAAGCCTCCATCAAACATCAAATCAGACAGAACCTTGACCTTGAACTTAGCCTCCAGAACTGTCAGAAAATAAATGTATCTGTTTCAGCCACCTAGTCTGTAGTACTTTGTTATAGCAGCACAAGCAAACCCATACAGGCTTAAATACATTCAGTGCATGTATTTCTTCACCTGCCCACCTGCCCACCTTATGGAGGGCTCAGAAAGGGTTGGGGGTGGAGTGCCACTGGCTTTGGTCCATCCTGGAAGTGACATATGGGCAGCAGACGGTGATGCCGCACAACCGTGACTGACAGCAGCCTGACACCTCCTGCTCCAAAAAGGGCATGATCCAGAGTACACTTTGTTTTTCTCTCACAGAAATTAGCTGCAGCTTCTAGTATAAATAACAAATAATAATTGGAGTACTGTCCCCACCAGAGCTCAATTAGGACCTGGAGGTACTGGGACTCAACCTGAGTTCAATGTCACTGTCTCTTGCAGCTGCAGTAGCTCCCCTGCTTTCATTGCAAGGTTAGATGTTCTTCTCACAGTTGTTCTGTTTCATCGTGTGCATGTACATGTTGCATGATGCCCATGTGAGCAGCTTAGATCCTTTTTCTTCTTCTAATTAAAAAGAATTCTCTGTAGCCTGTGGGGTGGGGTGCCAGAGAGAAGGAAGTGAGATGCATAGGAAAGAAGGGGACTGTGGGGGAAAAATGGGAAAGCCCAGGACCAGTGACCGATGCCTGTCATCCGTGGTTACACCCGTGAAAGAGACTCTTTAAGCCTAGAAATGTCTCATGCCATTTACTTGGACAAGGTCCTCCCAGTTCGTTCAGTTGTGCTATTTTCAGAAAAGGTGAAAAGAAGTGCTGCTACAGTAAACCCCCGTCTGTCTTCAAGTCCCACAGCAGGGAAATAAATGAAAGGACAGGAGTGAAGAGGTCCAACCCTTGAGAATGCCCACAGCATGCTCTGGTTTTCCCCTGGAGGGACCCAATGGTGTGCAAAGAGCTCACCATAAACAGAGGATGCAAATGGGTGTGCACACATGTGGTGGCTTAGAGCAGAGGGTGTTTGATTGCAGAGATGATTCTATTGGTGAAGTTTGCACTCTCCCTCTCCTCTGGGGCAATTGGAGGGACTTCTTTATTGGCTTCTCCAGTGTTTCCCTGTCCTTCTTAATCCATCCTTAAAATTTGGTGTGCAGAGGCCCAGGCAGCTCTGCTCGCCCTCAGCTTGCAGCAAGATAATCCAGCCAGAGTCTACTGCCTGAGAAGAGAGGGTCGTCTTGGCCACAGAGGAGAGGAGAGACTGGGCAGGGGCCACAGATTGCAAGAAGAGCCAACACTGGTGGTGTTCACGGTGGCGCTGATGATTGGCAGCTGGCCTCTAAGAGGCACGTGTGCCGCTTGAATGTTCCAGTAATAATAACTCTCAGGCACTCACTGCACTATGAACCCCAGGCCAATCTCTGAGGCCAGAACTCTATTGGGATCTTTCAGGACAAGGAACCAAAGTGAAAGGCTTTGATATCAGACTTCCAAAGAAAGCCACATAGCAAAATGCCATTGCAGCCTGCAACTCTGGTCCTTGGCTTGGAATTCTCTCCCATCCCCCGCAGAATCACCTGGAGTCGAGGGGTGGGGGGGAGGCTGGCTCTCAGCAGGGCCAGCAGAGCATGGTGCAGCCCAAGATTCAGAAAAGTAAGAAGCAGTGGAAACTGTTTTACCCTGAAGGATGTCAAGACAAAGCTGAAAAGGAGATACAGGGAGAAGAGCAGGAAAGCAGCCCTGAATGTGGAAGTTGCTGCTTTTCTTGGGCAGAGGTACAAACTCCATAGCTCTGCCGTGACCTGAAGGCTGTCACCAAGCAAAGGGGGCAGACTGGCTTCCAGGACAACTCCTCAATGCCCAGCATTCAGGGCTGCTGTGTAGCTGAGCCCTTCCAAGAATGCCCCCTCCTGGTGACATTCTCAAAGGCCAGGCCACAGCCACACCAGAGGCGGTGGCTTCAGATTCTGGAAAGCTGCTTCTGCAGACCTGGGTCTACCTGTGCGAGCATCTCTCTCTCTTTTCCCTCCTCAGTTCCCAAACGAGTGCTAGGTAAATTATTTTCCTAAGATAAGATACACCCTGGTAGAGTTTGCTTCCTTTTTTTTTTATTAACCCTGAATAATACTCTCTATGTCATCTGTATATTTATGATAGCTCAAAGACATGGGTGTGTGGATCTAATTAAAAATGTGAAAGGGTTTAGCAGCCTGCTGCCTCCCTGCAACTCTCCGGTTGCCAAATCTTGGCAGCCGTGTTGAAATGGGGCCAACTGTTTAGTCTTCTGCTGAACGGCTGCCAGGGCGCAGTGCATTGTGGGGCGAGGAGCAGAGCTTGGAGGTGCTGGTGGAGAGGCGCCTGCATGGGGTGAGGCCCGGGTCCTGCCACCCAGAGGAAACCTGAGCCGCAGCAGCTCCGGCTCCCTCTCTGCTGCCCCTCCCCACTGCTTTCCAAGTGCAGGTGCTGAGGCCAGTGGCCTGGTGGGTGACCGCCCTCCAGGTCCTAGGAGGAAATTGTCCTCAGGGTGTTTGCTGGCTTGCAGTTAACAGGAGGCCTCTTCAGAGGAGAAACTTCTCCATTTCACATCAGCGTCTCTGGGTGAGTTTCTGCTCAGCTCCAGGCGTCTCCGCTGTAAGTCTGAACCTCCCTTCATGGCTCGTCCGTTGTGCCAGATCTAGCAACCTTACTGTGCACACATGTCGCTGGGGATCCTGAGGAAATGAGGGATTCTGATCCAATAGAAAACGAGAGAATTCATTTTGCTGAGCTCAGAACTTACTAGAATTGCTTACGTCCAAGTTAGAACTCCAGATTCCAGCCTGATTCAGGGATATGGGGCTCTGGAAAAGGACACCTCGGTGGTTTGCAAGGAGAGAGAAAGCAGGGCAATTCAGAGCTGGACACTCTCCATGATGGGTGGACAAGAAAAGTGAAACTGAAACAGATCTAAGGCAGGGTTATTTTTTTATTTCCTCAACATGTGCCAACAAAAACAACAACAATAAAAAAAATTAAACAGGAAGAAAGGATTGCATTCTTTCCATGCAAAAAGGCTCTTTTGCCAAGTGAAAATTCAGCTCTCAAATGATCTTCTAAGACTCTTAAGAAGACAACATTGCCTTCAACCTCAAACCCTGGGTGTTACTGATTTTCCATAATACTTGTGATGCATTTATTTCAGAAGAAGGAGGAGAAAAGAAAGAAGAGGAAAAAGAGGAAGAAGGATGAGGAGGAGGAAGAGGAGGAGGAGAAGGGGGAAGAGAAAGGGGGGGAGGGATTATGATTATTATTAGAACTGTAATGATTGTTAGAGGGAAAGATCTAACTATGTCCTTCTGCAGGGCAGGGCAAGACTGTGGAGAAAGTATGAATTTTGAAATACTTTCCTCCCAGGATGGGATTTGGCTCAGGCATTAGACTTAGGAAAAGCAGCTGCCATAGCTGGGCCTACGTGCCCTGTCTGTGAAATGGGGTGATGATGCTGTCATTGCAGTGCAGCTGGGTGCACTCTGCATGGGTTTGTGGAGGGGCTCCTACCCAGGAGGCCTTGACAGGCGTCTTACAAATCCAGAGCCTAGGCCCCATGGGACCAGGCCATTACCCCAGATAGAATTGCATCCCGGCAGACTGCTCTGAGCACAAATGTATTCTAAAACCCTGGATGGGAGCTAATCACTGCGGAAGTCACAGGGCCTCTGTTCCAGATATCAGAAGAGCCCCAAAAAATGAGACCCTGGGGAATGGCAGAGAATTTTCTCTTTCTTTTCAAATGACAAATTTATACATGTGAAAAGTTTAAAACGACATGCCAAATAAATCACGAGTAGTCATAATATAGCTGGCCACCTTTATTAGGAAACAGTAAAATGCATGAAGTCGGTAGGGTGCAGGGAGGTGCAGGTCACAAAAGTCCCTGCACGATTCTTTCCTCCTGTCCTAAGTTGGCACAGCAGCTCCCTGGCTCATGGTTTAGACAATGCACAACTGGCTGCTTCTGTCACAAAGAGAGAGACCATTTGCTGGTAAGATACTCTGCTTTTTCTAGGAAAATTCCACTCCAAGATTCTGTATGGACTGTCATCCAAACACATGGCAGGTGATCGTCTAAACCACCCAGGGAAGGTGCCAGAGGTAAACATCTAATTAATTAAAGAAAACCTCCCTCCCCACCCCAACCTGGAAAAGGCCCTGCCATGGAGAAGTGCTCACTCTCGCCAATGCACGCTCACACACGTACTTTCCAAACCGCTTCCAGGTGACTGGTCCGCAAGCCGGCCTGCCTCTGTTAATTAAAGTCTACAAACCTTCAAGCCCATCGCCCTTCCTTGGTTGTCTGCGTGACCACAACCCCTACGCTCTTCCAAGCAACATTTGCTCCAACTTAATATTCTGGTGCTTTCGGGAACATTTAAAAATAAACCATTTTGGCACATTGTCAAAGTCTTGTCTACATTCCTTCATGACAACCACCCTAAGTGAGATTTTAAAAGCCAAAGGGAGGTGGGGGCGGGGAAGAAAGGAGTCCCCTCCCCCGCCTTTAGAGTGATAATTTCAGCTGGTGTCAAATGAGCATGCATCCTTCCTGTTTTGCCCAGGTTTAATTGCCCCTCGGGTGCTCTGGGCATCCTGGGTTCATCCTTGACTCCTTGTATCCTTCTCCTTTATTCTCTTCTTGGAGCCGGATCACCTTGATGGATGAGAAAGGGAAGGCCAGGAATTTTTTTGCTATTGTTAATGTTTTGGTCCCCAGCTGGCCACAGGAGGGAGCAGGCCTGGAGAGGGAAGGGGCCCAGGCGGGTGCTTCAGTGTCGTTCCTGGTCCTCGCTGGTAATCGCTGCAAAACAATCCTGTCTGCTCCCTTCCCATCCACAACCGACTCTTCCTGGTCTGTTGCTAAGAGACCAGCCTGTTGTTTACAAGTTCCTCCGTGGTGTAGACTTCCATAATTTATAATTTATTATCTTAGTGTCAAAACTTGTGTTGGTTTTTATTTTATTTCACCATAGATCCAATAATTGTTAGATACAACAAAGGTCAGGCGTCTGCCGATGGTGAGGCTGTGGCTTCCATAGTGTCCCTCGACACCCCCATGTTTAGGTGCTGCAAGGAAAACGCTATTATAAACTGAAGATGAATATCATTTTTTGTCCATTAACTTCACGCATTCTATGACTGCTCAGGTCAATGGATTCCCTCAAGATTTGCTCACTATTGAAAAACATGTTTCTGTCCAGCCAAGAAGGAAATGAATTGAAATGATTTCAATTATCCCAAGAAAGGCAGAGAGCCTTCCGCCGGGCACTCCGACACCTCGAGGTTCCACTTGCCAGCCTCTCCCCACAAAATTCAGGGCCGCAGATGTCTCCCTGGCGGTAGCACACCTCCTGGGCCATCGTAGGGCTTCGGGAGACACAAAGCCACCCCGTGAGAGCATTCTTCTCCTAGAGCCATTCAGCTAATTCAGAAAGAAGCCAGGACATGGAAAGCAGGAAGGGTCCTTACAGGCAAAGAGCTCAGCATCACCTGGCCACTTACGGAAGAAGAGGAGGAATGGGAAACGCGTTATGATCGCCACTAACGTGTATTGTGCCAGACCCTGGAGGGACTTAGACAAAGCTCCTACAAACCCAGGGGGGTCCCAGCCTCATCCCCACTGTGCAGACCACAACACTGGGGGCTCCAAGACCTTCAATAAGGCACCAAAGACACACAGTCATTAAGTGGCAGGATGGAACTGGGGCTGAGTGAATCTAGAGCACTTCTTCCCCCAGAAAAAAAATATCAGCTCGGGCTTTGCAGTTTGTAATCTGTTCAAGGAGGTGAGTCCGGCATGCATTTGACAGAGCAGGGAAATTAACACAGGTCCCTGAATTGGACACCACCTTATCTTGCAGTCCTGAGAATCTCTCTTGGAAACCACAGAGCATGAAAAATTTCTAGAAAGGGCATTTTGTTTTCCCCATCAAAGGACCTGGAAAATTCTAATGGCATTTTTACTGGGAATTAGATATTTGTTATTTTCAGAAGGCCATTGCGGCAATGATCCATACCCGAATTGTGCACCACTCAATTCTCACCCACTCCCTAGTGGGTTCATGGCTAGGACAGAATACTATAGGAGGACCTCCCTGACGCTCTCCAGCTGGGATTGGAAGTCTCTTTTTGACGACTGTGATGGAAAGAAGAGAGTAGACCAACTCGGGACCAGGGACCTTAAAGAGGCAGTCAGCACCTAGGACAGTCTGACCATTTCTCAGACCTGTTGTCCTTCAGCTCCCAAGCAGACTCCTTTTCCCACCACAGCACAGACATGTGGACAGAGACCCACGGGCACACCCTGAGCTGTAGAGCAGGGGAGGGCACCTCCCCCAGGTTAATTTGAGACCACCTCCCTGAAACTGGAACCATGCTGATGGGGAAGAAGGGGTCCCCTTATCTTAGCAGCTACATGATCTATGGGCTCCCTGTTCGAGATGAAGGATCGGAAGTTTGAGGTTCAATTCCTGTAAACTGAGGCAGATCATTTAATGTCAAGATTCCTAGTTTAGACATTTACAAACACTGGGATGATCATCACCTTCTTCACAGGAAGAGAGGATTAAAATTGAAAAATGGGTACGACACAGAATTGGAAGGTGTGGAACTATGCAAACGTGATGCTTTACTCGAACCTTGTGGTCAGTAAAACATCCAAAGCATGGTGGTCTCTCAGCAGTGTGGTCTGCGTACGGGGTCTACTGCATCAACACCACTGAGTGCTGTGGACATCTTAGACTTTCCTGCCTGTCATTCACAGCGCTTGGAGTGCGGGGGTGGGTGGGAAGACAGCAAATGTATCAAAAACATTCTCAGGAGTATCCACTTTTTATGAGACTAAAAATGAGGTCTGTCTTTTAACAAGATAAAACTCATTTTCCTTATTTGTAAATTAGGGATATTATCACCTCAAGACTTGAGGCTGTCCCATGCCATCTGCCACTCATGAGGGACTCAGTACATATGGAGGAATAGAAGGTGAAACGTGGCATCCATGTCAGCAGACACCCACATTATGGTAGTGCAGACACAAAGCCCCTCTGCCCCTCCACTGACGTCTACTCTTTCTTTGGGTGTAGAACACCCAGCAAGCTAAAGCTCAGGAAGTAGAAGGGTCAGCCAACTGTTTCACCAGGATGCTGTCCAACCCTAAGCACAATCAATGAATAAAGAGAGTACGACGTAAAGAAGGAAGAAGCTCCTAGGGACCCAGGGTGAGTTTATGCAACTTTCAGAATTAGGTTCCCTACCTGAATTATCCCTGCCTGCCTCTGAAACGGTGCCCCTCTGCCTTTCTGGGAAAGCAAACTCTTCCACCCAGAAGCCTTATGTGCCACCTGGGGTTTCCAGCTCCAGATACCCCCAACCACGCACCCCCCTCATTGATATCTACAGTCCACCAATCCCCTTTCCCAAGTGTATCTCCTTTGCTAATAGCTCTGAGGTGTCCAGGGCAGTTTCTGAAGATAGTGCTCTACACAGGGTGGGATGATGCCCCTCGCCTTCCCAGCAAGCTCTAAGGGTCCCTGCCCTTGGGAGCTGGAGCTCCCTAGCACAGGCTCCTGCTCCAAGTCTCCATGGGTCCCTTGTCCTCTAGCATCCCATCACCACGAGCCCTCTGGATCTGCGTGTGGACCACTGCTGGCTCTGCCTGCGTTTCCCCATGCCCCTGGGTCTGACTCTGCCCCTTGCGCCCCGCGTGCTTAGCATGATTCTCCTTTCCCAGCAAATGCTGCTCAGTCTCTGAGACAGCACTCCCTCGCTGCTTTCTCTGAGTCTCCCTGAATTCTTTGTGCAGTTCAACCAGTTGCCTTCGTCTAATTCACCTCTGCATCAGCAAAACCCTGACCCCTCTCTCCCTCCTCCTCAAATGCTCCTGGGTCCTGCTGTGGGTCCCCCTCATGGCCTTGCTCTTGGCTTCTTCCTGGCCCCAATGTGCTTCTCCGGGGCTCCCAGGGCTGTCTTCCTCCACCAGCCACTGGATGCACACGTTCCTGAAGGCTGGCCTAGGCCTTTGGAAGACACCATGATAACTTGTGTGGTTGGAGGCCCGTCTCTCCCCAGACTGCACTCCATCCTATACCACGGCTCCTGGGCTGCGGCTCCAGCTCAGCTTCTCCTCAGACCACCAGCCCAGGCTTTCACATCTGTGAGGGCTGCCTTGAGACATGACGAAACTTCACACAGAGCCTTCAGTGACTGCCCAAGTCCTGTCCAGGGCCAGTGTCCTTGGATCAATGGCACCACACGTGCCCCAAGCCCAGTGGACAATCCTACACCCCTTTACAGATTCCTTCCCCTACATCAACCCACCCACATAACAAGGACTGTGGGTTCCACCTTTTCAAGTCTGTTCCATCTCCCAACCCACCACCTTCTCCCCCACCTCTCTTGGTTCTGGCTGCATCATCTCTTCTCTGGATGTGAAGTAAAACCCGAATTCAGCCCCTGCCTCTGTCACCTCACCCCTCCCATCCATTCCCGACCTCACAGGCAGGAGGATCTTTCTAAAGCACCCACCTTACCATCAATTTTCTTTCTATGACTCCTCGGGGGGTTCCTTTGCTGAATCAGGGTCCTATGCAGAAGCCTCGGAGTGATTCACAGAGACCTCGTCCTGGTTTTAGATGACTCTGGTCTTGCACCTTCAGGCTTTGGAGCCATGCTGAGGTCCTGCCCTGGGCTCTGCTCTCCCAGGGGTCATGGCCTTCACCCATGCTGCCCTTCTCCCAACCTCATTTAACCCCTGGCAACCTCTAGACGCCAGGGTCCAGTTTATTTCTTAGGGTGCTTTGTCTCCTTTGTTCACCACTGAATCCCCAAAGTCATGAAAGCCTGCAGGAAATCAGTGGAAACATATTTGAACAAATAATTAACGGCTTTCTTTTTTCCTTGAGATCAACTCTGGGTTTACATTGGGAGAATTTTGCTGCAAAAAAACTACATCTGTCTCCTTTTCCCACCCACCAATCTGATTCCTCGTCTATCTCCTCCTTTGACATCCCTGGGTTCAGTAATGTGCTTGCTTTCTGCTTCTAACCTGTGCCAAGATTTCTTCCAAAGAGATGCCCTGTATCCCGTGGCTGCAAGAAGCTGGGGGCTTCTGTTTCTGACCTTCGGGTTCTGCTTAGAGGACCCACCTAGGACTCATGAACACCACGGGGCACTTTTATGTCACATTGTCACAGTAATGGGGACAAACTGTGTTGGAGCAGGTCTTCTGGGCTGGTCCCCACTGCTTGTATATGGTTCCTATCTTCCAAAATCATTTTGGCAGTTTTTAAGAGTAGATTTTTAGCCATCCCCCAAATTCAAGTTCTTCTGAGTAAAATGATTTTCCTAAAAAAAATAAAATAAACCACTTTTCTGCCCCAGGCAAACTGCATTTTAGCATCATACATTTGTTCTGCTTTTGCAATCCTAAACCCTTGTGCCAGAGAGAGCAAATCCTCCAGCCCTTTGATCTTCACAATCCTCCAATTATCTCTCGGGTCCCCTTCTGTTGTCATTTAGGGTAAATACATACAGTTGGCCTTTGTATCTGTTCATGAAAGGTAATCTCACTCTTCTTCTAATTATTTCTGGGTCCCTTGGCTGAACGCCTTCTGGTCTGCAGGCTACCATCTCACAGCACACAGCCCGGCTCTACCACCCGGTCCAGGGGCTCCCCGCAGAGCTCACAGCCAGCTGTGATCACCTGTCTGTTCTCCCCAAGAAGGCACGGTGACCCCACAGTGCTGTCACCTCCAGCCCAGCTGTTCAACTCAGGAGCCACTGCCCTGTGACTGGGTGAATGACCTTGAAACTCGAGTGCCAGCCGTTGGTCATTCTTGACCCTTTGCGGGTTTTCATTTGCAAGCTCTCAGCAGACATTTTGGTCTTGAAGCCGGAACATTGTATAGGCAACTCCTGTGTGAGTCAGCTTTGCCACATGGTGACCAAAATACCTGACGTAAACTTAAAGGAGGAAAAGTTTTATGTTGGCTCATGGCTTCAGAGGGTCGGCCGTGGCCAGCTGATTCCCAAGCAGACACATCACAGTGGAAAGACACTCAGCTCCAGGTGGCCGGGAGCCAGGCAGGAAAGGGTCATGAGCAAGATAACCCTTGTGTGGCCACACCCACCTCGAGACTTACTTCCTCCAGCTAGGCCCTGCCTCCAGTCCTCCATCCAGCTACCCGTGGACCTGTCCACCCATGAGGTCAGAGGACTCATGAACCAATCACTGACTGAAAGCCCAGCTGTGCACCTTGCCCCACTGGGGACCTTGCTGTCAACACACACGCTTTGGGGGACTTTCCTGCTCCAGTTCTGATACCTTTGGCCGCAGAAGGCTCTGTCAATCATCCTGGTGACTCGTTCGCCAATCTCTGCTCTGGACTGAGGAAAACACAACATCCTGATACACAATTTTACTTCTTAAACGGAGGGAAAGAAGGACCAGTGCCCCTGCTTCGCCCTCCCTGGAGAAGGAGAAGGACACTTCTCACGCCCCTTGCTCAGCCTGTGGGTGGGGTCCTGTAACCCTGAAGTGCATTTTCTGACTACTCACTCATAGTCTCAGGTGGAGGTAGTAGCGTCTGCTTTTCAAGCAAGATTCCATGAAACCGGATCCAGTGTCAGCTCGGAATGTGACCTCAGGTGGCTTCGGGCCCACTTCCTCTCGGGCAGCTCGTTGGGCTCCCCCTTACCAGGTCCTGCAGGCCTCCTCTGCTTCCTCTGACGACGAGGCAGAGAAGACCTCTTGAGCCTGGTGTGAAGGAAAGAGGTGTTAATGACTCCAGAAGTTTCCTGTAAACTCTCAAGTACTACGAAAACCAACCAGATCGCCTTTGGGAGTCTACAAAGAAGGCCGAATGCTTGCCGTTTAGGGCTTTATTTTTCAGAATGTAATCACTGACACGTAGTCCATGTCTAATCTGTTGAAGTCGTTAAACTCAAAGTGGAGAGGGAATTTGGTTAAGAGAGCCGAGGGTGAGCCGGTCCTGGTAGAAGCCCCTCTCACTGGCGCTGTTTCGAGTATTTTTAGAACAAGCCATTGGGATCCAGCCCTTGAGCAGTGCAGGCTGGGAGCTGCCCATCATGGCTGGATCCACGGAGGTGGGGATTTTCCACACCAGGACCACTGGCCCCAGGAGCACCCACAGGAGCAGGGTTGCCGACATACAAAGAAAAGGAGGGTCCACGTAGCACTCAGAAGGCAGCGTGGCTGGTATCCAGAGGAGGCTGAAAGGTGAAGACAAGGATGTGGAAATGACAGGATTCCTGTAGGACTGTGCCCCTGTCTGGGTCCTGAGGGGCATATAGGGTCACAGCAGATGAGAGGGGAGCAGAGGGCAACGCTGACGGAGCCCTCCAGGCTGAACGTGGGGTAGAGAAAGGCTATGGATGGACTGATGGACTGTTTGACAGGTTAATTGGATTTTAATTAAATTCCAACTTAAAAGTATCAAAATCATGGGACTTCTGGGCCTCTTTCTAAAAACCCTCCCTGGAGTCCCCACCCTGCTCATTCCTTGGCACCCCGTCACTCCTTAAGGACACATCTTCTCCGTCAGCCCTGCTCCCCTCTCCAGGTGGCCACCCAGAGTGGCCAGAACTCCCCTCGCCCAGAAACCTTGGCATGCCCCTGGTCGACAATTGTTTTCTCCTTTGAGACCCTCTTTTGCCCTTCTCCAACTGTATTCTGGCCCTGTCATTGTCCTTTAATGACACATCTCTGCTCCATTCACCTTGCCCTCTCTATGACCCCAGAGCGTGGGTGAGCCCCGCCGCAGGTCTCCAGGCCACATGGAGGCTGAGAACACCCAGGGAGGCTGAACCAGGAATTCCCTTGGTTTCAGCATAAAATATGGTCAGTGTAAGTGGCCTAATTGTCCTGGCTAAGTGGCTGTCCCCTGGGATGGTTGAAAATGCTCTTTTAGGCTGTCTAACCGTCCGGGGCCTCCAGGCCCCCAAGGTTCCTGTGGACGGATGGAGGGAGTCCATTAGCTGCCTCACCTCTGCCCTTTCTGGTCTCCCCTGGGCCTTGTCACCTGGGCCTGAGCCCACCTGTCTCCAGAGGTCCAGGCCTGCTCTCTCGTGCACAAGAGCGGGGGTTCAGGCATCTGCCCTCATACCTTTGGGCCTCGAAGGTGAGTGCTTTGAAAGGAAATAGGTGAACAAATGGTACAAGGGTGTAATGTGGTGGGGAAGAATAAAAGTCTATATGTCAGATGCTCCTGGATAAGGGACTTGACTAACCTTGTGACATTTTATCTTTTTTTCTTTTTTTTTTTTTTGGTACAGGGACAAGACCCAGAGGTGCTTAACCACTGAGTCACATAACCAGCCCTTTTTAAAAATTTTATTTATTTATTTATTTACTTTTCAACACAGGGTCTCCCTAAGTGGCTCAGGGCCTCACTAAGTTGCTAACACTGGCTTTGAATTTGAGACCCTCTAGTCAGCCTCCTGAGCCATTGGGAGTATAGGCATGTGCCCCCACACCCAGCTAACTGTGTGACTTTAACATGTGACCTGGCCCATTGGAACTCAAGCTTCCTTATCGAATACTTCACCCTGCTGTGAGATAAGAATCCATGTGTGGGAAGCACTGGCCACAGTGTCCAGTACCATGGCTGCTATTATTATGCTAAATAGTACCAGCGGACTTGAGAGGCCAGTGTGTCCAATGGATTGGAACCCACATCCGGAGCGGGCAGGACTCTGCTAGGTCTGTTAGAAGTGCTGTCCCTGAGATTTCACTTCAGGATACAGTAAAGAATTAAGCAGCTCAGGGGGGCACTCAGACCCCTTGTTCATGATAAATATACACTGTGTAGCGAACATGAAATCCATCCTAAAGGAAGAGCCAGCCTGCCTGCAGCAGCCACTGGCAGAAAGAATTAAGCCACTTCCCCCAAACATCAAGAGCCAACAGGAGAAACGAACCAATTCATGGCAAAATTTTATCCTAGTAGTACAGCAAGAGACCCCAGGCCTCCTTTTGTCAATGCCTCTTCAATTTAAAGAACTCACTGCAGCTCATAAGAATTGAATTTGCTTATTGATTTATCCATACAGACACCACACTCCATACCGTAGGATCCCGTCGCATGAAATACAAGTTTCTGCAACGTTTACGTGTCTGGTACTTTTAAATAAAGAAATTAGGTCATTATCACCAGAAGTATTCATTAAAATTTGAAAGTGGATAAATACAAGGAGTATTGCTACCTAGTCATTAAAAATTCTGCAAATAAAATGTGAAAAGAAAATAAGACAAAACAAAATCCACACCCTCCCCATTATCCTCCCCCAAACAGGCAGAGATGACCTCTCCAGGGAATGGTTATTTCTTACCTCTCTGAGCAAGGCAGAGCCGAGGGGGAGGGGGGCAGGTGTCCACCCGGGAGAGGGCAACGGTCCCTGAAGCAGAAGGTGAGCCTCCATCATCTGCAATTCCCATCAGGAAACTCCCTCCAAGGCTCCAGATTAGACCCTGTTTATTGAGCAAGAGGAAAGGCAGAGATGGCGGGTGTGTGGGGGGGCACGATACAAGGTTCTGAAAATCTAGCAAAGGCCAGAGCACAGTGCACATTGAGAGAGGCGTGCGACTTCTGAAAGCACAGATGTGTGAGGGACTGGGGGCAGAGGCCGGGGCCAGAGTCCATGCTCCGAGTGCAACGGGAAGGGACAGGTTAACGGCGAGCTGCTTCTGTGTGGGTGGCTGCAGGTGGAAGAGCAGACCAGGGCCATGGTAGAATTTCAACAGCAGCAGAAAAACAGGCCCCAGGAGCTCTCCTCAGACCAGCCGATTCCCCCGGCAATCACCAGGGAAAAGGGATTTGAAGTCGGGATCTCATTACTAATTTTGTTAAAAACCCACCTGTGAACACAGTGAAAGAAAGAGTCCCTGGGATTTGGGGCGGGGGTGGTGGTGGTTGACTGTGTGCTCAGGTGTAGACAGTCCTTAACCTAATCAGCTGCTTGACTTTAGGGCTCCTGGTAAAATCTGGGAAGTTCTTCCATATACAATGACTAGGGATGAGCTGGCAACCCGGACCTCACCTTGCTGATGGCTGCGCAGGTGAGCTCCCAGCACCTGTGTGGGACAATGAATGATGGAGGGGTCCTATTCAGAGCCAAATATACGCAGGGACTTTTTCTATCGCCCAAACACTTCCTATTTATATGTGGGCCACGCACCTCTTAGGTCGTTCTGTCAATTCAATTTGTTACCTCTTGTCTAAGTTGATTAAACAAACTGTTGAAGGTAGAGCTTGATCAAGAGGCTCAGTCATATCAGCTGGACCTGGTTCTTCCTATCTCTTCTCTCTGGATCCTTCAGTTTGGGCCTAATCCTCAGGCTTCATGCAGTGGCTTCTGGGAAATCCCCCATCTTCCTTTCTCTACAGCAAATTCTCTTATTCTATTCCTCACATTTTCCTATTGCTCCATCTGTAGCAGGTGAGGGTCTATTCCAATGGCTCCAGCTGGTCGTGAACCTCCAAGATGGCACCCATGGATCCCTACCTGTGGGTAGGGCCTGGAGACTTCATGGTCCCAGATGCAGGCATGGCAGATGGGGACTTGTGCCCTGCTCCTTCACACCCTCTGGCTCCCCTCACTTGCTGAATAAGTAATGTACCTCGAGGTGTGTTGTCCTGGGAAGAAACCTGTGCTTTCCATCCAGTGATGGGTCTCCCTGATAGAAAAAGGAAAGGGGATTTGACACACAGAGATCCAGAAAAAGGAGGGCTACGAGGAGACAGAGGCAGAGACTGGGGTGAGGTAGCCGTAGCCAAAGGATGCCAAGGATCCACGGCCACCAAACGTAGGAGAGCCCTGGGAGGACTTCTCCTGTAGAGCAGCCCCACGGACCCTGGGTTTAGACTTTGGGAACCCAAAGCCAATGGGCAACTGTGTCCTGCGAGGCAGTGGGATGGGGGTGCAGGGGTCTCGGCAAGTGCTGGATGCGGAGGCCGCCTTCCTGCCTCTCCACCTGGGGTCAGGTGTGCTCAGGAGTCGGTTGGCCAATACCGGCCAAGTTCACACCTGTGGACAGAGTGGAATACTGAGTTCAAATGCAGTTCAAATGCAGCTCCCAGGCTCGCGGTCTGACGTCAGGCAAGACGGCTCCGTGGCACTGAGCCTTGGTTTTGCCTCAGGTAGCACGAGGGTGACATCACCAACCTCAAAGCGCTGTCATGGGGCGTGGGGGTGACTGGCAGACAGGGCTGTGAATGTGCCATTGTCTCCACTTGGTAGGTTCCCAGTGAGTGCTTCTGATTTCACAGAGTGTTCCTTTGGTGTGACTCCATCCAGCCTGGCTGTGGGCCACGGGAATTCCCAGCACTTCCGGCGGGATGGGCTCAGAGCATGCAGAGAGTGCCCTCATTCACGCCAGTCTCTCCTGTCTGTGCTGGTGGATCCTGGCAGCCGAGGGCTCCTCTAGAACCTTGCAAACGTGGGCTGGACTTCCTTTAAATGTTCCCCATCATCTGACCACAAAGGCTGGGTGCCTCGCCCAGGTCCACCTGCCCTGGGGCTCATCTCTCACCATTTCTCTCTTATGTTTTCATCTCAGCAACATGGCAGTACTGGCCCAGAGTGGGGTGGGCTGTGATTTTCATGGCCTTGAGACTTGGTTGCTGGTTCCACCAGCTGGACTGTCCTGCTCCCTGACCGCCATTTTACTCCTGCCTGTCTTCCCTCTCCCCCACTCTCTCTCTTTTCCTTCCCTCCCTCACTGCCATCACACCTCTGGCCACCCCTCTTCTTCTTACTCTCTTCTCAGCTCTGCCTTTCCCAGGGTGTCATTTGGCTGATGTGATCACGCAGCAGCTCTTTACTCCTTCAGAGCATTCGATTGTATGGATGGTTGTACCAGTTCATCCACTGACCTATCGGAGGACATCTGATGACTTCTGAGTGTGGCAATATCAGTAAATCTACTCTAAACTTTATGGGCAAGTTTTTATGTCGGCCTAAGTTTTCAACCTCCTGCCTTAAAATTCAACTCAACTGCCACTTCCTACAGGAAGCATCCTGTGAGTCCCTTAGGCTCAGAACATCAACCACACACAGTTCCCTGAGCTCCATGGTGCTATGTGCCCTCCACATCCATGGGTTTTGCATCTGTGTATTCAAACCATCATGGATAAAAAATATTTGGAAAAAAAATATTGTGTCTGTCCTAAGAGGCACACTGACCTTTTCTGGTCCTTATTCTCCAAATAATTCAATATGATCACTATGTAATGATATTCATGTGATATGAGGTCTCGTGAGTAGTCTGGAGATGATCAGAGGTACCTTGGAGATTGTGCTTAGGTTATAAGCAGATACTATGCCTTTTGACATCAGGCACTGGAGCAACTGCCAATTTTGATATCTGTAATTGGGACCTGGACCTAGTCACACAGATACGGCATCATGACCTCATCTCTACCACCGCGGCACTTACACCATCAAACTAGGTGGCCGTTTACCAGTCAGCCACCCCAGTGAGCCCGTGGCTGTGTGATCAACAAGGCTGTGCATCTTGGTTTCCCCAACACCACGATCAAGTGGCCAAAATGCATCTGTCCAGCCTGAACTTTGAACTAGATTTTCTTTCTCGGAGTTTGGTTTAGAATTTTCTATCTTCAAATGGGCAATTCTTGGAGTTACTTTTCAAATAAGAAGCAATGCCCAAGTGTTCTCTCGTGGTCTGTGGGTTCTGGGTCAAAGCCTAAGTGTGACATGGATCTTTGGTGAGGACAGGCTACAGCCCCTGACCAGGTTCACGAACAGTGTGAGGGGCCATAGAGAGCAAACTCTAGTCTTCTACTACCAAGACATCCTGGGCTAGTTACCGGAGCCTCTCTGGACATTAAGGTTCTGCAGGTTGGAGAAGCAGCAGATGAGATGAAGAGAATCAGTAAAACATAAGACAAAATGGGAAAATCTTACAGAAGTTAGGGATCTCATACCAATTTGCCTCTGAACATCCTGGCAGCCCCAGCAAAGGGGAAATATATTGACAATTCATGATAATAAAGAGGTTAAAGGAGAAAAGTGCCCAGAAGAAGGCTTTCTTTCCATTTTTTGGATCCTGGAGCTCTTTTTCCCAGTAGGTAGTCACACAGGGAACACTGACCTCAGAGTGTCTTTATTCCAACAGCCATGAGCCATCCAAGGCCGTCTCTTGCATCACTCCCAGAGTGGGCAGATGGGATGACACCACAGTCAGCCTTTGGAAGCACAGACGCAGTCTTCCAGGGCACACAGGTAACAGCCAAGCAGGGCAGCCGGACACCTGTGGCACCCTCAGCTCCCACTGCAGTAGACCTGTGGCCACATGGCTCCTGAGACCATCCAGCAGGGGGAGCATGGGCGGACACCCCTACTGCCTCTCTGTCACCACTGGCTAATGGGGCTGGCCATGCAGATGCTACCCATTTCCTGGGCTCCAGGGCAATCACACACACAGTGCTTTGGGATCATCTAGGCAGGGAATAAAATCAAGACGATTCACATCATGGGTTAGGTTACGTGGTGTGGGAGCAAGGGTGGTGGGGTGGACAATAAAGAGGTGAGCTCATGATGACATTCTAGAAGGAACAAAAAGACCAGAAGGAAAGGGAGAGACACATTCCTGAAGGCCAAGTCCTGCATGTGTTCACACTCACATACATGTCCACTCCCGGGGGGACACTCCACATTGATGGGTCTTGCATTGGAATCCACCAACCAGGGATCCAAAATATTAAGAGAAGATTGCATCTTTACTGCACATGTGCAGTTGCTATCCTTCGCTCTTCCCTAAACAATACAGCATGACAACTATTTCCATAGCATTTGCAGAGCATTGGTGTGATAAGTCATCTAGAGATGATTTCATGTATACGAGAGGATGTGTATAGGCCATCTGCCAGTATACACCGCTCACACAAGAGACAGAAGCCTCCGCAGAGTCTAGAATGCAAAGTGGGAGTTCTGTAACCAAAGCCCCACCGATATTGAGGGATGGCTACCTTCATATGCCTGTGTATCTTCACCTCTATATTTCTATCCATCTAACTTACCTAATTAAATGCCAACACACTGAGGTGGATTCTCACAGTGGCCTAGACCATACGGCTACATGGAAGAACCAAATTGCTTTCATGTCAGTCTGACTTCAGAAAGTTCCCAAGATTCCTCTGCACCATCGTCTTGTCACTACCATGCGAAATACTTTTTACAGGTAGCAAAACGTAGCATGCATCCCCTAGATAAATGAGTCTCAATCTCTCTTTTTTTTTTTTTCTCCCACTAGTAGAACATGAAGAAGACATTTTGGACATCTTTTTCCCTAATCACCACCCCATGAGACTTTAACACCACAGATGCACTGTGTATCTGTTTATGTACCATCTGTATACGAATGCTTTAGACATTAAAAAAGAAAGTAAGATCCACCCTGCAAGAACCATTTAAATCCTTTTGGGGTTGTTACCTCCCCCCCCCCTTGAAAACACAAGCTCTGCTTAGTCACACATTGTTGGAAATGCATGATCAGGGAAGGATATGATAATGTCTTATAAATTTGGGTTGATACTCCTCTAGTGCTTAGTTCATCTTAGATACAGATAAGAACCTGAGACCCCTGGGAAGTGGACCAAGCTGACAGAGCAAGGCAGGCAGAACCAGACGTGATCCCCAAGCATCCTGACTCCTCCACCACACCCCAGCCATGACCCAGCAATCCACGTGTGGACTGCATTTCAACCTACCCTGACCCTTCCCCACCCTGCCTCCCTGCACTAACTGGGAACAGAAATTTGGGAGAAACCAGAGTCTTCCCAGGTGCCATGGATAGTCACCAAGGCAACGTGCAACCTTCAGAAAAGCAGAGTGAATGAGTTTCCAATGGCTGCTGTAACAAATGACCGCAAGCTTTAGCAGCTGCACAACTCACATTTATTCTATTCAAATTATGGAGCTCAGGAGTACAAAATGAGTCTTATGGAGTAAGGTTAAGGGGTCATCAGGGCTGGAGGGGACAATCTACTGCTTGCTATTCCAGCTTCTAAAAGCTTCCTACCTTCACTGGTTTGTGGTTCCTCCCACAGGCACCTAGCTCTGACCTCTGCCTCCATTACCATTCCTTCCATCCCCTCTCAGATGCTGACCCTCATCCTCATCCTTGTAACAACCTCCCTGGTATTATGCTGGGCCCACTGGGAAGTCCAGGATAACCTCTCCTCTCAAAATCCTTGACATATCTCTAAACTCCCTTTTGCCATGTGAGTTAACATATTCACAGTCCATGGGTTAGGACATAGACATTTTTGGGTGGTGATTATTCTGCCTACCACATAAATCAACATAGACATGGCATGAGCAGCCATCTCAGCTTCTCTGAGACTGTACTGATTTTAAGTTGGAAAGTCCTACATCCTGGGAATCCCCTCAATCCTTGGTATACTGGGACAGTTGGTCAACATACGTCTGCTCCAGAATCAGGACACACATATGCATACACACATGCTCACACACACACACACACACACACACACACACACACCCTCATTAGAATGGCTAAGGGCTTTTCCTCTGACTTGGATCCTAATTAATGCCCCATCTGGGACCTGCCTCTCACCACCTCACAGTCCCCACCGCAGTGCTATCCTGCTGTTGGTGACTTTGCCTTCTAACCCTCCACTTAGCCTACCTGACCTCTCCTCCCCAAGCAGCCAACTCCTACTTGCTCAAAACCTGCAAAGAGTAAACTCCAGGCCCTGGCCCTATGCAGCCCTTACTAAGCCGGAGTTACCAGTCAGCCTCCCAGATCCGGAGATGCATTTCTCATTCAAGGTCCAGGTCATAGTCATATTGTTGCCATCGTGTACCAAGCGGGTCCTTGGCACCTTTGTGTGATTCAGGAAATGCCTGCTAATCTGAACAGAAGAGAAGGCCATCAAGGCCCTGCTGGGTGCATGCCAGGGAGATGGCAGGGGAGATGGGAGGGTGGGTGGACCCATGAATGGATGACTGAGGACCAATAATGTGCTGAGAGCATCACAGATTCTAGCAGCATGTAGACAAAGAATCATATCTATTTGATCTGTGTCTCTTTTTTACATCATCCCAGAAAGAGAAAAGAGAAGGGGAGGGAAGGGAGGGAAAAAAGGGAAGGAGCGTGGGTGGTCTCCAGCCCCGGACCACATGCCCACACAGAGCTCTGGATCCCAGGGGCGGGATTGTTCTGGAATTCCAGAGCAGGAGACATGTGAGCCAAGCACAGGCCACACGATTGCTTCTTTCCCATTATCATTCCTGCAGCCCACACCCACAGCAGGGGGAGAGCGTCTGTCATGCATGTTAATCCCCGAGTTCTGGGCTGATATTCGTCAGCCCCAGAGAAAAAGCCACTTCTTTTTTTCTGCCCTTCTCACATGCTGGGCAGGCGTCTTACAATTTTTTGGCTGTGAAGGCACTGACTGTTTCTTGGCAGTGTGTATTTCTGGATCTCAGCCTCTTCCTGAGTCAGAAAGCAGAAATGGGAGCTCAGTGGGTCTAGCTGTCAGGTGGGCGCGCGCCCCGGTGCCATGCTGGAGAGAGGAACGGAGATCTCCTGCCTCCCAGTTGTCCAGATGAAATCAAATACTCTCCTGAAGGCTCAGAAGTAAATTCTCCACCCACCTCCCAGGAGCGTTCTCCCTTGTTACAGCTGCATCACCAACGGAGAGTCATCAGGAAGTACAAGAGGAACTCTGTGGCATTGCCAACCAGTGCTACGACGGCCTCCTCTGTGTCTCCAACAGCCCGGCCTCTGCTTGTTCAATCTGGGGACCTCATTACTATCTAGAGAGAGCTGAGGATCAAGAATATCCAACATGGCAGCTGGGCTGCTGGGTGGGGAGGGAATCTACTAAATACTGTCTAGGTGGGGCCAAGGCTGATGTGCTTAGATTTCTTACACTTCATGGACTTCTCTGGTGTGTCACCCAATGCCAACAATACCCAGGCCCAATCCCATCACCACTGCATGCTTTTGAGAATCATGTCCCCTTTCTGAGCCTTAGTGTCTCTATTAATGTGGTGAGGTGAACCAGGCCTTCAATATGGGGTGGTAGGGTAGCTTTTGAGATTCTTTCTAAGTCTGGTATCCTAACATTCTGGTCCCCCTAAAATTTGTTTAGGATTTCTCTCACTAATGAGCACCCTTGCCTTTCCCAGGCTGAAGATAAGGTTGGGAAATACCGTTCTTCTACATATGCAGTCCAACACTGATGGGAATGATCTGCTTGAATTTGGTTCTTCCACGGATCAAACCGTGCCTGCAGGACGCACGGTCATGATCAGTTATGGTGGCCATATGTCCTGGGTTTCCTTGGACAGCCTTGATTTCAAATATTCTGTCCCATCATCAAACCTTGTGTCAGATCATGCATCTTGATTTTTGATTCAGAAAATATGGTCACCATATGGCAAATGAATCTCCACCACTGTGGCATCAAGGGCTTCTCTCATCCTCCTGTGAAATCTCTGCCTTACCCTCCCAGGCGGATGCGATGCCTCTCCTCTGCATTCCCACATGGGCTGCCCCAGTCTTCCTTCTAGTATTTCCACACCTGTGTCCCGCGCTGGTCACTGGGCCCCCCTCAAGGTCAGGGACAAC
Organism: Urocitellus parryii; assembly: GCF_045843805.1. Taxonomy (NCBI): domain Eukaryota; kingdom Metazoa; phylum Chordata; class Mammalia; order Rodentia; family Sciuridae; genus Urocitellus; species Urocitellus parryii. Next base: position 8,176,392 of record NC_135536.1, read on the forward strand.
ATTTGTTCCCTCTTTATATTCCTGGCACCAGCTCTGAGTCAACTAAAAGCAAATTTGTTACATTAGACAGCAGAAATCTTCTGGAAAAGTTGAGGACATACATTTTAAAATTGTAATCTTTTAAAATAGAACCAGGGAGCTCAGTATCCAAAGAGGAAATTGTATATTTGCTGTATTCTTTTTTTTTTTTTTTTGGTCTCCCTTCCTTTTGCTCCCGGCCCTCCTCCTCCCCTCCCCACCCCCTTGTCTCCTTCCTCAAATAGCCTTTTCAGACCTTCTAAAAGATCTGGACTTACATACACCCACCACTCACTACAAAGGAGTAGATCCTAGTTTTACTCGAGTCACTCGACTCGTGGCCAAGATACCAAGGCATCGGAAATGAAAATTCTCCATTTTAAACTTGCTCTTAGTTCAGAGTCAGTTCTGAGTCAGATAAACCTTTGCAAACAAAACTTTAAACTGCAGCTATTCAGTGCTCTGTGAATTAAAGAAGTGAAAGCCCTCCCCTTAGGGCCCCAAGAGGAAAATAATCCATCTTAAGGTCTTTAGAGGACTTCTCAGCTATCTTCTATTTCTCCCCCCCCCCTCGCACTAATGTTAGTACTAGATCCTTCTTGCCTTTGGTATCTTCTCCTTCCTGATTGCTCTAGAAACAAGCATCTCTGAGTTTTTCTCCTACTCAGGTCTCACACCAATGGCCATGTTAAGCTATATCCAATGTTGTCAGTAACCTCTATTTATTTGTGCTCCTTCCATACCATCCAAGACCGCTAATGGTTGGATCTTCATCAATTATTTTATACTTAACTCATTAAAAGGTGTATATTCCAACATATTTGACACCAGTAAGTCAAGAAATCCAGTCCTTTCAGCTATTGCTGGCTCCTGAATATAACCCAGCGCTCTCAGACCTCCTAGTCTTTGTGAAGCTATTTCTTCCCGGTGGGATGTGTTTTCATTTTCAGGTAACTTAACAACCTCTGTCTGTCTTTCCTAGTATTAATTGATTTTTTTCTTCTACTACAAAGGCTTCTTTTACACAATAAGTACATAGGAACAATGGTAATGGTGATGGTGAGGATGGTGATGGTGGTGATGGTGATGATTATGATGGTGATGGTGATGATGGTGATGGTGATGGTGATGATGGTGATGGTGATGGTGATGATGGTGATGGTGATGATGGTGATGGTGATGATGGTGATGGTGATGATGGTGATGGTGATGGTGAGGATGGTGATGATGGTGATGGTGATGGTGAGGATGGTGATGGTGGTGATGGTGATGGAGATGATGGTGATGATGATGATGGTCATGGAGATGGTGATGTGATGGTGAGGATGGTGATGATGATGATGGTCAGGGTGATGGTGATGTGATGGTGAGGATGGTGATGGTGGTGATGATGATGATTATGATAGTAATGGTGATGATGATGGTTATGATAATATTGGTGATGGTGATGATGGTGATGGTGATGGTGGTGATGGTGATGGTGGTGGTAATGGTGATGATAGTAATGAGAGTGATGGTGATGGTGATGGTGATGATAGTAATGAGAGTGATGGTGATGGTGATGGTGATGATAGTAATGATGATGATGGTAATGGTGAAGATGATGGTGATGATGATAGTGATGGTGATGGCAATGGTAATAGCAATAGTAATAAGAATCATCATGAGATAAGGCATAGTACTTGCAGTGTGTATCATGTGCTTTACAATTTTTACTTGATCTTACATTTTATAATTTTATAGCAGAAAAAGAAATTACAGCTCAGAAATATCTTGGGAGCAAAACTAAGCCCAAGGACTCATAGTTAGAATATGGCAGAGCCAGGCTTGGGGCCCAGTTCCTGATCACCCTCTGTGCTGTATCAGTCAGCTTTCTGTGGCTGTGATAAGACACCCAAGAAAATTGAAGAAGAAAGAGGAGCATTTCTTTTTACTCAAAGTTTCAAGGTTTCAGTCCATGGTCACTTGGTTCCATCATTTCTGGGATTTGTGGCAGAGAACACAGAGTAGAGCAAATCAGCTCACTTCACGTTAGCTGGGGAGAGAGAGGGAGAAGGAGAGAAAGAGAGAGAAACAGAAAGAGGCAAGAGAAAAACTGCCTGTCAAGGGCATGTGCCCAGAGACTCACTTCACTTCAAGTAGGTCCTAAGTCCCAATGTTCCCACCCCTCCCAATAGCCCATTAGTTAGCCCATTAGTTAGGACTCCATCGATGGCTGGTTCCACTGATGAGCTCAGAGCCCTCATGATCCAGTTGTCTCCTGAAGGCCCCACCTCTGAACAGTGCTGCCCTGGGAACCAAGCCTTCAACATGGGAGCCTTGGGAGACATTTCAGATCCACACTGTGACATCTCAAGACTCCACCCTGCTTATCTATTGCTCATTCATCCCGACACAGGGTAGATCTGCCAACAGCTTGCTAAGCAATGGCACAGAATTGCTCCCACAGAGCACTTCATGTTTGACAAGAGGGCATCTCAGGGGACATTAGAGGCACCCTCCACCCAGATGTGTGCACACACTCACAGCTCACACTCTGAGAGGTCACTGTCATCTCTAAGCAGCAATTAATCTGGGCCTAGAGCATAAACAGGACCCACCAAGATGCTGACCCTGTACAGCAGCTCTATTTTCCAAGGCCGGGGCCCATGGAGAAATCTGTCTCCCTCAGCTTTTTCACATGAGTCAGTGCCCAGAGAATGAAAAGACTACATCTGAATTAAAACAAAGGCAAACACAAAACAAAAACAAAACAAAAAGCCCTGCGTGATGGCTGAGAGAAGTGCTTTCAGTTTTGGACTTCAGTGGCTGCTTCAGCTGCATGGGTGTCTCATCTGGTCCCTTGCTGAAGTTAGCTCTCCAAGGGTCACAAGGAACCAATATGAGAGTCTAGAGAAACCCCAAGTGGTGACTGCAAAACACACAGAGTTGTCCACAAAGTGCTCTTCTGCATCTGCCTCCAGCTTGCTTATATAACAAATAGCACCCGGTCACTTGGACCGACCAGACAGGAGGTTTGCAGCTCACTTCTGGTGGGTTTGGCCTGGGCACTGTTCTGCCCCAGTGCCTGGGACTTATCTGCTAACAGGAGCATGAGGTGGCACTAATGGGCCCCTTGCTTCCACATAAGTAGCTCCCCCGCCTTTCTCCACCTGCTCCAGAAGTAATAAAGTTTACCCACAGTCCTGAGGCCTTCTTGGATCCAACGTAGTTACCAGTCAAATGCCCACGGGCCTGTTAGGCACACAAGCTGGACAGCCAGATGGATCCACCACCAGCCTCTGTCTCTCAGGGCTGGGGTCTACCTCCATCCTGTTTACTTGGAGAAAGTTTCAGAGTCGGCCAATCAAACATCACCTGTTGGCTACCTGCTTTGCACCCAACACTATGCTGAGAGAGAAGGAAACCATGAGTTAATTATCATCTTACATTGTAAATAGATCCCTAAATATAAACTAAGATTAAGACACAAACGGCTGTAGGATAAAGTGGTATGTGCATTTTAAGCAAAGAGCTTCATGGTTCCTCTTTAAATTTCGGAAAGGAGAAAGGCTCCCAGGGACTTAAGCAAGTTCCTGTGGTCATAAGCAAGCAGAGGACAAGGGGACATGAAAGTTCCAGGCCTTGTCCAAGAAGAGACGGAGGGTAAGTGGCAGTGTGGGTGCTGTGCTGGGCACCTCTGTCCTAAGCCTTATCACACGGCACGTGCTGCTGTGTGACCGTCCGTCCTCCGGATCACAATCCTTCAACATGAGATGGAGACTCCTCACTTCTGTATCCCTGGCCCCCACATCAGGTCCTGGCCTGTGACACCCCATAATTGTTGACTGGAGGGACAGAGTGAGGACTGGCTAGACACGGGAAGCCCTGGATCTTTCGCAGGCTGCTTTGCACACCCCAGCTCAGCCCTTCCGCTGGCCGTGCTTTCCTTGTGGCTCACTCGTGTGCCCTGGTGTAAGGGCAGGCAGGTCTTCTGCTCAAACTACAGTCACATCATTCATTTAGGGTTGATGGCTAGAGAACGTGCATTAATTCCCCCACACAGAAGGTCCAATACACAGCTGTGGCCACGGTTTTCTCCTCTTTAGTCACAGCACCTGGGGGGATGGGTCAGGATGGCCACCTGAATTAGGATCAGTTGTGCCAGGGTCAGTGGAACCTTTGGTGGACGAGGGTGACAACAACAGCTTTCCCTTACTGTGGCTTTTCAGTGAGCACCTAATGTATACAGAGGGATTTGCCAGACGTGATGTGGACCTGTCCCAGCAGTCTCACCAGGCAGAAACTAGCAGTGGCCTCCTTATAAGCTGGTGACATTGGGATGTTGAGAGTTCAAAGCTTTGTCCAAGGCCACTCAGCCAAGATGTGACTCCAAATTTCAAGTCAGTGCTTCACACCCCTTCACACCCAAAGCATGTGCTTTGTCTGACCTGTGTCTGGCATAGAGGAGGAGCGTGTGAGCAAGGTGAACCACCACACAGCTTCACAGACACACGCACAGATACAGATACAGATTGGCAAATGGGATATTCCACCAAATGCTTTCTTTCTTAAAATCTGTCCTGGTACCACAATAAGGTAAAGTTCTGCAGTCATCATCAGATTCAGATTTTCTCTTCCTCTCAAATTCTTTCTGATTCATACCTTTTGGCGTGACCAGTTGAAAATATCTCACCAAGCCTCCTGGAGGCCGGCTGGGAAAGTCTTCAATTTGGTTAATAACAGAATAATACAGGGGTAGAATGCAAGTTTACCTAGTGCCTTTGGATTTCCATTCTGCTGGAATTTTTAAAATGGCAATAAAATAGTCAGTCCAAGGTGAAACCCCCAGGTAGTCTGGCTGCCAAGTGTCAGGAGCATGCCTTGTAGAAAGTCCCATCCTGCTGTAGTCCCTGGGCTTGCTTTGTGGCAGGGGACTCATCCCTGTGCCTCTCTGTGTCTTATGTCACTGTAAGGGGAAATCCAACCCTCTTTTAGCTTAGAGAGAGGATTTCCATACCTAGAATTTCCCCTGATATTGGGGAACTGTAGCAGGTGATTTTTTTTCCCTTTTTTCTTTTTTTGTTCAAACTACCAACGGGATGTAGAGGTATAGAAAACAGACAATCGCAACAGCTAAAGTGTCTATAAGTAACTCAGAAATCCTACTCCCCCCCTCAAATAAAATGAAAGTGCATCATTATTAAACCAAAAGAAAATTAATCCCTAACAAAGAAATGTCTTAAGGGTCAAGGGGAGGAAGACTCCACTTACAATACAACATTAATTGAAAAAAACAGGGTATAATATTACTTATTCAGTGGGATCTCAAATATGCAAAATAGTATTTGAATGCTGAGGTATAGCAAGATTTCAATAGTTTTAATCTCTGAACAATACCCTGAGAATTGATTTGCATTCTCCTATCTAGTCTCTGTTTTCCAAATTTTTCTACTATAAAAATGGATTGTCTCTGATGCTATCAGGTACATATGTCCCCTCTCCTCACTCACAGAGACCTGGGTGACATCGCACCTTGAATGTCCTTAGAAGATCAGTTGAGAGAAATTCCTTAAGGATTTAGGCATCTCCTGTGTGGAAAAACAAACCAAAGTTTAAAATGCACATAGAAATGTGGAAAAGTGAGGTACCTGTTGGCCACTGACTCATCCTGTATTAATGTCACAGACACTGCCAAGTCTTGGCGACCTGTCATCCCCAGTTCCCACACCTCAAGGGACAGCCATGACTCTCTTTGCACTGGGTTTGGCATTCGCCTTGGTGTTGGCCACAGGAGCAGCGATTGCAGGCTGGGCACCCAGATGTGGAAGGACAGCTGAGGTCCATGGAGAGGCTGGGGGATGGGCTTCAGAGTGGCAGGGAGTGGAGCCCCCGAGGACACAGAAGCTTCACGGTGGCATGTGTGAACCTGGTGTATTGGAGCAGATGAGGGGCACTGGGCCCACAGCCTTGCTGAGATCCACCCTCACTGTTTGCTCGCTCTTCCGAGAGCCGTTGCGTGGGCTGTGGGAGTTCTCACAGCAGACAGCATCACCTAATCAATCTTCTGCCAATGGTTCCATTAGGTGGGTGTCCAAACCAGATTCCTTCTGGTCCCTGTCTCATGCCTCCAGGTCTGTGCCCTGAGTCACAATGCACACTGTCACAGCCCATAGGAGGAGAACTGAGCCCAGGCACAACTCCACTGAGTTGAGTCTCCTCCTCCTGCACATTCAGACTGCAAGCCCAGGTCAGAAGAAGAGACCAGAACATTCTGACCAGTTGCTGGATGCTGACCCAGGTACATGGGTGGGGTCTAGGTGGAGGCTCAGGGGGACTGAGGTGGGGGAGGTGAGGGTCTCAACACCAGGCCAGCTTCCGGGAACCAGGGAGGGGTTTCTGGCAGTCACCAGCATGGACACGGTGCCTGGGAAGCCCTGGAGCCCGAGCCCAGCACCCCTCACCAACACCTCCACCCACGGGCGCCAGGCCTAGCTGCCCTGGTGTGTGCCTGCACCAGGCCTCGCGCAGCTGAGCGGGACTGGAGTCTCCGCCGACACATCCCTGGTCTCGGCTTCACTTTCCCTGCCTGGATCCTATTAACGCTGGGGGTTTCCAAGACTTAATGGCAGAATTCTGGCTGCAGATGAGGGCTGCCCAGGCAAAGGGCTGCCAACCGGCTGCTAACCCACGAGGTCTTCTGCAGGCCCTCCTCCTGGCCTGGATGCCGGACTGTTTACAGACTTCTTGAAAACAAATAAACAAAAGCAGAACAGCGAACTCTGGAAGGCACAGGCTGGACATATGTTCCTTTATTCAGGGACAGAAGTCAAACAGATTGGAAGACGCGGTTGTTGGTAAACTCCGGCCTCCTTAATTTCATCCATTAGTGCCACAGTCAGCGAAGCCGTTCATTGGAGGCCTCGTTCTTACCATCATCACCAGGCCGCTGGACCTGCCCCACGAGTAATGAGATGTCCACCCAGAGGGGAGGGTCAGAGTGGTGGTCATCCCCTATCGGGAAGCAGGAAGTGGGCCAGGGCCATGCTCTGAAATGCCAGCCAAGGAGGACTTGGCTCAGTACCCTGCAGGTCCTTGGCCAGACAAACTCCGGGCCAGCACAGCTGGGAGAGAAGGCACAGTGCCACCTCCTCTCCATCTCTCCAGTCCCCTGACAGGAGTTAGCATCCCCAGGAAACTCCCCATCTGAGGGACCCTCAGCAATTCCAGGGGTCAGGCCACCAGACTCTGGGGCAGACGATTTCCTGTCTTGTTGGATGGAGTCTGAGGATAAGGGGACAGTGTGGGGAGGGTGCCTGGTTTCAACCCTAGGGTTGATGGCTTCCCCTGCTCCCATCTGAGAGGCTGCAGCCTTTCATGGTCCAACCCCATGTCAATGTGTTTACCTCTAGTAGTTAGAAAAGTCTGTTCCATAGCCTTTTGAGTTATTTTAAACTGTCCATTTTCCTGATCTAATTCTGTCATTTATTTATTTAAAAACTTTCATACAGTGTCTATTACATTCTGGGAACTGTGTTTGATGTTGCAAGACATGGTCCAACAGATAGAGGTTTGCAAACTGAGCTCTCGTGGAAACAGGATCTTAGAGGGAGGAACATTAATCAAGAGGAAAGCAATGTCCTCGAGGGCGGGCCACATGCCAGAGGAGCACAGGGTGCTAGGGACATGGAGAAGAAAGCCTGAACCCTGGGATGGAGATTCAGGAAGGATTTCTACAAGCTGATTTGAAGCACAAGTAGGAGTTCTCTAGGTGGAAACACGGCAAGAGGATACTCCTGGTCAAGAGAACCAGCATCATCCTAGGTCCCACGGAACAGACGAAATGGCACTTGGTGGAACACATCCCTTGAGAGGGAGATGTGCTCATGGACAGGAGGTTGGAAAAGGAATCAGGGGATTGATCATGAAAGACCTTCAAGGTTGTGCCTGAAGGATGGCCCCTCGAGCTGAAGGAAGGAGAATTCTTGCAATTGTCACATGGATGTCACTGGGAGCAGAGGTTCTGTTTACACCAGTGAGGAGCACGAGGTGGCATGAAGGAGGAGCTGCAGTAGGAGCTCAAGGGCTACACGAATGTGGCTGAGCAGAGGTGGCTGGGCCTTCAAGAGACATGATGGAGTCACCGTCAGTGGGACCTGGGGGACGGATCCCATGGGAGGATCAGGGTACTTGAAGGTACTTGAAGGTTCGAAAAGATGTGTCCTGGACTTGGGTGGTGGCGCCATTGAGCGAGCGGGGAAGGAGGCACGTCACTGCTACATGCTAAATGGAATAGGATCTTCCTCTCCAGGGATGCTTGCTCCTCTCTGGCTCATCCTTTGTGTCCCGAGATGCGGCTGTCAGTCACACTGCCGGCAGGGCCCGAGAAGTCATTTCCACACTCCTTGGTAATGTGGATCCCATCCATACTGCTTTCCCTTCACTTTGAGAATAAATGAAAAACTCGACTCCTCCGGATGCCAGATTTGTGTTCCTGTGTTAGGAGATTGTTTTTTCTTTTTTGCATCTGTGTGTACGTTAAACAGCAAGAAGAAAGTCGCGAAACTCAAGGAGTTTCCCCAAAAGTAAATCAATTTGCGGTTGAATGTGCTGTGGAATTTGTTTGCAAACCTAAGAGAGCGAAGCGAGCTTAAAAAAGATGCAGTTGGATGAGACTGCAAAGTTTTGGAAAGTTCTTTGAACACATGTAAACATGATATGTGTAAGCAAATGTTTAACTTGCCTTTTTTACTTCTACAAATTATATTATGAAATCAGACGTCTGTGACTCCTTAAGAATGTCAAATCAGTGTATTCCTTCAAAACAGATAATTGCCTAGTGCTGCTCAGCTTCCAGGCTTCAGGGCTCGGGAAGGCTGGGTTTCCAGCCTGACAATGAATAGGAGCTTGTCTGTCTGCAAAGTTGATTTGCACAATGCAGGTGGCCAGGCAGGGTGACCCTGGGGGTCTCAGCAATACAGGCCCGCTGGTCACAGACAACGTGGAGGGGTAGGAGGCCTCGCACCTTGTGAACTTACTCTTCCCAAGGACACCAGCGTGATGCACTGATTTCCTTCTCTGTCCTGCCCTTCAATGGGAGGGACTGATGTGTGCATCTACCCTCCAAAAAGAGGGTGAAAAATGCTTGGATCTGATAGTTGTATCCTGTGCTCTGAGAATCAGGAATGAAGCATCTCAAATGAAACTGCTCTTCTGGCACCAAAGGAGATGAAACTGGTCAGGTTATCATTTATGAGCACTGCTTACGAGTGGCCGAGGTCATCTGATACAGTGATAATTCCACTGTTCCTAATGCAGTGTGTCACTGTGCTTCAGAGGCAAAGATAGGGACTGTAATCCTGTATGTTGATACTTCATGCTCTCAGTACAATTAGCTGTTATTACTAGACACTTCTATTAACTTTGCAGCCAGACTTGGAAAGGTATCCTCTGGAACCACTACAGGGCTTTTCAAAAACACACAGTGCCACCGAAATTAGCAGAATATTGCCTGGCCTCTCCACCGCACCCCAAGGGTGTCATTGCACCCCTCAAAGCCCAGGCCTAACTCCTGTTAATGTTAATAGCAACACATGTGCAGTTCCAGGGGAGAGAGGACCACATAGTGCTTAATATGCTAGTAGGCATTAATTTGATTCCTTGGGTGCAAAACAATGTCAATGGAACCATTATAATGCATATGCTACAGCTCGAGAGCCCAATTAAATCAAAGGGTTATTGTTATCTTGCATATCCATAGCAGATGCATATATGATAGATTATTGGGAATGCAATTTGCAGCGTTATACATTATTTATCCACAATTTATTAGCTGGGTGCTTCTGTTGCTTTGAAAAAGTTGTTTTGCATTGAAAGTAAACTCACATCTTAAGAAAAATATATACTCTTGATTTAGAAATTGTAAAAGCACAGTTGCTATTTTCCAAAAGCCAGAGAGGTTTTTTGCTGGATCTTTGCCACTAGGACAAATATCAGAGTCACCTATTAAGTGTCGTCTTCTGGGTGGCTGATTTTGCTTCAGACACTTGAATCACCCATTTATTTGTCAAGCAGGGACACAATGGATGCTAATAAATGTCAAAGACTTAAGTTTAGTAAGAGGCAGGTTCTGCCCCCAAGAGTCTTGCCCTCATCATTTGAATTCTCCACCCCTCCTTACACACACACACACACACACACACACACACGAACACATGCACACGCACACATGCAGGGTAAATGAGGAATTTATGAATATCCTTTGTTTATAGATAAGATTTTTCAGAAAGCGCAGGAAGAGAAATGACTCAACTTAGGTCTCCCAACTAATAAAGGAAAGATACAGGGGAGAAGCCAGAATGCTGATGTTGATGTGTGTACACAGACCCTGGGAACTGACTGTAGGTGACTCTGTGCAGTGGCAGACTGGTCTCTGATTCCCTGGGAGCAGCCAAGCCCGGGTTCAGAGAAGGCAGGACCTGGTTGAAAACCTCCTGTTCCCAGCCTCTCTCCTGGACCGTGGGCCAGATGGCATCTGAATTTTGCAGCAGGAATGACTTAAGCTGCCCCATCTTTTGAGATCGATATAGCTTCAGGATTCTGGGTGAAAGTTCACCTGTCTATACTGAAAATTCCTCCTGTCAATTAACTAAATCTTTTAAGCGTCTCCTGGGAATGAAACTCCAAGGCTCTGTAGATACACCCACTTGGGCTGGTTCCTTCATGGGTGAGAAGTCACCTCTCCGATGCTCAGTTTTTCTTTCTTTAAGATGGAATTACTAACACCAACTTGTTAGACATAGTGGTAGGTGAAATGAGAGGTACTGGGGGCTCGTGCACAGTGTGTGCGCCTCTCCCGTGAGTTGGTGTTGAAGGTCATGCTCGTGCCAAAGAAAACGACCCCATGTGTTTTCTCACTTGATCTCCCAGAACCTAGCTGAGACGATGCTCTTCCTCCCATTTTTCAGAGACACTAATCATAGATCCCAAAGTAACTTATCTAAAGTGGGACTGAGCACACCTGGAGAATCCAACCCAAGTCACTGGCCCTTGAGTTCTGTGCTCCGTCCCTGTATTCTGTCACCACCTGGAGCAGGGCTGGGCTGGAGCTGGTGGTCCTAGAGCACCACTCATGATACATAAGAAGAAACGATGATAATCCAAGTCCAGCCATCTGGACTGCAGTGTTTGGGGTGGGACTAGAAGCTTTGGCTTGCGTTGTTCCTTTAACAAAAATCACAAACAGGAACCAGACGACGAATTCCGTTTCTTCTCCTCCAGTATAGGACTTCCCTGCGTGTGTGTGCGCGCGCGCTCGAGCACACACACACACACACACACACCTATACATGCCTACACATACACCTACACACACCTACACACATGTACACACACATGTACACATGTGAGCATACATGCTTTCTCTGAATAACAGGATCACTACGTGTTATGAACCAAAGGAAAAATTCCAGATCTGGATCTTATTTTTCTCCCACCAGAGGCAAAGAGGAGGACAGTTTTTTCTTGGGATTGGTGAAATTGTAGAACTTTTGCTGCTGTTTTGAGATGGGATGGATATTCCCATAACAAACTGTTCTGGAAGTGGACAGGCAGACACAGCTCCTGGCACAGGGTTTCTATGCTAAGGACTTGGGCCCCTGGCTATGCTCTGAATGACTGTGTCATCAAATCCAGGCACGGAGATGTGAATGTCAGAGGGGACAGCATGAGAAGGTGGATCTCTGGGAGGTGGCGAGGACACAAGGCCCCACCCTCAGAAAGAGATCAGTGTCCTGAAATAAGACAGGCCACCTAGCTGCCTTTGTCCCGGCATCACGTGAGGACCTACTGAGTAGGTACCATCCATAAACCAGAGCGCAGGCCCTCACCAGGTGCCACAGAGGCTGGTGCGTCCCAGCCTCTGACCCCTTTCTGCTTTTTATGAGCCACCCTCCTTGTGGTGATTTGTGGCAGTCTGAGTGGACTAAGACTTGTGTATTACATACAAATGAGTCAGATCATCTCCTCCTCCTCCTCTCCTTCTTCCTCCTCTATTATTATATTCCTACACGACTCTTACTGATGTCAATAATAATTTTAGTTTGAGGATCTCATTGGAAGCAGTTCTCCAAGAAGAGCTCAGTAGAAGGCATCTTTTCCTCCATTCATGAGCCACCGGATTGTCCTCCTGGATTTTCCTGGAGAACTAGTAAGAAGACACAGTCTAGGGCCACCTGCTCGCCAGAGGCCAGGTGTGCCCAAGCGCACTTCCAGATAGCGCCTAGGAGTTCTGAAGGAACGAGGGAGGACTTAAGAAAAACATAGTCAGCTTCTAGCCAGCTTCTGTCCTTGCTTCTCGGGAGCCCCTGCAGCCAGCCCTCCCAGTGCACGCTGACACAGTGTTACAAACACGGCCCGTCTGCCCCATGTGCCTCAGTGGCTGTGCTGGAGAATCCTGGAGAATCCTGGAGAATCCGCAGTGTAGACAGAGCTCAGGCCTTGCCCATGCAATTACAAAAAGAACACTATGGTTTGGTTCTGCTGAGGGGATATTGCTCAACAGTTAATGCAATCACATTACAAGTTCTTGTATTAAAATCACACACAGGATGAAAATTGGTCTGAACGGCAGCTACTAGGAAAAGACAAAGAAAGGTCTGTGGGTTGTCATAATCCGTAAAGAAATTTTGGTGGCAAAAAGCACTGACACACAGGCTCACACACGGGCAGGAAAGGCCCCAAAGCATATAAGTTTGTTGTTGCGGCACAGACAAGACCTGAGCAAGCACTGCCCCACGTGCATGCATGTTCAATGCTTGTGTGTCTGTGTGTGTGTGTGTATGTGTGTGCGCACATGCACATGTACACCAGAGAACTTCAGCTTCTGAGCCAGCAGGCAGTGTGTGGAACAGTGATGGCCACTTCAGACCTTACCTCACCCCAGGGCAAAGCCAAGTCCAGCTCGTAGATGGGGATATTGTGCATTTATTCCCTAGCTGGGATTGCCAGGACCTGGCAGGTAGCAGCTTGAAAGCCAGAGGGTTTCTGGTATGCTCCTGGTTGGGTTGGAAGTTAAGCTTTGCTATTTTATATGCTCCTGTGGTTGGGATTAAGTCTATCAAAACTCCAAGATCTCATACAATATCAGACTTATAGCTACAAAGTCAGCTGTCTGCAGCAACCCCCTCCCTCCCCCATGCGAAGGAAAAGCAGACTTTTAAAATTGATTGATTGATTTTTAAATGTGTAATTCCTGGAATCTACTTCAAAGGTCTTTCATGGAACCAGAAGCATCAAATGTAAGGTTTTCCCTGCAGGACTTTACATAACCTGAAACCCTGCCTGGGTTTTCCATCTCCTCTCAAGACAAGAGTTGGTCGAGGGTCCAGGGGAGTGTGGTAGCAAACCACAGTTTGGGAACAAGTTAAACCCAGGAGGTTTCCAACCAGGAAGTCTCAAAGCTTCAGGGTGACCCAAGACTTCAGAGATGTGTGCTGGGAGCTCAAGGGGTAGGGAAAAGTCCTCTGAACTCTTTGCTCTGTTTTTGAACTTGTGGGATGTTGTCCTTCCCACCAGCCCCCCTTCCCTGTCGCAGTCCGGCTGCAGCAAAATAATGGGGGGGGGGGTTAAGAGCAACTTGTGTACATTGATACAGCAGGAGTGGGGGCCGTTTATTGTAGGACAGGAGGGGTATATATACATTCCACACAGCTTATCTAATTAACATAAACTAGATACAGCAGTCAACCAATCAGGAATCTCCACACTTAATGGCTCCTGGCCACCTCACAAACCACTCCCCCTGGCAAAATACCAGGCGCCATCCTGACTTGTTTACAGACTCTAACACTTCCCATCATGGCTGGTTATAACTGGTTCCCTCCTGCCTGGCTAGGAAGAGGCAGGCTCATTCCAGAACCAACTGCCCAGGGATGGTTACTCCTGCAAGAGGGGCAGCAGCTCTGGGGAAGGCTGCTGGGCTCCTGTCAGCCCAAGCTTGATGACGTTTTCCAACTTAGCAAACTTTGGAGAGAACACTTCTTCCATGAGCAATGCCTCTCTTTTTGATATGGAAGAAAAGAAAAAGTATTTTCCTTAACACACCGTGATAGACTGATGGTTTCACCTCTTGAGATGTTTTCGTTCTTCTCTTTTTAGTATTTATTCTCATAAAGAAGTATTCTCAGTGGTCAAAAGGATATTTCCACCTAGGTTTTATTCTCCCACCTGACAGAAATGAGTTTGTGTTTAGAATTTTTATTTTCAAGCAATTAGAATGGTTAATCCAACTGACTCCACTGCTCTGGCCAATGAGGACTTGGGTCTGGCTTTCATTAATGGCTGAAGCTACAGCACATTCAACAAGCAGAGCCTTTCTTGGTGCTCACGGTGGGAGGGGTGATTATCACATTTGTGGCTCTTGCTTTCTGGGTTTTATTATTTTTTCTCAGTATTTGGTCTGGCTTGTCTTTAAAAAAAAAAAAAGATGTAGTGATTTCCTCTTAAATGATGTAATTTTATGAAAGACCAAAGCTTTGCAAACTTGAATTCAGCAAGGGGAATTCCCGGTATTTATATGCGTGTTAACAGGAATATAAAAAGACTCAGATTCACCTTCACCGGCAACTGCAGCTCAGGGCTGGTTTGATTTTCTTTTTTTTCTTCTTGCCTTTCCTCTTGCCCCTCACTGTCCTTTTATTTTTCCCTTTTGGAACAAATTTTGTAAAACTCTTTCTAAGTGCAGAGTCTGTGTGGAGCACATGTTGACCAGGTCCAGTTCTCGACTTTGCAATACTGAGTGATCGTTGCTAGGACCCGGCTCTTTCTTGGAGGGGGAAGAGCAGCCTGGGTTCCCTGGTGTCTGCGGCAAGCCCCCTTCATCCTGGGTGGAGTCCAGGTATGGAGGAAGGAGGGGCCACAGAGATCTCCCGGCAGGGCTGACGTTCTTCCTAAGCTGCAGAAGAGCTCTTGAGGACACTCAGGCAGTTTGTGGGTGACAGTGACCTGAGGGCTCAGAGGTCTGCAGCATGAGTGGGGTCTGCAGGAGGGGGAGGCATGTGTGAGCCGCACTCCTCCCCTGCAAGCTGTCTGATAGGTTCGCAGTGTCAGGACGGGGACCTGGGGATGAGCTGGGGCCAGAGACCAACCACTGGGCATGACTTGCTAAGGCGTCTGAACTTTATTCATTAAGCCATGAGGTGCCCTCTCAGGCTAAGGAAGGAAGAGGATGGGGGCTCACCCAGCGGTAAAACCCACGCCTGCTGGAACCGTTGTGAGTTTGGGTTTGAATCCCAATTGTGATCCTACTCGAGTCAGGTAACATCACCAGGAGAATGAAGGATGGGAATGGGGTGATGAATGGGGTTCCCAGCTTCAAGAGTCCATGTGGCCGAACAATGAACACATCCTCAGCGAATCTGTGACATGAACAAGGAAAGAGCATGGAGTGGGGGAAGGGCAGCATGGGAACGCAGCCAGACCTTCCTGTATGTAGCACTGGCTCTAGCCTCTGCATCACAGTGGAGCTGGGGCCAAGTGACCTTCTGATGGCAGTGATGAGAGTCCCCAAAGGTGCTGGAAGGACCCGAGCAGTCCATGCAGCCATATCATCCAGGGTGAGTACCGGAGCATCTGGGAGCCGTGGGGCCTCTTTTCTGCAAGAGATTGATGCCAAGGACATAGGACTGGTCTTCCTGGACCTTGGAGAAGGTTTGGTGCCACACTGTTGAACACGATCCTGGTTCTATGAAGGAAAGCGTCGGGAACAGAGGCTTCTCATGGAAAAAGACCAAACAGAAAAAGGAGAAAAACCACTGGGTGGCACATCTCTGTGTGAGTCCAGCCACCCTTTCAGGAACCTCAAAAGCCAGAAGTCTTTGAAAAATAATCTCAGCGATGATTTGTCTCTAGTAACCAAACATTCACACAAACATCTACTTTATAGTAACCGAAGATTCAGACCAATGTCTACTTGAATTTTTCCTAAAATACTGGTTGGACTACCACACACCCCCTCCATGAATTATTAACCCGGGGAGATTAGTACCCGTCCTACCATGACCACCAAGACAAGAGATCTTGCTAAAATGTAGCCATGGCATTATTATTCCTGTGACCTCCAGAGCAGATCCCTCTCTCAGCATGGCACTGTGGCCAACTTGCCATTACTTAACCAGACCCCTCTGCTCTGGTCTTCATGTCCCCCCCTAAGCCAGCTGTTGTTCTGCATTTACTCATCTTAAAAACTCCTCTTCACCCTTCATCACCTAACGCAGGACCTAGATCCTTCAGAAGCCAACCCTGAGCCTGGGGAGAATGTTAGTTACCTTTCCTCTTCAGCATTTTGCATTTTTGCTGGTTTGTTACTTAGCTCCTCGTGGGACCCTCCAATGTGGCTTCCTTCTCCAGACTCTAAGCTCCCTGAAGGCAAAGCCAACAGCTTGGGAAAGATGTCACAGTGTGGGGAAGTGGCAGAAGAATTGAAGAACGGCAACAGAAGTCGTCTCCTGTAGGAAACAAGCTGATTTTTTCCAATGAATCAGCGGTAAGACTCAGGAATTGGGAGGACCTGATCCTTCTGGAAAATAGTGTGAGGAATGGGGCAAAAATTGTAATACTTGGTTTTAGTTCTGCTCAGGGGGGGTTTAGGCTCCAGGGGCCTGACCACCTGCAGCAGCAGATGAGGAGCCCCGTCCAGGTGGCTGGAAGTAAGACCAGGTCATTAGTGACCTTCTGCAGTGCTGGACACTGGCTCCAGCCCTGGTTTTCTGCTTGATGCCCCATTAACTGCCCAACACACAGCAGCCCTAGCATGCCCTCAGGAAAAGCCAGACCAAGAGAATAGCTGTGGGTGCCAGTACGTGGGCTTCCCACCCAAGCACAGGTCTCTGCTTTAAGAGTCACTCACTCAGACAGGTGTTGATATCCAAGACCTTTGGTCAAAAAGTCCTAGCACACAATACAACCTTCAAGACAAACACATAAAAAGCACAGCCAAGAGAAATAGGCACGTCATGGACCAGAAGAAATCCACAAACATCCATAATGGCTCTCCCAGGAGAAATGAGAAAATGTTGGGTCTTAGAAACATTCAAATGCAATAAAAGAATATTCAGAGAATAAGAACTCTTGGTCTCTAAAAAGTACAATAAAAGAAAAAATTCCAATAGGAGGATTAGAAGATATAATTGGGAAAACCTCGTTGGAAAATGAATGCGAGGTGAAACACAGAAAATGGGATCATAAAGACAAGTAGATCAACCTAAGAAGTCACTTGTCTGGGTCCCAAAAGCTACAGAAAAGGGGAACAGAGGAAACAAGAGAAGTCTTTCAAGATATAGTACAAGAAAATTTCTTTGGAATGAAACATATAGGTTTCCATCTGAAAGCTATTTTATCTCCTCAAACTGTGGCCAGCACAGTTACTACAAACTATCCACACATCTACATAGAATTTCAGAATAAATACTGAATCCTATAGAATTAAAGAGCAAAAATATAGGTTCAAATGGAAAAAAAACCCACTAGGTTTCTCAACAACTAGAAAATGGACTAGCAAAGCTTTTCTTATTGTAAAGACACTGACTTTCAGTTAGAATTGTACATCATCAAGCTAACGTGAAGGTAAATTGGTATATGTTCAAAAACACATAGAATGGTATTTCCTATGGATGGCATTCCTAAAAAGCTTCTAGAATACATTCTCCAATGTAATAATGCACTAAGTTGATGACAAAAAGACACAAAATAAACAAAAGGGAAATTCAATGCAGAGAAATCCCTGGATGAAAGAAAAGTAAAGCTCTGGTTCTCCTTTGAGCATCCAGCCAGGGGTCAGTCGGTCCAGGGGGAGCAGGACAGAAGAGTCAAGGGGGATAGTTCCTGGGTGAACAAAAGGGCTCTAGGGAATTGCCAGTGCTTAGACGTGTTCTGTCGCCTTGCAATTATTTCAAAGGTAAAATGGAATAAATGGTAACTATATAAAAAATTAAGCCAACCAATGAACAATAATTAATAGTTAAGTCCAGTGAAGTCGCTTCACCACCAAGAGCCTGTAATAGTGTACTAAAGCCCAGCGCGCTGTGCGGTTCAGTGCAGCTGCATGGAAGGGCTGTGGGGTGCGTGTGTTTGTGTTTGTGTGTGTGTGTGTGTGTGTGTAAGAGCACACCTTCCATAGCAGGAAAATCATAATATTTAAAGGAGAGAAATCAATAAATTATAGTATTCCCAAGCCATTATGTATAAAGTTGAAAGCAAATACCATCCAACAACAGATAACGCTGTAACTTTTACAAAGCAGGAATCAGAAGGGTGGATTGGGGAGAGGTGGTAACTCTCCTTTATACTATAATTATTGTATTATCATTTGATTTTAAAACTGTATTCACATGTCAGTTTAATGAAAATTTCTATTTGGAAATTTCAAACTTTCTGAAATTCTACGACAACATGGTGAATTGACACTTGAGGCTCCTCCAAGAAGCCTCCAGAATTTGCTTCCCATATTCCAAAACAAGAATAAAGCCATTATCTAAAAAGAAGGGCAAATTAATAAATACCGAATGTCCTTGGCCCCTGGGGCCCAGGGGCGGGCAGGATCCTGGAGAGACTCACATCAACCCAGCTGTGTGGTCCTCGACGGAGGCTGTGCAAGGGTGCCCAAGGTATCAGCAGCAAGGGGCAGGGGATGGGACCCCAGGCCCGTCTGTCAACCTGGCCCAGGCCTGTGCCCCTGCCCCACATGGCATCTGGATGGTTATGTATCACGGAGGCGTTGATGTTCCTTGGACCGAATCACGTGGTGTGAGCACCAGTCTGTGCCCCGGGGAGTCTTTATCGCTCCCATCTGGATGGTCCTGTGGAAGTCAAGGGCACCCTGCGCTGCCTACAGTGTGGCACTGTGGCTATGGCTGAGGTGTGACACTGGTGGCCATGGCCGAGGTGGCCTTCCTGCTCTTCTCCATGTGGGCGGGAGAAGTGCCACAATAAGTGTTTGCATCAGCCTTGCATCATTTAGGTGACACACTACTGCCGACTTGGTGGCACATGGTTATTGTCTTGCAGCTCCGTGAGTCAGTTGGGTCACAACCCGGCTGCCAGCAGGGCCGCTCCCTGGTTCTTGACCTTCTTCTTCAGCTTTTCTCATGCCGTGGCTCTCAGGCCCCTCCGCCCTGTGCTCTGCCATCCACAGGCTCTGGCTGATTTCTTCCCTGGTCAGGCTCCCTCTGATCTGAGCTCAGCAGGACTCATCAACATGAGGGGCCGGGTCCTTGGAAGCTCAGCCAGAGAGCCCAGGACCATCAGCCAGTCTCCAGCCCTCAGCTCATCACATTCACAAGTTCATGGCCCCACATGAACTCCTGGGGACCAGGACAGGGGCCATCTTTAGAGAGCCGTGACTCTGCCTATAGCAGAATTTAACCAGGTGAACTCAGTGACTTCCCCAGAGGTCCCTGGTCTCCTCACCAGGGCAGCACAGAGAACATGGTGACCAGAGTCTTGTTCCTCTGTACAAAGTGCTGCTTTGTGACAATTTAAACGCAATGAGAACCAAGTCTCCCCCGTGAGCGCTCTGCCCGCCCCTTGGTTCAAGGGTGACACTATTGTTCCTGTTCCGTTCATCTTTGTGCATTTGGAAGGCGTCTTCATTTCCAGACCTTCCCTGTCGGGGGGCGCAGGCTCTCAAGTGCCAGAGAAGTTCCCTTCTGCTGGGGCTGCTTGCCTTCTTGTGGCTGATGGGTGCCGTCTGCAGCGGAGCTGACCCATGAATGAACTCCAAGCACATGCTCAAAGTGGTCCTCCGACCGGGCACAGCTCCGTCCGGGGGAACTGTGACAATGAACTTGCTTATTCATGGATCGTAAAAACCAAGTCCTATAAAATGATGAGGCTGTTTGGAGATGTGCGGTGGCACAGGCCAGCAGATCTGGGTGCAGCTCTGTGGTACCTCGCTGCCGCCAAACTCAACCTCCCCTTTCATCAATGAGGCCTCCAAAGTTGGGTGTGGTCAACCGTAGGACAGACATGAATCCCAGCACGACGTGAATCCCTGGTGCCCGCCATGGAGAGGTTCTGGTTGTCTTGCCTTCTGTCTGTCTGTCCTCTGACCCAGGGAATCATTTGCATCTAAGATGCTCAAAACACAGATGGGTTGTTGGCTGTTGTCACACAGAAAACTGAGACCCTCTCTGGGGATACGTGGGCTTTGCTGGGGACTTCAGGCAGACGGGGAGGCCCAGGAGACCTTTGGCCGTGGAGGCAGCCTTCTGCCTGGCCTCAGAAGGTGGCCGTGGGAGGAGAGAGGAACACAAGGCATCACCCAGGGGAATCTGTGTGAATCGAGGGAGAGTGGCCCTGGGGCTCAAGACAGAGATGCTGTTCTGGGGTGTCGGGGGGTGCTGATACGCAGCTGCTTTCCCCCCTCGGTTCCCAAGAAAAACCAAGAGGCCCTGGTTTGTATCAACACTTACTACTGGCAAACACACCAGTTGGAGGTGGAATGCTCCGACCTTGAAGTCAGGAGAGTTCTTCCCCAGTGCCTGCTCTACAAATTTCCTTGACCTTGAGTAAGGAAAGCCTTCCGGCCTTTCATAAGAGTCTACATTTGTCCCCAGCAGCTCAACTGTGATGTGCATGCCATCTCCTGCTGTTTCCATCCTATATTTGAGTGGTGCCCACCATGTGCCTGTGTTAGGAACAAAGCTCCAGTTCAGAGAGGTTGAGTCACTGGACTAAGGCCACACAGATGTGCCTCCCTCCACTGTACCCCAATCCTCTGTCCCTGTGACTAGGTCCTCAAGGCCCACTGTGACAAAGCAAGTACTCCTCTGTGGTTCCCTGAACCCTCTAGTTCGCATGTTGTCTCTAGTGGCTTTTCTAGCTATGATGGCAAATTTAAGGAGCTGTAGCAGAGACTGTGTGACCAGCAAAGAAGAAACTAAGAAATGAGTTAGTAGTTTCTGGTCCTTGGAAGGAAGAAAAAGAAGAAGAAGAATTCCTAAATGCTGACCCTGCTGTAAGTCACCAACATAGAATGATTCTGTGACTTCTGGGTACATTTATGGCATGAGATGAACAGTACCGTCAATGGCGGTGGTGTGCCTGTCCTACCCATCATGGGCAGAAGCCTTCCGGCTGCACCATTCAACCTCTGAGGGGCTCAGTACTGTTGGGGAGCAGTGAGAAGACCACAGATCCAGCCCCCCAGAAAGGCACATTGCTGTGCAACCTTGGCCACAGGGCTCAGCGTCTCTGCTCCTCAGTTTCTCACCTGAGCCAATGAGGATACCCCCTGCCCTACCCCTAGTCCTGAGGGCCTTTGAGAAGGCTAGATGAGATAAAGTGTCCTTTGTCCCAGAACGGCGCCTGGGACACACAGTAGGTACTCAAGTCATCAGTTCTCTTGAACCGCTAAGCCAACCGGACCCGCTTGGCAGTTTCCAGCCACACCAGCCCCCGTCATGGCTGACTTAGGTCTGAGGCCCAGCCTCTCCTTGACATTGAACCCAAGTGGGAAGCGAGAAGAGGTGGGCACGAGAGCCAGGGTGGACTCAGCTCCAGGCTTGTGTCACAGAGTGAGCCCCACACACAACGGCAGGAGCCTCCGTCATTAAGCACCTGGGCCGGGTTCCAGCTGGTGCCCGGGAGAGGCCAGCTTCCTGGCCCCACCCCTGGCTCCTAAGCCAGCCGTCCCCCAGGATTCGGATCTCTAAACACCAGCCAGTCCTCAGGGGTAAGATGCTCAGGGCCCCCCTCAGCTCCAGACCAGAGACTTGTTTTGAGGAACAAATGTTAACTTTCTCAGAGTCTCCCAACCCCGATGCCTCCTGCAGACGGAGTTATTTTCTTCTTCCCGAGACTCAGGGAACGCAGAGTTATTTTGGGGGGCCGTGGGAGGGTGCACGGTGACTGTGTGCTGGCTGTCCTTTCAGGGTCCCCCAGGGCCAGTGCACAGGCACAGGGCGGCCGGGCTCCGGAGGGTTCCAGCGCAGACCTGCCAGTGGAGAGAGGCCAGCAGACCACGCGGTGGGTGGCCATCTTCTGGGTCTGCTCTCCAAGAAAGGCTTCAGCCTGCTAGATTCTCCTCCTGCGGGCTCTGCGGCAACCGGCCTCTCTTCCCCAGCCTCGCCCCAGCAGACTTGGCGAGAGGCTGTTCTTCTCCCTGAGCTGTGAGCAGCCTTTCCTACAGCTCCTGGCACCTCCTCCTTCCAAAGAGCATCTTCCAGGCCCGAGCCCAGGGCGCTGCCCCAGCTCACCAGCCATGCTCAGACCCCTCCTGAGCCGCGATGGCTGGGTGCCACCCGGGGAGGGGACTTCTATCCAGCTCACACCAGCCAACACCCCTCCCCCATTCCTCCAGCACCTGGAATTCCTGGTTTTAGAGGCGCTTTGGAATCAGTCCTTCAAGGAGCAGGGCTGTGGGTTGAGACAAGCAAAGCCTCAGTGCTATTCAGTCGATTTCTAGCTCTGTGACGTCAGGCAAGTAGCACAGCCTCCCTGAGCCCACTGCCACCCAAAGTGACTGTGGTGGATCCAGAGAGCTCTACAGAGGTTCATGAAGTGAACCACGCTTTTCCCCTTGCCCCCCATGGCAGGAAAATCGAGAGATGGTCTTTAATCCTTGCAGAGTTTAAGAAGAGGTTTCTTGAGTTGGAAGGAGAAATAATATGGCCAAACATGAAAAATCCTCTCTCTGTGGAAGGAATATGTTCTTTGGGGAAAAATACTCATTATACGAGGGGGAGAGGTCAACACCCCTGACCACACTGGCTGCAGGTTTTTCTGCCTGTCAGGACTTGGCACAGCCTTCCACACGGGGAGGGGCCCAGTGAATTTGAAGAGGCCCTTCAAGAAAGTGGGTTCCCTGGGGTGTTATGGCCAGTGGACTTGCTGAGTGGTCATGCTGGGGCTCTCCCTGCTGGTCTGCAAGTATCTCTCAGAGATAGGTTAGGAGTTCATGGGCAGATGTAGATTTCATCGTCAAAATGATTGTGATAACAACAATACACGTAAGGAAATATTTAAGAGCTCACCCTGTACCAAGCACCCGTTTAGGAACTGGGATGAACTAGCTCATATAAGTTCATGGGCAACAGGGTCAGGCGTCCCCAGGGTACTGTCAGGATCGTAAACTCAGATCTTCACCAGGATTGTGAATGAACACAGCTTCCAAGTCCACCGGGATGTGGCCATTACGAGGGCAAGACCCAGCTCTGTCTCCTACTCTGTCTCCTGTTCTGGCTGAGGGCCCCACAGTGACATGTGTGAGGTGTCAATATTGCTCTGTTGCAGGAGTGAGAGGGGAGCAGGTCTCCAGCTCCAGCGCTCAGCGGCCTCTTGTGACGATGCCTATTACTATCCCCCAGAGGACAGTCCTGTTCTGCCTCTTTCCTGCGTGAGGACCTTCCATGGCTCCCCACTGCCCATCCAGTCAGCAGTGAGCCTTCCTTGGGCTCTCAAGCATCTACAATGTGGTCCTACTAGATTTTCTGCCTCCAGTGTCAAGGACAGCCCTATTTGTCCTCCCCACCATACACAGACATGAATCCCAGACTTTGGGCTGTGTCCTCATCTTTCCCTACTCCCAGTCTTGCCCAGCCTTGTGACTCTTATCAAGCCCACCCGTCCCCTTACCTCCATCAGTGAGGCCAACATGTCACACAAGGAAGACACAAGTCCTCATGGTGTCAGGTCTCAGCTCCAGTCATTCCATATTTGCAAGAGCTGCTGGCCAGGTTGAATGGATTTTGGTTCAGTCCATTCAGTCTATTCACAGAACTGGACCTCAAATGGAAATTTCACCAAGTCGAAGTGACGTCAACCTTGGTCTCTCCTCCAGGCAAACTGGCCAGATTGGAACCGACACATTTCAAACCTTCACCTAAGTCCCTCACTCTGACTCTGAGTCTACTGGAGGTTTTTCTTCAAGTTTTACCTTTTGAAAAATTCCCAGTGCCTTTGACCTACCTGTTGGAAACCCACTTTTATGTGTTCCATGTTTCATCTGAGAAAATTAAGTCCAAAGTGAAATATTCTATAGAAAGCAGGCGAGGAGACAGCGTGGGTGTGGGTTGAGAATTGCTACCATGCGTATGCTTTCTGGAAGTGCAAAAGGTGAATGCATCTCCAGTCCTTCAGCCGGGGGAGAGACATATTCAGTGTCATGGAGCTGAGAAGTGATTCAAGCTAGATCTGAGCAACAGTCGTCAGACTCCAGTCTGCTCACGTGAACATGGTGCTAACATCGAATATGGTGCCAAGGCACAGTGAGGGGGACACTGGGAAGGGCAAGTCCCTGCAGTCACAACAGTTTGGGGCCATGCTAACCTGGCTGTGCAGGAAGAGCAGCCTGGGGATTTATCTGACCAGCTCCCTCTGGGTCCCTTTGAAGCAGAGGAGCAGGGAAGGAGGTGGTGGCCACAGTGGACCCTCAAGTTCAAGCTTCCCCAAGGGCCAGGGCCCAGAAGCCAGGTCTGACAAAGGTCTAAGGACCCTCAGACTCAGAGTCAGAGTGAGGGACTTAGGTGAAGGTTTCAAATGTGTCAGTTCCAATCTGGCCAGTTTGCCTGGAAGAGGGACCAAGGTTGACGTCACTTCAACTTGGTGAAATTTCCATTTGAGGTCCAGTTCTGTGAATAGACTGAATGGACTGGACTGAGGCTTTCACTAGAGCTGAAACTGATAGCTATGTCTGGCTGGTTATCTAGCACTGACCTGCTCAGACACTCATGCACCCATTCATTCAGCCAACCTTTGTGGAAGGCATCCCGTCGGGACCTGGGCTTCATGCAGGGGTCCACCAGGCTCCGCCCATCATCACCAGGAAGTCATGAGCATGTGGAGAGATGTAGCTCTGAGAAAATCACTATCAGAGGGAGATGAGCACTTGGACAGAGGCCCACGCTTGGTGGGGGAGAGGACAGCAGGTCCAAGTGGCTGCAGGGTTGCATGAGCCAAGGTCAAGGGGATCCCAGAGCTTGTCTTAAAAATGAACAGATGAGAAGAGAAATCGTGGGGAAGGAAGGAACCCCTGTGACTGGATTAAGACATTGTGAGGAGGAGCAGACTTCTGCAAGAATAGAAGTGAGGAGCGGAAGGAGGTGAGGTCAAAAGAGAACTAGGGTCAGCTGCGGTGGCATGATCCCGTGAGGAGCACATCCGGGGTGGACAGGTCACCCAGAAGCATGCATCCATGGAGGAGTCCACTCCTCATCACCTTCCTTTGCCCCAGGGACATGCCCGGCTGTTCTGTTGAGAAACCAGCCTTGGCTAATAAAGGTAGATGGAAAGACAGGGACGTGAAGCTCCATCGCACCCCAGCACTAAAATGCTGCCTTGACTAGCTTTCCCTAGTGAGTGGTAGGGGAGAGCTGCACACGCTCCCTGAACCTGTGATGACAGGGTTAGGAGATGAGTTCGGGCAACGAAAGGGGGGCCCTGTGAAAGAACAGCCCTGTGCAGGTCAGAGGCTGTGGGTGAAGTCCAGCCCAGGCCTCCCGTCCCAACTGTGCCCGCACCTGCTCGCTGCCTGTAGGGGTGCCCGGGAGAGCCCTGAGCAGCAGTCCACCGGGGCCTTCTGCTGGAGAGGATGCCTGGGGCTGGAGAGGTGGTGGCCAGGGTCTGCAGGAGACTCCTGGCAGGGCCTCCAGCCATCCCAGGAGCTCTCGACCCTCATGAGCCCAGGCTTCTCATCTTTGAAACAGGGTCGCCATCCCGCTTCTTGACCATCTGCGATCCTCACATGAGAATCCCTTTTTATAAACTTTCTTTTTCCTTTTCTCTTATGAGTTTCTAAGAAGGAAAACTACCGAGTGCCACAGAAGGGAATCAACCAGCCCCTGACCCACCTCGGCTCCCTGGTGCTATAGTGCCCCCAACTCATTCTGAGATGCAGGCCCTTCATGGGGGATGAGCATCGCCGCACCCACATTTGAGGTGTATGCCAAGGCCCAGAGGGAGTCAGCGGTGCACAGGCCCCGGAAGCCATCCTGCTAACTGTAGCAGGTTCAATGTGCTGAACGGCTGTCTCCTGTGAGCACACAGGGCTGGGTGAGGCAACCCAGTGGGGGCACCGGACACCTGGAGAGCCATGCAGCACCGTGGCCAGCTGCTGAGTCCTCCCAGGGACTCCCTCACCCTACACCCACAGGGCTGTCAGCACTGAACTCACTCTATGTGGGGCTCAGTCCTCCAGGACACAGGGCATCCAGGACCACGTGTAAGGACACAGGACAGGACCAGCATGTTGCTGGGAGGAGGCCAGATGGAAGTGGGGGAAGAAAAGAGGCTACAGGGGAAATGACTGCAGAGAAAAGGGACAGGAGCAGAGAGTGAGGGATTGAAGAAGGAAGATGGAGGAGGCCAGGTGAGGAGGGAGAGGGAGGGGTGACCCAACAGCCACCATCTGCCTGAGACTCGAGCACACTCAGGACCAGCGCTGCCACTTCCTAGCACTGCTGTACACTATGCTGTCTGGACAGGTCACCTCGAGGTCAGTACTTCACTTCCCTCACCTGTGAAACGGGGGTGGTCAGAGCACTCTCCCCTGGGGGCAGGATTGGGAATGTGGATGTGCAAAATATCAAGCCAGGGGCCTGTGACAGTGTTTAGTGAGCGGTAAGCTCTATGGCAATAGCGTTGTCCATCGTCAGTGCAGAGGTAGAAATTAGGGGTCAAGGAGGGGTAGGGCCTGACCAAGGACACGGGGCTGCCTGGAGACAGAGTGAACCCACAGCCAAGCTGCAGGCTGCAGAGGGCATCCTTCCTCTCCTTGAGCCTGAGGAGAGGGGTCCCCTCTCTTGGCTGGTCCATTTTCAGATCCAAGACACTGGCCAGGTGGTCACAGACTCAGCACTGTCATTTCAGGTGAAATAAGAAGACAGGACTCAAAAAGGTGGGTGGAGTCAATGCAAGATCTCTCTTGGGTGAAAGTAGCAATCGCCCATAGAACCCATTAATGACAGCCCTGTGGGGGGGGGGGATGACACTGATTCGGGGCATGGCCGAGTGTGCACATGCGTGTTTTGTGCTGTGCTCGACTTGGACCTGCGTGTGGACGAGCACGCACGTCAGCGTGCATGTACGCAGATTGTGTGTGTGTGTGTGTGTGGGGGGTGTGGGTGTGGATTCCTTCACGTGGGCAGGAGCGCATAGGTACGTTGTATGGACATGCACAGTGTGTCAGCAGGGCTGTGTGTGCACGCACAGGGCACATGGACAGGACGTCACTCCCGGGCCCTGGCGCCCTGCTCACTTCTTCTCCCTCCTCCATCCAGAGCCTTCTTTATTTCCTCATCAAATTATGACTCATGAGCCAGGAAAGCCCTTATTACCTGAGAACTTGCTAGAAATGCGGAATCCCACACCTACCCCAAACCTACTGAATCAGACTCTGTATGTTAGCAAAACCGTCTCTCAGGTGGTTTCTATGCACGTCAAAGCTGGAGAGATTTTGCTGCCCAGAAGGTGAGGTCTGCTTTAATTTCAAATCATAAGGCCTGGGAAAAATTACCATATGGCCAAATAGGCCCCACAGGGGCCTTTGGAGGCCCTCCATACATTGCATCTCACTTGGTCCTTCCAAGAAAACTCATGACTGTTCCCATTTCAGAGATCAGGAGACTAAGGAGCCAGAAGGTAAGATTTGTACCCCAGGTCATGCAGGTCCCAAGGTCTAAATAGGAATGTGAACGTGAGTCTGGTCAGCATGGCTTCCTTCTCAAAGCATCTTGCTGCATTTTAAGATGGAGGAATTGCCTAAGATGAGAAGGATTTCAGAAGGGTAACCAGAGATCTTTCTCTTCTGTGTGTGTTAAACTAAATCCCCCCTTGAGGGCAAGGCCTGGCTCACTCAGAGCTTTGCTGATGATTTTCCCGTATCACAAGAGGCTCTTCTCATGGGTGCCTGGGGCATGTCTGGGAGCCAGAACCCTCACCTTGGTTCTCTGAATGTGGTTCCTCATGTGCCTGAGGTTCGTGGCACTCCTGGATTGCTCTTCATCTGCACCATGGGGAATGAGTGGTGGGATCCTGGTTTTGAGATTTGAAATGTGAAAGACTTTAATTTCACCCAGCCGGTACCACAGAACGCACATTGGAAGTTAATCTATTAAAAGCACAGAGTTGTGTCCCTTTATAGATACGCACAAGTTGCCCGAATGCTTTTGAAATCTGAATTAGGCCGGGCCTTAGGAACACTGCACTGTCTTAACCCTCCTGGGAGTCCTAGGAGGTTAGCTTTGTGGAATCCATTTAACAGATGAGCAGACTGAGCACCCAAGTGCTCACGGGTAGTTGATGCAGGGACTGAGAGTCTGTCTGGCCCCAGAGTCCTTGCTCACTCTATCTTCCCAGCACAGCCTTGGTATTTTAATTTCTGACTCAGCCTGAGATAAGGAAAATCTGGATGAACGCTGGAGAGCTATGTGTGAGACAAGTTTTAGCAGGTCTGCGTGTCATTTTGGGTGTCCAAATCTTTCTCTTGACTGACGTCCTGGCAGTTCAAGCTCCCAGATTCCACTGTGAAAGAAAAATAAAAATATCTACTAAAACTTTTGACTCAACGTTTCTTGTGCTCAGAATAGTGGAAGCCAAAGCTGAACACACAGTTCTGGAGGCTGGATGCGCTGACGGCAGGGTCTCTTCTCCATCCTCCAGACCCTCCCTCCACACAGGGCTGCACTCATGCAGGACCACATGCCTCCCTCTAAGGGAATTCTGTGGACCTGCAGGAACCATTGGCTCCCGGGACTCCCACCCCAAGCACACTGCTAGAGTCGGGCCGAAGTCCTTCCTTCCACCCCTTCCTCTGAATTTCCCTTATCTTCTCTGTTACTTTAGTTATAGAGTCAGCCGTGCTGATCTTGGGTTCTAATTCAAGTATCTCTATGTGTGCTTATTTATTTGATGCCTGGCACTCCCCTCCCCTGGCACTAGACCATGATCCCCGTGGGACTGTCTCACCCCATGGGAACAATGCATGGGACTTGGGAGGTACTGGTCAAGGTTTTGTTGAATGACTAAATAAGCAAATGAGCTTCAGCGATTCCTGGGCTGGATCAGAGTCCAATGTTCAGTCTGCAACGACTCGTCTGTTTCTGATGAAGAACAGTAAATGGTCGTGGACCTCCTGAAGTAGCAAAGTGGCTGGCGTGTGGCACGCTCTTCCAAGGGTTAGTGCCTCCAAACATGTGGAGACAACATGCCAGCCTGGGTCTGGAAGAGGTGCTTGGGAGAGTCCCCTCCCTGCTGACTCACAGTCTTCCACACAACAGACACAGAAATAGCACATTGCAGGGCAGAGGCCACCGGATTACAGCTGTAGGTGGTGTCTGAGGGTCAGAAACTATGGAAGTTTGAGTCGACCTAGGACGAATGTCCAGGGCTGCCCCCAGCTGGAGCTTGGACAGCAGGGCCTAACAGATACTGCTGAGCTGAGGCTCCAGCCGGCTGTGAGGGACCTCCCAAAGGCCCTGGATTCTGCAGTTTCACTGCCCACCCGAAGGGAGACGGAGAGTCCCCTTAGAGATCCTGCAGAACTCCTTCCGGAGGGCGTGGCTTCTTCCGGCCAGAATGCCCTTGGTAGGGGATGACAGTTGGTTCCTGCCCTGCAGACCAGGTCAGAGGTTAAACCCTCTTCCAGCCCCAAGAACCCCACCTCCCAGAGGGACAGGAGGGAATGAAGGGGAACCAGACGCAGGGACGGGAATGATGGGCCTGAAGGAGTCCATACTTTTCTGACTCTGAACCAGACACTTTGGATATATTATTCCACTGAATCTTCATACAAATTCAGAAATTTTTAAAAGTAATTTGTGAGATAATAGAATGTGGACGTGTTTAAGTGACTTTTCCGGAGACTTGGAGTTAGGACGGAGAAGGCTGCTGTGGGGCTGCCACCTCTGAAGCTCTCCTTGGAACACAGGGGCTGATTCCATGTTCTGCCCTTAGTATATATCACTTTCCTTCATCGTGACAGAAAAAAAAAAAAAAAAAACAGAAGAACTTCACCTGCAAGTTGACACTGGGCAGGGTCACGGCTTCATAATGTTGTCTGCCTCTGTCCACTCTGCCTTGTCTTGTGGGGAGAAGCTCACCCATTTTTTCAACACTAC
This sequence comes from Urocitellus parryii, assembly GCF_045843805.1. Taxonomy (NCBI): domain Eukaryota; kingdom Metazoa; phylum Chordata; class Mammalia; order Rodentia; family Sciuridae; genus Urocitellus; species Urocitellus parryii. The sequence goes on from NC_135536.1 coordinate 8,206,499, forward strand.
ACTCAGACACGGAGAATTATTTTTCATGTATGGACTGGCTAATCTGGTGTCCTGAGGGCGGCCAGCTCTCAAGTCTGTTCCCTTTCTACTTCCAGAGTGACGCTGGACTCCAGAGCAAGGACCAATGCTCCTTCCCAGGTGCTTTGGGGTCACGCCCGAGAACTTGAACCCTCTTGCTTGAGGCTGACAGACTGTAAATGCCTCCCCTGACCCTCCCCTTCTCCTGATCTCTGCTCTCCTTCATGATCCTTCCAGAGATTTCCACAGGTCCCCACCTGAGGCAGCTCCTGGGAGCAGACCCTGCTGGGGGCTCGGGGGGGCCCTCCCTGGTGGCAGGTCCTCGAGGGTCCAGAGTGAGGCAGTGAGAGGAGGCTTGGGGTTGGGTGGCTATGGGCCTGGAAAGCCCTGCACTTCCAGCCTGGCTCACCAGAGGAACAGCTGAGCAGATCCCAGGCTGTCCCCAGAGCAGGTGCTCCGGGGACAAGAAAACCTGGAGGTCACAGTGGCGGATCATGGACTTTTAACTCTCAAAATAGCAGGGCTCTGTATTTTTGGAGAACGTGGGCTCGGGCAGGCTTCTCCCTCCCTCTGGATCACAGCAGCCTTGTTTGTGGGTGGCCCTCAGCCATTGCCTCTGCTGTTTGGATTTGTAGAGGATTAAGTTAGGCGGCAGGTACAGGACTTAGACAGGGCTTCACTCGCTACAAGAACCCGACACAAATTAATCACTGTTATTATTATTATTGGCAGGAAGGAGATCTGACTGAACAATGAGCAGAAGGGGATCCACGAAGCCTCATCACGACTCTGGCGGGTGCAGTGGAGGGATCTCAGCCCTTCCCATGTGAGGCAGCGTGGAGCGGCGGTGGGAAGAAAGCAAGGTCTTTAAAAGATCAGGGGTCAAGCCTGGGCTACGTCTGCAAAGTCACTGACACCTTACCCAAGGCCCCCGTTGAACTTAAGAACTAGATTAACCCTAATTGACAGCAGAGGTACCGCAGCCTGTGAGATGGGGCACCTTGCTTGAGGTGGCTTGGGGTTAGAAGGAGCAGGACCTAGGCCTTGGGTCCCCAACTCTGAGGGTTTCTCGTCGGCCTCCCTCCTCCCTGGAGGATACAGGAGCTGGAAATAGGAGGTCAGTTGTTCACTGAAAGGTAGAGTCGCTTGGCAACAGCTCTTGTTTATGCCTCAGTGGGAAAGGCCAGGCCTGGCTCACTGTGGGCCGTGCCCTGTCCCGAGGCATCTGGCGGAGGCCTCCTCGCCCAGCTCTGAGATTAATCACCATCTTTGGAAGCCACCTAGGCAGGTAGGCAGGGCTGCCAGCTGGGAGAGGGAGTTCACGCAGTTCTTACTCAATTATGCAAAAGCCCCGTGGTCCACCCTCCCATAAGGACCCCCACCCCTGCCTGCCAGGACCTCTTTCCTCCAGGCCTCCAGGAGCTAAGCCCCCACCCTCCATCTAGAGGAAGAGATAGGTGAGAACACACGGATGAACATCAGTGGGAGGGCACGGTGTGGGTGGGATGGCCTTTCCAGAAACAGAGGTGGGGCCCAGGGGAAGCAGGATCTCAGGCCTGGGGCCTCTGTTCAGACCCTGAGTGCTGGCACAGGTGGCCTTGCACAGTGCCAGCCAAGGCGCCCCCCTCCTGCCTGCAGAACATTCCACCAGCCAGAAGAGTCCTGGCAGAACTCGTCTTGTAGTTCTACAAAGCATCAGTTTCCCGGCCTCCGTACTTACCCCAGCTCCAAGAATAAGGAGCTTTGTTCGCTTGCCTCCCCTCTCCTGGCCATTCCCATGAGGCTGCATCAGTAAAAAGGGAAAGCTAGGAGTGTCACTGCTTGCTAGGTGCCTCGGTACAGCTGCTTTTGATCCCCAACAAGCCTGTGAGAAGGAGATCATCCTCCCTGTCGCAACAGAGAAGGCTGCAGAACAGCTCTTTTGACTGAGTCCTTGCTGCACATAAAAATGGGAAGACATTGGTTTCACATACTGTCTTAGCATCTCCGTGTTGTCCGTTTCTGTGTTTGCAATGGTAAACAACCTGTCCCTCCCCAGAAGGACATGTAGCTCCAGAGATGATTCTTGATGCATGTCTTCATCTTCCCCCACAGCCCCAGGGGCCATGGCCATGTGGCACTGTCCTGTAAGGTAAGCAAAAGCTAAAGCCAGATGCTGAGACCAGCTGTGCCACTTTTGTTGAATGACATTGGCAAGGTCCTAACTCCTGCATCTGCAAGGCAGCCACCCCAACCTTCTCCACCTCCCCCGCCTGTAGGAGTCGATGAGAAGATCAAAGGAGGTGATGTCCCGGAGGCATGTGTCAGCATAGCACCTATGCAAACCAAGAGGCCTTGGGCAATTGCCCTCCCATGTCTAAATCGCTGGAACCACCATCAGCCCAGCACTGTGGAGATGTGGGCAAGAGATGAGCAACACACACCGGGGTGATCTGGGGCAATTCCAAACCTCTGGCTCATTTCCTCTACCAGTTTTGGACTTCACAGACTGACCTTCCCTTACATCACCTGGGAAGGGCTGGCGGTGAACGTGGGTAGAGACTCAGTCTGGACCCCCATGAGTCCTCAAAGGAGCAGACTGCTGGTGCCAACCTCCCAGGCCTGCTCAAAATTCCCAGATGGCTTCATTTCAAGAGCTTTCAGAAGGAAACAGACCAGCAAGACTGGGCTTCTCTATTTAGGATCAGAGATCCAGAGAGAGCTTACCTGTCCCTGGGGACCAATGGGGTAAGTGCTGGGCCAGAATTCATAACAGTGAGTGGCCATCAAAAGTCACAGGCAACTTGGTGGAAGACGGGCACAGGCAGGAAGCTCTGCAGCTCCCGACCAGAACTTTCCTAGTTTGATAAAACTCTTCCTTGTTTCAAAATTCGACCAAATTTTCTTTCATGGATTTTTTTCCTTCAAAGTTTTCTGTCCCCGAGCCTGTCTCCAGGGCCCTAGGTTTGGGGGCTGGAAGGTTTATTCTGAAAGTATGTGTCATTCAGAGGTCTGACCCCTCCTGGAGGTTTCCTACTCCACATAGGACCTCGGGAGCCCCACCTTGCCCAGGAGATGTCCCCCTGCACAGCATGGAGAGGGGCGTGGGTTTCCTGAGGATGGGGAAGATCCTCACACTTCCAGCCATCTCCCCTCAGAACGTGCCTGGGATCCAGGGAGTCCTGGAGTGCACCAGGGAGAGGGAAGCCCGGCCTCTACAAGTTCAGTGACTTGGAAGGAAGGCCTGGGGTCAGCAGGAGAGAGCACAAGCCACTCGCAGTTTGCAGATTTCTGTAACTTCAGAGTGTCAGCCGTAGAGCAATGGAGAGGCTTCCCCGGGCAGGCCTGCCTGCAGAAATGACTCCTGCCTCAGCAGAAGTGCCCCAGGCCCAAAGGCCAACAGTGCAGCATATTAACCCTAACACAGAAGGAAGGATGGTACCACCGGCCCTGGACACCTGAGAAACAGCTCTCATCACCAAGGAACCAAATGCTTGATCTACTTCCATTTGAATTTATTTACATTTGATTGTCCACATGTGGCTGACGGGTGGACCACAGCACCACTAGAGCACCTTCTTTTCATGTATTTGACATGATTCTTCATGTCCCCAAGCCCAGGGCATGGATGGCTCACCATGCCCACGGCCACTTGGCTAACTATTTAGCCCAATCCAGCCCCTACCAGACCCTCATCTCTACCAGAATTACAAAGTTAGACAGGACAAGGCCCAGGCCTTCAAGAGCTCCTGGTCACATGCCGGGACTATCTAGGATCAGGGCCTGTGTGGGGAAGGCTGGGAAGAACTTGGGTCCGAGGGGCTGGATGTGGTTCCAGGAGGGTGGGGCCAGATCTAGGAAAGCGCTGCAGGAGCAAAAGGCTGTGCAGCCCCGGAAGATCACAGTAGGCTTGGTAAGTGAGCTGGAGGGAGCTGGAAGTGGACAAGGTGTGTCCCCAAGTCTTGGGCAAGCAGGGCCTATTCCCAGAGGGATGGAGCGAGAAGCAGTCACCCATTTGATTTTGCAGGTCCCTCTTACAGCCAAGTTTAGGAGCTCAAGACATTGTGACTTTTAACACTAAGGAGCTGTGGGGAGTGACTTGAGTCTGCCCAGCAGGGGAGGGACAGCTCATGGACACTGCTGAGTGCACAGAGGAGCAGCCTCCAACCCTCCTGCAGCCACGGAGTCTCCAAGCCAGCTCTCTCGTCCCTAGGGTGTGTCTTTGCGTCTGCTCTTGGTGATGAAACAGCCTGGCCACCCACTTCTGACAGCTCACACTCAAATCCAGAGGTGTGAAAAATAGGGAGTCCAGCCCAGGGAGGACAGAGCAGAGCACCATTCTTCACTGATTTTGGCTTTAGGAAGCCCTATCTCCCTCCCTCATCTTTCACCTCTCCTGCATTCAAAGGAGGTAAAATTAAAGTATTAATCAAAATTGTACAAATGAGGCCTAGTGCCAGCTTGCACTAATTACTTCCAGCAGGTCTGGCCCTTTCCCATGCAGAGTGGGGACAGTGCAGGGCTCACCCCTCTGCTCCATCCTGAATCACCAGCCTCACCAGAGGGACTGACTTTAATTAATCCTCGGTTACTGTCGAAATCACATTGTCCCGAGGGGGTGGGGCAGCTGAGCAGGAATACCGTTTTAAACATATACTGTAAACAACACTGGTTCTCTGGAGGGTTCTGAGGTTCCAGGGCTTTGACTCTTTCCCCGCCGTTTATTTTTTTTGGTATCTTCAAAACTAAGCCCCTTATATTTCTTGACTCATTTCTGCTCAGTTGACTTTCTGATGCTAACATGAGAAGGTCAAAGGAAAAGACTCCCTAATAAAAACAAGTAGCTTTTGTCTGCTATCAAGTAATTGCTCATAACCTGCTTAAAACATCATCCCATAGATTGTCAGATGGCCAGTGAGCTAGAAAGAATAGGGCCGGATAGCTGGACAGACAGACAGACACACACACACGTGCACATAAAGACATGTATTCATTCTCTTCAACCTGGACAGCCATATGATAGAGGCATGATTAGCCTGGCTACATAGCTTGTGGACAGGAGGCACAGAAAGCTTAAGCAACCTGCTCAAGGTCACGCTGCTAGTGAATGAGAGACTCAGGCTTTGTACATGGGAGTGGAAGCTGCAGGTGTGTATTCTTAGCTGCCACATTGTTCCAAGTTGACCCTTCCTTCTTCCCAAGCTTCTGATTGTATTCAGTCATTCGTGAGACTCAAATCTGCACAGAGTTCAACCCCTGTAACCCACAGGCTTTCTTTAGAAAGTTAAATGTGTATAACTTCGTGTTCGGCATCACCCTCTCTTCTTTTTTTCTCCCCCTTCCTTTCCATCTACAATTACTTAATTGCATACATAATTACTTGCATGGGAAATTGGTTCCCCAGCATCAGGCAAGCACAAGGAACCTATGTATTGCCCCCGAGACCTCGAGGAAGGTGGGATGGATCATTCAGAAGGAGCCTCTTTCTTTGGAATTCTTTAAAAAATGACCTGCTTTCTTTTCGAAGGGCTGGAGAGGGGATTTGGAGAGTTCTTTTCCCCCAGAGGCTCCCCTGGGATGGCTGTGAACTTGGCAAACCAGCTCAGAATTACCCCAAAAGAGCAATTTGTTCCCTAGCAAAACAGGATAATTGTCTGGGGCAGACCCGAGGCTGCTGGTGCGCGGGTCAACAGAGCTGGAGGGAGCGCACTCTCCAGCGAGAGTCTGTTTGGGAAACAATTATCTTGCTTCCTTTGAATCAAAGATAGTCCTGTGCACTGTGTGCACACACGGAGATCAAATATAGTGTACGGTCTCCATAGATTCTCTTCCTTTCAGGAAATTATTCATTGATAATGCTGCTGGCCCAGACAGCCGGCATCCTTACAGTAACTGCTCTTTGCTTTCTGAGAATAAGCCAACTAGGCAGGAACTGTGACTGCAGTTAATGAAGCCTCTTCCCTTTGGAGAACCGTCTCTCTCCTCTGCCCAACTTACATCATTGAAATACGTGGAGAAGCAGCTTCTTTCTCATGGAAATAAAGATGTGCCCTCTATCAATGGTGTCACTTTCAGCTTCGTTCAAACATTGCAAGCCAGGGCTTTGTTCATGGTGCACTGGGTAACACCAGCCTGTGCGAGGTTCAAAGAAACAGGAGAAACAGGCCCTGTCCTCCAGCATCTATGGTCCGTGTGAGGTGGACAGGGTCTCACCTGCACTTGATGCTGACAAGCTTGACCACGGTGGGGGAAGAGATTTGGAGGTCCTTCCAGGAGAGGTGGAAAGAATGCTACTTGTCAAAGTTGTCTCTTCTGATCTCAGAAGCAATAGGGGCACTCGTCCTCTGAGGTTCTGCACTATTCCTGGAGATGAACCCGCTGAGTTCTCTAGGTTTACATTGATGGACGTTATGTGATGGCAGGGGTCAGCCAAAGTAAGAGCACATGGAGAGTCTTCTGCCAGGGCAGGCAGCAGTAGACCATGCTAGCATGAGAACCACAGGTTTGAGAAAGCAGGGCCAAATCTAGAAGAGACCACCCAAGGGACAGAAGAGGCCCGGGTGCTCAAGCACCACTAGGCTAGAGCTGTCACACCTGCGTCAAGTCCTTGCTCAGATTTCTCGGCTTGGCAACATGGTTGTTTTATATTTTCTTAGTTTTGGTGGCTACACTGGTCACTGCGTATTTAGAAAACAAGACAAACATTGATCTGTTTGTGGGGAAGATAAAGAAGTGGGAGATCATTGTCCCTTGGAGTGATGAGAAGACTCTTGAACTTTCATGATGAAATATTATAGCAAGAAAGTGGAGAAGAACCATCATCAACTGAGTCTCAACAATTTCCCTAGCTTCACCCCCAAATGCTCCACTTCTATGATCCTCTAAGTAAATCTTTCCAATAATCCCACATGGTGCTGTCATCTGTTTTACTGATAAAGAAATTGGGGGGTCAAAGAGAAAGAGCATCTCACAGTCAAGGAGGGAAGAGACTCTCTTATTGGCATCAATGACTCCTGAATCTTCCCCTTTCTCCTACCACATGGGAATCCCTTACCCAGGCAAAGGAACCTGTGATTCACAAAGAGATTGTCTGATGTGCATTTGCATGTGATCAACATAATCTCTCACTTCCAAGAGGAGCAAACTGAGTCTTTAGAAATGTTAAATAATGTCACTGAAATCATGTATCTCCTAAGGATGAGGCCCTTTTTAGAAGCGTCCTGTGTCTGCCTCTATCTTCTACTCCCTATGTGAACTTTAAAGAGGAAAAAAGATAAGGATATTCAGCTAAGCAACATGGGGGGCAGGAGTCAAGAGTTGAAGGCTATTTGAAGACAGCTCGCTCACAAGTGCCCTGACTAGGGGCCACTTGCTGAATTCTCGGTGCATGAGCTTTCACTGTGGCATTTCTGCCCCTGTGTAATAAGCTCCCTCTCCAGGAGAATCTCTGGTGAATAAGAAGACGAGTCAGCATCCCATTATCAGTGCTGTTTTTCCTTCTACACCTCCACAAAAGATCATGTAGGGATTTTTGTAACAAGGCAGCAAATGTAGCCAGAGGAGCTAATTCCAGAGAAAGCTTTTCTGTCAGTAGCACGTGTACAAAGGGACACACACCAAGGTGGAAAGCAAAGATGTGAAGACTGTCTTCCATGCACCAAGGAAATGGCCACAACCCCAACCATGAGCCCTGGAGCCTGGCTGCCATGTCAATCAAATCTGAGCCCAAACTCAGAAATATGAGAAGAGCCAATACAGACTTCCCCAGACCTCAGGCAGAATGCAGCTCTCCAAGAAAACTCTCTGGAAGGTGTCTGTACATCCTACCAGTACTTTGGTGCAAGTCTTCCATCTAAAGTATAGGTGCAGGGCAAAAAGAGAAAAAGAAGAACAGAAAACAGGAAAGAAAAAGAAGAAGAAGAAGGGAAGAAGAAGGAGAAGAAGAAGAAGAAGGAGAAGGAGAAGGAGAAAGAGAAGAAGAGGAGGAGGAGGAGGGGGGGGAGGAGGAGGAAGAAGAAGAAGAAGGAGGGAGGGGGGAGAAGGAAGGAGGAGGAGGAGGAGGAGGAAGGAAGTGAGGAGGGGAAAAGGAGGAGGAGGAAGAGGAGGAGGAGGGAGAAGAAGAAGGAGGAGGAGGTAGGAGAAGGAGGGAGAAGAAGGAGGAGAAGGAGGAGGAGGGGGAGGAGGGGGAGGAGGGAGAAGAGGGGAGGAGGAGGGAGAAGAGAAGTGAGGAGGAGGTAGGAGAAGGAGGGAGAAGAAGGAGGAGAAGGAGGAGGAGGGGGAGGGAGAAGAAGGAGGAGAAGGAGGAGGAGGGGAGGGAGAGAAGGAGGAGAAGGAGGAGGAGGGGGAGGAGGGAGAAGAAGAAGAAGGAGGAGGAGGGGGAGGAGAAGGAGGAGGAGGGAGAAGAAAGTGGAGGAGGAAGGAAAGAAGGAGGAGGAGGAGGGAGAGAAAGAGGAGGAGGAGGGAGAAGAAGGAGGAGGAGGGAGAAGAAGAAAGAGGAGGAGGAGGAGGAAGGAGAGGAGGAGAGGGAGGAGGAGAGAGAAGAAGGAGGAGAGAGAGGAGGGAGGAGAGAGAAGAGAAGAAGGAGGAGGAGGAGGGAGAAAGAAGAAGGAGGAGGGAGAGAGGGAGGGAAGGAAGGAAGGAAGAGAAGGGGAGGAGGAAGGAGGGAGAAGAAGGAGGAGGAAGAAGAAGAAGGCAGGAGGAGGAACAAGAAGAAGAAGGAGGAGGAGAAGAAGAAGAAGGAGGGAGTAGGAAGAAAGAAGGAAGGAAGGGAGGAGGAGGAAGGAGGAGGAGGAAGAAGAGAGGAGGAGGAGGAGGAGAAGAAGAAGGAGGAGGAGGAGGATAAAGAAATGCTTCTCTATGTCTAGTTCTGTGACACATACTGGAAAACTAGGTGACGTTGAAACAGAAATGACCATAGGAACTGGCCATCTCAACCTCCTGAGATCTAGTCTCCTGGCCAAGGGAGGTTGGTGGAGAGGGGACAAGGAGCTGAAGAGAGGCAGGCACAGTCAGCACGTCAGGTAGCAGGAGTTGCACTTGTGGGGTTTCATGGAGTGCAGGAGTCAGGTGGACGATGGGTCCTGGCATAGACAGAAGCCCCCAACGAAATCAACACCCATGGGCCCAGTGGTAGGGGAACTATAGGGACAGCCGGTAGGTACTCTTCTTCAGCAAAACACTAGCCCAGAAAACTCTGCTTCAGTTTGAAGATGAATAAATGCCAGGAAGAAAATATCAGAAATATGAGAAGAGCCAATGACTTTTCAAAAGTTACTGAGTAAAGGAAGGAAGAGAGGGAGATGAGAACAAATTAGCAAGGAATAGGTCCCCGAGGAGGGCCTAGTCCTGGAGCGATGTGTCTGGAAAACACTTGAGTGTCATAAAGAGATTAAGAAAGTGGGTGGGATAACAGAAAAGAATCAAGATGAGGAAGCTCGGGGGAAAAATCAAGAATTACGGAAATAAAAGACACTGTAGGAACAGCCAGGAAACAGGAATACGCCAAATGAAACAAGCGTATAGAAGATGCCCTGGGAAAATTATAAGTCCCTTCAATGGAAAGAACATTAAAATGACCACAGGAAAGTTGTCATGGGGGAAGGAGTTTCGAAGTTGTGAATAACGAGCAGAGGGATCTCAGCAGAATGAGTAGCCACGGGGAAATATTCAATGATACAACACAAGAAAACTTCATTTTTATACAAAGATTTGAATCTCATATGAAGACAAATATCCTGGGCCACTAGATCCCAGCGAAAAAGAAGACAGAGAAAACAACACCAAGATAAAACAGGATGAGGGCTGAAAGCTGTGAGCTTTAAGATACACAGGGGACAAAAGCTAGTTACCTGCAAAGAAGAAGAGAAACAAGGTAGCTGCACAGTGAGAGTCAATTCTGGAAAACTGGAGAGCAGAGAGCCTCAGGGCCCCTGGGAAGTGATGGGTGGCCCGGATTCTAGTTTCCCTCCCTCCCTGGCAGCCAAGGGGACAGGTCAGGGAACTATCAAATTACCAGGGTGCCAATCCTAGCATTTCCTTTGCTTGAACAATGGCCCCAGGTGCAGCGCATGGCAATAGTTTCTAATCCACAGGTTGGGTGTGGTCCACTTCCCCAACCTCGGTCCTCCTCCAAGCTCCTCCCCAGGTGGTTTGCAAGATGGACAAACATGACCAATCACATCCTATATTACATCAACTTGTCATTATGTTCACCAAGTGGACAAGAGATCCAGTCACCCCACCCCATATTACAGTTGTTCCATTTCCTTGTACCTTCACTGTCCGTCTGTCTATCCATCATCTGTTTATTTCTTTGTGTGCACTGGGGATTGAACCTTTGCACGCTAGGCAAGTTACACTGAGAGACACCCTTAACGTGTTTATACTTTAGCCCATCCTGTTGTAACTTGTTATGAAAAAATCTAAATGAGAGAAGGACAATCCGGCCAGGAACAGTGTCTTCAAAACGCAGCCTGAGCCTGGTCTTTCCTGGTCTTTCCACTTAAAAGTCCCACCTGCGCTCAGGCTGCACCTGCCAAAGTGGCTATTCCAGTATGAGACTTGTTACTCATTTTCTCCTCCTCTTCTCCGCTTCCTTTAGTATTTCTCCCTGAATGCTGTGGTTTGACACCTTCTGTTCCTAAATCTAATACATCTCCCTCCTTCAATAAAATAGATTTTTTTTTCTTGTTAGCAGTGTTAACCAATATCCTTCATGTGTAAGAGTCATACCCCAAGATCTCAAAAACCTGAGAACTCCATCAGTGAGAACATCCTTGGGGGGAGAAACAACGAGAGATCAAAATAAAGAATTTAGGAAAACAAATCACAAGGGCTGGCACAGAAAATTAAATTCATTAAAATATTAAGCTAGGAATAAGCAGCTGTGGGGTTTACGGTTACTGAGTAAAACATCTCTGGTATAAACCTCGGCAATAGGAAAACAGTAATAAACTGAGAACTACCAGATTTGTATCAACGTCATTTTTTCATAGCAAAAATTCAACAAATATTAGGTGAACATTATGTTTACGGAATTTTTTAAAAAGAATAAAGTAATAAAATGCCGACCATCCCCACCTTCTAATTGTCTTTCCTACTCTTTTATAACTGAATCTGTGTGTCAACGACTAGCCTGCCTTGTTAAAATAAAAATTAGCTTTAGCTCAACGCTTATTGCTATTTGATATCAGACTTTTCTCCTTTTATACAGTATCCATGGGTTTCGTATCTGTGGAGTCAACCAACGGAAGATGAAAAATATCAGAAAAACACAGCATCCATACTGAGGGACTAATTGTTTTCTTGTCATTATTTCCTAGACAATACAACACAATGGTTTGCATAGCTTTCTCGTTGTATTAGGTACTGTACAGAAATCTGCACAGGATTTTAAAGTGCAGGAGAGGAGATGTGTATGTTACATGCAAATACTATGCCATTTTCTAGAAGGCACTTGAGAATCCTCAAATTTGGGTAAACATGGGGGTTCCTAGAAACAATCCCCCCCCAGATTGGGAGGGGTAACTTTGTACAAATAAAATACTTTTGAAACACTGAAAAGTAGTATGTGTGACACAGGGCACATTTTTCCTGAGTGCTTTCCGTCTCTCCATCTAACGTCTGGTCTCTTAGCTCTGTATATGCGCTACAGGGTGGGCTGACGTTGGCCAACTGCTAAACATCATTTTTTAGGATCACAGCATTTTGGTAACTTTATTGGTTTTCTTTGCACTTTTTGTGCAGCATGAACATACCTATTATGAGAATCTGTATCTTTTGTACAGCAACACAATGATTTTGAAAATCCAAGAATGGGTAATTCTGCCAACTAAGTGATCAGTCACTGGGTGCTGAGCATCTGTGTCATGCCAGGTGCTCTGGTTGGCCCTGAGGGGCAGACCCTGCTCCCAGGTAATTAAGGGCCAAGACAGCAAGCCCAGGATGAAGAGTAATGAGAGAGCAGAAAATAGATGCTCTGCTGGCCTCTGAGCCTGGGGACGGGACCACATTTCCTTGGAGGCCATGAGTCTTGGACCACAGGGCTTCAGCCCAGGGAGCAGGAAACCAGTGCTGTGTTCAGTGGGCATGTGAGGGATGGGAGAGGGAGACGGACATGGAGGGAAAACAACTTGACACACCTAGGATGGGAGTGAGTGGAAATTCCTGCCAGAGGAAGCTGTCACAGAGTGAAAGTGGCCAGGTGACAGGACAGTGTCCAGGTGAAGTGGCAAAGCAGAGAGCTCTGTAGAAGCCTTTCGACTGTGCTCACCTGGGGAAGCTAGGTGTATGCTAGTCCAGCCTTCACCCACAGCACGCCCTCCATCACATGTTTTTCTCTTTGTAAAAATCTTTCTTTTAAAAAAAAAAAAAGTCAAACAACATTTTCTCCCTGTTTTGTGCAAAGTTTGGAGCAACTCTTGTTTGCAAGACAAACACAAGGAAATAAATCTCCTCACAAAGCCAGTTGGGGAAATTAAACATTGATTGGATCATGCCCAGAAAAGATGGGGGGGGGAACCAAATTGTTGATATCTCAAACTCCTCACAGTCAGGGGAGGATTAAAGGGTTTAGGCTTCCCAGACCTAAGCCAGACCCTTCCCCATATATTCTTGGCCCTGGTATGATCTATCCAGAGCAGGAGGGAAGGGAAGCAGGAAAACACCCCAAACTCACACAAAAACAAAGATGGGATGTGCACTGTTGTTAGATCCATGGATCCCCTTGCAAAGCCTGCTTTGTGCCGAAATCACAAGGACAAGAACAGCCTCCAGATGGGGTGGTCCAGGAGGCTGGGCTGATAGATGGGGGATGGTCACACACAGAGCTACCTTCTCTGAGTGTAGCAGAAAGCTCCCGCCATAATCAGCTTGTGAAAAGGAGACTCCAAGTAGAAGGTTTCAAACCCTAACCATGCTGAGGGTGAGACCGCTGTGTCCTTTGGAAAAGCCACTAGGTGAATGGCGGAGAGGCAGAGAGAATGGACAGAGTATCAGGCAGACACAGCATGTGCCAGGTCCTGGACCTGCGTTCAATGAACCCCCACTTCATGGCTGTGGGCTAAGTCAGTGGGGATCTTCTGTCGCTGGTCTCCCACCAAAACCTCCATTCCTGTTTGCACCAGGTCTAGAACTTCCGGTGGCTTTGAGAGTCTTGAGTGGCATGTGTGGGGGCCAGTTCTTCAGAGCCTTTCACCGGAGAAGAGCAGGCTGTGCCCATGGCCAGACCAGGTGGAAAGAGGGCCACGTGCAGTATGTGTTTGCAGAATGGTGACAGCTCATGGGAGTCAGGCCACGGTTTCCAAAAATCCTCCCAGAAGGCTCCAGGTCATTCTAGGGGTAAGTGGGGTCTTGTCCGAGGCTTCCTGGATTTCAGTGCTCTCTGCCCTCGTTTGGATCCAGGCATTCCAGGTGTGGTATCTGCTCTGCTTCTATTGACCCTCATGAACCCCCATTCAGCAGCCCTAAGGATTAAATGAGAGATCCTGGAAGCATGCAGAAGGTGCCTAATAACTACTCACTAACTGATGGAACAAGAAGGCCTGGTTCTGAAGAGGTATCCAAGCTAAAGGCTAGTATGAATATTGTCCGATATCAAGGCACCTCTTTCCGGTAGGCACCTCTTTCCGGTAGCAGACTTGAATTTGGCCACTGTCAGGAAAGGTTCTAGAGCAAATCTCTAAGGTGCAACTTGAAATTCGAAAAATCACCTGAGCGTGCGGTGCATGGAATTGCACTGCCGAGCTCGGCATGACTTCTATAAATCTATACACATTTATACCCAGCAGCCAAAACACATGCAGTTCAGGAGCTTCAATACATTCTGATGATAAAGGAAAATGTGTGTGTACATACATATATATACACTATATATATATTTTTTTTTCTCTTTTTTTCTCTTCTCCCTTCAGGAGGAAAATGAGAACTGAGTGAATGGTATGGAAAAGACAAGAGGGCAGTCACTGCCTTAAAAGGGTCAAAGTGACTATTAATTTTTTTCTGTTGGTTCTAACAGTCATCTCAAATTGAATTAGGAAGAACAAAATTGATTTTGCTAAATTGAAAACCCATTCAATATGTTGAGGTTTTAATAAGATTCTGATGCTGATCTCTGGATTGCTTAGGAATATTTAATGTCTGGCTTTTAGGGAGACACCTTTTAAACTCCCAATGGCTCCCCGAGCAGCTGTTCAAAACCCAACAGAAATGACTCTCCATCCCCCAACCCTCCTGTCCTTCTCTCTCCTCAGCCTTGCCACTGACTGCCAAATTCTTACCTTCTCATGAGAGTGCATTAACTGAGTCTTGGTTGCACGTGACAGGAAGTTAAATCATTGCCTCAAGTAAGTAAGAAGCCCAGAGGTAGCTAGCTTCAGGCAAAGCTGGCTCTAGTCACAGAAGTGATGTTTGTAAGAAACTTTCTCCCACCCTGGCTCAAGTTTGTACTAGGCTGCTTTCTGTCTCAGCCATCCTCTATGTTGCTATGGCAAAGAAAGAACCATTTTCCAGTGAAACTGTCATCAATCTGGTTTAGGCTCCATGGCTGTCCTTAAATATGAATGTCAGGGCTTGGGTCCTGGTCCCATGCATAGAACTGAGCTTGGTCGTGTTCCAATCAGAACAACAGGACTGGACTCACAGGTGAGACAGAGGATGAGGTAAAGGTCTGTTGTAAGAAAGTCAAAGATTGCAACACAGAAGGCCCATCCAACAGGACCTCTTCACAGAGTCTCTGATGAATTTTTTGGGTGTGAAAAACACCTCCCTTAGAACACAGTCTAACACCATCTCTGGTGGTCATGGAGCACTCTCACAACCTGTGATGGGTGACGATAGAGTGTGTGGGTTACCAGGATTTAGGGCAATGGCTTCCATGTTAAGTCAACGTTGGGGAGGAGTGAAAGTGTGGGTCACACAGATGCAGATGTCAGTTCTTCTTTATGTAACTGAGGCCCACAAACCCAGAAATGATTTTTTGAGATGCCAACATCTTTACTTGAAAAATGGAGGTGTCTATGGCTGAGTTATTTGGAGAGAATGACTTTGTATTAGAAATTACTTCGCTTTATACAAACACACACACACACACACACACACACACACACACACACACCACCCAATACATTCCCTGACCCAAAGAATGAGCTAGAAACTTCCTCGGGATTGGACTCACCCGGGCCAATGCTATTCTCAAAGCCCCTGAGACATGACACTGCACACCATGGTTGTCAGTGTCTATGAATGAGAAACAGCATGGGGAAGCCTTCAGGGGAGTAAGAGCTCCCTTTAACAGTGTCTGTCCACCATTTTGGGGAAAAAAACAAAGACAACCACTTCTATCTCCTGCTGGAGCTCCTGTGTCTCACGATTCTTGGAACACAGCACAGAGCTGGCGAGGGTGCCCAAGGGCTGGAAACACTGAAGAGTGGCCTTGGTACAAGGGACACACTAGACCCTGGCTGGTCACTCAAGGAGGCTGGGATGTTGTTACATGGCATGCTTCTTGATCTAACAGAATAGGAGTGGTAATAAAGCTCTAGACCTGGACTTGGGAGCACTGGCTGCTCTTGAGTACGGCCTCCACCATTTAGCACCAGGAACCCGTGGAAGTCATGATGGCCACACATCTCAAATGGATACCTGTCTGCCTGCTTCACAGGAGTTCTTAAAGGATTAAGTTGGCTAGAGTTTCTTAGATGAATGGCATAGGAAGCCCCTGCCCCATCCTGGGGCTCAGTTTCCCCAATTTTTAAATAAGGGATTTGAACTAGTTCAAAAAATATCTGATGATACATTTTAGGACTAAACCAAGCACAAATTGTGTTGAAGAAAAGTATCGCAAAAAACCACAAAAATAATAGAAGAGGTATCAATGTTTCCCTGTGAGTGGGCACTGAATGGGAAAGAGGTGAGGATTTTCACACCATGAAACGGATGATTAACTTCAGTGTTGTTTGCATTGAAAAGAAAAGGTTCAGAGAAACTGGTTTATATCTGAACATGGTGGAACCAATGTCTTCTTGGATACTGTCTTTCTTCATCCTCAAAATATCACGGAACCCTAGACTCCCTTCCAGTCACTGCGTCTGTGAGTCAAGGTCACCATTTCCCCACACTACTTGCTCATTTATTGATGGTCCCCTCCCTGGATCACCAAATAGGAGTGACTCTCAGAGTCAGTCCCCGCCAAAGCCGCCTTCTCCTTAAAACCAATCCCATCCCTTTGCCTCTGCGATTAACCATTTATTTCATGCTTCCTGTGGACGGTTTTTGGTGCTTGGTACAATGTTGGCTCAGCGATTTGAGGTAACATTTCTGAGTTGGAGACCTTGGCCAATTTATTTTATCATTCTGAACCTCAGTTTTCCCATCTGCAAAGTGAGGTTGATCATTTCACTCCTGGGGTTTTCTTTCCCCAAATTCATAACCTCGGTTTTAATCAAGAGAAAATATCAGACCAACCCCAATGGAGGTATTTAAAAAAAAAAAAAAACACTCTTCAGATGTGTCCAAGTCATGAAAAGCGAGGACAGTTTGAGAAACTGTAACTGTCACAGATCAGAAAGGTCCAAGGAACCATGGTGACTCAAAGTGATGTGTATTCTGGACGGGATCCTGGAATAGCAAAAGGGGATCACAGGTAAACTGTTGAAATCTGGATTAAGTCCGTTTCAATGTTAATTAAGTTGTTTCAATGTTAATTTCTTAGATTTAGAAAATCTGGCTGGCAGGTAGGATGGTCTACAACTACTGAAAGACAAACCTTCACAGGCCACAATGAAGAGCAGAGAGAGGCCACAGGCAGTCTGGGACACTTGATGGGCTCTCAAGCACTCCTCTCCTTGCAGAAGAGGAAGGTGCTCCTGTGGTTGCTTTGCCACCTCGTCCAGTGCGCAGATTCATTTGACTTCAATCCAAAAAGAAAAAGGAAAACACAAATAACCCCTGAAGTCTGTAATCTAGACAAATGGAGTGCATCCTAGCAGGGCGAGGAGCAGGGATACTATTTCAACCAAGTCTTCTGAGAAAACCAAAGGGGAATAAAAGAAGAATGGCACTCAGCATTGCTGTCTGCCTTGGGTGTCAATCGTTGCCTGAATTTGGCAGGCGCAGTGCTGGAAGTCTGGCCGTGGAGGTAGAAAAATCTCAGCTCGGGTCCTGCCAACCACACATTGCCACACACACAAAAGTACATTTTTTTCCTCCCTGAAGAAGAGCTGTTCCCCAGGGGAGTGGGAAAGGATTTTAGAGGTCAGTGTGGAAGCAAATTGTCTGGAATTTTCTGGAGCAAAGACAGCCAATCAGCCCGTGCCTTCCGCCTTAGTTCCTCACACACTGGACACATGAACCTTACCTATCCCAACACATGGGGACAACAGGCACATTTGTGCTCTAAAGCCTGTCTCCTTCACACACATCCTTAAACATCTTCATGAGACCACTTTGTCATCTTGAGCAGGAGACCGCTTAAAAGGCAGGGGTCTCTCAGGGTGAAAGATCTACCACAACCAAATAGCAAGCACTGGACTTTTGAAGGAAATTTGAGATGTGTGAAAGTGACTTTCCCAGGCTTTTCAGTGGCTGCAGGGTGGGCACCCACTGGACTTAGTGTGCAATCCTGTCCTCCTGTTGATTGTCCTGCCTTGCTGGACTACCAAAGTTCTAAATAGGCTCTTCTGCCATTCCCATCATTTCTCTCCCCAAACCAGCACTGGTGTCCTGCTGGGTGCAGCACTACTTCCTAGAGTGTGGCCCTGAACTGAAAAATGAACCCATGGCTTAGGAATGAGTTAGAAGAGAAAGTTCCTGGCTTCATTCACCTAAGACCTATGGAATGAGGATCTTCTGAGTGTGGGGTCTGGAAATTGTATTTGACAAGGTGTCAGCGTCACTCTGAGGCCTGTTCAAGTTAGAATCACTGGTCTACAGCATGAAGCTCAAACTCCTTCACCTGGCTATTAACACTCATATTCAAACCCCCAGACAACCCTCCAGGATACTCTTGCA
Organism: Urocitellus parryii; assembly: GCF_045843805.1. Taxonomy (NCBI): domain Eukaryota; kingdom Metazoa; phylum Chordata; class Mammalia; order Rodentia; family Sciuridae; genus Urocitellus; species Urocitellus parryii. Next base: position 8,224,502 of record NC_135536.1, read on the forward strand.
AAAACATGATACTGACGTGGATGGCTTCACTGGAGCTACAGATCTGCTCCCATATCTCACACACTTTTCTCCAACTAAAGATGGAGTCTTCCATCTGCCCGAGTTAGCACACTTGTCAATGTCCCCTCTTGGGAGCACACCACTGTCCAGATCATCTAGACTCCACCCAACATGGTAAGTCTCATACCAGGGGGCTTCAGGACTTGTGGGCACAAGGTGTCGTGGTTGGACAGGGCTCCTTCACAGTCTGGTGGGTGATTCTCCTTCTCGTAGTGATGACTTGCTGATTCAGACTTTTCAGGCCAAGACTGCATTCAGAAGCCCAGCCACTTCCACCAGTGTGACAATCAGGCCTGGAGGCTAGCTCCAGAGGTGCCCTGTCCTCAGGTACATACTGCAGAAATCAGCTGTGTTTTATCACCAACCAAGAACCCTGAGGAGGAAAGGATGGCTGGACCAGCTTTGCTAACAGTGAATTTTCATCTGAAGTCCTTCCCTACTTACTGGTTGACTCTAGAAAGGACCACCCAACCCATTAAAAAAAAAGTCTGCTAATACTGAACATATAAAAGAGAGGAAATGGGGGTTTTGATCACTTTCTTTCCCAGAATTTTTCTAAGTTCCTGTGCAAAATGACTGAAATATTATAACTGCAGGAGAGAGTATTGGCCAGCCAGGAATCCAAAGGTCAGCCATGCAATCAGGAGACCAGAAGCTCACTCCCAGAAAACTGGACAAGACCCTCCTCGTTCCTTGGTCCTCCTAGAATTGACACTGTCTTAGCTTCTTCTCAGCTCCTAGCCTGCCATCGGCTCTAGTTTCCCGGAAAATTCCTGTCTCCCAGGCTCCCGTACTAGAACCTGCTTGATGGTCTTGATTTCCCCAATTTGACTCTTCAGAGAACTCAAAGGAACCTGTATTAGGTCTAATCCCTCTGCCCCTATGGGAGGGAATTTCCTGTCCCACAGCAAGCCCCTTAGCTGACAAGCCTTGTGCTGCCCCCTTGAAAGTGTCATCATCAAGTCTAACTACTGCCATTCTCTGCACCAGGAAGAAGGGAGTGTCTGAAAAGACCCTGAGATAAGTATCAGCCATGTGCATCTATTTTCATAAGAACAAACATCAAACCAAGCGATCGCAACCCTCAGATGTCCAACTCTCTCTATTGGCTATCTATGGCTACAGAGGCATTATCCAAAAATAGAGTTTAAAATATCAATGACTAGTTAGTGGTCCTCACTGTGTCTGTGGGTGAGGAACTTGGGAGAAGTTTGGCTGCTCACTCCTGCAGATATTGAAAAACTTACTGGGGCCAGAGGAGATGCCAGGGAGACCCACTCACATGGTGGCAGGTGGGCATTGACTGTTGGTTGGGAGTTTCAATTCTCCTTCATGTTCTAAACATTACATGGGACATAATTATTACTTAAAAAAACAGTATGTACCTAAAATTCAAATTTAACTGTGCATTATATATCTGCTATATTCTATATAATATATAATGTATTATAGATCATATATACATATGTGTTTTTGTATGTGTGTGTGTATATATATATATATATATATATATATATATACACACACATATATATTTGCCCTCCATTGTCAATATAACACGACATTGGTTGCCTCCATCATGAGGTCAAGGAATACTGTACTCGTTGTTTAAGCCAGCCTTGCTTCAGGGGCACCTATATATAAGACTGACTAACAGGAATGGTGTTTCATTGAGCCCACATTTGGGTGCTGCTCACCACAGCTTTAAACAGATTGATCCAGCAAAAGTCTCAGATACTGAAACAAGGAGATCCAGGAACATAGTTGGCAAAGCACCTTTTTTTTTTTTTTTTGAAAGCTTATTTTTGATCAAACAGAAATTTAAAGCATTGAGAGAATGGAAAGAGAGAAAAAAATAAAGGCATCAATTGATTGCCATATTTGTATATAGATCATGTGAACATTAGTTAATTTGAGCATGAAATTTTATTTTTAAAGATAAATACTTCAATTTAAGACTTAAAGGATTCATTAATTCTCTGTGTTGAGACACAATTTGCTTCTTCTTAAAGCCCACTTTAAAAAAAAAAAACTTTTTACATATAAAAATTAAGAGAACTCATAGTTGATTCATGAAGAAATAGGAACAGTACCAGGCACAGAGGGGAAAAAATCATAAAAATAAAAATAAAAACCTATCCCACAGCAAGTCCCTTAGCTGACAAGCCTTGGGCTGCCAGTATCAGGCACAGAGGGGGAAAAATCATAAAAAATAAAAACCTAAGGCATTTACTGGCCAATTCCATATTCACTTTTTAGCAGAAGGAGGTGAACTGTCTCTCAGTGTTTAAGTGAATAGGTGGGGCCTGGCCAGGGCTCTGCCTGGTAGATTCCAGGGTTTCTGCCATCTTATTTGGGGGGTTTGTTAAAAAATAAGATTAATGTATTTTCAAACATTATAGCAGGTTAGAATCTATACTGTGATCTTCCTTATCAAAGATATTACAAACTCACTCTTTACCTGTCTAAAAAGGGGGAAAGAAAAGATGCACGGAAAATGTCAGGCTTTCAACTTGATAAAATATTCTATCTAAATGTAGATTCCTGGAAAAATGGCCCAGGAAATTTACACCCGCCATGCAAATGTGGGCAGCAGGCGGGTGTCCAGTAGGGACTACCGCAGGGGGGGAGAGTGTGCGTTGGGCTCCAATTCAGTGTCCACATCAGTGGCAGGGACCCTGGGACCCCTGCCCTGGGCCTGCAGACCAGGCAGCCCTGCCCATGTGCTCTTCTGAAGGCGTACCCTCCACTTGGCCTTGGCCACCCTCAGACTCATTTCCCAGCCCCTGAGGAAACTCCAGCCAACAACTTTCTTAGCTGAAAATAAATTAGACTGTCAATGGGGAAGATATTTACTAGGAAGGAAAAAAATGCATTTCGTTTCTCAAGTATAAACATTAAGAGACTACTGCAGGGCTCAGACCACCTGCACTCCAGGGTCCTAGCCGCCCTGTGCCTGTGGAACCGTGGAGTGGAATCAGATGTTCAAAATGATAATCATATAAATAGCTGTTGGGATATGGGTCAGGCAGTAAGTGCGGCACCGTAGGCAGGGACCTGGGAGGTGGGCAGTCTTTAGAAAGACGAGCAGGCGTGTTGGACGTTTGCTCTCAGCACTGAGAACTGTGCTGTAGAATTTGTACTGATGAGTGAAGGTTGAAGCAAAGTGAACAAACGAGGTAATTTAAAAAAATTCTCCAGACTGGTTCATAGTGTTACGTTTCAACTTCAAGAGATGAGGGTGTGAGTGACATTCAAGGTTAGACCTGGGCCATCCCTGGGAAGAGGAAGAGGGGCAAAGCTTGAATGGCCACTCAGCAAGTACAGGTTGTGAGTGGGGTCTGTGTGTGTGCATGTGTGTGTGTGTGTGTGTGTGTTGGGGGCACTTTGTATTTTCACAAAGATGGCCAGCACAGATGATGTAGCCTGAGCCCAAACAGTGATTCTCAAGCCAAGGACCCTAAGCATCCTGATGCCCAGGCCACACCCCTACACCCATCAAGTCAGAGCAGAGGGTGGACCCAGGGAGCACTTTTTAAATTCCCTTGGTGATTCTACTGTGCTATGAAGAATGAGAAAACTAGTGACCTTCTGGAACATTCCCAACATTCAACAAGCATTGGAGTCACCCATTGAGTTGTCACAAAGGCCTATGATAATTCACAAGTCCTGGGACCCAGAAATATTCTTCTCAAACAGTACCCTAACCAGCCATGAGAGAGCTGGGCCTGGTCCTCATTCATAACATTCCCAAAGACCATTTTCAGTTCAGAGGTGACCAACACAAAGATGTCACAATGGGCAATAGAGGGGGCCATGGGAAAACTGGAGGGGGAGGGCCAAGCCTCAGGTTGACAGTGTCATGTACACCCTCGCATAAGGAGCCTAGAGATGCTGCAGGATTCATTGTGACTTGGACAATTGCCCTTGACTGGAGCAGGGCAGTGAAGTTCTCCTCAGACTCAATCAAGAGGGAAAATAAGCTACTTCCAATTTGGGTCACACTCAGTCACATAATAACTATCCTGTTCATCAGGTCTGTTAGAAAGCAAGCCAAAGGACATTCCATAAACTTGGGTTAAGTTCCAGTAAATTTTTTTTTCCCAGTGAGAAAAGAACTTGAGTTTTAAATAAAGGACATAGTAACACTTATTTTGACTTCTCCAAATAGAAGCATGCTCACCTTTTCAAGTCTGAGCAGCATCCTGAAGACTGGAGGCTTCTGAGTAATTGTAAATTTTGAAGGCACAGATGTCAGTGTCTATATTCTGTCTCTCTGTCTCCTCCTCTCCTCCTCCCTCTCTCTGTACCTCTCTCATCGTCCATCCATCTGTCAATGTGTTTATCGATGTACATATTCCTTCTCTTTTCAACTCAGAATAAGGAGATATCACTGAGAGCTCCTCTCTGTTCGACATGATAGGTTTTGACATCCCACTGTCTCCATAGCTTCTTCTAAACCATGGCCTCTCTGAGGCTGAAGCCATCAGGAGGAGAAGGAGGAGCAGAAGAGAAGAAGTTCTGGCCAGAGGAGGCTTTTAAAGGAATTCAAGTGAGCAGTTAATTTCCCCGCACTGGCATGCAGCCAGGCTAGCCGGGTTAACACCTAGACTTTTGCAACAAGTAGCCTGGGACAGGGAGTGGTGAACCCCACGATTTGGTCCTTATCTCTGATGGTGCCCCTGGCGTCCCGTGGCTCAGTCCTGACTCATGGGACCAGTCCTGCTGCCAAGCCTCCTGCTTACTTCCCAGGGACCTGGAGTCACCTTGGAAGGTTTTCTGTCCAATAACTGACTAAGCGGACCATCTTCCTGCATCAGATAGGAAGAGTGCTTGGGGCCAAACTGCCGAGCACACACGAGAAAATGTCCACATACCGAAACTGGTAGGTTGTAGCGGTCTTTCCAGAAAACATCCCCCAGAATTTCCTCCATTATCTCAGATGAAAAATTGTTTAATCATTAAACCTTAGAGCAAAAAGACATCATCATGTGTCCAGCCCTTTGGGTAGAGGAAGTTCAACCGATACCTAAGCCATTGATTATTCTGCCTCTGGATCATGTAGCTTGCTCACAGAGGGCCTGTGACTGCACTTGGGGTCTCTTGGCTCCCAGTCCAACTTCTCTGATAGGTACCCGGGATGAACTTGTGCAAGAATTCTGGAACATTCTAGATCTAAGCTGACCCCTCTGGTAGTCACTAGTGTCTATGGCTATCGAGGACTTTAAATGTGGACATATCAATTGAGATTTTTTTTTTTTAGTTGTTGATAGGGCTTTCTTTTATATATTTATTTATATGTGGTGCCGAGAATCGAACCCAGCGCCTCACACATGCCAGGCAGGTGTGCTCCTGCTGAGCCGCAGCCCCAGCCCATCAATTGAGATTTGACATGAGTGTAAAATGCACACCAGGTTTCAAAGACGTGGTGTGAAAAAAGAATGTAAAATATCTTGTTGATTTGGCAAGCTGATTGTGTTTCAAAATTATAATATTTTAGATATATTGAGCCAAATAAAATATTTTACTAAATTGGTCCCTTTTTTTAAAAAAAAAATCTTTTTAATGTGGCACTAGAACATTCAAAATTATGCATGGCTCGCATTGTATTTATGTTGGACGGCACCGTTTGAGATACATGAACCCGGGTTCCACCCAAGCTGGGAAACAGTTACTTCATAAAAAGAAAATATAAAGTGACACCCCTGCTGCACGACCAGCCTTACCTACCGTCGTCTCCTCTGGAATAATGCAATAACCCAACCACTCCTCTCAGACTCTCCAAACTGCCCTCTTCAACCCAACCAGAAGACGCTGGTGAAAACACAGTCTGAACCCGCTTGAAACTGGGCAGACGCCTCAATTGCAGACCCTCCTTCCCCATGTGCCTTATTCAGAGACTCAGTTTCCTTCCTGCCTCTCTGTGGTCCCCTCTGATAAAAACGCCCTTCTTCTCCTGGCTGCCTCAGAAACAGGTCATGTTGAGAACTCAGCCTAAGGCTTCCCGATTCCTCCCACCCCTACTGCTTCTCTCCTGGGCCCCAGTCGCACCTGCCTACAGCTGGATCCCAGGACACTGCTGAGCCAAACCCTTTGGTGTGACTCACTTGTATTCCTACTCCTGTTGGAATCCCAGGTCCAGCCCAGGGCCAGTCCTGGAAGAGAAGGAATTTAGGTTCACGTAGAATGAGAGACTATTTTTGTGTGTGCAGGTATCCAGAAGATTCCTTTTTTCAGTCCCTAGAATGTGGGTGCAGAAAGTAAGGGAGACCTTAAGACATTGCCTGGAGTCTATTTAGCAACCTAAAATCCTAACAGAAGATTCCAGAACAGCACATGAAGTCTGAGTGAAGGTGGAGAGCTTTGCTAAGTACCACCCACCCGGCCCAGAGTCAGCTAAGCCGTGGGCTCCTGCTAGACTCCTTCTACCTGACTCCTGTGTGTTTGGACACCCATACTATTTGAACACTTCAGCAACATTTTCAAATGTCTCCCATGCACCACGAATTCAGCTCATCAGCAAATGCTTTAAACTAACTCCCAGAGATATCTGGGATCATCTCATTTTTTCCATTTCTCCTACTGTCTTCAATTCCCTTCCTGGGGCAGCTGGATTGCCTCCCACCTGATGTACCTGTTCAGACCCATAATTCCCCTCAGCTATTCCACTCAGAGGAGCCAGAGTGATTTTATTGAAATGCAAATAACATGACCTGGACATCTTACTCAGTCACACCCCTGCCCACACCTGCTCCCCCAGCTCCTCCTCACATCCTCCATAGTCCAACTCCTGCCACCCCACACCTCCACCTTCCCCTTCCACCCCGCCCAGCTCCACTAAGCTGGTGCCTCTTTCTGAACATTGTCCGCTCATTCCTGCTTTGGCTGTGGACTGGCTGTCTCTCCAGCCTGAAATGCTCTCCTGCCAATCTTATGCATAGCTGTCACCTTTTGTCATGTAGATTTAGCTCAGATGTCACCTCTTTGGAGAGGTCTTACATGAACAGAGAACCTGAAGTTACCACTTAGTCACTCTCTGTCACATCCCCTATTGTAATTCTTTGCTTAGTGATTATCACATTTTTTTTCTTTTTTGATTAAGTTTATTCTTTCTTCTCTCATTAAATTGTTGGCTCCAGGAGTACAGGGACATTGCCTTTGTTCTTATTAGCTAGAAGGATGACTATCCCATTAGCCAAACAAATAAATGTTTCTTGCAATAGTAGATATATTATTTTTAAATAAATGATAAAATATCAACATATTGACACTCTATCTTAACATTGATTATTAAGAAATTAAAAATTAAATGGCTTTGCAAACTAGGCAACCTGAATCCTTTAGATATCCAATGCATTGCATTATTTAAAGATGTTGTTGAATATAATAGTTGGGCAGTCACTCTATGAAACTCTATGAAGCTGTTTCCTTATAAACAACAACAAAAAATAGTGATAATTTTTCTTTGCCTTGCTCTCCAATACATATGCATAATTTTTTTCTAAGAAGCTCCTTGAAAATATTAAAAAATGCTATGTCTTAGTGGACTTCTCAGAATGATGAGCACAAACACACTTTTAAACTCACTATAGAAACTTGAATTGCCTGCACAAGATATAAGAGGTGATTTCACTAAAAGGGTTGGCAGCTCCCCCTTCCAGCTGGGCAAAGAGATGATTTATATTATGAACCAATAAGGCTAATGTTCTCCACAGCTCACTTTTGTGCATGGGGAAATCCTATTTTCAGGTCAAATTGATGTGGACACGGACATTACCCCACTAAACCTCAAGCAGAATCTGAAGCGACTCTATCTCTCTCTTTGACAATTGAGGTCAGATCAGAGACTGCAGAGAACAGAGAGCCAAGAATAATTGCAAAGAACATTCAGCTGGTGGCTTTAAAATGCAAACACTCTTGACTCTGTATGTGGTGGGAGGCTTCCTGTTATCACTGTCATTTTAACTATAGACCCTTAATTAATTTACAGTTCCCTGCTGCAGACCCTAAATGGCAGAATTTACAAGAAGCTTCTCTGCTTACAGACAACTTCAAAAGTGACTGGTATTGTAAACAAAATACAATCAGGGTGCACCCAATGAAAGGGAATCAGGTGTTCCTCAAACATACAAGAGGCCTACAAAACATTTCATGAACCAATGTAAAAATAAATGAATAAACAAAGGAAAAGCAGGGTCTGAATTTGCTTAAAACATAGAGTTTGTTTGATGGCATTTTCTAAGGGGTTGAGGTCTTATCACACATGCCTTGGTGTTTGGTGATTTATATTCGTTAAATATAATCAGTGAAACAAGAGCTTAGTTTTCATGACAGAATGTGTCCAGTAGTTCTAAACAGATTGTTGTGAAGGAATCATTAAGCTACAGTATAAACACATACATACAACAGGTGGATGCAACTCACCTCTAGGCCAGGGTCAGGCTTCCGGGATGCAGGTGGGCCATTGAAGCCAAAGCAAATGAAGAAATACAGACAGGTACATCCCTCAGCAAGATGGACATCCCAGGACTTTCCCTATGTGCATTACCCTTCATCCAGAGCAGCTAAATGAATGAAAAGAGCTTAAAATTTAACTCAAGTTTTAAAAGGACGTGCATATCTGGGTTCTGTGATTCTTCTAGTGATCCTGTTGGACTGAGCACCCCGAGGTCCTAGTCCAGAAAGAAGGCGTTCACTGACCTAAATAGAAATGCAGTGATCTGAGGAGACCTTCCCAACTCACCAGGTGACCTGGGCTTCCAATTCTTGTGCTCTCGTACACAGTGACTGGGGCATCAGGCTTTAAGAACACTAAGGAGACTTCCTGTTGGAAACACTCTTAGCTTTTGGCTACATCTACCTTCTGTCATTTGGCTAAAATAAACAGACAAATAATGACTTATTCCAGGAATGCTCTCCTGCACCCGAACATGTGGCTTCCCAGGTGGTCATGGCTGGACCTGTGGGCTGCAGGCCACCCCAAGCAGACGGAGGGACAGCTGAATGCCTGGGTGGCTTCCATGTCCTGCCAGATCCTGTGCCTGGAGCACTGAGATCCCAGTTGTCCCTCCCAGACAGAGAACGTGGCACATGCTCTCCTCTTGGTTGAAGGTTGCTGGGTTCCAGCTGGGAACAGGCTGGGAAGCGATCCGACCTGACCAAGCCCTGTGGGCTGCACACACCAGGGTGTAATTAAAATTTTGCTTCAGGTGGAGAAAGCGTTAGGACCCACCCTCTGCCGTCCCCCATCTCCCAGGTCTGCTTGCCAACTTGTGCTCCCTGGCATCGCTGGACCCCACGGTGAGAATCAGCAAGGACCTCTTCTGGTTTTCACTTTTGCATTCCTTGCTTGAGGCAAGACAATCACATGGGACCAAATCACCTCTCTCCACTTGGCTCTGATTCCAGGCAGCCCTGGGCAACTGACCTGATTTCTTTCATGGTGTCTGAGCTTGTACAGAGCGCTGCTAGAGCTTGCCTGGGATATTATGCAGCATGTCATCATTTGATTGGAAATAGATCTCTCTTTCTGACCGTGTAGGACCCATTCCTCATGGGAACATCTTTCCAGGATAGTACTCTGTGGACCACCAGAGACTTGACAAGAATTGATTTGCACCTGGGAAAATTTCAATCACCATCTGGAACCAACTCAACAAAGGAAACCTGGGCTCCTCATTTCTGCATTTGTTTCTCAAAGCCAGGGGGAGACAAGCCACACCTCTGAGGAACAGATTAAAGAGCCTCCTACTTTCAAGGTCATACAAGTATGGGGTTAGCATCTGTGAGTGCCACCTTAAATTTTGTGTCCCTGGTGTCTTAACTGCCTAGGGAAGTCTCTGACCTGCTGTTTCCATTAAAATGTGCAACTAACATAGTTCAGGTTTATTTTGAAAATGCAAAGAAATCATATACAGCCATGCATTCTTAATGTGGGACCTATTCTGAGGGGTGCATCATTTGGTAGTTTTGCAAACCAGATGATTCTTGTTTGATGATCCCACGAGGTGATAGAATCTTAGGGGGCCACCATCATAATATATGAAACCCATTGTTGACCTAAACCCTGTTATGGGGGCCTGACTGTATACAAACAGGCAAGGACTCTTTCTGATAACCCTTTCCATCTCATCAGCTAAAACTACCAGGAATTCTCAATAAGATTTATTACAGCAAGAGAAAGTTTCATCTGAAAGAGTTTCCATCCACACAGTAGATGTAATAAACAAAGTAGTTATTTAAAGCAGTCTACACAAGCAAACCACAAGAAAAAAATGACCCAATGCTAAAGCAAGCCTCCCCTTACTATGGGCATGGGGCTTCTCCTGCCCTACTTCAGGTCTCCAGAGTGGCCACAGTCATCCTTCACCATTCTTGACAGCATTTCCCAGCTAAGACTTTGGACAGAGTGCATCTGCCACCACCTGAATCCTTGCCTCAGTCCCCTGATCCTAGAGTCCTGCATCCTGCTGAAAGTCAGGAAAGGTCCCTTCCCAGGGATCATCTGAAAAGCTCCTGCCTTTTTCCATGTCCCAAATTCTATTATGAAGGTGATAGAGGTCATATAATCTGTCCTATAAAGAATTTAAAAACATCTCAGATTAGTGTAACCAGAAAAGTCCCTCCCATGCAAGGAATCCATTGATTTCTCATATTCTTGGACTGCTCGACAGCAGAATCCTGGAATTTTGCCATGGAACTGTTTCATGTTCATCATATATAAGTCATAGATGTGCATGATTTATGTGCTGAGCTGCAGATAATTGTCAATCTCTAAGAGATCTTTTTCTTTTGAGTGTCTGTCTCTACATTTTTTTTTTTTTAGATTCATTTTATCTCCTATGCATTCTGTCAAAGTGCAGCGGAAGTAAAACTTCAACGAGTGCCTAGTCACGAGGCCACCATGTGCCTGAAACTGCTGGAATAAGCCCTTCTCAAGTGTTTTCTCCAAACAGTGTAAGGCAGATTATGATTCCCTTTACAGATGAGATGACTGAGGCCCCATGGAGCTTATGAACCTTTCAAAGCAGGCTGAGAACAGGAATTTGAATTTGAGTTTATTCAATGTTCAGATGGAGCGTTTGCTATGCCAACATTGGGGCAGGTATGTAGTTTTTCTCCAAACATGGGTTGGTTTTGTTCTTCCTAGAAGGGACGTTCCTCCTTCTCTCTGAAACTTCTTGAACTATTGCAGCTACATGGATTCTCTAACTTCTAAATAGCAGTGATCTGGTGTGTAGAACATTAGCTCTCAGGTTGTGATTTTCCTGAGTGACTCTGCTGTGTGTAGAATAGCATCTGTAAGACTGTGTCTGCTGTGAGTGACTTCAGGTGTACAGAACAGCAGGTCTCAGGTGTGATTGCCCTGAGTGACTCTATGGTGTGTAGAACTGCAGTGCTCCAGAAGGTTGAATCTTCCAACACATCGGCCAATGTCTCTCCAAGGAGGATTCTGTACCGACTGAGCCAAGTAAATTAGCCCCAGATGATGTGATCCCCTGCTGCAGTCTGGCTGGACACAAAAAACTAGGAGGTCACGAGCCACTTGTAGCTTCAAGCAGGAAGAACTTTATTCCAGAACCCACGCGGACTCAACGGGAACTCCGCGAGAACTCAAAAGTAGTGGGCACCCGAGGCAGCAGGAGCCCCCCTTCTGGCAAAATGCCAGGCACCATCTTGACCTGGACGTGGCTCTCAACAATTCCCGTGAGCACATTCAGAAGAACAAGTGTCCAAAAGATGCAGAGTCCTAGGAGATGGAGAGCCAGGGAAGCTGGGTCTGCTCTGGTGTTTACCTATGTTCTGTGAGGTTTAGGAGCTCATTCACTCCATAGTGAACATCACAATGAAATCCTTGTCTGAAAATTTGGCAATGTTGGTTATTTCATTTTGCTTTCAGGTAGTTGCTTTTCAGTGTATAATTTCTAAAACGTACATTCAGATTTGCATCCGTATTTTAAATTCAACATCTACCAAACCAGTGTAAATGCTAACACTGCAAAGTTATTTTATGGGAGTAAAACAAAGCTTTGAACCATCTTATTTTGCAGAACAATTAATTGCATTTGACTGTGCACACAAAGTTTAGCTATGATGTGAGTCTGGATCTGTCGGCTACTGTGAAGCTGGAAGATCAAGATGTGCAGGCTGCAGCCAGGAAAGAGCAGGTGAGATGGGAACCGGGGAGGAGACCAGGGCTCACTGACGCACACAAGGCAGGAAGGAAGGAGGGAAGAGGGGTCAGGTTTGCCGGGCAAGGAGAGGCCTTAGGTTACAGAAAACTGAGTGGAAGTCTGTGAGTCCGATGTCCACTATGAAATCAGTGTATCAAAGAAGACCTTGAGTTTCAAGATGAAGCCCAGGCACCTTCCAGAGAACAAGGCCAGTGGGAAGGCAGCACTACAGGATGCAAAGGATTCTGCAGGAGTTCAAAGGAACTGATATGGGCTGGATTGTGGTCTCCAAAACTTATGTGCTTAATTTCTAACCCCTAATAACTCAGAACGTGACTGTGTTGGAAACAGGGCCTTCAAGGAGGAAATTAAAGTTAAACAAGGTCATTGGGGTTAACCCTAATCCTTAGGACTGGTGTCCTCATAAAAAGGGGAATGTGGACTCACAAGAGTTAGCAGAGGGGTGTGTGTGCACAGAGGGAGGACTATGCCAAGGGGCAATAGAGGCAGCTGTCTGCAAGCCAAGGACAGACCCTCAGAGGAAACCAGCCCCACTGCCACCTTGACCCTGAACTTCCAGCTCCAGGACTCTAAGCAAGTGCATCTGTTGGTCACCCACCCAGCCTGTGGCCCTTTGGTCTTGCAGCCCTGGCAGACGAATACAGGGTCCACGCTGGGAAACACTTCTGGGATTTATCTTGGTAACAAACTCCAAACTCTGACCAGTTCATCTACTGAATTTTTATTGACTCTATTTAAAAAAAAATTTTGGGGGCTGGGGATGTGGCTCAAGCGGTAGCGCGATCGCCTGGCATGTGTGCGGCCCGGGTTCGATCCCCAGCACCACATACCAACAAAGATGTTGTGTCCGCCGAGAACTAAAAAATAAATATTAAAAATTCAAAAAAAAAATAAATAAAAAAAAATTTTTTTTAGTTGTAAGTTGGACACAATACCTTCATTTTATTTAATTTTATGTGGTGCTGAAAATAGAACCCAAAGCCTCGCACATGCTAGGTGAGAGCTCTACCACTTATCTACAACCTTGGCCCCTTGACTTGATTTTTGATAACTTCTTATTCCAGACCTTTTTGGGGTTATTCTTGTTTTGTACTTTGTGTTCTTCTTTAATATTAAGAGAATTGCATTGCCGTTGGATTATATTTGATTCTTATACTTTTCTAATATGTTTTGAATAAATTAACGTAGGACTAAGGAAGAGAAGAGCTCGTCCTGGATCCCCCACCCCCGCAGTGGTTCTGGGGGACTATCTGTACACTAACATAATAATTTTTCTAATTTACCATGTTTTCAAGATGACAGCAGCAGCTGAAGTCAAGCAAGACCAGAATAAGCAAAACCCATTTTTAATTAATAGAACTAACCAGATCACCTCCCATAAGCTCCCCAGGAAGCTTCTGGGGTTTGGTAGCAGGAGGCTATGTGCATTGGCAGAGGATTGGGGAGGGAAAGTGCGACTTCCAAAGTGGCCAAAACACGTGACTGCACTTACATTTCCAAAACTTTGGCTCTCAGGAAGGCCACCCCTGGCCCTTTTAAACGCACCGGTCACTTAGACGTCTGGTCTCCAGCCACCTAAGACACACACATCAAGCTACCCTTCCTATACTGAAAGTAGTTTCTTTTCTACACCTGCCACTAAAGTCAAATAATTGGAAGAGAACAATAGGGTGACAGATTGCTTGTTCTAAATAATTGGATCAACAGAGCAGCAAACAGTGAGTTCTGACAAAAATATTCCTCCAAGGGTGTTAAACTTCAGTAACTCCCTGGACAAAGAGAAGCTGTGCTGTGTCTTCCAGGGAGAGGGGCTGTTGGAAAACCAGGGTGCAATTCCCCATCCTGGGAATTTTTGTTTAGGAAACCTAAACAAAAGCAGAGCATGAGAACCAGCCTGCGTGTAGGAACATGATCTTGGAGGTGGATTTTGAAGGTTCATCTCCCTGGGGATGAAGGGGTGGCTGGATGGGAGACCATGTCTGCATGACAGGGCCTCAGCCAGACAGACCATCGTGGGGTGAACCTGATTAACAGCAGAGATGGGTGATGTGTTACCCCGAAGCTATGTGGGAGACCTGGCGTGGGATCTCTTGGAGATACTTAAGCTTCCCATGGCACGTCTTGAAGGCTCACAGTCTGTGCCGAGGGTTTTGGCCAGAGCCCAGAGTCAGGTAGGGATGGGGCTGATGGTTTCATTTCCTTTTGATCAGAGAGGGCCGTGAATCAAGTCTATGCCAGAGAGGACGGCTGCAGACTGGAGCGATGGCTGCATCTCACCCCACAGGGCGTGACTAACGGGAGGCAGACACAGCCCAGCCTCCCCTGATTTGGGTGGAAGGGAATCTGAGACAATCACACCCCCCCCAGAGCAGCCCAGTGCCTCTCTGATATTGGCAGGGGGTGCGCTTCATGACCCACAAGGACTTTTTCATGTCCCGTGTCTGTGTAAAAAGGCATAGCTTTCAGATTGGTTTAAGCTGACAGCCAGTCTGTGGGGTTCTTGATGCAATGCTTACTTTGCTTTATTTTTTAAAAGTAAGTTTATTTTATTAAATTAAAACCAAAGCAATATCGGCCAAAAAAGCAAGCAAGGAAGAATTAATTGTCTCCATCGTTACTTGGCTGCCGAGGCCTGGCGAAAACTCCAAAACCCACCTACAGCCCCACCAGGCCTGGGTGGACTTGGCAGTATGCTGGTCACACATGGACAGCCAACTGTTTGGGCAACCTAGGAGTGGCTGGTAGGCTTGATGATTCTAGCAAAGCTCAGAACATTCCAGAAAAACAACAGAAGACAGAAGGTCTGATGGATGTACCTGCATGACAAAGAACATCAACATAAAAAACAACAACGATGATAGGCCTATGGTCACATTCTGGAGGCTTGAGGACAGGTTGTTTTCCTTCTCTGAAGAGTTGGGGTGTGTCATGACACCAATCCCATGACTGATAGAGAGGAGACCAGTTGTTCCAGTGGGACGCAGTTAGGACCGCAGCTTGCCTAGTAGGTCCAGGGACGATATTGAGAAATGCATGCTTTTCTCCAACCTAAAGGCATTGATGGAAATGTCACTTTAATGCTGAAAGGCTGCGGGACATGTATTTTCCAGGTCACTCCACACCTCTGGCGTCAGATCCCACACCACCTTTTCCTATGCACAGTGTCCCTTTAAGTCTCTCAGAAGAGAGAAAGAAGCTCCTTTGGAAATAAGATGAACAGGGAGCTCAGGTCTGCCAGGTAGTTGCCAAAAGATGATATTTGAGAAGCTCATGTCTCCATAATGCATCTCACATCCATCCCCCCAGGTCAGACCATCCTTGAACTTGATCATTGTGACACACAACTATGATCGTTGTTTGTCCAGAGTCAAAGAGGAAGCTAGGCAAGATGGCAACCCCAGATCGCCAGGACCTGAAGAGCAGGGAAAGGAATGGTGGCTTCACCTGGAGGTGAGAGAGGACATCAAATGGACCTGGCTGGCGTCATTATAAATTGCTCTTACAAAGTCAAATAAACACCTGCTCAAGTTAACTGACCAAATGATGTGGTTGTCTCCACTGGGTGCACACCCTGTCTTTGCAGAATTGACACAGTGTTTCTTCCTCTTCCATCTAGGTATTTGACATTTGACCAACCAATCTTTATGAACCCATCTAACAAAATGGTAGAAGCAAGAGAGAGTCTGGAGATGAGGCAGACCCCCACCCACCTATGGACGCATTACTATCTGCAGTGGTGCGCTGCAGGGAGTGGGCCGGCAGCAGTTAACAGGGCACTGACCCAACAGTGTTTTTCTTTCATTTGACCAATCCTCTGCTAGCAAGGGAACAAGTTTCTATGAGACGATTTGATCCGGCTGAAAGAGGAAAAAGCTGGGGCAGGTAAATTCCCCTTTAGCTAATCCTCGTTGGTGGCTCAGGAATTCTGTACAAAGAAAAAGTCTCACCTTTCTCATATGTCACAATAATAATTTTTTAAAATGCTTTCCTTGTTCTGCAGAGACACTTTCCAGTAATCAACTATAAGTTGTGAATTGCATCAGAAAAGCAAAAATGTACTAAATTAACGATTAAAAAGTCTACAGTCACATAAAACGAGGCATCCTATAGTCCACACATTTCAAAAGCTGCCCACAACCATTGACTGAACAAGAGTGGAAATGCGTAAATGTCACGAGGAGGCCCAACCTGTGGACAGCACAGCCCCCAGAAGTGATAACGGATGCTGCGAGGATGTGCCCAGCCAGTGGTCAGCACGCCATCATCTTGTCCTGATCCTGGTTGAATTACATATAGTCTAGGAAAAATATATAATTTTGACGTGGATCTGTATTCATGAGAGAATTTTGGCAGCATTATAAAAATGATGAAATGGTGGCGAGAAAGATGATCTCCAACAGGAAGAAGGCAGCACAGTTGCCCCAGGTGGAAGTCCTTTCTGGAAAGTTCTTCCAGAAGATCATGAGGATGGTAGGTCACTGAGATGAGGGCTCTAGAAGGGCAGGGGGTGATGACCGGCCTGTGAACTCACTGAGGTGAGCCACCATGTCCATGTTGGAGGGACCAGAATAAACCCGCACCCTCCAGAGGCATGTGCTAAGGACTTGCTACCAGAAAGAAATCAGAAGACAGAGTCAAGAGGAAATGAAACGGGAGAAGATAGAATTTCCTTTTCTATCTAGAGATTTTCCCCTGTGTTAATGGTTTGCAGCAACAAACCTCTGAGAGCCTCCCTGGACTTGGGGTGGACAGAAATTAATCCCCATGCCCCCTGCACTCACACTCTGCCTTCACAGGAGAGCAGCACCCCATTTCTCCCACACTCCTCAGGTCATTTCACTCATCCAGGTCTGCGAGGAGAACAGTAAAGAGGAAAACAGTGGCCCAAGCCCTCTGGGTGCACTCTCAGGAATGTGCCCCCAGCCTTGGACCGTTTCCTGTAGCCCTTTCCCTCTCCCCCTGCAAGCAGCCAGTCGATGGAGGGAGCAGCTCTGTTGTGAGGGTGAAGACAGAAAGGGCCTTGGCACCCTCGCGCTCTGCCCAGCTGAAGGGAGGAGCACGTACCTAGTCTTGTTCATGTGATGGGATTTATTGTGAGGATGCAGGGATCTCCTGGGAACTCAGAAAAAGCCCCAAAGCAGGTCTCACAAAAGACTGCCATCTCTGGGAGGGTCTCTCCATTTCCACCACCTCTTGCTCAAGGTCTGCGGCTCTGTCTTTAAGCTACACTTTATGTTTGTTCTTCAGCTCTTTTCCTTCTTGATCAGCTTCCTTTTATAGCCTTTATCTCAAACACAGGCCTTAATAATTCCCCAATCCTGAGTCAACATGACTGCAGCTCTGATCCCTAAGCTCCTTGGCAGAAGACTCCAGAATTCGGGTTCCGCAGCCTTGGCAGGAGATCTGCTTGACTCAGCCCTCCTTCCCCAGCCAGCCCACAAGGAGTAGAGGTCTCTGGCAAAGGCACATGCCCCTTGAAATTAATGAAGCATAAGACACAGCTTGTCACTTGGGCAGCCCCTGGGGACGTGGCCAAGTGGTCAGAGATCTTTGGCATCTGCACCCTAGTATGATCGTTTATCTTCACTGCTTAATTAGAAAGCTGTCTCTTTCTGCTTTGACTTTCTCCCCTTCACATTGGCCTGTGTCCCAGGTGACCTCAAGGTGTGCACATCATAGAGGGGACCTGGAGAAGAAGCTGAGCTGGAGATGCACTTGGTTTGAGCGTTCATGGCTGCTTTCACATACAGCCCAAAACTGCTGGCTCCCCTGATGTGGTAATGGTTTGGCTCCTAGAAGCACCCTGCTGCCCGTGGTAATGAACTCATCTGGCGCTGTGACAGGAAGAGGCGCCACAGAGTTCCTGTTGGGATGTGAACAGGCCCTCCGTGCCAGTCTTGGAAGGAGGTGAGCGGAGGAGAAACAGGCTTTCAGAGGACAGAGACAAACGTGATCTGGGGGAACTTTCTTCTAGCATCAGATGTGTAATACTATAAGAAACCACTGTTCTCACTGAGCCTGGTAAGGGTGAGAACTCTATCCTGTCGGGAATACTAGAGGACACAGTGTATTCGCTCATACCAAGAGTAACTTTTTAAAGAAGTGGAATTGGGTTGGCAGGACAAAGGCCCTCGGTAGAACTAGAATCAGCAAAATTTGTCGTGAGTCACTAATATAAGACAAAGATTTCTGAGTTTCAGTCACTACTTGGAAATCTCTGGGATCCATCCAATGTTATCAATAATGAGTAGTAAAGTTGAAAGAAAGTCTTTTCAAAATATGTTTAATGAAATAAATCAATAGATGAACCATGCATTATATTCCAGCTTGAGAAGTCATTTTAAAGTTTTGGTTACAACCCAATGCAGGAAGGAAGGACTTCCAGGGTGCTGCAGGTAATATGATAATAAAATCTACGCTGTCTTTGGTATATTTGCCAACTTTCAAAAATGACTATTTGTTAAAATGCATTTTCTCTTTCTAAAACATCTCCTTGATGTCTTACATAATTTTATATCGTTTTACATTCAGAGTGTCCCTAAAGGACACCCAGGTCCCAGGAGCCCACCACTCCTCCTCCAGGAGAGCAAAGGCTGAGCCAGCCTGAAGCATGCCCTCGGCTGGTTGCAGATCTGAGACAGAGTGGTCGGGGGCAGAGAGGACATATACAGATTCTACAGGACATGACACAGGACCCGAGGCCCCCATCAGCCATGAGAATGGCCACCAATTCAGAGAAGGGGCCATAAGCACCTGTGTCCCCCAAAGCACATGCCTCAGGGAGATAATGGGTGTGTGGTCCTTTCCCTGGAAGCAGCTCAGCCTTTACTGACCAACTAGACGGAGGCAAAGCTGCTGTTTTCATGTCTGCACCTTGTGCCAAGGGGCCCTGAACAAGGCAGCCATCAATCTCAGCTATTTATCTGAAAGTACCAGGAGTGCTTTACAAATACTATTAAATCTCTAGAAAAAAAAAAAACACAATGAGTTCAATACTGTTACCACTCCCACTTTACAGAAGAGGACACCGAGGCACAAGGACATGAAGCAGGTTACCCCAGATCACCAGCTGGTAATGACACCAGGGGTTCCTAGTGCTCCAACCACTGCACCAAGCAGAAGGGGAAGGCTGCAGAAGGCTCCGTGGCAGCAGTTCCCCAAACCATCCCTGGGCTTTCCTCTCCATCCATGAGACCACAAAGGTGGCCGTTCTCATCTTGGGCTGTTGTGGGTAAGTCAAATGCTGCAAGGGAAGAACTGTGGCCAGAAGTGACAGACAGCAACCCGAGAGCAAGGGACACAGTGACTCAAGAAGACACCTAACGGCAGGACCCAGAATTAAGATGGACAAGAAATCAGGAGCCATTCTTTAGGGTCAAATGGATCCCACAGTCCTTCTGTGACAATACTGTCCCCAACAATCTAAATTGTGACTGAGAGTCATATGGAAAAATGAACAGGAGCACGTTTTCCTCCCTGTCTGCAGAATGCACCTTGGAAGGACTTTGCTGTTGAAGTAAAGGAGGCTGGGAATCCTTAAAAGACAGGCTGAGGCCCGTGACACACAGACTAGCACATCCGGTGCCATCCCAGGTGACTGGCACGTGGTAGCTATTTGAGGCATCCTTCCACAGGGCCTGGAGGTGAGGAGGGGGCGGGGAAAGGGTGCCGGCTGACAGGGCTGCTGCCCAGATCTGGGGCGCGCAGGGCTGGCACAGGGAGGAGAGATTCCACTCTGGCAAAGAAGTGTCCAGACAGCCCCAG
This sequence comes from Urocitellus parryii, assembly GCF_045843805.1. Classification (NCBI taxonomy): domain Eukaryota; kingdom Metazoa; phylum Chordata; class Mammalia; order Rodentia; family Sciuridae; genus Urocitellus; species Urocitellus parryii. Next base: position 8,244,520 of record NC_135536.1, read on the forward strand.
CGTGAAGTGTGAAGCAGACTTGGGATAATGGCGCCCCACGACGCAGCTGGGAAGGGATCAGCCACGGAACCAAGGGGAAAATGGGATGTCAGGTTACTGCAGGTCGGAAATAAGAGCCGAGGGCTACTTCTCTCTGCAGGTGGTCTTCAGTGTTCTGGTGGGTCCAATGGATCCAGAAAATAGCTGTACTGACAAGAAAATATGGACTATCCAATGACAAGTCATGATTAAACACACACATGACCCCAGTCTCCTCTCTTTGATGAAGAAAAGCAGGACCTTCAATTTGGGCACAATGGACCAACAAATATTTGGGCAGTCCTCGAACTATTCCTACACATCCTGTGAACGGTGACACCCAGTCTCTGAGGTGCTGCTCGAGTCTCTGGTTCACATGCACACCAAGTGCAGCCATTCTGACCATGCGTTTTGGGTAAGTTTCCTAGCTGAAGAAAGAGGTGTTAATTTTTAGAAACAATTATCATTATGACCTTGATGATTAAGTAGGATAATTAAACAGCGTTGTGACTAATATGTTTTATATCATAAACATTGCTTTCTGATCTACTTACTGGAGGGAAATGCCATTTTTGAAAAGAAATGAGTATTTTTTAACATGATTAGCAAGCCATCTGTTGACATTTTGGTGCAATCTCTCATGAAAGTCCCTAGCTTACAGCTTTAGTTTTATCATAGCAAGAACCCAAAATAGTACTGCCTTTTGCAGTTACATCAAAATAAGGTGATTTAGAAAGGGCACTCTTTGGAAAATGCAAGCATACATATCAAGCTCACCTAGGCCACCTCTTTGGAGACCCAAGGAAGTCCCAACTTGATGGCTGATAAGTGAAGGATGCCTTCCTCCTTCCTTTCCTCCTTCTTATGGCGTGGACATAACAGATACAGGCTTGGAATGTAGATAGACCTGGGTCCAAATCCTACATTCACCAGGATTCCTTTGGTTGTAAGGGATAGAGACAAACAAGGAATTAGCTAAAGCAAGAAGAGAGAATTTATTGAGTCAAAAGCCAAAACCACAGGAGGGACGGGGTGGAGCTGGCCTTGGGAGCAGATCACACATGACCTGGACGTGTTTACTTTGCTGTCTTATCTCCACAGTGCATGTCACTTTCCAGTTCTCAGATCAGCCATTCAGTGGAGCCAGAAGCCACTTGTTGGCCACCATGATCAACCCCAACTTGGATATATGACCACACTTGATCCAATCACTGTGGCCTGAGAAACTTTGATCTCAGATCTTCCCCACATCTCCCACCCCAAATACCAAGTAACCCAGACACTAACCTTAAGACTGAAAGCAAATGAACCAATTTACTTAACCTTATCAACTCCTTGCAAATCAACAAAAGGGGTATCAACATTTGCAAGAATAATTGGGGGGGCAGTGAGATATCGCTTCGAAAGAGTGTTGGCCATTGAAGCAGCTGATCCCCTACTGCCCTTGCTCTTTTGCACATGATGTCCTGTTTGAAGTGAGCCCCATTATCCATGGGTCACATATGAGGAGTGGAGCTGAGGTTCAATGAGACATGTGCTCCATGTGGCTAGAGGGAGAGAAGGACAGAAATGAAGCCCGGGTCTACTGCCTTGGTAAGTCCTTCCTACATCCTCCCCATCACCCTGAAACAGGAAGACTCACAGCCCTGACAACAGGAAGGCCATGCAGTTGGTCTGTGATATGGTTTGGGTATAGTTTTTCCCCCAAAGAATATGGTGTAGATATGCATGCACCCCAAATCCCCTGTATTCATGCAGGAGGAGAAGTATTTGGATTATAAAAACCATGACGTAATCAGTGGAATAATCTAATGTATGGGTTAATAATTTAAATTGATTCCTGGGTGGTAACTGCAGGCAGGTGGAACATGGCTGCAGGAACTGGTCACCACGGCTGGGGGACTGCACATTTTCTTCCTGGCTTCTTGCACTCTCTCTGCTCCCATGAGGTGAGCAGCCTTCCTCCACCAAGTCCTTACGCCATGAGATTCTGGCTCATCCCAGGCCCAGAGCTATAGAGTCTGCCAACCAGAGACTGAACCTCTGACACCAGTAGTCCAAAGGAAACCTTTCCAGACACTAGCCCTAAGACTGAAAGCAGATGACCCAATTTACCGAGCTCCTCTGAGTTGCTCCTGTCGGGAATCTTGGTCCCAGCTACAAAAACCTACCCGACACATTCCCACGTCCCATGTTCCGTGTAAGGGAAGCGAGCCCCGGAGGCTGGGAGCGATGGTTCCCCTGCTCTCTTGCCTTGGAGTCTCAGAGCGATGCCTCTCGGCTGGCCTTTACACTGTGGCTCCTTGTGACTGTCAAGAATGAGCTGAGAGCCCAGGGCTGTCCCCCGCTGTGCCTGTGGACACACGTGCTGCCCTTGCTCTTTTGCTCTTACCCTCCCGCTGGCAGTCACGAGTCACTTAGACACTGTTGACATTGTTTTTCGCTGGGGTTGCCAGGAACGTTCCCTCCGAGTGGACAGAGAAGTCCTTATTCAGCAGCTGGGTCCCAGCCCTTCCTCCGATGCACCTCCTCGGGATTCCCAGGGCTAGGACACAAGTTGCAGTCCCTACAAAAACGAGCTTGGTTGGACTTGATCCATGCACACATTGGGGTTTGGTGGCTCCATCTTGCAGTGGCATCTCCCAGGGGGCACCTTCCTCTTGGTCCTCTCCAGACTCATGGCTCTCGGGTTCTGTCACGCTGCACCTGTCTCCCTTCTCAGCAGGATGGCCAGCCTCCAGCCTCCTCATCAGATTCCGTCTCTAAAGTGGCTCAGGTCTCCAGCTGTCCCTGATCCTCTGTTCCATTGTTCTGGGCCCTGTAAGCTTCCCCCCTCTTCTCCTGACTGCCCTCTTTCTACTTCTTCCTCTCACCCTGTTGTCCCCACCCAGACTGAAGGGCTATCACTGAGACAAGTCCCTGGTTTATCAGAATTGCAGGTGGGGTGGGTGGGGTTCAGGCTTTCCCAACTCTTGGATCCACCCAACTCAAGGCAGAGTTCCTCAATCTCCTCAATCCAGTTCCAGGACTAGGGTCCAGAGTGAATCTCCAACCCACTCTCCTATTCCTCCCAGGTGCCAGGCGAGCTCAGAGGTTTTTATCATCAGCTCAGTCGGGTACACCATCTTCCACCGGCACCCTTTTTCTAAACTTTCTGAAGTATGGCTTTTCAAATGAGAAATAAACAATCCGTTGCCTTAGTCCTGGATTTTGACACGTCATTCACATGACTTGGAGAAAGGACTCCTTGGTATCAAGATTGAAATTCAAAGAGTCTGGCTATGGTGGAGGGGGAGATAAACCTTTGTATGTCCATGTGCCACATGGGTGCCATGCTCCATGGGCACCTTTATGCACACTGACCCTCTGTGTACACTTTGTTACAAAGAAAAAATTGGGGGCTTTTTAGATGTTCTTTTTAGAGCTATGGAAAATAATAAAAACATAAAATCAGAAGAATTAATTATCCAATAACTGAATATTGGCCAGGTTAACATGATACAACAAATGAAAAATATTAGACAATGGGTAGAGAAGATATATGCTCTTTTTGCAATATGGAGTCAAACAAATTCTGAAGAAGAAGAAATCAAGTTACAAAGTTTCAGGCACAATGTATGGGCTGTGTTATAAAAATAGTTGTGCTTTATACAAATAATGGATATCACAATTATCTTTCAGTGCTAAATTGATGGATGATGTTTGTCCTTTTCTACTTTACAGTCTATTTTATGGTAGGATACTGGATTTTTTAATTGGAAGAGAGCATCATTAGCTATTATCATCAAGAAGCACACCATCATTCTGTTTCTACTTCAAGGTGGACCTGACCCCACCCATGAGGTCTTAAATCCCAAACAACTGCATTTGCTTTCTTCCTGGCCACTGTGTCATAGGATGAACTGGGAAATGGATTTGGAGAAGGTGGTCCTCCTTGGGTGGGCAGGTCCAAGGGCTAACTAATGTGTCACTCCAGACTTCTCCTGACCCCTTGCAGGGCTTTCCTTCAAGGGTGGGCAGCTCATCCCAAATTAAAGCCTAAACACCATGAAAGGTATTTAAGCTAAAATCTTACAGAGGTTGCTTTTTATTATTATTATTATTCCTGGATGAAATCCCTTGATCCTCTGTGAGCATCATGAATCTCCAAGAGAGGGCTTGATGTGTGGAATGTGTCCCAAGCATAAGTGACAGAGGGTACCTGTGAAGGGGAAACATCCCCTAAACCAGCAGTCCACAGGAAACGTGGGAAAATGTGAGCTAAGACAAGCCATACCTGAAAGAGGTCAGTCACGACACTATCAAAGGTGATGTCCAGCCTGTCCCAGGTGTCCTCTGGGTCCTGGGGAGCTGCATTCTACTGAGGCAGAGTGGCTGGCCCCTCGCTCACTGGTGCTCAGTCCTCTCCTTCTCGTGTCCCACATGTCCTCAGTGCCCGCAGCCCAGGGCACTCAAACCAACCTCCAAGTTCCTTTTAATGTGGTCTTTCGACTGGGGTCATAGCAGTGCACACCATCCACAAAATATTTTCAATGCTCCCTGCATGCAGTCACTGTGAGGCATCAAAGTCTCCTGATTGAAAAGCCCTATCGAAGCAGAAGGGGTGGTGGCTTAGCTTTCTTTGAAGGATGTTTCAATGATATTTCAGTAATATCAATAATAATAAAAAAGCTGAGAATCCTCACCAACCCCTACTTTTATGTTTTGTCCCTCCATTGCCATGGGACTTACACTTGGCAATAAGACTTCCCCCCTGAGAAAATTTTTAATTATATATATTCCATGTCTGCACCCCCACATGACATCACGTCAATGAATGTGTTTTTTGCAAAAGGTTAGGGAGATCAGACTTAGGATCTGACTTCCTTAACAAGACTCCTAAAATCAAGAATCAATAAATGGGATGGATTCAAATTAAAAAGCTTCTTCTCAGCAAAGGGAACAATTAATAACATGAGTGCCACAGTCTGGCTGGGCACAAAATAACCAAGCTGCCACACAGCCTTATAGGTTCCAAACAGGAACTCCTTTATTCTCCGAACTCCTGTGAACACCACGCAGGTGCAAGCAGCCTTCTCCTGGGACACACCACACCAACCGGAAATCCCTCCTCCAGAAATCCCTCCTCTGGCACTTCCCCAACCAATGGGAACTCTCCGGGGATCCCTGTGAGAACTCCAAAGTAGCAGGCCAAGGCGGACAGCAGGGGTCTAATATACAATTGAATGTACAGCTTAACATAACCATTATCATCTCAATGGCTTGCTGGTGTCACCTCTCAACCACTCCATTCTGGCAAAAATGCCATGCGTCATTCCGACTTGGCTATAGCTCTAAGCACATGAGGAGAGATCTAATATATTGGGAGAAAATCTTTACCACATGCACCTCCGATAAAGCATTAATCTCTAGGATATAAAAAGAACTCAAAAACTTAACACCCAAAAATACAAATAACCCAGTCAATAAATGGGCCAAGGAACTGAACAGACACTTCACAGAAGAAGAAATATAATCCATCAACAAATATATGAAAAAGTGTTCAACATCTCTAGTAATTAGAGAAATGCAAATCAAAACTACTCTAAGATTTCATCTCACTCCTGTCAGAATGCCAATCATCAAGAATACAGGCAACAATAAGTGTTGGTGAGGATGTGGGGGAAAAGGCACCCTCATACACTGCTGGTGGGACTGCAAATTGGTGCAACCACTAAGGAAAGCAGTATGGAGATTCCTCAGAAAACTGGGAATGGAACACTATTTGACCCAGCTATCCCACTCCTTGGTTTAAACTCAAAGGTCTTAAAATCAGCATTCTAGAGTGACACAGCCACATCAGAGTTTATAGCAGCTCAACTCACAATAGCTAGACTATGGAACCAACCTAAGTGTCCCTCAATAGATGAATGGATAAAGAAAAGGTGGTGTATACTCAATGAAATCTTACTCAGCTTTAAAGAAGAGTGAAATGATGGCATCTGTCAGTAAATGGTTGGAGTTGGAGAATACCATGCTAAATGAAATAAGCCAATCCCACAAAACCAAAGGCCAAATATTTTCTCTACTATGTGGATATTAATTCACAATAAGGTGTGGGGTGCTAGGGAAGAATAGAGTTACCTTAGATTGGGTAGAGGGAAGTGACGGGAGGGAAGGGGAGGGGATGTGGAGACAGGAAAGACAGTAGAATAAAACAGATATTATTACTATATGTATATTATGTATATCACATCACCAATGTGATTCTGCAACATGTACACTCAGAAAAATGAAATTGTATCCCATCTATGCATGATCTATCAAAGTGCATAAATGCATTCTACTGTCATGTATAACTAATTAAAACAAATTTTAAAAAATTTAAAAAGTGTGGGAGTTAGTACTCAAGAAAATGAGAATTTCTCAGACTCACTTGAAACCAGGAGAATATGTCTTGCCCAAAGGGACAATAGTCTTCATGGCTTCTTCATTATCCTTCTCCAAAATGCAGGATCATTCACATTCCATGCCAATAAGAACCGTTTACTAATGCCTGCCAAGAAAGGCTGTGAAGTGTGGTGGTTAGAGCATGACTCTGTCCCCAAGTCCTAGAGGACTTCCTTTTCCCTGGTGACCATGGCACATTGCTCAGTCCCTTTGGATGCCTTCCTCTACTCCTCTATGAAATGGGAACAGACATGCACCATCTCAGTGCCAGACACACAGTGGAGGTCGTGGAGGTGGGTGCTGGTGAGTTAGAACCCCTGGGAACCAAGAGAAAGCTGCCCAGAGGCTCCTGGAAGAGCAGGCCCTCTCTTGGCCAGCCTGCTGAGTACACCTGCTGTCACAGAGTCGCATGGCACACCTTCTTCAAGTCCTTACACATTAGGGAGGAATTTGGTGGCCACACTTGTCCCATAGGCTGAAGATGCAGCGTGGACCTCAGAGCTGCCCTGGTCAGCCTGGGTTAAGAAGTCTGATCACAAGCAGATGAGGCTGAGAGGGATGACCACCACGCCCAGCCATGCCAGAGGCACCAGGGCGTTGAAGTTATGGAGTCCGTGCGGCCAAAGTGGGGAGGAGGCTGGACAGCAGAGGTGAGTGTGGAGGAGAGGTCAGATCAAGACTGCACTCACTCACCTCCTTCGTGATGTTAGCATCCTCCTTGTTACTGATCTTGGTTGGCAGCTCCTTCCTAACTCCCTGATTGTTAAGTTCTGAAACACTTATTAAGAAGCAGAGCTCTTCTCCCTGCTGACCTTGGGTTTCAGAAGGACTCATTCCGGCTGGACCACACCAGGTCTGCCAAGCACTTGGCCCAGGCACTCAGGTCCTGCCTCCTCAGGATGGGTGCTGCCCTGGCTTTTCCTACTTCTTGTGCCTTGGAATCTCTCATCACCACCGTGGTTTGGGGTCTGGCTGTCTGGGTGGGCGTGCCTTCTCGGCTTCCACCTGGGATTTGCAGTTTTTTTCTTCCACTCCACACACCCCACTGCAACACCCCACTGCTCTTTGCCTGGAAACCACCTGAGTTTTGCTCAACCTAGGGAGGGACCCTGAAACCGGACCAAACGCTAGAGCTGGTCACACCACTGTGGGTCCCTGCATCCTCCTATGGCCAATAGCCTACCCTAGATTTTCTGCAGATATTTCCATCAAATCACAGTTACATTTGGTGGGAAATCAGAGTCTATCACACTATCTTACCTTGGGACTCAAAGAGCGTTCCTGAAGTCCACTCCGGTTGAGGAAACATGGCTGACCTGGAGAGACACAGCAGGGTACTGTCATTTGATGCCCCTGGAGTTGGCCCCTAAAATATTCATTTCAAATCAGAAATGATGTATTTTCAGAGGACGTGAGCAGTTAAAAACTGCCAGCGTTGAGTTTCAATTTAATGGCATAAAGAATGTCACGTCCATGTGACACAGTCATCATCCTCTTCATTGTAATGCGACTTCATGGCATAGACGGCATCATTGCTATGCGAGTTTCCATGCAAATAATGTCATTTGAATCCTTTTAGCAGAAGATAATGACACAAGAACTCCCTGAGCCAGGGGAGCAGCTTTGAAATGAGAACTTTCAAATGACAAAAAGCAAGTTGTGCCTTGCTTATTCATTGTCTTCTAGTTTCTCCTCCTCTCTCTCTCTCTCTCTCCCTCTCTCCCTCTCTGTCTCTCTCTCTGACTGTATCTCTGTCTCTGTCTCTGTCTCTGTGTCTCTGTCTCTCTCTCTGTCTCTGTCTCTGTCTCTCTTTCTCTCTCTCTCCCCTCTCCCCCTTTCTCTCTCTCTCTCTCTCTCTCTCTCTCTCTCCTCTTTTTCTGATTCGGAGTGGGCACTCAGGGCCAAGGCAGGTTGAGACCCAGGGCAGTGAACGGCTCTGAGGACACGTGGAACGTGCTCAGGGGTGGATTCATCAGGAGCAGGAGGATAAGCATCACAGTAGCTGGGAAAAAAAGAGAGACTGGCTTTGCCTCTGGAGGGACAGCGTGGCTCCTCGGGGGAAAAGGGATGCTCAGGAGGAGCTGGGCTGCCCTGTGAATAGTGGCTCCTTTGCATTATGCTGGGCTGCCTTCTCTTGGCTCACTGTTCCCTGGCATGCGGCCCCCGGGCAGCTGGGCCTCTCCTAAACAGTCCCTGTGCTGGTGCCATGGAAGCCCTGTGTGCAGCAAGATCTGGGGTACCCACCTTCCCTTGCAAGTCTGCTCTGCGCCATGAGGCCAGCAGGAGCTTCCTTCCACCCAGAGTTCACAGGTGGAGTCTGCAGGCTCAGGGCGCTGATGTGATCTCCAGATGCCCAGGTTTCCGCACTCCCCGTGGGCCCAGCCCTGCTGTCATGCAGCCAGTCGTTCAACCCTCCTGGACACCCAGAGCAGCAGTTTTAGTATTCATGGGGGCCCAGAGAGGCAATGGGACCTATCCAGGGTCAGGGCCAGAAGGGAAGCCTGGTCATCTGCCCTAGCTCTTCCCTGTCCTGCCCATCAGGCTCAATTGGACCTGGGCTCAATCATTGGAGTGTCACACCTCAGGATGGAGTTCAGGGCCCAGTTAGGCCAATGCTCCCTGGTCTCCCTGTTCTGCTGGGGAGGCAAAAGCCGGGTTCATCTGAGTTTCCTGAACCCAGAGGGAGTCCTCATGTCTGATCTGTGACTGCAGGAAGAAGTGCGTAGATAAAAATACACTGGACAAGTGTGGCCTTGGGAGTGCACATGCTGGGTCTCCCGGCTAGAGCCCCGCAGTGTGCAGAGAGGGATCTAGAATAACGGCTCTTTGTGTCCAGCTTAGTGGAGACAGGCAGCTCCCCACCTGCCCTCCCCCCTCCTGCTCTGGGAGCTGCGGGGCATATGTGGCCATGACCTTGGCTGTCTGGCGGTCTCTCAGAGGAAAGACAGAGGCAGATGGAGGGCTCTTGATATTTAATAGGGGCCTGACATAACCCACAGCTTGCCTTGCCAGGGGACATAAGGCCCCAGGGGAAAGGTGATCATTAACCCCAAGCCAAACACAGGTACCATGTCCATCAACATAATAGATAGCTCAGGGCATGGCCCTCACCAGCATGCCCTGAGCTCAGTGTCCATCAGCACTGGGAAAGAAAGTGGCTTTGGCCTTAGAAAAATGTGCTGCAATGCACCCACCACCACCACCACCCCAGTGACTGAATGTTCTTGAAATGCTACCAGAGGAAAAAGGAAAACCAGACCCCTCTCCTGTGGGAGGACCCCTGGACACAAGGCAGTCTCCGGCACAGTCTCTGTGCATTGCTTTTGGGTGAAGTAACTGAGGCCCAGGAGGAAGAAATGATGGGGCCTGAGACTCCGGTTCTCTTCCTGTGGGCTTCCTTTCCTCCATGCTTAGTTCAAGAAGCCAAAATACGAAACTTTAAATAAATCCAGCCAAGGTCAGAAATGTAAAGTGCACTCTACGCTTCTGCTAGGTATAAGGCTGCTTTCTTCCAAGGCGGTCCTGGGGTGGGTGGAGTCCTACAGCCCGTGACCAGGACACCTGCACGCCACCAGCATTCACAGAGCTTCATTTCTCCTTATCCAAAATGGGGATCCTGATGCACCCCTTCTGCTTCGGTGGTTGTGAGATGGAATGTATTTATGAACAATTGCAAAGTGCTCAATAAGTTGTGTCTGTTTCTATGCCACTAGTTTCTTCTAAATGTCTGCTCTACCAAAGGGGAAAAAAAAATCTTCAATAGCCAGAAGATGAATTTCACCCAGAGTATCTCCAAATGAATTAACTTGAGTGTTTTATAATGTTAGTTACCAGAAGAGGAAGGTAAGTCCCTTTCCCCCAAGATCTTAGCCTTTCTTGGAGACAGCTCAAGGCTAGCCCTTCCCTGTTCCTTGACATTTCAACTTTATGGGAACTGACTAAAACCTAAAACAAGCTTGCTCGTCTAATACCTGAAGATCTTAGAAATCAAATTGACTTTCTTTCCAGGTTTGCAGGAAAGACAAAAAAAGCACCAGACCTGGGGGGGTACTTTGGGTGACCATGGGGTAACACTCGGGTGTCACATTGTAGCTGAATCCAGGTCTGTGTCCTCTGGACCAGGTAACTGAAGCCAAGCCTATGGTGCTTTGTGCGTGCCCAGTGTCCTTGTTCTGTAAGACGGGGAGAGTAGAACACTCCCGGCTCCCTGGTGGGGTCTCTGAGGACAGTCTCCGTCCTCCTCCATCACCAGCTATCTCAAAGGACCGTGACAATGGCACAAATGCACTTCATACTAAGGGACACCATTGCTTCTAGGACTTTCCTACTAACACCTGGTTCCCTTGAGACTGTGAGTGTATCCATTCACCACGACAAGACCCTACAAGCCAACTAAAATATCCTTAGCTTGCCTTTGCTGGCATCGAAATGTGGTGTGGCTGTGCATACGATTTCATGCTGTTCAGAACCCCCGAGTAACTGCTATGTATCTTTTCAGTAACCGCCTCAAATGGAGAAAGGTACTCATCATTTTCAGTGATCATTTAGTAAAGCTGTTTATTAATTCACAAAATCAACTACGGGATTTTCTACCATGAAGACCAGGGTAGAAGAATCTCTCCCCACGGTGCCTGTCTTCCTGTGAGTGGGGCCTGCCTTAGAGATGAACTTACTTGGATTTGGAAACTGCAGTCTTTCTGGACTTCCATGGCAGAAGTCCACTTGCGATTTGAAATGCCACCAGCACCTCTTTCTTTCTTTCGTAACTGATCTGCTTCCAAATTCAAAAATGTGTTTCAGCCCTACAGCTTCTGGCAGGGGATGTGCACCCCAAATCACAGCCATGCTGTCATCTGACCCTCCCTCTGCCCGTCTGTTGGAAACCCCATGTGAGCCTCTCTCCCCAACCTGGGATCAGACAGTGTTTCCCACCCAAATTTGATTAAACGTGCCCTCCCTCGCTGCGGCCCATATGGCCTTGAAATGCAGCCGGCCTTTCTCATCTTTCCAGACTCGGGGGTCAGACAGTGCCCAGACACGCAAATCATAGTCAAATTATACAGGAAGTTGTCAAAGGAGTCCGAACACAGACAGAGGCAACCTTTGACCCCGTGACGGGTCAGAGGTCTGGTTCAAGTTTCTCCTTCTTAATCTGTCACCACAGCAACATTAAAGACAGCCCTTTGAATGGAACCATTTAGAGATTCTACTCTTTTCCAAAGTTTTTCTTTTATCGCATGTTGGGTCTTCTTTCTCTTGAATGGCACTAACAATTCTCATCAGAAGAGACATTTATAATATTGAAACCTTAGATTTCTCTCTCTCTCTCTCTCTCTCTCTCTCTGGAAAGGGCCCAGGTTAGAATGTTTTTCCTCCCTAAATTTAGATGTTGACTTTTTTTTTTTTTAAGTCAGAAAAGGCACCAATAAACAGGACTGCCTGCCTCACGCACATCCATGCCATCCTAGCACACCTCCCAGCAAGCCTAAAAATATTTTAGGACCCGCAGCAGCCTGCAGAAAAAGGAGATAAGTAGGGAGAAAAACAAGAGCAAAAGCAAAACCGGAGGCGTCAACACCCAGGACAGCCCTGGAGGGGAAGGACAGGCCCCAAGTCAAGCTCAGAGGCAGGACGGGCTGGAGCTGAAACAGGGTGGCCTCCATGGCTCCCCCTTTCACACAGTGACAGGTGCCTGGCCTTCCTCTGTCCCAAGCAGAGGGCCATGGAGGAATGGCGGCCTGGTGGCAGGGAGTTCTGTCATGAGACCCGACACGGGACAGTCACCTCGGTGACTGATCCCAAATCAAGTTCTGCATTTCCTCGTGTTGTGTCTGGTTTTTAAATTATAATTGAGGGGAGAATCAACGTTGGCTGAGCTCTGAGGGGATCCCGAGGTGGTGTGGGCAAGGGCATTGGAGAAGGACATCTGATCAGCTGCTCACAGCTCTGCTTCCTCTGAAAAGCATCTGACAGAGAAGACACCAAGGGGCACGCCACTGGAAGTGCCTCAGACACCTCTCGGAGAAGGGATAGGCAGACGCAGTGCCCTACAAAGATGGGAATTATGGTGAGTTTCACTTACTGCTGCGTCCCGAGTTCCTAGAATTAATTTTATATAGATGGCAAACTCGATTCTGCTGTACCCATTAAGAACTCCTTGGGTGACAAATGGCAGAAAATAATTTAATTGACCCATTGACCAATTAGCAAATCATGATTTTTTTTCACTCTAGTAATCCTAGATGCAGTCAGCACAAGGCAAGAAGAGCAGCTCATCAATACCATGTGGACCCAGGGCCCTCTCCTCTTTCCACGGGTCTGCACCTCATAGGGTGGCTGCCACTGCCCCATTATTAGAACCAATCATCACATTGGTGTTCACAGTGGAAAGAAAGGGAATGGTTGGGAGCAACCCCATAACCACATCTTTTCCCTTCATCAAGAGAAAGAGAAAAAAAGGAAAGACAGAAAGAAGACCTCTGTCTCAGATTCCCTATTTTGTGTCCAAGATTCATATGATAATCTGCCGGTTCCGAGTGCCATAATGAAGCGCCACAATCTGGGTTCCTTAAGACAGCAGAAATGCATCATCCCACAATTTTGGAGGCCAGGAGTCTGAAATCAAGACCCCAGCAGAGCCGTCCCCTCCAGCCTCCAGGAGAGCTTTCTCCCCTGCTCCTCCAACCTCTGACAGCCCAGTCTCCTCCTCTCATGGCCGTGTCCCTCCAGTGTCGGTCAGTGGGTCATGGCTGTCCTCCTTCGGGATTTCCACAGCATCCTTTGTCTGGCATCTCACTATCCAAATCTCCCTCTTGCTCAGATGACCTGGGTCATGTTAGATTAAGGACCCTGCTGCTCCAATACGATCTCATCTCAACTGAAGACATCTACCCTGACCCTCTTTCCAAATTAAGGCCACATCCTGAGGGACAGGGACTAGGACTTCAGCATATCTTCTGTGGGAGGCGGGGGTGAGGTGGGGGGGGGACACCATTCAACACATAACACCACCACTAGCTTCAAGGGAAGTTGTTAAAGTGAGATGTTATCTCTGTAAATCTTGGTTATGGAATATGCTGAGCAAGAAGAAGGTTTGGGGGTCAGCCACTGAGCAGGGGCTGTCCTGCCTCCTGCTGACCCACACAGCACCCCCTGGTGGTCAGCAGGTGAAGGATCGTCACCAACACAAAGATGATGCTCAACAGGTTCTAAACAAATGTCCACCTCAGACCCTGCCCTACTACTTGGATACCTCTGGAAACATCAGCATGGACCAAGGGATTGCCTTCTGCCCTTTCTGGAAATATCTTTCCCCAAATGAAAAGAAAAACTGAAATATGAAAGATGCAGTATTAAATCAAAACTGTAAGAAATCGACTATGGAATTCACTATCCCTCCATCACAATTTCCTGTGGCTGAGCTGGTGGGACCCAGGGGGTGAGTGTGTCTACTAAGAGGGCACAGGATGCTAACCCTCTCCACGAGAGCTTCTCACCTTCCAGGAAGACCCACGGCACAGTCAAAGGTGAGCTCTCTCAGTTTTCCAGTGTTTCTCTGTGTGTAACACATAAAACACACAAGATATGTGTTAACCTACTATTTTTGTTATCAGTAGAGCTTCCTGTCAACAGCAGGCCATTCGTCGTCCAGGCTTTAGGGAGTTAAAAGTTGTAAGTGGATTTTTGACTGTATGGGGTGTCCGTGTTCCTACTTCCACACTTTTCCAGGGTCAACTGTATCCCCAAAACATTGTCACACTAAACCATCAAAAATAAAGCTGTGGAATTTTAGCACTTGTAGTATCTTTTGGTTTATTTTTGTGTCAATTAATGCCTCAAAAGTGCTGTGTATAAATGACCTCTAATATCTCAGCAGGATATGACAATGTCCATTTATTTAACTCTCAAGGGTAACTGTCAGCAGAGGGTAGGCTGGGAAAGTCTGGACTTGGCTGGTTTGGGTAGGGTTTGTCCCCATGTCCGGGGCCAGGCAGGGTGACTGCTCCAAGCTAATCTTGGCTGGTGCTCACTGTGCTTTACAGGTGTTTTCCAGGAAATGGTGGAGGTGAAAGCATGCAAGCTCCTTCTCTCCACTTATATCACATGTAAGTTACTTTGGAGGCCCAGTGTCAAAGGTGGAAGTCATGTCCTCAACCCACAGTGAGCAGACTCTGAGACTCTCATGCCAAAGGGCACAGAAGCAGGAAGGGACCATTGAAATATGCTTCCAGAATCTTCAAAACTTCCCCCATATACAGTGAGAGGGCAGGTAAGTTAAGGAAATTATTAAAATTCATAAGTGAAGGAATGAGGCCAATCCTGTTGGCTGAGAAATCCCATATCATAGAGCTACAGAATGACTCAACTTCAGCACAAGTGTTTGTTCTCATCTACTTCCTCTTGCTTATGTGATTGGTGGGAGCAGGCGATTTTTAATGTTGAAAGGCAACCTTTAATGTTGACAAGTAATTAAAAATAATTTAAAAACTTATCTTTGAAACTGATTTTTGTTTTTTTAAAAAAAGGAATGGTTCAGAGAGTAACTCTCAAGATAAACAGTTCCTTTTTGACAAAAAAAGAAAGAAAAACAAAACAAACAAAAACACAACACTTGGCCGAGAAATAGTACTTCAGTTATTCACGTCAACCACCCGCCCCCAGCCTACTCTCCCCTTGGGTCAGACATGGACCCGCGTGTCCGTGAAGGCGCGGCACAGGCTCACCTGCTCATTTGATATCCTGAGGCTCTGTGTCAGCAGAGCACATCTGCGTGTCAGCTGGGGCTGGGAACTTGCCAGTTAACTGAAGTTACCCTGAGAATAGTTAAGACCTATTCCTCCTTTAAGATGTGGGTTGTTCCAATCCTGGTGACATGGTGTGGGTGAACTATGCAGCATGTAGCATAAGACCATTTGGACCAAGCCACAGCCTGTTGTGTGCTGCGTGCTCAGAGTTGCTCTTTGCATCCCAGCCTTGGCCACAACCATCCACCTATCCCAGGAGGCCTGAGTGAATGTCTGTCCCCGCAGCTGAGAGCCCCACCAAGAATGGCAAATCATCTCTGGGCATAGAGAAGAGCAGCAGGTATATGGTGCGGTCATATTTTTACATTGTTGTCTTTGACTATGTTTTGAAATGAATTTCCAAGATATGGAAACCAGGTGTCTCCTTGGTTTATAGGAGAGAAAACTTAGGTCCAAAAAGAAGAGAGACCTCCTAACTCTCGTGAATGTAATTTTGATCTATTTTAAAATTTCCTCAGTGCTTGGAGGAATCACCCCTGCCAGATTCATCTCCTCACAAGGTTACAGGACCAACAGAGGCTTCGGTGCCCGGGAGGCTGCTGCAGAGCTGAGTATCCACAGGGCCAGCAGTGGACAGCTTTGGCGTGAGCATTGACATATGGGACACCTTCATGTGCTTCTTGTCACTTCATCCTCGAAACAGACTAGAGGCAGGTTCAGGTTGTATCATGCCCACTTTACAGATGAAAATCTATGATATAGAGAGGCTCTACCCAGCTCATAGGAGGCCCCAGTGTTTGACAGTGGATAGTGACAGTGTTCTGTGGCTTCAGACCTCCAATCCTGTGTCCTCTCTGAGCCTGTATCTGCCTCCCATTGTTTCCTTCCTACATCTTTCTGCTGTCTTCCGTCTGTCCACCTGTGCATAAATTATGAGGCATCCATTCGACCAGCATTTATCCCGTCCTAACTAGGCTGCCTTCACCCTTGAAGGTTCCCCGAGTACAGTGTACAGAAGTAGAGAACCTTCTCTGAATCCTGGAGATCACATTCCAGGAGGGAACAGAATAAATAAGTTACTTCCCGTGTCTCTAGTACTCAATACTTAGAAAATAATTTAATCAGGGCCACGGGGAAGGATTGGCATGAGTGGGAAGACATATATTGGGTCCAGAAACCAGAAAAGGCCCTACTTACTGCACCAGGCTGAACCCATCCACATATCCATCCATTCACCCATTCACTCAATCATACGTTCCTTCATCCATCGCACTTCCAGCCAACCAGGCAGACATTCTTCCAATCCCATGTCCAATCATTGAAAAATTTACACATTCAATATTTTATTCACCCATCCATTGATGGTTATCAGTCACCTGTTTATCCAGAAACTAATTGGTTCATTTACTCATAAACTAATTTTTACCTATCTATTTCTTTATTGTCTTATTCAAATATGCACTCCTACGGCGGATACTCACTCGACCCCTTCCCCATCCTCCAGCACTAGGAACAAAGGAGATATGGTTGAGGTGCTCACAGGGGACATTTCCAGTCTGTCCCCTCATTGTAAATCTTCAAATGTGCTCTGTTCGAGTGACCCCATCCCAGCTGGAGCCTCTCCTTGGACTCCGAGTGCTTGCACGGAGCTCGGGAGACATGAGATAGCAGGGCAAGAGTGCCAGGGGCTTTCACATGGCCTAATCCTCCTAAAAGGATGTTATCAGGCTTAACCCTGTCACCTTGAACCAGAAATGAATAATGAACACCTTTCAGAGTTAATATGCATCCAGACTGTCTCCATATATCATGTACCAAAAGGCACAGCTTCTCTCTGGGTCTAAGAGCTTTAGGGCATCCGTGGGAAGGAAGGGTGGGGTGGATCCAAGGAAGGATGGCAGAGCAAGTTCACTCTTTGAAGCTGAGTTTGCCCATCTGACCTCAACACACATAGCAAGACAGACAGATTATAAATAGAAAATGAAAGTGGACATGGCGATAATCAGAAGCAAGATGAACATCCACACGGATCCGACACCCCGTTCATGAACCGAGCTGTAGTCCCAGGCTGCGGGGGCTTGAGTTCGCCAGCAGGCAGCACAGCAGCTGGGGGTTCATATCCTAAAGGAGCCTATTTTTCTTTAACCTAATAGAGCCACAATATTATCACTTAGACACATAATCAATATAAAATATTATGAATGAAGAACTTTATATCATTTTCTTTGTACTAAATCTTCAGACTCCAGCTTGTGTCGGACACACACAGCACATTTCAACTTGCATTAGCCACATTCGAATGCTTGACAGCTGTGTGTGGCTAGTGGCTACTGAACTGGACATGGCAGGTCTCAAGGGTGGTGGCAATATTAAGTCTAAGGGGAATAAAACGCAGGGGGTAAATACGACGACCCTATGTTCTGTCTTGTCAGGAATGCCAACCACTGGGCTTTCCCATAGAGTGAGGCACTTAGCAAAACCTAGTGGGCTTGCAAAGCAGGTATCTTTTTTTAATGTCTTGTTAGCATAGAATCCTAGGCACTGGCAGGTTCAGAGGATTGCTCACAGCCCAGAAGAGCCAGAGCCTGGGATGCGGAAAGCCCCCCGTCTTGAGCACATACCCATTCCTGCCTGGATATGAGCACACGGGCAGGGAGAAAGTGCTCCTTCTGTCACTCTTGGCCCAAGACAGTTCCTCTCTCATAAATAGCATCCTGACTGCCTGATGGCAGAGAGCTGCTCCTCAAGTGTTACTGTCACTTAGCAAAAAAAAAAAAAAAAAAAAAAAAAAAAAAAGAAAGAAAGAAAGAAAGAAAGAAAAGAAAAGAAAAGCCCCGTGCTCTCACCTCCTGCCACCTTCCTGTCCTGGATCCTGGATCAGGACGCCAGGAACGGCTGGCTCTCCACATCCTGTTTCTCTCTCCTCTCCATCCCCAGGCCCCTGGGCAGGGGTGCAGCACTCCTGCAGTATTTACTGCACCTGACAGACAAATGGGTCCTCAGAGCTGCCACCAGACAACCAAGACCCAGACATTAAAATGAATTACGAAAAAAGCACCCCTGTCACTTTCCTTGTTTGCTTCATCAACCCTTCAGTAAATAACCAGAAAGCACTTAGCAAGGATGCAGCTAGAAGTGTAAATAATCGGACCCCTTTGTCACTGACAAGGCTTGCGGAGCCAGGCTGGAGAGGCTTCTTGGAAGGCAGGTGAGGGGTGGGCAACCTGCGGAGCCTCTGCCTGGCCTCCTCCCTTACCCTTCCCAGCATAGCCATAGTCTGCTCCCCTCCCAGTGCCTCCCCAGTAAGCAGCACCGAGAGGCCCCTTGCTATTTATATACACAGCCAATGCATTATTGCTTTGTCAAAGAAAATTGCTTTATTCATATATTACTTTGTTCATTCTTTTATCTACTTAATAAGCATCTATTGAGCACCAACAATGCACCAGCTTCTGTGCAGTAGCCTGGAGATTCAGTAAGGAAGGTGACAATCTATTCCCTCTTGGATGGCATGAATTCCGTGGAAGAAGAGACCTGGTCTGCTTGGCTCTGTGGTGTTGCTGCCGGTTGGATGGTAAGTGACCCCCGTGGTCCATCTGCTAGAAGTTTGCTCCCCAGGGCGGTACTGCTGGTATATGATAGAGCTTTAGAAAGTGGGGTCCGCTGGGATGTTTCTATGTCATTGGAGATTTCCCTTGAAGGGTATCTGTTAAACCCAATCTCTTCTTCTTTCTATTTTTCCACATCCTAGTCATGAGATGAGAGGGTTTGCTCTACTGTGAGCTCCCATCATGCAGTGCAGCCTTAACTCCAAACTGCAAGGTCAGTCTATCCTGGACTACAATGGCCGACACTGAGCTGAAACGTACCTTTTCTCTTTATAAGTTGATTGTTTCAGGGACTCGTTAAAGTAACAGAAAGATAACAAGTACAAGAAGTGCTTAGTAAAACAGGAGCTGGCGGTAGTTTATCAGAGACTGAGAGAGACTGTGTTTCTATGGTGGTTGGAGGCTACAGAGCAAGGGATGTATGTGACACAGGGGTCAGGGCAAAGACACCAGATTCATATTTGGGATAGTAAGGCTGGCTTCCTGGAGGAAGATTAAAAGGTAGTTGGGAGTGAAAGCGGGGAAAGGTGGTGTGCCACAGGCAAAAGGACATGAGGAGGGTGCCAGGAATGTCACCAGCAGGAAGAGATGCCATCTGCCCCATAGCACATCCCATCCCAGGCTGGGGGGAAGAGGTCCTGGTCTACACTCCATGGTCAGTGGATCTGGACAGACAGTCAGGATAACAGAGAAGGAGCATATTTGGGGGCACATATTTGTCCTTGCTCCACTGACTTTAGTCATAACATCCTTAAAAATATCATTGTCACTTCTCACTGCTTTGTCTCCGAGCCTCACTGCTTCTCCGTAAAATTAGATGAACAATCTATACCATTAAAAGGGTCTCCTGAGGACCTCATGGGAGGAAGTTTCAGTGTCGCTGGACAGTACCGACCATGGGGTTTCACAAATCATGCCATGTCTTAAAAGGCCATTCATCGGTAGGACTCCCTTCTGAAAATCATGACCATCCTGGATACAATAACTGTTGTCAAAAGGGCAGTAGAACAGAGATCAGAGGGCTCAGGAAGGAATTTAAGTTTAAAAATTCATAGCCCACAGTAAAGCATTTAAATATTAGCTAATGTGTACCCTACAGGGTTTTCAACATATAGCTACTGCTTGAATATCGTATAGTTCCAAGTCCTGGGACATTGAAAACTGACTTTTTTTTTCTAACTTCAAACTTTTAGAGGAAGGACAGACATCCTCGTAAAGCTCCTGATGTTAGTCGATGTCCCTGCAGCCATAGCCACAGCCAGAGGCGGCTCCCAGGGGCTGCTCAGTCCTCCAGACACACGAGCCTGCAAAGGGGGCAGGAGCCGAAGAGCAAGACCCGGAGACAGAACCTGCAAGGAGTTGCACGGGGCCTCTTCCCTGGAAGGACACTCCCTGCCATAGGGTTATCTGGATGCCAGAGGCTTCTCTGATCAGCGGTTACTCAGGGACCTCTGCCCGTTGTCCTGGTTAATGAAGATGCCATTGTCCTAAATGCGTTGGTGCAGAGAGCACAGAAATGGAGGGAGGGGAAGAGAGAAGGAAGGAGAAGGAAGGCAGGATGGAGATGGAAGGAGGAGGGAGAGGGAAGGAAGGGGAGAGAGAGAGAGAGAGAGAGAGAGAGAGAGAGAGAGAGAGGATGAGAGGAGGCCAATCAAAATAGAGAATAGGGAGAAGGAAGCATGAATCAGGGAGGAGAAGAGAAATTTCAGGAAATGTGAATCTGAGGGAGACTGAGGGATTATTATCTCAAATGTTCCTTTTCATCCCTCTTCTTTTTAAAACATGGATTTTATTGTGTACATATAAGGCATAGCGTCTGATGCTCCAAGATGCAGCAAGTGCAGCAAAAATCTACTCCGCCAAATGCAATACGCTGTTATTAATGTAGCCTTGGTGTTGTACATTAGCTCTTTCCTTCATTCGTCCTGGGTATTTGCTATTTGGGATCCTTCAACTTTCATCTCCTTATTCCCCCAGCCCCTCACAGCCCCTGACCCTGATCACCAAGGTGCTCCTCTTCTTCAAATCCCACTTGAGTCATCTCCTGATATTTCCATCTTTCTGGATATTGAATAGACCAATGACATCCACTGTCATATGAGAAAAAAAAAATTATTCCAGGCCACACAGAACACAGATATTTTAAGAATTATAGCAACCAACTCATTTTTGTTTCATCAGGGAAATACCTTTCCACTTCAAAGAACACTTTTCAATGTTTACATAGCCTTCTTATTATGCTTTCTCTGTGTTTATGCATGTGTATGCACATGTATGTGTACATATGTTTTCATGTGTGTGTGTGCACATGCATGTGAGAAGGCAGAAGTGGAGGACCCAGCCAGAATTTGCTGGATGTTTCCATTCTGACAAAGCAGGGTGCGCTAAATCTCAGATAAACCCAGATCCAGCAGCCCAGAGGACCCACCACCCCTAAATGAGGCCACATCCTAGTCCCAGAGAGCCTGCCTCGGGTCCTGGAGTGTTTCGTTTACCAAATCTCATATTTGGACCTAAAACTGGGCCACAACCAGGAATGCCATCTTCTCAGTACTGAGATTTGCCAATTAATTTTTTTAATCTAAATTTGGAAACAGGTCATTAGCATATCATTATTGATGGCACAGACAAGCTACTTTTCTTCCCTTCCAAGAAAAAAAAAATAAGTCACAGCATTTCCAGTACACATTCGTTAATATAAAAATTACCATATCAATAACACATCATTATTTGAGAGGAACTGCCCCTCTCAGAAGATTTTAAACTATTTTTTTTATTTTTGGTCCAATAAGCATGCTCTTGGTGGAGGCTTTTATTTATTCTTTATTATCGTTGTTATTTTTTTAGTTTTCGGGCTTACTGGTAAATCTGTCCATTCCCATGAGGGCTGATCATAATCCCCCCACCCCTCCAGGGGTCTCCTTGGTCCCACGCTCCGTGACAATGACCTTTTGACAGGGCTGGGTACTCAGGCGGGGGTGGGGGACAAAGGAATACATTTTCAGGGGAAGAACCGTGGTGAAGTTTGGCAGATGGGTCTGTGATATAAGCTCTTAATTAGGGCCGCACGGCTGGTTGACCTCTCAGGAGACCAGAGGTGTGTGCTGGGATCCCACCAGCTCACCTGCTCCCACACCCTTCGCCCGTTAGCCTGGCGCCTTGCAAGAGTCCACCCGGCACGTGCAGAGCCTGGGAAGCTCGGCTTTCTTCTGTGAGAGAAATCAGCAGTTTAGCATGAAATCTTCTCAGCTGGCAGATGGGAGAGGGCGGGTTGTCACATCCACAGAATCTGATCCGATGGTTAGGTAAGACCAGAGGACAAAGATGGAATTGTTCCAACACCCACCAGCCAACTCAGGGACGACAGTCACCTCTTACGCTGGGGTGGGGGTGGGGGAGCAGGGCAGGGTGGGCTCAGGAAGCCACCCCTGCCCAGTCAGCGTGTGCCACTGTTTCCAGACCCCCAACACCCTAACACGAGCCAAGTCTCCAGATTCGAGGTTCCTCCATGTGTGAAGTGACCCCTAAACAGCAGGTCTGGATGAATAAACCGTGCTCTCCCGCTCCTAAGGCCACTCCAGCTCTGACCTTGGTTCCTTGGCCTCTCTTGCTGTCCCAGCACAGGGTCTCCCAGACGTGGTGCCACAAGGTTGAGCCACTGCTGAGCATGCACACATGTGCAGGCCCAGGGGCCACAGCCCATGGCACACGGAGCTTCAGAGAGATGGCCTGGCTTTCTGCGAGCACACAGATGGACCTGCTGGAGTCGCAGTAGGAAGGCCGGGCCTCAGCTTTGAGTCCAAAGCTCTTGATCCACACGTGCTGCCTTCCTCCTTTCACATCAGCTGGAAGGGAAACCTGGGGCATGGAGGACTGGTCCCTGACCCTTAAGCAATCCCGGATTCTAAGGAAGCCTGTGACCCCACATAGGATCCAGCACAAAGTCCAAGGCTAACTGTAGACAGGACTAGAAAACACAAGGCGCTGAGAGGTTCCGGGGCTCACTCTGGGTCCCCCAGCTTCTCTACACCAGGGAAGGTCAGACCTCCGTCTCTTAACTCCTGGCCCCAAGCTTATTCTTGGACACATGCTGCTGCATCGAGTGCCTGTAAGTCACAGCTCAGGCCACAGTTCAGCACTGACCTTGGTTCCCTCTGGACTGCCCTAGCAAAGCCTGGTGCACAATGTGCTGTATGAGGAGTTGCTGGGAAGGAAGAGAAGCTCACTGCTTCCTCCATCCTTCCCGCTCCTCTTTTTCTCCTTCCTTCCTTCCTTTCTGCCTGCCTGCCTGTCTTCCTGTCTTCATTTAAAACATTATTTTTAAAAAATCCAGTCTTTCACCACAGTTGTAAGAACAACGTTAAGACTCCCTCTGTGTCCCTGACTCAGAGTCCATAGGTTGACATTGACCACACTCGTCCTACCCTTCTCTGGATGGATGGATGATGGGTGGATGGAGGGAGAGATGGCTGTAGATCAGTAGATATAGATGTATATGTCTGAATGCAATGTAATAAGTATTTCTGAGCCACTTGAGAATGAGCTTCAGATGGGCGCTCCTTTAACCCAAAACACTTCTAATAGAAAGGCCTTCCCTCCTGTCACCACTGTGCAACGACTGGAATCAGGAAACGGACCCCGTACAGCGTTGCCCCGGGCACACACTTTTTTCATCTCCACCAGTTGCTCAATGCCGTCTGCTAATTGAGTGGCCCTGGTCCAGGCTCCCATGTGGGGTCCCACACTTCCTCCTGCTGTCCTGCCTCTCCAGTATCCCTCTGTCTGGAATGGTCCCCCCACCTTCCTTTGCCCTCTGTGAACTTGACATTTATGAAGTCGGCAGGACGGTTGTTTTGTAGCATTTCCTTAAGTTTGAGTTTCCCTTAGATTCAGGTGATGCCCTCAGCTTATGACCACCTGGGCAGCCACGCTCACATCCTGCTGGTTGAAGGTGGGGGGCATGTGGTGCCGATTAGTCCTATTACCCTTGGCGTTCCCTTTGATCACTTGGCTACGGCGCCATCTGCCAGCTTTCTCCAATGTGCAGACGCTCTTTTCCCCCTTTTTCATAAATAAGTTTCTTTTTGTGAGATTTATTGAGGGCATGCAAATACTGTTTTTCCGTATACCTTGCTGATTGATATTTCTAGCCTGGATCAATTCTTACTGGACAGTTACCAAATGATGGTCTTACAATTCCTTCTTGCCTTCCACAGTTATTAGCTGGCATTCTAAGGCAGGAAAGAGCTTTATCTCCTCTCTCATTTGCTCACACGTTCACTTACCCATCTTTTTCCTTTGGTCTGGGCTTATGGATTCATGCTTAGTCCACGGGCTGCTTGCTTTCATTCTTTCTCTCATGCGTGAATGCACGCACACATACACACACACACACACACACACACACACACACACACACATGCACAGAGGAAACAAATACTGGGAAGTGGCACCGAGGGTGCAGAGGAAAGCCGTATCATGAGTTTGCAAGTCTCGACCTCCGGAAAGAGACCTGCTGAGAGGAGGTGGGCAGGCAGGCGAGCTGGCTAAAAGGCTCTGTGATAGGGTTCCTGTCTCTCTTGCCCTCAGTAGAGAGGCTTAAATATCTCCTTCTTGGACAAACAGATCAATACAAGCTTTTTAACATCTTCAATGAGAGCTCATTAATGCGCTCTGGGTGTCCTCCTGCGGCCGTGCTGACCTGGGAGGAGCGGGGGAAACTGAACTGCAGACAGATAATTATCCCAGGGACAACTCTTCAGATCAGCTCGCAGCAGAATGTGAATTGTTTTCCTAATTATTCAGGACAGCAGCTTGTGAGAGCGCAAACTAATTGAAAATACAGGATGATTTATTTGTGTGGGTGAGGCTCAGCCTTGTGTTGGGTTCAATGCCCACGAGTGGGGTATTCTCCTCTTTGCAAAGCACCCCTTCATCTCGGGGTCCATTGTGGAGGCCCCCAGGGCCTGATCATGTGAAGAATGAGTCTGAGCACTATTGTGAAAGTCATGGAAGACAGATGATAGTTGGAGGGATTTTTTAAAACCTCAGGAATAATCCATGGCCTCAGACATCATCCCTCCAGCAGGCGGGGTTATGGGGAGTCGATGCCTGGTCCTCACTGACCATCCCCTCCAAAAACTATCTCTACCAAATATCCTTGGGCTTTCATCATCAGCTTTACCTGAGGGTGAGACAAGAAACACTGATGCACAAGCCCTGAGGACAATATCGTGGACCAGCACCGGCCCTTTATGAAATCCAGCATGAGAATGAATTGACTCAAATTGATGTGGCAGAAAATGGTGTGTTCTACTGAGGAACCTATTCTTTTGAGACAGCTAGACTCCTGAGCATCTTATCTTTCCTGGCCTGGCTATGGCTAAGAAGCTCAGGCAAACTTTTGAGTTTAACTGAATTACGTGGGGACTAATACCCTGCAAATACCATGGTAATGACCATTACTGTATTATCCAATACCACAGTCATGACCTCTGATAGTGACCATTTTGAAGTGTTGCTCCTCATACTTCTGAAGCAAATATCACTTCTCCAGTTAAGAAAGTGACGTAAGCAGTTAGTGTCAGGGTGAGTTCCAGAGTCTAAGCTCATGCTAGTGTAAAACAGTGTCTCCCTGGATCTTCAAAGCGCCCAGTGCATCTGCCCAAGGTCTCCTCTCATGCACAAGTCACCAAACTTTCTCTGTAAGGGACGAGATGGTAAATAGTTCAGGTTCAGTAGGCAAAGTCGTCTCTGTGTCAAGCACTAAGCTCTGCCACAGTAGACAAAGACATCCACGGACAAGACACAAATGAACAAACGTGACTGCATTCCAAAAACACTTCCTTTTTGGACATTAAAATTTGAATTTCATATAATTTTCATGGGTCACAGATATTATTCTTCGTTTTGATTTTTTAAATTAACCATTAAAAATGTAAATACCAGTCTTAGCTTGTGGGACATGGACGAATAGGCAGTGGGCTGGATTTGGTACATAGGTCACAGTTTGCAAATCCCTGATACAGAGAAATATGTGCAGGAGGTAGAAGAAATCTATGCCCCTGAGGATTCCGTGTCCTTCTGTAAGGGGATACTAAAGATGATTAATGCATAATTGTTGAGCTAACCGGAATTAGAACTAAATCGAAATCTTTTCTCCCACGGAATATGTGATTTTGCAAAGCACAAAAGAGATGGAGGCCAACCCATTCACAAGACAGAATATGGGTTTTCCCACAAGTCATTCTTTGCAAATGTCATTTGGGAACCTTGCTTTTCCATGTGATTGTTGTAATCCCATCCAAATAAAGGGTCCCTTCATTGTAATAGCAGTTATTGCTATAATTTGGATCTACCATGGCTCCCAAAGGCCCCTGTGTGAAAGGGTTGGTCCCCCACCTGTTTCCTTTGAAAGGTGGTGGAAACCAAGAGGTGGAGCCTAGTAGGAGGTCAGCAAAGGCCGGCCCTCGATGGGATAGTGGAGAGTCAGCTCCTTCCTGTCTCTCCCCTGACTTCCCAGCCACCATGATGTGCTGGGCTGATACTGGCCCCAAACAACAGGGCCAAGTGACCATGGAGTGAGAACTCAGAAATCACATCTTTCCCTTTTAAACTGACAACTTTAGGTCCTTTGTCCCAGTGACAGAAAGAACTTCCCTAGGTTGAAATTTGGAAGACTAATGAGAAGCCACAGAAAGGGTGTTGTCTCACAATCCCATTTACTGTCACCTTTGCAATGAAAAATGTACAGCAGTGCCATCGGCACCACCATCAACCACACCTACCAATACTGCCACACCACATTAGTCCTCTATCACGATGACTGGCCAACACCATCAGCACCACCCATCCCACCACCATAACCACCCCATCATCATCAGCACCACCATAACCACAGCCACGACCATTACCAGGAACTTACATGCCACCACTATCATCACCATCAAAACCACTGCCGCCATTTTCACCACAAGCCCCACTATCAACACCAGCAGCACCAACACCACCTCTCCCACCAACACAACCCCAGTCACACCTAATAACACCATCCACCATCAACCAGATCACAACTGCTGCTTGTTACCACCATCATGACCTTGACCCCTACTACCTTTATCACTCTAAATCAACCACCACTCCATAACACTACCACCCTCAGCACCATGTCACCACAGCTACCACCATCACCACCCCACCCAACACCCTCTTGGCCTCCTCCTCCCATTCCATCACTACACAGACACCGTGGCTGCTTATGATGTCACCATTTCTAAACCATTGTCCCAATCTCCATCACCACCCTGAGGCCAGAAGCACTATCTCAGCTTTTCACACTCAAGAATTTTAGATGACTGTGGCTCCAAAGACATTTGCTCAACAGAAGTTGGCAAGTTGATGAGACTCTCCCTGTCTTTCCCCTCCTTCCTCATCTGTACCAAGCTCTAAAAGCATGTGTTCAGTTGACGGAGAAATTCTGCCTCCACTTGTCATTCTAAGGGAATAATCCAAACACGAGAATCCACAAAAAGATGTTCTCCAACTCATTATTCACAATAATAAAAAAATTAACTGATAAAAACAACAGATAGTTTTTGAAAGTTCAGATCAATTAAGAAATATCCACATGATAGAAGAGATATAGCTATTAAAAATGCTGACCAAGAGTTTTAGATATTGAAAAATGCATATTACATGGTGGTAATTAAAACCCACACAACACAAATATGTTTACTTTGGTTATAAAAAGATACAAAACCAAAAAAAAAAAAACAAAAACTAATTGACATAAAACACAATCCAAAATGCAAATGGTGCTTTTAATTGTGTGACTCTTTATTGTGAAATTTGAAATTGTTGCCTTTATAATTGTCTGCAGTTTTCAATTATTAATATTATGCTTATCATTAGAAAATATATTTTGAGAACAAAGATGAGGGACCATGTACCATCTTTCAAAGTGCAATTTTTAAAAATCATTTTGTCCTAAAAATCTTTCTTCTCTGGATCTGTTTGGGATTAATTTCACACCAGGTCCCCTTTGGTCCCCTGGAATGTCATCCATATTTCTATTTAGAGTCATTTTCTAACTCAACACACACTGTATCCACTCAGGTAGGTTCTGACCAGGTGCAAATTAGAAACTTCAAAATCATTCCCTTTCTTCTCTCCCTCCCCTTTTTCCTACCTCCCTTCCTTTTACTGAGCACCTGTTGTAAGCCAAGCACTACCCTAGGTCCTGAGGAAGTCCTGGTGAACTGCATTCCAGGCCAGGGGAGACTGCAGTAGGCAAACCCCACAGGATGGATTCTGTAGCTGCACTCAGCGCTGGGCAGGACACTGGTCCCAGCTGGGAGGGTGGCCTGCTGATGAGGCCTGAGCCCCGCTCCTCAGCTCGGAGCTTGGGTTTCAAGTGACACCCATGAGAACACCAGATCTGTTTCCCTGAGCAACTCCCCTGAGAGCAGGGCTGCAGGGCTGAGGCATGAACACCGGTGCACCAG
Organism: Urocitellus parryii; assembly: GCF_045843805.1. Taxonomy (NCBI): domain Eukaryota; kingdom Metazoa; phylum Chordata; class Mammalia; order Rodentia; family Sciuridae; genus Urocitellus; species Urocitellus parryii. The sequence continues at coordinate 8,272,822 of NC_135536.1, forward strand.
CAGCTGGACCCGCTCCCCCCTTCAGGGCCCCCACGGCCACTTCTCTGGCTGCAGATGGCTGGGAGCTGAGCCCTCCCAAGCCCATTGACAGCATTTTGATCAACCAGTCCCCTGAGGCAGGCCCTGGGCCACGTGAAAAGCTAGAGTTCTCTAGCCACTTGGGGGGCAAGTCTGGCAAGCACACTTTTGCCCTCTCTTCTCACTGACACCAAAATAAAACAGCAAAACAACTGGATTCCCTGCCTTGGACAAACGTAATGAAAGCAACAATTCAGCCCAGATGAACCATCATCGGGTCTCATCTTTAAGCTTCAAAGGCCATCAATAATCATTGGCGATTTTATTTGACTTTTTCTAACTCCACCTCACAGCCAAAGGGCATGAGAAAACTTACAAAATAGCACTTGAAGCCACAGAATAGGCATGAATAAAGAATTTGGAGAAGTTAAGAACTTTGTAGGAGAAACATCCTTAAGGTGAAGTAAAGTTAGTACCCAAATGAAGCTCGGGGTCCCTCATAGAAGTCAGAGATGCCCATGGCCCTGGGTTCCCCTGGGAGGAGATGGGATAAATTATACAAGCCTTTGTGCCCACAAAAAAGAAGGCTTAGTATCCCTGCAAATAGTCACAACTTTCAGAAAAGAAAAGGGGGAAAGTGTTACTGAGGTTCTTCAAATGGGAACAACATCCCCAAACTCTGTCTACAGCTCAGGGAGGTGCTCTGCCAGCGTCTCTCCATGCAGGCTGGAGCACAGAGCCAGGGCCAGCTCAGAGGAGTTCTGGGAAGGCTCAAGGGAACCCTGAACAGAGACGTTATGCTCAGGCAGGCCAATGGTCTGCAGAAGTGAATCCCCGAGTATCTTGGAGAAATGGCTGGCAGCCTGGGCCTGACGCAAGACGCCATGCAGTCATTTCCACAGCTCTGTTCCAAGGGGCATCGGGGCAGGGACCTGGAAGATGTGCTCCCTGCTGGGTCCTGGGCAGCTTTTCAAACAATTAGCAAAGAAATCTCCTCTTATGCTTCAGTTACACAGCACAGAGGTCAGCAGTGTCCGTCCATTCACGCCCACGAAGGGCTTCTCCTCTGAGGTGGACAGGTGGCCTTGCCCAGGCCAGGATGCGTCCCTGAGCCTGCATGTGTGGGAGAGCGTGGGGCCAGGCTGCAGGGGGAGACTCCAGCCAGCCCATGTCAGCTCAATCCCTGCTCGGCCTCCGCCCAGCGCAGGGAATCCCTTAGCTTCCTCAGATGAGCTTCCAACCCTGTCAGATCCAGATACACATGGAATCTTCACATGCTGCCGTTGGAGAGCAGGGGACTTTCTGAATGGAGGCTGGTAAAGCCTGGGCGGCCTGGGCGTGCCCCCCTCATCTCTGAGTTCTTAAGGATTTCCACAGATGTTTCTCTGTTTCGGGTGTGAGTGTGAGTGTGTGAGTGTGTGTGTGTTTGTGTGTGTGAAGGTCAGAAAGTACTCAGGAATAATTTTCAGGAATGAACCTTTCTTTATGTTGGGAAATCATTTTTGTTGTCTTATTGGTTATAAAGAACGGAAAGTCTAGTCCAAGGACGAATTCAAGACACTAAGGAGGTGAAACTCTCAGTATAGAAACTTGCCAGGCCCAGAAGGGCATGCTTGTAATCTCAGCAACTAAGGAGGCTGAGGCAGGAGGATCACAAGTTCAAGGCCAGCCTCAGCAACTTAGCAAGGCCCTAAGCAACTTAGTGAGACCCTGTATCAAAATAAAAAGTAAAAATGGCTGAGATGTGGCTCGGTGGGTGAGTGCCCTGGGTCTAGTACCTGGTACAAAAAGAAAAAAAAAAAAAGTTTCTTTCCCTTTCCTCATCCCTAATGTTTTTCTTTCCTTCTCTACCTCTCCCATCCTCCTTTCCTCCCATCCTTTCTGTGTTCTTTCTCCTCCTTCCTTTCTCCTCCTTCCTCATTAGCACATGCGACATAGAGATATAATATGAGTATCACTTTGTTTCTTTTTAGATTGTAGAACGGGGTAGGGGTAGTTCTCAGGGAGTGACACTAAGTCCCTGACACTAGAAGGAGATAGGACTCAGCCCTGTGGGTGGCCAGGGCTAAGGAGAGAGACCATGAGACCAGGAACTGCCCAGGCTACCGATGACCCAGGGACATGGTGTCCAATGTTTCAAGCCCAATTTTGAGTTGTCCTTCCCTGGGATGCAGTTCTTGTGGGACACCCCCAGTGCTGCTGTAAAGGAGGCTGACCACCGGGTTGGCCTTTAATTCGCTCTGCCTTGGAACATGACTGAAGGATGGTGTTTGCCCTGCAGACCAGCAGTGGGGGAGCAGGTGACTTGGGAAGGCTGGTGCTGAGGGGATGGGCAGAGCAGGAAGAGGACGAGGGAGAGTCTCTGATGGATGGCGATGGAGAGCATGCATCGAGGGCTTTGGGGAAGCACTGGGTTTCTCTAAAAAGTACTCTTGCTATCACAGACTGAGGTCTCCTAGGATCAGAGGCACCAAAACATTTCCCAGAATGCAGTGTGGGAGACACTCACCCTCTTCAGGTTGGACAGAAAAGAACAAAGCACATTACTTTATTTTTAAATAGATGCATCCATTCATTTGTCCCTCACACTCAAATACAAAGTTGTCCAGAGGAAAAAAAAGTTCTTCAGGTGCTGGGAATACCCCACTCATCAACCACTACTCAAATGCCCAGTGTGTAGGGGACACAGGGAACTGGGGTCACCAAGAACCAAGTGAAAGGTCCTGTGCTTGCAGATAATCAGTAACTTTGAGTCTGAAACTATCTGGCACAGATTCTAGAGATAAGTTCTTGGGTTCGTGGAGGTTGACTGGCTGGTCTATGGCTGCCCAGCAGAGAGAAGACTGGCAGCTCCTTCCAGTGACTCACAAATGTCCTGTACCCAGGCTAAAGCTCTAGCAGACAGAGGGGAATGGCCAAGTCTTACCCCTGCCCAGCTGGTGTCCAATGCCCACTCATCTCCTCTTCCAAACCAACCTGGAAACTGAGGCTCAAATCTTAACAAGTCTCAGAGGCCTCCATGTACAGATGCGGGGATGGTGGTTGACTCCAGCTATTTGACACAAAGTGGTGGGACAGAATTGGGAACCTGGACCCAGGACCCAGCACTTCTGACCTGTCTTATTTGGCCTCCAGGCCTTTTCCTCCTCCCCAAAGACTCAGTATTCCAGATCGAGAGTCAGAACACTTTTGGGTGAACTGAGAAAACTCAGGCAGAGACCTGGGCAGAAACAATGGCCCCTTCACCTGAGAACACATCTCAATCCAGCACTATACTGAATAAACAAGCACTTGGGCTCTCCTGTTCTCTCTCTCTCTCTCTCTCTCTCTCTCTCTCTCTCTCTCTCTCTCTCTCCCCCTTTCATCCTCTTCAGGCCCCCCAAAACTCCAGGCAGTCCAGGCCCTTTCTGAGGGACACGGGGAACAACCTCACAGAGCAATGGATGAGGTTATCAGATTTCTTAGATTTAACCCATTGCATCATGGAGCCAAGACCCCTTCCCAGGCGAGGGTCTCAGGAAGCAGATGCTGACATGGAGCGTGGGAACAAGATGCTTACTAGAGATTGACACAGGAGGAAAGAAGGCAGGGAGATGGGAGGGTGGAAAGAGAAGCTGGGCCAGGCACAGGAGAGGTAAGGCCAGTGAACTGTAGCATGGTCACTGGCCCTGAGAGATCAGGGAGCCCATCTGGCTGATGGCCAGGCCCAGGTTCCTCTGCCTCCCCCTGTGACCACATGGAGACTGTCTTTGGAAAGTCATGGATGTGGGCTGGGGTCTGGACGCGGTCCTCTGACGGCTTCCTGGAAGGGAATCCAGACAGCTTGTGCCCATGTCTCCTCCAGACCCTATCAAGCATTATCCTACTTTCCTTCCCAGGAGCGACTACTATTCCCATGGTAAAGGTGAGAGAGTTGAGTGCAAATCACGCACAGTAGGTGGCAAACAAGGTTTGACCACAAGTCCACCTCCAGAGCCTACAGCCCACCAGGTGGCCCAGCTGCCGGGTCCACGTTTCCCCAGCAGGTCTTGGCCTGCTTTTCAAGGGGCCACCTCACTCTCCACATGTTTCCCAGTCCTCTCTCCCACTGCCCTCTCAGTGGAATCATCTTGTTCCAGAGAAGAGCTGCAGCGTGCCCGAGAGGCCCTCTTTCCCTTCTATGGAGGGGAGTGAGAAGAAGCCACCATTTGCAGTGAGGAAGTACAGAAGTCAACCCCTTAGAGAAGTCTCCCAAGGGACCCCACGTCCTCCGCAGACAGACCAACACCTTGTTACGCCCGTCTCCAGGGATGGGAAGAGGATGCTTTACCTCTCTTCCCCAGAGGAGAAGATGCCTATGCACCTGGGATTGGGTCCCTTGTTGGTCTGAGGAAGCCCCAGGTTTCCCCCTCTTGAGGACAAACAGGTAGCTCTGCTCACAGAACTTTCTAGAGACAGGGGAATTGGGCCTGGAGGGACTCAGTCACGCTCTGAGTTGAGACAGTGAGGCTCAACAGCACATTTTTGTGAAATCCAGGTTAATTGCTTCAGCAACCTTCAGGGTCATGCCCAGGGACATCTTTGTGTCACATTGGAAGCCCAAATAAATAAATAAATAAATACTCGCCCTCCCCTCGGCCCCTGAGCACTCTAACTGTAGATTTATTCAGGATGTCGGCTTCTCCAAGCACCTGTCTCCAACAGCCTTATCACTGCGTGAGCTGGTATGAGAACCTACGTGTCCAGCTGTCACCAAACACAGCCTGCGGCACCTTCCTATGAAAATAAGGCAGCCGGCACCTGATTGGGGGAGAACTTTTAATCTCAACTATTTGTGTGTCTAATTTTGGGGGTGACCAGCCTGTCAGCTCCGGTAACCCAATTGTTCTTTGAGGTCGACGACAGGCTGCAGCTGCCGCAGCCTTGACACTTCTTTTTTTATTATTATTATTATTTTTCGGGAGGAAATGAGGAGGAAGGGAGTCAGGGAGGGAGGGGAGAAAAAAAAAGAAGAAAAAAAAAACCGTGCTGCTATTTTAGTCACATTTTCAAATCCTGTTTTAGTGCAAGAATTTAATTATACATATTTTCATCATTTCTTATACTCTGACATATTAATTACGGATGCTCTAATTCAGTTTCTGTAGTACTGTTGGCTTACGCTGTAAAAACATTTTACCGTTTTTGTACAAATAAGAAATGAAAAGGTAAAGGTAGCAATGCTCTTGCTTGTGGATGCACATAGACCCCTCCCTCTGTCCCCCTCCTCTGTTGTAGAAAAGTTGGGCTCATCATTGTTTTATAAATAATGGGGCAGCATGGTGCCTACCCCAGACCCCTTTGGACAGGTTGGTCTTGCAAAGGCAATGATCTCTCCAAAGCTGCCTTCGGAGAGTCTATCAGTCCACCCTGGAGAGCAATGGAAGGCGAGGACATGGTGGGGGGACCTACAGGGACCAGCTGAAGAAGAGGCTGCCGGCCCCGTGGGGCTCACCAGGTGTGTTCTGCATCCTGCACCTGCCCCAAGCCTTTTTACAACCTATATCACCCAATCTAAAGAATGTCCAGGGGTCAGTATTGTTCTCCCCACCTCCCTCGTGAGTAAAACAACCATATGCCAAAAGATCATGTGCCCAATCGAATGCCAGGTATTGGGGTGGTGGGGTGGCTCTGGGTCCCTCAAAATGTCTGTCCACCCTAAAGAGCAACCATGAGCCCCTGGAGAGCCCCAGGTATGCAGTGGTCCAATGTGTGCTCTGGCCGCTGTTGGGGACCATGCTTTTCCTGGGTGCTTCAGAATAAATGTTATTTTAATGTCAATCCCATCTATATATTTGTTTCTTGGCATAGATTTCCATATAGTTGATTTTTTTTTTCAGATCCCACGTTGCACGTTTTCACTAGGAAACCTGGTCATGTGCGGATGCTGGGAAACCTCTGGTGGGGGCTGAGATCCGTCTGTCATCCCGCCACAGGGCAGAGTCCACCCTTCGCCAGCCTCAAGTGAACAACACCTCAGTTTCTCTTTCGCATTCTCCTAGCACAATTTCCCACCAGAACTACACTTTCTTTTTTATCTGCATCTCTCCTACCACAACTACCTTTTCTTTCTTCTTTCTTGTTGACCTTTTTTGACTTTGTGATATTTGTCAAGGTGAGGTTAAAAGACCACCAAGCAGAGAAGTTTTCTTCTTTGTGGAGGATCCCAAGCCCTGTGTGTGAGTCTCAGGGGACAGCGTAAAGCCTGCCCCTACACCTGCTGGGCTCCCATGGGGACACTGCAGACTCTGGAGGTCCATACGGCATCCTGAGGACACCCTGAATTGGTCTTTGGAGCTCAGGTTGACAGCTGCTGCCTGAGGACCTGGCCAGTGTGTGGTCCCTGAGACTCTACGGCATCTTCATGTTCCCTAAACCAGCTGCTGTCCTGTGTGTCCCTTAATTGCCAGGAGACCACAGCACATAATGGAACATGGTTGAAAAACTCAGCTCCATTTTCTTTCCTTGGTTTTTCCAACACCAAGTTGGTCAGGTGCACTCAGACCAATGGGTGGGAAGGTCCTAGAAAATTGGTGGTCAATGGATGAGCACATGGCCATGGCTGCCCTTCACCTTGGCTCTTCTGGGTCCCCAGGCCTAGAGCACCCTATCTTCTGCCACACCTCAAAATACCCTCTCTGTTCCCTCCCCCCCACTCAGATACCTGCACATCCGTATGCATCTGGCGGGGGACACATGTCCATGATATGACCCTGGATGGACAGAGTGCCGACTGCTAAGCTGAGTTTCCAGAGGGTTAGACAGCTTGGTGTGAGGGCCCCGCAGCTGAGACTCTGAGGAAGGGGATGCACTGTGCGTGACCTCCAGCCTTCCTTAGGCCTTACTGAAATCTGTGGGAATCAATTGGTATCCCCCCCAAAAAAAAAAATGTGGCAGCCCTTGCCATGTCCAGGGATCCAGGTAAGGGGTCAGAGAAGGGCCCTTAGGGAAGGAGTTATTTAATATTCCTAAAAAGAGTCGGGGGGGGGGGGAGAGAGAGAGAGAGAGAGAGAGAGAGAGAGAGAGAGACAGAGACAGAGACAGAGACAGAGAAAAGAATGTGAAAGAAAAGAGAAAAGCAACAGCATCAGATTCCTGACATTGGCACCATGGGTCAAAGGGCACAAGGACCTTCACAATGTTGGGCAACCAGCGTGCCACTGCATCATTCCCATTGAAATGATCAATTTTATTTTAAATAGATAAATGTCACCTCCCATTTTTAAAGGCCCATAGAATGTAGAGAGAAGCACATCTTTGGTTGTGGGGTGAGAGACAGGGAGTCCCCAGCACTGGAGTTCACCCATCCATGGGACACCAGCCCGGGGGCATCCCTCCTGTGCCCACTTACTCCTGCTACCCAGGTGCATCTGCTCAATCCTGTGTCCGTTGCTCTCCTGTGGATCCAAGTGAGTCAGTCTTTAGGCCAGATGGTCCCTTTCGGAATCCACGCTGGCAGCCATCTCAGGGACACCTCAGCAATGCTCCAAGCCTGAGACTCAACCAAACCCCACAATCCATCTCACGTCCATTGCTGGAGCTGGTTCTAGAATTTTGCCTGGCCCAGTCCCGCACACCCCAAGTAAGTTCTCCCATCTCTCTTTGGGTATTTGCTGGCCTCCCATCTCCAGCCTCTCTTGTGGCCCCTCAGCCTGTGGCAGCTTAGCCTCTGGACCAGATTTCACTTCTGGTTTGCACTGGCCTTGTCCACCCCTGGTCTGGACTTTGCAAGTGACCCTTTCTCGTCCCTTCTGGCATTGGCATCTGATGAGCACCAATGCACAGGCAAAGACCCATCCCACAGAGCACTGGTGGTGGTGTAGCCCCTGCAGGGATCTGAAGCGCAGAGGCCAGCAGCTGAACCTGGATACCTGGAGAGGAAGGCTGGAGGCACTGAGCACCTGCCAGGTCCACAGCCGTCTTCTGAGCAGGTCTGCTGGCTTGAGCCCCGTGCTCCTCAGTCCCTTTTGCCAAACTGACTTGACATTGCAAGTGAATTTGTCCCAGAGGCCATCAACCACAGACTGGCCTTCGAGGTGGCCCCGTGGGATCACTGTGCATGAGTGTCCCCATCTTGGATGGAGTCTTAATGAACCAACCAGGCCCTTTGCAGGAGAATGTGATGTGGGCATCCAGAGAAAAGCAGCTGGAGGTGGCAGAAGCAGTTGACAGCCACAGAGAGGGGCTGAGGCTTCAGGATGACAGACCCCCAGGTGACAGGAGGAAGAATGTTCCATTGCCCGGTGCCTAGCCCACTAGGTTGCTGCCCCCAACCCTCCAAGGTCTGGAATCACTCCTTCCCTAAGGGTCCTTCACTGACCCCTTACCTGGACCCCTAGAGAGGGCAAGAGCTGCCACATTTTTTTTTGGGGGGGGGAATGTGCAAGCTCCCTTCTACCTCCTTCTTTTTCTGGAAACTGTAATGACTGAATCAACCTCTGTCTGTGTTTCTTGAAACCTCAGAGGACCAAGCAGGACTTCCACAGCTAGAACCAGAACATGGGGCCAAAGAGCCAGGGAGGAGACTTGCAAAATGGACCCAAGAGGCAGGCCAGGCTGCAAGAGGACAGATGCCAGGCCCCGTATTTGACATGAACACTCCTAAGAAATTTCTGCCCCGGGGCCTGTCTGACTGGCAGAGAATGCGGTGGTCCAGACAGAGGCCCAAGCTGCCAGATCCCACGTGCCCTGATTCTGTGGCAGAGCAAGTCTCTGGGTGCCCTTGGTGTAAACACAAACCTCAGGAAGACACAACCATGGAACTCAGCCGCCATCCCTAGCCCACTGGCAAAGTGGCTGTGAACGCCTCCCCCCGTGAAGGTGGCGGGCTCTTGGCTCCTTAGTTTTGCTAATACACTTTCATTCAAAGCCCGGATGAGGCTTAAGCTGCAGATAGCCTGCCTGGGCCACTCTGGGGAGGCAGCCCTGGCGCGGCCGCCTGGACGCTGGCGGAGGGGGATTAGGGAGTCTCAGCTGAGTTCTGCCGAGGCAGCTCCACGTTACTATTAAGAGGGACGGATTAATATCAAGTTTCGGGGATCTGGTTGCTTGCTGATACTGCTTAATTATCCAGATAAGTGATCGGCATCCAAGCATGAGCGCTGCGTAAATCTCGGGGCATCGTTTTCTTTCTTTTTTAAAAAAAATTTCCTCTCTCTCTCAATTTTTTTTTCTTGGAGAGAAAGCATTTATTTATTTAATTATCACCGAGATACACATTTTAAAGTGCTCATTAAATTTTAAACACACACACCAGCCCTGTCTGTCCTCTCCCTCCCTTGTGCTGTTTATTCCAGATTCTCCCTCTGCATTCAGAGGGCCCTGCTCACCCACCCTGCACCGATGTCACTGCAGGGAGTGGCTGGTGCCCACTCCACTTACATCACCAGTGTCTGCTGGCCCAGCCCCGGCTGAGGCTGGGGGCTGCCAGGGCAGACTCCTGGCCACACCGCCTCCTGCCTTCCCTTAGCTGGTAATTCTATCCCATGAAAGATCTTTTCTTCCTCTCTCTCTCATTCTTTCCATCTGCAGGACCCTGCTCCACTTGTGTCCATCCTGTTACTTCGGTCACCCTGATTAGTGCTGTCTGGCTCAGGGCACCCTCCTGAGTCTAGGGCTTGAGGTCAAATGCAGGCCAAATGGGGCCACCTGTGCTGTCCCTTTGCATGTCAGTCTCCTCTGCGACTCATCTGTTATCTCCTCATGAGGCAATAACTGTCCACCAGGCCCCCAACTAGGCACCAACAAGGACTGCAGTTCCCCTGCCCTCTAGAAAGAGGCCTGGTCCTCCTTAGGCCTGTGCCTGAGGCCTGTGCTCTCCTGTTGCCCAGGCAACTGCTGCCTCCTGTAGGGCACGTCCAGCACCAGTGGCTTCCTGGACCCAATAAGCCAGGCACCATGCACAGGTGGCCTCTGCTCCAGGGAGGACCTGGGCCCAGATCGCCCCTCCTCTTTGCAAGATCAGCTCTTAGCACACTGTAGACACAGCTGGTGGTCTCAACCTGCCCTGGGCATCACCCTCTCCTGGGAGGTGTACAGCTGCTGGAGGGTGAGGTCTGGCCATCACAGGTCTCTTGGCTTCCCAGGTGTTTCCAATGGGAACCCCCTGAGCCAGGGGTTATCCTGTCTCAGAGAATCAGACCAAGCACTACTGTGGGTAGGACCCTTAGCACATGAAAAAAAAATATATATGAGCAATCATTACAGCCACAGCTGTGGGTTGAAGCCAGAACCATAATGCAGATTACCTCTCTCCTTCTCTGTGACCTCATGCAAGGTGGTTGGGAACATACACCACTAAGGTACAAGAAGGAGGAGTAGGTGAGAGTCATGCCCACCCCTCTCCAGACTGGGCAGCAGGGACCGTGTTATAAACCACTGATCCTTGTTGCAGGTTGAATGATTGTCCCCAAAAGATATGTCCACCCTGAACCTCAGAATGTGGCCTTATTGATAAAGTCTAGGCAAATATAATTAAGGTGAAGAGCTCTGGATGAACCCATCCTGGGTCAGGGTGGTACCCTAAATCTGATGGCAAGTGTCTATTAAGAACAAGTAGTGGACACAGACACCGAGACACAGGGAAGGAGGCCATGCCCGAGACACAGGGAAGGAGGCCATGGGAAGGCATAGGCCAAGACCAGGGTGATACGGTCCCAGGCCAAAAATGCCACGGCCCGCCAGCAGGCACCAGAAGCTGAGGGGCAGGGGTGGGGACAAAAGATTGTCCCTTGGACCCTCCAGAAGGGGTTACTCCTGGAAACATCCTGATTTCATATTTTGGGTCTCCAAAATGGTGAGAAAGGGAGTTCCTGCTGTAGGGCATCCAGCTGCTGGGGACTTGCTGTGGCAGCCCTGGGAAACACCCATCTCCTGACATCTATGGGACACTTTTGGGAGACTCTCAGCAAGCCCTTGCCAAATGAGGGAAAGGCCATCGAGCAGTGGATCCTGCTGGGAGCCAGCCTCACCTGCCTGTCCTCTGAAGAGGGAGTAACAGTCCCAGGCTTGAGAGTCTTGCCTCAGGGTGCAGATGCAGAGGCAGGGCTCTGAGATGCCATCCAGGGTGATTTCACTGCACAAGTGCAAATAAGAGCCTGAAACCCTGCGTCCTGAGGCCACACACTACCTCTCTTAAACTGGAGGCCATGGTGACAAAGCCCAGCCTCTACTTCCTCCTGTCTCAGGCGTGTCCTTGGAACTTGGGGTTTGGCTGATGCATCTGGTCCCAGCTGTTGGGGTGGGGCCAAGGCGTGGATGAAGCAGATCCCCTCCTGTTTCTACAAGGTGAGGCTGTGTCCGACTCATGCTGAGATATTTCCCAGGCCCTGTACTCTGGTGGGGGCAGAGTTTGAGGTCCACTGCTTGAATGCCCTTGGTATGCTCTGCGTGCCACCATGCTTGGTGCTGAGGGGAGGACACGCAGGGCCGAGAGTCCCCCTGGATGGGGAAGCCTCACGGTTGTAGACCTTGAACCTCATACAGAGCTGACCTTTTGGAGTCCAGCTTCCAGGCAGGAGAATGGCCTTCCCAGGAGGAGGGCCCTCTAAGCACCCCTGTCCTCCTGAATCCCGGTCCAGTGGCAGAAAGCTGTGCTCCTTCTGGGTTCTTCCTCAGGGCTCGTGTCCCTTCCTGTCATGGGCCCTTGAAGGGACATGTGTGCTTCCCACCCAAGCCACAGACAGGGCTGGTCCAGGTTTGCCCCAGGGATGTTCTCCCTGCACAGTGGCCTGGGATCTGGACTCAGGAGAGCCAAAGAGAATGGGCACTTAGGACTTTTAGAGCTTGGTCACTTGGAGCCTCGAGGACAGAAATGACCTCCTTTTTAGGTTGGTGGCTCCCAGCACTACCAGCCAGCCCTCCACATGCACCCTCAGGCCCACCAGTGAAGCCTCCTGCTTCGAGGCCTCGAATGACCTCCCTATATGCTGAGCACGACTGACTACTCCACCCCTCCCCGGCCCCTGCCTTCCTCCCACCCGGGAAACCACGCCCTGGATCCCACTTTTCACCCAGCCTCAAGGTTCCCTTCTCTCTTCTGGAATCATCTGGGCCTCAGGGCCTTTGCTTGTGCTGAGCTTTTGTCTAGGTAGATCACCCCACCTGTTTCTCCTTCTTATCTTATGGATGTGAGCTCAATTTTCTCAGGCCTGGGGGAGCTTTCTTGATCCCTCGGGACTGGTCAATCTGCCCTTTACAGGCGCCATTTCCCTCCTGTGTACGACAGCTGTAATGCAGAACTCTGTGAGTTGACCATCCGGTTTTATTGGTCTTTGTCCCTGTAAGCTCAAGTGGACAGGGTCCTGCCTGCTGCAAAGGCCCTGGTGTTCAGCATTCCCTGAACTCTTGAAGGCTGGTGAGAGAAAGCAAGGGGACCAACAGACCAGGGTGGTCAATACCCCAATCCTGGCACCTGGGTCCAGCTCCCTTGAAGCTGGCATCATCCTCACTGGAGACCTACAGAAGGTGGTCACTCTCAGCCATGCCACCCATGAGAGAGCAGGGCCAGGACTGAGTGGCCAAGGAAGAGGAGCCTCAGGTGGGATGTAAAAGTCGTCTTCAACCAGCAGAAAGAAGGCCGAACTGGGGAGGGGCTGAGTCCCATTCCATGTGGCCACTCAGGTGGTGTCAGGAGGCAGATGCAGCCAGGGAGACGGAAGAGAGGGGCGATGGAGGACGAGCTGGAATCCTGGCTCTGGTGCCAGCCATCTGCGTTTCTGGAGGTGGGGACCGTAAGGCCCCTTTTCTGCATGCACAGAATGGTCCCCAAGATTTCCACACTGAGAGCTCGTGGCAGACCCGGCCTCCTTCCCCACGGCCTCTCCCCCAGAGCCTCTACAGTGTTCAAAGTATAGTATTTACTGAAAATATCTTAAACAAATGAGGGCATATAAAAGATAACAATTACTAAAACCATTTACCAGCAGTCCCGGCCCGTGACAGCTGTAATGCAGAACTCTGAGAGGTGACCAGCCAGTTGTCTTGGTCTTTGTCCCTGTAAGCTCAAGTGGACAGGGTCATCTCTATATGTACTGTTGCATTTGTATCTGGCATCTGAAGGTGAGATTCAGGATTTGAATCCGTGTCCAATGTGCAGCATGAAGTACCATCTCCTAAAAATGCTCCACGTCTTCACCCCACCTGATGCTCTCCAGCACCTTAACCGGTGACTTCTGCAAATGTTTACTGTGGGGCCCGATGTGTCAGGCACCTAAGATGCTGGGGCCTGGGGATACACTGGGAGGAAAAATACATGTGGTTCCCCCAGAGAGTGAGGTTGACCTTCACTTGGCGGGAGGGGTCCTCCCTAAGTCAGGATCTACAGGAGGTTGGAGGATCCACCTGGATGCACAGGGAGGAGGGGCTCTCCAGGCAGAGGGTGCAGTACCCACAGTTCTTTCTCATCTGGGGTGTGCTGAGTGGACGGTCCATTGGGATGATTCTCACTCTGGACAGTTATGTCCAGAGGGAACTTTGGTACAACGTAGGCTTGTGAGAGTACTCTATCACCCCACCTCGTAAGCTATAGATATGCACACAGATGTATACAGTTGTCCTGGTATCTACAGGGAATGGGTCTCTTGGATGCTCCAGTCCCCTATATAAAATGGCACAGTGTGTGAATATAGTCTCTACGTGTCTCCCAGATACTTCAAACCATCTCTCAATCACTTATCCTACCAATGCAATGTAAATGCTACCTACGTAGCTTTTATATTGTATTGTTCAGGGAATAATGACAAGAAAAAGTCTGTACACATTCAGGACACGTGCATTTTCTCGGAATAGTCTCCTTCGAGGCTGGCGGCAGCTGGGTATGTGGAACCTGTGGACGCGGATGGCCAACTGTAGGCGTTTAGAACTCTTAAATTGCGCACCAACTTCAAAAAGTCTTCCACTGGATCAGCTGTGGTCAAAAAAAGGAGTTCATTCAAGTTTGACCCCTCGAAGAACTGGCCCTCAAAAGCTGGCTTGGTCCTCTCAGGAGGGAGAGGAGTGATTGTCATGGAGACAGATGGATCAGGGCTATGGAAGTTAGCATCATTGGAAAGGGGCTTCACAGACTTTCAGGAAGGACAGGAGGATACCTGGAGACAAGTAAGATCCAAGATCCCATGACTAAATCTTTTCAATTATAAAATATATTTGACCTACAGAAAGACAATGAGTGATCTGACAAACACCAGTGTCCCCACCATCCAGCATACACCTGTTAAATTATAATGTTCTTGCTCTCTATAAATTTCTAAACAAGTTTATCATAAAAATATCATTAAGTCTGCTTCTTTATCCCTTTCTCAAACAGTTATTCCCCTTCTCTCCTCCAAGGGGACAAATTACCATATTAAATTTATTTATCCTGCTCATATAAGTTACATTCTTTTCTTCATAATGCAGGATCATAATGTGTCCTGCTTTGCTTAAACATTAAATTTTATATTACTGATGTGATGTGATACGCAGTATTCCAGAGGATTGCCAAATAACAACCTTGAGGCTTCTAATACCTTGGTGCCGATATCTCCTTTATTCATCTTAACTACTGTGTGGTGTATGAGGGTGGGGACACGGGGCGATTTTAATATCTTCTCCTGTTGATAGGTATTTAGGCTGCTTCTATTTTCTGCTATTATAATGTCACAATGAAAATTCTTGTATGTTTTTTCCCCATATGTAGTTTCTCTAGGGGATGCCACTGGAAGTGGAATTGTTGGGTCATAGTATAATGAATGTCTTTGACCTAACTAGATATTAGCATTTATTTTCCAAAGTACTTGTACCAACTTGAACCACAGTTGTGTCTAAGGAGCCTTGTCAATTCTTAGTATTATCATTTGTTTTTAATGGGCCATTCTTATGATATTTTGTCTCTGTGATTTATGGTGACAGTAGTATTTTCTGATATCTTTAGCTGTATATATTTTCTTGTGCTAAATTCTTTTTTCAAATTCTTTAATATTTTTTTTTCCTTAGAGTCACCTATGTTTTTCTAATTGTTTTATAAGTGTTCTTTACATGTTCTGGACACTGGTTACTTCTTAATTACATTCATTGCTTTATATGTTCAATTTTATGGTGCTATTACTAAATTTAGCAAACTTTTTAAAAATATTTTTTTAGAGAGAGAATTTTTTTAATATTTATTTTTCAGTTTTCAGTGGACACCTTTATTTTATTTTATGTGGTGCTGAGGATCAAACCCAGCACCCTGCACATGCCGGGCGAGCGTGTTACCGCTTGAGCCACATCCCCAGCCCTAAATTTAGCAAACTTTTTTTTACATCTCTCTACTTTAATTTGAGATTTATGTGTCCTATATCAAAAAATAATTCTCATAACTTAAGACCATAACGATATTCTTTCACCCCCCCCACTTAGATTTTTATTTTTATGATACTTAAGTTTTTAACACTCTTAGACAATACTTTTGTGAATGGGGTGAGGTAGAAATCTAGTTCTCTCATTTCTGGAAGTAAAACTAAATTTCATTCACCTTCCTCCAAGGGCCTGTCATTTCCCAATGTGGCCAGAGCACACGGCTTACCACCTCTGACTTCTTATTTTTCTAGATAGCAGCTGCACCCCTTCACCTGCCACCCTTGAAGCATAACAGGGCTCAAAGGCTGAGCTCTGGGAAGGTATCAAGATGTGCACACCTTCACACCTCACCAGAAGAGGAGACGGCACCCACAAGCAAGACCCAGGGCCTGTCCACTACTGGGGCCTGGTGGGCATTGTAGACAGGGAGGACACATGAGAAAGAAAGTGGAATCATGAGATTGAGAGGATGTGCAGAGGTCTGAACTTGTACCCCTCAAATTAATTATTGAAGCTCAATCCCCAACTCGATGGTAGTAAGAAGCAAGACTTTTAGGAGGCCACTAGGTGTGAGGGCGGAGCCCTCCTGAGTGTATGGCTGACCTTATAAACAGGCCCCAGAGAGTGGCTTTGTGCTCCCACCATGTCAGGGCTCAGCAAGAAAGTGCCCTTTATGAAGAACAGGCCTCGCCAGACACCCATCTACTGCCACCTTGATCACAGACTTTCTAACCTCCGATCCCATGCAGACTAAATTTTGGTCCTTATAATTTTTGTAACCACAGTCAGAATGAACTAAGACAGATTAGGTCCTTGGATTACGGCCTCTAGAAGAGGCACCTGCCAATCAGGGATTCTCATGAAGTAGAGATTCTCTCCCATTGTGTTGAAGTGTTGTGATATATCTTCTGATATGCTAGCTAGCATTTTCTAAAATAATATACTTGCTATGATGATGTAGATTGATAGGATAGATCTTTTCTTATTGTTTTATCATATTCTTTACATATTTTTATTGTAAAAATATTGAGTATTGATCATATGCTACTATAGTATCATTTCTGTAATAATTCAAGTTTGGGTATATGCAAGGTCAGAGTTGTGGATCTTGTAATCTGCTCCACTGGTCTCTCTGCAATCTCTCATTACTGCTGTAATTTTTCAGCAAGCATTCCTGTATGGGAAGCTAAGTCCCACCATATTGGGTTTTTTTGTTTGTTTGTTTTTTGTTTGTGTGTTTGTTTTTCAGCACTGGAGATTGAACCTAGAAGTGTTTTGCCACTGAGCTACATTTGCAGTCCTTGATTTAAATTTTATTTTGAAACAGGGTCTTGGTAAGTTGCCAAGAATGGCCTCAAACTTGCGATCCTCCTGCCTCAGCTGGGTTTTTTCTTGACTCTATTATATATATTTTGGAATGAGTTAACGAGTTCTATGAAACTCCTGCTGGGATTTTGATTGTAATAGCATTGAATTTACGACTGAATTAAATAGAATTGAAATCTCAACATGACTGCATCATTACAACATGAACATAGTGCCTGTGTAGCTATAGTTAGAAGTATAAAAGCAATATTTCCTATAGAATTCTTCAAAATTTTATATGATTCATTGTATAATGTTTTACATATCTACTATTTTGTAAATGGTATATTTTTAAAGCAAACATTTTTAAATCATGGCTCTTTATAGATACACGATTGATTGAATAAACTGGACATGTATCCAGCAAATTAAATGCTTATTGATTTCATTAATAATAACTGATGGTTTCTTCCCTCAAAATCTTGATGATTTATTCATTCTCCTTGCTTTCTAGTCTAGCTAGTCCAATACATGTTGGATCCAGTGGTGATGTAGAAGTCATTTGGGTTTTACCTAATTATTATTGGAATTCAAATGTTTTATGAGAGTACTGCTGGTTTTTTAAAGAGGTACTTTCAGTTTTTAGTTTGCTATGAGATTTTAGAAAATTATAAATGGGTTTTAAACTTCATCAAGTGATCCATAACATTGATTATACATCATTTTACTCTTTTATTCTGCTAATAGAGTGAAATATATTAATTGGTCTTCTAACTTAAAGTTATACTTATTTGTTAGGTTAATCCTAAATTGATTTTTTTGTTAATTTATTTTGTACTATTTTATTTCAGATTACTTTAGTTATATTCATTTATATACTTAAATGAAATTGCCCATAAGTTTCTTTTTTATAACGTCTTTCTTAGTTTTGATGTTAAAGTTGTTCCAGACCCCCAAAACAAAACATTGAATGTTATCTCACTTTTTCTCCTCTATTGATGAGCTAGGAGAAAGCAGATATCAAATCTTCCCTAGGCATTTGAACCTGCAGATAAAATCTACACAAGATTTTTACATCTTCTTTCTTTGTTTTATAAACAGTAAGTATTAATTAGTGATTTCATTTTTTAGAAGTGAGTTTTCTAGTTATTCATGAAATGTTTTATATATTTTCTGTTCCTAGAAAAGTTTTTCCATTTATAAGTTTTTCAAATACATGGTATAAACCTTGTTCACAGTTTCATCTCATATTTTCAATATCTTCTCTTTCTGCATTTACAATTTATGTATTGATATATATAATAGCAGGGCCACTCTGACCTACTCATACCTGCATGGAATGCAATTTGCTTTATTACAATCCCCAATGCTTCATCTTTCCTTTGCATCCTCCTCTCTCCTGATCCCACCCTCTTCTCAACTGGTCCTCCTTTGATCTGTTTTCTATTTTTTTAAACTGTGCGTTATAGATATATGTAAAAGGCGGACTTCACCGTGGGGTGTTCATATATGTACATAGCATAATTTGTTCAATTTCATTATTCAGTTCCTCCATTTCCATCCCTCTTCCCTCTCCTTTAATCCCTTTTCTCTACTTCAGTATTCTCCCTTCTATTTTGATGGAATCCCCACCTTTTTTTATATTTTTCTTTCTCTCTAGTTTCTGCATCTGAGAGAAAACATTCAACCTTAGGCTGGAGTCTGGCTTATTTCACTTAGCGTGATGCTCTACGGTTCCACTCATCCACCAGCCAAAGCCAAAATTTCATTATTCCTTACAGAGGAGTAAAACTCTTATGTGTACACATGCTGCATTTTCTATATCCACATGTCTGTTGATGGGAACCTGGATTGGTTCCATAATGCGGTTATTGTGGATGGCACTGCTATAAAGTCGGATATGCCTATATTTATAGTATGTTTATTTTAGTTCTTTTGGACAAACACCAAGAAGTGGAGTAGCTGGGTCATATGGTGGTTCCATTCCTAGTCTTCTGAGGAATTTCCATTCTGCTTTCTGAAGTGGTTATGCTAGTTTCCAGTCCCACCTGATCTCAAGCATAGGACTTTGCCAGCGACTCCTTCCAAAGGGAAAAAGAAAGAAAATGCGAGTCATTAGGTTCCACTGCCTCAGAAGCTGCTGCTGCTGATGATGATGTCCAGGAGGTACAGAGGCCTGGTTCTGGGGCTGCTGGGAAACCGGCTGCTTTTGAGGTGAGACTCACAGGAACAGGAAGACACCCTCCTTTGACAACTTCCTATGGGTCAAAAGGTATAGGAAGCAAATGTCTGGAGAATGAAGAAATGGGTTTGTAAATTCCAAACTCTGGAATCACAAAGCAGGTGAAGATGGGCATTTTTGAGCCAGAAGTCAATAAATGTTTAATCATCCAAATAAATTTCAAAGCTATTCTAGTTGCTGATATCTAACTCTAATGCTCTTTTCCGTGTATTTGATGCATTGACAGTGATATTTTCGTGGAGAATTCCAAATTGGGGGTGATTACTACTACACAGCTGGGGAGGAAATAAGATTCTGTAAAGTAAGCCACATACACAATTTTAAGCTTCCTAGTAGCTAAAATAAAGTCTGTAAGATTAATTTTAGTAATATATATTAGTTATCTCTACATATCCAAAATGTGAAACTTTCAACACATAATTAACTTAAAATTTAAAAATATTTAAAAATGTTTTAGCACCAAGTCTTCAAAATTGAGTATATATTTCATACTTGGTCACATTGCAATTTGGGTGCTCAATTTTCACAGAAATATCTGATCTGCAGTTGGATTGCATACAAAATACAGTTGACAATGTCAATTCCCTTATCCAAGTAGTTTTGAAAACACTTAAGGTTTTCCACTACCTGAACTGAGTACAAGTTATTAAATTAAAATTAATGACAAACAACTGGCATTAAAGGTCTACTTCCTCAATCCCAGTGATGGGACTTAGTTCTCACCAGCTACACGTAGGTAATGACTGCCACATGGGTGAGCACAGGTCTAGCAGAAACTACATAATGACAAGTTAGAGGAATGTATTCAAAGACTCTTCACTTGAGTCAGCTAGGAAAGTGAGCGATCTTTTTCCTGGACTTCAGGGACTAAATACAAATAGAGTTCCCTGAATTTGTTTTAACTGCATTTTGGACCCATGTTTACAATTCTGAGGGATAAGATTTCCTTCCTCCCCATTTCCTCCCTTCCTCCTTTCATCCTTTACATCATTATCTGTCCATAAATACCTACATCCATCTCTTCATTTTTTCTTCCTGTAGATGATCACTGATTACCTACCTGTGTATACTAGATGCTCTGCTTGGCTCCATCTCTACAATGTGGCAGGGATAGCCATCTACATGAGCATGTTTTGCCAGTTGACATGGCAGAATAGCAAAAGAACTATACAGGGAAGGGTTCTGCTGGTGAGTGGATCCGAGTCTCCATGGAAGCCAGATCAAGGTCACTGCAGGCTGAGACCCAGGCTATGCCTCAGTCATTAGGATCCTGTGAGTGTGTGGTGGTCACTTGGAAGAGAACAGAGCTGGAATCAGAAGCACCATCTGGAGGCTGATGCTGCAGGCCAGGAGAGGTAGCTGAGTTCCCTCTCGTGGGTGGCACGGGTCTGCTGAAGAAGGTTCAGTGGGAAGTGGCAAGATCAGACACGTGCTGTGAGGAGATTCTTCCACAGGGCACTAATTGAGAGCAGAAACAACTAGGAACTAAGTACCCACATCTGTTCCTCCGTTCACTTGGTGTGAGGCATGCTTTGTTATAGGATGGTCTATGGATTTTTCCATTTGCACTTGATTCCCAGTCTCTTGGATGCAGTTATCTGGGGATGGCTTGTCCCTTTGTATGAACTCCAAAGACTTCATTTACTATTGAGAGCTGTAGGAATAGATTTGATCATTAACCAAATCCAGAAAACACTGGGGATTGTTTCTTTTTATACCACCAAAGATATCTATTTTCTACCAGATCTATCACTATCAAATCTGCTGACAAAATTCCATGTATTTATCAGAATATTTTCTAAAAGCATTTTTAACTGCTACAATGTGCTCATCAATGGAGGTAAAGATGTGAATCAGGCCAGTGTCATTCTTGAGACAAACGGAGAATACAGGCACTTAAACAGAGGGCAGTATACAATGTTCTATGCTCCATAGATATTTATATAGTGAAGTTATTACCTTTGATACAATAGAATCTTTTAAAACACATTTAAATGATAAAATATGCATAATACAGAAAAATGCTTATATTAATAGAATTGCATTAATATTTAATAAATGGATTAAATCTATGTTTACATGTTTATGAAATTTTTGCTGTTAACGTTTGCTTAAAAAAAAACAATAATAAGCCTGGTATTTGTTTGTCAAAGGCAGTAAGACTCATGCCTATGGAGACAGAAGCCCTGGCTTCAGGAGCCTGTGGGCTCCAGAATAAGCTCATTACTGAAGACTTTGGTTCTGTAACTGAACAATTGTGTGACCCTGGCCAAGGTACTTCATCTGTCTAATCATCAAATTTCTTTACAATGAGAAATAGAACGCATCCCATCCAACAGGGGTATGTGGAGATCCAGGTGGATCTGTGGGTCTTCTAACCCTGAACCAGGTAGGTAATCAGCTCAGATGGCCCAGCTGAACTCTGTGCCTGGACAGGTTCTCTGGATTCAGGACCATATTCATGCACTTTGACCTTGGGACACTCAAACTGACCCTCAACCACAAGGAATGGGTTGGGGTTAATGTCCCTGCTCCTCTCCCCTCATCCAGACAATTCCAAGGCAGGCTCCGACAAGGATCCCTCCGGGAGTCTCCTGGGTAGACCCAGGAGATGATCCCACAGTGGTAATCAGCTCATTAACACACTTTTGGTTGGCGGTCTTCCCTTCCTTACCTCATGTCCCCACACCCACACAGTGTTTCCTGGGTCACATCCCAAATAAACACCTGTGCCCCATCCGTGTCTCAAAGTCTGGTTGGACAGGAACCTAACCAACGGCTAACCCACTGAGCCGAGTACACTGCACGGCACAGGCTCAGACCCAGAGAGGGTCCCTTCCCTGTGGTTGTCACTGGAACTCCCACCCATCCGACACTGTCCTCCGTTGGCTGCGTGTGACTCTGAGCTGCAGCATGGGAGCCCAGGTTTAACTGGAAAATGTCTTAACACGTCCATGTGGAGAGATTTGGGGTATGGTTTTCCGTGCCATTTATTTTAAGGAGATGAAAGGTACTCGTAACTGAGTGAGTCTGCATTTCCCAGAACCCACAGGCAGAATCCCTGGTGCCAACACGGCATTTCATTTTGAATCGACTCTCCAGAGAGTGAAGAAATACAGAAAGAGATCCCCGATGAAAAGGTCCACCTGCCATGACCGATGGGCCCAAGGAACTTCCACTCTAGTCTCAAAAAGAAGGAGGAGCTTATCTGAACTGCATTTAAAAGGAAAGGAGAAAAAGAAGATAGAAGGAAGGAAGGAATAAGAGAAGACTGAATGTAAATCTTGAGCGCAGCACAGACTCACTTTGAATGAACATTTAGAATAAATATTATGCTCCATCCTATCACTCAGGGGCTTAACAAATTTAGTTCAGAGGCTAATTTCCAGAATATCCAACCATCGGATGATTAGGCTTTATGTCTTCAACAAGAATTTCAAGTGCTCCAGGGACTGAAGCCCCAAGCAAGAGTCTTGCTCCTTATAGTGCAATCCCCCCACTGAGGAATGAGGAACGTGAACTCAGATCCCAAGCGCCCTTCCTGGACATTCCATTGTTGGGCTTTTGCTCTCCGCCAGGTGAACATACCCATGGCGAACACTGGCAGATCCAGGGCATGCACCATGTGAAGTCTCCCTGGAGGCACAGACCAAACCCCATCGCGTTTGTGTTGTAGCACTTGTGCTCAAAAGACAGCAAAAAATACACAGCTATGAGCCTGGGACTTAAAGTTTCATGGTGAATTAAATCTGAAATATTCTAATGTAGAAATTGAGATTTTTTTTTCTGATTTATAATGCAGCAAGTATAACCGAATTGCTCTTGTCTATCAACTGCCATGGAAAGAGGAACCCAGGCTGCCGAGAACCCATACATTCTAGGGCGCGGCTGCCAGATCTGTCATCTCCCCAACAGGCAGCTTCAGGCATCTCGCTGGCACGGAGCCTTCAGTGGCTCCCCAGTGACACAGACACTCCCCAGCCTGGTCCCCAAGGAACTCTTGGCACACTTTTCCAGATCACCCCTCTCTGCGCTGTGGTCAGAGACAAATAGATTTTCCAACTATTTGTTGAACACACTGTTTTGATTTTTCTGGTTGCAAGTAACTGAAGCAAGTTATGCAAAACAGGAGGTTTTATTAAGGGAATACCATGGGGTGCCTTAGCATAGGCTTGGGACACCTTTCCTCTGGCCCTGCCATCCTTGTGACTCAAAGGCTCTTCTCCAGTATCCGGAAACTTCAGACTATTAACTATTTAGTCCAAACTATGAGCATGGATATGAAGTCTTGAAATTTAAACCTGGCTCCTCGGGGCCTGCCCTGTGACTCTGGGGCAGATCAGAGAAAGCACCAAAGGAAGAAGCAACTCCAAATGTGCTTTCTCACACTGTGTCCACATCCTCACTTCCCTCTCGCATGCCCTATTCATCCCTTGCAAAATCAGCTCTATTCTCAGGCAGACCTTGAATGAAGGCCTTCTAGATTCTCCACACAAGATAATCTCCTTCCTTGGAGTCCTTGTAATTTCCCGGCATATCGTTTTGATTGACTAATAATTCATATTCCATAGTTTCACTCTTTTAAAGTATGAAATTTCGTGGCTCTGTAAGGTCATTCTTGTGCAGCCATCACAAAACAGGAGCCCCACACCTGTTCCCAGTCACGGCTCTGCCCTCAGCCCTGGTGACCACTAACCTGCTTCTTCTCTCTGGGGATTTGCTTATTCTGGATATCTTTTACAATGGGATCATATAGTGTGTGTTCTTCCATGTCTGTTTTTAGCCACTTTAGCATGAAGTCTGAGAGGTCTGTCTGTGTTATAACATGTATCAGTGCTTCCTTCCTTTATATTCTCAAATAACTTCCCATTGTCTTCTTCATTCAGCGGTCTGCACATTTGGATTCTTTTCACTCTTTGATTGTAATTAATAGTGGTCTGAGGAACCTTTATAAGCAAGGAATTATGTGAGTGAATATTTTCCAACTCTTAATTCTGGTTTTGTAATAACTTTCATGGATTCTGTGCTATCAGGTGGTCTTTATCATCTAGATGTTTCTGCAAGAACCTGAATTCATTGTTGCACTCCTGGAAGCTGACCCAGGCGGGATAGCCTAATCTCACGACTCCAACGTTAACACCTCGATTTCACTCAGCAAGAGTACACACCTTAAACACTTTATCACTGATCTCAGAAGCAAGTGTCTGAAGTAGATATCCTCATTTTATCAAATTGGGAGCTGAGGCATAGAGATAATGACATGCACCCCAAATTCCATCAGCTCTGTGGTGTCTATCAGACACTTTACAGCAAGGGGCAATGGAAGGTGGGCAAAAGTGACATGTGCCATTCCCAGGGCCAAGTGCTAAAGAAATGGCACATAATTCTTCAAATATCTCCTCCTATGTGGCTGCACCCAGGAAAGTTGGACATCCTGGCTAGGGCAGCCACACAATGCAGAGCTCTGGAAGCTTCCAGAACAATGGTGTGGTACATTTCCTCAGCAATCATGAAATAGGACAGGACACAAACTCAAGTTATGTTAAGCCCTGGGGTTTGGGACCCATTTGTTGCTTACTTATAGCCAATACATAGCCACTAATTGATTTGCCTAGAGCTATACACTTAGGATATAGAAGAACATAGATTCAAATCTTGAGGTGTTTGTCTCCAAAATCCCCTTTTATTTTACTTTAAAAGCTGCAAGAATGGCCTTTGTGTGACATCACTTCCTATGCAATTCATATCCATTCCCTGGGGTGGACCCTCCTGCTGGAGCTGATCTACATTTGATCTGCTGTGGAATCATGTCCCTATAACCCCTCTGCACCTTTCTTCTCTCCATCATTCATTTGGATATTTACAGTTTTCCAACAGAACTTGAAAATTGATGTGCAATAGCCAAGTCATGGTACCAGCTCAGAAGCCTGTCAACAAATGAACAGATAAAGAAAATGAGGTGTGTATACACAATAGGGCTTTACTTGGCCATAAAGAGGAATGAAATTATGTAATTTGCTGGTAAATGGATGGAACTGGAGAATGTCATGCTAAGTGAAATTAGCCAGAGTCGGAAAGTCAGAGACTGAATGCTTTCTCTCGTATGCAGAAGGTAGAGAGAAGTAAGGAAGAAAATGGGGGGCGGGGAGGTCCCATGAATATATAAATGAGATTAGTGGAGCAAAGGAAGGGGACTGTGGGGAAGGGAGGAGAGACGGGAAAGGGAGGAACTGTGGAATGAACTGATAAAATTGTGCTCTGAACATATGTGAATACACCACAGTGCATTCCACCCATATGTATATCGGTAAAGCATCAATTAAAAGAAACAATGTATAAATAGAAGGAAGACCATCAGAAGTGAGGAAGGGGATCAGAGGCAGGTAGGAGGGGAAGAAAAGAGAAGGTACTGCAGACTGTAATAAAGCAAAGTATTGGCATGTTTGTATGTGTGTGTGTGTGTGTGTGTATATATATATATATATATATATATATATATATATATTTGCATATATATTTGCATATATATGCAAATATATATATGAATATGTCAAAATTGAACTCATAATTATATGTAACTATAATGCCCTAAATAAAAACATTTTTTAAAAAAAAAATTTACACAAAAAAATACCAGGAAAATTTTTTAAAATTGATGCATCATACATCTCAGAAGATGGAAACTAACCCCATGAAGGTCTCACTTGGGAGAGAAAGGCCAAAGTGAAACTCCAGTCCACCTCCCTCTCCCATAGCCCACATCTGTTTTCAAACATGAAGGCTTTTCTCAGAGTCAGGGTCTGTCATTAAGGACTGCAGCTTTCCACTGGAAAAGTAAGACACTGCTTCCCACCTTCTCAGTCTGATATTGCAATTACAATATATTTTATATCCAAAAGAGTGAGCTATCTAGGGCAGTGGCATATTCCAGAAAGAAGCAATGGTCATGCACACGTTGAGTATACAGAGTAGAACAAAATAAGTCAAGGAAAATTATGGGAATTCTTGAAGACATTCACCTTTCATTTTCTTTTGCCCTCTTATATTTCATATCAAGATCCTGTCTCTGGGCCATAATGTAGTCCTATGAAAATTGGTTTTATAATTATTTCATATCTAATAAACAATCTGTGAATGCATTGTTTATTTATTTTTAGATTAAAAGTGGGCATCTTGCTGCATCACACACTAAAAGTGTCTCCAAAGATTGCATAGCACGGATGACGCCCATGAGTCAATGTCAGAGTGACTAGTGTGAATAGGTGTAGCTGGGGTTTCAGAAGTGACACGAATCCACCAAGCCTCAATGTTCCAGATCCAACTCACCAAACCCATTCTTTGATTGTACACAGGCCTAATTAGACACTTAAGACACTTGAAAACAAAATATATATATATATATATATATATATATATATATATATATATATATATATATTTATAAATAAATATATCTGCAAACATATATTCAAAGATATATATGCAAATATATGCAAAAATATATATATATACATACATGCCTTACTGGTAGATATTCAACTCTACATTTCTTTGGCTTGGATACCAAAATTCTAGAAAATGACAAGCTGGATGAGGACCCACTATCTAGACTAACTATAAAAGAAATAAAAGAATGTTTCATCAGTTGTCCTCTGAGCCTCAACGGGGTAAATTCATCTTCAAATTTATCTTCCTTGCTTTAAATGTCTAATTTGAGCGTTCAGCCTCTGAAATCAATTTCAGATGTCTCTGGGGACCTGGAACAAATAGCTTGCCTGCACTGTATTAAGTTGGAGCTGGGGAGAGGCCGACTTTGCCTTTCACACACTATCAGCAAGACAAGAATGACAGCAACAGGAGAGAGAAGCCTGACGTGTTTTCGGGAACATGAGCATCATTTAACTATTAATATTACTTATCATTCGTTCTCCACAGAACAGGACAACCTGACTTCGACCTCGCTTTGGAAAAAGATGTATTGATTGGCACGAGGATAGCACTGCAATTAGCCTGCCACAGGTCGGGATCACCCTCTGGAACTTGGAAGTTGGTTCCGGGCTCCTTTCATCTGATCCAGAGGCTAGTTGGCTAGGAACTGGGCAGCAGAGGAACCAGAAAGGTCCAGACTAGTGGACCTGAGAAATCCTCCTTTGCCATAAGTTAGTAAGATGATGGGGATGGTGAAGATGATGAAGATGATGATGATAATAATAATAATAATAATAATAAACAATTCCTATTGTTCCTGGGGAAAGTGGCAAAGGAATGACTTTTCTGGTGCTGAGATATGTTAATTATCTTGAAATAAAAATGTTTGTCTTACAATACCAGGACTAGGGAGGCTAAATCAGGAGGATAGCAAGTTTGAGGCCCGCTAGTAACTTCGTGAGGCCCTGTCCAAACTAAAAGATAAAAGGGCTGGAGAAATAGCTCAGTGGTAGAGTAGGCCTGGGTTTAATTCCCAGGACTTCAAAAAAAAAGTGCTTGTCTATCATTGTGAACAGGGATAATCTGCACCCACAGAACAAAGTTAGATAATGAAGATCTCAGACTCCAGCAAAATGGAAACTACAGCTCTCCTTCCTAGAAATATGGAGCCAGAGGGACTGTTTCCTATTTTGAAAAGTGGAACACTTCACTAGTAGAAAAACTATGGTCCAGGAAAAATATCTCCTGTCGTAACAAGAAGTGTCCAGCAGCATGTGATGGGAGCAGGTGGGACCAGGGCTTAGGGAGGCTGGATGGAGCGCCTCCCTCCTGCTGTCGGTACTGGATAATGTAGCTGGTCCTACTACTCACAAGTGCTACCAATGACACAATCAGGGGTATTTGTTATGGGGTCTAAAAAAAGAAAGGGGCCGCATGCATTTGCTGTTACTGTCACCTTTTCAGAATCAGGATCCACTTTTGTGTCTTTCTAGCTGCCTACACCTGGTTAAGCTTCACCTCTATGACCTCTGGCTGATTCACCTTTTCAGGATGGTGGAATGCCATCCCCGGGGGGCCGTTTGGAAGGTGCACATGGAGGAAAGCCTGACATATCCTCCAAATGTCTGTTCCTTTGACATATAATAGCGCTGAACTTTGTTTTCTCACCACTCCTCAAATCATTCCGATTTTCCGTCAGAGATTTTGTTCTATTAATAAGAGCATGGTTAGTATTATTATAGAAGGGATCCAAGAAGCCACCTGATCCACTTCCTAACATCAAATATGGTGACATGGGTAACCAAGACAATGTCACTAACCTTCATTTGCATAGACTGCTGGTTTCAGGAGGACATCCAATACCTTGACCCATGAGCTGCACTCGTTTCTTTCTACCACGTGATTTCACCTGGATGGGCGCCTACAGTGAGAAGATGTTCTTATCACAAACGAGATCGGAGGATGCATTCCTAAGCATCCAGTTCTCCAACTGCGGCAACCAAACCTATTGTCCCAAAGCTTGCAGCATGGGCCCTCAGACCCAGGGAGCACAGGCAGGGCCTCAAGGACCATTCTACCACTCACCAATGCTCTCTCCCATGCAATTGTGGTGTTTTTTGTTTTGTTTTGTTTTGTTTTTTGTTGTTGTTGTTTCTGATACTGTGGATCACCTCCCTCCCAGATTTCTAGCTTACTTGGTCAATACAAACAGAACAATTGCCTAAACACATGGAAACTTTGATCTTCTCCATCATTGTCCGCACACAAAAGCCCCGGGATTGACCTACTTACAGGGCCTTTCCTCCCCTGCTCCCCAATAGGACTCTGGCTGTATTTACAGGCTCCGCAGAAAACCTGGATTTAGATAGTGCTTCCCTGGGGAGAAGTTATTAGCACTAATCCTTGTCTTGGAACAAAAGCAGCCTGCCAGTGGGATCATGGAACTCTGATACCTCTGCCACATTTGCCTTCCAGCCCTGGGTCCCAGCAGGGCACCCTCCATAAATCCCTGCACTCACCTGCTCCTTGTGCTATTGATATGCTAACTGGAGAGCAGTTTTCCAGTTATGTTACTTTTAAAGATCCTCAATTAATTAAAGAGTGATTAGGTGTCATTTTGATGGTATTGTTTTCCTGACAGGGTCCATGGTGGCTCAGGGATGGCATCTTCAGCCCCTCGGAGGCTCAGCATTGATTGATCTAACATTATTCCTTCCTCATTCCTTTAGCTGAGCCCACCACAGTCCCTGTCATTGGGAGGGATTCATCCTGTCCGTCAGGCCTAGGCCAGGAAGACCTGAGAGATACAGGTCCAACTGTGTCTTCGTTTCTTGTCCCTTCGCCTTTTCGAGGACCTGTCCAACCCAGCAAGACACACCCAGGGCACGGGGGGGGGGTGAGTTCCATGTCCTCCTAGAGGGACAACCTAAAACGCAGCATGGCCTCTCCCACTCAGGGGTGGAAGTCCAGGTGGTCATTGGAGAAGTGCAGAGGGCTGTGGGGACGCTCTTACATCAGGAGCCCACCTGACCCGAGACTGTGGGGGAAGCACTGGTGTGGGCTTCTTCTGCACCCACCAGCACCAGCCCATACAGGGCACTGCCGTCTGCTGACTTGGAAAAATATCCAAAATTAATTAAACTTCGAAAATCAGGTGATATCAGATCATGTATAGATTTATTTTGTTGCAAAAAGAATCTTAAAACTATCTTTTAACAGGACTCATCCTCAGGTTTAAGTGAGAGGCTTCTGGCTCTTTTTCTGAGCATGAACTGATCTCATTTGTTGTGTTCTTTAAAAGATAACTATTGCCATGTCATTCGTACCGCCCAAAAAGCACCCTGTTGAATGATATAAGTCATTGGATTTTAGACCTTTTGCAAAATTCTGCAGCCATCATCACTGACTCCGGGACATTTCATTACTCCAAAGAGAATCCCCTCTCTCCATCTCACACTCCTGCCTCACTTCCTCCCAGCCAGGGTGACCTTTAACTTACATTCTGCTTCTATGGATGGCCTCCTCAAGACATTTTGTATAAATGGAATCATACAGCACGTGGCCTTTTGTGACAGCCTGGTGTAAATTAGCGTGATACTTCCCAGAGTTAGTGTCACATGCATGAAAACCTCCTTCCTTTTATGGCTGAATAATATTCCATTCTATGGATATACCACATTTTATTTGTGTATTCATCTGTGTATAAATATTTGGAATGTTTTCACCCTTCTACAAATATGAATAATGCTGCTGTGAACTTTCACACACAGTTTTTATGTGGGTCTGTCTTCATTTTCCTTGAGGGCATATCTGAGCATGGAACAGTTGGATCCTACGGCAGTGCTGTGTTTAACACCATGAGGAATGCCCAATTGATTTTCCAAGTAGCTGTACCATTTTATCTTCCAACCAACACTGCAGGAGGGTTTCAGTTCCTTCATTCATTATGGTCTGCCTTTATTGATGTAGCTGTGGTATCTCAAAGTAGCCTGGATCTGCACTGCCTTAAAGACGAATACTGATGGGCCTATTTTCATACTATTGTTGGACATCTGTAAACCTTATTTTGAAAATTCTACTCAAATCTTCTCATATTTAGTTGGGCTGCTGTTGAGACATAAGAGTCTCCTGTTTATATGTATTTTTAATGAACTTTTGTTAAGGTCTGTAAATAAGTCAAAAATAACACTTGGTATTTTGCCAGAGAAATGTTAGAGTTCGTAAACAAGTCTGGATGGTGCCTGGCAAAATGTCAGAGGGAGTGGTTTGAGAAGTAACAAAAGTGAGCCATTAAGTGTGGAGATTCCTTATTGGTTGATTGATGTATCTAGTTTATGCTAATTAAGATAAGCTGTGCAAAATGTATAAATAGCTCTGTTGCCCTACAATAAACGGCTCCTATTCCTGCTGTATCAATCTACAGAAGTTATTCGTCACCCCCCGGTTATTTTGCTGCAGCTGGCCTGCGGCTAACTATTGTTTTTACAGCAGTTTTAGGTCCACAGAAAAGGGAGGTGAAGGTATAGAGAGTGCCCCAATGCCTTCTCCTCCCCCCACCCTTATGGTCTCACAGAGTCATGCCTGTGTTGCTCCTGAGGACCCTGCATTGACACCTGGCCATCACCTGGAGTCCACAGTTTACCTGGGGTTCACTGTGGGTGCAGTGCATTCTATGGGTTTGGACAGATCTAGGACACACACTCTCCTTTACGGTCCCACCCAGAGAACATGGCAGCCCTAAGAGTCCCCTGTGCTCTAGTGACACAGTCCTTCCTCCCCCAACTCCTGCCACTTATGTTCTTACTGTTTCCATAGTTTTGCCTTTTCTGGAATGCCACATACCTACAATAGTACAGAATGTAACCTATTCAGATGACCTTCTTTCACTTAGCAAGATGCAACTAAGTTTCCTCCGTGTCTTTTCATTTGTCTATATTTATGTTGATAAAATTTTATTGTATATATTTTAAGGTATATAAGATGATGTTATAAGACATCATATATGGTAAATTGCTTCTATAGTAGAACAAATTAACACATCCAAACTCATAACTACCCATTCTCCCCTGTAGCAAGAACTGCTTTAATGTATTCATCTAGCAAAAATTCCTAACATAGTAGACAGACATTAACTATAGTCCTGTACTTTAGATCTTTGGACTTATTTATTTTACATTTTTGTTACTTTGTATCTTTAGGCCTACATCTTCCCATTTCCACTCCCCTTCCCACCTCCTCTAACCTGGTAAGCAATATTTTATTATTCAGCATTTTTGATGTCTTGTTTTAGATTTCACATATAAGGGAGACCATGCAATATTTTAATGTTTTTCTTTCTGCATTTGGCATCATTTGCCTGAGCATAATGTCAAAAACTTCACACATGTTGTAGCAATGGCAGGACCTCCTCCTTTGTATGCTTCATAGTATTCCTTTGACTATATTCACCAGGGCTTCTTTATCCACTGCCCACTGGTGGACATCTTGGCCATGTTGCAATGGACACTGCAGCTATCTTAATGAGGCAGTGATTTTATTTCCCAGGGGTATACACCTTCTTCTGGATCTACATCCTAAGTTGAGAATTAGATCTCCCCCAGGCTCCCAGCACTCCTAACCCAAAAGCGTGTTCGTTCCTGAGGCCGGTGACACCCTGGGAGGGCTGAACTGTGGGTCTTCTCCCCTCAGCCCTCCCATGCCAGCTCCCGTGGTCTTTGGTTCCTAGAATGTTCCTGACACTTTATCAGCCCAAGTCCTCCTTCCCACCCCCCGCTGCCCACCACCCATGCTTCCTGGCTGTTTCTTACTTATCCTTAATGTCTCAGGAATTATATCATCAGAATGGTCTTCCCTGTCCCCACTTTATGGATAATAATAGCAAACATTTGCTTGTGCAAGCATGCTAACATTTCCATTTCCACAGAAACAACCCTGTTCAATCCTAGCTTGGCTGGCAAAGAAACTCAGTCACAGAGGTAAGAAACTGACCTGCGTCCACACAGCCAGTGTGACATGGCTCTGGATTTCACGGGCTCTGACTGGAGCTCTCACCCCCAGCTGCTAACACAATCTATCTTCCGGCTTGTTGAACTCCTTCTTAGAGCCCCTTTCTTCTTTCTGTCCATAGTAAGTATCATAAAGTAAAATAGCTTGAATCTGCTATTTATTTTGTCATTTATCAATTCATGCATCCATTTTCTACCTATCTATCTATCCATCCATCCATCTATCCATCCATCCATCTATTCATCCATCCATCCATTCTTCTACCTATCCATCTATTTATCCATCCATTCATTCTTTTACCTATCCATCCATCCATCCATTCTTCCTACTACCTGTCTATCCATCATCCATCTGTTATCTATCCATTCATCCTTCTACCTATCCTTCTATCCAACCATCCCTCTACCTATCCATCTATCCATCCATCCCTCTATCTATTCATATATCCATCCATCCATCTATACATCCATTCTTCTATTTATCCATCTATCCATCCTACCCATTCATCCATCAATACATCTTTTTTCCTTCTTTCTTTCCCTCCTCCTTCTTTCTTTCCCTCCTCCTTCCTTCCTCCCTCCCTCTCTCCCTCCCTCCCTTCCTTCCTTCCTTCCTTCCTTCCTTCCTCCCTCCCTCTCTTTCCTTCTGTGTCCCGGTTTCTTCCACAGACTATGCTCTGTGCAGGGAGCACTCCTTCCTGCTCTGTTTGCTGCCATATACTCAGAGTTCCTGCAGTGCCTGGCTCAGTGTGGGCACTCCATAAATGCATGCTCTGTGGCCCAGGATCTGAATGGATCTCCAGCACTGTGTGAGATGCAAAGAGAATATTGGAAATGGTCCTTCTACTTAAGAGACCACCAAGTCACAGGGAAAGGGGCTGGACCCTCACAGCATGGTGACATGCAGGCTGCTATGGGAGGGAGAGGGCCCTCTTTCTGCTGGGCATCTGGAGGACTCCCAGAAGAGTCCCCTTCCAGCTGAGCACTTTGGGAGCCCCCAATGCCAGCTGATAATGACCAAAGCCCCAAAGTCTGTTTTATGCATCTGTCTGGGGACAGTGTCTTCTGCATTGGAAGGGCTGTCATGGGAACTGCATGGGAACTGACTTATGCTGTGTGACCCCAACAAGCAGAAACCTCAGAGTGTATCTCAGCAGAAGCTCACAGAGCCAAAGCAGAGTAGTGGGGTCTTCAGCAGGAGTGGGAGATCCCTGGCCCTGGGAGTGCTCCAGAGAGGGTGAGGTGACTTTGTCAAGGATGATGACTTGGAGATTCCTGCACTGGGGGACGATGGGGAGGGGACACTAGGGTTCCTCTCCAACTTCCCTTAACTCCTATGCTTCATGCCTCCCAGGAGGCTTGCAAAGCCCAGAGCATCATCCAACACTGACTTTTCTTGTGGCCCTTAAATGAGGCCTAAATGCTCTACACAGAGAAGTCAAATAGCCCAGGGTCCCCATTTATTTGGGGATTCAATTTATCTTTTATACTTAGTATACATGTAGACCCACCTCAGAGGACCCAGTGTGGCCTCCCTGCATTTCTAGTCTCTAGAGATGGTGTGCTTTTAAAGCTGTAATGATATTCGTTGTGTTTGCCCATCACCTGTTCACAATCCTACCTACATCTCCGTCTATGTGTCTATCTTTCTACCTAACTTAGGAAATACTGGAGAGCAACGAGCCAATAATAAAAATCACCCATAATCCCCGACTTTGCTACAGGCCTATACACTTTTGTGTATATTTTATTCCGGTCTTATTTTCTAAAGCCATATATGCATATATTTATTTCATCCTGCCTTCTCTCTTCAAAAATACTCTGAACATGTTCTGTGCCATTAAGTAGCCTTCTGAAACATGATATGTGGTGGGCGGCTAGTATTCTATTCAATGGCTGCTCCACATAGCAGAACTCCAGGGCTGGTGGGCATTTCATTTGTGTTTCAGGAATTTCTATGGCACAGGCAAAGCAGTGGAGATGGTTAGATAGAGATTTTGCATATGACTATGTCTTTAAGGAAAAAATACGATTATTTCTTCAGGAAAAATCTCTGGAATTCAAAATGCTGAGTCAAGTGAAAGCCCACTTATGAAGCACTGGGTATAGATTGCCCAGTCATCCTCAGGAAACGCCTCATTCGCACCAATTCCTGCCAAAGGGATTAGAGAGGGCTTCTCTAGTGTCTGGTTTGGGAGCATCTTCTGGGGGCCTCACTCCAACTGAAAGTAGAGGAAGAAGAAAGTTCTCACACTAGGAAGATGGGGGCTGCCAGGGGCACTGATGCTGGAAAGCGCTGTCCACCACCCGATGTTCCAGGTCTGAGGCTTTCTGGGAAACTGAGGCAGCATGAAGAGCCCCCCTCCTTCAAATTCCAATTCCTGCAATCAAGTCAAAGACTTCAGACATGTCATTCAGAATCACAGGCATGAGTTATAAATAGCAGGGATGGGAAAGGGGACCCTCTCAAGGGAGAGAGTGGGTCCTCTCAGACAGGACAAGGACTGTGTGCCTCTCCTGAACACCAGTTTTATTGGCTATCCCAAGGAAGTTTCCAGAAAGTTCTACCCAGGTCCACCTCTTGACTTCTGACTGACAGCAGGTTGGCATCAGTCTTTCCAGTCTCCACTGTCATGACCACTCTAGGTCTCTTTGGCCCATGCTGACCATTCCTAATTGGATTCTTAGCCATATTTTTTTCCAGATTTGGTGTTCAGAAGGAATCACCCCTCTCTCCCTGTGTTCCTGGATCTGGTCTATGAAAAGAGCGAGGAAAGTCTCCCCCTTTAGGGTAACTTGGGTTCCCTAAAGGAACATTATTTCAGGTCTTTCTCCAATAACAGGGAGCTTGCTGAGCAATGTGACCTATCCTGTGCACTTAAGCCAGGCAGGGCTGCAGGTGAACTACTTCTTGGAAAAGAGAGCACATGGGGGTCAGCACAGTGGGCCCATTTTATGGAATTATTCCCTTAATCTCAAGTTCCCTGCACTCACATCTGTCTGTCGCCTTCACCAGTAGCAAAGGTCTGGGTCAAGCTCTGCTGTCACTTAGCCCCTCTGTGAGGCCATTCTACCATCTGGAAATGATCACCGAGTTCCAGTAAGGGATCCACTGATGTGAGTAGAAGGCTTGCTGCTCCCTGCAGGACGTCTAACTTGTGAGATGGTAGAGAAGAGACTCCCTGAAGCAATGAGCTGGCGGTAAATGATTAGTAACTGGAGGAGCGGAGCTGGCCGGTACTGAAGGTGAGAACTCTGTGGAGTCCAGCTCATCGGGGTGTGCCCTGGCCCCACCCACTCCAGATGCGCCCTGGGCTCAGCCTTCCTGTGATCAGCTTATGTAAACTGAGGCCACCAGAGGGAGGGAATCAGTTACTGTCTCTACAGTCTTCATCCCAGCAGCACCCAGAATACAGTGAGCACAGGGTGGGTGTGTAAAGGAAATGAGGGGCTGGGGTCATGGCTCAGTGGTAGAGCATTTGCCTAGCATGTGTGAGGAACAGGGTTCGATTCTCATGCACCACATATAAAATACATTTTTTTAAAAAGGTCCATCAATAACTTTTAAAAAAAATTTTTAAAGAGAAATAATTAAATACATTCACACAAACCAAGCTCTGAGTTTAATCTATAATTGTGTCACTGGATTCTCACAAATTCCCATTCTACAAAATCATCTTATTTTCATTTTGAGGGTGTGGAACTTCAGAAACTTGAAGCAATTGACCCAACATTGTGAATAAATGGAAGAATTGTAATTGAACTTGTGTCTTTTTACTCTATAGCAAATTTCCTTTTGTTTTGGATGGATGACAAGAATGTGTCTTTTTCCCCCACAGAAATTTTATCTTCTATAATCCACAGAAATCTTTTTTGTTTACCTGTTGTTTGTTATTAAGGTTTAGTTGGGATTCATCCCTGTAAGTCACACTTGTTCTGAGAGCAAGCAACCAGCACAATCAGGATCGAGAGCATCTCTGTCAACTGAGTTTATTCCCAGACCCTGACAACCACATATCTGATAGCACTCTCGAGGCCTGAATTTTAACTTGCTATACTTGTTTAGCACAAGTCCTATGTTCTGTAGAGATACTCTTCTGCTGGGTGTATGTCCCCGTTAGATGCTGTGTTCCTGAAGACAGAGATTTGCCCAGTTCCACATGCTGCATGCTCACTCACCCTAGCACTTACAGAGTGCCCAGCCCAGAGAACACCCTCAGGAACATTTGTTATATTCAGCCATGTGGAAGGACCAGGAGAAACTTCTTAAGCTGAAACACTGCAATAAGACAGCCTCATGGTGTGATTTCAGTTTTCATTTTGAGGCATGGAAAGGAATAACAAGCATGGACCCCAAGAAGTATCCACATCATCTCCAGTAGTATGTTGTCCAAAAAGTCTGCAGACCTCATAGTAGGGAAGAGTGGTGCCCACTGGAGAAGAGAGGAGCTCTGCTCCAGAAAGATCTGGACTCAAGTGTGGCCACTGTCACTGTAAACTCAGAGCAACAAGCAGCACTGGCCCCGCCTGCCAGAGCCCACGATGAATAAGCACCTGTGTCTCCTGTAGCCCCTTGCAGGTACCTGGCGTCATCCCAGGAGACATTCAGAGACATGTTCAGGGAGGCTGGATAGCACGACCTAAGCCACAGAAGGAGTCAGTCACCAGCTGAAGGCAATCTGACTCTTGCTGGGATTTGGGGGGAGGATTCAGGAATACCACTTCTCTGAGCTTGGGTCAAGGTAAACAGTCATTGCCCATCCACCTGCACCTGTGGTACCCACCCTCTGTTCTCTACTTCCCCGAGCTCCACCTTCAGATTCCACAGAGGGTAAGATTGTGTGGCCTTTGTCGGTAACTTAGCAGAAGAGCCTCTAGATTTTAAATGTCCTCATCCTGAAGTAACAGTAAGGACCTGGGTGGTGGAGATGCTGATCAGCCTGACTCCTCAGTGCATGGGTGGATCAGAGCATCATATTGAGCTACAATGTACATGATTATTGGCAACTTCAAATAAAATTAAATGAGAAAAAAATAGTGATTTCAGTGGAAGCAATCTAGTATCCACAGACAAGTGAATGAATTTAAAAGAAAGTACATGCACATGCTAGAATATTAATTTACCTTAAAAGGGAATGAAAATTCTGAGACCTGAAGCAACCCAGATGAATCTTGAGGACATCAAGCTACATGAAATGCCAGTCACAAAGAGGTGAAAACAAAAAGACAAGCTCCGCTGGTGTGAGACACTTAGAGTGGTCAAAGCTGTGGAGGGCAATGGGAGTTAGTGTTTGATGCTTTTGGACAACAACCTGCTCCCTGATCTCCTCCACCAGCTTCTCAAAATATTAATTAATTCCATATTTTTAAATATTTAATTAATTTAATATTTTGAGACATGAAACGTGCTGTGGAAATGGAAGGTAGTGGTGGCCACACAATGATGTTAATATGCCTAATGCCACGGAGCTGCACACTTAAAAGTGGTTGAAGTGGAAACTTTATATTGTGTTCTATGTACTCCACCACAACTTCTAAAGCTTAATAAATGAAAGTTTTTCAAGGTGGCACAACACCCAAGTGGCAGAGCCCAAAGAGCTGGTTGGATGGCATCCCCTTGCCGTGGTCTGGCCCTGCAGGGGAATTTGATGTAGCCATTCTAAGGGGCGCCTGTTGGGTCCCGCTATGTGCGAGGCAGCATGGGGGGCCATCTTGAGATGCTGAGTTATACATCCCCACAAACAGTGGGATGCTCCTGGGGGGTGCCTACTCCAACAGGGGACGGGTTATCACACACCCTTGAGACAGTTCAAGAGAGACGAGGACTGAGAATCATTAAGTGAGTGTGGTAGGAGCCCAAAGAAGACTCCGCTCAGAAGAGCTCTGGAAGCCTCAAGAAAGAGCCAGTGCCTAGGGCCCCTTAAGCCCCTAAGGGACAGCCTGAGGGGATGCCATTCCACTGGAGGCAGAGGGTGGGGGTGGGGGTGAGAGCCTGCTCCACAGGCAGCTTGAGACAGAGCTGGGGAGTATGAGACTCAGCAAAGCTGTCCCCAAACAGCCCCTTTGGGTCCCACATAGAATGGCACCTGTGGGCCCTGAGAAGCTGGTGGAGGAGATCAGGGAGCAGGTTGTGGTCCAAGTAAGCAACACCGGATGGCAGACAGAGAGAAGGAGGCTGAGCCAAAAACAGATTACGCAGCTGATAGGAGACCAATCCCCAGCACTGGGCCCTTCCTCAGGCAGTGGGGCTGACAGGTGGGCATCAAAGGGGACAAGGCTGACAGGGCACAGGTGCCAGGGAGCGGGCGCGGGGCTTTGTTCAGTCTGCGTAAGCAGTCAGCCTGCTTACACTGAGATGCACTCTGCAAGCGAAGGCAGTCTATATTTAGATTTTCCTTTTAATCTTGAAAGAGAAGAAAACAGTGACAAAGGACTTCCTTGTCACATCCTACTTCAAGGTGAACTTCTGAAGATGAGAAGGAGGTATCGTGACACCAAAGCCTCTCAAGCATTGAAATGGAAAACCGAAAGCGGGGTGGGGGGCAGCAGGCTTTCTCCCATTTGGGTTCTTGCTTGAGTCCAGCAGCTCAGGCCTGTGTGGCACGTCTGTGTTTAGGATGTTCCTAGTGTTCACGGTGGCGCTTGATCCTAGGAGTCACTTCTTCCAGGGAGGTTAGGCACAGACCTTTTCCTGCAGACTAGGAGCTGAGCCTTGGAGAGACTGGGGACTTCCCATCATGCTCAGTTCATGAGTGGCTGCCTCAGGCAGGGAGCCCTAATCCATTCATGCTGTTTCTAGAGAGAAAGAGACACTGGCATCCAGTGGAACAAGGGGGCTTTGGAAAAATCTAACTTGGGCTGAGTCCAGATGCCACCCTGTAGGATCCACGTAGCCTCCAGCAAAGCTCTTCTCAGAGCTTCCATCTCCAGAGAGGCAAAACGCCTCCCATTGGAAATTAAGTGACCTAACACAGATGGTCAGCATGGTACCTGGAAGCAGCTATTTCATGGACTGGAAAGAGGACCCAGGTTATGGAGCAGGGGATCCAAACAAGGGGCACTTCGCTGGGAATGAGGAGCCCTAAGGGAATTCTCCTTCCTGGGCAGCATGGATATCAGTATGTCTCCCTGCACCTGAGTCCTAGG
The DNA here is from genome assembly GCF_045843805.1 of Urocitellus parryii. Classification (NCBI taxonomy): domain Eukaryota; kingdom Metazoa; phylum Chordata; class Mammalia; order Rodentia; family Sciuridae; genus Urocitellus; species Urocitellus parryii. The sequence goes on from NC_135536.1 coordinate 8,312,302, forward strand.
AGTCCTTGAAAACTGCAGTGGAAATAGATATGTAGGCTGAGATCTCCACGCAGTCGAATGCAATCCTTTTTCCTACTTAGATTAAGTGGAGAGGAGAGACAACAGCAAACCCATTATGTTAGTTTTCTCCATTACTGTAACAAAATGCTTGATATGGTCAACTTTAAAAGAGGAAAGGCTTATTTTTGCTGACAGTTTTGGAAGCTTCAGTCCACAACCAAGTTATCCTGTTTATTTTGGGACCTGTGATATGGCCACACGCTTGGTGGGCGCACATGGCAGAGTGAGCCTATTCATCTCATAGTGTCTAGAAAACAATAAAGAAAGAAAGACTGAAATTCCAAAATCCCCTTGGGAGGCATACTCCCCAAAACCCTCTGAGTAGGCCCCCCCTCTTAAAGGTTTACACTGTACTTAAAAGTACACACCCCAAACAGGGTCTACTCGGCCCACGGGCCATAGCCTCTGCTACACCAAGGCCCACCTGGCCATGATGGTCCTGGGGGTGCCCTGCTTCTGGGAGACAGGAAGAGGGATGCTCCATGCACATTACTCATCTTATGCTTCTGAGTTAGGAAAAGTAGAGGGAAGTCATGAGACAGATTCTCATATGAGTACGAAGCATTGTCTTGTTGGAAGACAAAGCATCAAGAACAAGGCACTGCCTCAACTTACAGCAGGTCACCATGTTCCTAACCCAGCAGGCTTGGAGAAGCAGTGTGTGATGCCCCTGTCCCATGAAATGAGTGACCAGGCCCATGGTCCTCCTGGTTACTCCTACCCATGTTTATTGACCCCATGCCTGAGCCAAGGCTGCTTCTCTGCATGGGTTCCTGGGGCTGCTGGGGTAGGGGCAGCCTGGATTTCACCACCAGAAACCAGGCTTCTCCGCAGGGGCAGAAATTGATTCCTTTCTGTCCCTCAGTTCCTCAGCCATCAGAGGCTCTGCAATGACCCAGAACAACTGAAGATTTGACACTTTTGGAGATCAGGCACAAATGGACAGGCCTGGACACACGCTTACCACAGGCTCATGGACACCACGCTTACCCAAGGCCAATGTTGGCAAAGTCCCCAGTGCAGACTCCTCTCTGTGTTGAAGTTCTGCTGGGAAGGGACAGTTAGAAGACTCAATCTCCTTGTGAGTTGAATCCCCAAGAATTAAAGTCTGAAGTCATGGGGGCTTTTTGTGTTTCTGAGTTAAAAGTGTAAAACTTCAAAATCCTCACGTTAAAGTGCCAGAATCCTCTTCCCTGGTTTAATTTGCTCCTAGCCTTGCCCTGAGGATCTCTCGGTTCCTGGAGTCCATTGGTCCCATAAGCAGGGCGGCCAGTGCCCTCACTTGGGAATGGGTGTGGCTACCCCAGGGTCTGTTGGCATCTCAGTCTTGCCCATGCTCCTATGAGCCTCTGACAAGCTGAAGAGTTAACAGGAATAACAGGACAGAGAGCCTGGATTCGATTAGTACTGTCTCCCAAACCACGAACTCCTGAAAACTGTTCAGCTTCTACTCTTAAGTCATGTTTTTCTTAGTTATTCCAGGAAAAAATGATTTTTTCTGAGCCCAGTTCTCACTGTTGGCAGAGCCTCCTACAGAAACCCTGTGGAGGGCGTGGTGGAGGAAACCCTCCTGGCTGAGTTCCCTCGAGAGGCCTGTCCATTTGTGCCTGATCCCCCAAAGTGGCAAATTCAAGTCAAACAGGGAAAATCTTCCCTAGGCAGCTTCATCTGTGCCCCACGCAGTGACCATAGCGGAGGGAAATTTCTTGACTTTGGCTCCAAAATGAACAGCAGCCCTGCCTTCCCACTGTGGCTTCCCTCCTGACTCACGGTACTCATCTGAGGTGGGTGCTGTCTAGAGGGGTTCTGCCTAGACACTCCTGTAAACAGGCGTCTTCACTCCTGTTCATGCCGCTGCATGGGGACAGCCTTTGCCCTCCAGCGCGGTCTTTGCCTTGGTTGGGCCTGCTCGGGAATAGCCACGTCAGCGCTGGGGCCTCCTCACCTTCTCACCTGCGATGGCCTCAACACTCACAAGGCTCCTGTCTCCCATGAATACAGGGCAAGGTCTTACTGCATCCCAGTGACTGAGACTGTCCGATGCCCACACCTGGCCACAGCCAGAGTGGCTGGCATTTGCTGCCCAGTCTCCATGTAGACAACCGCTTCTAAGGGCACCCACAACAGCCACCTGCCCTTCCTGAGGGTCTCACATACCTGGTTTTCTTTTACTTTAAAGCCATTCATGAAAGAACAAATAAGACTCGTCGGCGGAACAAATGCCCATTTATTGAGGAACAGCTCTGCATATTTATAGAGCCAGGGGTGGTTTAACAGTTGGCATGGGGTGCTTTCTGATTGGTGGGTAGGATCAGGTGAGCCAGTAGGGCTAGTCTGATTGGTGGGTAAGGATCAGGTGAGCCAGCAGGGCTAGTCTGATTGGTGGGTAGGATCATGTGACCCAGCAGGGCTCTGATTGGTGGGTAAGGATTATGTAAGCCAACAGGGCTCTGATTGGTGGATAAAGATCATGTGAGCCAGCAGGGCTCTGATTGGTAGGTAAGGATCATGTGAGCCAGCAGGGCTCACCATTGGATGGCTCTTCTTGGGGGATGGGGAAGTTAGTCTTTGGAGCCGGGGTGACTCCCAACATTCCCCCCTCTTTGTTATTAAATGAGAGTGGGTATCGACTCATTCTGGCTGTTTCCTGCTGAAATGGGACGGTGTGGGAGAAAGAGAGGAGGGAAGTAGGGAGTCCCCACAGGAGGGCAGAGAGGACTGGTATAACTTCAGGAACCAGATCAATGAAGGTTCCTTGCCACCACAGATCCATGATGAATGTCAGTCCATTCGGCATAGGTCTCGACTGGAGGTATCATCAGTAGCCAGGAGTTGGTAATTCCTGGGGAGAAGCTGGTTAAAAGCTTGGTTAGAAATTTTACCCACCTGAGTCTGAATGAACTTTATGATAGGGGGAAGGAACAGGCACAGGGAGTTTTTATAGCCCAAATCTAATGGGGTTTCTGGGTCTGCAAGTTGCCTTCTTGGCCCTTGGGGGTTAAGTGATCAACCCTGAGGGGGGAGGGTTGAGTGTTCAGCCTTGAGCCGGGGCTTGGGCGTTTGGACTTGAAGCAAACAGGTGATAAAGAACCAAACAGAGGGTTTGAGAAGCCAGGTCATCCAGCAGCTGACTTTGTTTGGCATGCCCTGCAGGCCCCGCAGACCAGCCTGTCTTGCACCTAACACCCTCAATTCCACTCTTCATTCCTACTCCAATCTAGCTCCCTCCCCTCTCTATTAAGGCTGCTCTTCAAACCTTCTCCTACCTAGTGTACCAGCTTGCTTCTCTCTTTGCCTTTCTCGAAGGTGGCCAAGGGAGGACTGTGGCCCATTGTTACCATATTTTCCTTTGAGAGTAGTCAGCTCTCTCCAGGTTTTATGTGAAACACCTCAACCTTAAATACTGATACTTGAAATTTTTACAAAACTGGGAGGGTAAACCAAACACACATGTTCCTCCTTAGGCCCAGAAGGCAACTGGTAAAGTGCTCTCTTATGATCACACTTATTCAGGGGTCACCATGCTCTGGACACCTAAGTGGTTTGTCAGAAGGACAACACACAACGGTCCCACTACTGGCCAGATTCAAGCAAGTAGTGGGGGGGTCTGGCTGGAGGGGGCCCTTAGAGTCACTTGCCTTGAATCTTCAGACATAGGGTGAAGAGGGGACCCAAGAGGGGCCAGAAATGAGGGGGAGCATTGACAAGAGTACTTAATGACAGGAGACGATCGTTGGCTCTTCTGATGAAGGTGTAGGAGTGCCGGGCTTAAGCCTGGAAATGTGAATCCATGGGGTAAGTTGGTTATTAGGTAGTTTGAGTTTGGCCGCTGAGGGTGTGCACATAATCACCTGAGCAGGGCCCTTCCATTTTGGTTTTAGAGGGGGCTTTTCCCCTGGTGGGCAATAGTAAACAAGTTGACCAGGTGTTAAGGAGGTAGGGTTTTGAGAGAGACTGGGGTCAGGAAGGAGCTAGGCTTGATGAAACCAGAGTTCAGAGTGTAGATGGAAGAGGAGGGGCAGGGCATAGGTTTCAGAGATGGGTAGGGGTTCTGTAAGCAATCCGGGAGGAACGAGGAGATGGCCATACATGACTTTGAAAGGTGAGAGATTAGAAAGCTTTTTTGGCAAGGCCCTAATGCACAGCAAAGCCAAGGGGAGCACCTTTACCCTAGTAGGCTTAATTCCATGGTGAGCTTGGTGAGGGTCTCTTTAAGGGACGGATTGGTCCTTTCAACCTTTCCAGAAGCCTGGGGTCTGTAAGGGCAATGGAAATGCCAAGGGAGTGATAGCGCTTGAGCCAGTCCCTGAGTTACCTGCGAGGTGAATTCTGGGCCATTGTCTGATTGGATAGAAGTGGGCATCCCAGGAAGGGGGATTATGTGAGTAAGCAATAGATCGACTACCATAGAGGCCCGTTTATTGGAAGTGGGAAAGGCTTCAACCCATCCCGAAAAAGTATCTACCAATACAAGAAGATATTTTATGTTTTTTACTCAGGGCATGTTGTGAAATCAATCTGCCAGTCTGCAGCCAGGGTATGACCGAGGTCCTGATGAGAAGGGAAAGGTTTAGGTTTTAATGGAGTATTGGCATTGGTTCTCAGGCAGATCTGACAAGCGGAAGTGATCTGTTGTAGGAGGGTCTTATGGCGTGGGAAAGGGTGAAAAAGAAATGAAGAAAAGTAGTAAGACTCTGTGGACTAGAATGGAATAGAGAGTGAAGAAACTGGAAGAGTTGCTGGGGATCTTTGGGCCGATCTCCGGTGGTAACGAAGAGTAGCGGAGAGGAGGTAAAGCTCTGTAGGGAGGCTGATGGAGCTGCTTGATCAGCCTTGGCCTTCCCCATAGTAAGGGAGGAGTCAGTTTGGTGGGCCTTGCAATGGATTATTCCCAGCTGAGAAGGCAGATGGAGGCTTGTAGTAGGCCAGAAATAAGTGTGGAATTAATGACTGCCGTCCCTCTGGTGGTAGCCCTCTTTCTTTCCAAATGGCTGCGTGGGAGATCAGGATATGGAAGACGTATTATATAGGGAGAGGGTTTTTCTCTCCGCTAGCTCACATGCCCTTGTGGCAGCTCTGAGTTCAGCTTGTTGGTTGGTGGTATTGGGTGGGAGAGGTTTGGCCTCTATGATGGATGAGAGGGAAATGACAGCATACCCCACCACTTTAACCCCTCCGTGTATAAAGGAGCTACCATCTGAGAACCAGACGAGGTCCGAAGAGGGCAGGGGTCCCTCAGAAATGGTGGTAGGGCAGGGTAAAATCGTCTCTAATACCTCCAGGCATTTGTGAACAGGATCTTGTGAGGGAGAAGATGGGAGGAGGGAGGCAGGGTTTAGAACCCTGGAAGGAGGAAGTGACTATAGCTCCTTGTAAGTGAGGAAATTCTTCAGATGGTGATGAGATGAGATGGTTAGTGGGGAGCCAAAGGTAAGCTTGTAAGCTTCTTTCTGGAGGTCATGGGCCACTGCTAGGGCTCTGAGGATGGGGGCCAGCCCCTGACGATGGGGTTGAACTGTTTGGATAGATAGGCCACTGGTACAAATGTGGGGCCATATTCTTGACCCAGAATGCCCAGACTTTGTCCCTGTTTTTACATAGAGGGTGAAGGGTCAGGAGAGGTTGGAGAGATGCAGGGCAGGTGCCCAGAGGAAGGCCTTTTTAAAGGGCTTTCCTACCACTGAGAGAAAGGGTTCATCTTGGGGGCCCTCAACCAGATTATATAGCGGTCTGGCGAGGAGGGAGAAATTCAAAAGTAATCCAGGCCCTGAAGTACCCAGCCAATCCCAAGAAGGAGAGTCACATTTGGTCTTTGGTATAGACACAATAAGCTGTTTTCTGTCTGCGGTAATGGCCTTTTTCCCTTGAGAGATAGAGAACCCTAAATACAGGCTATTTGGGCCTTTTGTGGAGAGGCCCAATATCCATTTGAGGCCAAGAAATTAAGTAGGAGAATTATGTCATCTGCTGAGCACCCTTTGGATGGGCTAGAAGAATTTGTAGAGGTTTGCAAGGGGTGCGGAGAGCAGGACTGGATCGGAGCAAGAAGAAAGCCTGGAAGAGACCCCTTAGAGTGGAGGGATCCAGGGACCCAAAAGGGGCCACCTGCTTTGGTGGTCTAAGGGATCAGTGGGCCAGGCCGGGGTGCTATATTTGATCCAAGAGGCATTGTAGGGGGAGGGGAGGGGAGAGTCAACCGGCAGAGAGGACACATTACCCATGTAAGGAGGAGGGAAGAGGACACAGAAAAGGAGGAAACTGATTTATTGGCAAAAGGGGCGTCCCTGCTAGATCCAAAAAATCAGGAGTGCCTAAGTGGCAGGTTCGAGCTGCAGAGATTGGTTGTCACCGAATCCTGTCAGTTGAAGCTTTCGTTCTGGATGGAGCCGGAGCCGTGGGAGACCTTGGCCAAGGCTTTTCGGGACCCCTCCTGGAGAGGGCGGATACTCCCAGGGCTGGAAAGAGGGGAGAGGAAGGGGTGGGTAAATGTCTCTCTAGCGGCCGAGTCTTAAAGTGAGAGGACTAGGACTTTAGGAATCTGCCCAAGGAAGAAGTCCCTGAGGGCCACCTTAGCCTTAAAGGCTGTGGTGGGGTGCTTTCCTCCCCGCAGGTGGGCAAAGAGATTTGCCGGACAATAGTCAACATATTGAAAGAGGGTGGATTCGGGGCAGTGGGGGTGAAAAGATTAGAGGTCTCAGAGGCCAAGGTTTGTCCAAAGAGGTGTGGACTATATTGAGATCCCCGAGGAGGGACAGTCCAGGTTAAAGGCAAAAAGATATCCTTTAAATCTGTGACTGAGAAGTGGGTGGCAGTGTGGGGGATCTGAGACAGCAGGGTGTATGGGTTGGGAGCCAAAGGATGTATGTCGTAGGCCCAGAAAAACTTTATGGGCCTAAAGGAAGTGTTGATGAGTCGTAGGTAGAACCCATTGGGCTTTTTTACGGCTAGTATGAGAGTAAGGGGAATGAGCAGGACGGAGGTACCCCTTGCTAAGAAGGTCCTGAATAATAGGTTGTAGGCCCAGAAGAGCTTTTGTGGACAGAGGGTATTGAGCCTGATTGGGGAAGGTGTTAGGATCTTTGAGATGAATGTTAACTGTTGGGCAGGAAACGGTGGAGGGGGTGTGGGTATCCCATACAATCGGGTCAACCAGGTTAGTATGGTATTTCATGTCAGCCTCACAAGTGGAGCAGAATGGCCAGTTTTCTGCCAAAAGGGCCAGAAAAGATGAACAGGCCGATTCTGGGGCCTGACTGATGCCAGGAGCCCAGATGTTGATTGTTGTATTGAATTTAGAGAAAATATCTCAGCCGAGCAAAGAAATAGGACATTGGGGCATAACTAGGAACATCTGAGAGAATGGGAATTTGTCTATGGAACAGAGTAATAGGGGAGTCTTTCTTGGATAGATGGTCTTTCCTCCTACCCCGACAATAGGAGAGGTGGGTGCCCCCAGAATTCTGTCAGGACTGAGAAGGTAGCCCTGGTGTCAAGGAGAAAGTCAACCTTGCACATACCCGCCTGAATCCGCCCCCTGGGTTCCTGTTTATTTATGGCCAGGGACAAGGACCCAAGGCTCCATCAATTGATTGCCATGCCCAGAAGGTTGGAGGGTTCCCTGGCCATAGGCCTCCTACAGGATCTAGGACAGTCAGAGCCCCAATGACCTTGTTGTTGACATTTAGGCATGGGGTACTCGGAGTGCATGGTGTGGGGCATGCCCTGGCCCCATGTCTCTCCTTGCCACACTTGAAGCAGGCGCCCGGGGGGGTTTTGGTGATGGGCGGCGACCCAAGGAAGCACCCTGCAGGGCCTGAGTGAGCATAAAAACCTTAAAGGCTACCGCCAAGAGCTCAGTCTGGGGGGTGGCAGGGCCTTGTTTCTAGTTTGGCCCAGATGTCGGGGTAGCTCTGCGAGAGGAACTATGTCATAAGGACATAATGGCCATCTGGGGTTTCAGGATCTAGGTTACTGCTGAAGGGCTTTCGTAAGCCGATCCAGAAATTCCCATGGGGTCTCTTGTGATTTTTGGAAATTGACGGCCTTATGTGTGGCTTTTTTGAGCCCAGCAATAAGGCATGCAGAGAATCGGTCCTTCTCTATATGCCAGCTTGTGTATTATCTGGGGCAGCAAGTGGCCCCAGAAGGTGATTGGGATTAACTCGGTGAGTTTCATTCGCATAGGCTCTAGCAAGTTCCCAGACTCTGGTCCATTCCTGAAGAAGGAGAGTATTAGCCAATAACAAATAAGTGAGGCTATAAGCCTGGAGGACCCACGGAAACTCTCTTCTGTGGTGAATGAGCCCAACCTTCGTTCGAGTTGCATGGGGTCATTCATAGAGAACGGGACATGTACCTGGATAATGCCCTCAGGTCCAGCAACCTCTCTAAAAGGGGCCATGGTTTGTGGGACTAGGGGCGGGACCTAGTTTGGGGAGAACTAAAGGTGTCGGCAGAGTCAGGGGGAGCACATGGGGTCTGGACAGAGGCGACGGGGAAGGTCCGTAGGGAGGGGGTTCATCTGCCGGATAGGTCAGGGTGAGAACGAAGAAGAGAAAAAGCCTCAACATAGGGGAACTCCTTTCACTTTTTAGAACCCTAGAAAAACATTCAGGTCATAGGACTCACAGGGCTTGGGGACCCATCCTAGACAAAGGGAGGGAGAGAAGAGGCCTTGTGGAGGGTGATTCCTTTCATCCAACAATCTATACAGTGCACAGAACAGCTCCCTACAAAGTCCCACGTCCCTGCCATGGCATCTGGTGTGGAAGCACCATCCAGAGTCAGAGATGCTGGACATGGTCAATCATCATGTCCTCAGAGAGAAAGTGGGAGGAGCCCCAACCCTCCCCCAATCAAAATGTGGGCCAAGGTGGGTTTCCATCTTGGAATTCGTTGGACACGGTTTCACATAGGACTTCCTTCCCCCAAACAGGTAGATTTATCTCAAATCTCTGTGCTTCTGGGTCGGCTTTGCCACTCACTTGTGTGAGGGGAAGGAGAGGAGGGATTTAATGCTGAGTGGCAATAGCATTTATTTCTCTGAGCTAATAGCCAAGTGTCTCTAATTCAAATGAACTGAACTAATTGAACGAAGAGACTCTTAACAGTCCTGGCTACTAGGCTGTATTTAAAAGCAATTGTTCTCAATCAATAAATCCTGCTGGATTGTTGGGTTCCATTAAAGATGTATTTGTTACCAAGCAGCTGGCACCCAAACAGCTGCTTTAGATAGAGATCTCTGCCACTCTGTGGAATCATGGACATTATTGCATCTGCACATCCCAGCCTCCAATGACTACAGGAAAAATGCTCAGGAGGACCGAGACGACCCACATCACCAGCTGACCCAGAGACAGAGGGGACCCGGGACCCTGCCCTCCATGGTGGGCCTAAAGCCTCTTCCCAGGACAGGTCTACTAAATACCAGCCTAAAATAGCATTCCTTGAGATGATGTGGGGTGAAACACCATGTCTTCCAGCTTCTGATCCATCAATTATTTTATTCTGCAGACATTTCCTAAAAGCCTGCTGTCCAAAATGACGATCATGATAACACATAACACCAGCACTGGCACATACCCATTGAGGGCTGGTTGCAGGTACTATCCTAGGTGCATCATGCAGATCTTCATGTTTCATTTTTACATCAGATTATGAAGCAGGCACTGTTGCTATCACCCTTTCACAGATGAGAAAAGTGACACACAGAGAGATTCCATTTCCCTACCTTCCACCACACAATTTGTAGAAATATTGCTTTGCACCTGTCTCTCCCACAAGACTGATGCTTTGCACAGCGAGCATTGCACCTGCTTTGTGTGCCTCATGGAGTCTGTCCATCACCCTCCTCAGAGGAGAAACAGCACAAGGCCGTGCTTGTAAGACTTCCACCTACATCCGGACTGGACTACCTGCCTTCAAAGCCCAGTTGCATCGCACCAGATGTAGCTAGTGATGTGAGCGGGGGCTGCTATCCTTCTTCATGTCTCCATTTCTTCATGGAGAAAACAGATATCATAATATAAAAGACCTCAGAAGATTAGAGCAGAGAGCCACACAGCACTTGGATCAGTGCAGGTTCCACACATCTCAGCTAGAATCACTACTCTTTCAAGCACTCCTTAAATATTTGTTAAATGAAGGGACACATTACACAGGAGGGCAGAGGAGCCCCACAGGTACCACAAGAAAACAGAATGAATATGCATCCCAGACTACAGGAGCCAGGGATTGTTTCAAAAAGGTTGATCTGACTTAACTCTGTCTTAAAGGGTGGACACAATTCTGTAAGAGAAAGTAGAGACAGTGTGTTGTAGGTGTCAGGGACACACTAGGCCCAAGCATGCAGAGAGCACGAAGTGGCTCAGGAGAAAGCAGGGATTGCAGAAGGGAAAGCAGAACCCAAGGCTGGCTGGGATTTTAGGACCCAATGAGAGTCTACCTTTCTTCCTGGGAACTTGAGATGTTTTGCTGGTGGCACTGTAGATGAATTGAGCATGCTCTTTATTCTGTCAAAGAAAAGAGAGGCCCAGTTTCCCCAGCCTCGAGGACAATGTCTGGTCTTCCTTCAACTCTGACCAGGCTCCTGGTATCTTCCTCCAGGAAATCTTCTCTGGTGCAGTGCTAATTCCCCACCACCTTTCCCAGGGAACCTGCATGCCCTGTGCCCTTGGCAACAGCCCTCCGACCATGTCTTGTGTGCATGTCTGCCTCCATCAGGGGACCCAAGCCCCTATGGTCTAGGACACCCTAAATCTTATGCATAAATAAGTCACATGAATTCTCCAATGAATAAAATCACTGAGTCCCAAGGCAGGAGCAGCAGCCACTACCCAAAAGTTCAAACCATCTAATTGAGACACTGAATCTCTAACAAAGTTTTTCAGAACCCTGAGAGGTGGAGAGAATGGGGATACTTTTGTTGCACAAACTCAGTGTGACATTTCTCTGCCACCTCCTTCCTCCGAGCCACTGGTGACCTATTTCTTTATTATCCTCCTCTGAAGAGCAGGTAGCAGTGGTCCCCACCCTTGCGATGAGCTGAAGCTGCCCCTTCCAGCTCCTAAGAACTGATTAGACTCTTTTCTCAACTTTGAACTCAAGAGCCTCAGGTGAGAGATTGAAAGGACCATGGTTGGAGAATTTACACCATGGAAATTGGCAAAAGATACAAATCAGGGCTTTTGTCCCCTGGAGAGGTGGTTGCCAAACATTTACTAGTGCTCTTTCTTAACATGTGATAATAATAAATGATTGAGTAAAGAAATGAGTGGGAGAAAATGGAAAGGTGTTCCATGCAGAACTCCAAATAATTTATGTAGATTCTTTACCCTGAAGGAGGTGAAGCCCAGCTCACCCCTCTGGAAGTGTGGGCAGCACTCAGCAACCTCATTGCAAAAAAAAACATAAAATGCAAAAGGAGAGAAAAAAACAATAGAAAACCTACTAGAGAAACATGGCATGGCAATGGTCAAGGTCAGTGTCAACAGAGTCAGGTCATGTTGATAGCACGTCCCTGACTTGATGAGAAGAAATGGTGCTTCAGCTCTGTGGTCTTCTCTCCAAGACCCACAGCACAGAGTACCCACTGGACAAATTCTCTCCAAACGTCCAGGATCGTCAAAAACAGGGAAGATCTGGGATACTTATAGTCCAGAGGGGGCTAAAAAGTCATGATGACAAAATGTAAGGAGAAATCTTGGCTGGATTCCTGGTGCAGAAAATGAAAAAACAAAGAATGAGAAAATTCAGGTAGAACACAAAAACTTTGGTCAATATCAAAGTGTCAATAGTGACCTATATTTGTGACAAATGTGCCAGCATTTTTTTTTTTTGATGCCAGAAACTGAACTCAGGGGCACTCAACCAACTGAGCCTCATCCTCAGCCCTATTGTATTTTATTTAGATGCAGAGTCTCACTGAGTTTCTTAGCACCTCACTTTTGCTGGGGTGGCTTTGAACTCGTTATTCTCCTGTCTCAGCCTCCCAAGTTGCTGGGACTACAGGCATGCGCCACTGCGACCGACTCAAATAGACTCTCTTAAACTAAGGTGTCAATCACAGGGAAGCTACGTGGGGACTCTGTACTTCCTTTGCAACAGGTTTGTAAATCTAAAACTGTTTCTAAATCAAAAGCTTATTTTAAACAGTGTGCTAAATTCAACCTTTTCTTTTCTAAATTCAACTATTGTTTCCTTCTTTCTGGGTTGGATTCACTTCTGTGGAGATACATATTTCCTAAGACTCTCATTTAGTGATGACCACTGTGGCCACCATAGTGGGCAGAGAGAGCCATTTGCCCCTGAAATGACAGGCTCATGCCCATCGACTGCGTGATGCTGCTGTTCTCCCGTGTGAGCTGGAGAGAACCTTCTGTCTGCCCATGTTTGTTATGTTTCACTCACTTCTGCTGCATAATCTGGCCTTTCCTTCATTTCCAGGTGGCTGTCCTAGGAGGTGAGAGTGTAAATGGGTGTACGCGCTGAGAAGCAGACCCAAGCTTACAAGAATGTGGTGCAGAAGTAAGTGGTGGGCTTAGAGAGTGGAGTCCCTGCTCCTGCGATGCTTCTTTGGTCTTTTTAGTCTTTCCAGCTTTTCTCTTTAATTATCAACTATGTTCTAGAGAGGAGCAACGCAGGAAAGTTAAGTTCCAGATGAGGCCATTCATAGAAAGAATATCCCAGCTCTCATCTATCACCTCCTTAGAAAAATGACATTGTAGAGCTTCTCCCCAAAGTCCCCTGACCTGAGAGTAATGAGGGAGAACCAGAAGGGCCTCTGGAAGCCTTCAAGTGCCCATCAGCCAAGGACGGCCTTCCCGGAGCACAGGCATTTGGATTTCCTCCCCTGCACGTCAGCTGAGATTTGGTGCCGTGGATAAATTGGGTTGGACAGCACAAGCCCCAACTCCAATGTTCAAGTCAAACCAAAGCCCTGGAGAGCGTTGAAAACATTAACTTCAAAGAATGGATTTTGTTTGCACCGTTCTCTGCTTTCTGGTTTTGACCAGGACTCGGATGAGAAAAGGGAGCGATTTCCCCTCGCGAGGTGTCAACTACCTTCATATTTGCAGCTGGGGAAGAAACTCTGACTTGTCAAATGTGCTTTGAAGCCAAAGGGGAGCAGGGAAATAGGGAGGGGAAATCCAGAGACGTGTCTTCCCTCTCCCATCATCTTTCCTCCCTCCCTCTCTCTCTCTCTCTCTCTCTCTCTCTCTCTCTCTCTCTTTCTCTCAGCCTCCTCCCCAACTCTCTCTCTATCCGTAATCCTTTCATTTGTCCCCCGTATCCACTGTCCCCTTGATCATTTATCTTTCTTTTGTGGCTTCGTGAGAAGGAAAGTGCCCCAGATGATGTGTCAAGTGACCTTCCCCAACATTTGGATCCAGGCTCCCCTGTTCACTACGGGTCCCAGTTAAGTTTCTTGATTTCTCTGAATCTCAGATTTGCTTAAACAAGACCTGGGCATGTCTTCAGGGGGACGAAGGCAGCGTGATGCCCACAGGGCAGAAGGGCCCAGTGACAGCTGCCTCCCCCTCTCCCTTTGGCTCCTGGTGCTTTGCAGTCTGGCCACATCCCAGGTTGTATGTCTGGCCACCCCTCCAGGCAGGGCCACAGCTCCTTTTGTGTTGATAAAATACAGGTCTCTCCAACATTTGGGAATAAAAAGTAAGCAAACAAGAATTCTGTCCTCTGCTCTGTTTGATTCTAAACTCAACAAACACAGAAACTGCAGTTTGTACTTGCTTTAGTCAGGGGGAAATCCTGCAAGAAAGCATTTCTATTTTCCTGTCATATTCCATCAAGGAGCTGGAGGTGACCCGCCCAGGCCACACCGGGAGTCGTGTGTGAGTCAGAGTCCTGGTCCTCAAGTACTGGGGTCCTGCTCTCCCAGCTGAGCTGCACAGCCTTCCCTGGGAAGATTCCATGTTTGGCCACCTCCTTCATTTCTTTGTTGTTGACCCCTTCCCCATGCCAGGTGGTTCTGACTGTAACGAAACAAGCAGACATGACCCTGCTCTCAAGAGCCTGTGTCCCCCAGAGGTGAGTGACAATTGCTATTCACTGTGGAGTTTGCTGAACTAGGAAATTGGGGATGAGGCCATGTGCAATCTCAGCCTTGACCTGGTGAACTCCCAGCCTGGGGCGCTGGTGGCCTCCTGCCTTGTCACCAGCCCCTGCCTTTCCTCATGGGGCCCAATGAGTCTCAGCAGTTCCCCACCCTGCGTGACCATGTCTCTGCGTGAAGTCCCCTCTGACTCCCTCTCCAGTGCTCTCACATGGCTGTTGGATGGAGTCTAACACAGTCAGTTCATCATTCAGACGAGCAGCGATCGAGGCTCATGGCATCACCTTGCATCATGCTGAGCAGAACGGGAGGCATTATGGGCTGAGTTACAAAAGGGAAAAGCAGAGGAGCTTTGACAGATATTGACCAGGCTCGTCTCTGTGGATCTAATAGGAAAGGGAAAGATGGACATCACCATTGGCTAAGGAAGCCACACGAGTCCATGAGAAAAGCCCAGCTCCCCAGCAGGACCACGTGTGCCCAGGGAGATGGGCATCCACGGAGCAGCTATCCTGCTCCAGGCAGCTCTGCTTCGTAGCCCTGAGTTTGGTCAATCCTCGTGGTTGGCCTCCTGTGACTTAGATCTATTTATAGAACTAAGGTGTTAAGTCAATTACCCAAGGTATCAGTTTACAGAGGAAATCTGCATTTTCTTTTTTTCATAATTAAAAAAAAATGTATTCTCCATTGTACCTATGTGGAAGCTGGGGTTGGGGGGAAGAAGGAAAAGGGCCATCGTGAGTAGAAGGGAGACCATTGGGTAGGGAAAGGGGCTGAGCAGTGGCTGAGGAGGTGGGAGCAGGCAGGGCAGGGGAGGTGTGAGGAGGCAAGCTGATCACACGGGTTGTGAGCATGTCCTCTCTGCCACAGTGAAACTCACCCCTCTGCAGTTAATATGCACCAATAAAATAAATAAAATAAATACTATGATCACAGAAAACTAGGAAATAAAATAACAGCAAAAACTTACTTGTGAACAAACTAAAAAAAGTGTAGAAATTTATTTCTAGAATGTACTGCCTATAGATTAAGGAGTAGAAAGAAGTTAGTGAAGGCTTTTTTGAGAGTTACAGAATGCACATCATCATCATTGTGAATCACACATCTCTGCCTTGAAGCTCAGGACAACCATGGGCCAGTGTTAGGGATGAGCATGGCTGTTTCCCCATAAAACTTTATTTAAATAAACAGGCAGTGGGCCACATGCTGTCCTGATCCCCAACTTATATCATAGTACTCACACACGGGCTTCTCATCTTTAGAATGATTTTTAGTCTTAGACCCCAGTGTCCTTCTCTTTAATAACAGTGCTCTCGGTTGGCTCCTTGTGCCCTCTGCCTGGGGACAAGATTCATGCTCTCGTCTCTGCTGACCATAGCTCCAGACATTCCTGCTGCCCTCTGACCCCCTGGAGTGGTTAACCTGTCACTGTGCACAGCACCACAGGGAAATTACAAAACTGTGACTAAGGAAGGGACATGGTGGTGCAGAGGAGAGATGTCAACCTACACGTAGTTCATATTAGAAGGACTCCCACGTCTTCGTGGATGCAGAAAGATTAGCAGGTGAAACAGCGACAGCTTCACCATCTCAAATGGCTTTGATCTCAGAAACGTTCAGAATTTCAACTTGAAGAGAAGAGGGGCAGGTCATGCCCACCTGTGAGACCCAGGTGTGGCAGAGTTCTCTAGGTTTTCCTGCTCAGGCACCCTCCTGGTAAGAGGGCAATTTGGCCCAAACTTCCTTAAGGACAATTGAGTCCTTTCTAATCACAAGTCTTGATCCCATCCTTGGACCTCACAGTTCCACTTCTAGGACCACTTCCAAAGGAGCTAAGAATTAGAAGAACTCTGTACATGGAAGGGGCAGTCACAGTGTACAGCGTTTATTCTCAGTAACATTTTGAAGCATCAAGGTTTTCTGATGATTGGCAACTCTTTAAAATGATACGATGTATTGCATCCCTATAATGGAAGTATTTATAGCTATTAAATATCACATCTCCGAAGACCATTGAGTGAACCAGAAAATGCTCACAAAGCAGGTTACAATATACTACCCAACACGTGATTCCAATTTCAAGTCAGGTCCCCTGATCACCTGCAGCGGCACCAAGATGTAGTACTGATTAGTTTTTTGGTGGAAATCAAAACATATTTGGTTTCATAATTTACATTTCTATGTTTATTTTTTCAAATTTTGCCTGGGAATATATTTTTCTCTTAAAATCTCAGAAAGAAAAGAGATAATAAATATAGGTTGGAAACCTTCTAAAGTGTAAAAGGTCTAAACAACCTGGGAAATAATGCCTGTGACATAAAAACAACACATTAAGATCTTTAATCTAGAAAGAGACCTTATAAATTCAGAAAGAAGAATTCCATAGGTAGCCAAGCAGAGAAAACACTCACACACACAGAAACCCACAACCAAACGGTGTTCAGGTAAAAAATGAGCATATGAAAAATATTTATATCTGTTAATAATCCAACAGATAAAAGCAAAACACAAAATTAGATAGTATTATTGCTCAGCAGTTAAATTGTCAATTTTTGAATGACATCAGTCAGCGTTGCTGAGGGTAAATGACTTAACTCCTCACACCAACAGTATGTACCTAAATGTGCTCATCCGTTTTATAGGAAGCCGTCCTTAATCCTGACACAAGACGTCACTAATACCCTGCTACGTCCTGATAGCTCCACCTCTGGAACTTACCTAAGGAAGTCAAGTACATAAAGGTGCCCACAGGGGTAGTTTTCAGCTCTGCTTAAAATATTTGTTGAGACAGATGGGAACCTCCACAAAGGGGCATGGGGAATACCTAGTGATAGACCTAGACGTAGGAAAGAGCATTATACAGACATCAAAATCACATTTCCAGTAATTATTTAATGATAGAGAAACCTGACTTTGATGGTCAAGCAAGGACAGCAGGGTGCCACACTATCTTTCCAGCATGTTCCAATTAGACGGGTGCCCAGGCACGTGGCTGAAGGGGCAGGAGGCAGGAGTCTGAGGGTCTGAGGTGGGCTGTATCAGTTGCTGGTTCTCACAGCAGCTTTCTTCCTGGATTTTCTAGATGGGCAATAACTCAAAACAAGCCAATCAATATTGAAAGAGATGAAATTACAAGAAAGTAAGCTTTGTGCACCCACTTATCTGAGGCTGGCTTCTCTGTGAAAATAAATCAGGTGTAATTGGCTCTAAGTTCCCGAGGTTCAGGGGCCATGGGTGGCATCACAATGGTGGACACGTGTGATAGTGGAAAATGGACGGGTGAAGAGGGACTTGGAGCAGAGGCGGGTTCACTATGGCATCCTGAGGGACTCATCCTCTCCCACAGACCTGATCCACTCTAGAGCCAGCAGGAGTCCATTCCTGAGTGGTGTGTCCTGCGGTCTCCCCACCTCCCACTGGCCCCAACCCTAAAGGTGCCACCACCTCAGCACCTCCACCCTGGGTTCGAGGCTCCCATCGCATGCACCTCTGGGGGACCGGCCACGCCCAAGCCAGGTCCTCACTCGAAACAATTATTCATGCATCTCTTTTAAGAACAAGTGTGATATTCAAGTTCACATGGCCACCTGTCCTGAGGCCCATGTCTCAATCTCTTCCCACTCCCCTCAGTGCTCCACGACTCAGTCATGTGCAGGAAGGTGAAAGTTCTGGATTCACCTGGGCGGTTCTGAGGGAGGGACCATGAAGGTTCGGTTCCATTGTTATCTCCCCTGCGGCATCTGCTGCGTCCAGCGTTCTCACCAGCAGCGAGGCCACCTACTGCTGTCGCTGGAACAAGTAACCAAGGCCATCAGCTGCTGGAGAGAAAAGACTGACGTGGACTCACAGATCCGTTGGACCCAGTGCTTTGAAACTGTGGCGAAGCAGGGACTCATGGTGGGAGCACCTGTGGGGCAAACCACTCACCATCTGGGTGGGAAGCAAAGAGCAAGAGGAAGAATGGGTCCCTCGGTGCCCTGCCAGGGTGCAGCCCCCAAGACCTAAAACCCCCTAAAGCTTCCACCCACTCTAGGGAATAAGCCTTTGACACGTGGGAGTTGGGGACTCAAACCATAGCCAAGGTGGCTCTGGTAAGCAGACTTTCCCCTCTCTGATCATGAGACTTCCTCCTTCCCATAGGGAAGGGCAAATATTCAGAATTTATATTGGAACCACTTTCGTTTCTAGAACTAATTCTGAGCTGCTCACCCTGGCTGAGCACTGGAACTGTCTAGAGGGTTGGTAAGACCCAGTGGGAGAGGCCCCCAGGCCCATTAATTAAACTAAAGCCTCTTTGTGTGAGCCCAGGCCTCTAGAATCCTCAGAGATGCCCAGGTGGCTCTCAAGTGTGGGTAAGTCTGAGACCTCCATTCTTAGGGACACTTATTTCCCCCAAACAATATTTCTGATGCAAAGGAAGAACCCACCACACACCCGACCCTGTCCTCTGCACTTTCACAGTGATTACCCTTCACTGCATTTGATTTTTGAGATCTCCTTTAAGGTAGGAGACTCTGATGTCATTTGCAGTTGAGGCAATGACCTCAGAGGAGGTAGGATTTCCTGAGCGGTATGTGGTGTGAAAAGCAAAGAAAAGAATAACAAGAATAGCAACATGTCCTGGGTTTGAGTTTTTCTCTCTGCAGTGAAATCAAATCTTTCCAGCCTTGTGCTCCATGAGCTCAGATGTTCTCTACTCAGAGCTGGGGGTTCCCCACTGGGAGCGACCCTGCTTCTCAGGGAAAGTGTCTGGTTGACACTGGGAGGCATCTGGTGGGTAGAAGCCAGAGATGCTGCTGCACAACCTAAGAGCACAGGTCAGTATCCACAGCAAAGAATCCCCCAGCCTAAAAAGCAGTCAAACCCAAGTCGAACCCCTGCTTTTGTGATCAGTGTGAAGATGAATGGAAATACCATCCCCGGTGTGTTTAGCTGGAGCCCAACACTAGTCGGACCTGAGCTACGCAGTGGTGATCTCTCCAGCTGCAGCTTCCTTGCTGTCCTGCTCAGGCCCTTGACCTCCTGCCAGGATGACAACCCTCCAAGGTCAAGTGTGATGTTGTGGGAAGTGACCTAGCTAATTCCTGCAGCCCCCTAGTACCAAAGACCTTCAAGAAGCCAGCTGAGTCTCCTTTGTGGCTTTCTGTCTTATCTGCCACCATTATCTAGGACTCAACCATAGAGAGGGATCCCTTTCCCCCTCTAGTGACAAACTGTAAGGACGGAAGCCCGGCCCAGGCTGCCACCCCCTCAGAGGCACCGTGAGAACCTGGGTCTCACTAGAAGAGGAAGCCTTGGGCCGAGAAGGCGGCCACGCTTATCACTTCCTCCCATCTCGGGGTCGGTTAGGTTGTTCACCTCCAAAGTAGGCCACATTGCCCAGCTGTCATAAGGGGAGAGACCCAGGCAGCCCTGGGCAGGAAGACACCACTTGGCCGGTACCAAGAAGTGGAAGCCAGGCAGCCCCAGGACTGCCCAGAAACAGAAGCCTCCTGGCTGACTCTGGGCTGAGTCACTGAAATGGGTACAGGGCTTTAGGTCAAAGGGCAGACACCCAGGGCCTACTAGAACTTTTACGGACCTGTTGGGCCCTTTGAAGAGGAAGAGACATAAAGAAATGTTCTGAAATCACTCAGGATCCCTGCTTGATCTTCTAGCCACTGTGAGATATTAAAGAAAAAAATTTTCACTGATGCTTGTTAAAACATGGCAACCCAGAGCCATCGTGACAGGTACCGGGACACTGCATTTTGCAGACTGGCAGAGAGATTGGGCTCAATCCTGAAGACATCACGGGAAGCTAGGAATTTATAGCCCAGGAGCAGAGTGGGGGTCAGTAAATGGAAAATGACTGAGAGGTAATCAGGGTCAGGGGATTCTGGCTAAGCAGACCTGACAGAGTGGTGGTGGGGGTGGGCCAGGTGGCCAGACATCACCTGGGGATGGAGGATGAGGAGCCCATCAGATGTGGAGGGTGTCAAATAGGGAGGTTGAGGTGTAGGCGGGGGCCTTGGTCAGCTGACTTAGCAGGGTGTTGACTAAAACGGAATTTCACAAAGTGCATGATGGGCCTAGGAGAGGGTTCAGGAGCTTCATCAAAGCATGGTCTGGCAGGCTCCATCAGAGGCCTCCCCTGCAGCTGGAAGGTGGTAATGCTCCCTCGGGGCCTCCAGGAGGACTTCAGGATACAGGCCATGAGCTCTTCTCTCCCCTACTCCTTCCACTGGGAAGCCCATGGGACAGATGATGAAACTCTGCATTCCAGCCTGCGGAGCCACGGGGGCTCAGGGATGCCTTCCCAAATGACAACTCTCAGGCTCTTTCCCCTCAAAATAGGATTGATCATTGGAGTGCTTGATTAAGAGTCTGGTCGGCCCTCAACCTCTCTGGGTCCAAACCTCCATCTCTTTGCATAGCAGCCGTGGGGCCTGTGTCACATAATCCTACGTTCCAAGTGGAAGAGGTGTGTTTTCTTTGGCTCAGGAGCTGCTCCTAGTGGCTTGGGACATCAGTTCCAAGGTCCAGGTCTTGGCTTTGCAAACCGTGGCCTTGCTATGGAACAAGGGTAACACGGTGGACCCCTCTGGGGTGGCCATGAGAGCTAGCAGGAAAAGACAGCTCTTAGCAGGGGGTGTGGCCCACACAGCACCCTCTGGGGGAGGACACATTTAAAGGGTCTGGGACAGTGGTTCACAGACAGGAGCCCAGGGCAGCAGCCTTTGTCCTGTGGCTGAGCTGGTGTCGTTCCTAATTTACAGATGCTTTGGGTCCTGTGGGTCTTTCATGGGCATGTGACCACCGGCTAGCATGGCCTCCAAGAATGCAGGGCCACATAAGTAACAGGAGACCTAACGGCACATTTTCCCTAGAAGTCCGGCCACTGATTCTGCTGTGTAAGCCAGATCTAAACCTGGACTAGAACCTATTTCTCAAGACTTTCCTTAGCTTTCCCCAGCTATAAGGACAAAGGAGAAACGAATATTGAACGTGGCCTGTGTGACCCTATATTTCTGGCCTATGTGATCTGTCTCTGCTTGGCTTCCCTGCCTCAGCTCCAGAATGTCCTCTCTCATTCTTGGCTCCAGCCACGCTCTTCAGCCCCTTCACGATACTGGTGTCCTTCTTCCTCTGCCTCTGCGCCTGCCAGGACCCCTGCATGGTGCGTGGGTGCCGGGTGCACGACGCTCCCTTTCCTCTCCACTCCCTTCCCTTGGTAACTTGGAACTTTTCCTTTGTGGATTGAACATCAAATGGGGGTGGCACGGACATACCCCGGGCTTCCAAGGCTCCCAAGAGTCCCAGTTTCAGAAGAAAAGCCTCTGCCAATGTACAGCAGCTGAAAGTGCTGTGGAGAGAGCCGGGCGGCCACAGCCCATGGATAGCATCCTGATGGCATGTTGGTAACACACCCATGGCTCCTGCTCAGTGCTCCCGGCTCCATCCCAGGTGAGCTGCACTCACGACCTCCTTCAGCCCTCCAATGACGATGCGGTTATGTTTAGCCCTGATTCAGACATGGGGGAACCAAGGCCTAGAGAAGTTAGTGGCACAGAAAGAAGTCACAAAGCCTTGCTGGAAGAGTGGGGGCTCAAGACTAGACCTGACTGGACAAGCATTTACTGAACACGTTCCACCACCGCGCGAGACCCTGGAGTTCCCCCCTGTGACAAAAGGCATGCTCCCTGACGGACTTGCAGTCTGACTGGAGAGTCAGGTGAGCCTGCAGAGAGAGGGTCCCAGCAAGTATAGCAGTAGAGGAGACAGATGGCCAGTTGGGTCAGTTGCATGAACTCTGAAGACTGAGAGTGTCAGCTGGAAGTGCTGTGTGACAAAGGCCCCCAGAGCTTGTTGACCTATTGGCAGTGTGCAGCTCAGCTGTGTGGCTGGTAGCCTGGGCAGTTGTGGCCACCCTGGCCTTGCCTACTAGTGAGTCTGGGTCAGCTGGCCTACAGGCCCTCGATTGGGGTGATCAGACTTCCTCTGTGTTTCATCTCTTTCCCTCTAGAAGGCAAGCCACGGGTGTTTGCATGCAAGTCACAGGGTCCCCAGGGGGAGCCATGTGGTGTAAGGTCCTTTTAGGTCTTGGTTTACAGCAGGTCCCAATTCTTACCTTCATCGCAGCAGGCCACACAGCACCCCCGATTCAGCTCAGCTGGACCCACCAAGCCGCTGCCATAGACCGAGTCCACTGCTACCCTCTGTCAATAGTGATGGCTACAGTGAGACAGGAAGGTGAGCAAGCTCCTGGGTGGACAGGAATGAAGGGGTCAGCAGGGCAGGGACAATGACACTGGGCATGTTGTCAGCCCCATCAGCTGTGATGTTCCTGCTTTGGTCCATTTTTCTCCAGATCCATACACAGGACGCCCAGAGGGAAGGGCCAACCCACCAGGCTGGCAGCAAGGTCTGGCAGCCTCTGGCAAACCCAAGAGCACCAGCCCCAGCATCTCTGTTGCGCAGGCCAAGCCGCGTGGTAGCTTGAGCCTGAGGTCCAATGACACTCAGTATGGCAGCCACGGGTCAGGGGTTCTGTCGGCTACAAATAAAAAAAGGAAATGAAGGGTAAAGGTGGGTGGTGATGGAGCTTGGGGAAGAGGGTGCTGGGGAAGGGATCTGAAGTTTTCTCTTTAGCTTGGCCGATGTGCACTTAAAATGTTCCTTTCAAGTTAAAATAACCATGTCCGTCCACCTCCTGCCACCCCGAGAGCCTGGTTCTGATTAGTGGCTCCAGTTCAGCGAGAGCCAGGGTGTTTCTGGTTCGGCAGCACAGGAACAATGACCCCTTTATTCAGTGAGGAAAACTGAGTCTGCTGGCTGAATGGCTGTCTGGCTCGTGGGTAGAGGTCAAGGCCACATCAAGCAGCACTCACTCTCCAAGGCCAGGGCTCCACATCTCCCGTTCTGGGTGAGGTTCCCACGTGATGGAAATCCAGGACAGGGATCTCTGGAGCCTGGAGCAGCTTACTGTGTAGATGTGGCAGTTGTCCTCAGACAGATCCTCCAAATACCCCTTCCAAGCAGGGACTTCTATGGCCCTTTTGACAGATAGGGACACTGGGACTCAGAGCAGTGCCTTGTCTGAATTACGGCCTGTAAGTGGCATGTGGGTAACAGTCAGTGTGTTTGGATGCCAGTCACATGTCATGATGAAGCAAAAAGTGATAGAGATGTCCCAACAGATGAAACTGAAAGGCTGCAGGAGGGAGGAACAGTTTCTAGAACTTTCTATTTGCTTATTTCTAACCTCATGCCTTGCATGGGTTCACAGAATTGGGGCCTCTTTTCAAAGTGTCCTTCCTGGCACCCAGAACAATGAAGAGCATGACTAGGACCTGCTGGTGATGTGATTACTGCCTGCCACCCTGGTCCTCCACATCCCGGCCATCGAAGGCATGGACTTTCTCTAAGGGAGGTGCCTTGCTGCTCAGATACTGTGAGGCCAGGTGAGGAGTGGCCAGGTGAGGTGGTTATTTCAGGTGGCAGCTGGTCTGGTTATTGGAGGTAAAGCATTTTTCCCTAGTGTACCAGGGTGGGCATTTCCAGGACAGACCAGAGACTGGCATTTGAATCTGCGGACTAAGGGAGGCTCATGCTCACCATTGTGGGTGGACATCATCCGGTCAGCAGGCCCAGGTATAAGGAGAGGGCAGAGGAAAAGTGGGTGCCCCCTGCACCCCCCCTTCTGGAGCTTGAACTCACGTCTGCTCTTGGACATCAGAGCTCCACCTTCCCTGGCCTCTGGACTCTTAGGTGTGTCCTGCTTCTCAAGCTTGCAGCCTTGGGTTGAGAGTGAAACCATCACCTCCAGGGTCCCCAGAGCAGGGGGCCATGCCTGTCCCACACCTGCGGCTTCCCAAGATTCCACAGCTCCTCCTGGGTCTTCTCAGCCTCCATGACCATGTGAGCCAGGCCCCTAGTCGATCCCTGTCTTTCTGGGTCTAGGCCACTGTTTCTGTCCCCTGGATGTCCTAGCTGGCAGAGGGCTGAGGCGAAGGCTTGAGCTGTCCCCAGGCAGCTCTCAGCGCCACACCACTGGCCTCAGAGGAGCCACGGCTGGACATTGTCCTTCCTTTGGGAATGCAATGGCTGTGGTGACAAGGACCACAGACTCAATGCCTTGAAAGAACACACATTTGTCTAACAGTTCTGGAGCTCACAGGCCATAAGGCGAGGTCAAAGCAGGCTGGTGTTCCTTCTGGGGGCTTTTGGAAAGGTGGTTAGTTTCTGAAGGAAGGAAGAAAAATGGTGTCATTACTTATTTATTATGATTCAGATCCTGGGCCAGATGCCTAGCGTACGTGTTTCAGTTTATCATCTCTCAAAATGACCTTCTGAGGTTAGCATGGCTTCATCTTAGACATGATCCAAGGGCATCTGATGGGTGGCTGATTCTTTTCTGGGAAATGCTGAACTTTTGATAAGTAGAAACACCTACTCCTCTGGAGCATCCCTGTGGGGGTTGGTGGAGCACAGTCCAGATCTCCCACCTGCGAGGCCCTCTTGGCTCATGCTGTCCCTTTCCTCCCAGAAAGGAGCATCCTGGCCCAGGCCACCCCTGGTCTAGCCCCTTTTACAGCACGTGAAGCTTGAGAGAGAACCATGGTGAGACCCAGATCCACCTCAGACACCTACTAGATTCCTTGGCTTGAGGAATTTGCTGCAGATAGAAGCCCGAGCTGATCCTGGACACTCCCCCAGCTGTGTCCAGGCTTCTAGAAACCAGATACTTGTGATACAGGAGTGCCCTGGGCCCCATCCTCAGCAGAGCTTGCTCCTGTTCCATCATGGCTGGAAGAGGACAGGAAAGGAAAGCATGAGATGCCCTCCTAGGAAGCTGCAGGAGTCTGAAGGAGCTGTCCTTGGGCAGTATGTTTTGTTTCTTCCAGTCCCCTGGCTTTGGGCTAAGAACTTAGTAAAATGTGAATTGTGAATCATCTGACACTGAATGCATCCAGGGAACACGTTAGAAAACCACCCCCAGTATATTTGGAAGGTGGACTGTCCATTTGTCTATCTTTGAAAAGGCAAAGACAGGAAAGGAGAGGAGAAGAGGGGAGAGGAGAGGGAAGGAGAGGAGTGTGCGTGCTCATAGAGCTCACAGCCTCTGACTCCTGGTGCCTTTCACTGGGCGCCCACTGATGGCTCCAGGAAAACGTAGAGCAGAGCTCAGGTGTAGCTCTGGAGGCAGCCGCCCCGATCCTTGCAGGGTGCCTCTCTGCTTCTCCTGGGTCCCAGTGAGAAGGAAATCTCAGCTCTCAGCTTCCCAAGGTCAGAGTCATTGAAATTCTCTGTCTGTATCCCAATTTTCCAGCTGAGGACTCTTACAGTTGTCAAGACATAAAGACCCAAAATGGGCACTTTTCAAGATGACCAGGAGTGTATAATTAGTCCATTAAAATTGTCAAGATGTTACTTTTGCTTAGTTAAAAGATGTATCAAAATCATTCTGTTGTTAAAAGTGCAGACAGTGTGGGCACACGTGCGTGCATGTGAGAGTGAGTGTGTGTATGTGTGTATTCTAAAAAGGATCCAGTACAACCAATGACTGAGTGACTTCACCACAAAAATGCATCTTGATCCTGGCCCACTGTCCACAGCAGCCATCCAGGACACACCCTGGATGGGTGGAAGGAGCCAGCCAAGTTGCCACTGCACCCTGAGGTGTCCCTAAAACTTTGAGGCTCCCACCTCCTGCAGGAAGAAACCCTTAACTCTAACTGGTCTCTTCATTCTATCCTGAGATAGTGGAGAACTATCCCCACACTTATGAACCAGGGCACTGGGTTTGCACATCCTTGGGTGGAAATCATATACTACCAAAGAGACTTATTCCAAAAATTAATAGGATCCAGAAAGAGAGAAAATGTCACAGCAGCAAGGGCACGTGGCACAGCTTGAGGGACAATTTCATGCTCTCACCAAGACTGGCCCTTTGCTGTGAATGTTTAAGGAGCACAAGGAACTAAATCTGTGCCATTCACCAACCCTAACCCATCATTGTCACTGTGCATGAGGCAGGGAACTGGAAATAACCAGGACAGTGGGTGGTCAGCTAGACCTGAGAGCCAATTCTGTTTCTGCTTTCATAGGTATGAGACTGAATTAGTCAGCTTCTCACCACTCCAGCGGGTATCTGGGGACAATGACTTAGAGGAGAAAAGGTCTATTTTGGCTCTAGGGTTAAGAGCTTTTAACCCGTGGTTGGCCAACTCCAGCGCTCTGGGCCCAAGTGAGGCAGAACACGGCAGAGGGGCCTGGTGGAGGAAACCTGTCACCTCATGGGGGTGGGGAAGCAGAGAGAGTGAGCAAGGGACACTATAGGGTCCCCAGGGGCACACTCCTAGTGCCCCGCAGCCTCCAACCACACGCAGCAGGCCTGTCATCTCCACTTCCTCCCAGGAGCCCAGCCAGCTCTCGGGCCTCAGTGGAGTAGGCCACAGACGAGGGCAGAGCCCTCATGATCCTGTCACCTCCCAAAGCCCCAACCCTGGGCATTGCTGCCCTGGGGACCAAGCCTTCAACACGAGAGATCTCGGGCCACTCCAGATGCAGGACACAGCAATGACCCTGGACAGTTGCCTCTTAGCTCAGTTTTATCCAATGGAAAAGGACCCAAGATACAAATGTGCAGGGCTATTGTGAGGCTTGGGTGCTAGAAAATGCTTGATGTAAACCAACCAGGTCCTCCACAGAGCGGCAAGTGAGTGGAAAGTTGCTGATTTGGCAAGAAAATATTTGCAAGAGCCATTTGACACCCCATTCCTGTCCTGTACCCCCTTTCTCTCTCTCTCTCTCTCTCTCTCTCTCTCACACACACACACACACACACTGTATGTGCCTCCTCCTCTGGCCTTTGGCCTGGCCCCACTTCTTTGCAGAAGACCTGTCATTGTAACCCACAGAATTAAGACATCAGAGCTTTGGCATTTGAATTTTAAAGGCTGTGGTCTGGAGGAAATCAGAAGAAAGATTTAGGAAGATGTGTGATCAGGTGAGACAAGTTTTTGCCTTCACCTCAGAATTAAAAAAGAAAGAAAAAAAAAGTAATGGAAGAAGAAAAGCTCTCCGTATGCCCTGGGCTGGAATTTGTCCCCCACCCTCCCCCGTGTGCTTGTGTTGAAGTCCTCAATCACAGGACCTTATGACGTGACTGTATTTAAGGAGAACACCTTTAAAATGAAAATTGAGATAAAATGAGGTCACATGGGTGCAATGTGACGGGTGCCTTATGAGAAGAGGACATCAGGACACACAATCCATATGGTGTGAGGACACAGAGAACATGCCAGATGCAAGCCAGGAGAGAGAACTCAGGGGAAACCCACCCTGCCAACCTTGACCTTGCACTTCCAGCCTCCTCCACAGTGAGGAGATGGATTTCTGTTACGGGAGCTGCCAGTCCGTGGCTTTTTGCTATGGCATCCCTGGAAACCAACCCACAGAGGAAGGGGAAGGAGAGCAAAGAGGCAGACACTAACAAAGGTCCCTGATGTGTCCAGGGTCCTGTGCACTGCCTTCCTCCTGTGGGCTGCAGGGTTGAGTGTGGGGCAGCAGGAGTCCCCAGTGGGCATCAGGCAACGAGCACAGGGGCCATGAGAACCTGTCCCCTGGTGGAAGCCCCTGTCCACCAGGAGGAGCCGACCACAGCGTTGGTGAGGAGCCAGGCACCTGGAGATGCAGGGCCAGAGACCCCATGGCTGGAAGTGGCAGATCTGTGACTCAGAGAGCAATGAAGCATCCTTGGGCAGAGAGAAAGCACGCAGCCAGAGTGATGTGGCTGGGAGTACAGGTGTCCTGCAAAACCAGAGATCACCGTCCCCACACCATGACTTATGGAACTGGCAAAGCCCCTAAACACCCTGAAGAAGCAGGATTTAGGGTTTTCTCAAGGGAGGAAAGAACCCCAGACAGACACTAACCATACTGTGGGCTAAATAGATCCCTCTCCTCACATCTTGACCCAGAACCTGTGAACATGGGTTTTGCTCTACATGGCAAAAGGATTTTGTAGCTGTGATCAAGGTAAGGATATTGAGAAGGGACAGATGATTCTAGACTATCCAGGAGGGCCCAGTGTCATCCCAAGGCCCTTATAACAAAGGCAGCAGAAGGTACTGAGACAGCAGAAGCAGGGAGATGTGACCACCAGAGCATTCTCTATAAGGGACAAGGAATGGATTTGTTCCGAGACCCTGATGACACCTTGGCCTATTCCCTAATGACTCACATAGGAGTTCTGACCTCTAAGTCATGGCTGTCAGAATATATTTATGTTGTTTTCAGCCATTACCTATGTGATGACTTGTTATAGCAGCAGCAGGAAACTCATACACTAACCATAGCAAACTGAAGGCTGTCTTCTCCCTACTGAGTCCTACCATGCTCACTTGATGATTGGCATTCATCTTAAGGGCATGCATGAACACATTGTCAGGACTGTGGTCCTCACTTAATGCCATTTGGGCAGCAGAAAGGCTGATCTCCACAAACCAAAGCATGTAAGGCAGGGTGGCCTGCAGCCAATCCTTGCCAGCCATCATGCAAATTAAAGTGGGCTAGAGCCCTGACAGCTTTGGGGTGTCCACACTATGGCGCAGGGACTCCCAGAGACAATGTAGCCGACTCTACCTCTTACAGCTCGTGTCTGCTCAGGGCAGGGATTCTGGGTGTGAAATTGTAAAGTTCTGGCCTAATTGCCATTGTAGTATTATTCCTGTGAATTAAAACCAGTCTAGAGCGATAATCCATTTGAACTGGGAACCTCCCCACAGTCTACTGGAATTTGTGTTCCTCTAGGGAGGTGTGCAGGTGAAGTGAAATTGACTGTAGGCCTAATGAGAGAATCTGTACCAAAGTCCTCTGATACCAACCCACCCTGGTAAGTGCAGATGGCATCATGTCCTTGGGAGGCCAGGCCCTTGGGTGAGATCTCTGGGCACCCTCTAGACAAGGCATTGCAGTTGTTTAGCCTTCAATTTTGTCTTCTCTAAAAAAGATGTAGCGGTGAGGATGTGGCTCAGTAGCGTTGTGCTTGTCTAGCATGAATGAGGCCCTGAGTCTCATCCCCAGCAGAGAAAAAATAAATAATAAGTAAAAATAAGACAGAGTCGGGCCTGTAAGAAAG